>NC_045626.1:24867000-26167500 GCF_009829155.1 Mustela erminea | reverse complement strand
TCTGCCAAACAGCTCAGCCCTAGCATAACCATGAGAAATGAAACTATTTCTTCTGTCTGTTCAAAACGGGGTAACAGTCAGGCCCCTCTTCATTTAGAAGGCTTCCCTCTGAGGAATGGCTTTTGTCTTTTTAGAGAATCCATTCCATTTACCAGTATCTTGACAAAAAGTAGAATAAGGATGTAATCAATTATGAAATTGCGTGGTATTGGAAGATGGGCTTCTGATGTCATCAGAAACATGGATTGGGCAAAGGTGTACCATGGCGCCAGACAGGTGAGGAGGGCTGCCATGGGTTGGTCTAACCGATACCAGAGTTCCCAAAGTGAGTTTGGGCCAAGTGCAGAGGGAGCGTGACCCTGTTCCCTGAGAAGAAGCTGATGCAGGCCTACAATTGTCCAGATTGGGGAGGGTTGGAGGAGGTTCTGGAAATGTGGGCAAACAGAGCAGAGACTCAGGGAGAGGAGAGGCAGCATGTGACCCATCTTCTGAATGGCCCCACCCCCTGATTTGGAACATGTTTATCCTACTGTACAACCACCCAACAGCCTGTTAAGGGACCTACACACCCCTCCAGGGTCAATGTTTGAGTTTAGCTGTTGTTTATTGACGAATCCTGTTAAAATATACACCTGGTGTATCTGGAATGGGTGAAACAACACATGAAAGTTACATGTCAACACATGAAGATGAACTTAGGCTCAATCCTTTAGTGACTTCATGGAATATTTTACTTTTATTAAGATATGTCAGAAAATACCTCTTTTAGGGTCTTCTATCCCATTATATCAATATTACTCTGTACTACAGAGGTGATTATTTTTAAACCTCGAGAAAATCTAGAAGAAAATTAAATTGACCATTTATCAAGCCTCAGGAGAGAGAGGGATGAAAATGATTTTTCTAAGCTTAGAAGCAATATAGAAACCCCCAGAGGAAAAGAGTGACAGATTTGACTATACAGAAGAACAAAATATTTCTGTACGTTGAAAAAAAAAAAAAGAAGCAAACAAGAGATTGGGAAAATATAACTATGGCAAAGGGTTAATATCTTTATTATTTAAAATGATTATATTAATTGAAGAAAACACCAAGTCCCAAGAATAAGCTGAAAGCATAAGTATAATTCATAGACTAGAAAACACAACTAGTAAGCAAGAATATGGAAAAGTATTCAGGATCACTAGAAGACAGAGACATGTGCATTTTTTAAAAAGAATATTTCATTCATCAATAAATCTTGAAAATACCCACTTTTGACAACAGTACCCTGAAACGCTTATACATTCTTGGGAGTCTTATAAATAGATAAAACCCTTTCGGACAATAATCCAAAGTTATAAAGATGTCTATGCCCTTTGGCCCAGATATCCCACCTCTGGGTGTCCAACCTGGGAAAGTACTCCAAAAGAGGGAAAAGTAATGTGCAAAGGTCTTTACTGCACTGTGGCTTATCACAACAAACCCTGCAAAGAACCCAACGTCAACAAGAGGCGCTTTTGTCACATCCCCTGGTGGAACGTTAGTTAGTCTTAAAATGGTAGATAAAGAGCAACCTGGCAAAGAGCCCCACAGCTAATACCATCCTCCATGGTGAAGAACTGAAAGCTTTCTCCCTAAGATCAAGAACAAAAAGAAAATGCCTGCACTTGTCTTTTCTGTTTGACGTTGTGCTGGAGGCTCTAGCCAGAGTGATTAAGCAAGAAAAAGAAATGCAAGTGATCAGATTGGAAAAGAGGAATGACAATTGTTTCTATTTGCCAACGAGATGATCTTATATATAGACAATGCACAAAAAAAAAAATCAGGACAAATGAGTGATGAAAATGGTCTGGAAAGAGATACTGGCACAATTTTTGAATACGCTAAAAAAGCCAGTGAATCCTAGGGTGGGTTTTGTGACCTGTGAATTATTATCTTGATAAAAACTGAAACCTCCCCACACTCCCCCTACCCCTGGAGATATTTGGGAAAGGAACAGAGGGCGGTCAGCAGGCAATGTATTTGTAAATACCAGACAATCTCTGGGACTAAAGGATCGGTGTCAATTCCAGAGTTTTCCAGCCATGAGACATTGTGGGAGTAACAGCAAGGTTGTGAAGTGAGCTTCGTCCAAACCTATCCTGGTTTGGAAGGTTTAAGACCACCTTTGGCTCACCTCCTAATCTCCGGAGCCTGTAGCACACTGCCCATTTGTATTTGTGCCACTCATAGGCACATATCACTGACCATGCATCTGTTACAAAGACTTGGATGGAGGCGCCTGGGTGGCTCAGTGGGTTTGGGCCTCTGCCTTTGGCTCAGGTCACGATTTCAAGGTCCTGGGATTGAGCTCTGCATGGGGCCCTCTGCTCAGCAGGGAGCCTGCTTCCCTCTGTCTCTCTCTCTCTGCCTGCCTCTGCCTACCTGTGATCTCTGTTTGTCAAATAAATAAATAAATAAATAAAATCGTTTAAAAAAAAAAAAAGACTTGGATATACATATTTCTCTCCTTGATTATAAAGACTTTAAGTGAGAGGGACTATTCCCTGAAGTATCATACAGTGACATAAACTTGGTTGATAGGTCTGTTAAACGATGAAAATCATAAAGCAGGTGAAATTTATCTTGGGTGTGTGTCCATCCCCACCAGATCCAATCCTCAGGGTCCGCATGAGGTTCCTTGATCTGCCCCTCACCATGTCTCTGGGATCTGAGGGTCTTGCTGTGAGGTGACACGGCAGGGGGTGCTCAGTGGAAGCCACTGTGTTCTCCCTAGTGGCTTGGGACCCTTTTTAATGCCTTCTTCCTTGAGATGACTCCATCCCACAATATATCAAACATCACAAATGTACTTATTTGAACCTAAGTACAAGAAATCTCATTTATTTTTAACTATCTGAGTTGAGTTGTGGTTGAATAGTTGACAAAACAATATATTTTGCAAACATTTGATTAAAGTTTAATTAATTTTGATTTTGCAGTTTTCTTATTTTAGAGCCAATATTTTTTTTTTCCAGGTTGCAAAAAATAATTTTATAAGCTCTTGCAAAGCACTGGGGTCCAAAGGCTTGTGCTGCCCAAGGCAGCACGCTGGATGAGAGGTTTGGAAGTCTTTCTCAGCGAACAGACGGGGAGGCATTTTAGGGAGCAGACAGACTCCCCTCCTAACCCTTAAAATCTCTCCTCTAAGGCAGCTTGCTCACTGCACTCATGTTTTGGCTGGGTCTGTCTCTTTAAATGGGAGCAGCCCGGAGGCCTGGCACCCCAGAGACCCACAGTGCCATGCGTCGTAGGGCCACATGGTGCCCACGGCGGTGGAGGAGTGGGGCGCACAGGCATTGACAAAGATTGGGAGAGATCGATGAACACGGACGCGCATTCATTCTCCACCGCTGGACTAATCAGTTGGTTTTCACAAGCACTTTATTCCCCCGTCATATCAGCCACGAATACCCGCTTTAGCGCTTGGGATCAGCCCTGCACCAGCCAAATTGATTATATTATTTGGTTTGCTTTAGGAGGAGAAATGGAAAAGACCTTTGCCCTCCCATCTATAAAAAGCAGAAGTAACAACAAGGAAAACAAGGAAAATAACAACCGTCGTATGTTCTGACAGAGCCGACGACCCTGCCGGCCGGTCCCCATGACACTTTCCAGAGATTCGACGACGCCATCAACCTGAGTCTTGGTCTCCTGAGCAGGGAATCCCTGCACAAGGGGATAGCTTCAGCTGGAAGGGGAGGGAAGCCTGGAAAATGACAGGACCCCAAGGGGGTTTCACTCCCCTGGCCGTGAAACGGGAGGACTTCTGGTGCACAGTGTGGTGGCACCAAGGGGCAGCCGGGCCACATGGAGACACAGGCACATGTCACCTAGGCTTGGGGGCCATGGTGGGGCACTCCTTCCTTAGGAACTTGCGGGAGGGTGCCCATCTATGTTAAAGCCACCCATCCAGAAGGGATCAGGGCAAACAACTGGTCTGATCTAGTCTATTTATATAAAGGGGAAATTGAGGCTGATGGGGAGCAAGTGACTGGCTTTAGGCCACATAGTAAAGTACCAGCAAATTCCAGACTTGAACTTGGATCTCTTCCGTCCTGCCCGGGCCTCTTGGCAGGTGGTCATCGTAGTTCAAGGGCCTGAGGGACTGCCGTGTCTTCTCCTCTGAGGTTAGTCTCTCTGGTCCTGGGCTACCAGTCATTGATGGCAGGCCCCTGGAGGGCCCCCAGGAAAAGAGGCACAAGCATGTGGACTAAACACCAAAGTGTTTCCACCAGGGCCCCGTCAGCTCAGGCTCCGGTAGGGAAGCCACCAAAAGCCCTTGACAAAGGGCAGGTGTAGCAGAAGCAGGAAAGCAGGCCTGGGCCACCAGCTCAGAAAGGAAGCAGGCTGACCTGGTGGCTCATCTAAGATCCTCAGTGGCCTGCCCTCCCCGCTACCGGGTCTAATCCCAGAGCTGCAGACCAGTCCGTATCCACCAACGGTGTCTTGGCATCCCTGGGCCTTCATCTCCCACTCCAGAAGCGAGTGTGTTGGATCAGACAATCCTCATAGTTCTATAGTTACACGGGTCTCTGACTCCAGGGTTCGTCGTGGCTTCTTATCTTAAAAGATAAGAGAACCCCAAACTCTCTCTTGATGCCACTGCTTCATAGTGACTCCCCACCTTCCTGTCCTTCCTAAGGGCCCTTTCTGGAGGAGCTCTTCACACCTGCCTCTACCTCCTTGCCTTGGATTCTCCTCTCAGCCGCAGTTGGGCTGCTGTCCCCACCACACCCAAGGGACTATTCTTGCCAGAGTCCTCAACGGCTTTCGTGTCGTTGACCCAAAGTCATTTCTCTATTCTGACTTCCCTGACCTCTCCGTGGCAAGAGATACAGGTAGTCACTTCTCAATACACAGCCTTCCCTTGGCTTTCCAGGGCACGTACCACACGGGCTGCCTGTCTCCCTACTGTCTCACGGGACAGCCTGCTTAGGTTAATTCTTCCTCCCCTTCGGCACTTGCTCTAGGGGTTGGGCTGCGTCAGGACTCAGGTCTTGGTTCTCCTCCTTTCTTCATCTACACTTTTCCTCTAAGTGTCCCGTCCAGTCCCTTGGCTCCCCAAGCCCACTGTATGGCAATGGCCATTGAAGTATAGGGCCGGCGGGACACATATTCTCTGAAATGCCTTCTCTGGCCATCCAAGTGAAATCACCTTCGTGTCAACCTAAGTCTGGGCATATTACTTGCCGCTCTCTGACATTTGGGGAACATGTTTTCCTGTTCATTTACTGTTTGTATCCTCATTACTAGAATATAAGCTGCCAGGAGGCAGGGACTTTGCCTATTTAATTCATTGCCATATCCCTAGTGTCTAGATGAGTGCCTGGTACTTAGACGGTAGGTGCTCAGTGCATTTGTTGAATGAATGAATGACTCAAGAATGACTACTCTTTGGGAGTAGAGTTTGGAAATCTCTTTTTATAAAAAAATGTTCAGCAACTAGGGATGTACTCGTACTATACTAGTGACTTAATGTATTTCCTGGGTGGATCAAAGCAAGAATTTTCATTGTTAAAGACTGTGGAGGACAGTGCTTATGCAAAAGAGCTGAATCTCTAATAGTGGAATTACAAGGCCCGTGACAAATATTCAAAAGATAGAGGCCAGTAGGGCCTTTTGCCCAGGTAGCAGTGGCATAGAGGGCTGTAGTTGCTTCCCCATGCTGCGGCCCTGTCCTTAGTTCACAGCAGGGAGATAAAGTGCCTTCTGTCTTTCTTGAAAGGAATCAATAATAAGAATGAGTACTTGGCTCTCTCCAAAAGGTCAGCTTGACACCTGATTTCTCAGGCTGCTCTCTTGATCCCACCTCCCCATTAACGGGGCAGCATTTTCCTGCCTGGCAGACCACTTTCGAAGAACAAATTTGTAATCTGATTCTGAGAAATATTATGGGGATTAAGATGGTATCTCCGGGTTCATTTGGTTCGGCCCCCTGAAAGATGGAAGGGTGGTCCAAAGCGAAGGTCAGTGTCTCCCCAGGATGGGCCTCGGTGTGTGCACGTGTGAGCCTGGATACAAGAAAAGGGACATGGGTAGAGGTGTGTGTGAGCAGTAGGATGATCCTCCAATGGGAAGGACTCTCGCTGTGGCCCACACCCGTGCCTGTAGCAGCAGGTGGGCTCCTGCGCGTGGGCAAGGGAAGGGAGGACAATATGGGGGAATTCCTATTAGGGCCCATTTTTACTTAATATGGACCATGAACCTCCCCAGGAATGTGGCTTTGGGAGGAATCATTTGTAGCAGGCAGAACACAGGCCCAACTCCTTTGCCGTCCTCAAGACTCCCTGTACCCCGATGCCGCCAGGCAGCCTTCCAGTAGCGTCACTCCAATACCAACTGCCCAGAGCCCCGCTCTCTCTGTAGGGATGCCTCCTTTTAGGAAAGCCTGATATACAAAACAGAAATCCCAAGCACAAGGGAGACAATTAACCTGGGGGGCGAGGGTTACAAGCTGGCAGGCTGGGAGCCTATGGTTTGGAAAACATCTGGGCCCCCTGGCCAGGCCCCCACCCCCATCCTATACCTCCCACCTCTGGCAAAGCCGCGGGGAGGAGGCCGATTATCTTTTTTTTTTTTTTTTTTTAAATGAATAGGATGGGCTGTGGGCTCCTGGCAGGCCCCATCTGTCCGCTGCCCTGACTCAATTTGATTCCCATTCACCCGCCTTTGTTTGCCTTCCTTTTTTGATCAGCAATCTCGTGGGGGGTGGGAGTGCAAAGGCTTAATGTTCTCCCAGGCTTCGAGAAGCTGCAACCCCCTCCTGGCCGCCCACCCCCACTGCGGTCCCGAGGCCCTGTTCCTGGAGGTGAGTGTCCTCAGGCCAGAGGCTACCCGCAGTGCAGGGCCCAGTCTGGCCCGGTCTCCTGGGTGCCACAGAGGGGAGGCGGGCAGAGACGCGTCAGGGAAGAAAAGCTGGTATGCGATGTTGGGAGGTTATAGGGCAAGGATGTTGGCTGCTCCCCCAGCCAGAAGGCAATGCACCTTCCAGGGTCAGGAGCCTTTCTCTAGGTGGGGTGGGGAGGGGAGGGAAGGCAGGGGAGATTAGCTGGGGGTCCCAGAGCCTCCTGAGTGGGTGGGGACTACAAATCTGGGGGTGTCACCACTATAAGTCATTCATTTCTTTTTAAGTAGAAAAGGTAAAAGAGCAGTCCATTAAAAAACAAAGTAAAATTTTTGAATATAAGATTTCACCCATAATCTCACAGCCAAAGGGCTAAAACGACTTTGGAATTTGTGCAAGCCTTTGGTGACCAGGGGATTATTTTGTAAACTGTCATCTTGACTGAAAAGGGACCCAGGGAACTTTGGAACTGGCAGGGCACAAGGAAATGCTACCCATTCTGCAGATCACAGGAGCCTAGAGGGAGCCCAGGCCTCTGGACACCTGGGCCCGTGCTGGCCCTTGCAGCTGGGGTCAAGGTTATGCTAGAATGAGTGGACCCTGGTTGTATGTGAAGGTTTAGAGGCACAGGTATGGCTCAGCAGGAAATAACTCTGAGCTTCCTGAGGTGGGGGATGGGGAAGAATAGATGTAAAACCAGGTAACAGCAGTAAAGATTAATCCCGAGGCCTCTACCGTGTGGACCAGACCAGTTAGGGGTTGGGAGGTACAGATTTAGACTTTCTTGGTGTGATCCACCATGCTCCGGCATTGTGGGCAGGGCCTATTTCTGCCCAGCAGGGGGCTCTAGAATGTGCCTCTGCATGTGGTGTGCGGCTTCACGTGGGTCCCAGCTGGCACCAGCTATGGCCAATACGTGCCCAGTTTGTCCTGGGGGACGTCCCACCCTCCAAAAAGTGTAAGAGGTAGCCCCAAAACTATAGGACGAAGTAGAAAGTTCTGGGGGGGGGCGTATAACAGAGGTACAGAGAATGGGCCATGGAAGGGGTAGCTGACGGTGGGGACACAGCAGGCTTGGGGAGAAGGCCTCTGAGCTGTTTGGGATGGAGGAGATGGGCCCCCGCGGAAGGGAGAGTGGGGCTCCACGTTTGCTGAGAAGCCAAGGCAACGCAGAGTGGGGGCCAGTCAGGCATGCAGTGCCGACGGCTATCTGGGGAAAGATCCTCCAGGAGCCAGGAGTCACAGCCACCAACAACAGGAAATGTCATGAGACGAATACGACCAGGTGCCAAACCCAATATAATACGTACATAACCCGGGGCCCGAATGCACGCTACTGTAGACCGTGCTGTGGAAATTGGGGGGAGAAATCTCTGTGGGTCGGGGAGCAGGATGGGGTTTATGGGCAATACACGATTTGATTAATCCTTAAAGGGCGTGTGGTAATTGGGTAGGTAGACGAGTGAACAGCATATGTGCTTCTAGTTAATTATTTATTTGTGTTCGTCTGCTGATTTATTTTTTATTTTCAGGAATTTAAAAAAAATTACAGAGAAGTACAGAGACTAATTATCATAGAGACAGGTGTGCCCACCACCCAGAATTGATGGTTATTAATATTGTGTCCCATTGGCTTCGTTTTGTTAAGTGAAAAAAAAAAAAAAGACAATAGTTGGAGTTGAATAGATGTCCCTTTTGTCTCTCCCCACTATGTTTTCTCCTGCCAACTCCCTCCCTGTCTGTGCCCCACAGCCCAGCCGAATTTGGTGTGTATCTTTCCAGTTTATTTGAAATACTTTCCCAAATACCTATGTGTCAAATATGTAACAAACAACAGTAGTGTTTTGTAGTTTTTCTTAAATGAATATAAAATGTATGCTGAAAGCATTGGGCTACAAGTTTGCTTTTGTTCGTTCGCTGAGTTACATGTTGGTCGAACAGTGTTCTTTTTACCTGTAACGTGGCATTCTGTCACATGGATACAGCAGTAATTAATACTGTCACAGTCACCATGCTCTTAAACTACTCCTTACACAGACGTATGAGAATATAGGCAGAAGTACTGGGTGTGGGGAATGTGTAGTTTTACAGTTGTAACTCATTTATATTGTTAATAGCGGTTAGTTTTAATTACCTGGTGACTATGAAATAGATTCTATTTGTGCTTCTCTGTCACTTGTGTTTACAAAGCATATTACATTAAAACATTCTATTCTTAGTCAGAGGGGCAGACACCCGGTGGTTTTTGCTGAGGTGGCTCTAGGATAAAAAATACAGACCCATTTTCATTTACTAATGTTTATAAGAAGAATAATTTTTAATCATTGCCGACTCTGGGGAAGGACAATAAATAAAAGAATGACTTTTTAATAGGAACCTTGTCCTGCTGGGCTATGTTTAGAAACTGTCGATCGGACTCGGGTTATTGTAAATGTATGCATGCCTTACTTTGTGACTTTGGGCTCCAATAGATAGATGATAGGCAGATAGATAGAGAATATTATATATAGTTCTATGGGCACATTACATGCAGAGAATAGTTATAAGACCAGCTTTAAGCTCTCCTGAGTTTGGTGATTTGTGGGTGCTCTTCTCTGATCTGCCTACTGTCACATTAAAATTCCACTATTGAAATCCTTCATATGCATTACAACTTTCATAATCACAGATGGAGTAAGATATTAAACCATTACCTTCTTTCTGCCAAGTATACATTTGCTTGCCATTTCCCTATAAAGAAGATGTCTTCCATAAAGTGGAACAGAAGTAGTTTTCTGAGTGGGGACAGTGGACAGAGGAGGAAAGGCAAGAGGTAGTCCCACAGCTAGGCAGCCAGGAGCTGGGCGGGCATCGATGTTTCTGGAGGTCCAGAGGTCATCCCCCAGTGGAGGATGGGGTATCCCTTGGTGGTTGGGAACAGAGGGGCAGGTAGACAGGTAGAGGAGTGGTCAGTCCTCAGAGGCAAAGGAGACGCTGAACACCGTCTCCTGCCCTCCCCGCTGCCCCCGCCACACATGTATGCCCATACACACACCACTCCAAGCCTAAAGAATGTTCCCCTAAAGGAGCAAGTCTGGACCATCGCTGCATGGTCTACTGCTTATTGGAAGTGAAGGAGAAAACGACCCAGGCATGGTCTTGATGCGCTGTCTGCAGCTCTCTGTGCCGCACATGTCATTTTAAACCAATTAAAACAGCTGGTGGATACCTGGAGAGCCGTAGGGGGCACGTGAGCAGTGAGATGGCTCAGGTTTGCCAGCCCGCCGTCCTGTGGGGACGTCCTGCCTGAGCTCACCCTCCCCGGCATCGGCAGCACGTTCCTTCCTTCCTTTCCAAGTATTTCCACATCCATTATCTCGGCTGATCCTCACAATACCCCGGTGAGGTGAGTTGGAAAGATATGGAGGCCCCATTTGGCAGAGGTTAAGTGGCTTTGCTGAGGTCATGGATTTTAGCAGTGGGGACAGCCTGGAGTCCAGGCCTCTGGGCCAGGACATCTGGGATGCCACTGCCACAGACACACACACACACATGGACACATGTGCGTGCATTCAATTTGGATCTTGTAGCCTTCTTCACAGGAGGGCAAGGCCTGTGTCTTGTACCTCCCTGAATCCTTAAAAAAAAATTGGGGGGTTGCTTTCCAAACTGAGCCATTTCTTCTGTTCCAGGGTTCTTGCATACCTGCAAACCTCTTCTGTCCAGGGTGATGGGCATTTTAGGGGGAAAAAAAATTGCCCATGGCAAAGCCTCCTGATTGTCACCCATCAGCCCACCACGAACCTCCCAAATTGTTGTGAATGCCCTGTGTGTGCTGATATAAATATGAAGGCTACTCTGCTGGACGAGCTGCAAGGGACAGTCATTAGCCCACACAACGGTGGCCCGATGGGAGTGTTGCTATTTCTGTGTCGCCAACAGTCCTCAACAAGCTGCTGACCGCTCTACTGGCCTTCCCAGCACTCTTCTTCAGCACCAGCCTCCAGTTCTTTCCTGTTTCTCACGCCATCTTGCTTCCTTGGCCCTCCTGCCCTCCAGACTTGTGCTGCATACTGGAAGGTGCCAGTGTCTATTTCTGGTATCAGAAATGAACATGAGCGTAGAAAGCAGGAGGTATACAGGCAGCGAAACAAAACCAGGGCCGAAACAAATGGCCAGAGAAACGGACCAACCTCCAGAAGCATCAGGAGAGGGTGCGCAGTGTTCTGGATTGAGTCATGGTGGCTCTGAACGCAGAGAGAAGGCAGGGTCGGGGGACTTCGGGAAGACGGCCCTGGGGATGGGGGAATTCCCATAGAAAGAAGGGGGAGGAGGTTCACACAGTCTGCCTCTCCCCATTTTTCCTCTCTGCTTCCAATCCTGGAACCTCAAGGCCAGCGGTGGGTCCGAGCCTGGGGGTCACTTTTCTGCTGGCATCGCCTAGGTGACTTGCCTCCGCTCCCACCCTGCAGAGATGAGACATTTCCCAGCCAGCACTGTTTCCAGAAAGAGAAGGGAGATGGGGCCGTTGGGGGGGGGGGGGGGTTGGGCAGGACGTGGCAGTAAAGGGGCTTCCTGCAAAGCCGGGGCTGACTGGCGCCCAGAAGGATAAATGACTCCGCTCGCCGGCTGCCCGTGTTACACAACTTGTCTGTGTTGGCTTGAGACCTCAGTGATCCCCCTCTAATTGAAATCACTTTCCCCTGACCTCCTCCATAAGCCGGGAGCTTGCCGCTCTCTGCCAACAAAGGGGCGCGGAGGTCGGAGGAAATCCTGGCGGGGCAGCGGTGCAGCGCGCCGCGCTGTCTTCCCGGGCTGCTGGCGCCCTGGCCTGCGGGGCACCTGCTAGGTCCGGGGAAGGCTGTGCCCGCCGGGGTCGCCAGCGGACTGCGAGGCTCCGAGCGGGGCCGGGACTGCCCCCTAGAGGGCACTGGGGGTATTTTGGATGGGGTTGCCGGGGGGGGGGGGGCGCGGGGGGCTGTTGACTGGCATTTGGGGGCGCTCCGCGTTTGGTGGGGAAGAGGCTAGGATGCTGGACATCCACGCCATGTGCGGGGACAAGCCCACATTTTCCTCGCAGTCCGTAAAGATGAAAAATCCGTGTATGATGATCTGAGCCTAGACTCTGTTTCACACATAAATCAAAGTATTTTTGCACCGTTATAATATACTCTGGTGTTCCCAAGAAAGCAACTACCTCGTAAATCAACGGAAAGGGAGCTCTTTTTCCAGTTCATCTCCGTAAGAGTTCTTTACCATTTAGGCACCTTGCAGTACTTGAACCATGACAATGTAACACATCTGTATCCAAATCTCTATTTCTTTCTCTCTCTATTTATGTGCATATGCATGTAATGGGTTATATATATACATGTATACACACACACATCCCAAATATACTTTTATGCCATTATTTTGATATGTCAATAAAGAAGTTCCAAAAGCATTCAGTTGAGGATCATCTAGTCTTAAATACAAACTTAGTGGGAGCAAGCTCAATGTCTTCTGGTGCAGATATGCCTGAAATTGCATACATTTACATACAGAAATCACAACAGAAATGCACATTACTTGATTAGAAATTACTTTCGCTTTACTTCTCTCTATAATGATACTAAAACAATTGTGTTGACCTCTGGAAAGGGATTTTGATCCCTTTAGAGTTGAGAACCATTGTTGTTAGCTCTCTGAGTGTGTTTCCCTCTCAGTTTTTGCCTCAGAAGATAAATGGGGACAGTAAGATGTTAACAACAGCACAAATGTCAGACAAAATCATAGGCATGGAACACTGAGCCCAGGATACTGCTGCCAAGAGAAACATTGCTGATTAAGGTCCCTGAGAGGTCCAGATTCCAAATGTAGAGGAGGGGGTGGGTGGGGAAGTGGGGGACTAGGGGGGAGACAGGGGTTGGCGGGCGGTGGGGTGTAGAGCACAATTGTGAGCCAAAGTTAGTAGACCAAAGATGGTGGTAGTTTTCCAAGTGAGTTATAAGCAATGCATGGAGATCTTTTTTTCTCTTTTAAATTATTAAACAGCTAAGAAAAAGAAAGGAAAAACCTTCTTTAAGCATTTACTGACCATCTACTATGTGCCAGCACTCTGTTGCAGGATCTCTTTTCATTCTTACTTCAACCCAGCAAGGTAGGTATCATTTAACCACATAGAAGAAAAACTGGGGGCACACTTAGGAAGCAAAAGTTGAACCAAATCCATTTGGTGCCAAAGTCAGTATGACATACTGCCCTTAAAAACTTGCCAGTGGGCTTGTTTTTATTTTTGTAGATTGGTGGTTTAATTAAGGTCTTCTGTCTTAGTCAGCAATTTCAGTCTATGATACTTGGCTAATCCTAACATCTAGATGTTAAAGGCAACACAAATAGAAATTCAAATGTAGAAATGAACCAATATGAAGACATTGGTATACTTTTGAAAGAAATAAAACAATATATGTACAAATGGAAAACATAGTATCTTCTTAGGTAGGAAGACTTAATATCATAAAAATTTCAATTCTCCCCCCAAATCATTGTATAAATGTAATGAAATATCAATTGGAATTCAAATGGAATTTTTATTGTGTCAAATTATCTAAAAATTGATATGAAAAAGTAAATGACTGAGAAAGGCCAAGAAACAATTTTAAGAATGGCTGAGGAAAGACAACTTGACTTAGCCCCTATCAAAACACATACGGAATGGGGTTGACGTAGAAACAGGATGGGAAACCCAGAAACAGATCCCTGTGAAAAAAGGTAGTATCTTTAATAAATGTTGCTGATAATCTGCTTAGAAGAAAATAGATTTCAGTTCCCTGGCTCACGTCATATAAAAAAAAATCTAACTGGATTAAGGCCTTAAATATAAAACAAACAAACAAAAAAAACCCAAACCATAAATTAATTATAAGAAAATCCAGGGAATACATATATACACATATAAAAATGATATTCTATATTATGATATAGAAATTAATTATATACAATTTTTATTTATTTATCAATACTTTATGTTTATCTCTATATATTTGTATATAAAATCTCCCCAGGGCTGCGGTTGAGGGAAAGAATAGTGTGAAATAGAAAACAATTCCAGCAAGTCAGGAAATTCAGAAATTATAAAGGAAAAGGTAAGATATAATCAACTGTGTGAAAAGTGTATAACACTAGTTTGGCAAATAGATTGGGGAGCACATTTTCATGCAAATGATTGACAAAATGTTAATATCTCAACTGTACCAAAAATTTCTGACAAATGAATAAGAAAAAAATGTAGGACAATACATTAGAAAATGGGCAGAGGCTATGAAGAGACAGTTCAGAGAAGATCAAGTTCAAATACCAATGAACTCATGAAAAGATAATTAACTTCTCTAGCAGTCTATATACAATGAAAGTATCAGTGAGAGATCATTTCAACTACAAAGCTAGTAAAATGTAAAGAATGGTAACTCCTACCACTAATGGAAATGTCAGGGGAAAAGTGACCTCTTATATAGTTTCTGAGGAAAGGTGAATCATGTTTTTAGAGTGCAATTGGGTGATGATTTTTAAAACATAGTATACATGTACCCTTCAACTTGACAACCTACTCCTGGGAATTTGTCCTTTCAAAACAAAATTTCGGTAAGAAAAAGATACTTGTTCAAGGTCAAAGATGTTCACATCAGCATTGCTTGCAACTACACAAAATGGAAATAAATAGATGCCCATTAATAGAGGAACAGTTGACTAAATTGGGGAACACGTATATGATGGATTATTGCAAAGCTCTTAAAAAAGATTTTATTGAATATCATTTCCTACTGACTTTGAGGAATTATCATCACGCATTTTTGAATGAGGAAAGCACATGCGGAGAATGGTATCTAATATGACCCAGTTTGGTAATTATGACCCCTCCAGAATACATACATATATTCAGGTAGGTACATGGGTAGAGGAGCATAAAGAAGATTAATGGAAAGATTCAAAACAAGTTGATACCAATGAACATGAGAGACAAACAAGGGGTGGAGGTGTGGTGTGTTTGTATAAGGAATCAAAGAGGTTAAAAAAGATAAAAAGATTGTTGACCTTGATAAAAATCAACATGAGTGATATGGCCTAATTTGTTTTAAATTGTATGTGTATTATAAAACCATACATGGAGAAAAAAGTCTGGAAGAACATTCATTAAATATTAATAATATATTCATGGATTGGATATCATAGAGATTCCAGTTCTCCCAAATTGAACATGTAGATTCAATACAGCCCCAGTAAAAATCTCAGCAGGTATGAGTGTGTGTCTATGTGTGTCTGTGCACATGCATGCATGTATGTGTTGTGCGTAAACTGACAAGCCAATTCTAAAATTTATATAAAAATGCAAAGGGCAAAGAACAGTCAAGACGCTCTTGACAAAATAACCAAGATGTGGGGTGGGGAGGGAGGAGGAAAGAAGGGGGTGTCTTGCATTATCAAATATCATGACTTAAGACTTACAAGGTAACAGAAACTAAGACAATATAGTATCTGTGAAAAAAAGAGATGAATAGCTCAACAGAGTTTAATAGGGTGCTCAGAAACAGGTTCACACATTTATGAAAACTTTATTTATGGCAAAGGTGAACTGCAGAGAAGTGGTGGGAAAAGAAAGTCTTTCCAATAAATGATATTAAGTCCATCAGATATCAAAATGAAGAAAAATTAACTCCTACTTCACACTATATACAAAGTGAATTCCAAGTGAGTTGTGACCGTCAATGTGAGAGGTAAATCAGTAAAACTTCTGGAAGATAATGTAAGGGAATATCTTTCTAAACTTCAAGGTAGGGAAAAATTTCTTAAATCTGATACAAATCCCACTAATCTTAAGGAACAGATCACTATACTGGACTACATTAAAATAAAGAACCTAACTTTACCAAAAGAAATCATTCAGAGCATAAACAAACCACAAAAGTGGGAGAAGAGATTTGCAACATATAAAAAATAAGAACTCAAAACCAGATTGCGCACAGAATTCTTACAAATCAGTAAGAAAAAACCCACAACCCAATAGAAAAATAGCAATAGACTTGAATGGGTATTTACAAAAGAGGATAAAGAAATGGCCAAGAAATACAGGAAAAAGGGGTCTGATCTCATCAGTTATCAAAACTTCATAATTAGATACACATACCCCTCGAATGGCTAAAATGAGAAGCCTTCCTAGGGCTGTGGAGCAGTGGGAGTGCTGAAACATGGTTGGGGGTATACAAATTGGGGTGACCACTTTGAGAACCTCTTTAATGGAGTTGAATGTACACACATGTGATGATGGGGCAGTTAGATCCCTAGACGTTCACTTGACAGAAATGTGGGCCCATGGGAAGCCCAAGTCATGTACAAGAACGTATGTAGCTGTGATTGCTAACAGTCCCAAACTGAAAGCACAAAATGCTCATTGACAGCAGAATGAACAAATAAATCACAATATATTGTTCTAATGGAATAATTACCAGAGTGAAAACAAACGAACCACAGCTCTCTACTGCAACACAGATGAACTTCCAAGCATCATGTTGAACAAAAACAGCGTAACACAAAGAAACATTCAATTATTTAATTTGTGTAAAGGCCAGCAAGCGCTAACTGATGGGGTTGGGAGGAGGGGCAGTAATGATGACCGAGGAGCAGGGCAGGGAGCGTAACTGTGAGGCAACACAAGGCCTCCTGAGGAGCTGTCACATTCTCTTTCTTGTCCATGGTTGTGGATACATAGGAATTCATTTTGTAAAACTTTGTGAAGTTGTGAATTTGTGGTTTGTGCATTTTTGTGTATTTGTGTTCTACTTCAATAAACAAGAAAGAATTTGGGTGGTAACTATCTCGGGATGATGAGATGTCATATAATTTTTACTTTCTTATAATTTTTTCTATTCTTGCAATACACGTGTATTCTTTATATAATCAAGAAAACCATAAAGCTCTTTTAATTGTGGAAACAGATAATCAAACAAGTTTCAGAAATGCAAATGTGTTCATTTAACCAGTGCAACTACAGCTAGGTGCTCTTCCACAAAGTTGGTTTTAAGAAAAGATCATGAGGGTGCCTGGGTGGCTCAGTGGGTTAAGCCTCTGCCTTCAGCTCAGGACATGATCTTGGGGTCCTGGGATAGAGCCCCACATAGGGCTCTCTGCTCATCGAGGAGCCTGCTTCCCCTCTCTCTCTCTGCCTGTCTCTCTGCCTACTTGTGATCTCTCTGTCAAATAAATAAATAAAATCTTAAAAAAAGAAAAGAAAAGAGGGCGCCTGGGTGGCTCAGTGGGTTAAGTTGCTGCCTTCGGCTCAGGTCATGATCTCAGGATCCTGGGATTGAGTCCCGCATCGGGCTCTCTGCTCAGCAGGGAGCCTGCTTCCTCCTCTCTCTCTCTCTGCCTGCCTCTCTGCCTACTTGTGATCTCTCTCTGTCAAATAAATAAATAAAATCTTTAAAAAAAAAAAGAAAGAAAAGAAAAGATCATGAGTCAGCAGATGCACATTTTTATCCCTGCTTGATTACTGAGTTCACCTTGGCCTTGAGAAATCATACTCTCTACCTCTGCCATGGGTGGACTCTAGACCACCCAGATTCTGCCATATGAGCACAGGACCAGGTGTTATGGAAAGAGCCTGGGCAGAGAACCAAGAGAACTTGGCTCAAGTGCTAGCTCTTCTAGAAACTTCCAGCAATGTGACCTCAGGCTAGTTACTTCATCTTTGGGGCAACAACACTCTGATCTAATAATTTCTATGGGATATTCCTGTAACTCTCTATCTCAATGACATGGAGTGGGTTTGGGAGTGTTGGAGCCAAGTACACTGGGCAATGCCAGCATCTGTTCAACATGCATGATGTGACAGTTTCCAGAGTATTCACCAGGGCTACACTAATTCCCACCTGCAAGGAGGTGGCATTTTAGAGTAGGAGACAGCCACCAAACAGATAAGTGAATACCAGTTTGAAAGCTCATCCTTCTGTGCTAAATGCTTGGTTGAGAGGACAAGACAGGACCAAAAGTTGTCCATTGGATTTGGCAGCAGAGAAGTAAAATGAGGAACTTAGGACAAGAGCAGTTACGGGCGGATTTGAGGACAGAAGCCTCAAGAATGAGAGGTGAGGAAGCAGAGACCGTCCCAACAGACAATTCAGAAATTTTGCTAGAAAGGGAGACAGAGAGATCAGGTGGCAGCTGGAGAGGGTGTGAGTTTAAGGGAGTAGATTTTCATTTTTATTTTCTTTAGGGACAAAACTAGAGCACATTATCATGTCAAAGTGTTCATGGGAGAGAGGAAAGAAGGACAATGTGTTTGCAAGAGCCAAGTCTGAGTAAGAGATAGAGGACTGAATCCAGACACAAGTGGAGAGTCAGCGTTGGTGTGGAAATGCAGCTCTTCTACGAAGATGGGAGGGAAGAGAGAGATGATACAGGTGCAGGTCGGACTGAAGATTTGGTGGAGGAAAGATGAGAGAGTTCCTGTTAACCACTTCTTCTTTCTCATTGAAGAATGAGGTGACTTTGCCAACTGAGAAGTGATACCAGATATTTAAGGAGAGAGGAGAGTCATCTGAAAGAACAGGTAAGTGCGCTCAAGGAGAAAGAGAAGTCCTGGGCAATGCTGAGTTGAGATTTATAATCATAAAATCTTAGTAAATACTCTAATGGATTATCCCACCAATTTCTCCCAAGAGATACAAATTAGTAAGACCCACACCCTCTGGTACCCTGCAGTGAATAGCCCCTGGGTCCTTTTTGGAAAATGCTTTGAGACTCATGGTCTTAGTCTGTCTGGTGTAAATAAGCCATATCACTAAGAAAGAGCTTGTTGGCTGTCAGGTCTAATCTAATTGGGTGAAATGTTGGAGAGAGCTCAGATGAGTTAGGTGGAGTCTATCATCCCCTCATCTGTTGGTCTGTCCATCCATCCATCCATCTATCCATCCATCTATCCATCCATCCGTCCATCCATCCATCCATCCATTTGTCATCCAACTATCCATCCATCCATCCATCCCATTCAATGGACCTCTTCTCTGTACCATGCACTAAGAGCTAGATTAACATCATTCTCATTATTTGAGATGAGTTATTTGGCAATTCCATGAGCAAATTTGCTCAACAAGTGTTTGTTGAGCACTAACTATTTTAAGCTGAGCCTTTTGCTGAACACTAAGGAGAACATAAGAATGAAAATGGAATTCTCTCTCCTCTCCAGTAGCTTATGATCTAGAGAGGGAGATCATTCAGGGTGACATTGTAATACTTCAATGGAGGTAACAAGTGCCAAGTGACAGTGCAGAGATGTGGGCTCAGAGGAGGGAGCTCAGTAAAGGAAAGTCTGGGTATCCAGGGTATTGCCGGCAGGGAGGTAGGGCTTGAGCTAGGCCTGATCAGCTCAACTCTTATCCTTGGAGAGGAAAAAAAAAGACCCCCAAACTTGAAGAAATAGCGCAGTATTAGCATGCAGTCATAAACATAAAACATTAACATGTAATTCCCTTATGCTTTTGAAAAATTACTTCATAAACGCAAAGTAAAATATTTTTCCCTTTTTATTACCTGACAATTACATATTAAGAATTTCTTTTTATGTTTAAAAACATATGCAAGCCGGGGCAGGCAGACGCCAAAATGTAATTGCTTTCCTTCTATAAGAATCAGATGTCATTTTCTTCCAACTCAACTCTGAAAAGAGATAGGGAAAAGCAAATTGTTGTATACATTAAATTTGGAAACATCTGATAGCTTTCCTCAATTAAACTATTTAAATGGAAAAAGATTGCTGTACAGCTCTATCATATCCCACTGAATAAAACCTCAGCTGAGGCAAATTGGTAGTGGCGGGTACCAAATGCATTGGCAATAATGAGATTGGACAGCCCAGCGGAGGTCATTGGTAATTGTTATTATATGCAATATTGCACTGTCAGAAAAAGAAAAAAACCAACTGGGGAGCAAGCAGAGCCAATGCTGGGGATCTTATGGGAGTATCTGTGACCACCTCGCCAGGGAGACTTGGGAGGGGGCAGTGTGTCAGGAAAGTCTGAGCCCCTGGCTTGGAAAGCTGACCCTTCAGCGAGGGCTCTTCCTGGCCTGCCATGTGCTCCCAGCATGTGGGGGCAAAACACCAGCTGAGAGCAAGGGATCATGGGATGGCACCAGGGCATGGGGTACGGAGAGAGAAGAGGTAGGGAAGATGGGCAACGGACCTGAGAGCTGGGACAAATGAAGCCAAAGTCTGTGTAATTGTTGTAGCTTGGCTCAGGGCTGGCTCTGATGGGAAGCACAGAAAGTTCTTCTCTCTCTCTCTCTCTCTCTCTCTAAATTTCCAGGGGTGCAGAAGGTAGAAAGAAGCAAATTCTCTTGCACTATGGGATCTCAAGCCTCCAGCTCAAAGTTCCAAACTTGTGGAGAAAGGGGTGAGGCAAAGAGGGCTGGGTTGCCCAGGACCTAAGGAAGGCTGTCTGCTGCATTACAGTGTCTACTGAGGCCCAGGCACAGAGTCTAGGTCTGGGCAGTGTCTGGGGGAAGATGACCAGTCCCAGGCAGGTGACACACACAGGCTCCCTCGGCTGATGCAGGCAGTGATACATAGAAGCCAAGGTACTTGGATACCATTCAGCCCCTCCCAAGACAGGCTTGAGTTTCACATGCCATGGCAGCAAGGGCCTCTGGGCCCACTGCACCATCTCATGCTCTAGATTTAATCAAGAGGTCACTCTGAAACAGCACATGACTATTTTCATGGACCAAGAGCCTCAAAAGGACGGTGATGGCACCCAAGAGCTTCTTCTGTATCGCTCAAGCATTTTCAAGAGTGGCAGCATCATGTTAAGAAAGGAGGGAAAGAGGACTCGGAGCAGCCAAGGCCTCTGACCTTTTGGAATCCAAGGACAGTAGTTAGAGTAAAGCCACCAGAATCAGGCCTCCTGTTCTCAAAGACATCTTAGAGAGTATTCCTTGTGCTGAGTTGGCTTCCTGAATTTGTCCAAAGTCAGCAACAGGTAAGATCCCAGATAACCATACCAGGGGGACGAAGCTGGAGAGGTTGGGCACCAGCATGGTAAGCCGAGTCGGCCTGGAGGAACACAGCTTTCTGAGCTACAGAATACTTGGTTATCACCGGGTTTGGCATCCTACTCCAGGTGGACACCCTTCTGACACAGGGCTTCCCAGACCTGGGTGTGCTAGAAAATTCCCTGGAGACCTCCGTGCAAGATACAGGTACCTCCATCATCCCTGTCTTGCCTATTAAGTCAGAATTTCTGAAGATGAACATCCAGAGAGCTGTATTTTAAGCAGGTTTGCTGAAGAATTCTGGGGCAGCTACTTCACCGACAGGCCCTGTATATGGGAGGGACCGCATATTCCTCGCTGTTTCTGCCAGAAGAAATCTCAAAGCAGGAGCTCATTCCTTACAGGCAGCCTCTTCTATTGTATGTAAGTCATGCTGAATCGCTGCACTAACACCTGATTCAGGGTCAGTTCTTTCTCAGCTCTTACCTACCCGATGAGGAAGGAAGGGTGTATTTAGTAACCCTATTGCATAATTCTTCCTCAAGTGACAACTCAGAAAAAAGTTCATTTCTCCCAGGCTGATAAGCTCAGGGTAAGAATCCAGGTGTACTCTGAGGCAAGCGTTGCATTTGCGTACATTCATTTGGATGAAAAGATTGCATTCGTTCATTCTCTTTGAGCCCTTCTTCCCTGCACTGAGACCTGGTGCTACACAGGAATCAGAACACAGACTCTACCGTCACGAAACTGGCAGCCCAGAGGAGCCACGCGCATGTGTGACTTTTGTCTGCTTCCCAAGCGGATAGAGGACCGAGAGGAAGGACCAAAGGGAATAGAGTCGATCAGGTATGGCTTCCTGGAAAAGGTGGCATTTTTCCATGAGTTGGACTTGATGGCTGATGATACCCCAGAAGAAAAGATGTGGTCTTATGGGTGGAGGGAGCAAGGTGAAGTGGGGTGTCTATCGGAAGAACAAGGAGTACGGCAGGCAGGGCAGGATGGCAAAGAGGGGAGCATCCTTCAATGCTCAGGCTTAGCTGAGGGTGAGGAAAGAGACCTCCGCCTCCCTCCTTCACACTGAGGCCTATGTCCTAGACCTGGGGAAACACGCCTGGTGTAGCCTTACGCTAACAGGTGTCCCTGTCTCTGCTTGCAATTTAGTTTAAGGTTGTTCAGGTCTAAAGAAACTGTTTTAGAAATGGGCCTGCCTGGGGCACCTGGGTGGCTTAGTGGGTTAAGGGTCTGCTTCAGCTCAGGTCATGATCTCAGGGTCGTGGGATTGAGCCCCACATCGTGGGGGGGGGGGGGGTCCCTGCTCAGTGGGGAGTCTGCTTCTCCCTCTGTCTCTGTCCCTCTCCTCTGCTCGGGCTCTCACTCACACGCTCTCTCTCTCAAATGAATAAATAAGAAATCTTAAGAAAAAAAAAAAAAAAAAAAAAAGGAATGCGCCTGCCTGGTTTTCCTTAATATTCATCAAATGTGGTGCCATTTGATGGGCCCTCATCTGTGCCGGGCCCGCCCACGGGGGTGAATATAAGAGCCTGTGCAGGGCTCCCCTTGCCTTGGGTCATGCAACCCTCAGCCAGCGGCCAGGTATTTCCTGGGCATCTATCGGATGGCCAGCAGCGAACAGGCCATGGGTCGTGCCTGGAACAAGTCCGATCGACTGAAGGAGCGAGAGAATTTTCTGGAAATCGGACAGGGAGCTTACCTGTCTCAAGCACGGAGAAACGGGTAGGGAGGAAAAGCAAGCACAGCACAGTCAAGATTAGACCAGTAGAACAGCCTGCTTGGGACTGTCAGCGAAAAGATGATTCCTCACACCTGTTAAAGTGAGAACCGTCCTGAGAGGTGTGGGCCCGCCGTGGGGGGGTCTGTGTGTGGGGGATGGCAGCTGGGGAGAGAAGTCAGGCTCAGTTCTGAATACAAGGACCAGGGATTAATAGGCAAGGAACAGGATCTGCAGGTAGAAAGCTGCGAAGAGGAAACCGCAAGGCTATGGCAGAGTCTTACTAGACCAGCTCGTCAGGAAGGCAGGCAGAGCCTAAGATACTGGGGTCCGCACTTGGGCTGAAGAACCTGGTCAGACATGGAAAGAGACCAGACACCGTGTGGGGAGAGTTTTCGTTTTACTAAGCCAGTCAAGGGCAGAGCACAAGGTCAGGGAGCGGTCGGGAGGAGAACCCAGAGAAGCGTGACTCGCATTTGGCAGAAGGAGAGTCTTCCTCAGGCCCCTGTGGTCAGTACTGCCGTCACTGCCTGTTGCTGAGACTACCTGTGACTGTCATGGCGATTTCGGGTCACTCCCTCTACAGCCCAAGTCCAGGCTGGAAGAGGCTTCGGATGGACCAGGTCTGGGTCTCCTGTCTTGGCCAGAGCAGCAGAGGAACGTGCAGCCAGGATGGAAGGACTGAGAGTTACCCGCACCTATAGTCAGGTAGCGTCCAGGTGAGCCCACGCTAAGGTCCCGGACAAGTGTTCAAGTGTGAGCATGAATGATGGAGACAGGAAGGGCAGGACAGGGTCAGTCGAGGGAGAGCGCTTCTGCCAAACCAAGGTGACGTGGGGTGTCATATAGGGGACGGGCCGGAGCAGGGGTTTCCCACCAAGTCAGGCAGCTAATGAGGACTCATGAGAGGGGTCTTCCTTGAGAAGGGGAAGCCCCACTTCACCCTGGGAGAGAGGGGAGAGCGTGCACAGAGGAGGGACGGCCTCTGGTAGGTTTGGGGGGGCAGTGTGTGTGTGTAGGTGGACTTCGTGGCTGTGACCAGGTCCTGTGCCTGCATGGTGTGACAGGGACAGTGAACACAAAATTCAGACCGTGGGCTAAGGAGTCTAAACACTCCTTTTGGCAACTGGCTTTTCATTCCCCACTTAGCCACGGACCCGCCCAGCTGCGTGCCTTATCCGGACACAGCAATACGGGAAGCAAACATTTCTGCAGTGTTCGCGCTATGCCACGCCCCGCGCAAAGCTCTTGATGTGTACTAGTGAATGAATCCTCATTACAGCGCTTTCAGAAAGGTTCTATTATTATGTCCATTTTGCAGATATGGAAACTGAGGCACAATGAAGCCCATTCTGGTATGTGTGTGGTCTGTTAGCCCTTTGCGACTTGTGCACCTGCATTACAGTGCAGGAGGGTAGGTGCTCAGAAAATAACAGCACGACGTACACATACATCTGTGTATGTATCTCTGTTCATGCCCTCTGTGGCTTCTTCAGCGGAAGTTTTCGAAGCGGGGAGGCAACACCACCTTTTCATCTTTGCACCCTCAAAACACCACGGACAGAGCTTGGTGTATATAACAGAAGACATCAGTGCCTTTTCATGGAGCGGATGAACTAAAGGTTTCCAAGCGGGGCAGTGATGGATGAACTAAAGGTTTCCCAGCAGGGCAGTGATGTGGTGAACGAGGTTTTGGGGGGTCTGACCACTGGCAAAGTGGAGTGAAGAGGAAGGGCCAGAAACGGAGCCCGTGTGTTTCCGAGCTGCGTCCGATGGCCAGAGCGAGTACCGCGATCTGTCCAGAGAACCCACAGCCATCCGGGGCTCGCCTCTCCCTTCCGGGTTGTACCTCAAATTCTTAGCCCCAAGTTTTCCTATCTTTTCCTGTTTCCCAGCTTTGGGCAACCACATTTCCTGCCTAAAAGAGTCCTTCAGTGGAATTCATGGACCAGCTAGAGACACTCAGCTCTGCATAGACTGTGAGTCTCTGTGAACTTTTTGTTTTCAATCCTAACATTTGGATCATTTAATTAAGGACTGTAAACATAATGAACACCTCTCAGCTATCAAAGGGCGTTAGAAACAACTCACAAACACAATTAACCTTGGTCCCAAAGATAAAAAGGAAGCAGGCACAATATGGCATTCTGCTGTTGATAGTAATCAGTTAACAAAGTAAGCAATTAAGGCAAACACTGAAGGAGTTACACAAACCCAGAGCGGCATTGGCTGTCCTCGCCTGGTCTCTGCAGGTGGCCACACGGGGCTCTGGACTAGTGGCTATCCAGGGGCAGGGCCGCCTCCGAATGTCTGGGGTGTGGGTTTTGAAAGCAAATACTTGATATTGTAATATAATTTTATTTGAGGGATACTTTTCAAACTTAATTTTTTAAAAACATTAACTACGAAAATAAAAGCTTGAGAAAAATCTTTCTGGTTGGTGGGAAATGGCCGAAGATAGATCCTCAAGGTAAGAGAAGATTTCCTTCTCCACGAGGGACCTTATGATACTCTCCAGAGGAAGCATGGGGTTACCATGGGAGCCTTTAGAGAAGAAATAATCACTGGAACATTTCCCTTCCTTCTTTTCTTCCTTGCTTGCTTCCTTCCTTCCCACTTAAACATTTATACCCCCAATCCATTCCATCAAGGACATGAGATGGATAAATCCTTTTGAATATTTTCTAGAGGCACTAGGATGCATCAAAACTTGACTAACATGGGACACCTGGGTGTCTCAGTGGGTTAAAGCCTCTGCCTTCAGCTCAGGTCATGATCTCAGGTCCTGGGATGGAGCCCCACATCAGGCTCTCTGCTCTGCAGGGAGCCTGCTTTCTCCTCTTTTTCCTGCCTGCCTCTCTGCCTACTTGTGATCTCTGTCTGTCAAACAAGTAAATAAAAATCTTAAAAAAAAACTTAAAAAAAAAACTTGATTAACAAATTCTCTTTTGTTGTGTGCTACCCATTGGGCTGGCTTCTATGAACACAGTATTCATAGGATGAAATATCTGTTCTTGGGGTTGTCAGGGGCATTACACCCAGACAGAACAGAAGTAGAAAGAGAGGTTCCACACAACAGACTATAAGACTGTGTGTCCTAAGTGATGTGGAACTTACCAGTCAGAAGACTTTGGGGGCAAGTAACAGAAAATTCTACTCAACATCGGAATTTATAAGCTCCTGTAGCAGGAAGAGCAGACACAGTATGGACCTGCCCTGTGGGCTCCTGTCTGCCCCTCTCCCATCTGCCGAGGAAGCTGTCTGTGGGCTGGCAGCAGGCTTGGGGACAGCAGCTCAGGGGGTCACTTCCTGACAAGGTCCAGGGAGGACTTGGGGACATCTCTGCCTGCAGGTGAGGGAGCCGTCCTCACAAGCATGGCTCACGGCCCAGTAAGGGGATCCTACACTCATGCCCGAACCAGCTTCTAACTGAAGGGAATGTGATTACAAGACCTAGCTTAAACCAGTCAAGGTTTGCCCTAAGTCACAGGGAGGAGAAGAAGCCGCCCACCCAGAGAAGGCAGAGGGTAGGAAAGGAATCCAGGAAGGTAAGCAGACCAACTTCTCCATGCCCCCACGGAGCAGGACTGCAGGGTTCTCCTGGCGGGCACAACACAGGGCGGTTATCTGATTTGACCTTGGGCGTGACAGCGTGTTCTGGCCTTATTGTTCTTAATGAGCCTTCCATAGTTGTTAGCTATTGCTATTGTTAATGGCTGGGAAGGAACTAGAGCTGCATCCTGATGATTCTAACGGGGGCAACACATGGTGGGTTTCATTTTGTGTGTTTCCCACCGAATGGCAGCTGACGTTTGCCTTTGACTAGAAGGGAGGGCACTGCGGCAGGATGTCCACAGCCCCCAGCTCTGGAAATTTGCCTAATTGTCATCTTCAGCTCAATTGCCAAACGTCATTCACAAACCTTCCTTGTATCCACAAAGTGGGGTCCATGCTCTACAAATCTACCTATTCATAATAATCAGTGATGCTCATTAGTCTGAGGGACCGAAGCTTTCACAGCTACATCCAATACTCACCACGAGGGGAGAATGTCCTGTTCACCAAGAGTAAGACAGACCTTGGAAAATTTCCACCCAACCCGAGAAAGTCTTCTGTTCTCCTTCCTCCCTACACGTTCAGACCCTCTCCCTTCTGCAGGTACCCCGACAGCCCCTCATCCCTGCTTGCAAAGCTGGATCTGTGGAAGGTTTTCAATATTTGAGGTCCTGATATAACCAGCCTACCCAGATGACGGGACGCGATAGGAAGCCCACGTTTTTAGGAAACTGACAACTCGATGCAAGGTGGAAACCTTTCCATAGTTCTTTATTTCCTTAATTTTTCATAAGGAAAAATGTCAAACACACACAAACCATTCCAAGAATAGTGCAATGAATACCTCTCTGTCCTGCATCCCGACACAATGACTGTGAACAAGTTGCTGTATTTACTTTCCCTCTCTCCTTCCCCACTCCCTCCCTCCCTTTCTCTCTCTCAGATCATTCGAAAGCAAGTCCCATCCATGTCGACACTTTATCTCGAAATGCTTTAGCCTGTACCTCCTAAGAATGAGGACACTCTCCTGCTTAATTATGATACTATCCTCACGCCCAAGAAAATTAACAAGAATTCCCTCTATGATCTACACCAGGCCGTCCCCAAATTTCTGTGTTTGCAGAACTCTAATCAGTTAAAGTTCTGTGAGTGTTGTTTTTCAGACACACAGAAGCGTGCGTGTGCGTGCGCGTGTATGCCCACCTGTGTAAATGAGCTCATGAAGTGTGGTGTGTGCAAACATGACTGCACAAGCGTCCATGTAGATGGGCACACGTGTGATCACGTGCGTTAGGCACTCACGTTTGTGGTGGGCACGTCGTGGGTGTGTGTCGAAGGAGGGGGAGGCTGGGCATCATCTTTGAGCGAAGGGAATCAAGACATGCTAGAAAGAACATACTTGATGTTTTTCTTGCTTCAAATGCATTTGAAGAAATAGGAGTTGAGCGCCAGCAACTGCTGAGTGGAGCCAATCTTGGCTAAGGAGGCTGAAGATACTAATGGTTTTGTTCCCCTTGATAGGTTGATTCAGGTGTCCCTCTCTAGCTTCATCTTGGAAGAGCTCTCTCTGAAAGGGAACAGGCACAAAAGTCCTTTCTCTTCTCAAAAGGGTCAGCATTATCTTCTGTTTGCCTCGCCAGGCCTGCAGCTGGCGCACAAAGAAAGGTGTAATTACAATGTGACGTGTGCTGATGGCAGGGGCCTGGAAATTCTCCACCGCTCACTCTGCTCGGAATACATTTCAATTTGGTGCTGTGAATTTTACATTGAAATGAGTTTTTTCTTTAAAACCCTAGAGAAAACAGCCCCTGCACAGGAGCATTAACAAATTGCTTTGCAAATCTAGGCTACAGTGAACATTCAATTTGAGGAGGTCAAATCGAGCTTGGGCCCGAAAGCCCAAAGCCCGGGCCCAGCCAGCCCGAGTTGGCTCTGCAGGGGAACGTGGCCATGGATTTGGTCTCGCCTTAGCCTGGTCTGATCTCCTGAGCCCATCTCCGGGCTGGATCCTCGAGGTCTTTCCAGATGTCCATATGTCTCTGACCCAGGTTGGGAGTTCGGGGGCCGGGGAGCTGCTGAGATGGGGGCAAAGGACCCACAGCAACAGATACTAGGCAAGTACAGGCTGGCATGGACGGCGAAACCTTTGCTTCTACCCCTTCACCATACAAAGCAGGGTGCAGAAGCTAGGGGGAGGGCTCGAGAGCTTCGGAAAGGTCCCCCTACTGATTGGTGCCATCATCAGAATAGTAACATTTATTGAGTGTCAGCGATCTGCCCAGCATCATGCTAAAGGCTTTAGATTTGCCTGGCCACCCACAACAATTAGATAGTTTTTTAACAGACCAGTTTCTCATGTCTGTAGATTGGGAAGTGGAAGCATGGAGAGGTAAAGCAGCCTAAAGTCATGCAGCTGGAACTTGCACTTGGACGTGTCCATCTGCGTTTCTTCCTTGGCGACCAGCAGTCCATGCTGTTGGACCTCGCTGTCTGCCCCCCAGGCCCTGCCTGCCTTCAAGTTGTCCTGGCCCCAGCATCCCCCACCCACACCTTGATTTTCCTCCCCCACAGTGCCAGCTTCCTCCTAACCTGCAGGCTGCAGACGCTCCTGCATCTGGGCTCCAGGCAGAGGGAAGTCTCCAGAGCCATCCTCTAGTAGGGGAAGGGCTGACTCTTAACCTTGGTTAAGATGAGTTCTGGTCCTTGGCCTGCTGTCTTCTAGACCTGTCCTCTATTCTGAGCTGAAAACAAAGGAGAGTCATGTTATCCTGCTTGTCTTGTGTTTACCTTGTTTCTCAGGATTCAGCGGCTCTGTGCCCTCACCCATCATGCCGCCACTCACCCCTGCTCATGCTCCAAGGGAAGGCTGGGGGCACCCAGGAGCTGAGTCTGTGGGCTCCGTGATTACCTTGTACTTTACCCGACGCTCACGTATAAGAGGTAAGCTTAAGCCCCAGCGGGTCCCAAGGGCTGAATGCAACGGGCCCAGGGCTCCCACCAGCCTTGCCTCTACCTTAAAGTCACTTCTCCAGTGGCCAAATGTGACCACGTGAGCGGCCCCTCAGGATGTCCTAGCTGGAGGGACCCTAGCACTGGGGCGAAGGAGAGCATCATTCAGGCCTTTTCTGCCGCCCTGAACACAGCTTCCCTCAAGCCTTGGAGATCAATCGGCCCCAAATAAGCCTTTGGAGCCGCCGTAAACCCAGTCCCCAGGGCCCTTGCCACGAAGTCCGGGGCAGCTTGGGGACCTGGATTAAAACGATACGTTTTCAATTTGGCCTTAAACGAATTCACCAAATCGGCATCTTTGATGTCAAGTGGAAGTGAATTCCACAAATCTCAATTTATTTTATGGGGAAGAGTTATTGATTTTTTTTTTATCGTCTGCTTCTTCTTCTTCTCCCCTCCCAGCTGCCAACCCTCTTCCACCTGGATTGAATTGTTTGATTTAAGAGCGGCAGTTCAGAAAGAGGAAGACATGCCTCTCCCCTCCATTTCACACCTCCCCCACCCTGCCATGCCCAGGCACAGCCCTTTAGCAGCCGGGCCCCGCGGCAGGTGCCACCGGGCAGGGGCAGGCCTCGTGCGGGACTTCCCCCAAGGGGGCTGGGGCGGCCATGCGTGTCCTGGCTGGCCCCACACCACTTCTTGGCATGCACCTACATTCGGCCCCTTTGGTGCCTGTGTAAAGGCTATTCTATGTCACGTGTTCCCATGTCCTTTTCCCACGTGATGTCATTTAGCTTCTGGAGGCCCTGCGATGGCTGCCCCTCATCCCTGCAGCAGGCCCGCCACCCAGAGCCTCGCACAAAGGGCCCTGTTAATCCGAACCCAGCCTGTCTACGCAGCCGCTTCTCTAGCTGGTCTTCTTTTTCCTTCTGGAACATCTTTTACTTCCGAAGGTATTTGTACTTCTGGCTCCTGGAGACAGTGAGGGGTGTGGTCCTTATTGATCACGCCGTCGAGGCCTGTGCCCTGACTCACACCAGCCAGCTCTTGGCCCGGCCTCCACTTATGTCCTCCACCCCGGCCTGGGATGTGAGGCTGTCCCAGCCACCCCCACCTTCGCCGACTCCAATGACCCCTGTTGCAGTGACTGCAGACGTAGAACATCTGGAAGGGAACTACTGATTCCCACCACCCAGCTCCTCCCAGGGGCTTGCTGTCTCGAGCAACGGCTCCACCAGTCATTCATGTCTCTGGGGAGGAGCCCAGTAGCCCTCCTGAGTTGACGTCTTACCTCATACCCAGGCCTGGTGCACAGAAAAATGGCACCCAAAGATGCCCAGGCTGTCTCCCCAGAATGTGCGAGTATGTTACTTTGCAGGGCAAAAGGGATTTTACTAATACGATTAAGCTTGAGGACCTTGGGCTGGGGAGATTATCCTGCCTGATCTGGGTGGACTCAATGCAGTCGTGTGAGTCGTTAAAAGGGAGGACCTTTCCAGGCTGTGGTCAGAGCGAGAGGTGACGTGTGGACAGGACTCGAGGGCCTGGTGTCAGTGCTGTAATGCAGGCAGCTGTGTGCAAGGTCTGAACAGCGGCCCCTGGAAGCCCGAAAAGACAAGGAAACGGGTTCTCCCCGGACCTCTGGAAAGGAACGCAGCCCTGACAACCTCTTGATTTTAAGTGCAGGAGAACTATCAGATTTCTAACCTACAGAACTCTGAGACGATACCTTTTTTTTTTTTCTAAAGAGTTTATTTATTTATTTGACAGAGATCACAAGTAGGCAGAGAGGCAGGCAGAGAGAGGAAGGGAAGCAGGCTCCCTGCTGAGCAGAGGGCCTGATGCAGGGCTCGATCCCAGGACCCTGGGATCATGACCTGAGCCGAAGGCAGAAGCTTTAACCCACTGAGCCACCCAGGCACCCCATGATACCTTTTTTTTTTTTTTTTTTTTAAAGATTTTGTGCTTTCTCTTTATTTACAGAGAGAGGGAGGCAGAGCAGGGGGAGGGGCAGAGGGAGCAGAGGAGAGAATCTCAAGCCAACTCTGAGCTGAGCACAGGGCCTAACTTGGCCCGATGCTCAATTTCCTGACCCTGAGATCGTGACCTGAGCCAAAACCGAGAGTCAGACATTTAACCCACTGAGGCACCTGGGCCACCCTCCAATGATAAATATATGTTGTTTATAACCAGCAACTCTGTGGTCACCAGTTACGACAGCGATAGTAACTGACACAGGCCCCCATGAACACCTCCTGAGAGCGGTCTCTCTCGGCCTCCTCACTGGCCTCCACCCGTGGCACCAGTTTGCCTCACACGCCCCCCCTCCCCCGCCCCGCCCACCCGCTGCAGCCCATCGTCCACTAGGAGCCAGAGTGGCCTTCTCATTGCTTCCCTGTTTATTCTGAAATACTGTCAAGCATTTAGAGACGTTGCAGGAAGAAGACAAGGAGTCTCATGCCCTCTGCACTCCGATCATGCCCTCTCTCAGAGGGTGCCCTGTCTCCGCTTCTGACCCTCGGATTTCCACTGTATGTGGAATGAAGGCCACATAGTCCCGCTCAAGCACAGCCCAGGTTGGGGCCCTGCCTCCTCTCCCACAGCCCTCTGCTCCTACCTCTCCCCTGGGTCGCTGTGCTTATGGTCCTTCCCTAGCCCTCCCAGGCCCCTACTGCATTTCACCTTCGTAGCACAGCCTCCTCTCCTTCTCGTCACTCAGGCCTCGGCGCTCAGGCCATCACCTCCCCGAGATCTGCGTACTAAAGTAGCCCTCACCCCGGCTGGCCACTCTCCCTCACGTTACCCTGTTCTTTTTCCCTTACGGCATTTATCGGGGCTCGAGACCCTCCTCCTTATCCTCTGCCCGTTTCCTCCTTTGTTCATTCACCTGTAGGTCTTTGAGTAGGACTCTGTATGTCCACCTCTTATCCTTAGATTCTAGAACAGTGCCTGGCCCACAGTAGGTCCTCCACCAATATCTACTGACTGGCTAACTTCCTGTGACACATCCCTAAGCCCTTTCTAAGAAGCTCACTGCTTTACAGGGGAACAGTTTCCTGCCCTTTTCAATCTTTGCCTCTTGAGGCTGGGCATGAGGCAGGTCTTCAGGACTGCTGGGGAATTTTCTTGGGAAGTGTGAGCTTCTCCATGTGGAGGCCCCGATGCCTCCCCGCTGCACCATCTCTGACACCTATAGCTTCGAGCGGCCCCCGTGATGGAGGCCCCTGGGCATCATACCTCTGCTCTCCTGCCCTGTCCTAGGTGCTGTTAACTTTCTACTACTGCCTGTTCTCCTCAACCCTGCTGTGGGATGATAAGACCAGTTCTGTGGCTTGCCCAAAGTCGTACAGGGAATTAATGGCTGGACGGATCCCCAGATCCCTAGCCTGTGTCTTTTCCTGCAGACCACAGAGCAGCTGGCCCTCTCCACTCCCCTCGGGGACTGAGGAGCCCAAACATGATATTGCAGGCACAAAGCTTTTAGCGGAGGTGGGAGGGCAGGAAGCACTGTGGTTAGGTGAGCTCTGGGTGTATGTGTGTCTAAGGGCTTTTCATCGCCTCTCCTCCCATTCATAGGGTCATTCATTCATCAGCCAGATCTTCATTCAAGACTCATTCATGGAGTGCCTCCCCTGGGTCGGGCTTCCTGCTTGGCGTTGAGGACGCTGGGGAAAGAAGCAGGGGCCTGCTTCCCTGAACCCGTTCTCGCCTGCAGAGGCCCCCACCGCCATCCCTGAGGAAGTGACGCTGGATTGGAGACCCCAGGCTCGGCAGGTAAGGGGTTAGCTCCCTTGAGATAACTTGGCAAACTCGGCGCAAAGTTACACGCAGCCAGAAATAATCAACGGGATCCTTGCAAAACGCTCCAGTTGGAATTGACCCCTTCCCCCGTGCTCCCTGCTCCCTCTGCCCTTCCCATGAGGGGCCTCTATGATCCAGGCTAAGCTTATCACAAAACCACAGAGGCTAGTCCAAGCAGAGGACTGGTGACCCCCTCTGGACAGTCAGGGGTCTTTCTTTGCATTTAAAAACCGCATGTGAGACAAACTCTTTATTGGTGGGTGAGAGGGGGTGAGCCCATATTCACGTCTCTGCCGTTGTGTATAGCCCAGGAGTGAGGTCAACAGGCATAGCCAAGAAAGGGAGGCAGAGAGTCCCAATGGTGACTAAGTCCCTGGGTTTCTGCCGTCATCGACCCAGGAGTCTTAACATGCGTTCTTGCGCAGCTCCGCTGAGCGATCAGGGATGACTGGCCAGCTGGCTTTGTCCGCCCGGCCATGAAGACCACGAGGAACCCTCCTCAGTCCTCAGGCAGGGTTGGCCCTTCTTTCTGCATGGGGGAAGGGCTAGGGCGGGGCCCCCGGGCCTGAAGTCGGGGGCTGCTTCGGGAGAAGCTGTCTTCGGGGCTGCTTAACCCAAAACAAGGCTCTGAGCAGGGTGAGTGTCCTGCGGCGTGGCTGCTTCTCAGTGGGGCATCAGTACGGAACAGTTTACTCTTCTACCCACCGCTTACCACCTGCTATGCGCCATCTCTCACCTCTACCCCTCAGGGGCACTTAGACTCTCTGAACTTCTGCTCACTTGCCATGATGAAAACTCTGCCCAGTTTAAAGGATCACTTCAAGCTCAGTTTGCATTTCATGTCTGCCCTCCCCAGGGCAGTTTGACAGGATACCAGACTCCTGGAGTGTTATCGGGAGCACTGACCAGTTGAGGGGCAGACAGGAAGGCTGCTTAGGTTCTAGACAACCCAGGCCCCTTCCCTCTTCAGGAACCAGCTCCTGAGGGGAGGTGGGTGGGGGGAGCAGCCACAGGGCAGGGACAAGTGTCTTTTTACCCAACAGGTACTGGGGTGTCTGCTTCTCTGGGTTCCTCTGACAGGCTGCCAACATCAGGGTAACAAGGCACATGAACACTACTGTCCCACAGGCCCTCCTGTGAGCTCTCTGCTGGTCAGTTCCCTGACCTGGGGATTTGGCCCAGCTCTGGCTCTCATGCCGTCTAGATCCTCCTGCTCTTTACTCCAGGGAGCAGGGCGTCCTTCTGACAGCCTCCCCACAGCGAGAGAGTCCCCGTATGCTCACAGGAAATGAAATGATTCTCTCCCCGCCCCCTTCCCCACCTGTACTCTATCCTGCTGAATCAGAGTTCCCACCAAAGCGGCGCCCAGATATTTTCCTGGCCTGGTCTCTGGGACCCCGGGATCCTTCCGCTTACATGTCTGTTTGAATATTCAAGAAGGAGAGGGTGCTCTGACCCAGCAGGATGCCTCCACATCAAGGGCTTCGTTGCACATGGGCAGAGACAGAGCTCAAAGCAGATTCAGATGGACTGTCGAGCTGGACGAGCTAGGTTTGCCCCTTGTTTGCTGTGCAATTTGGGCAGTTTACCTCTCCTCTCTGGGCCTTGCCCTCTTCCAGCAGCACCTACAGTAAGGACAGTAATTGCACTGCCCTCGTGTGCTTTTATGAGGGTTGAATCGGGGGGTATATGAAGCACTGAAGGCAGGGTCTGGCACAAAGCAAGTGCTGGGTCAAAAGAGGACAGTGACTCGCCATGAAGGTCAGTGTGGCCAGGGCTGATCTTCAGCAGCGGGAAGCAGGGCGAGACTGTGGTGCGGTGCGGGAGGGGACGGAGCCCCTGGATGCTTGTGGAGGACGTGCCACCCCCTTTCCAGGGAAGTAATAGTGTCTCCAGCTTCTTTCCCTGCCAGAGGGCCTGCCTGCCTCAGTGGTCCAATCAGGAAAAGTGCCAAGGGGGTAGGAGCAACAGAGTGGCATGAGGATGGCGGGGGCAGTAGCCGGGAGTGGGGATGGTGGCTGGGGGCCGGGTCGCTGCCCTGGCTCCGCTCCCAGATTTGGAAGTGTGGAGGGGCCTCCCACCAGGGCGCAGGGGGGTGGCTTGGGCAGACAGGCTGCCAGGGTCCTGGAGAGAGGCTCGATGGCCTCCCACCCCGGCAGAGCTCTGTGTCCTGCAACGTGGGCCTTTGCAGAGCCCTGTGGTCCCGGCCGGCCGAACAGCCCTTCCCTGGGAGAGGCATGCCACAAGACTGTTCTCAACATTAGAGGCGCTTTCCAGATTATCCCCAGATTCTCAGAAACAGACCCCTTGCCCCGCCTGAAGTTCGAGGGGGACGATGAAGCAGACCCGGGCCCGGAAGCTAAATCTTCAAAACAAAGTGTCCCCCCAGCTTCCTTGACCTCCAGGAGGAGAAGTGTTGGATCACAGGGAAACAGGGACCCCGCCCCACAGGCTGTGTGATGCCCACCACCCCACCAAGCTGTGGCTCTGGATGGCCCTGTGTGCTTTCTGAGGGGGGCCCCAAGCTCCCCGGGCGGCAGCTCTGCAGAAAGCAGCCCGCGAGGCTTCCCACAGCATCTGCCAAGAATACACCCGACATAATAATTTCTTTGACCTCCACCACATGAGTTTCTGAAAAGAACAAAACAGCATCATTCCCTGGCATTTACAGTTTAAACCTTTCCTATTCAAGTTTCTAACAAAAAAAGCCACCAACCCATTCTGGCCGTGATTAAAATTCATAGGCTTGCTGCAGAGAACAGATGCAGAAGCAATTTTAGGCCAGTCATATCCCAGGTCTGCAAAATTAATTTGACAGGTTTGCATTAAAGCACTGATCAATATCCACTTTAGAGCGGCAGAGGCTAACGGAGAAAAAATAAGTGACCGGAGTGTTACCAGACGAGAAAAAATGAATCTTTGAGACTTTTTTCCCTCTAAGCTTGCACCTACATCAGAAGTCCTGACCTCAATCCATTGATCGGCTGCAGTTAACATGACAAAAGGCCCAGCAGATAGACCGTCGTGGCCTACCAGGGAACAATCACCCGGATACACTAAACGTTTGACGGAGTGGCTAGACTGTGGAATCAGTCTTGGCTTTCCAGGGCGGGCCCCCAGCCTGGCCTTCCTGAGCCCTGGCCCTCCCTCGCCCGACAGCCATTTGCAGAGACCAACTTTTCCCAAACTTCCTGCCATGCCTGGCCTGGGGATGTGTGTCCCTGCCCCGCCCCCCCACTCCCACACCCCGGGGAAGCTGAGGCTGGCTGGAGGCCATCAGGGACCAAACCCTTCTTGAGACAGCGCTCAGCCTGAGAGGCATGGAGCCTTAGTCAGCGGGGCCCTCCAGAGGGTTTGATTCAAGACAGGATCAAGTCTGAGAAATAGAAAGGCCCTGATGGATGGTCACTGCCTGTGTTTGGAGGAAGAGGGGCGTGGCAGATTCTGCTTTGATTTGATCATCTGGAGGTGTGTTAAGGAATGAGCTGTGTCCTCCATTCCTAGGTCTGGTTGCCTGCCTGCCTCTCTCGCACACCGTGGCCAAATCACATTGCACCAATCATCGAACGAATCTAAAACGAGCATCCACTAAGGAAAGAGCCTCTCCCGAGGCCCCGATCCGTCCTCGCCTTCTCCAGAGGCTGTCCTAGGGGACGTTCAGTGCCCTCCTCGGCTGAAGCCCAGCTCACTCACTCAGCCCCTGGCCAAGCAGAGCAGCGCCTTCTCCCAGAAAGACGACGTGAGCCACAAAGACAATGAAAGACACAATTTAAAATTTTCTGGTAGCCACATTTAAAGACGTGAAAAGGAAGTGAACTGAATTCTAATAGCACATTGAACTGAACATATCTAAAATACTATCGTGTCACCATGGAATGAATATGGAAAATTGTTAATGAGACAGTTTGCATACTTTCTCTTTTTGTTCAAAATCTTACAACCCCTTTCAGTCGGACTGACCACCTTCGGAAGCCCCATGACCACAGCGCCTGGGGGCTGCTGTGTCCGGGAGGCAGAGAGAGAGACTCCCAGGTCCCGTCTGGGGCTCTTTCCTGAACATCCACAGCCAGATACCCTATCCTCCCCTTCTTCACTCCCATCCTCGCCGCTTCTAACCCTTGGCATGAACGTCATCTGGCCCTCATTCATACCCTAGTTCTTGAACACCTTGCTGATAAAACAGTGTTCATGGCCAGACTGAGACATCAACGCCCATCAGAGGTCATGGCCACCTTGTTCCGACACACATAGGCCAGCGGCTCCCCAGGGACATGGTGTGTCCTGCTCCTCTGTTTAACCAAGCCACCGGGACCGTATCTGGCCCATAGAGGATCAGGCACTATGTAGGTACATATGTGCATATGTATGTATGATGCATGTATTAAAGATTTATTTATTTATTTTAGACAGAGAGAGTGTGCGTGAGTCAGGGGAGGAGCAGAGGGAGAGGAAGAGAGAGGATCCCAAGCAGACTCCCTGCTGAAAGGGGACCGCCCCCAACTCTGGACTCGATCTCAGGACCCCGAGATCATGACCTGAGCCAAAATCAAAAGTCGGCCACTCAAAGAGCTGAGCTGCCCAGACGGACCTGGTCTGGCATGATATTTAAGAAACATTTATAAACCACTTATTACGTATCGGGTACCATCCTAAGCATTGGGCAAATATTAATTCAATTACCCTTCCCATCAATCATTTACAGTGCTGGCTGTTACGCATTTCCTTCTATAGACCAGGAAACAGAGGAGGGTAGGTGATTTGTCCAAGGTGTTGTAGGCAGTAGGTCGCAGAGCAGGATTCAACCCCGCAGTCAGGCTCAGCCTCCCCACTTCTCGTCACTACTCCCCTCTGCCTCTTGTTAAGGTTCCTTGACCCTCAGGACACATGTAGGCTCAGGATGGCCCTTCTTGGGCAACCCCAGCAGAGTCACCTTGGGTTCCTTTCTGATCCCCGGGATGGCACCCAGCCTTTGACATCTCACGGTAGGCACTTATGCGGGGGTCCTAGTCAGGAGGCCAGCGTTCTGCCTGCTGCAGCCTTGCCCTTGGAATGAACCCTGGGCAGACGGTTGGCCCAGGGTAGCCGACTGGAGGCATGAAACTGAAAGGCCAGGATTAGGGCTCTCCTGCAGATGTTCTGCTCAGAAGGGCTGCGTGTGCAGCAGCAACTCAAGGCTCTTGGTCTTTACCTGGGTCCCAATCATGTCTCTGCCACTGCCTGGCTTTCTGACCTTGTACTGGTCACTTACCCTCTTCGTACAGAGTTTTACCAACTATAAACCTCAAAAGAGCCCCTGTTCCACGGTCCACTAAGGGGATTTAGGATCAAATGATGTCACGTCTTTGGAAGAGCTTTAAAAATGATAAAGGAATATGCAAATGTGAAGTCTTACTGGTGTTTGTACAATTATTGATGATAGAAACACGAAGACTGTAGGTCGTGATCCCAGGGTCACGGTGTCTTTGTCTGGGCAAATAGCCCTTTCTGATCCTCCTCCTCTACCCAAAGGAGCAGAGCTCCTGTCTTGAGAGCTTTTGATTTCAGGTAACTTTGCAGAAATCCTAGATGGTGGAATTGCTTCATCTGGTTGGTCTGATAAATAAGGAGTAGGTCACCAGTTGTCTGGGTGGATACAGTATAAATATGCATTAAGACACAGTGAGCGGTCCTTGTTTACGGACCTTCCCAAGGTTGCCTACCATTAGGTAACTGGGACTCCTCTCCCATTTTGGATTTAATCTGGACATCAGGAAGTACTGATACTGTTTCACTTTTTACATGAATCTTCTGGAGGATTGTTCCTGAAGATCTGTCTGGCTGCATGGGAACCGAATACTGTGCCAGGAGCTCTGGGACCCAGGCTCATGATTTCCCTTTCCTTAGCTCCGTCTCCACATGTGTAAAATAAAGGCACCAGGACCCGGCAGTCTCTGACGGGTCTCTATGAGAGCCCAGAGGAGGGGCTCCAGGTGTCATCAGGTCCAAAGAACTTGAAGAATGAAGATGCCAGTCTCGAGGGTGTCAGGTCATCAGCTTCCCAGGGGTGAATGTCAGTTACCTCGCGAGGGGTTTACTGTGCAGCTCTCTTACCGGACCTGATCAAGAAGGCACTTTTGGCCCCATGAAGTTGATGAGAGGGAAGGAGTCAGACCAAGGACATCCAGTCACAGGTGGTGGGACAGGCATTGAAACCAAGTGTGTCTGGCTGCAAAGCCCAGACCTTTTCCTTTGAAGCCTCGGTCCCCGACCACCAAGTTCAACACACACACAGACACCTTCACAGACTACACAGACTACATGAGTTCAGCCCCATGTTTCCTCTTCTACTGTAATGCTTCTTACCCTCCTCAGGACAGAATGTCTCATGTTCGGTTGCACTTCGCTGAATGTGTGTCTCATACAGGCAGAGGCTGGCGTGCCCCCAATCCAGGTCACCATCACCACACCATGCCCCCCACGCACAGACAGCGGTACGTCGCTGGCAGGGGGGTATTCGCAAATTCCTAGTCGGTTTCAGTTGGATTTTTCAGTCGTAAAGCTGAGGTCTCATGAACCATCGCGGCTCTCTCTGTCCACTGTGATCAATGACTTCTGTTCATGTGATTTATTAGCACACGCTGCAGAGCAGTGGGGGATCCCGGGCCATGGAGAAAGCCCAACTCATGAGCCTCCAGGGAATGAACTCGGTCTTCATTTGGTGCTCTGACTGTTCACAGACGTCACCTGTGGGCCGGGGCCCAGAGAATGTCAGCCCAGGGTCTGTTTCTGCTTTTCCCTGGTACTGCCTCTCTGTTGCCAGAACCCCAGAGCACAGTGGGCACCTGTCCAGCCCCCTGATTGGGGCTCCCTGGGAGAGCACCAAATGGGTGCCCTGGATTTTCAAGGATTGCATGTGGCTGCTGGTGGGGATGTACGTTGTGTGATCATTGTTGAAAATTCTGACGGAGCCACCAACTTAATTATCGTATTCTTCTAAGTGTAGTCACACGTCCCTCAGCCATTCAGCCAAGATGTGAATCCCAAGGGAGTTAAAGAGAATCAGAATGTGGGGGGTTCAGTAACGGGGTCAGACCGGGGAGGTGTTTACCTATTAACCTTCCATTCTGGCGACCAAACAGTCATACCCAGCACACAAGGTGGGCCCTGGAATTGTCACTATTAATATTGTCACTGAAGCAAGGTGCCTGGGGTTCATCCAGGCTATTCCAATGACAATATGATTGCTCATACCGTCAAAGCAGCCAAATAAGATGTGGAGAGCAAAGACCTGTTACAACGAGGACGTGGGAAGGAGAGGAGAGACGGGCTAGAGTCTGAGCACATGCGCAGGAAAGCATCTGGATGGCTCGGAGTGCGGGAAGTGCCCTAGGAAAGAGCTTCTTGCATTGAAGCCATGCATTCATTCAGGCATGCACCATTCATTCATTTGGCAAGTATTTATTTGGCTCTCTTAGAATATTCCACTGCAATTCTAGGGATTGGACAGGGACACAGGATCAACGCTATAGCTCCATCTGCAAGTCTAACTGGGTCAGAGCACAGCGTGTTGTAACACCAGGGTCAAAGCAGGATCCAGAGCACAGAGGACAGAAACACTGCTTTGGCAAGAACAAACCATGGAGGACTTCATGGAGGAGGAATCTTGTGAGGACGTGTTTGTGTGAAAGAGCAGCCAAGAGTGCTCTGCAAATAGCATTATATTGTACCTTCTCTTTCTCTGCCTACAAAAATACCCGTACCATCTTCTCCAATTAGAGCCGATCCTGCCTTTTTTGTTTGAAGTATGGGCCTTAATTCCATTGGAACACACACACACAGTGAGGAGATTCCCTTGGGTGGACATGGGTTCTGCATGTGAGGATGGGCCCCCCAGAGTGTGTGGTGTCCAGACTTGGGTGTGGTGGCTTGTGGTCCAAGGGCTCTAAAGCCATGGCCCCTCCGTTCCCCAGCCATGGCCAGGTTCCAACAGTGGCCAGCCACGTCCTGGAGCCACACTGTTGGCCATCAGAGAGGACGGGACAGCGGGTAACCAGTTAGCCGTTCTCCCTTCTTCAGACGAGCAAACAAAGGCACAGAGAGGCTAACAAGTCTGCCTGAAATGCTGTGATTTGAACTGGTGTTGATTATTTTCAACTCCCAAGTCCTTCAAAAGATTGGCAGAGGCAGAGCTTAGATTTCTAAGCTTCCCTCCCTGAAACGCCTAGTCTTCCTCCCATTTCAGCTGCCGGGGGTCCTCCACACGGTCCGTGCCAGCCCCCATCCACACCTGCTGTCTGGAAAAGCCCCAGTTGGGGCTGGAGGCTGGCAGCACAGTGGGGAGGGGCAGGGGAGGGAGGACGTGGTGCTTTCTCTGCCATGCCTTGTGGCCACCCATTCCACAAGTTGGGGACTACTTGTGGCTCTTGTCATGGGTTGTGTCTACGTGACATGTGCGTGGTTGTGGACAGCCTCTATCTCCTAGACTGAAAGTTCCCCGATGGTTGCCACTGTTTCCCTGGCATGAATGAATGAAGATTTGCGTCTCCTGGTCAAAGACTTTTAGGCATCCTCAGGGAAGGCCAGGAAGGCGACAGACCATTCCAGAGGCTTTGTCTCTGCTTGTATATGCTGGACGCCCCTGCCAGAGAGTGGGGTGATCGAGCGCCAATCATCCCCACAGTGGGACAGACAGACCCTAGTGTGTGCCCTGTTGATCAGAGGGACACACCAGGGCGGACAGGAGCTCCTCACTGGCTTCTGTGCCTGCCCCACTATAGCCTCGCCAAATTCTCCTTATTCCCTGTGATCCCCTCGGTGGGACGGGGTGGGGGCCAGAGGTGAGGACGGTGTCCAGTGGGGTGGATGGTGTGAAGGGTGAGGGTTCCTGCCAAAAGAAGGAGTCAGTTGGGCTGCTCCGGCTGAACTCACTGGTAAAGCAATCTTGAAAAGAAGGTTCTGGCTCTAGGAATTAGGAGCATGACAACTGGAAGGGCCCTCAGTCCCCTGCCTTGCTTTGAATAAGGGGCTATCCTTCCATTTTATGATGAACCAGCTGAAGTAAGGAGGCCAGACCATCCTGACTTCAGGGAGCCGAGGAAAATGAGCGCCTCCAGGACCGTGTCTGGGCTAGGGGCAAGACCCCGGCCAGGGTCATCAGAGCGAACCCTTTTATCATTAAATTGCCTGCATTTGTGTCCCAATAGGATTGGGAGGCATATGCACTGTAAAATATGAGCGGCCTAGACGCCTTATTCTCCCTCTTTCTGTAAATAAAAAATAAATGCCAAATAACCATGGCAGGACCAATTGTTTGATGATGTCTCTCCTGGTGCTTAATTTTATTTCATGACATAAAATAAGCGGGGGGTGCTGGGGGCCGAGGGGAGAGGTGAGGACTTCTGTCAAAGTCCAGTCTCCTGGGTGAACACCTGAGGGGAAAAGGACTGAAAAGAACTTAATTCAAAGACTCCTTTAGGCTCACAGGAGCTTCTTTCCACCAGTGAGAGTCAGACAGCTGCGGAGAGAGAGACATCAATAAATAATCAGCTGGCTTAGACTTTTAAATGGGAGTCCCAGCATCACCAGCCAAAGGTAAATTGCGTCTTTTCTACCAGCTTCCAGCCTCCAAGCAGGGCTGCTTGCTTGCGTGGACTGGACAACCTTGCTCGTTGTAGATGCAGCCTGGCCCTTCTTTCTTTAAGATGTATAGATCCTATTCATTCCCACCACATATGTTTGGATATACATATACATATATACATATATATGTATATGTATATACATGTATATACATATATATGTATATGTATATATGTATATGTATATATATACACATATAAAGATATAAATATATATATTTCCCACGTGTCTCATTCTATCTCCTATGTATCCTATTTCATATACACATACATATATATACATATTCATATATATATACATAAACATATATACATATACGTGTGTGTGTGTGTGTGTGTATAATTTTAAAAAAGAAAGGTGTCGATCCTCAGAAATCCCAGGGAACATCTTTGTTTTCGGTGTCACTGAGGTTTTGGTGTCAGGCACAAAACCCCATTGGAACATCGCACCTTGGGAACCTCTGGGATAGGACGGGGGGGGCTGGGCTCTCAAGCAGGGCAGACAGGTGCTCAGGTCCTGTCCCATGAGCCCAGAGGAGTGATTCCCTGGGCTCCCAGGAGTCACAGCCCTCTCCCAGGAGGGATGCCATATTTTAGATCTGATGAGGATGTTTTTTGAACTGTGCCCAGAGCAGTCCAGCCTGGTGCTGGGCTGATTTCTCAGCCCAGGGTGTGGATTCCTCTGCAGAAGGAAGGAGCAGGCCCCTCCTGGGACAGGTGTGAACCGCATGCAGCCAGGCTGTCGTGGACCGTGTCGTGAACCAGGGCCTCCCTGGGGCATCCATCACTGGACCGCGTGTTTTATGATTTATGAGGCCGCCTCAGAACCAAGAGCCAGTGCACAGGTTTGTGTACTCAGCCTTTCTACGCCACAAACAGTGTTTTTTATTGCTTATAATGTCCTCCTAAACTGTGTACCTTCTTGTCCTTTTGAAAGTGGAGTGGCCTGCGGGTTTCCTCTCTGCACAGAGCAGAGGAGCCCGAGAGAAAAGGCTGCTTTTCTGCCTGCAGAGAGCATGGGACTTACTGTCTGGCACTGGGAAAATTGGCAGGCGAGTAACCCCATCCCATAGAAGAAAGGAGAGGTCAGATGGAGCTGACATGAGTTTTTTCTGGGGCCATCATGCTTGGTGCAGTGAGAGAGCCTGTGTTCTCAGGTCCTACCAGGGGTTCACCTACCTAGTGCATTGGCTAGTCGCAATTGGGATGGGCATGCAATAAGTGTAAAATATATGCTGGATTTCCAAGCCCGGTGCCAACAACAACAAGAACAAAAGAATGTTCTTTTTATTTAAAATATTAAAATTTTTTAATGTTTAAATGTTTTTAATGTCGATGACACGTTGATAAAGCAGTAAGTTGGATATACCAGGTTAAATAAGATATAATATTAAAATAAGTCTCACCTGTTTTGTTTTGCTTTTCAAAATGCAACTACTAGAAAATTGACAATCACGTGTGCGGCTTGCCCTCTATTTGTATGGGACAGCAAAGTATCCTAGGAGCCCTTTTATTACTCACCAGGGAGGGCGGGGGAAAGAATTTAAAATTCCCACATTCAAAGCTGAACACTGTTTCTATGTAGTCATTTCCAAATAATTTTGATCGTGAAATATTGCATATATACACAAAGCATATACAAGGCATAGCACAAGTTCGAGAACAGTGGACAGTAGTGTGCCCAGCATCCAGGCTGAGCAATGGAAAAACCTCCACATTCCCCTCCCTCCGTCCTTGATCAGAGCCAGGTGCCTCATGAGGCCACTGCCCCTATTACCTGAACACTGTCCTTATTAAATTATAATTTCTATTTTAATAAGTTATTAAAAATTCAGAAAATACCCATCATCTAACAACCTGCGCACACGCACCACGCGTGGATTACTAATTTGTTGTTCTCTAGGATTCCCGTTCAGCGAGATAAGGAAGCCACTAGGGATAAAGCCGGAGCGATCTTTCCACGGCAGCCCACCTCACTCGGCTCCCGGCTGCCCCCGTGGTATTCCTGCAGTGAGGTTATTAGCGTATCCTCCAATGACAACAGCAAGGTCAGATTCAGCAGAGGCCAGGCCCAAGTCGGTACAGACGAGGTTCTTTCTGGGCATACACATCCAGGGCAGAAATCAGCAGAATCTATTTATTGGTAACAAATGTATCTATTGAGGGAATACAACATGATGTTTTGATACATATACACAACACAGCTGAGCTAATTAACACATCCCTCCCTCTGCAGTTGCTAACTATCTAGCTATGGTGGGAGGACCTGAGATCTACTCTGCTAGCAGATTTCTAGTACACGATCCGTCCACCGTGCTCACCATGCTGTGCATTAGCTCTCCAACCTATTCATCTTGCATAACTGCCACTTTGTACCCTTTGACCAACATCTCCCATCCCCCCGACCCCCTGGGAACTACCTTTCTATCTTTCCTGGGATACCTTTTGACCCTCTGCTTCCATGAATTTGACTTTTTTAGATTCCCCATGTAAACATGATTACATAGTGTTTTTCTTCCAGTGTCTGGCTTATTTCACTTAGCACAATGTCCTCTAGGACTTCCATGTTGTCGCAAATGGCAGGATCTCTTTTTTTTTAAAGGCTGAATGCTATTCCATGTAGATAAATCCCGTCATTTCTTTATCTGTTCATCTGTTGACAGACACCTGTGTTGCTGCCGTGTCTTGGCTAACTTGAATAACGAGAACATGGGAGTGCAATGATTTCTTTGAGGTACAGAAGACCTCAGCAGATTTGTAAAGCTGCTGGGCTCTAGCATGACTCAGATATTTCGTGGAGCCTTTAACTCTTACCCGGGGAGAGGCCACTAGAAACCAGCTACAGTGGAGCCCAGACAGGCTGAGAGGCTGATCCAAGGTCACCAGTGGGGCAATGCCAGAGCCCGGACTGGCCCCTGGGTCTCCCACAAAGCATTGGTTCAGCTGTCCCTATGCGAATCTTCTGAATCCTGACCCTCTCCATGCTGGACTATCCAGGATAGGTGAATGGGACTGTGGATTGCAGTTTCTAGAAGCTAAAAAGGAAAGAGAAAACCTTTTCAGATTGTGAGAAATAGTTCTTAAATCTCAGGGTCTACTTTTTCTGGCAGAAGGCACCCTCCACTTGGCATCACACATCTTTCTTAGCTGACAATGGGTTTTTCTGGTCATTTCTGTGAAGACGGGAGTGCTCACTGCCCAGGATGTAGCTGGAGGTGAAGGAGACAGAGGGCCTGGATGAAATCTGAACCAAGCTTTATTTTGTCTTTTTTCCCCTTTTTTCTAGGTGTTTGATATCATTATTTTCTTATAATTTGTGTCTAACCTACATTGGAATCATACCAAAAACAAAACAAACAAACAAAACACCCAAAAACCAATCTACCAGGAATTTTGTTGCGTTCCAGTTAACAGTGTGTTTTTACTATGATGATACTCAGCAGTGGCCGGAGTCAGCCATGAGAGGACGCCCTCCACAGGGACATTGGAGAATACAACTGTCACCCTCTTTGCGGGGAGCAAAGACCTGATCCATGGTGGCTTTCGACTACCCCAAGGACTCAAGATGAGAGGCTCAGGCTGGCTAACAGGAAGAAGGACACGACAGATTCCCAGTCCCTCCAAAGTTCCGTTGTTCTATGTAAGCAAAGACCAAACGTTTCCTGTGTGCAAGCTGTCTCTTCAACAGGGAGACAAGGGCTGACTCTCTTGGCAGAGTTTGCCATATCTACCTCCACATTCCACACTCAGGAGGCCCTTAAGAAACATTTGTGAAATAAACAATAACACCAACAGAATGAAGACCTTGCACCCTTGCTAGGGAAAATGCTGTCCGCAGGCAGCACGGCTGGGCTGCTGTGTGTATGGTCCGTGTTCTGGATAGAAGGATGCTGCGTTTTAATTGCCAAAAGGACCAAAGTAAACGTTGGTGGCAGTTGTTTGTTGCGGGGGTGGGGCGGTGGGGAGACCAGGGAGAAGGAAAACCACATTGCACGTGTGTTCTGCAGAAACCTCTGAACAATCAAAGCCACAAATGCCTCTTCTTATAAACACACGGTGCGAGGCAGATGTTTACCAGGCACAATTCAGAGAGAAAAAGCCGGGAAAAGCCGGAGAGATTCACGCTCCGCAAACAAGGGATTTCCTGGGGGAAGGAGTGGCAGGTAATGGGTTCTGCAAATTTCTCCTCCTGATAACTACATCACAGACCAAGTCCGAAGAGACTTTTCCTTCCTATTGAAACCTTATTTAAATACTGCCACCTATTTCAGGCAGAATCGCCTGAATTGCATTGGCTGGCTTAGGCTATTCTCTCAAACCTTTATGAAGCGTGTGGGGAAGAAATAGGTAGCCCGGGTCTCTGTGGGAGCAGGGAACACATCTCACAGAGAATTGTCTTCCCCGAAATGCTGCCTTTCCTGATTCTGATTAGTGGCCTTCAACAAGTTTAGTCCGTGCAGAAAACAAGAGCTGCGCCTCTTTTTAAAAAAAGGGCAAAATTCAGGAGCATTTGTATAGTGTGGGTGCTTCTAGATCTTTCCTTGTGGAATTATTTCCAAAACAACTATCTCGATGGGCCCGATTGTCTTGGTAATGAAGTTGCTCTGTCGGGTCCTTCTTCATTATCATTTTCTCTCCTTAGATTCTTTTCAGGCCCTTTGAAGGGTTCAGTACTGGGTCACACGTTCCTCTGTGACTCTGGTAAATCAGTTACCCATTCTGGGCCTTGCTTTACCATCTCTGAAGAGAGAGGGTTTGGAGGCATGATTCTTGACGCCCAGGCCAGCTCTGAAGTGTGGAGTGTGCTCTCTCTCCACGAGAGGGCATGGGTTTCTGCCTGGCTCTTCGTTCTTTGTCACTGTTTTTTGTTTGGTTTTGTTGTTGTTGTTTGTTTTTTCTGGAGGCACTAAGTCAGGATTTGCCATTGGGCCTTAAAACCAAGCCAAGTCCACGGGCCGGTTTTCCTCAGCCAACGGAGCTAGGCATTCCTGAGGCAAATATGACCCCATGAAACCAGCGACCTCTCTCTAGCTCCTCCCTCAGGGCCGGGGCTCCTGACAGAGCTGGAGGCTTCTACTCAGACGGCTGAGGTCGGCAGCCCATGGGTCCCTTCCACGGGCCGGCACGCGCTCATTCCCGCGGATTCAACTAGCGTTTACTGAGCAGCTGTTAGACGCCGAGGGCAGTGCTCAGCCGTGAGACTACCACAGAGAGCGACATCCGGCCTGGCCTTGAGCCTCATCAAGCTAATTCCAGTCCAGGGGCTGGGGGGAGGGCAGAACCAGACCCTGAATCAAAGGGTCACCCCAATACCTGATAAGAAGATGGGGGTCCAGGGAGGTGACTTGAACATTTTATGAAGAGCGGGGAGTGTTCAGCTCCCACCATCTCTCTCTGAAGGGGAGGAGGCGGGCATGGCTGCGGCCTCCGACTCAGCCTTTCTGCGGGGTCTGGCTAACTTCCCTTCTTCACCCCACGACGCCTTTCACTCTCACAGCAGACCTGGAAGCATCGGAGACCCCACTGTTGAAGTGGTAAAGGCCTGGAGGAAGCAGCAGTTGTCTCAGTATTTCTGATGCTTTCCATGTGTGGTGTGTGGTCAGGGTGGGAGGCCTGGACACGGGGCAAGGTGAGCGACAGCTCCTGCCACCGTGACCCATCCCTGCAGTGTTTGCCCCTGCCCCCGGTGTTACCTGCAGGGGTGGGGGTGGGGGTGGGCACCCCTGCTCTAACCGCCTGCCCACATCGGGGAGGAGCCGCAGAAATGGCCCCAGGGCACGGCCGCATTTATTCACTGTCTGGACTTGTTCCCAGCCAGTCCTTTGCTCAAGCTTGGTAAATCCTCTGGTTCTGTACTCATTTTTATTAGCAATTGCCTTTTTTTTTTTCCTTTGAAAATGTGGTTCAACGAAAATGAAATTTCAGATGTGTGTGTCTCAGCATTGATTTTTCTATTTGTAATAACACACCCTGGCATATCTCCTTTGATATCAAGAGGATAAAATGTCCCTAACACCGTGCTCTCCATTCTGGGGTAATGGATAAAGCCTGTTTATGAGATGTCATTTATTCCACAATAGACAGTAAATAAAAGCCATTTCAAGCTTGGGTTAAATCAAAGCTTGCTCAGGATTTCAGCAGATTTGCAAATCACCTCGGGGACCTTCATGCCTTCTAGTTGCTGTTTTGCTCCTTGCGATTGACTCTCCCTGCTCCCTGCCAAGCCTCCCCCTCTCCCTGTCCGAGCCCCCCACTCCCACCCCATCAAGCCCCGGACTGATTTGGAAAGACAACCCACCAGGCTAAGGACCTAGCATGACATTAAAAGTTCCTTCCCTTCACTTGGGGAATAAAAGCTTTGAAAGGCGGCAAGAAATTGAGGTTACACCAACAAAAGCCAGAGCCCCAAAGGGAAGGGGAAAAAAAAGTTTGCAGGAAAATAAGATGCAAACCTGAAATGGGGAAAAGCTATGAAAGGCAGCAGTGGCTCCTTTTCTCTGGTGCAGACTGTATTCCTTTCATCCCCCAGGAACCTCGTGTGCTGGGGGGAGGGGTAGTAGGCAAGGGGGTACCACTAGGCACCACTTCGGACAGCCCTGCCCTAATCCAGGCCTTTGCCCTGCAACCCACCCTCTCAAACACCCGCCTCAGCCCAGCCCCAATGCACCTCAGTCATCGTGCTCTTTGAGATCCAGATGAGGTCCCAATGCCTCCAGGAAGCCTCCTGGCCTCTTCTTCCTCCTGACCTCTCAAAGCATATTATTTCATGCTTTTTCTTTTTTCTTTTTTTTTTTTTAAACTTATTTTAGAGACAGAGCACACACATAGAGGGGAGAAGCAAAGGGAGAAAAAGAAACTTAAGCAGGCTCTGGGCTGAGCACAGAGCCCGATGTAGGGCTCGATCCCACGACCCTGAGATCATGACCTGAGCCCAAACCAAGAGTCAGATGCTTAACTGACTGTACCACCCCGAGGGGCCCCGACATTATTTTGGGTTAACAAATTGCATTTTACTTACACCTGCTTGTTTAGGAATGTGAGTACTGTATGGGTCCACAGCTAAAAAATATATTTCTTTGGGGTTTGTGATGGGTTTTTGGAGCTGGAAGAATCTGTCCTGGGCCCCTTGTCCAATTTTCTGTCCACTGCAGAAATCCCTCTATGGTACCCCAAGGACAGTCAGCCCCAGGCAAGGACTTCATAGCCTCATCCTTTTGACAGAGACCTGAGGTCTGGGGACACTGTCTTCTATGAAACTGAAATCTGTAACCTGTAGCCCCCCACCCCCTTCCTTTAATGCTAACCTTGCTTTTCAGAAGGATAGTGAACATCTAGTCCTGCCTGGGGATTTCCACAAGAGACCAAGGCCACGTCTAGTCTGGCTCTACCATGTTCTAGACAGAGGGTTTAGCTGGTTTAAATTTGTGACTGTGCGTAAGACTCATTACCCAAACTCTGTTGGCTAGTTCAGCTTTAACAACCATGCCAAAATAATGGGTTCAAATATTTCTGTCTTAAGATATTTGACTCATCATCCCCGTTAAATATTTACTGAGCAAAAAACAGCTTTGTAGAAGGCTCTATCCTAGGTCTGTGATAGGCTGTGTTGTTGCTGATCTCTGGTGCCCCTCCCTGACTTTGTTGGGAGGGTCCTACATCCTGGCCCCATGGACCATTTCACGGGCTCTGGCCAATGAAACGTGAGTAGAAGCAGGCGCTGGTGGGCAGCTGATCTTCCCTGGACATTTAATGTGAGTGAGGGAGGGATCTTTGTCATTAGAAAGACTCAGGTCATCGTAATTCGACTAAATAGATGAAACAAGTTCCTCTAGGAAATTGTAAGAAATTTTGGGTATGTTCTGGACCCACAAAAGGCTTATAGTATAATTGAGGAGAATCATATTTTCTCTCTCCTATGTTAAATAAGTGGTAGAAATAGCCAAACTGTGGGGCCTCCAAGAAAGGAGAGAAGCTTATGAGGGGGCAGCGGATACAGAAAGCTTTAGGGAAGAATGGGGTTCCATTCCCATCTGGTCAGTGGGCCTGGGGATTAGCTCATCCTGGACAAGGTTCAGAAATTTCATTGACCTGTTGAAGGACAGGCCTGCTGTGAACTTAATCCCCACATGGAAGAATTAGGAACTTGGGGCATTCCTCTCCACCGGGTGATAAGAGAGAGCACGTTCGGGCCACTGGTTGGCATCACGCTCAGCCCTGGGTGACTTACGCACAGGTGGCTTGCTAACAGTGACATTGATGACATCAGTGGTGTTTTTTCTTTCTTTTTTTTTCTTTTTTTTTTTCTGAGAGAGAGAGAGCAAGCAGGGGGAGGGCAGAGGGAGAGGGGGAGGGAGAGAATCTTAAGCAGGTCCCACACTCATTGTGAGCCCTGTACGGGGCTTGATCTCACGATACTGAGATCATGACCTGAGCCGAAATCAAAAGTTGGATGCTTAACGGACTGTGCCCCCAGACGCCCCAGTGGTGACTATTTGAGGATAGATGTGCCCTTTTTAGTGTCTCTTAAATCCAACTGTGGGAGTAATTGTCATGGTTCAGTATTAAATATATAAAATCTGTGTAGGTGGGGTACTGGCCTCCCAGAAGTAGTCAGAAAGGTCCTCAGGAACTCACACCTCTGCTGTCCCTTTGCTCCCACTTCATGTCTCTAGACCAACACGCATAACCTGGCTTTGCCGATCTCATTCAGCCCTCTCAACAGCATCACCAGGCAGGTGCCGTTGTTAGCCCCATTTTACAGGCACTGAGTCTTGGACAGGTTAAATATCTCCCACAGGGTCATGTCATCAGGAAGTGGCCAAGCCAGTGCTGGAGCAATGTCCTGCCTGAACACCACACTTTGCCTTCACCATCTTCTGCTGCATGGAACGCTGAAGACTGTGCGATGCCTCCCAGCCCGGGTCCCACACAGCGAGCCGAGGAGGGGGTCTGTCTAGGGAACCAGCTTGGCCATGAGGCTGATTCTCAACGGAGTCACAGAATGGGGCAGTACGTAAGGCTTTCTAGAGGAATTATCAAGGAAAAAAGGGGGCAAAGGTAAAGAAAGGAAGGGGAGGGTTGGGCCAGGCAGGGGGGGCAGCCCCTAGATGCCCCAGACCCTTGAACACCAGCTCTGCGCCGCTCACTTCCCGAAAGTGGTGCCTCAGTGTGCACTGTTAGAGAGTGTCAGCGGTTTCATTAGAACCCCGGTTTTGATTTATAACCCTCCCTGCAAAACTGTGCTCCTGGCGGAGCGTGGGCATGGGGGTCTCGCGTCCACAGAGCCATTTTCATGGAAGACTTACACAAAACATGGTCCCGGAGGGAGGGCCCTCTCTGGAGTTGGCCTTCCAGGCTGGGGAAAAAAAAAATCAAAAAACAAAAGAACGGGGTAGTGGGCTTGTTTAGAATCTTAAAGACTCAGCCTAGATTTCAGAAGGAGAGGGAGGAGTGTTCCAACGGTCAGTTTCTTCACCATCGACAGGCATGGATTTTTGCAAAAGTAAGAAAACCATTCATGGACACGGGACTTGGGGGTAGCTCCATCTTTGCCAACACCATCGTGAACAGCAATTAATAATAATGATGGCGATAAGGGTCGTGATGCTACTATGCCCTGTCTGGTGATGCTTTACGTTCCTCCCAGAGCTTCCACATGCCTGGTCTCCCTGAACAGGCAGCCCTGGGATCGTCAGGAAGAAATTGTTGTCCCCATTTTGCGAAGGACAAAACTGAGGCCCAGAGCCTGAACGCTCTGCTGGGGGACGCCGCACTCCCAGGCCGGCATGCCGTCTGAACCAGGACCTCGAGAAATAAAAAAATCAAAGTCTTTTGGCATGCCAGCCATTCATTTTGATTTTTTTCTCTTTTGTTTTAGAAGAATACGCATCATCAAAAAAAAAAAAAAAAAAAAAGAGAGAGAGAGAGAGACTGGGAGGGAGAGAGAGAGAGAGCATACGCATCATTGGAAACAGGTCCCATTTGAAGCCACATGAGGCTTGAGAAAAATAAATGTGAAAATAAAAATGCTATTTAATATAGGCATCATTATTACTATTATTATTGCGAAGAGCCTATTTGGAACTGCCTAAGACCCTAAAAACTGATTAATATTTTTAGAGCATCAGAAGGTAGGATTTTTTTTTCAAATATAAATTCCTCTCTCCCAAATGGTTGAATAACCATAATCATAATCATTATCGTCATCATCATCATCCCTTCATTAATTTCTTGCTTCGTACATGATTTTCCACGAATTAGTGCCTTTGCTGCTCACATATCCCCATTTAACAGATGGAGAGACGGAGGTACAAGAGCGTTTGGCAAAGTGAAAGGCCTAAGACTCACACTCACGGGCTCAGCACGTGCAGGCCCATGACAAACGCTTTGCTGCGTGGGGCTTTGAAGCCCCACATGGCACCGGATCAGAAAGGAGAAAATAGTTCACAATCAGGGATTGTGAATGCAGCAGGGAAGTGAATGCCGCAAAGCCAGTCGCTGGCAAGACAGACGTCTCAGCGATAGGTCCCTCCCCTCTGGCCAGCCTACCGATGGTGCTTGGGGGTCCGAAGCCCTCCTGCTGGGTCCCTGTCCCATAAAGTGCCGCCCCAGGGGCTGGGAGCCCAGCCGGGCGGAGCTCCATCCCTCCCACTGAGCAAGACTTTGGCTGTCACTGTGCTGTTATTTATGAGTCCCCCTTTGCCCAATGAGTGGCCTCCGAGGGGCCCAGCCTGGGTCTGCTGTCTGGCCATACTTGTCACACGTCATTAGATGTTTGGTTGCTGCTGACCCCTCTGCCATCTGGCTGAGTGGCCTCGGGGTGAGGGGAGGCAGCCAGCAGCTCCAAACACAGCTCCTGAGTCTTTGTGGTGTTCGGGAGATGAAGGGTTTCTGAGCCATGCTCAGCCACCGACGGGAAGGCAGAGAATTGGAAAACGATCTCTCGGGTGGGGGGGGCTCACTTAGGGTTTCCCAATGGGTCGCCATGGCCATTTGGGGTCAGATAATTCTTTGTCCTGTGCGTGTAGGGTGTTTAGCAGCAACCCCGGCCTCTTCCTTCTAGATGCCTCCTTCCTACGTTGTGACAACCAAAAATGACTCCAGACGTGACTGCATTGTGTCCTGGGAGCAGAGGCAACCCCCCTTCCCCCGCCCCACTCCACTTTGTGACATACCTTGGGCCGTGTAAGCTGTGAGGGTGGCAGACCTGCGAGGCCCAGATGAGCAGCAGGGACCGAGGACAAGGGGTTTCATGAACAACGCTTTGCGAAATCCTCAAGACCTTCCCTCATTGTAGCTGGAATTCCTGACCCCACTTCGGAGTGGAGGAGACTGTCAGGCACAGGTGGGGGAGGGCAAGCAGTTTGTGTGAGGCCCTTCAGCTGGGAGGTGACAGAGCTGAGGCTGAAATCAGTTCGATGCCTAGTCTCGTTGGAGGTCTTATGGGGTCGTCCTGTGTGCGGGCTTGGCAAACCCAGCATGTTGGCCTCTGAAGATTTTAGAATTGTACACTTGGCCTGGCGTGAGGGAGATCCTTAGAATGTCCTCCCACAGTTCCCACTGCCCCACGCAGGCCTCCTTATCCCTGGAGTCCACATTCCCCAGGGCTCTCCCTGCCCCCCCGGGGGGGGACCCCTTCACCCCACAACAGTATCTGATTCAGCACCCAGCATGGTAGGAAGGGCTCAGTACCCCTCCTAGGGGATACTGACATCAGGCAAGGATGTCTCCCTCCCCAGAAGGAAACGCAAAGCCCTGCCATTGGGTGTGACATTTCAGTCACGCAACCAGGTTGGCACAGATCTCTCAGGCAGGATACTGTAGGGCCCCTTAAATCACAGGAGATCCGCTAGGGGATTCAGTCACAGTGAGAAGTGAAATAGTTACATTTTAAAAAATGGGAATCCTAGGGCGCCTGGGTGACTCAGATGGTTCAGCGTTTGCCTCTGGCTCAGGTCATGGTCCCAGGGTCCTGGGATGGAGCCCCGATTTGGGCTCCCCACTCAGTGGGGAATCTACTTCTCCCTTTCCCTCTGCACCTTCACCTGCTCGTGCTCTTTCTCTCTCTCAAATGAATTAAAAAAAAAAAAAAAAGGAATTTGGTTAAGTAGATGCTATTGCCATTTTAATGGTATGTTAAGTCTTTAATTATGAGTCACCCTGAACTCTCTTAGTGGTAAATTTCTGAACATCTTTTGCATTTGTTAGGTAAAACAAACCTGTCTCCAGAGTGCCTGTTCCCAGAAGTGTTTAACGGGTTCTGGAGTAAGCATTAGGTTATATATAAGCCAATAAAACTGTCCAAACTTACATACAAATTGCACGACCCTGAACTCTCCCCGACCCCTTCCCGGGATCGCACGCCCTGCTCACTGGCTTATGGGCTGGGAGTCCCCATCCTTCTGCATTAGGTACAGCCTGTGGCTAAGAACCTGGTTTGTGGACTTGCCCAAACTCCTCACCTTCTTGCCTTTGGCACAGACCACTAATCCGAATTTCAGACAAATCTTGTCTCTCTGATTTGGATGAACACATCACCCCCTTCATCAAATAATTAACTTGTAGACAATTCTCATTTCTACTTAGCTCCCTTCAGGACATGCAAACTTCACTGAATGACCCCGTGCCTCTGGGCCACATGGGCTCAAACCGTCTTACGATGGGCAGAGCCAAAGAGGGACAAACATTTGTATTGCAGAGTTGTACAGAAATGCCGGAAGTGGCAGCCTTTGCAGCTTTCCCCAAGCCAAAATAGTCAAGAAAAGCTTTAAAAAAAAAAAATTCAGATTTGAGGCAAAAATTATTCATGTCCAGGTTCAGAAGTAAGCCTGAATACAGTTTCCAAAGCCACATCGAAAGGACTGTCGAGTTATTCCTGGGACTGCTTGGGCTGGGGAATCAGGGCAGGATGCAGGGGGGGCGGGGCAAGGGGCGGAAACCTGCTTCCATGTGTAGAGGAGATAGAAGGCACGGGGGAGAAGAAGACCACAGGTACTGATGGGGAGTAAGACAAGGCAGGTTTCAGGCGTGGTCTCTGGCTTTTAGGATTGAGCTGTGACCAGCAGGTGAGGCAGCATGAACTTGGCCTGTTTTCCAGGCAGGAAAGACCAAAGTCACAACTTTAGCAAACTGTAGAGTTCTCTCAGCCCCTCCCCGTCCTGTGCCCCTGCTTGCCATCGGACCTCAAGAGACGGCAGCCACCCGAGGGGCTGCCTGGGTCATCACATAAATGCATAATGTGACTAAGCAGAATTTTGGGATTCGCACACTGTAATACTTTCAAAACATGGACCACACTTGCAGTGTGTTTTATACAGCTCAGCACACCTCCGTGGACTTGTTTATTTGGCCCGCAGCATTGTGCGACGGGAAGAGATGTACGAGCGTGCGTGGATGCAGAAGGAAGTGTGGGTGGGGAACCGATCCAGAGACATGACGCCACATGTGCAAAACCTCAAGGAGAGTCACCTGCTGGTCTCTTGGACCTTGTTCTGTTAGCAGAATGCTGGGCTCAGGAGGATAGCCCCGGGCTCTGCGCAGACAGAATCCAGGAAGTCTCAGGCCCTGGCAACTGCTACCACGTGCAGCCTTCAGTGCAGTTCCCCTGCAAAATGGAAACCTTGGGCACCCCCACCAGCTGGCCCCCGGGGTGGGGCAGAGGGCAGGAATGAGGGGTGGTCACTCGGGGCTGGAGCCCCATCCGCAGGAGCAGGCCACATAAAAGGGAGCCGGGGCTGCCAATTTCCATTTTCATTGGAGTGGTTGGTGCTTAGTAATCCAGAAGCTTTATTTAAGGGCTGACCTCCGACCGGGCCTGTCACTCCAGTGGCAGGTGCCTGATAGCCACTGGAAATCAATAGCCGGCATGAAGGTCACTTCCTAGAAAAACTGGGGCTATCAACGTGTCAGTTCCAATGAAGGATTATAACCAACCAGCGGAGAAGTTTATCTGTGGCTGGGAGCTCATCCGACCCAGGCTTGTGGGCTGTACGCGTGCACGTGTGAGTATCTCCGTGTGAGGAGGCGTGCACGTGTAAATGTGGGCGTTTATGGAACAGAGCGTGTGTGTGCATGACAGAATGCGTGTCTGTGTGCTTTTGTATCTCTCTCAATGGGCACAGGGGTGCATACGAACGTGCATTTGTGTGAGTGTAGGTGTGCGGGTGTGTTTAAGTGTGCATAACGGTGTGCTGTCGGGGGATTGTGTGGAGGCACTCTTGTGTATGGCTGCCTTTTCATGTATGTATGCACCTGTGTATGTGGTATGTGGACACATTAAGCCTGCATGTGCATGGAGTACGTGCCTAATGCTTGTGTGTGTGTGAACACCCACACGTTTGGTACACGGGAGTCAAAGTGCATTTGGTTGCACACAAGCACCAGAAATAATCTGGTCCCTGTTTACCTCTCTGGGCTCCCTCCAGCGCCTCCTCTCCTCTCCTCTCATTCACGCTGGCCGCCCACAGCCTCCTTTCCCTTCCTCAAGGGTGCCTACCACCTTCCTCCTCAGGGCCCTGGCACATTCCGTTCCGTCCGAGGACTGTCCTCATTGCACTCTTCCCATACCTGGCTCTCTCCCACCATTTGGTTCTCGATTGAAATGCCAGCCCCTCAGAGAACTACCCCTGGCTAGCATGCATGTGTTTTCTCCATGGCAGTTGTAAAAACATTGGAGAATTGCAGTTCTGTGTTGAGTAATCGCTTGCTATTGTCCTCTTTCTCTGCCCCTCTCCAGCCCTGAGTGGCCAGGCCCTCGCCGAGGGTTCTAGACTGTCCAGCAACTACCTGACACAGGCCTGGTGCCCATTCCTCAGCCCCTCTTCAGAGAAGGGGAGCCCCGTCCCCTGAGGAATTCCACACGTGTCCTGTGACTTTCACCTTCTGGCCTCAATTTCTCCAGCCGTGAAAAGATGATATTCAACCCATCAACTCCGCAGGGTGAGATGAAACAAATATGATGAAAACCTCTTCAGAAGCACAAGCTGCCAGAAATACGCATCATATTTTTGTTCAGTTAAGGGCTCTTATTACTTGGAAAGGGATCTACAGGTAGGGATCGAAAAGCCATGAGCCAATGAACTCCGAACCAAGATTCCATAATGCTTCTCTGCTAGTCCTTAATCCATTTTAGATACACGCCCTAACCCAGAGACACCCCCCACCCCCAGGCATTTCATGAGCTAGGATTTTCATTTCTTGTCTGGATACTGCTTTTCTGGAAAGTGTCCCAGTCACTTTCATGAATGAGTCCATCTGGGGCGGGGTGAAGAGTATAGGCAAACATACCTTCCCTTAATGAAAAAAAAAAAAAAAAGCCATATAGAGAATGAATCAATGCTACCCAAAGAAGATGGTTTGCTCCATATGGTTGCCATGGGAACCTGGATTGGGTACCAGGCAGCTTGAGTTCTGTGATGGTTACATAGCCCTTGACTGTGATTTGGGAGCTGGATTCTTGTCTCTGCCCCACCTCTGCTGAGCTGTATGTCTGTATGCAATCAACACCACCACATTCCTTGAGCCTCAATGTCTTCATGCATAATAGGCAACATGAAAGAATCTAGAACATTAGGGACCACTGCTCCCTTCTGGCTTTGCCTTTGTAAAATTCTAAGTCACATCTCTTCTCTGAGCCTCAACTTTTTCTATCAGTTAAGTGGGGTTGCCCGCTGTAAACAGTTGAAGGGAAAGGATAAGAAAGGAGACCCTCTGGTTAGATGTCGGTTCTAATCTTCTCGATCCCGCCATGGGATCTCCTTGTTTTTGAGGTAGAACTTTATGACATTAATTCTAGCAGGTGCAAATTTTACTCTTTTGTTTATTCATTCAACAAATCCGCAGTCGGCTATGACAGCATCACAGTGCTGGGCACGATGAAAGGAGCTGGGGGTTCGGAGGTAAGAAAAATACAGTCTCAGCTTTCAAAAAGCTTGTGATCTCCTGCAGCACAAAAAGCTTGTGATCTCCTGCAGCAAGACAGATGAGGAGAGAGCTGATCGCAGAGCCCAGGGACTGGCTCTCATCGAGGTGAGTACTGCGTGAGTGAAAGCAATCTTCGAGTCTCCCTCAGAGTCAACCATAGGTATGGGATGAAGAGGTCACCTGCCCTCCTGCCCCCAATGCCATCCTGACTGTGTCTGAAATTCTTCCCAAGGGCCTTAAGTTTTAGATGAGCCTGGTAGAATTACAGAATCAATGCTGGAGGAGAACCCAGCTCTCATTTGAGGGGACGTGGGGCCCAGAATAGGAAAAAGACCTGCCCAAAGTCACATAGCCCAGAGCTCCTGACCTGTGAGCCAACCCCGCTGCCTTTGGTCTACACTGGATTTGGAGGCTGGGTTCCAAACCAATTCCCCACTCCCAGGTCTATAGGGTGGGGAGCCAACCCTCCAGATTCTCGCTGTGACCCGAGATCGGAGGCAGAATCCATTCACAGGCATAAAGAGAGGAGGATGGAGGTATGCTTTGTCCCAGTCATATTTGCTCCTATTACATCCCCTGGGTTCAACCCTCCATGTGCCCTCGGGACCCAACGTGGTCTGCCCCTCACATGATTGTCTCCAAATTATTCCTCTCACCACTCACTTTCTATGATCCCAAACCCCTTTCTGTAGGTGCCTGGGTACCAGGCTGCTGTCAGGGAGGAAGTCCTTCCTAATTCACAGTGAGATGTGAATGAGCGCCAATTAGCCCTCCAATTGTACTTGTGTTGTTAAAGAGCATGTGCAGAGGAACAAAACCCATAGGATTCCTTCCATTTGCTCAACACATAGAGTTTAGGAAGTTTTGCTCAAATCTGGGCTTTGTCACTTAGGAGCTTTGACCTTTTTAAAGTTGTTTAAAGTTTCTAAGCCTCAGTTACCTCACTGGGAAAATAAGGATCATGATTAGACCCCGAAATATCAGGTGAGAATTAAGTGGGCCTACAGCCTGGTCTCTGCTGATTATAGCTTAAAAAGAAATGTTAGTTCCTTTGGAAAGATGCACATTGCCACAAAGGAGAACAAGAACTTGCCTAAGAGCCCTGTCTCCTGGGAAGCAGGTGAGGGCTCAGTAGCTTCTGGTAGAGCTGTGGGCCATTCACTGCAGGAGGACAAGGGTGTTGGTCTTGTCCAAAGCCCCATGCCTGAGGGAAGTGGCCGGGGATCGATAGGTGCAGCGGGAAGAGGCCGATGGTGGTCACATGGTCTGGCCCCTGAAAACCGCTGCTCTGGGGATATCTGGGGACCAGCAGTGTCCCCTCATTGTGGCCAGGCTGGAGAGATAAAGGTGGCCCAAGGGAGTCTCTAGTGTGTTGGTGGGGGAGAGGTGTAGAGGTCTGGATGTGCCAGGCCAGTTCAGGCTGAGTGTCTTGGCACCACCTGCCCTGGAGGCTGTGAGGGCTGGGCTTTATGGGGAATAAGCCAGACGATCCACCATCTGTTCCTATAGGCAGACTCAGATCACTGTGCTCTTGCACTGAGAGGCCACTGAGGGCCCCAGGACCCTCTACAAGGCTCCAAACCGGGGAGTAGGGGGCGTCGGGAGGAGACAGCCAATCTCCTTGCCAGCCAAGGAAGGAGTACTGACGTTAGCCATGAGGATCGCTTGGCTCTGTCACATCTTAAGAGAGTTGGCTGTTGAAAGCAGTGTTGCGGGAAAGACTCCTTTCATGAACTCAAAGTTTATCTTTGTTTTTATGCACTGGGTTTGCCAAAAAGTGGACCTGTTGCTTTTCTTATAGAAAGCTGGGTCGAAGACTCAAAGCAGAACAAAGAAATGTTCTTCCTTCTGGAAAGAACGCACGTCCCACACAAAGGACACGAGAAACAGAGACAAGGACCAATGTTAGCACCATGCACCGTGGTACTGTCACGCTCTGTATTTTCTCCTACCGCCCCTCTCATCTCCATGATTGCAGATGTAGTCTTTTTTCTGCTTTTTTTCCTCATGCATAAACATTTTCTATACTATTATAATCTGTGCATACATTTCCTTCATCCATTCTTTTTTCCCCAACATTTTACTATGAAAAATTTCAAACTTAAAACAGAGATGAAAATATTTTACAGGCAATGCCATATGTCATCTTCTAGACTTGGCTGTTATCACCTCTTCTCTCTGTGGGCATTTATCAAGGTCCCAGCATATGTTAGTCCCTTGTTAAGCCTAGGGACTCAGCAATGGATAAAAGAGAAGACCTGTCTTCACTACTCTGAGTATCTATGGGGGTGGGGCATGCAGTCAGTCCCATACTACTTGTTGAGGCGAGGCCACCCATTTCGTGGTGGCAGGTCTGAGAGAAGGGCCATCTCAGCTGACAGATGTTCATGGTGAGGACTGGACAGGTGAGTGTTCGCTCTTCCCTGCTAAAGTGATACAATGAAGGGTACCATCATGATACCTGGTCTTGATTGTGTCTTGTTTGTGTGTTGTTTCCGGAAGTCAGAGCCCCATAATTGCATCAAAGGGAATGAACTCCCCCCAAAACCTCAATCCATACTTTTTGCCAGGATGTTTTCCAGAAAGGATTGGGCCAAGACTTGTGTTTGGTCTGCAAGGTGATTGAAGGGCCCCCAGCTCCTCACTTCCAGCTTCTGGCAACCAGGATCTCTGTGCTGAAGCCAGGTCGCCTGGGCCAGAATCCGAGTTCACCTGCCTACGTAGCTGGGGGAGCCTGTGGAAGGGACATGGGTTCCGAGCTTCAGTTTCCCCATCTGTAAAATGGGGATGAAACAGCATCCCTTATAGGGTTGTCTTGAGAATGAGATGAGATGATGCAGAGCTTAGAACAAGGCCAGGACCAAGCAGGACCTTCAAAGGCTGGCCATTTGCTCCTATAGGAGGAAAGTTTAGGAGGCCAGGGGTGTGTGTGCATCCATCCCTCCTTCATGGAACTGGCTTAGATGATGAACATCTCAAGGACAGGATACACCTGCCTCCCTGACCTGGGAGAGCTGCTGCCTGTGAAATAGACATTGAGCTTTTGTTTCCTCAAAGTGAAGAGCCCATGTCACTTCTGCAGCTCTGAATAGAGCTGTCTCTAGGAGGGCACGGGACACACGTACTACTGGACCGTGAGCACAAGAGATGGCTTGGGCAGCAACCTGAGCCTCGTGCTGAACTCAGTCCTCCCCACACTCCCTGTCCCCATCCCAGCTGTGGCTGGACATGACAGAAAAGTGGAAGGGCGGTCAGGGAGGGTGGGTTTACTGAACCTTTCCTCTGAGCCAGCCCCTTACACGTATTTTTCTGTTATGGAATTCTCTACCAGGGGCACCTGGCTAGCTCACTCAGGGGAGCATGTGATTCTTGATCTTGGGGTTGTGAGTTCGAGCCCCACATTGGGTGTAGAGTTTACTTAAAAATAAAATCTTAAAAAAAAAAAAAATCTCCCCTGGAGCCCGAGGATGCTAATAGCAAATGAGGAAAGTGAAGCTTGGGATCAACCTGTCTGCAAGGTCAGTAAGCGCTCCCCCAGGCAGACAGCAGAGGAGAGGAAAGAGCACTTGTCCTGTCCTGTCCTCTGGGGAGCTATGCCCCCAGAAGCCCAAGGGAGAGGCGGGGGAGCTGCTGGAGGAGAACTCGCATCAGCACAGAGCAAAAGTCCTGCAGGAGCTGAGCCGACAGACAAGGACGGGCAGCTCCTGCGTCCCGTGACCCCAAAGGCATATGGACAAACGCCAGGGTGAGAGCAGCGAGAGGCTGCCCTTGGGGGACCTCGGCACAGAAAACCCCTCGTCTCTTGGAGATGCGTGCAGGCCTCCTGCAGAGACAATGCCTTGGCCAAGCCAGATTAGCTGGCAAGGAACGTCCCAATGAGCTGAGCCACCGCCTGGTGAGGGGAGGTTTCCTTTCCTCCTCCAAACAAGTGTACACAAAGGCAGCCCTCAAGCAGGGCTTGGCAACCTTTGTGGACCAAGCCTCAGCTGAAGATACACATTTCACATCATGATCCAACACACACACACACGAGCGCTTCCTGAAACATGCTGCACTTCACTAGGCACAAAGATTGCCAGCATTTTCTACCCTGTTTGCTTCAATTTCTCTGCTCCTGGTCAAGCCTGCTAGACTGATTTCGCAGCCGGTAGGTAGTTTGATGGAGAAAACAGGTGCCGCCGGGGGAGAATTAAGTGCACCACGATGCGTTGCTGGTTGTGTGAGCTGCGCGGAGCTCAGAGAGGAGAGGCCGGCAAGGGTTGGAGCAACCCGGAAGGTTTCCTGCCGAGGAAGCAGCCAGAGCTAGACCGGGAAGATGGCTGGCTCTGCTTGGCCCTTGGGGTGCCAGCAGGTGGGGGACAGAGGTGGACATGCAAAGCTGGGGCGCAGGAGTGAAGTGTGGAGGTAGGACCGCTGTGGCATCTGGAGGCCGATGGGGATGCCCATAGTGTGGAAGGCGGGCAGAAATCCTCCTTTCAACCGACAGTCACACCATGTGTATAATAGCACCATTTCGTTTGCTGGTCCATGCACCTGCTGACTTGGCCAAAGTCACCACGGATACATGGCAGACTCAGGCCATGGGGTTACATTTTCTGGCTCCAAGCTTCTGCTCTTCTTGGACATGAAATCCAGACTGCCTGGATTGGAATCCTGCCTCCCCCATGTCAAGCTATTTTACTCCCTGGAGTCTCTGTTTCTTCTTTTGTAAAATAGGGGTATGAATTGTAGCCATCATATAAACTTGCGAGGTTTCACACTTGGCACATAGACAGTGCTATTTACATGTGAGGTATTGTTATTGGACATGTATTTATTGGGGGCCAAATAGAGACAGACCAGGGGTGGGGGTGGGGAAGGAGAGATATTGAACACATGATTACACACATAATTATACATGTGGTGTGTAATGAGGAGGAAAAGTACAGAATGCTATGAAATAGAGTAACAAGGGGCCCTAATGGAATCTGAGAAATCAGGTAAGGCTTCCTGGAGGAAGCGACATTTAAGCTGCCATCCAAAGTTCAGGTGAGAGTGTGTCAGAGCCAAAAGGAGGACATGAGCTTTGTGGGCTGATGGACCAGCATGTTAAGGAGCCTGTTTCAGGAGAAATTAGCAGCATTCAGAAAACCGCTGATCTTTGTTCTGCTAGAGCAGTCAAAATGCCGGATCTTATCTTCCCGTACTCGCATGTCTACATCGGGCCAGTGGTCATCACACGGTATTTGTTGAATCCATCACTTTCCAGGAATAGGCAGAGGTTCCCTGTACCTCGCATATATCGGCGGGATGCCCAGCAACCAAGAATAATTACAGGGATGGATCTAGCAGGTGATCAGAGTGGTCAGGCCTGAGGGGGCACCACGGGCGTGGGGCGACCATGCCGCCGGGTTTGCTCCCGACAGTCTCAGTTTCCTCCTGTGGCCCCAGCATGATCGTTTCCCTTCTGAAAGTAACCCAGTTGGGATGATAAATTATATGTTCTTCTTAACTCTGGGACACATAGAAATATCCTGGTAGCATGACAGATGTCCCCAAAAATGCCACCTTATACAGTGATGTTCTATTGGAAGAGTTCCTTGGGGGTTTCAGCCTCTCAGTCACTGTCATAAAACCCTCTCTCTTTCCAGAGTTAGTCCCGTCCCTTTAAAGGACAACTCGCACCTAGCTCCACCTTGGGATACTTCTGCCTAGCTGTCTGCCCTGCTCTCCAGCGCCCCTTGTGCGGCTGGATGGAAAGAAAAGAGGGCAGAAGGGTGCCATGGTGATCTGAGTGACTGTGAGCCCTGGTTCTGCCACACCTGGTTCAGTGACCTCAGGCATGTCACTTGGAACGCCTGGAGCTTCCCTTGGTCAAAGGGGGATGCTATACGCCCCACCCATCCCCCTAGTTATGGGGTCTGCTCCATACCGAGATGAGCAGTCAGCACTCTATGTCCTGGAGTGGGACCCCTGGTGATGGTTTGGAGATACTGAAATTGAAATAGCGCAGTAATCAGGCTAATAATATTCATATTTTAAAACACCAGGACTGCCCCGGCAAGGATCTTCGTGGAGAGGAATCTGCGCCTTCCTGCCACCGGGCCGGTGAGTACCTGGGCCGGGAACAAGCCAACCCAACAGCAAAGAAGGAGGAAAATAAACCCCTTGCGGGGATGGACAGGGGCCCGTGTGGGCAGAGGCCACGGAGCGTTACCCCAGCCGCTGCAGAAGCATCGAGGATTCACAGTCCTGGTTGCCTCTCATCATTTTTTTTTTCTTTTTTTTGGAAGCTGGAGATTCCCGTGCCAAGCCCTCAAAGCAGCTCGACTTCCCATGCAATAAAGCAGCAGTGAGAAAGGCTCAGAGTAATTAAGTGGCTGACGCACAGAAGAAGCCGTTACAAAGAATTGACTAAATTGCTCATTCATTAGCAGCTCGGCATGGAAGGAGAATTACAAATAGGCGGCGGAGCCCGCAGTAATTCAATCTAACCTTGTACTTACAGAAAACAATGAGATAATGAACAGAAAAATTACCAGGCACATATTGTATTTTGTTAAAGGGGTGGGAGGGGGGCGGGGGGGGGGAGGTTGGGGGGCGGGGGAGCGCAGGGACGGACAGGCACATGCAATGCTAATGGCCTCGCTCAAGCTGAGCAAACGTTTCTCCAACACAATCATAGTTCTCAGTCTAAGGGCCTCTGGGGAGCTGAGATGAGGCAAGATCGCGCACAAAAAAATGTAATTTATAAGGCGTCTGTGGACTGGAATTTATCATCGGATCCGCTCGCCGCCGCTCAATTGATATGTAGTTGATTTCAAACAACACCCCCCGGGCGCCCAGAGGGAACATTTTTTAGATTTTACGCTTGGATATATCTGTTTAACTCGCCATTTACCAAAACAACGGCTGATGACAGCACAAACCAGTCACTCTGGAGAAAACACGCACACGCTCTCATACACACGCGCGCGCACACACACAGGCATCCGAGAGCAGCGGCAGACATAATAACAGCAGACAAACCTGCTCGGCCCGGAGAGCACCGCTGTGAAGCTGGAAAGGGAGAAGGGAGGAAGAAAAATGGAAATCCAAGAGACCTAGTCTTTTACTGCGGCTTTGCAGGACTTAGTGCTTGTAGCTGCTGTTCAGAGCTCACGCGCTGGTTTTCACACAGCTGACACCCCGCACCCCCCTTTTTGGTCGAGCAGCTTGGAAAGGCTCAGTGCCGTGCCAGCTCGCCTCTTGCATGTCTCAGGCACTGCCCGTCCCTGTCTGGGCCTGACCAGGTCTGGCCTCCCTTGGGATCCACAAGACCCTGGACCTTGGTTGGTGAGGTGGGGAAAGAATAGGGTCTCCGCGGAAGGGTGTGGGGAGGGGATAAATGGGCTGCAGACTGGAGCACTGATGGACTTTCCTGGGGCCCCAGGGTCTCTAGAGGTGGGGGTGTTGGCAAGGAGCAGTTTTAGAAGAAGGTGGCTGAGTGACCCATCACTCCAAGGGATGAGAGCTTGGAGGTCCGGTCAACAAGTCACTCTGTTTTGAGGACAGCAAACTGGTGCCCAGGTTGGACACAGAAGGAAAAGCATCAAAAGTGTTTCTGGTGTTAATAATAATAATAATAATAATAATAATTCACTGGACACTTGGCAAAAGCAGCAAGGTAAACTTTATTCAGGACTACTGCAACAGGGGACAGTCTACATTCATCGCTGAATACAACAGGCACGGGGAGATGGATAGCCAGGGGGCCGGGCGTGGAAGAAGAGGGATAATTACTCAGGAGGAACTTGGCTGGGTGTCCGGCAGAGGGGCTAGAGAAGGCTGATTGCATATCAAGGGTGGAGCATTCGAGCCAGTCTCCACTCCAGCCGGGCTCTGTGCGTCAAGGAGAGGGCTAGTGGCACAGAGGGCTCCAGGAACCTACTGAGGTTTGATCAATGGCCTGCTTGTCCCTGGGTCCAGAGAAGCCAGGTGGATAAAAAGTTAGCCACAGGCTGAGGACTTCGTCTTCCCATAGGGAGCCTGAGCCTTAGACAAAGCACCTGACCCAGTGCTTAGTGAGAGAGGAGGGACAGCTCAGCACAGATCCCACCTGCAGAATCGGGTAAACACCGCAGCTGCAGGAGGGGGAGCTCATCCCTGGACTACACACCTTCCTTCAGAACAAACAGATGCCTCATAGCAGCAGCTGTCAGAAGATGCTGGCAACACTGGACAAGGGCAGCCTTGCAACTTGTCACCAGCCCAAGCTCAGGGGTTGGGGGGGAGGGGGCTAGCAACCATGACTGACCAGCCAGTAGGGGGCAGTCCAGCCCAATGGGAAGGACACTGAACTGGACCTCCAGAAAAACCATGATTTTATTCTTTCATTTGGCCACTGATTCTCTGTGATGCCTTCAGGACCGGTCTCTGGGCCCCATTCTGCACATTTATAAAATATCCCTCATACTGCCTGACCTCATGTCTATTTCACGGGGAGTCTGGGAAGTGATCCGCTAAGAAAAGTCCACATATGTAGTAAGTGCAACAAAGAATTAGACCAATAGTTCCAGACCAGTAGTTCTCAAAGTGCAGTCTGGGAGCAGAAGCAGGAGCAGCCCCTGGGAACTTAGAAATGCAAGTTCTCAGGACCCACCCCAGATCTACTGGATCAGAAACTCAGAGAAGATGGACACCAACCGTCTCTTTTAACAAGCCCTCTAGATTCTGATGCAAGCTCAAGTTTGAGAACCACTGGCCTAGTGGCTACAGACTGTAACTTGCTGAGACTACAAAGGGCAGCTGAGAGAAATAATTAGGGGAACTGATAAATCTTTTGCAGCCAATTGGATCATAACTCGTGCTATTAATCAAATATTAATGTTTGCTTTTGAATACTGTTGTGTACTACTCAAAGCACTTTCAAATACTCCATTTCATTTGATACTTTAATTTATTCTCCTGAGTGGGCAGTGGACAGCACACATAATATTGTCCCAAGAAGCAAAATGATTCAACCAAAGTTACTCTGTAACAGTTGGGGATGTGGTAATGAGGCAGATACACTCGGGACTTTGCAACACCCCACAATGCCTCTTAATCACAACGTCAGAGATCCTCAAATCTAGAAGAAGCCTTATACTTGATACATCTTCATGCAGACAATTTTCTCATTTTTCTTCTTTCTTAAGCACACTCCCACTTTTTTACCACATTTTGGGTGACTATCAAGCTATTTGTGTGATTCCTTGACCCACCGTGGGACTCTGGAAAGCCAGGGAAAGTATGTTGACTTCATCCTTAACCTCAGAGGAACCATGAACCCAACCATCTAGCAAATACCGAAGGTTCCATTGTTGTCTCCATTTTAAAAATGAGTGAGTCAAGGATCAGGTGGTGAAGAAATTTATTTATGGTAACATGGCTACCTAGGGCTGAGACTGGAAGCCAGGGATCCTAACTCTTGGGTGAAACCACCTACTGGGGAGTGGAAAGCAGGCTGAAAACGAACCTTCAATGTTGATCATTAAAGGCAGTCCTCAAGTGTCCAGAGGACTGTAGGTATTGACTCCATTTCCATCTGTCTATCTCTCTCAGGTACTAGGCCCCACGCATGCTTGTGATGGACTACAAGAGTCATGGAGTCTTAGAGATCATGTAGCCAATGGGCAATCTGACTTGGAAAATCTTCCTTTATGGAAGGGTCATTCCTTGGAAAATCCAACCTTCTTGGTGGGTCATTCCACATTTTCTTGAATGTCTTCTGTGATGGGGATCTCACTACAGCACAAGGCATCTAGGAGGTCATATTCCAAGTCATGATGTGGCTCTCAGCAAAACCTTTGGGGGTTCCTATGGCAATTATTCCCACCCCTCACCTCTGCTCTGCTGTGTTTCCTTCTTCCAGAAGCCTTTCTGAGTTTGCAGAATCCCTAGAAAGTGTCAGCTTATGTCATCATAGGCTGAGGATCAGCCCACACTTCATGAGGGAACCCAACGAATTCCATGCATGGAACCATTTGGATAGCAAGAGCCCTGCATGGAGAGAAAACTCGTCATAATCAGGGTCAATGGAAACTTCCCATACCTTCACACTGAATATCCTACGTCAGTAACTCTCCACATACCTTACAGGAACTCCTGATCACCATCCCAAAAACTGCCAATGAGGAAAATGGTTTCAGAAGCCTTAGGGAGTCAGTGATGAGATGCAAGGGAAGCACTTGAAATTTTCCCAGGATGGCTAAGGTTCTCATATTGTCTTAATCTTTCAATCAACTTTATAATCTCCGTTGGCCAGCCCTCACAATGGGAGTACTTGCAGACTATATCACAATTCATCCCGGGCAAGGGGCCAGTAATTAATGGGCTTGTCAGTGAGCGAGTGTTCCTAGGATCACCTTGCTTAGAGAAAGCCCAAATCAGCCCAGTTCTGACTCAAAAAAGCAGAATTAATTGCATTGTATTTTTTTTTGTTTTTGTTTTTTAAGATTTTTATTTTATTTGTTTGTCAGAGAGAGAGAGAGAGAGAGAGAGTGCACGAGCACAAGCAGGCAGAGAGGCAGGCAGAGGCAGAGAGAGAAGCAGGCTCCCAGCTGAGCAAGGAGCCTGATGCAGGATTCAATCCCAAGACCCTGGGATCATGACCTGAGCCGAAGGCAGCCACTTAACTGACTGAGCCACCCAGGCATCTCTTGGATTGTATTTTTAATGATGCTCTCATGCCATGCTAGGATTGATGAGTTACCCTTGATAGGGAATTAAAGACGCGTTTTTACTGAGGTGAGATAAATGATCTACTCTGACCTCTTCATCAGGCAGCTTCCTTGCACTTCTTCTGTTTCCTTCCACAGATCCATGTAAGCTGCAGAGGCCAAGAGATGAGTACACAGGGAGCTTACGAGCCCAGCCACCCCGTGTGACCTGAGCCCCAAGGAACAGATTATGTCACAGAAGCAGTGCAAAGACAACTGTATGCACTAGCCAGCATCATTTTTCCAGAGAGGGGGTGGGCCCTATTTATAGAGCAATGCCTCATGTATTCAGGCTTTCTAAAAATGGAGCAGCCCCATAAATAAGTTTCTTAGAGATGGATATTTCAGCTCTGATATATTTTTTCAATAATCATTGATAAATATGTTTCCAAAATTCATTATATATTTCCTCATCATGCAAATAGCACTTGCCAAGTGTAATTTAGCCTCTTCTTCCTGCAACGTTCACCGATGTGATGGTGCATTAATATTCTGGGTCAGAAAAAAAGATATTGAGGGATCTGAGGCTGTTTGTCCCTGCGCTGAATGGTCCCAGACTACTAATAGTTCGATATTTTGGGGTCTGAGCTTAAGGATCTTATTTCTTGCTGTCAATTTCACCTGATATTTTTTTGCTATGTTAAAGAGATGTGGTGACATGAAAAGAGGGGTAAAGAGGTGTCCGTAGGCTAGAAAGACTGTGAGTGAGATCAAGGAACCTCTTTTCTTTTTTTCCTCGCCAGTTCCTAGTGCTTGTATATGGCAGAGTAGATGATCAGTAATTAGTTGATGCATCAGTGAATATGATAAGTTAGCTTCCAGTTCTGGCTTCCCTGCTTCCTAGCTGCAGCACCAGGGGGGCAAACCCTCGGTCTCAGTTTCCAAACCTGAAAAATGGGGATAATGATAATACCTTATTTTCAGAACTCTCACGAAGACCAAACTAATTAAATAAATAGTTGACTCGGAAGTGTGTGTGGACTGTGGGGTGCTAAGCACGGCCCCTGTTTCTGGATTGTAACAAGAGTGCACTTAGCATGATGTAGCACAGGCTTTGGGAGTGTGTCTGCTCCTCTGGAGGCATGTCTGGTATCAATGACCTTGGTCCAGCTCGGCAGGGGTAATGAGCCCGAGAACTTCAATGTGGATGCAGTGTGTGTTATGTCGGCTAGCTGTCTCCCTTGGCTCACTTGGGCAGGAGACATGTGTGCCAAGAACCACATACTCCCTCCCTGAGGCCTGACCTCTCCTTCACTGTCCTTGTCCTCAGGCCCCCAATATGTCCCATCCCTCTAATCTCCGCAGATATAAGGAAGTCATCTGCGTGAAGGTGGATAGGACTTACTCTGCAGTCCCTTCCCTGGAGATCTGGATTGGGAGTACTTAAACTAGAAGGCTTTAGACCTTCTTCCTAATCAGAACTGACATGGATTTTGATCAGGGACAGAACATTTTCTAGCAGCCTCTCAGTATCCTCAATCCCCGTAAAGAGTATTCAAGAGTAAGAAATGTACATTTCAAACACAGAAAATGAAATGCTTAACCACCTAAAATGAGTAGGTGACAGATTTTCAGGAAGCATCAGCAGGTAGAGAATATCCGGGCCATAGGTGGGACCAGACTCAGGAGGCAGGGGTCTTGCCTCTCGCTTCCCAAATGGCTCAGTGAAAGAGGCTACCTATCTGGCCAGACCTTGTCACAAAGGTCTGAGAACCCTGAGTGGTACCACACAGAAATCACATTCCAAATGCCTGTCTAGTTCCCCTGGATGCCAGGACAAGCTCAGATATCCTGACTCTTTTCCATCTCATGGTGAGTTCCCTGCTCACCCCTAGAAGTCAATGCAGGAGTCTAATGCTAATAGTCAGCACAACTTATAAGTAAGTACCTCAAAGTCCTTATTCAAATTGTCCCCAGAGGTCTTCTTAAAAGGAAGATTCAGATATTAGCTGCAACTACTATTGGCACCAGCACCTTCAAAACCACTGCAACCACCATCATTACTCACCACCACCACCAACACCATGACCAGCACTTCCAACACCACCAACACAGTCATCACCACCAACACAACCATCACCACCAACATCTCCAGCAACACAACCATTACCATCACCAACACAATCATCAACACCAACACAACCATCACCACCAACACCTCCAACAACACAACCATTATCATCACCAACACAGTCACCACCACCAACACAACTATCACCACCAACACCTCCAACAACACAACCATTATCATCACCAACACAGCGGTCACTATCAACACCACCACCAACACAACCATCACCACCACAATACAACCATCACCACCAACAACACAATCAACACCACCACTATATAGAGTTGTCACCACCTCAACACCGCACAATCACCAGCAGCCCCAGGCCTGGATTTAAGAGTCCAGTTATTAGAAATTTATTGACACTCTGAGTTTCAGTGTCCTGATAATAATAACTTCGAGAGCTGTGAGGTTTAGAAACGAGATACACCAGCTTTGAGAAAAGAATGTGAAGTTCACATCCAGTTGATCTGGCTCATGACCCAGCCTCGTCCTGTCATAGTGTCCCACCATTTTTGTTTCCTCTCTTGGTCTGCTTCCTCCAGCTCTGGAGACATGGTTAGGGAAGTGGAGGATTTGCTGGAGGAGGTGTGTCTGTTCTCCTTGCACACTTGTTGTAACCGGTATGCACAACAGGACAGCCAGATGGATCCTGCCAAATTCCTGGAGCCCGGGGCATTCTGAATAGAGAGATGCCAGCAGTTAGGTCCCGTCCAGCTTCCTCTGACCCTTGCAGCATCTCGGGAGCCTGCTAACCCACACTGACCTGGCAGCGAGCAGGCCCCATCAAGCACCTCCGCTCGGTGCCCTCCTGCCTGCCTTCTGCCTCCCTCCTTCCTCCCTCCCCTCTCTTGCTTCCTTCCATCCCTTCTTCCCACCCACACCCTGTCATGAGTGCACAAACCACCACTGTGTCCACATGGCCCTGAACCCGACGGTGCCCGCCCCGTCCACATGCTGCCTCTTGCTCTGAGGCACACATGACGGCACCTCTGTTCCTCTGCCCACCCTCTGTCCTCTGGGACGACGCAGCTCTTGGCCCACGATCAGTCATGACCTGCCGGAGGCACCGCTCCGTGTGTGAGCCAAACACCATCTCCTCTCCCTCCCGGCATGCCAGGCTCCTCTGACAAGGAAGGGTAAAGACCCTCCCGGGTTCTCAAGAACATCAATATGTTTTGTATTTAATGTGCTGGCTCTGTTACAGCAAATTAAAGCGAGGGGGCCTGGTAGAAGGGAACACAGCCCGCCGTTCCTCTGTCCCTTGTCGAGCGGGAGGCTCTGGAAATGGCACTCCAGTGTGGGGAAGGAGTGCACATTACACCCCCCTGCAGGAACAGAGCAGACATTAGACAAAGCCCCCAGTCTTAATGGGACGCATCCGGCAAACATCTGAGCTTGGGCCTTCAATCACAAGCGCTGCAGGATTTAAAAATGAATAAACTTCACATTGTGTTTCTCTTATTTATCCTTTATGCAAATTGTCCCTGGGAGGACCCATTACGCGCACTGCATGGGGACAGCAGAGGCCGGCTCCAGGCTTGGAGGACCACTTGCAAGCAATTCCTGGAACGCCAGGCCTGTCCTGGTGCTTTACAGAGGGAGAGAAAGGGATCGTAAAAGGGAAATAAACAGATTCAGAGTGCTTGGCTCATGCAGAAAGCAGAGGCGTGTGCACGCACCGACACAATAGCACGACACACACATACACACGAGCCACATATGGCCACTTCTGACACGAACAAGGGCCTCTGTGCAGAGAGCGCTTGGCCCTCCCCAGTTACGTGCTCCTGCTGCCGATCGGAGCACAAGGGGATACACTGTGAGACCCCGCAAGGGGATGGGCAGTAAGGGGCACGCGTGTGGTGGAAAGCCCTGGTCCCCAGGGCATCCTGCTCCCCGCCCTCCCCCGCCCTGTGCCCATGATGCCTGCAGCCCCTGCTGGGGCACCCCAGGGGCCTTTCTGGCTGAGGTGGAGCCAGGGAGTAGCGAGTGGGATCAGGGAGTTGAGGATGTGACCTTGGACTGAGGTCACAGGAATCAGCCTGAAAAGGAATCAGCCTGAAAAGTGGAGGGCCAAGGGTAGAGACAGAGTGGGCCACTCAAAAGGACAAAACCACGGAAAATGGAGAAATGAAGAGGGCCAAAGGTGAAGTAGCAGACACACGCCACTCCCCGTTCTAATGGAGCCGTCTCCTGCTTAGTCCAGGCCCCATGTTCAGGCTCCTGTTCAGGCTCACCCGCTGCCAGCTCCTCACTGGGAATGGACAGAGGCCTGTGCCCACTCCCAGAGTCAACCCTGTGGCCTTTGGGCCTGGAGGGCATGGCACGCCTTTTGCCTATGGCACAGGACAGGGCCCATGGTGGTGTGCAAAAGATGCTGGCTAGCTGACAATCATCAGGTAAACACCAGCTCTGAAGCGGGTTAAGCCAGCAGAGGAACTGGTTTTAGAAAAAGCATATGCGAGTGCCCAAGAGTGCTTTCAGCAGACAGTTCTGAGAACAGAAAGCCACAGCTCAAACCGAAATTCGTCACCTGGTGCCCTGGGTCCTCACTTTGAGCAGCCGGGCCTTACCATGCCTGGGAGACAGGGCTGGCACACCCACACTCTTGCCCAGGTCACCGATGCTTGCCTCGGAAGGTCAGGGGCTCACACTTCGTCTCCCCTATCCTCACCTCCTTCGCCATGTCCTGTCCCCGTCGTCCCCTGGGTCTGGAGGGCCGGGCTCTGGCGCCCCATTCAGCCCAACCCCAGCAGGCCTTCCTCAGTGAGACACTGCTTTGTCCATCCATATGTCCTTCCTCTGGGCCCTGCCTGGCTCCCGGGGCTTAGCAAGTCCAGCCAGGACTTCGGCCTGATTCCCAGGGCAATCTTCAGGGTGCCTCCTCCCAGTTTACGCAGACCTGAACACAAGCACCTACTTCATAAACTGAATCCCTCCCTTCACTCACTAGCCGTTTACTGAGAACCTACTATGGGCCACGCCCCGTGCTTGACTGAGGAGATTTCTAGAGGAGGGGGCACAGTCTGTCCTCAAGAGGAGCACAGTCCTCGGGGCACAGAGACGGGAAAATCAACTACGGAGACATGAGGTGATCTTTCAAATTCTCGAGACGGTTGGGGGAGGAGCTGAAACAGAAAAAGGGGCCGGTGTGGGGAAAGAATGCTGCAGGCACATACATCTTGAGGATAATGTCTCTTCAGTTATTAATGCGTGCTTTTTGGCAAAGGCATGGTATCATTTCCTGTGGCAGGGTGGAGGTACACAGAGACCAAAGTGAGCACAGATGAGAAGAAGAGGGGGCAGGAGCTTAAATGCTTTTGACTCACTTGCCCTGTGACGGACACCCTGCCGAGAACGTTACATTTCTAACCTCATTTAATTGGCACAGAATTCCAGGGAGCTGGCACTCAGCAGGACTTTGAATAACGTGGAGTGATGGCGACAAGGACAGGGCAGACAGGGCAGCATCTTAATTATGGTCCCGATCCTCCAAGCTCTGGCAAGCTTTGATGCCAGACTGCCTCAATTCCAGTCCTCTTCTGCCCTTTGTTGGCTGTGTGACCACCGGAAAGTAGACTAACGTCTCTGTTCTTCCATTCCCGCATCTATTAAACGGGCAGAGCAACAGCACCTATCTCTTAGGGTTGGCGTGAGGCCCACAGGAGTTACTGTAAAGCCAGCACACAGGACAGGGCCTGGCACAGAGCTGGTGCTGGCTATCTAAGGGTGCTATGAGTTTGTTTAATCCTCACCATACGCTTTTGACACACTCATTTCACAGATGGGAAAACTGAGGGACAAAGAGGTTCATTAGTCTTTCCAAGGTCACCAAGTTGATAAATGGAGGAACTACTATTTGAATGCCGGCACTGAGTTCGCCTACAGGTGGGCGGCATCCGTGGGGGTACCAGAGGTGCTACCCAGCCCATGGGCACCACAGGCTAAGAAGACCCCTGGTTTAATCTTTCTCCTTCCAAAATAAAATAAAAATTTTTTTAAAAAGATGCATTTATTTTAAGAATTTTGAAAGCGCTCCTGACTGATTTGGAACAGTTGATCTCCGTCTGTCTTACTTTTCAGGGATGAAGAAAAACAGGGGTTGAGTGACAGGAAGTGTCCCACTCTGGGCAGCAGACTCAGTGAATGACCCTATCTGGGCCTGGTCTTTTCCCTGGGCTGCCTCCACCCTTCATGGCTTCAAGAACCCTCAGACAGAGTAAAGATCTCCCCAAGTGTCCAGGATGACCACAGATATTAGGGCCACGAAGGGTAGGGAGCTGGTGCTGCTAGTTGGGAACCAGGACCCTCCCAGAGAAGCCAAGAAGACCAATAGGCCCAGGAGGAGGGAGCCTGCACCTCCACCAGAGCCTCTATGCAAATTCAGGGGAGCAATTTGCATAGGAAAAATGTAATTACCCAAATTGGAACAGGGCCAGGACCTCAAGGCCTGGACTAGGGAAGTGCTGGAAGATTCTTCAGAATATAAAAGCTGTCTCCTTTTTCTCTACCCGCCCCCAACCCTCCTTGGGCCAGGTCAGAGCAGCCTCGGAAATGAGAACATTCCTACCGAGTGGCCGGACCTCCCCCACCCCCTCCCTGTAGCCTTGGGGGCTGAGAGGGCTGGTGCCAGGGAGTCACTCCTGTTAAGCGAGGGGAGTCACCTTTCAGGGTCCTCCCGTTCCTGCCTGGGTTATTTGACAGTGACAATACTTAAGTTCTCAAGTTAACGGGTTTGTTCCAGGTTTAAGCAGTTAATAAACATTAGAGGGCCTGCTGTCCCCACTGGGAGGAGTTTCACTTCAACTGACCTGTGACCAGCCCATGCACAAGGGAGTTGAATGGTAACGCCCCCCACTCTTCGGACCAGCTCTAGAATTCTGGGACTCGTGGACGGTTGATCTACGTACTGTCCACATATCACGGGACCATGCCCATCGCAGCCACGCCTCCTCCAGCAGAAGATGGACTAGACAGACGTTCAAGAAGGCTGTGATATACCCAATCATTCAGGGGCAACCACAGAAAGGCATCAACCCACCTCTCCGTCCGTCTGTCCACTGAGTCCTTGTTCCTCCCTTCCCTCAGTGGGGAGGTCCGTGAGCACATACCTGGCTTACTGGTGACGGGTGAGGAGGTAGACGGGCTGCGGTACGAAGGTAATTATGACTCACCTGTCCTCGGGTGCTCACCCGAGAGGGAACAGCATGGTTCCCTGCTGCTGCCGCCATTAGCTTTCGGGCAGGCGGTGTCCTGGCGTAACCCAGCTCTTAGTTATTCCTTTGCTGGTAAGAGAATGTTTTGTTTAAGGGCTTCTGTTTGATTTCCAGAGCGGGCGCGGGCTCCTCCAGGAAACAGTGGGGGACTGTTGGACGCGTGGAGAGAAGTGCCTTTGCTCAGGGCAAAATGGGCTGTTTGGTGAACTGCTCTGACTTCCCTTCACATCAGTATGATTTGAGGGAGCCATTAAGCTTTAACAATGCAGAAAATAAATTCCCATGAAAATATACGCACCTTAAAAGAGCCCAGTTTTCAACCCAACCTGCCCTCCCCAGTCCCACCTATCACTAGCTTGACTCTCCTTCAAGGCCAAGTTAGAGAACTTCTTAATGCCAAGAAGCCTCCTCGATGCCTTCCAGCTGAGAGTGATCTCCCAACCACCCGCAGGTGTTTACTTACCAAATGCCCAGGCTAGAATTGGATTTGGATCCCAGCTGGATTGGAGGACAGTGTGAGCCTCACCAGAACGCTATCTGTGGCGGCAGCTCTCTATGCCCGTTATAGTCTCCTGCTCCGTTCCTACAAGTCCTGGGAGTGGCTCCTCAAATGCTTGTTGAGTGAATGAATGAATGCACTGGGCCACGGGATTAGATACTTTCTCTCCCAGCCCCCACCCTAACTGAAATCCAAGGTATTCAAGGTCTCTAGCAAAGGTCCCAGCCCCTACCCTAACTGAAGTCCAAGGTGTTCAAGGTCTCTAGCAGAGGCAGCCCCACGCAGCCCAGCTCCAGTCTGCCCGACCCCTCAGGAAGCCTCTCCCTAGACCCTGCTCACATGTGGCTGGGACTTCCGTTGGAGCCCTATGCCCGTCTTATTGACCTCTAATGTCACCTACTTCTTGCTGGGCCACATACTTTTCATCTGGTCACAGTCTGCCTCTCTGGCTGCAGAATGAAGTCACTCAAAGCCAGGACTTTATCCCACTGTCCCCTTCAGACACTTGAGGGTGCTGAAGTACAGATGGGTGTGCGATATGTATTGGCCAGTGGCCCCATGTTTGTCCCCTGGCTCCCCATTTGGCCTAAACATCTAAGCAACAGAAAGGCAGACACTAACATTTTAGAACTGAGACATTTCTTCAGTTGCCCAAAGGAAAGCGGGTCAGGGACCAGGAAGACTTTGGGGAGAAATGTAAGAGGATCTGGCAGCAAAGCCGTTTGCTCTACAGAGGACCCCAAGTCCTCTGGGTCAGCTTGTCAGGGCAAGGCCTGGTGCGGCCCATGCGCTAAGCCACTCGCTCTCTTGCCCTGTGTTCTTTCCTTTCACGTCAAGGGCCAGGTCCTTTGGTTTCCTAAGGAAATAAAAATAAATCAGAGACAATCCCAACACTAATAGACAAGTTTCTAGTTAGTGGGAGAGACAGATACGGAATCAGATAAATTACAGAGCAACCCGGTGCTGCTTAGAGATATGCAAAAGGTGGTGCAAGGGGGGAGGTTTGGGAGACTAGGGCCACTCCCTCTGCCTGTGGGAGTTTAAGAAATCTTCCAGAAGAGGGGCTATTAAACCGGGCGAAGCAATTAAGGAAAGAGCCTTCCAGGCAGAGAGGATGGCCAGTGTGTTCGTGTTTTCTGTTACGCTTGTAACAAATCATTGCACATTAGCGGCTTACAACAACAGCAAACTTGCTGTCTTATGGCTCTGGAGGTCAGCACTCTGATGTGGGTCTCATCTCACTGGGCCAAAAACAATATGCTGGTGAGGCTGTGTTCCTTTCTGGAGGTTCCATGAGGGGCCCTCTAGAAGCTGCTGGAATCCTTCGGCTCATGGCCCCTTTCAAGGCCAGCCAGGGCCAACTGAGTTCTTCTCACATTGGTGTAGCTATGGTCCTCTTCTGTGTCCCTCTTCCAATTTTGAGGACATTTGTGATGACCCTGGGCCCCCTGGGATAATCCAAAGTAATCACCCTATTGGACGGTCCACTCATTAGCAGCCTTGATGGCTCTTTGCCAGGTCACAGGTTCCAGGGCTGGGAGCCTGGGCATCATGGGGAGCCATCATTCCGCCCGCTGCAGCAAAGCCAAGGGCACAGAAATGTGCGAAGAACTGCTGCTCTGTATGGGATCAGAGAAGGGTTCAGAGGTCAGTGTGCAGTCGTCGATGGGGAAAACCAGATTTATAAAGATCCTCATATATCAAGCATGGTAATGAGTCATTCTTTTATCCCCTGTGGCTTTTAAGCAGGGAGGGATCCGTCTCATTCCTTGTTTTCTCAACAATTGCTCTGGCAGAAGAATGGCCAAGAACTCAAGGGAAGGGAGGCGGTGGTGGAGGTGCTGCTCAGGAAGCTCCTGGGGCAGTCAACCTAGGAGGAGACAGGTCTGAACTAGGGTGGTGGCTCGTGGATGAATAGAAGGGGATGGGCTTGAAGCCACACGGGAGGAATTCTTGCCAGGAGGCCAGTCATACTTGAAGATCACAGGATGTAGACCGTCAGGGAGAGGGAGCAGTCAGAGCTGACTGAGGTGTCCAGCTTAGCGGCCTGGACGGATGATGCTTGAGTTCACTGCAACCGAGACTATCAAACAGACACCCAGCATGTACATGGGTGATAATGTAGAATTTTAGGGGCCAGTGGGGCACCCAGATGAAGAGATGCCATAAGCGGTTCATGAACTTTGGGGATGGGGAAACTCCTGCTCACTTTACAAGGACACTGCGAAGACTGATCAAAAAGTAAACATATTATCACTCACTAGTTCATCATTGGCTCAGTTCATCTCCGCCTCTGAGAATACCGTTGCGGGCTCATCAACAAACATTTTACCAGCCCCTTCTTCGTGAGCACACTGGCCTATGTTCTAGAGGGCACCAAAGGGATCTCTAAAGGTCCCTGCCCTTGAGAAGTGCTGAGTATCATTGGGAAGCCACGACAGGTAAATCAAGAGAATGTAACCACCTAAGTGCCCAAAGACTGGGTAGGTAGGCTCGAGCCCCAAACCTGAGTGTGAAGCAAGTGTCTCCCTGCCTCTTACCCCTCACATCAAGGGACCAACACCAAGCCCTTTGGATTTTATCTTCTAAACACTTCCTGAGTCTGCTTTCCCTCCCACTTTGAACTCAAGCCTTTGTTATTCCTCATTTGAATTATTATTAAAAACCTTAGAGCTGGGCCCCTTGCCTCTAGTCTTGCTCCCCCCCCCCCAATCTGTCCTTTAAATGACAGCCTAAAAATGAGTTTTCTGACTTTGATCTGATCTTAACACCACTCAATTTGAAATGATTCCATAAAACATAGGGAGAAAATTTTAAATGAAAGAGTGGGGAAGTCTTTTCTAAACATGACATAAAGCAGGCAATCCATAAAAGAGAAGAATGATAGATTTGAATACATAAAATGAAAATTTTCTGCTTGGTAAAAAATTGCCATAAACAAAGTTAAGAGACAAACAGCAAATTAAGAAAAAAAAATTTGCAATAGAAATGACAAAGCACAGACAGCCTAACTATATGAATGGTGCCTACAAATCAATAAGAGAAAAATCTAACCATCCAATACGAAAATTGGTAAGGGAGCATGAACAGAAAATGAAATATAGGTGGCTTTTAAACATATGAAAAGACGCTCAAAGTCACAGTAAGAAAAAAATGCCAGTTTCCCTAAAATCAGACGCCATCAGGTTGACCCTGTCAGAAAGTTTGGGAATATACAACATTGTTAAGTTTCAGGAAGCAGCTACTCTCAAATGCTGTTGGTAGAAACATGCTAGCAAGTTTGAAAGCTGTAAGTATCTACTGATTTTACAATGCACATATTCTTCCAAGGCACCTGAGTGGCTCAGTAGGTTAAGCATCCGCCTTCGGCTCAGGTCATGATCTCAGAGTCCTGGAATCAAGTCCTGCTTGGGTTCCTTGTTCATCAGAAGGCTTGCCTCTCCCTCTGCCTGCTGCTCCCTCTGCTTGTGCTCTCTCTCTCTCTCTGGCAAATAAATGAATAAAATGTTTTTTAAAAAATGATGAGCATGACTATAGTTACCTATGTACACAAACACACATTTATATATTAGTATATTTACAAAGAATATCCAAAATGTCTTCAACAGGAGACTGCTTGAATTAATCACAGTATGCACATAATAGAGAGTGCTACCCAGCTATTAGAATGAATGAGGGGGAGAAAGAGAATGAAGCAGTGTTACATACTTCCTTTGGAACTGCCTCTAAGATACAATAATAGCAATAAAAGAAATCCATGGTATCTACTTTATGTCGGGCACTATTCTAGAAGCTTTATGTATTTACATATAGTTTTATATTTATAGGGTTTTTCGTTTTGGGGGGGTTTGTTTTGTTTTGTTTTGTTTTGAGAAGGAAAGAGGGAGAGAATCTCAAGCAAATTCCATGCCCAGAGCAGAGCTCAATGTGGGATTCGTCATGGGTCTTGATCTCACAAACCTGAGATCACAACCTGAGCCAAAATCAAGAGTGAGAATTTAACTCACTGCGATACCTAGGTGTCTCTGTAAGTATTTATGAATATTTAACTCACTTAGTCCTTACAATAATGTTATAACATAGGTATTATCCCTATTATTCCCATCTTATAGATGAGGAAACTGAGGCACATTCGAATTAAATAATTTGTCCATTATGAAGATATACTTGTATTTCTTTCAGTGATTTTTTTCTCTCTGTGCTTCAATGTGGATATTTACATTTAATCTATTTTCTAATTCAGTTTTTTTTCCCTCAGTATGTGTAATTCGTTGAGTTCTTAGTTTCAGTTTTGACGTTTCTATTTACTTCTTTTGTTTTCTACTAAAATTATCACTGTTTTCCTTCAATTTTTGAACATATTATTCATAGTGATTTTTTAAAGTTTATTATTATTAATATTATTATTATTATTTTTGTAATCTCTGCCCCCAACATGGGGCTTGAACTCATGACCCCAAGATCTGACTGAGCTAGTTGGGCACCCCTCTTAGTGATTTTAAGTCCGAATCTGATATACCTATACCTATACCCCTTGGGCCTAGTGTCGATCTTGGTTTCTCAGTCATATCTTGTCTTGCATAACCAGATAGGTTAATGAGGGTCTGACTTGTATATGAATAATTACAGAGATAATTCCATCTTCTAGATGATCTTATCTTCTTCCAGAAAGGATTTACTTCTGCACTGCGGTTGGGCAAGAAGCTCTGGCAATCCCCAGTCATCCTGATTGCAATGGGAAGGTTGGATGCCTCATAGTTGGCCTTCAATCTTTGTGAGAACTGACCTACCTGTGATTCCCCAACTCTCCAAAGAGTTAGTGTGCTGGGGTCCCACCCCAAAGGCGGCCTATATAGCAGACACCACCTCCTTGATGGGCTCTAAGCTTCATAGTCTGCTGAGTTTATTGAAAGCTCTCCTCACCATCTACTTGACCTCTTAGTCACTACTGTTGAAAGCACCATCACCCTTGAGGGAGAAACTGCCTTTACTTGTTGGCCTTATCTCTCTGGTCTTTTTCCCGCTTCTAAATTTTGGCCCTGGAATTCCTCAGGACCTTAGAAATGTTCCAATACTTTCCAAAAGGTTTTCTTTGTTTTTGTTATTATTGTTATTTTTAAAAATATCTTGTTTGATCTTTCTAGTTGTTCTCAATGAGAGACAAATCCGTGCCCTTCCGGCAGATAGACTTTAAAAGGGGGAAAAAAAAATAGCACAGGGAAAAGCTAGTCAGGAAAGCTTCTCAGACCAGACCATTTTATAGAGGAAATGTAATACAGGGAAGTCATTTGGGATGTGTTGTATGAGCCGAAAGGAAGGGAACAAGGAAGCGATGTGGAGATCGGGAACATCAGAGCCTGAGGAAGAGAGAAGGAAGTTTTCAGAACTCAGCAGCCGGGGCCGCCTTCTGGAGCCGGGGACAATGGCTTGCCCAGAAGCTAGGACCATGGAGTCACAGAGGGCCAGTCATGCTGCTCAAGGTCAGGAGGGAGAGGTGAGTCAGAGTCCCTGATTATGCCTGCCTCCTGCTCTGCTCTTGCTTTCCAGTGCCTTCTATCGACCGCACTTCAAAGCATGCAGTGGCCAAAGCAGAGTGGGGACAACAGAGGAAGAGGGAGGGGTACACCCTAGACCAAGTAGGCAAATGACTGGGTACTGGGCACATTTGGAAAGACACCTAAGGGACTAGAAGCAATGGTTGCTTCTGGGGCGGGAGGAGGATGGAGGATTGGTGGTTGGGGAACGAGGGCTGGGACCTACCACGCGCATGAAATTCGTCTTGACCAAAACACGTAATGTGAAAAGTCAGATGACACCCTTCGTTGGCTCTCACCCTCCAGAGCCGCATTTCTCAAACCTCAGGATGATTAAAATCACCCATGATACGGGAGAGAATGCAGACTCTACAATCAGCGGGTCTGGGGTTTATCTCAGGAATCTGCATTTTTTTAATTAAATTTTTTATTTTTTATTAACATATAATGTATTATTAGCCCCAGGGGTACAGGTCTGTGAATCACCAGGTTTACACATTTCACAGCACTCTCCATAGCACATACCCTCCCCAATATCCATAACCCCTCCCACCCCCCCCACCCCCCACCCCCCCGGCAAACCTCAGTTTGTTTTGTGAGATTAAGAGTCTCTTATGGTTTGTCTCCCACCCTGATATAAAGAATTTGAGAGGCAACGTGGGGGGGTTTGGGGAGTAGGGAAGGAGAAGATGAAATAAGATGGGATCAGGAATCTGCACTTTAACAACCATCTCCCATCATTCTGGTGGTTGGTCCAAGGGAAACACTTCCTAGCCACGGCCAGCAGCGGGGCAGAATTCAAGCTCCTTTGGAGTGACCGCAGTTCTTTCGGGGCATCTGTGACTGAATTCCTCTCTGAACCCTTCCTTCCCTGTCACAAGGCCTTGCTCCTCTCCTGCCTCTGATCCTTGTCCACGATGTCATCCAAATTCTCACCGCACTTGGTCCTAGTAATTTGTCTGTGCGTCTGCTTTCCAGCTTAGCACCTGAGGGCAGAGGACTCTGCTTACTGGTATTAAATCCCAGCAATGCCTAGCCTTGTATGTGGCACATGGGAGGTGCCCAGTTGGCTAAACTGACTGGTGGTTTTCAGTGAAGAGAGGAATCGGAGTCGGCCGAAGTGCCCAGAAAGGGTTTCCCAGAGGAGAAGTTGCCTTAGAGTAGAAGAGAAATACATTCCAGGCTGTGGGAAGAGAATTCACGGAGGTACCAAGAGCAGGCAGTCTCATTTCTATTAGCGAGCAGCCCTGGTGATGAATATAAAGGGCTTTAGTGTGTTTTTTTGTTTTTTTGTTTGTTTTTTTTTTTAAGGCAAATTCCCTAAAACCATACTCGGTAGGTTGCGTATCCCCCCTATCTGGGGCCATAACTTCCCCAGATGTTAATGAGCACTTCCAGCATTGATGGAGGGGAGACAGACCCCTACGGGTTTATAAAACATGCAGATGACTGGTTTTTAATGAATGCAAAACGTCAAACAAAAGCAGCATCACAGGCTGGTTGCTCATGCATAGTAAAGTTCCCAGGGAAAAGGGAGCAAATAAATACGGAGAAATACCTTGGCTGGAACCATTCCTAATAGGCAACGGACAATTGGGAACAGCAGGGATATACAGGGACACGGGAGCAAATAGCAAATACATTTGGAAGCTATCAGCGAGAGTGGGATCAAGGCGGCACCCAATGGCCTTTTGGCTTTTGTTTTCTACGAGGGTATGGGGCTTGTGTTCAGCCCTCCCAGACATAAATGTACAAGGAGGAGCTTTTGTTTGGGGGTAGGTGGGTGGGGGGTGGGGGACGCGATGGAGTTAGAAGAACTAGACGTAGGTACGGCCAGAAGAAAGCAATTCTAGAAATAGGGGTGTTTAAATGGGACGTCTATGTGTCCCCTTTTGAGCTAGAAGCCACTGACTTGAACTTTGCCCTCCTTCTTAGGGACAGGACTTAGCGGGACCCAGACATTGTATTGTCACACAAGCTAGTTCAGCTTTTCACAGTACTTCCAAATGTGGTCACATGTACACAAAGTCACTCCAGTCATTACGTATATATGTGTTTTAAAGGGAATAATTTGGAAGTGTCTGGGGGGCTCGGGCAGTTAAGCATCTGACCCTTAATTTTGGCTCAGGTCATGGTCTCAGGGTCATGAGATCGAGCCCAGCCTTGGGTTCTGGGCCAAGCCCTCAACAGGGAGTCTGCTTGAGATTCTCTCTCTCCTGCTCCCTCTGCCCCCCCTCCCCTCACGCTCTGGAAACAAACAAATAAAATCTTTTTTAAAAAATAAAAGGAATAATTTGTTCTATATAAACAGTTTGGTGGCCTTTTAGCATGCCTTCATGTTTTTGTATGCCCAGACCTTCCAACCCTGCATGTAGCCCGGGCCCCCTTTGACCCTTGTAGGCTAGCCCAGCTTTCTGCATGGGTGGTGCAGATGGCGAGCTCTTGGATGGGGAGGGCCCTTGACACTCTTTATCCCCCTACAACCCGGACACACCTGCTTAATGAGGCTTGGAACCCCTTTGTTGGGAAGCACCATGTGTTTTTTTCCACACTGGGGAATGAGCCTTAAGTTGTAAACCTTCCAGGGAGGGGAGCACCAGGGCCTCACCTGTGCTTGGAGGTGTCGGTGGGGGTCTCCACGCCCTCCTGTGGAGCAGGTTTTCTTCCTGCAGCCCTGGACACATGGTTCGGCGGAGGGAGGGGGAATGTGTTCAACAGTCCACAGGCTCCCACCGAGAGGCTAGCAGAGATGGAAACTATCAAGTCTTGTGCTTTATCTTAAAATTTCCTGCAAAGGGTGGGCTCTACCTCAGCGTGTATCCACATTCGTTGTAATGTGAAATGGTGTTCTTGGCGGCCGCCTGATGCTTCCTTCAGATCCTCCCCCCACACAGTCCCGCTCACTGTCCAGAATGTCAGCTGCCAGTGGCTTGCAGGCGCTTTGCCCACTGGGCATGGACCTGGACCCCAGGGAATCATCATGCCCAGGATTCTATCCCATCTCAGGGGCTGGCCCGTGGCTGACAGATGGCTAACCGGAAATACAGAAGCCCAGTCCCCTGGCCTCAACCTGAGACAGCTCCGAAGGGCCATCTTTGTGGGATCAGCGGAGATCAGGCTTTGCTGCCACAATTCGGTCAGCCCTTCCTTCTGCCGGATCCTGCCTGCCTTCCTTGCAGGAGGACTTTCTGAGAGCATCCTCCCAAAAAACTCTCCTTTTCGGAGTTTGTTCTCAGGGAACCAAGACGATATTAGAAACATTTAAATTACTTGAGCGCTCTCTCTCCTCCCCACTTTTATCTTGTCACTGTCTCCATCAGGATCCTGGCAGTAAATAGAGGAGATATTCAGCTGGGATTTTGAGCACAATTTAATGAAGAGCCTATTTACATAGGGCCAGAGTGAGAGCAATCACCAAGGAACATTGAGGCGACAAGAGACTAGCGGTATCCAGAAAGCAAGACCGCCTTCAGGACTCCAGGGATGAGGGGTAGAAATGGTTTAACCGGAGCCCAGGGAGGTGGGTGCTGCTGTGAATGGGGGCACTTCCCATAGGGGCCTACCTGTGGAAGCCTGAAGCCACGGACAAACTATGACCTTGGGGAACATAAGGAGCAGCAGAGGAAATACCTCACCTCTGCCCCCACCTTTGCTTTCCCACTGATGCCTCCCAGGATTCAAATCCAACTGGAAACAGGGCACTGCTTTTGGTGAAGGATGGCCCACCAGGACAGAAGCACAGAAAATGGATGGGGGCTTTGGGGACACTGGCAAATGGAAAATGCTAGTACAAACTCCGAGGAGACACACCAGGTCAGTGACATCACTTACCCTCTGGCCTACTGCCCCGTCCCTCCAAAGAGCATCACAGTGTGGTTACAGGGGAAGGACCCTGCGCTTCCTCGGGTCACGTGTGTGTATGAGTTGGAGGCTGAGGCGTGGCTTCACAAGGAAGACAGGTTTAGGGGAGGGAGCTGGGTGGGCTGGCTTGAACTCTTGGTTGCCTGCTCTCCCGAGTAGAGGCAATGCTCCCGCACGGATGCTGCCATGAATTCTCTTCCTTCTTCTGTTAGGCCGACGGGGTCCCAACAGCCAGAAGGGTTGAGGGACAGCAAGCTACCTGGGAGGAAAGCAGGGTGTGGTGTGAGGCTGTTTGTCTCAGAGCAGCTGGATAAACAGGAGGAGATAGGGAAAAGGTTGGCACTCAGCGAATTAGAGAATGCACGGCAGCATTGAAGGCTTCTGAAGCCAAAGCAGGAGCCAGGCAAGAACTCTAAGCGGCATTTCCCACTCAGAATTGTTACAGCCTGGCCCAAGCTTGTAGAGTGGTTTCGGGTTTGGACCTCACCCCGTAGTTACTAGAAGCTCTGGATTCCCGACGTCCATCAGCCCAGTAACGTTTATCATGCGCTCTGCATGGTGCACTAAGGACTTTGCTGCCCTTACGCAAGTACTTGCCATTCCAGGGGACTCCTCTGTGCTTCGCAAGGAAGGCCATCCCTCCTCTGGAACATTCCTTCCACACCAGGGAATTGGTTAGGGCGAGGTAATGAACACGGGAGGAAAACAGGCCCAAGCATCCAGCCCTGGCTGCCTGTCAGGTCTCACCAGAAGGGTGGTTGGTCCCAGGCCCCCTCTGTCCTGGTCACTTTTTACCACATCTCACCCTGCTGCCTCCAGAGGGCCTGTTCCCTATCTTTGTCAATCAACTGCATTCATTTCTTAGCAACAGAAAAGCTCCAGATGCAACTGAGAGAGAGTGGCTGAGCCTTCTGCGTCTACATGAGGGAGCAGCGGGGAGTGGGGCAGGGCTCTAGCACGTATTCTCCCGGGCAACCTCGGCCACATCTGCTGGGCACAGGAGGGTGGCAGAAGGCATAAACTACCATATACAGGACAGGCCCCTCAGGACCCCCAACGTGATTCACACTCTAGTTCCTCTTTTGGAAGAGAGGATGCTGAGGACCTGGCGGGGTAAGGAGGCACCAGGTGGAGGGAGCAGAGTCCCAGAAAAACTGTGCAGGGCGGAGAAATGTCCCCTCCTGGACACTACCACTTGTGGACCCCCCCTGTGACCTAACAACCAAATACGCTTCTGTCTTGAGCCACCAAATTCTGTGCCCACGAAAGCAGTGAGCCAGTCCTAGCAAATCTGAAAGCTGGAGAAGAAAGGTGAGGCCCGTGTGTTTAGGAGGCCTGCTGAAATAGATGACAAAGGAGTTTGGTATTTTCCTGCAAGAAAAACTGGCTGTGAAGGTTTTTGAGCAGGGGAGGAGCCTAGGGTCCGGGCCTAGGGCCTGGGTGGGGGAGAGGGTGGGAGGGTTGGGGGTGAAGGGGGTAGGCAGAGCCAGCAAGGCTGGAGGCAGGCTGTGCTAGAGGAGTCAGAGTGGCTCCAGTCATACAGGGGGTTGGGGAGCGAGCCCTGGGCTGAGGCTGGGGCACGAGAAATGAGCTTGGGGGCTGAGATAGGGAAGGGACTGAGCAGGAAGGATCTTTAGAACTCGGCATCTGGTAGGATGTGGAGGGCCATGAGAACTGGGGAGTCTGAAGGGGAGAGGGGGGACCATGAGAACTGGGGAGTCTGGGCGAGGGGAGCAGAGCCAGTTTGGGAGAAAGAGAATGGCTTTGTGTCTGACATGTGGGCTTGAGCTGCCCAGCACTATGGAAGTAGAGGTCCAGCCGCTGCTGGGAAAGCCACCTAGAGCAGAGAGGGCCAGAGCCAAAAAGGACACTGGCTCTCACAACACACAGGCTTCACCTTCTTTCTTCTCCCACTTTCAGCTCTGTTAGGACTGGCTCGCGGCTCTCACCGGTCTGGCTGGAACTGGCCGATCCAGGGCAGAGGAGACACACCAGAGCACCCTGCTGCCAGACCCTGGCTGGCACTCCAGCGTAAATCCAACTTGTTCAAGGTGTCAGCGGACATCTTGAGAGATAGAAATGGACCAAAAGAGAGTCAGTTTTACCATGAGGATGTTTGGTGGGGATGGACGAGGTCATTCTCATTCAATACCGGACAGGACCCGATCTTGGTGCATACGCTTTCAACAAGAGAAAGGAGTGGAGGACAGACACGATCCAGAATGTGGTTCATAGGCAATGGCAGTGGGCAATTTGACAAAAAGAGGGAAATGTGACCTTGGCCCTGAGGAGAAGAATGGCGGATATTCCTCTCCTCTGGCTGAAGCAAGAAATGAAAGAAGCCATGTCTGACTGTCGTTAGCGCTTTCAGAGTGATAAGAACAAACAAACAAACAAAAAACCAAAAAAACCCTTCTAAAATAAATGAGGTGTTACTAAATAAACAAATCACTTGAAAATGCACGTGTGGGGCAGCCGAGATAAATTAAAAAACAGATTAAAGCAACATCTGTATATTAACATTGTCATAAAATGGAATGGTAATGCGGGGAGCGTGCAAGGTATTATAAAACAATAATCAGAAACATTATGTCAATTATTGAAAACCGCATCACCAATTGAGAGGTGTTACTTAGTCTCCGATGTTTCTGCAGCCATTTGTTCCCCAACTGGCTCTATACAGGGGGCCCTACTCGACTTCTGATAAGCACCCTTAAATGCTACCGCAATATACTCCCAGCTCAGGAATGGGCTTAATTAATTCTTCTCATCACCAGTAGTAACAGGCCACACAACATGACCGCTAACTGCTCACTCCTCGCCTTGAATGCTTAAATGCCCCCCATCCAACATGGCCAAAACCATTAGGAGATAACACCCACTTTCTCATGGTATTATTAACAAAAGTGGTAGTCATCAACACTGCATCTGTAGATCATCTATTTTTAAACTTTTAGCCTGCTTTCCCATCTGATCCTCATGGGAAATCTGGGAAGCTGTGTTCTTTCGTGTGAAGGATGAGGAGACACAGACCAGAAGGTTGTCACGCAGCAAGGTGTTGGTAGGTTCTGCACCAGACCCCAGGCCCCTCTCTTACCCCCACCCCCATCCTCGTACTTCTTTCTCTTTGCCCCTCTCAGCCCCTCCCAGCGCCTCCCTCCCCTCTGCCTCCAATTCCCTGTGTGAGTCCAGGCCCCAACCTGCAACTTCACCTCCATCACAGACTTTTTCTGCTGGCCTCATCTCTTTCCTCAGGGCTAGTCAGCGCTATCTTTTTCATGGGTCCTATTAGATGACCACCCAGGGTCATTTTGTATTCCCTTGCCCACCAATGCAGCCCCTGCCCTGCACTCAGCCTAGAAAATCCCCTCTACTAATGGTAACAGAAACCAGAAACCAGCAGAGAGCTGTCTCTTTCTTTCATGTCAGGTTTTCTCAGGGTCATTTTCCTATCATCCCTGCCTGTCCTCCATTCTCAGGATAAGTCTCTCCACTCCCCCTTACGCCTTCTCCATGTACCCTCACTGTTTCTGCAAATCTACACCACCAATAACCTTCCTTTCCCAACCCATTTCTTCTTCCAATCCTGTAAGTCTCCTTTATCCTACAAAACCATTTCTTTCAGCCCTGCTTGTGCCCTTCCTCGGGCTGCTGTTCTATCCTTCTATCAAACTTCTATAAGGTTTGGGCAAACTTCTATAAAGAGAAGGCAATGCTAGATATTATATTGCAGTCACCTGGGGAGTTTATTAAGAATACAGATTCCCAGTTCCCATTTAAGAATTAGGACTTCCTATAATGAAAGAAACTTCTGCACTGTGAAGAAAGTCTTCTGCACAGAGAAGGAAACCATCAACAAAACTAAAATGCAACCTACTGAATGGGAGAAGAAATCTGCAAATAACATATCTGATAATGGGTTCATATCGAAAGTATATAAAGAAACTATAAAACTTAGCACCCCCCAAAAGCCAAAAAATCCAATTTTAAAATAGGCAGAAGACATGAAAACATATTTTTCCAAAGAAGACTTTGGTCAACAAGACACATGAATGGTCAACAGACACATAAAAAGATGTCAACCACTTATCATCAGGGAAATGCAAATCAAAACTACAATGAGATACCAACTCACACCTGCCAGAATGGCTAAAATCAACAGTACAAGAAACAACAGGTGTTGGTGTGGATATAGAGAAAAAAGTGCCCTCCTGCACTATTGGTGGGAATGCAGACTGGTATAACCACTCTGGAAAACAGGATGGAGGTTCTTCAAAAAGTTAAAAATAGAGCTACACTACGATTCAGCAATCGCACTTCTGGAGAATACAAAAACACTAATTCAGAGGGATACATGAATCCCTATGTTTATAGCAGCCTTACTTAAAATAGCCAAGATATGGTGGCAGCCCAAGTGTCCGCTGATTGATGAATGGGTAAAGATGTGGTGTGTACACACACACACACACACACACACACACACTGAAACATTACTCAGCCATAAAAAAGAATGATATCTTGCCATTTGTAACAGCATGGATGGAGCTAAAGAATATAACACTAAGTGAAAGAAGTCTGTGGGGGAAAGAGAAATACCATATGATTTCACTCATATGTGGGATTTAAGAAACAAAACAAATGAACAAAGGGGAAAAAAAAGGAGAAGGAGAGGCAAATCAAGAAACAGACTCTTACCTACAGAGAACAAACTGATGATCACCAGTGGGGAAGGTGGGTGGGGAATGAGTGAAACAGTGGATGGGGATTAAGGAGTGCACTTGTCATGATGAGCACAGGGTGATGTATGGAAGCGTTGAATCATTATACTGTATATCTGAAACTAATATAACACTGTATGTTAACAGGAATTAAAAATTTTAAATAAAAAAGATAAAAATAAAAATATGGGGTAATCTATGTCACATAAATCCTAATCAAAAGAAAGATGGAGTAGCTATATTAGTGTCACAAAAAGAAGACATCAGTGTAAGTAAAATTACTGGGGATGAGGAGGAACATTACATAATTACCAGAGGGTCCTGTCAAGAAGACCCCACAATCCTAAATGTATAGGCACCTACTAACAGGGTATCACAATACATGAAGCGAAGACTGACAGAACTGAAAGAGAAGTAGTCAAATATTTACTCACACTTGGAAACTTTAATATTCCTCTCAGAGTTACCCACAGAACAAGCAGGTAGGTAGAAAATTGCCAAGGATATAGAACCAAAGAACTCTAACAACCAGCTTGGCCTAACTGATATTAGATTAGTAGAACGTTCCATCAAAACACAACAGAAAGCACATTCTTTTCACGTGCACATGGAATATTCACCAACACAGACTGTATCTTGAATAATATTATAAGCTTTAACAAATAAAAAAAAATGGAATCATGTGATGTTCTCTGATCATAATGGAATTAGAGATATCTGGAATATCCCCAAATATTTAAAAATTAAGCAACATACTTTGAAAGAAACCATGAGAGTTCAAAGATGTAGTGTCAAGGGAAATTAGAAAATAGGACATTTCAAAATGTGTGGAATGCAGGTAAACAGTGTCTAGAGGAAAATTCATAGCATTAAATGCTAGAGAAGAAAAAGGATCTCAAATCAATATTCTAAAGCTAGAGATGGCAAACTATGGCCTGGGGCCCCATCTCGTTCACCACCTGTTTTTTTAAGAGTAGTTTTATTGGAATACAGTTTTATACATTCATTTACATATTGTCTGGGGCTGCTTTCTAAGAGGTCAGCATTACCCTAATATCGACACAGTACCAGGCAAAGAGATTAAAACACAGCAAAACTACAGACCAATATCTCTTATGAACATGGATGTCAAAATTCTGCACACAAGTTTGGCAAACCAAATCCAGCAATATATATTATAAAACAGATGATCCATCATGAATAAATGGGATTTGTCCCTGCCATGCAAGGCTGAGTCAACACTTGAAAATCAGTTAATGGAATTCATTATGTTAACAGATAAAAGAAGAAAAAACATATGATCGTCTCAATAGGTATAGAAAAAGCATTTGGCAAATTCAACAACCACTCATGATAAAAACTCTCAGCAGACTAGGAACAAAGTCTTCTTTTACCTGTTAAAGGGCACCAGCACAAGATGGTACCACTACATACCTAGTAGGATGGCTAAAGTCAAAGAAATATGCAACAGTCAGTGCTTGTGAAGATGCAGAACAACTGGAACTTTCAACCATTGCTGATGAGAATGCAAAATGATACCTCCACTTGAAAAAATGTTTGGCAGTTTCCTATGAAGTTAACCAGATGCTTACCATATGACCCCAAAATCGCACACTTACTTATCCAAGAGAAATGAGAGATTTGCATCACAGAAGACCCATATGTAAATGTTGGTAGTGGCTTTCTTTGTTCATAACACCCACACCTGGAAACAAAGTTGATGCCCTTCAGGGAATGGATGAACAGACTGTGAAACATCCTTATAAAGGAATACTACTCAGCAACAAAAGGATAAATTATTGATCCAGGACTCAACATGGATGTATCACAAATGAATTATGTCAAGGAAGGAAGACAGACTCAAAAGGCTACATATTCCATGACATTCTGGAGAAAACCAACCCATAGAGACAGAGAAGATCAGCAGTTGCCAGGTTGGGGTGAGGGTTGACCACAAAATGAATTTCTGGATGCTTGCTGGAGCGGTTCTGGATCTTCATTGTGCTTACCCTAACTCAAAGCATTGGAAGAAACTCACAGAACTACACATCAAAGAGAATAAATTTTACTTTATGTAAAAATAAAAAAAATTTAGAAAAACATTCTAATAGAATAACATCGAGCATTATGGAAATACACAAAATTAAAAAACAAAAATAAAAGAAAAAGTTGACTGTAGGGGAAGCTGGTGTAAATGTAAATAGATATATGAAAAATGTAAATGTAAATAGATATATGAAAAAGGTATATTAAATTTTAATTAATTTCTTAATTCATGACTACTTAATCATATTATTAAAAAGAAGGCATGTCCTTGAGGCACAGGGACATTTATAGATGAGGTTCACGCAGACAGAGTAAATGTGAGTCAGTCTGGTGTAAGGTGCACTTCTAGCTAGAGTCAATCCAGGATATTTTCAAGGCTTTGGAGGACTTAATATTTCACTTATTATTCCCTTCTAGATCCTGGCTTCATTATTTTTCTTTTTAAAGGTCAGTCAAAAACGAAGGGACCCTGGGGCACCTGCGTGGTGCAGTCCGTAAAGTGGCTGACTTCTGATTTCAGCTTAGATCGGGATCTCAGGATTGTGGGATTGAGCCCCACCTGGGGCTTCATGGCCCTGCATCTGCTTGAGGATTCTCTCTCCCTCTCCCTCTGTGCCCCTTCCTCCCAGATGCTCTCTTTCTCTCTCTAAAATAGAAAAATAAATCTTTAAAAATAAACAAAACCACAAAGGAACCCCAACTGCACATTTGTGGTTGGTTCAAACAACATTCCTACAAGGTAGGAATTATTATTCCTATTTTACGGATAGGGAAACTAAGTCCAGAAAGACTAAGTGACATAGTCCAGGCCTCCAAGCTAATAAAGGTTAAGCTTTGATAACCCCAGTCTGCCAATGGCAAAGTGTATGCAGCTGGGGCAGTCAGAAGCAATTCCAACAGTCAGGAAGAGTTCTCTTTGCTTGTTTGCTTATTGATCAGGAGAGCTACATGGACAGAGTGAAACTTTCAGATTCATCAAGGAGGTGGGCATAGATTAGAAGAGGAGAAACTGGAGACTGAGAGGCCATTTTGGCTTTCCCAGAGCTGTTGTAGAGAATCCTTCTCCTTAGGCAGGCAGAAGTGAGGAGTGCAGAAGGATCCAGAAGAAACACAAGGTGCAGCTCCCTGGTAATAGCTGTATTGTTCCTGTCTTCCCCCTTTCCCGGAGCCCTACCTTCCCTCTGTGGTGCAGATGAATAAAAACGGTGGAATTTTAGTCTCTGGGATTACCTAGTGTAGATGTCGTATGGCCTCTCTAAAATAAACCATACTCCGGGGCGCCTGGGTGGCTCAGTGGGTTAGAGCCTCTGCCTTCAGCTCAGGACATGATCCCAGGGTCCTGGGATCGAGCCCCGCATCAGGCTCTCTGCTCAGCCAGGGAGCCTGATTCCTCTTCTCTCTCTCTCTCTGCCTCTCTGCCTACTTGTGATCTTTGTCTGTCAAATAAATAAATAAAGTCTTTAAAAAAATAAAATAAAATAAACCATACCTGTTAGAAGCATCCAGAACACAGGAATTCAGTCTCCACAGGCCCCCATGAGCTACATCTGACAAGCCTCTCAAGTTCTTCATTCATTCACTCATTCATTGGGTCAGTATTTTAGTTGGCCCTATATGCTGGACACAGCCCAGCAGATTATAGAATCCCCTGTTACCACAGGAGGGAACCCACTGGCAAGGACTTTGGTGGGGGGCAAGGGAAAAGCCAGAACTTAACAGTTTATCATCTGCCTCCTTGGTTATTAATAAACTGAATATTTCTTGAGAAGGAATTCTAATTTTTACCCACCTCACAGAGATGCCAGAGGATCAATTAGCTGATGTTCATCTGAGACAGAACAAAGAGAAAATTGGAAAATGAGAAACCCTATAAATGAGCCTCTCCTCTGTTATTACTGCCGCCATCATCATCATCATCATCATCATCATCATCATTATTTCTGCTGAGTGACTGCTTCATCAAACTGTTCCTACACTTCCAATCAGGGGAGAGTGAGCCTGAATGGAGTCTGGAAATTAAGGAATTAGGAGAGACACTCATCTAAGTGCCGGGAGAGAGCTTTTCTAGGTTCATTGTCACCTCTACCTTCCAAACTTCACATGCCTGCCACTGAGTATGCCAAGGAGAGAGGGCTAATGTGCAAGTCAGCTTTGAGACAAACAGAAGTCCCCATACCCTGCCCCAAGCCCCCAGGTACCTATATCGATACCATCTTCTCTCTTTCTGCATCTTTAGATTCCCACCATTCCAGGCATTCAGGGAATTTCCCACCCAAGCCCCATCTCCAGAGGCTGCAGCCAAAATTGTCGAGGATTTGGTGAAGGTAAGTGTGACCCTCTCCGTGTTGGCACAAGTGTCAGAGGGCACCAAAGCCTGGGCTGGGAATATGCTGGGGGAGAGAGGTGACCCAGAGCGCGACAAGGACATTGAGGTCGGGGGAGAGCTGGGACAGCTGTCCAAGTCACCAGGAATGGTCCAGCTGGAAGGTGTGCTGGGGGCTGACCCCTGGAAGGAGGCTGGAGGATGGTAGAAATGAGACAGTCTGCCTCATTTCCCCTTTGGCCTGGGACAGTGGCATCCCATGACATTCTCAGTCACAATGGGTCAGGAGAGGGCCTTAGACAGCAGAGTCCATCCCAGTGTTGGAGGGTTAAATCCACAGGTTGGGTGGTGTCCCAGGGACACAGAGGCTGGGATTCTGAAGGTGTTCTCAAGGCCCATCTCTTCCAAGAAGCCCCTCTTGACCTGATTCCTCCCTCCTCTTCATGCATGTAACACTTATTCTGGGCCTGTCTTTCCCCCAAGCTGGTAAACTCCACAAGGGCAGGCATGCTGTCTATTATTTTGCATTTAAGCCTTATGGCCAAGGTAAGGGGTGACTGTGTGTGTCTTTGTGTGTGAATGTGTGCATGTGTATGTGAATGGGTGTGAATATGGTAGCTATGTTACCAGCTGTCTTGTGTTCCTGCATGGTCTCCTCTTCTGCAAAGCCCAGAGTTCAACTTCTACATGTCTTTCTCCCCCACTGTCCTCAGCAGAGTATTTTGCTCAGAGTGAGCATTTCCTCTATATTAGATGGCAACTTGTTGATTCCAGAAGAATTTGTAATAGACTGGTGACAGTCATATCTACGTCGGTCTAACTACTTAATTTTAAGTGCCTTCATATGAGTGAAATTAATTGTTCATTTTTAGCACACTACCCATTTCCAAACTCTTTAAAGTGCACATTAGACAGTACATAAGTTACATTGGTAGGCATCTTTGTCTCTTGTAGGGAAATGGGAAGATGATCCAGTTAGTAGGAAAGAGATTTTTTTTTTTTTTTTTTTTTGGGTCAGGTTCAATTTGAAGAGAGCCATCCATCCTCCTTCTAGTGGAATAAAGAGAAAGACAGAGTTGAGATGAAATTCAGGCTCTGTCACCTGCTGACCGCCTCCCTGAACAAGTCTTAAAAATCCTCAATTTTTAAGACTTTTAAGACTTTTTAGTACTTTTAAGACTATCCCTAAAAAGCAGCAATAGAGGACTTCATTCCTAGGGCTAGTGGTGAGAATCGAGATAATTCGGACCATGTCTAGCACAAGCAGGCATTCCGTAAACGATAGTTCTCTTCCCTTCTTCTCTCTTCTCAGTTGGGGAAGGCTTCCTGGAAGAGCCAAGATTTAAAAACTCATCTGGGGGTGCCTGGGTGTCTTAGTTGGTTAAGTGTCTGACTCTGGATTTCAGATCAGGCCGTGATCTCAGGGTCATGAGATTAAGCCCTGTACTGGGTGTGGCACCTGCTTAAGAGTCTCCCCCTGCCCCATCTCTACCTCTCTAAAAAAACAAAACAAAATAAAACAAAAACAAAACAAACAAAAAAACGCTACCTCATCTGGATCATGAGTGAGGACCCAGACTTTGGCCTAGTGTGATTCCCCTGGTTTCCCTCACCTTCTACCCTTGGGAAAGTGAAAAACCACCAAGGCCACCAGCACAGCCTCATCTCCCCTCCGCCTCACCCCATTTCTCCCATTCGAAACTCTCAGGAAAGAATCACTCCATCTGTCTCTATTTATGTTTGTTTTTCCCAAACACTTCTTGCTAAATGCAAAGTTTTAATAACAGGGCTATGATCATTTGGCGGATTACAGAGCAGTAAAAGCTAGGTGGGAAGCTGCACAGACACCAAAATATGGGGCGCATTTGGTGCTTACAGTGAGGGAATGAAATATTTAATAAGCCAAAACATGAGGAGATGTGAAGCAGGTTTTCCTTCCCTTCCTTCTCCAGCAGAAATTAAACAACTTTTACACACCACATAGTCTTCAGTAGAGGATGCTAATGACGTCCCCGATGCCCTCTTCATCTGATCAAACTTTATTGTGTGTGTCAGGCTGACAATTAAGGCAAGTTTCTCCTATTGCACACACTTCCCCAGCCACTGTAAAGGTTAATTGAATCAAGTGCAGGCAATGCTCTGGTGTACAGGAGGCTTTAGGATTCCTTTCAGACTATTGGTGAAGAGAATGAATAAAAAATCATGTGATTGTTGGTGGAGACTCGTGGAAGGAAAGAGGTCCATCTTCCTGGCTCAGTCCTCCTTCCCCTTAGGTTCAGCTTTTCTGTGTTACCTCTTTCACGTTCTTGGGAGTCTCGACCATTTTTGCTCCTCTCTATGCAATGCCATTTGCTGAGAAAGACAGAGTTGTCTACGGCAGGCTCATGCTGGGGACTGGGTCTGTCCCAGATGTCCAGCCATAGTATGATCCCCAGAGCAAGTCTTTGACCGAAGACCTGCCACTTCCAATGTACTTTCTTGACATGAACATCGTACTACTCAGAGGACCGTCTTTATGAAAATAGGTTTATGTGATTCTGGGTCTTTCTCAAGTTAGAAATTAGGGCTCAGATGAAGAATAAACTATAGTTTTCAAGATTTGCTGAATGAGTCATGAGATCACAGAGTTGTGGACTTCTGGAGTCACTACGGTCCTTAGATATTCTTTCAGTTGCTTTTCTTGGACTGCAGGTGAAGACACTGGGGTCAGGGAGGAAACATGTCTTTCCCAAGGGCACTGGGACATGGAATAGAAGAAACTGTGGTAGAATTCTGGTTGATGGAACTAAGAAAATCGACAGACGGGACTGGTGTTGTCTGAGTTTATAAATATACTCTATACCCACCCATGTCAGGGACATTCTTCTGTATACAGGTAATGAACGTGCTAATAAGGAGCTTTGTGAGCTCATTAAATCAGATCCCCAGAAGCCTCCACTCAATAGCATCCTTGGTCCCAGGTAATGTCTTTAAAATCTATTTGCTTCTCTGATTTTGTTCAGATCGCTGTTTCCACCCATTTGGGTGAAGCCTATTGGTGAACAGAACTAACTTTTATTTCAGATGAGCCTTAAATTATTGCTGCTTTCAAGAAGACAGTCCTCATTAGACTGGAAAGGAGTCTGGATCCCAGAGTCATCCATGGCCAGTAACATCAAATTGGAACTCTTAAGCAAGAATAAACTCGTACTATGTCAAATATCTTGAAGTAGATATTGCTGTCTCCCAACCTAAAATATGTGGCATTGGCCTCAGGGCCAGATGATGAGCAGCAGAGAAAGAAACACTAGAAGCAGGGAAGAAGGAGCTCCATGTGAAACAGTTGCCAAATACATGGTAGAACTCTCAAATTTGGTAACTTGGAAGCTAGACCAAGATGTTTATAGAACTTGTAATTCTAAGGAAGACTTTGAAAAAGATCCAGAAGGATAGGTTTCAAAAGAAAGGTGTGAGTTCTGACATTTAAGAATAGGGATGAAAGGGAATAGAAAGAGCCCAGAAACTTGAGAGTTCACATAGGTGGGAAAGTCAACAGCTCCTGCACCAGAAATAGCAAGAGATAGGCTTCTGCAGCCCAACTCAAGCCTGTTGCCTCAGATGTCCTGGGGTTCCCTTCATTAACTTGGGAAAAAGAGACATGAAAACAAGGCTAAGAACTATGTCCAGCAGAGAAGTTGGGTTGTGATTCTTACTTTGTGGAACTGACCAGAAATAAGTAGATCAAAAGTTTTTGAGGGAATTGTACTGTTAAAAAGGCCATTAACTGCAGGAATCCTATAATACATCCAGGTCTTCAAACTCTCAAGCAGAAAGACTATGAAAGTTGGCAGCCCTGGAAAATGCATGCATATCCACACCCACTTTGGCTGTGGCCATGGAGGATGATGGACAGAAAGGACCATCTTAGAAAGTTAAGTCAGAAACCATGAGAACAACAGAGAAGGGAAAAATCTGATGCCTGGCACATGGTTAATCCTCAGTAAAAGATAGTTTTCATTGTATTTCTTCAGCATTTTTTTTTTTTTTTTGCTTTTTGCCATTAATACTTCTTATACCATTTTGCTCTAACAATTCTGAACTTTCTGGATTTTTCCAGTCCAAAGCTTTAGTTGAATCTGAGCAGGAATCCCACAGCAATTCAATCCAGTCGATTGGATACTCTGAACCCACAGTGTGGAGAGATGACTAAACCTTTCACCAGAGACGGGGTAGGAAGAGCATAGGGAAAGAAGGGAGGGGAAGTTGCTTGCTGGTTCTAAGGGCTTGAAAACCAAAATGAGACTAACATGAATGAAGTACACTGAATATTTAGAATGTGTAAGATAACAATATCATTTATCCTCCAAATCAGGACACTTATGAGATTGAAAGATGGCCTAATAAAACAGCAGGTGTTAACAAAGATTGTCCTAGATAAAACAGAATATGTAATCTTCCAAAAATGTGCCGAGTGCTGTGCTAGGTTCTTAAAATATTTTATTTAATTACTGAACTGACCACATTCAGGTAAGAGTAAATATCATTATTCTTATTTTGCACCTGGGAAAATTAGGTTCATGAGAGGTTAATTAATTTGCCCCTCAAACCACACCACGGCTGGTGAGCAGAAGAGCTGGGATTCAGATACAGGTCTCTGACTGTGAGGCCCCTGCCCGTGCCATTGACCTTCCTCCTGTCAAGCCCTCAGGACTTCGCCACTTGTGAATCTCCTTTGCTTCACTGCTTGTCTCTCTTTTTAAGAAAGTGTTAATGAAATTTTTCAGGCATACAAAATGTTATTGAGAACTTGAAGAGCCATATACCCCCATCCTGCTTGAAAAGTAAAACATGACAGATCTATTTGTAGTCCCCCACACATCACTTTGAAATCCTGTTTGCCTCTTTCCCCCTAGAGAAGCAGGAACTATCCTGAACTTAGCTTTATAATTTTAATATAAATTTTTACAACATTAATGCATGTGGATGCGCCTACAAAAGGCACACCATACAGTTTTGCCAGTTTTTAAATTTGTGTAAATCATGATGTGCTGTGCCTTGTCTCCTGCACCTGCCATGCTCAGCCAACAGTGGTGAAGCACTAATTTGTCTGTGTTTGGGGCTGTGTTGTATTCCACTTCACAAAGACACAACAGTTTAGTAGCTCACTCTCCTTTTGATGAATAATCAGAGTAGCTCTGATCACTCATTATTGTAAACAGTGTTCCTGTCCATTTACCTCATGCATACTCTGCAAAAGGTTCTGCACAACATAGAACCAGGAGTGGGGTTTCCGGGTATAGGAGTTTGTGTATCTCCAACGTTCTTAGATGTTGCCAGATTGTTCCTCATACTGGTTTGGCAACTGACCCTTTCACTAGTAGTGTATGTGAGGCAGGATTGCTCCATATCCTCACCAGATACTGGTGTGATCAGACTTCTTTCTTTTTGTAATAGTATCTTGGATTATATTTTGAAGCTGTGTCATGTGGTTTTAATTTTTATTGCCCTGCATTTCTTGGATTACTCTGATTCCTGGAGAGACCAACCTTCTTTTCATACATTTACTAGTTCTTTAGTTCTCCTCCTCTGTATAATAGCAGCTTTACCTTTCATCTTGCTTCTCCTCTGTGACCCTGAGCAGGTCTTCTCTTAAGAAGGCTGCCTTTGCAAGAGAAAGTCATTATTCTTTCTCACGGTTCTGCTGCAAGAGCCAAGTCTCCTCGTGGCTTAATGGTTATACTGCCAATTGCTCCAGAGAAAGTGTCAGGAGATGATATAAATAACAAACAGGAGGGTGCTGTGAATGTCCCACAATCTTATAAAATTCTGACTTTCCAAATCTGCACTTCAAAAAAAGGTTTCCCATTTGAAGCTGTTGGACCAGGACCATGGATATATTTTTGTAAGGTTCTAAAGTTCTCTAGAAGGAAAATTTTAATGCATGTTTTCATTGCAGCCATAACTTTAAAATTACATTAATATAAACATTTTCTTGGCCATCTTATTTTTGAGTACTTCTGCATGTCTGATTATAAACATCTTGGTGCCAGGTGAGACCAGTAAATACAGGTGGACCCAAAAAATCCATCAGGTAAGATGCTAAGGCTCTAATAATAGAATACCCATCTTTAAAAAGAATGGCAAAATGTTGAAAATAGAACTGCCCTATGACCCAGCAATTGCACTATTGGGTATTTACCCTAAGGATACAAACGTAGTGATCCAAAGGGGCACATGCACCCGAATGTTTATAGCAGCAATGTCCACAATAGCCAAATTATGGAAAGAACCTAGATGTCCATCAACAGATGAATGGATCAAGAAGATGTGGTATATACACACAATGGAATACTATGCAGCCATCAAAAGAAATGACATCTTGCCATTTGCGACAACATGGATGGAACTAGAGCGTATCATGCTTAGCGAAATAAGTCAAGCAGAGAAAGACAACTATCATATGATCTCCCTGATATGAGGAAGTGGTGATGCAGCATGGGGGCTTAAGTGGGTAGGAGAAGAATAAATGAAACAAGATGGGATTGGGAGGGAGACAAACCATAAGTGACTCTTAATCTCACAAAACAAACTGAGGGTTGCTGGGGGGAGGGGGTTTGGGAGAAGGGGGTGGGATTATGGATATTGGGGAGGGTATGTGCTTTGGTAAGTGCTGTGAAGTGTGTAAACCTGGTGATTCACAGACCTGTACCCCTGGGGATAAAAATATATGTTTATAAAAAATAAAAAATTAATTAAAAAAAAAAAAGAAAAAAGAAAATAAAAGAAAGAAGATCTTAGTTGGAAAAAAAAAAAAAAGAATGGCATCTTAAAAATTGAGATATTTACCTGCCTCTTAAAAAAAAAAAAGACCTCAATTTAAGATACTGTCCTACATCAACAAGGTAAGCCTGGAGATACATGGTTCCATGGCTGGTTCAGAAGTTCAGTGATATCATCAAGGATCCAGCCCCTTTCTAACTTTCTGCTTTGCCATCGAGTTACATATTGGCTTTCCAGACCCAGGTCTGTTTGGCTCATGATCCCAAGAGAACTGCTTCAAGCCCCAGGCATCCTATCTTCATATAACCAGATTAAAGAACAAGAAACCAGGGTGGGAATGTGTGTGTGCATCAGAAGAGGAAAATCTCCCCCCTAGAAGTCTTCCAACAGACTTGTCTTTGTACTCAAACTGGTCACAAGGCCACTCCTCATTGCAAAGCAAGCTGGGAAAGCAAATATCTGGCATCCTTCGCCTCTGTGGTAGAAGACAAGCTTTGCCAGCTTGAAAGAAAAGGAGGAGGATGACTTCTGGGTAAGTAAAGTATATATTTGCGCCAAACTAGAGCTACATGCTGCCAACACGTACTATAAAACCAACAGTTTTGCAGGGGAATAAATGGAGAAAACTATGAAAGAGATTTAATCATCTGGGTCATGTTGCCATAGGCAAGCCCAACTCAAAATGCTATGCATATGTTCAGTAACTCCTCTTCTTTTTCTGTTCCCCCACCTAAAAACACTCCCCCTTTGTAGCATATAAGACCCTGGTGGGCTCGTGCAGTGTAAGTTTGTGCCTCATTACATTAAAGAAATACACTGTTACTGCTTCCTTCCTTCTGCCTTTCCTGAGGCCCTTCACTTAATTCCCTGGCCTCTTTGTCCCTGGTTCATTACTGAACACACACATGAACATCCTTCTAGTAAACCTGGCCTCCACCTGGTTTTCAATTGCTGTTAAGGTATTTCCTTCTCAGGACTTCATATATGGGTCCTCCCAGAGAGACTGCATTTCATTACAGGAGGAGGATTGCATGGAATCAAAACACAAACTTTGGAGTCAGACAGAACTGTGTTAAAATCCTGGCTCCAATATTATAAATATCAATAGAATAATAAGGATGTGTTGGGAGTAATTTTATGCCAATAACTTCAACAACTTAGATGAAATGCACAAACTGTCTAAAGGCACAAGTGACAAAAACTGACTGAAGAAGAAACAGAAAATCTAAAGAGTCCTACGTCTATTAAAGAGATTGAATTAGTAATGATAATAACAATAAAAACCTTCCAAGAAGTTCTATAAACAAATACCAGGAAGAAATAATACCAATCCTTCATATACTCTTAGAGAAAATGAAGAAGAAAGAATACCTCCCAAATCATTTTATGAGAATTATGAGCATTACCCTGACACCAAAACCAAGGACATTACAAGAAGAGAAATTACAGGCTCATTAATATAGTCATAAAAATACTTATTAAATTATTAGTAAATCACATATAGTAACATATTTAAAAAGGGTGATACATCATGGCCAAGTGGGATTTATACCAGAAATGTAAGATTGGTGTAACATTCAAAAATCAATCAATGTAATTCATCATAATAACAGAATACAGAAAGAATACTATTTGCTTATTTAAACAGATGCAGAAAATGCATTTGACAAAACTCAAGACCCATTCATGGTGAAAAAAAATTCAACAAACTAGAAATAAAAGGGAAATTTCTTAATAAAGGATATTTGTGATAAATTTATAGTTAATAGTATACTTAATAGTGAAATACTGAATGCCTTTCTCTTACTATTGGAAACATCAAAAATAACATTCATTCTTGGGGCACCTGGGTGGCTCAGTGGGTTAAGACCTCTGCCTTTGGCTCGGGTCATGATCTCAGGGGCCTGGGATTGAGCCCTGAGTCAGGCGCTCTGAGCCTGGTCCTCCTCTCTCTCTGCCTGACTCTCTGCCTACTTGTGATCTCTGTCAAATAAATAAATAAATCTTAAAAAAAAATAACATTCATTCTTATCATTCCTATTTAATTCTGTGTTGGAGGTTCTAACTAGTGCAATAAGGCAAGAAAAAGAAATAGAAGTCTTATGGATTAGAAAGAAATAAGTAAAAGTGTCTTTATTTGCAGAAAGAGGTACTTAGAGAACCCCAAGATACCTATGAATAAAGTTACATATGTTCATGCAAAAACTCGTTAAAAGTTGTTAATAATAATTCTTTTCATAATTGCAAAAACTGGGAAAGATGAAAAAAGTCCACCTAGGGAGATAAGTGGATAAACAAATACTCAACAATAAGAAGAAATAACCAATTGATAATGCATAAATATGGATAGGACTTTTAAAACATTATGTTCAGTTTTTTTAAAAAGCCAAATACAAAAGAATATATAGTGACTTCACTTTTGCAAAAATAAGGAAGAAATCTAATCAATGATGGAGAAAGCAGATCAGTGTTTGTGTGGGAATGGAGTGGGAATTGATTGGGTAGGGGCATAAGGAAATCTTTTGGGGTTTGGGGAATGTTCCATGTCTGGATCGTGGCACTAGTTATATGTCAACAAGTACTATAAAACCAACAGTTTTATAGTTTTGTCAAGACTCGTTACACATAGAGTTCAAATGTGCACATTTTATTATTTGCAAATTATACTTCAGTAAAGTCTATTTTTAAAAATCTTCTATCCTCATCATTTATAGTGGCCTAGACCAGTTACTTTATCTTTCAGAGTCTCAATTTCATAAAATAGAAGTAACATTTATTTTGCAAATCTGCTGTGATCATCTAAGTATTACAGTGAACTAAACAGAGTACTTGGGACAGAATGAGTGACCACTTAGTAAAAACTGACTTGTCCCTAGGAAGTTATATCTGAAGCCACAAAGATATGAATCCTTGATGGCAAAGGTTAAGATATAAGAAGAAATGTGGGAGATACTTCAAATCAGGAATTCTTGCTGTGCCTCAGAATGGTCACTTTTCCGAACTCTTCCAAGCTAACACGGTCTGAAACTTAAATGATATGACCTTACATTTTATTTATTTATTTTTAAATATTTAATTTATTTATTTGACAGAGTGAGTGAGAAAAACAGAGAGTCAGCACAAGCAGGGGGAATGGCAGGCAGGGGAGAAGCAGGCTCCCCACTGAGCAAGGAGCCTGATGTGTGGCTCCATCCCACGATCCCTGGGATCCCTCAATCCCATCACCTGAGCAGAAGGCAGCTGCTTACCCAACTGAGCCACCCAGGTGCCCTGATTTTATGTTTTAAAACATTCTTTTTTTAAATTTGACTCCCAAAACCATCCTTAAAACTAGATAGACCATGGGCATATGACTTATAGAGTGCAGAGAAGGAAAGGGACTTGTTTAAGGTCGCGCAACGCAATCAAGTCTGAAGCACAATGATTTGGAGTAGCCTAATCTGTTATCCAGAGACAGGCTAGGAGGAGGATGCGGACGGAGGTTCTGCTTTTGGCGGAGCATCAGAGCAATTGAAGCATTTTACTTCAGAGATGAGGCATCAAGCCCAAAGTCACGGGGAAAATTAGCGGCAGAATGAGGTATCTCCCCAGTCTTAGCCTGGGGTGCTTTTCCTGCATCCCCTGCCTCCCTTTCCCTCCTGGCAATGGTGATGGACCTGATACTTGTTTTTGACCTTCAGTAGGGCTTAGCAGCACAAGATGCAATCCTCCATGTGTTTTCCTTGTCCTCTGGCAGCATGGTCCTCTGTCTCCCCTACATCTTCCCGGCAGGACAAACAGCTGGGGAGGATGAAGGTGGGTGGCCTGAGGGCCCAGCTGTTCTGGCCAGGGAGGATGCCCCAGTCCTGGGCTGCCGGAGAGCAGAAGGGGTGGAGTAATTAATTTCCATGCATATCATTGCCAGGATCACTTACTGATCCGAGGAGGGAGATTGGAGATGTCACCCTGTAAATTGAGTCAGAGCCTTCACCCCAGTGCTTGGCTGGCAATTTCACACAGTGCCTGACACAGTAACAAACGCAGGGTACAAAAAGGCAGCAACTCCCCTGGGTGATGGACGGGGGGAATTGGCCCAATAAATTGTTCCCTGTAAAAAGCCATGTTTCCCTCATTAAAAGGCAGTGAATTCTCTATTGCTTTTCATTAGCTCTGGCCTTGCTAGACACGAGGTGTAATTGACAGTGTGGTTACAGGAGGTGGGCCCCGAGGTGAGGGAGACAAAGAACCTGAAAAGAGATTCTTATTTATTAAGGTGGAGGTGACAGGCAGCTGCTTAATAAGTTTTTGGCGTGCAGGCCAGGAGGTGGGAGAGTGGTGGGGTCCTCTGAGGTTTGCTCCAAGGGCATTGTACCCAGCAGAGTAAAGAGCTAGCCAGAGCCAGGACAGAGGCACGCCTCGAGCAGTGGGGGCTGGAGGTCGCTCACGGTCATCTCCTGCCTGGGAGCGGACCAGGGTCCAAAGACCTGGTGGGGTCTGGTCTTGGATTTGTCGCTGACTGTCCACTCGGTCATCTTGGGAAAGTGGCCACGTCTCCAGCTGAAAATGGGAAGAATGGGATCGAGAGAGATCCGGTCAATGAAAGTACCCCAGGTGGGGAGGTACATGGGTTTAAAAACACCACAGACACTCTTCTGATGATTTCTATAACCATTTCTTTTCTTGGTATAAGCATGCACCCAAGAATTCTTTTTTTTCTCCCAAAGGGTGTAAGTCAACCCTCACTACTCATTGTTCCCAGATTTGGCCTCTGGGAACCTTCACGCTGGCACCTGGGTCTCCCCAGTGTCCCGTCTGTTCTTAGAGCCCTTCCTTACCGGCCGGCACAAGCAGGTGCTCCGGGTTCATCTCACACATCATCTACTTTCATGCTGAGCCCAGGTTCCTGTTAGTCAAAAAGCAAAACAAAATCGAGTAAGAGCCTTGTGCCCACACTTAAGACCGAGGTGGAGACTGACTACCTAGCTAGTACACAGCCTCCCACACGTCAAGGGTATAAGAAGGCTGAAGTCGAAGTGGCAGAGGGTTTTCCTGAAGAGTGTGAGCCTTGGGCATACCCCTTGGGTCCTATATCCCCTTCACCTCAGGTCTAGTGAGATGGGCTTCCTTGCTTCCTTGGAGAGTGTGCTGTGCCTCCAAACATCAGAGGACAGGAGTCTGGTGTCTGACACATGTTCAGGGTAATGAGGAAGAGAGAAGGCCCCCTGACTGCACCGGAGCCACTTGGACAAGGTGAGCCCAGCGGGGAGTGGGATTGTGGCAACCTAGAGCCATGGGGAAGGCGTACAAGGCCTGCCTCCCTACCCAAGCATCACCCCTCATAGGAATCGCTACCCAGCCAATTGGGAGAACCCACAAAGCTGGGCCAAAGGCATTTCCCCAGAGAAAAGAGTATGGTTCTCTCCACCAGCATTCCTCCATAGAGGTTTCAATTCTCCACCCTTACTCCTCTCCCTCCTCCTCTGGGATGCCCAAGGACCATCCTGGATGCCTGGGACTCCACGCCTGGTTGTCCTCTGAAGAAATACTGGCAAAACGGGAGCCTTAAAATTAAATAGCATGGAGTGTCCAATAATTAATTTGATTTTATACCCATTGTTTAATACAACTTTAAAACTACATTAAGAAGGCAGAACTGCGCAGTGTAGCATGAAAATGAGTTGGAAGCTTTCCAAGCAGAGGCCAGGAATTAGCAAATTGGTCAGATGTACAGGATGGCTCCAACTAAGATGTCATCAAGAAGCCGCACTTGTGATGTCAGCACGTCAGCAAAAGATCCTACTGGAAAGGACTCGGTTTCTGAGTCCCCAGGCTGTGCAACGGCCTGGGGCTGCCCGACCGGCCAGTGTGGAGACAATTTCAGCCATCGATCTGCAAGGAGACTGTCCTGGGCATCCCTGAGCCACAGGGAGGCGGGATCTGTGAGGCTGCTCTCGGGATGGTTAATTTTATATGTTAACTTGGCTGGGCCAGGGTCCCCCAGACATCTGCTGGAAACGTTATGCTGGGTGTGTCTGTGAAAGTGTTTCCAGAAGAGTTCAGCATGTGATTCCACAGACTGGGTGAAGCAGACTGCCTTCCCCAGGGTTGGGGGGGCCTCACCCAATTCGCCGAAGGCCTGACTAGAAGACAGAAGGAAGGAAGGATTCGCTCTGGCTCTGTCTGACTGAGATGAGACACGTCTTCTGCTGGCAGCACGCCTGCTTCTCGGGCCCTGAGACACACTGGAATTGAGCCATCCACTCTCTGGCACTCAGGCCTTTGAACCACACCTCTGGATTTCTGGGTCTCCAGCGTACAGGTGACCCCTTGTGGGACCTCTCCCCTCCACAACTGCCTGGGCTAATTCCTTATAATAAATGTATTTGGAGAACCCTGACAAATACATTTATTATAAGATGTCATTTGCTCCCAAGTGCTGGCTGCTCTATCTGAAAGGAAGGCCTTTTGGGGCCTGAACTCTGCCCCTTCTTAAAGGTGACTTAGGAGCTCTGAACAGGAGGCAGAGTCACTTCAGTTAGCAAGAGCTTGGTGCCTGTACCCTGATGTCTATACCTAGCCATTGTCTGGTTCTCTTGCCTTTCTGGTTTCTTTGGTTTCCCTGGATTTGAGCATCTCACGAACTTCATGACCACCTTTTGTCCTGAACCATAAATATAGATTTTTGCCTACTTCTCCCTTGGCTCCAGGAGTTCCTGGAAGCCTGACCACAGACCCAGGTCTTAACCTCATCCTACCCAGTCCCTTTCTGATGTTCAATCACCATCCCCTTGGCCCTTGAGGCCCAGTTTACCTCCTGGCACCCTGGACACGTGGCCTATGCTCGGCTTTCGTCCCTGGCAGGCCTGCCTGGAATCGGACTCATGACCGACTCGTCTGGCTCACAACCCTCAGCTCCACCTCCAACACCAGCCTCCCAGGCTCTCCCCAGCCCCACCCCATCCCATCTTGACCTCATATTTTGGGTTTTCAGCCTTGCCCCGTCTCTTCCTTTCCTGGCTCCTTGTCAGCTTACCCAGTGGGTTGCCTCTTTGACCTGCTGTGGTCCGTGTCTGTCTAGAGAAGCCACAGCTTCCTCAATCTTCCAGCTGGTAACACCCTTCTCTTTCCCGCCACACTCACTCAACCTCAAGCCAGCTTGTCCTGCTGCAGGCTGGCCCACGGCTCTTCTGCACGTGCTCTTGACATGGCCTTTTCCCAGCCCCGAGTACCTCCCAGGGAGGTGGGTGCTGAAATGTCCCAGGCTCCACCCCATCAGACCACCATCTAGACAGTGATATTTAGTCAGTCTTATCTAATGACTAATTTCTACACCATCAATTAATATGGCCATAGTGTTGAGCCAAATGGATGGAAAATGTAATAGCGAACACTCGATCAATTGATTTCCCCCCTGCGTTATAATTAGAGACTAGAAGGCCACCTTCTAGTCTGTGTTACCTGTGTTAAGGACTCTGATTGCAAAAGAGTTAGGAGGAGGAAGGGTGAAGTCAGTGCAGACTGAATCAGACAGATTTACTGTTTTAGAGATTTTTGGAGTTCTCACCTCATTTTCTGTGCAATTAGAGGCAAGAAACTTAGTCAATATTCTTTCACACCTGGAATAGCGCTAACATTATTGACTCATACAAGAATGTGGAAAACTAAAGGAAATTTCATACAAATTTACATATTAATTTGTCAATCATTCAAACATTTATTGAGTACCTTGTCTCAGGCAAGGTATTGGGCACTGGGGATCTACAGATGAATAAGGCCCAGTTGCTCAGAGAACATGCAATCCAGAGAGGAAGATAAACTGGGTTATTTGTGGTCAGTGCAGTGATGGCGATATGCAAAGTGTACTATGGGAGAACCAGGCAGGGTATCTGGGGAAGGAGAGTGGAGTGCAGAGACGAGGCTGAAGACCATGGCCCAAAGAATAAAGGAGGCTTCATCAGACAAAGGGGACAGAAGAGCTTTCCAGATAGGAGAAGCATTAACAGAGGCAGTTGGTAGAGGAACAATTTGGGGAGAGAAAGAGAGAGAGAGTGTGTGTGTGTGTGTGTGTGTGTGTATTCGGGAGCGTGGGAGAATTTGAAACTGAGCAGGGTTCTTAGAGCACAGGGTTAAGGGCAGAGGGTAACATGGGATCACCCTGGAGATGTGTAAAGGCCTAAATCCCATATTAAGAAGCTGGGGAATTACCTGCCTACAAGAAATGGGAAACCACTTGATATGTTAAGCTCAGGAGTGACGTGGTCGGATTTGGTGTGAGAAAGCACATGGGGCCAAGGGGTAAAGGAAGGGAACAGAGGAGAGCAAGCTGTGCAGCAGGAGGAGCGGCATAGGGCTTTAGTTAGCAGGGATCCGAACGAAGGGTCGCAAGAACCGGAAGCTGGTGGGGCATGGCGGCCTGGCGACAGGTCAAATCACAGCACAGAGACAGAAGGATGGGGTGTATAGAGAAGAGCACGGGGGGCCATTTGGGACACGGTGACAAAATTAACTTCACTGGAATTGGAGTACTAGAGCAGAGGAAATCTTTAAAGCAGCAAGAGAAAAAAGAGAAATATTATCTCTGAAGAGCAGGAGGAAGACTTATAGCTGACTTCGAGCCAACTTCTCGACAGAAATCGCAAAAGCTGGGAGACAGGGAATAATATATCCAAAGACCTAAAGAAAACAACTGCCAGCCTCAGATTCCTACAATGAATATATCTTTCAGAAGCAAAGATGGAAAGGTTTTCTGCGTCCTGGTGGGATACGGTAGCTTGAGGCAGACAAGCACCCCTGCCAAGAACCAGGAGAAGGGCCAGAGAAACAGGGAGATCGCTCATCTGGAAGGCGATGGAGGTCTGCAGAGGAAATGAGCCCCGGAGGGGCCAAGATGCTGGATGGGAAGGAAGTTTAGAGGTGAGCCGACTTCTGCAGCCAGGAGAGTCAGAGAAGGGAGGTTTGCACCAGTGAAAGGCTGCTGGTGGGGACCACAGAAACCAGCGGAGCTTTTGGTGGAAATCTGGGGGCTCCATCTCATGGTCTGTTTCTCTCTTGGGTAAATCCTCATTACCAAAGCTCCCTGCTGCACTGGCTCTGCGGGCCAGAAGGGGCAAGGCCTTGGCTTCCTCATCCTTATCATGATGCCCTTCTGGATCCTGACAGATGCTGCAGCCCCAGGTAAGGGTGGGGCTGGATTCTGGTTTCTGTCCTGACCAGTGTTCCTTGCAGTTCATGGGGGTGGCATTAGTTCTGGAATGCCTTAGAGGTAACAAAGTGGATTTAGTTGAGTGAGAGAATGAGGGTCAGGGTCAGGAAATGCACAAAGAGTTTATTTCCAAAATAGGTCACACCTGGGCCAGGTTTTGGAGGCCAGGGTGGAGGGAAATCCAGAAATCTGAAACCCTATCTTTTGTCCCTCACCTGTATTCCTCATGGCTTCCCTCACAGGCAGGAGAATTCCCACTCTGCTCCTTCAATTATTATTCTGCTCTCTGTGCCTGGAATATCCTTCCAAGCCTCTCCACTCCTTTCTAGCTACCCATTATTTCTCCTATGAGCCCTACCACCACCATGAGATCATCCATGTCCCACATGGAACCCTTGTTCCTCAACACTTTCAGACTACTTAATATTGTATGGTTGGTACCCAAGCCCACCATGGACAGCTCCCAACTACTCTACCAGACCATAAGCTCCTCGAGGGCAGGGACTCTAGCCCAGGGCTCTTTACAGAATATACACCTGATTCCTGATGCTTTGATGCTTTCATACTTTGTGTCTTAGGGAGGAGAGAGTGGGTTGTCATCAAGGATGGGCTTCTTTCAATTAGGGTGCCTAAAACCACAGGTACTCACCTACAAGGAGAGTTCATTTCTAGCCCATTCAGGTGCCACATGTGATTTATAAATTCACTGACTGTGTATAATCCTGGACAAGTCCCTGGACCTCAGATTGCAAGCTGCAATAAAAGAAAATTAATTTGATGGCCAAAACAAAGGAAATTTCTACTTGATTCCATGGATGATTAATTCTAGATCAATGCCATGTCCTATGCAACCCCTCCCCACCCCCTCCCTGAGAAATCCCAGCATTGAACCTAACAATAATTTTGATGTCAACTGATTGATCCCCACCCTAGCCTTAGATTCTAGCCCAGGAGTTGGCAGAGCCACCTCCTTCTTGTTACCGAGTGTGGCAGGCTGAATAAGCAGCCCCCAAAGATAGGTCCTAACCCCTAAAACCTGTGAGTGTTACCCCAAGTGGCTAAATGGACTTTGCATTTAGTGATTAAGGATAATTACATGAAGGATGAATAATACGTGATTACCACAAATCTAGTGGCTTCAAACAGCACAGAGATACTACCTCTCAGTTCTGCAGGACAGAAGGTCAGCACACATCTCTCTGGGTAAAATCAAACCATTTGCAGGACCAAGTTCCTTCCAGAGGTTCTATGGGAGGCTCCGTTTCCTTGCCATTTATAGCTTCCTTTCTGGCTTCTAAAGGCCACCTGCCTTCCTTGGTTCATGCACCCATCTTCCAAAGCCAGTGATGCTGGGCCTCCTTCCCATGCTGCCATCTCTCTGATTCCCCCTTCCAGTTTCTTCTACCGCTTCTAAAGATCCTTGTGATTGCACTGGGTCCAAAGGGAGAAGACAGGATCATCCCCCCATCTTAAGGTCAACTGATTAACAGCCCTGGTTCCCCTCTGCCATGTTACCTAACATATTCACAAGTTCCAAGAATCAGAACATAAACATTGGGGTGAGGTGGGGGTGGGTGGGGATGCTGGTGGATCATTTTTCCTGCCACAGAAGGAGTGTAAGGAGGACATTCCAGGTATGATGGAAAAGTATAGTCTAGAAGAAGAAATGCATGATGCAGATTTAAGGGACAAAGTAACTAATGAAACTAGGATTCTAGAAGGACAGTGGTGAGCATAAATTAAAGAGGTAGATTGGAGCCAGATGGTGGGCAGGACACCAGGATGGTGAAGTGCTCTATTGTCTAAAAAGAAGGAGCAGGGTTATCTTGAGGAGCGTATGGTATAATAGTTTCTAAGATGTGGTGAGAGGCAGGACCACGGACAGCCTTTGACATTCATTGCTTGGACTTTACTTCCATCATGGTCCTGGGAAGTGAGGAGAAGAGATGATCCAGGGCATAATACAGGCATCTGTGGGATGGATGTAGGGAGATGACCGAAGCAAGCAGGCCATGGAAAACTGACAGAAGGTGGTAGGAGAGGAGGAAGAGAGAGGGTGGAGAGCAGGACAGAGTTTTAACCCATTCACCACCTGCTCCCACCTTTTAATTCGCATTGAATAGGCCTGATTCTGTTTTGATAGAAAACATGCCCAGCGCATGGTTCAGAAGGCTATAGAATTGAGAGCTATTAAATACTAAAAAGACAAGGTGAGAAACAATTTGCAAAATCTCCTCTTTTTATAGACTGCAGCGATTGAGAAAAATTGAGCAAATTCCCCAGCTGCCTCAACTGCAGTCTGTTTCAAGATTCCATCAATTTTTTACGGTACAATCAATATTTATGAATCCCCAAAGAAATGTCGCAAAGAGAAACCCAGCGCAACATTTTCTCAGTGGTTTGCAGAGATGTAACAGGGGGACCTAAATAACTTTTAAAATAATCTCAATGACAATCAAAGACTCTTCCATAGCCAATATGGTTTAATGTCGGTGTTTATATTAGCACTGTTCTGCCCAGGGTAGGGGTGGGAAGGGGAAAACGCTTCGTTTAATCTGTCCGAAAGATGACACTTGGCTATAATAAGTACACCGTAATATGGTACTTAAAAATTCAAAGGAAGTGCTATATTAAAAAGTCCCTGGATTTTTTTTTTAATGCATTAAAATATCCTCCATTGGTTAAGCAATGGATTTTTTCAGTCAGCTGGAAAAAAAGATTTCTGGGGGAAAAAAAAAAAACAGACAAACAAATCTACATTGCTTTAATGGCTACTTTAGGTTTAATATCTAAACTTATTTAAATAACTCTGAGCCCTCCTGCTGAGAAATATTGAAAGTAATGGATTCCTTTGTGCGTAATCTCCCATTTAAATGTAGAGTTTAATTTCCCTTTCGGCTAAACCTGTGTGAAACTAGTCTTGAAATGTCCTTCTAAAAAAAAAGGAAAGCCCCATATAGAATATTTAGGGGGGTCCTTTATTTTATTTAAAATTGGTTTTGGGCATTAAAACTAAATAGTCAGCCAACAGTGAGCCCACAGTCCCCCTAAGTTTATACCTGGATCTCAAGCTCGGTGCGGGGGCCTACTGGGACCCAGGGGCTCAGACTGAGCACCTTGGCTATGTGCAGATCAAGCGCCACCTGTGGGCTGGGCTTCCGGGGACCTGGTAGACCTCAGTCTCTGCCCCCAGCACTGTCCCCCAATGATAATACTGGAAATCCCACCCCTGCAGCTCCATCTCTGTGGCGTATGGTTCTGATTTCTGTTCTGTGCAGATTGCCGGAGGCAGGGTCATAGAGCCCATATGTATAAGGGCCACTCTGGGTTCATGACACGCATAGAGTCCTATGATGCCAAAATGGGAACTAAGACCTAGAAATTGATCATGCTGCCCTTTTATTTGGCAGGTCATGAAACCGAGGCCCAGAGAGGGCTGAGTCACTGGGTAGTGTCAGAGGTGGGAAAAGAGCCCAGGTGTCCTGGTCCCTGTGCCATGCTGCTCTCTGCCAGGGGTAGATTTCAGGGCAGCAGTCTCTCAGTCATGCAGATAAAATTCAGCTCATAAAGATGCAATTTATACAGGACCCTTCCCATGACACCTCACTGCTTGCCTTGTGAGAAGCTTCTACACTGGCCAGGATAATTCCCTGGGCAGTGGTATGTACTCGTGGTTCCAAGCTGAGAGTGAACACAAGATGAAGTTCTTTAAACACATCGCTGTGATGAAGAGCCCTGAACTGGAGGGACAAGTCCTGGGTTCTGGTCGCACTTCCTCCCCGTAGCAGCTGTGGGAGCTGGGCATGTCCTCTGTGCATCTCCCGCCCCGTCTTTAAAATGGAGCTGATGATGACAATGTAAGTGGAGCAAAGGCAGGACGTGCAGCAGATAATTTTGGGAGATTTCTTCAGGCTCTCGGATTTGATTATATGGCATTATAATGTGACAGCAAGCTGCAGACAAAAGTAGAATATCTAAGGTCAAGTTTTAGCAGGAATGCACATATGTCCACATGCACACACACCCTAGCTCTGAAGTCAAGACCCATTTCACAGACTTGCTGATTACAGCTGACTTAGAGTACACGAGAGTCAAACATGAACCACAGCCTTAAGTGGTCTGCTAGTAAAAAGCTGTATGCCTGTTCTTTCTCTCAGCTTCTACAGCTGCCTGTGGGACAGCCTCATACGCCAAATAGCTTGGCAGTGTAATTTGAAGGTCGCCAGAAGTCCATGCTCTAACACTTTTATCCCCAGCAGCCTATTTTGAGGATCACAGTGTCAAGTGATCCCAATGGATAAAAACATCGAAAACTTCAGTTCAAATGCAAAATAAGAACCCGGAGGAAACACTGCTGTTATTAGCCATGAACACTTTAGCTAGAATCGATTATTCCGTCACCTAACAAGGCCTTGAAGATTACATGAAGTTCCACTAGAAGAGGAGAGAGCCATAGAACGGATGTCAGCTGCCGTGTAGGAAAGGGAGGGCCAGTCCATAAATCTGGTCTTGACTACGTTTAAAGAAATCCAAGCATTTTATTGATGTCAGTGAGTAGCTCACCATTGTTTCTTAATTACTTGCAGTTCAATGAGAGTAAGTTAGTTTGTTTTTGTGTAATTATAACACCAAACTCCTTTCTTTCATTTTATACCTTTCCAGTCTGCTGGCCACAGAGCCTACAGTCACCCAGAACACAAAACATGCAGGGGACACTCAGAGTAAGCGTGGGTGGCTCATTATCCTTGTCATTCTGGCCCAGAGTTAGAATCCCTGCTGGTGGTATTACTTTCCAATATATGGGGCCTGTGTTCACGCTGTTGGAATGTCTCTTAATTAAGAATCTTTTTTTGTCTTATGCATAAATTAATCAAGGTAATTATTGTAGCATTATTATTATTACATTGTACTTATAGAGCACTTACCTCCAAGGTGCTCAAAGTAGTTTATAGATTTTTTTTTAATCTAATGAACTCTAGTAGCCCCTAGGCAAGATGGAGAGCAGAGCAGGGACTAGTACAGCCACACTGTAGTTGGAGAAAATGGGTCAGGCCAGAAGTAGGGGCGGCTGTGGGGGGCTGCAAAATAACTCACTCTGATTTGCTTATCGGCTCACATCCATGTTCTCTGCTGTCTGGGGGCGTGCAGGGGCCAGGAAGAGAGCTGCCTGTGGGGTGCCATAGGGACTATTTCTCCTGCAGAATCAGAAGGAATTTCAGATTCAGACAGGAGCCCAGAGACTCCCTCCAGGAAGCTTTGGACTTAGAAAACAGGCCAGAAAGATCCGTTCCTCCTCCTTTCTTCCTTTTTTTCTACCCGCCCTTAAGCCTGACTAAGTCTCTGAACCAGGTGCTGCCTGGTAGCGCGGGAAGCGGAGGGTGTAAGGAGGGAGGACACTCCCAGCACTTGCCAGCAGCACCGCTCAATGGACTCCAACCCTGACGCAAACTGTCGTGATTTCATGCGTCTCGTCTGATGCTTTAAGTTTCTTGGGAGCAGCAGAGCATAGGGACGGCCTGGCGTGGCCACCATAGTGGTCTGGGGGAAATCCAAATGCTGACAGAGATGAGGAGGGGAGTTTCCAGCCCCCTCTAGCTCGACCAGTGGGCAGCAGGAGGCAGTGCAGCGTGGAAGAGCTGGAAGTGCCTGCATTTAGTACTGATAATAACAGGAACATCAAGGTGGCCACTGTATACGCCTATTTCCAGGGACGGATGGTAGACTTCTCCTCTCATGAGACTGCTGGGTGTGTTTGGCCATTGACATCCACGCTGTCATAACTCAGCAGACTCTGGTGGTCACTCGTCAGCCTGTAAGCAAATCATGGTGCGTGCAGGGGGAACCAGTGGAAACGGACCCTGAACAAAGACAATCCGGGGGTGCGTTCTGCAGCTATGGGGTCTCTGCCTCCAGGAGACCCTCATCCATTTCATTAAGCAGGCCCAACCCATAGCAACCCATATGTTCCCTCAACACAGAAGACCTCTTCCTTGCCCTCTCCGTCTCTGCCTCCCTTCATCTGGCTCATCCTTTAAGAGTCAGCTCGGACATCATTCATTCATTTCACACTTATTTCTTACCAACAATGCCTTTCCTCTAAGAATCAGGCACTAACATGAATGTTTACAGCAGCACTGTCCACGGCAGCCAAACTAGGGAAAGAGCCCAGATGTCCATCAACAGATGAATAGATAAGGAAGATGTGGTATATATATATCTATACATATATACACAATGGAATACTATGCAGCCATCAAAACCCCGAAATCTTGCCATTTGCAACAATATGGATGGAACTAGAGGGTGTTATGCTAAGCAAAATACGTCAATCAGAGAAAGACAATTATCCCGTGATCTCTCTGATATGAGGAATACGAGAGGCAGGGCAGGGGGTTCTGGGGGGTAAGGGAAAAAATTGAACAAGATGGGATCGGGGGGGAGACAAACCATAAGAGACTCTTTTTTTTTTTTTTTTAAAGATTTATTTATTTATTTATCTGAGAGAGAGGGAGAGAGGGTGAGCACAGGCAGACAGAATGGCAGGCAGAGGCAGAGGGAGAAGCAGGCTCCCTGCTGAGCAAGGAGCCCGACGTGGGACTCAATCCCAGGACGCCGGGATCATGTCCTGAGCCGAAGGCAGCTGCTTAACCAACTGAGCCACCCAGGCGTCCCCCATAAGAGACTCTCAATCTCAGGAAACAAACTGAGGGTTGCTGGAGGAGACAGGGGTAGGAGGGATGGGGTGGCTACATGATGGACACTGGGGAGGGTATATGCTACGGTGAGTGCTATGAATTGTGTAAGACTGATGAGTCACAGATCCGTACCCTGAAACAAATAATACTTATATGTTAATTTAAAATGAATTTTAAAAATAAGTAAAAAAAAAAAAAAAAAGAATCGGACATTATTCTGGGTACTGGGGTAGAGCAGCGACAAAACAGATTTTTAAAAATCCTTGCTCTCACAAGATGGGTAAAGAAGGAGGCCAGGTAGTACAGAAACAGCAAATTATCCTGTAAGTTAAAAAGCTGTAAGTGCCATGGGAAAACACTAAAGCAGGGGAAAGTTGACAGGGCGCTCTGGTAATGGATGTGAAATTTTAATAGTAAAGACTGCTGAGCAAAGACTTAAAGGAGATGAGGGAGTAAACCATGCAGATGTGTGAGAGAAGAATTTTCCAAGGAAGAGAAACAGGAAGGGCAAGGCACCAAGACCAGAAGATGACTGACGCCTTCAAGGAAAAGCAAGCAGCAGAACGGCTGTCCAAAAAGCAAAAGGTAGCAAGTGCGGGAAGGGTGTGAAGTATCAGGAACCTTGTGCATAGTGGGCGGGAGGTACAATGTGCAGCTGCAATGGATGACAGCTTGGCAGCTGCTCAGAAAGTTAAACATGAAATTACCATATGATCCAACAATTCCAGGGCTAGGTATATGCCCAAAGAACTGAAAGCAGGGACTTAGATACCTGTATGCTGATATTTATGACAGCATCGTTCACTCCAAAAAGTGGCAACAATACAAGCACCCATCAGTGGACAAATGAACAAACAAAATGTGGCATATCCATACAATAGCTATTATTCAGCAGACCACGCTAAGGACGTTGGCTTGGACTCCGGGTTGGGAGTCATGTCGGGGAAGGGATGGAGTTGGGGAGTGACAGCATCTGACTTAATAAGTCTGTATATCAAGGGTCAATGAAAAAGGCACCACGAGGGAAGCACAGGCCAATGACAAGGAGGCTGGGGTAATACTCCGGGCAAGGGATAACAATGGCTTGTCATTGGCTTGGTGGTGGCAGAAGAGGTGATAAGAAGAGCTCGTGTTCTCAGTGTTATTTTCAGGCGAAGATAAATGTACTTGCTGATTAGTGTGGGGTATGAGAGATAGAGAAGAATTAAGGATAAATCAAAAGGTTTTTGACCCGAGAAACTGGGGGGATGGTGTTAGTTATGAAAAATGGCAGGTGCAGGGATTAGGAGATCAATGCCTCAGGAGGGGACATGGAAATCTTGAAATGTTTATTAAACACCCAAGTAGAGGTGTCTGGAGGGTAACTGAATATATGAATCTTGAATTGAGAGCAGTTCAGACTAGAGTTAATATTTTTAGAGACCTCAGCATATAGTTGAAACTGGAGGGGACCACCAGAAGAGTATAAGGAGACAGAGAAGGCGACAACGGGGCACTGAGCCCTGAAAGATCCAGCTCCGGCGGCCAGGGCATGAAGCAGCTTGGAAGAGGCAGCCAGTACAACAGGAGGACAAACAGGAATGTGGGGTGTCCCGGAAGCCAAGTGAAGAACGCTTTTTTAGAGAAAGAGTGATCTGGGAAGCCCAGGTGGCTCAGTCGGTTAAGCCTCTGCCTTCAGCTCAGGTCATGATCTCAGGGTCCTGGGACTGAGCCCTGCACCGAGCTCCCTGCTCAGCAAGGAGTTTGCTTCTCCTTCTCTCGATTCTCCTTCCCCCTGCTCATGCTCTCTCTTTCTCTTTCTCTCAAATAGATGAACAAAATCTTAGGAGAGAGAGAGATCAACTCTGTTGGATGCTGCTGAGCATTTGAATAAGAGGACTGAGAACTGGCTATTAGATCTGGAGACAGAATGACAAGAACCCTCTCAGGTGGGTGGGGGGGTGGTAAAGCTTAAATGGGGCAGGTTCAAGGGAGAAAGGAAGGAGAAATTGGAGGCAGAAGTAGAAAGAAGACTTCTGAATGGTTCTACAGAGGAGGAATGGAGATGGAGTGTAGGTGGAAGGGAAGTAGGAGAGGTGGAGGCTAAGAAGTTTCCTTCACCCCCTCTGGCAGATTAGTTTCCCTTCCTCTGGGATCACTCCCCCACCTGGGTGGGTACATCCCTGAACAAGCTGTGAGCTCCTGGAGGGCAGGAAATGCCTCTCTTTCATCCAACTCACTGAGTCCCACAGCCATGTGTCTAATATAAGTGGCTCTCAGCAAACGTTTGCTAACCTGAACTAAGTATAGATTTGATAATCACAATGATTTACAGGGGAGTAAAAATTAGTGGGGCAATAGGAATCTGAATGGACTCCAAATTCAGCCCTGAACTCTGGGACCTGCTTTAGATCTCAGAAGGGAGAATTTGTACCTATAATAAACCAGATGTGACTCTAATATCCATCTCCCTTCATCTGAAACTCATCTCAAGTATAGACCAGTGTAGCCTATAAAGCCAGTGCTGCTAGCAGGAAAGCACCAGGTATTAACAGGACACAATTCTGGGGCCAAAGCCTGATGTTATCAAAAGCTCAATTCATTGACCAAATTCAGGTCTACTGTCGTGAATCTTGAATTTGAATTCAAGTGGCTAATGGAAGGTTGCTGATTCAGCTTATGTCTTGACTTTCTGTCACTTGCATTGAGATTTTTCAGACCATGGGCATTTAGTTCGAGATTAATCTACACTTCCTTTTCTACCTGATACTTAGGAGTGAAAAGTTGACCCTGTTCTGCATGGAAAACTGAAAGCTATAACTTAACTCTCCTCTTGGCTACGTGACATTTAGTTGGCTAACACTTAACTCCTTGCCAAGCACTGTATTAAAGCCACTTACATGCATTAACTCATTTAACCCTCTCAACACCCTTATGGAATAGCTTTTATTACTGGCCCTGTTTTCCAGATGAGAAAATTAAAGCACACAGAAGTTAGATTAACAATGGTTTTGTAAGACTATGTAGCTTATGCCCATTTGGCTCCAGTGTCCATCATGTGAACCCCATACAGACATTCCCTCTCCTTCTTCTGAAAGAGTCTTAGGCTTCGAGGAAAAAGCAACAAAATGTGCTTTTACTCTCATTTGGTGTGTTGGGTCTTTTCTATGAAAGGTCGCACTTGCTTGGAAAGAAAGAAACAGTTCTTAATTTCATCTCCAAAACGGAAAACTGTTCTTTAGAAGATGAAAGAACCATCACATGGGCTTCCTTGGACAAGTCATGAATGTCTAAGCCCACTCAGGAAATGAGGATCCTCTGACCTGCTCCGTGTAGACCACAGCAGGGATCAGTAGGACCCAAGAGAGGGGAGAAAGGCTCAAGTCGGGCTCTGCCTCTTCCTTCCCAAATGACTAGGAAACATTCCTGAACCTCACCAATCCTCCTGTCCTAAGCTACGTAAGAAGGAGATAGTTCTCTATACTCTGCATGGGCTGTATCGTCCTCCAATAATTTACTGCCCCCCCATACTGACACTCTCCATTTACTGTGAAATGAAGAAAACAAAGCATGGTTCAGTTTGCTGGGTGCTTTCCTTTACATTTTGTGTTAAGGTTGCCCTTGGCCATGACACAGCAGACTATCCCCACCCTGGTCCCATCATTCCATGTAGCTTTCAGTCTCGTCCAACAGGCAGAGGGCAATGGTGCTGTGTCCACATATGTCCACGGAGATACTCTGAACAAATAGCACACCTAGGGGCCCCAGATCATTTCTGAAGAAATGGGTTCATTGAAGCCTCTTCAAATTTAGAAATCTTAGAATTCTGGGAAAAGCCTGGAATGTTGAGGACCCAGGAGAGCATAAACAAATCTTTTAATAAACCCAACCTGCATTCAGTAATCTATACACTTCAAGAGAATACCATCACCACACGGTAAAAAACTCTGCAGGTCAAATTATGTTGCCTGGTATAGCAGTGGTCCTGCTTCACCCTGACATTGAAGAAGGGCTCCCCTATTGGTGTTTCCCTACTCATGGGCTTCCAGTGTCTTGATTTCACCAAAATGGTGACCAAGGCCTTGACTTTGTGAGCACCGTAGTTCTGGGATGTTCTCCCCTGGCTTCTCAGGAGACTCTGACTCTTTCAACATGTACCCGTCCTCCAATCCCAAGATAGAAACTGTATTACTCAGGCTTTACTCCTTCATCACCTTCACAGACCCATACGGTAATGCCTCATTTCCTGCTTCCTTGGAAGGTGCCACTCCGCTAGGCTGTGCTCCCACATGAGAAGCAACACTTGCTTGTTATGCCCATTGAGAAGGAAATCTTCCTAAAGCAGTGTAGGCTTTCCTGCCTTCTTTGTAGAATAAGCTGAATGCAAGTTAGACTTTTTATTTAGTGGCACCTAGAAATGGACTCAGAGAGTGTAGAATGGCCAGTACGGACTCTTCATGGAACATTGAATAAATAATTTCAGAATAGTAAAGCTAGAGGATTTAAGATTTTATCCAATATCGTGCCCAATTCCCTCATTGTGGGCCCCTGTTTGGAACTTAAATGTTCTTTAAATATAAGAATAAAAAATTTGTACTGAGCTGTAGCTCACGAAATCCCCCCCAAAGCTCAGAAACTATTTAGGGTTTTGCACTTCCCTACAACCTTAAGTAATGTACATCTTTAAGTCTGGGTCTGCTTCCCTGCTTCCTGTCTTTTCCCTCTTTGGGGAGCTTCACCCGTCATGTTTTACTAGGGTTACTGCCTACCTCTGGAAGCAACTTCTCTTTCTAGTTCACCAATCCTGATGCATTCATTATCCAGGAACCAGATAATCACTCTTCCTTAGTACAAAAAATAAAGGTATACCAGGGCTCTGAGATAGGGTTTAAAAGGCTCTCCCACTGATAAAGTCCTTGAATTTCTATATGGATCAGTAGGTGAAATTTACTTCGGCAGGGGCTTACCATTTACTCATTCATCAATCCAATCCATACTTGGTTCCAAATATTGGGGACCACTTGGTAGCTGGGTTTCAAAAACATGAAATGTCTCCCCAAAAGTAAAATAGGTTATGGACTAGTCCATAAGAACCAGTTCTATCTGATGTCCTTGATGTGGTATGAACGGATTTTAAGAGGCCTTCCCTATACAAGGCCTTTTTCATATAGACAACTCTAAAGTCCAAATGCAGAGAGGGGGAAAAAGATAACCATTTTCTAACCCCCAAATTGTATTTTACTAAAGTTTTTAGTCCCCAGGGTTTCTGTAATGCTCATTGCTTCTGAGGAGTGCAAGGAACCTTGCTTTCGGATTTTCCTCATCTGGCACATCACGGCATTACCGTTTCTTAGCATTGGCACTGCTTATCAAGGTACACCATATTACTTAGGTCACCGATGTGTGTCCTCAAAAAAAAAAAAAAAATTGCTGACAAGGCCTTGGTCCAAGGGTTATCTTTCTCAGGTCTTTCAGTATAACCTACTGATGGCAAGTGTCTCTAAGTTACTGTGGAAGCCAGTCCATTACTCAGAATCAGTTGTCCTCTACTTAATGTCTGCTGGCTCTCTGGCTGCTGGAGAGTCACACCCTGATGTCTAAATATATAAATGTGCAAAGACAGTTAACTAGGACTTATTTGTGCCTTGGGAATTAAAAAAAAAGTAATTAACTGGTATTTTTAACGCATTTTCTCTTTACAGGATGATCTAGTTAAATGGTTCAGTTATAAGATCAGGGAATTTGGTACCTTTTGAAATAGCCCATCTTAAGTGATTCCAAAGTTATCTTAATGGGCTGGTGGCTTGTGCTTTGTCTCCTGGAGAAAGTAAATGAGAGGGCAGAGCTGATCTGAGGAGCAGATGGAGAAAGACCCAAGTGTGTAAGGTCCGAGAGGGTCACAGTCAACACATACCACGGTCAAGCAAGAAGTAAGCAGTTCACTCCCTGGGCTCAAGAATGTACTTAAAATACTATTTCAGATTTAGAAAAAAAATTTTCCTCCTATCACCAAAGCAATTAAAATATTTTCACATGGCAATATTTAAGAAACGGAAATATCTCTAATTTCTTTAGACCTCAAACTCTAAATTCTATGTTTGGATCTGTTGGTCAGCCCACACTGTTAGCTCAAGGGTCAGGAAACTTGAGCCCTGAATCGGGAGTGTTGCCCACTAGCATCACTCTAGCAAAAAAAAAAAAAAAAAAAGCACAAGAGTTGGCCTGTCTCCCAGATGATCTCCAACGATCCTGTCCCTGGTATTCAAACCTTTGCGTACTCTTCCCCTATGTCACGCCAGGCTTGGCCTATGTGATCTGCAGAATGTGGCAGAAGAGACGGTATGACCTCTTCAGAACTGGGTTATGAAAAACACATGGCTTATGTCTTGCTCTGTCTTTCTCTCTTCCTCCCTCCCTCTCCATCTCCCTCTGTCTCTCAGATCATTGCTCCAAGGGAAGCCAACTGGCAGGAGAGGCCACGTGGTGAGGAGCTGAAGCCTCCTGCCCACAGCCATGTGACTGAGCTGCAAAGTCGGTGTGTCAGCCCACCCAAGCCTTCAGAGGATGGCAACCCCAGCTGACATCCCGACTGCAACCTCACAACAGAGCCTGAGCTACAACCATCCAGCTAAACCCCTTCTAGATTCCCGACCCCCTAGAACTGCGTGCTACCATAAACCCTTGTTATTTTAAGTCACTAAGTTGGGGGGGGGGTGGGTACGATCTCCCACAGCAAGCAGTATGTAAGTAATTCAGAACTTGAAAATATATCCAACTCTGAATTAGAACCCAAATACGTGGGCAAGTGATTAGGTACAACTAGATAGTCACTGTGGGTCATCTCTGCCCAGTCGTGTCCCCAGGGTGATAATACCCTCAGACCTCTGCTTCCCTTCTCAACCTAGAAACTCTGCTCAGGTCACGGGCTTTCCAGGAAGCTTGTCAAAGCTGGTCTCTTGGCTTTTGACTAGCTCTGCTTATCGGATGCCATCCACTAAGGTTTGTGGGAGCCTAGCCCATTTGGCAGCTTTGGGCCTAGAGTATTAGGACATCAGTGCTCTGGACGGGAAAGCCCCTGGGCCGCAAGAGAATCCCTCACATCCTAGCATATGGTGCCTGCTGGGCCTTCAACTTTGTAAGCACATCTCTGAGCAATTCTAATTGACCGTGGCAACACAGGACAGAAACTATATACCAAAGGAACAACAGGAATGAAGATCTCACCTTCACCCTCTGCCATTTCCTGCCACTATTTTAGATCAAATGCGTTGGTTCTGATGTGTGCAAGCTGCTAAGATTGAAGGGGAAACACCCGCAGACGGGGAAGGCAGACTGGATATTGAGAGACAAGTGGCCCAAGACAGGCAAGCAGGCCCCAGCCAAGTACACCAGAGGATTAGCCAGAATTCATTCAGGAAACAGAAAACATTCCATTTTATATGAAGCAGGAAATAATTTAACACGAGACATTGATACTAACAAAATTAACAGAAGAGCTAAAGGAGGGTGCTGGAGCCTGGCTGTCCCTGAGCACGCCAAGAGATGCCAAACCCACCAGCCCATGGAAGGTGGGAATGCGGCGCCCACAGTGGATCTACTGAATCTCAGAGCACAGCTACCCTAGTGCAGTCCAGAGGTGATGAGTCTCTGGCTGCTCTCCCCACAGCTGCCCGTCAACACCCTCAGAACTCGTGTTTGTGTCCCCTAAGTCTCCCGCAGAAACCCAAGGGGTCCACACCATGCTTTCCTGCAGCACGAGTGACACCCTCAGAAAAACCATCCTGGCCTCCAGATGTCACACAAGGATATCTCGAGTGCAAAGAACTGAATTCTCAAACAGAACCCTACCTGCAAGGGAGGCTTAGAAATGTAGCTTTTAGTTTTCTAAGACTCTGAGATTCAGAAAAGCATATCACAAAACAGATGGAAAACGTGCCAAATACTGATTCACTGTTTCTTTACTTTTTTTTTTTTTAAGATTTTTTACTTATGTATTTATTGGAGAGAGAGAGCGTACGAACGGAGGGAGAGTAGAGGGACAGGGAGAAGCAGGCTCCCCGCTGAGCAGGGAGCCCACCTGATGTGGGACTCAACCCCAGGACCCTAATATCATGACCTGAGCCGAAGACAGATGCTTAATCGACTGAGCCACTCAGGCTCCCAACTGACCATTTCTATATGCAGAGAGCAAGCTCTTAAGGCTATGTCTAGGTTTCTCTTCCATCTGGGGGTAAAATCACAAAAATCTAGGCATGCTTGAAGGAGCGCTCCGAGGGCAGGAGTTGAAGATGGGGGGGTGGCTAACAGGCACCAGGGAAGGAAGTGACAGCAGTGATCACAATCAAGGTGGAAATGAGCATTGTTGAACAAGAGCCGGCTGCATACAACATGTAGTGGTCCTTCCTCTATGCCTGGCTCACAGGACGAAGGAGGCTCAGCTTCATGAAGCTGGTGGGGCTCCTAACAGTGGAAGACCACAGCATGGACTCTATCCTCTACCCCCACCCAGGTGTATGGAATTAAGCAGGACTCTAAACATCACTGGGCCCTAGCTGCCTCATGCCCAAAGCTCATGGGTTGGACCAAAGTAGCTCTGTGTTCCTCCCATTTGTAAGGTGCATGAGTCCAGGCTTATATTAGTGGAATTACCAGTGAAGGGGTAAGGGGTCCTGATGCCTCCGTTACTCCTTTGGAGGTGTGAAAGGGCCCGGGCCAGGACTCAGGCAAGATGGATGAGGCATCCGAGGCACAGATTTAGGGAGAAACCCACTCCTGGGGTCCCGCAAATGCTGACCCTACACTTCTCTTAAATTTCTCGTGGCAGGTGCACCTGACTCACCTCACCTAGTCCCAGCCTGTGAAGGCAAAACAGGAGACACAGGCTGCCCCTGAACCATAGGGCACAGTCTTGGGCTCCTTAGGGGAGTTTTGTGGGACGAGAGACATTCAGAAAGGGGAAGGTACGCAAAGACCAAAGAGGATGACTTAGCGGTTGGGGCCAGCCTTGGAGGCCAGGTCAATGGTCGCCTCTCTTCAGGGCAAGTTTCCTGAGAGAAATGTCCCTATCCAGGAAGAGGCAACAGAAGAAAGTAGATCTCACAGTCACTGGGAGAATTGCTGACCCCATACCCCGGGCCAAGGCCTTTGGCCTCTAGACAGCCATCTCTACGGGTTGAGTTCTCCCTGCCACATTCAGTGGAAGTTAAGCTGCCTACAGGTTAGCTCATTCCACTCTCTCGAGTTCTGTCTCCAGGGACTCACTCAGTCCTTTGCACTCGGAGCGTGAGAGAGCCTCACGCATCCCTCCCAGCCCGTCTAGAAACATATCCACTGACGTATAACATCAAGTTGAGACAGGAGAAGGGAGAAGGGGAGAAAAGTTAATTTAAGGGGAAAATTATCTCTGTTCTCTGCTAATAGAACCTGTAAATTAGGGCATTTAATTACCAGAGACCATTTGTTCATTTTGGATGCTAATATTTACATTAGCAACTGCTTTGAAAGCATGAAATCTGATGAATTAGCAAAACACTTTTACTCCTTTTCCCCAAATTAATCAAACGAGCTGTGATCAGGCTATTTATAAGTCTCGTTAAGTATATCTCCCTAGTGAGGGATTTTTTTTTCCTCCCACCTCCTTCACATTTTGTGAGCTCTCACAGATACTCAGCTTTTCACCTAGATACTTGGTACCAGAGGATCTCAGTGGGAAGGTGTTTGATCTATTTCTATATTTAATGACACATTTCATCACAGCAGAACAGAGCATTGTGCCATCTTTGTTGAAATTATATTTCAATGATAATCCCTTCCATTTGTACAACCCCTGGTGACTTCCAAGGGGCTCTTATGGAGATGAGCTCACCTCCAGCGCCCACTGGTGAAACCCAGAGTTTCATACTCGATGCTGACGGCTGATAGGTTTATATGCCCCACCCCCTCCCCCAAGAGAGCCTGGATGCGTAAGAAAGCATTAACCTGGGAGGGGAAGGGGCCAATGGATGGACCCAGGATGGACATCTGAGACCATCTTCAGAGCAAGACCTCCTCTGGTGCTGGCCGTTCTGGTCTCAGATGAGCCCCTTGTCCTGGCTATTGACCTTGATGCTAACCTACCCCATTCTGGCTGTTGACCTTGATGCTAACCTCCCTCTTCTGACTGCCATTCTTGTTCATTCAATCCTCAGGGGACCTCCTTTCCTCAGCCCAGTGGCATCAAAGGAGATGGCAGAGTTATCAGACGCACCGTCCTCTCCCTTCATCGGTTCGTCCACCACCATAAACAGCAAGCCTGGACTCACAGATCACAGAGCTGGAAGGAAGCTGGAGAGATCATCTGGTCCAGCCCACTGGTGTTTAAGGATGAGGAAATGGGTCCAACATGTTAAGGCTGGATGTAGACTTGGATGGAAGGTGTCCCTTGGTTGTTGGACTCTTTGACTTATATTATTGTATTTTTATTCTCATTTTTTTCCCATAGGTTCCCACTCACCAAGGCTGACTCTTTGACCTTTAATATCTCCTCCTGCAATCCTGAAAAGAGTCACTTTGAGGAAAGAGTGGCCGCTGTGACCCCCAAGTCCCCAGCACACAGATGGCGCCTTTAAGAGGAGACTGGATGTTAAGAAGTGTGAGGAAAGATGAAGACATGTCCCCAGAGTCCCTGGCCTGGCCACATAGGGTCTCCGTAAAGTGTTGTCTCTGATTAAAAATAAACACACTGTATGTTAACCAAATTGAATTTAAACAAAAATTTATTAATCAATCAATCCATAAACAAATGATTTTTAAAAACTCAATAGGTATTCCTGTGCTAGGAAACTACTATGTACCCAGACTGTTCTAGGTATGAATTAAAGGTATAGGGGCCGCAGACAGGTGTAGGTCACATGGCTTGCCCTCGAGGCATTGACAGTCCCATTAGGGAGTAAGAGAGAAGTGTGACAAGTTAGCTAACCAGTCTAGACGTGCCAGGAGGTACAGAGAGTAAGTGCTGGGTGAGGAGGCCAGTGGTGGGCACAGGCTCCTCGGGGAGATGCATAAGCAGGTGTATCAGTCAGAACACGCTGGTATACTAGGGTAACATGCCCGGAACTATCCGTGGCTCACAACAGCAATGGTTTACATCTGATTGATGTCTAACTTGCTCTACGTGGACCAGCTGTATTCCGCTGCACACCCTCTTCATTCTGGAACCGAGACTGACACAATAGTCTCTCTCTAGGACATTTCTGCTTGTCCTGGTAGCCAGAAAAGATACAACTGGCTGGGAATGTTTCTGCTTAGATGTGCCCCTTGTCATTTCTTTCTCCCATTTCATTGAGTGAGTTCCACGTCGAGTGTCATTCAGTGTTATGACCCAAACAAGCAACATGGCCAAGGCCACTGCCTATGAAATAGTGAGACAGAGAACTTACTTGTGAAGGACAACACAGTCTCCTACAGCAGGGAAAGCTTCCTGGGGAAGAGACAATGTGACATGGGCCTTAAAAGATAAATGCAACTTAAAGAAGAAAGGAAAGACGCCATTCATTCAGAAAGGCAGCATGTTCTAGAAGTTCGACGAGTGGGCTCTGGAGGCAGACTGCCCTGGATTGAGTTTTCCGTACCTCAGTCTCCTCATCTGTTATATGGGAACACTAATAAAACATACTTGATACAATGTTAATACGACATACTTGAGACTTATGAAATGAAATGAATTCATACAAATATTTTTTGGAATGCTGCCTGAAACATAGTAAATAGATACCAATAAAAATATACTAAATAAATGCCAGCTCTTATTATTATTTCAGATTTCATATAAGCCCAAAGGAATGAACATTCAAGGTGTGTCTGGAGGAAAATGTCATGGAAAACATTTGCATGGGAGTAAAGAAATTACGGTAGACAAGACTAGCCTGAAACATGGGTAGAATGAAGCCCAAATACGGGGGACCGGGGACCACCTGGGATGCTCAGGCTTGATTTTGACCCATGAACCTACACGATCACCTAGAGGAGATGTGATGGTTCCCATCAAGGCCAGGCTAGCCCTTCCACTGCCACAGGGAAATGGCAGTCCCATGTCATAGAGGCACACTGTGGTGCTGCTTCCCAGTGATCTCTCACCCTGACCCAGTGACCCTGGACATATTCCTTGACCTCTCTCCATCCTGAAACTCTTATCTATGAGAGGAGAGGTGGCCTATGAGGGTCTGTAGAGGTCCCTGTGGCTCAACCTTCCTTACTAGGCTTCCCATCACTATCCTTCCCTCTCTCCCAATCTGCACCAGGCCTGAAGTTTTCCAGTGCTCCCTGACATCCCCCCCAACCAACCTTTACCCACTCTCTCCCACCCCTGTTCCCAACAACTCAGGCTTCTTGTTTCCCAGGAAACCCCGTTTTGCCAAAGGCACCCAGAGCACAAAAATGCAACCCAAGCAGTCCAAGTAAGCCACAGCCCCCCTCTCCACCCAGCGGAGCACAGAGGAGCAGGCCGGTATTTAATTAGTTTGCAATATTACATATCTTTTAAGTCTTTTAATCCATTTAATAAAAAAAAAAAGTTAAAGCACACACACACACAACTAACCAACTAACAATGGCCCCAATTTGTGTTTTGTCTGACGGGGAGTAATATTCATGTCTACATGAGGATGGCATGTAATTAACATGTCATAATCAAAATGACTAAGTTTGACACATTATAATCACTGCATGGAGATTATAGCATAGCCAGGGGCGATCCACACAGCCTATCTTAATATCATTTGCATAATGAAAGCATGGTGGCAGTAATAGCTTTTTTCTCTTGTTATCATAATTTCACCCAGGGCTGCAAGGGGCTCCCGCACTGTCAGATGTTGCCTGTTAAAAGTCATTGTGACTTGAAGAAGGCAGCAAAAGTGACCCAGAGCCTTCCCCTTGAAACAATAGCTCCATGGCTGGCCCCCGATGAGCACAGTGGGGCAATATTAGGGGATGAGCCCTGGGAGAAGTCTCCTACGAACCCATACCTAGCAGACATTTGGACCATCTGCTCTCCCTGGGCCCCTTGCTTGCAGTGGCTGTGAGATTACCTTCTGATCAATGGCAGACAATGTCACAGGCTGACATTCTTGGAACCCAGGCAAACTTGGTCAGATACACAAATCCCCCAAAGCAGACCCTCTGTAGTTTAACAATTGCTTGAATGGGGCTCCTGGCCATCCGGTGCCATAATGCTGACTGTGAGGTCAGTCACGGGTCTACGAGCCACACGGGCCAGGAAGCCAGCCTCCCTTTCATGGCCCCAGACTGTATCCCTAATCTGGACGAGTGCCTCCTGGAGTCAGTTGGTTGGGAGAAAGTATAGAAGAATACAATTCTGGTAAAGATCCCCAAATTTGCCATAGGTTCCATTAAAACCCGCCATTCTTACAGCTTCCTGCTTAGCCTGCTGCTCCAGCCCAGCCGGGCACATGCACTGGACGTTGTCACTCCTCTGCCCTCCCACTCCTTCTCCCCACCTCCTGCGGCCCCAGCCCATTATGTCTTTCCTGAAGTCTCAGGGGGAAACCCGCCTGCATCCAGCCCGCTGGCACCTCTTTCCATCCACCCGGACCTCTCAAATCACCTTGTACAATAATTACCTTGCAGTCTCAGAGACTCGTATTCCTTAAGAGAGGAGGAATTTGTTTTATCAGGACCTGGATTTGGAAAGCGTGCCCTAAACAAATTTAAAGCATAGAAAAAGGCTCATACTCCCCTCTAAATGAAAGGGGGAAAATAATAATTTTACAATGAAGAAACCTGGCAGACATCACCTTAACCGTGTATGTGATCGAGGTAGACCTCACCAGTGATAACTTATGCTGATACCATGTACCCCTGATGATATGACCAAAAAAGGCCCTTCATCTCTCTGGTACTCTCCCCCAAATTCAAAACTCCAATAGAATCATGAGAAAACATCAGACAAACCCAAACTGAGGGGCAGTCTTCCAAATACATGACCAGATCTATTCCAAAGTGTCAAGGTCATGGAGAAGGGGAAAAAAAAAAAAAAAAAAAAGGATAGGAGTTTTCACAGATCACTAAGGGAACACTAGGGGGACAGGATGATCACATGAATCACAGAATCCTGTTTGGATCTTAGGACCAAGGAAGATCACCTGTGGAAAAACTAGAACTGGAAGAGATTATGCTGAGTGAAATAAGTCAAGCAGAGAGAGTCAATTATCATATGGTTTCACTTATTTGTGGAGCATAACAAATAGCATGGAGGACATGGGGAGATGGAGAGGAGAAGGGAGTTGAGGGAAATTGGAAGGGGAGGTGAACCATGAGAGACTATGGACTCTGAAAAACAATCTGAGGGTTTTGAAGGGACGGGGGGTGGGAGGTTGGGGTACCAGGTGGTGGGTATTAGAGAGGGCACGGATTGCATGGAGCACGGGGTGTGGTGCAAAAATAATGAATACTGTTATGCTGGAAATAAAAAAAAAAAAACTGCTTAAAAGGACAAGGTTTGGAAACACTGGTCTTTGGCAATCACAATTAACTATGATTGTACCCCAAACTACGATTTGCCGGTGCCGCTTTATTCAGGTCTTTTTGCTTTGTTTTCAGTTTGAGAAAATAAACTAACCATCACCACAAAAAAAAAAGAAAAACTAGAGAAGTCCGAATAAAGCCTTAGCTTACTTAATAGCATGGCATAAGTGTTAATTTCTCTCTTTTGATACATGTATCCTAGTTCCGTAGGATGTCAGTATCAGGTGAAACTGAGTTCAAGGTAGGAGGGAATTCTCTCTCTCCTCTCTTTGCAACATTTCAGATTATTTAGACTTCCTTAAAATTAAAAGTTTGAAAATTTTTTGGAAAATGTCACAAAAAGACTCATGAAATGGCAGAAATCTCACAGGCTTTTAGCCAGTTGTCGCAAAATCCAGGCTGAGGAGAAGTCTTTCTTCTCCACCGCAGTTTCCCACGCTTGGTAAATTCTGCCCAGCTGGCTGAGATGTGTGTGACCCCAAGCTCCGAGCCCACCCCAGGCTGGGCGTGAGAAGCTGGGAAGGAGGGTCTGAATCTGTGGTCATAAACAACAAGTCCGGAACATAGGGGTGTCTCATTCCACAGCTGCCTGACCCCCACATTAAAGTGTCTTGTTCCCCCACCCCTTTTGTGACGATGTAAAGACACAGTGGAAGATGCATCAGTACTGGTTAAAATGCGTAAGAAGAAAGAGCCTCCGAGACAGCATCACAGAGCTGGAAAGGATCTCAGAGCTCCTGGGGCTGAGCCTCCATTTCCGTAGGAGACAGGCTTAGAGAACTCGGGCATTAGTCCGGTCCCTCTTGGCAGGTCAGCACAGGGCTGGAACCAGGCCCCAGCTCTTCAAACTTCCATCCCAGGGGTCAGAGTAGAATCCTAGGAGCTCCTGTCCCATGGGGGCTTCCAGGTGCTGTCCTGGCCATCCACATGCCTCCCGAAAGACAGGGCACTGGTAATCCATGCATGGAAGCCAGCCAGGACACCCTTGCTGATCTCTCTCTTCCTCATGCCCCCCACCTCCTCTGAGCCCCAATCTGCACTGCCCGCTCCCACTGGCTCCACTATCCCTGACACCTGCAAGCTGCCCCGCTCCCGCCCATCCTGGCTGGGCCTAGATGCTATTCACAGGGCCCCAGAGCTACGAGCTTTGTTGCCAAGTCAGGGCTGTTTTCCTCCCTGCCAAACCCCCTCCCTTATTTGGGGGGCTTGTCATTCACAGCGGCCTGCCAGTCATCCGGGTCCTGGGGAAGGAAATGAGGCCGAGGAACTCAGGCGCAGAGCCCCCCACTGCGAGGGAAATGTTGACTCACAGCCAATGCATTTTAACACGGGGAAACTCCCAGCAAAGCCAGAGGGCTGTGCCTGGGCTCCCGGGAGCCCCGCTTTCTGTTCTTCTGCAGGCCTGGAATTAATGCCATCCTTCCCTCCTGAGCTGGGAACCGGCAAGAACCTCTCTGCCACCACGGGCAGCCCTCCTGCCAACCGGACGGTCACCGTTCCACGGTTCAGACTTCACAAGCACCTCCTTACTGAGCAATGGCCTGAATGTTGGCAATATTATCTGAAAGGCAGTGAAAGGCCCCCTCCCCTCAAAGATATCTACCATCCTCTTTCCTGGCGCCTAGAATTCCCCCATGTGATGTGGATTCCTTTGAATCCGGAAGAGTTTCTGTTGCTTACTCTTCTCTCTTGGGTTGGTTGCAAGGAGCAGAATCCACTCAAACTCCCCTAAGCGAAACGGGGGTGCAGCAGTAACTTCCGGAGCAGAGGATTATCAAGAGTGGCCTGTGCCCATCAGGACCCCCGCAGCCTCTGTAAGCCCTGCCGAACCCCTAGACAAAGCCCATGCCTCTTATCTTCTCTCCTGGCTCAGTTTAAGTTCCCTTCACAACCCTTAACATGGCTAAGAATTACACACCGGTTCTTGGGACCATCTGCTGTTTTCTCTCCTCCCACTAGAACATGGGCTCCGGAAGGTCAGAGGCTGGGCGTGCTTTGGTTCACCGTCATGGCCTTGGTACTAGCATGGTACTCCAAACAGAGAAGATGTCCAAGGCATAGCACAGAGAAGGAATAAATGAACCAAAGAGGTCAGCCTGGCTGTCACGGAGACAACAGCCCAGGGAGGAGGAAAGGGATGTGGCCGGGACCTCTCCATCTCCTCCAGGGACACCAACAGCCAACACTTCGCTGGGCCATGCAGCGCAGTGTGGCCACCTGCCTCATTCTCCAGGAGCAGCTCCAGGAGGGCAATCTCTCTTCCTGGCATTGCGAGATACAAACCCGTGTGTCTGAGGAGCAGACTGAATTCTGCCATAGAGATTGACTTCCCCACAAAGAATAATGTTTGTCATCTGCAAAGGCTAAACAGATGGTAAGTAGAGATAGCCACATCTCACCAGAGAGCCTTGAACCGCTATGGGGTGTGTCCAGAGGAAATCAAAGTTCTCACGGTGTGAAGTCAGGTAATGGGTTTTATCTTTGTGCTGTTCTTCCCGAAGATCTGTCACGCCGCCCACGAAAGCAAGAAACGCAGGCTTGAGTTCACCTGCAAGTAAGCGAACACTCATTTAATGCGGCTTAAATATCGGTATATACCTTGAGAGCCATTGCCGACCTGGCCTATGTGATGACTGCAGTGACTTGCTTTTTAAAACTTCTCTTTACACCAAAATTATTTTCAGCGTATGTTTCAAATTAGCATATTTTATTACGTATTTTTTTAATGAACGTTGTACTCGGCATGGAAGTTAATTCCGAGAACTCGGTCTGGGTCAGCTTGCTTTGCCTGAGTGCAATCCGTGACTCCACGTGTATACACATCCCTGTGTTTAAACGGTAGATTCACAATGAGCAATGATAGCACAGAGATTGGGAAAGTAGAGAATCTGAACTTGAGTTACTTTAATTCTGCCATTCTATAGGACCACACAGAGTATCCAAATTTGTGTTTAAAATGTAATACAATGAAACTGAGTGGCGGGAGCAATCATCTGAAAAATGATTTGTCTGGGTGCCTGGGTGACTCAGTGAGTTAAGCCTCTGCCTTTGGCTCAGGTCATGGTCTCAGGGTCCTGGGATCAAGCCCGGCATGGGGCTCTCTGCTCAGCCGGGAGCCTGCTTCTCCCTCTCCCTCTGTCTGCTTACTTGTAATCTCTATCTCTCTGTCAAATAAATAGATAAAAATCTTTTTAAAAAAATAAAAAATAAAAATAAAAAATGATTTGTCTGGGAACCTGGGTGGCTCAGTCAGTTAAGCATCTGCCTTTGGCTCAGGTCATGATCCCAGGGTCCTGGGATGGAACCCTGAATCAGGCTCCCTGCTTCAGGGGGAATCTGCTTCTCTCTCTCTCTCTCTCTCTTTCTCCCTCTGCCACTCTCCCTGCTTGTGCTGTCTCCTCCCTCTCCCTCAAATAAATAAAATCTTTAAAAAAAATAAAAAATAAAAACCGATTTGTCTCCTTTCCTATTGTTTGCCTTTTCCAGAGCATCCTCCAAGTGCAACCAAACACTTAAGTCTGGCTCTCATTCACTCTGGGATCCATTCAAGTTCTTACACGTGTGACTAGTTCTTTCCTGTTCTTGAGGTTTTATGTTGCACTATAGGGGGATGCCACAGTTTTATTCCTACCCCTGCTGAAAGCCACTGGGTTTCTAGTCTAGGACTTTTATGAATAACTCTGCTGTAAAGATCCATGAACAGAGTTTTGTGTAAACCAACGTTTTCTTTCTCTAGGCTAAATACCCAGGAGGGGGACTGCAGGACCTGATGACAAGAGTATGTTTAACCTAATACGGAAATGCAAATTGTTTTCCAGAGAGGTTGCGCCATTTTGCATTCCCACCAGCAGTGTGTGAGTTCCCAGTGTTCTGTATCCTCACCAGCACTGGGCCTCATCAGTGTTTTGTTCCTGTTCTTGTTTTTATACTTTAGCCCTTCGGAGAGATGTGTAGGGCTGTCTCATTATGGTTTTAATTTGTATGTCCTTAATGACAAATGATGTCTGGCCTGTTTTCATGTGCGTATTTGCCATCTATACACCTTCTCCAGTAAAGAGTTTGCTTAAGACTTTCCTTCTTTTTAATTATTAATCTTCTAATTGTTGAATTTTGCGGTTCTTCATCTATTCTGTCTGATCAGTTTTTTGCATATATTTTCTCTCAATCTGTACCTTACATTTTCATCCTCTTAGAGTCACCTCGGGCGGTTCAGTCAGTTAAGTGGCCAACTCTTGATGTCGCCTTAGGTCATAATCTCAGGATCCTGGAATCGAGCCCTGCGCCAGGGTCCACGGTCACTGGGGAGTCTGTTAGAGGATTTTTTTTTCTCCCTCTCCCTCTGCCCTCTCCCTGCTCATAATTGCACATTCTCTAAAGTAAATAAATAAATCTTGTAAAAAAAAAGTGAATAAATTTTCATCCTCTTAACAGTGCCTTTTACAGAGCAAAACTTTGGTGGTGTTGTATGCCAGTTAGGTAACTTACTCTTTTATGCATCATGCTTTTGGTGTTTAGCTGCCTAGCCCAAAGTCACAGACATTTGTCCTATGTTTTCTTCTGAAAGTTTTATGGTTTACATCTTATATTTAGGTCCAGGATCTATTTTTGAGGTAATTTTTATATAAGGTATGAGGTATTGGTCAAGGTTCAATTTTTGGTATACAGGTGTCTATAGATCGTAAAACAATCACTTGTTGAGAGGATTGTTTTCAATTGAATTACTTGTGCACCTGTGTCAAAATCAATTGGCCGTATTTGTGTGGGTTTATTTCTATGCTTCCTGCTCTGTTCCATTTGTCTCTGATGCCTGTTGTGATACCAATAGCATACTGTCATGATCACTGAAACTCTATAGTACGTTTTAAATTCAAGTACTGCGAGTCCTTCACCTGTGCTCTTTTTCCAAAGTTGTTTTTTCTATAGTGCTTCCATATACATTTTAGATTCAGCTGGAGAATCTACCAAAAAATCCTGCTTGTAATTTCACTGGAATTGTGTTAAATCTACATATGAACTTGGGGAGAATTGATATCACAAAGGATAATGAGGTTCCCAACCCATAAATTTGTATAATTCTCCAATTACTTAGGTCTTTGATTTCTTTTGTCAGAGTTCCATTATTTTGAGCATATTTTTAGAATATCTTGCATATATTTTGTTAGATTAGCACCCTTTCCTGGACCTACTGTAAATTTTACTAAAAAATTTTTTTGGTTTCCAACTGTTGACTGTTATATATACAAATATGTATAACATTTTTTTTTGCATATTGACCTTGCCCTCTGTGACCCTCCTAATGCCACTAATTGGTTCTAGAAACTTTTGCATGTTCCTTGAGATATTCTATATAGACAGCATGTCATCTGAAAATAGTACCAGTTTTCTCTCTTCTTTTCCACTGTATATGCATTCTCTCTCTCACCCTCCCTCCCTCCTTATTGCCTTGGCTAGAACTTCTAGTAAAATCTTGAAGAAGACTGGTAAAAGTGAACATCATTGCCTTCTTCTTGATGTTAATGGGATACCACTCAATCTTTCATTATTAAGTATGATGTTACCTGTAGGCTTTTTGTAAATGCTTCTTTTGGAGTTAAAGAAGTTTCCTTCTATTTCCTTCTATTTTTCTATTTTAAAGAAGTTTCCTTCTAGTTTGCTAAGAGTTTGTTTCATGAAAGAATATTGAATTTTGTCAAAAGCTTGCTCTGTATCTGTTGAGAGGATCATGCAGTCTTTTTTCTTTAGTCTATTAGTATTGTGGATTACTTTGATTTTCTAATGATAAATTAGCCTTGCATTCTGGATATACCCCACTGGTTTGGGATGTAGTATTCTCTTATTATGTTGCTGAATTCAATTAGTTAATATTTTGTTAGAGATCTTTATGTCTTTGTTCATAGGCATATTGGTCTCTCCTTTTCTTTTCTTATACTATTCTGAGTTTATCTTGTTCATGCTTCCTCTGTCCTCTCCATTCTTCTACTAAGCCACTTTCCCTTAAATTTCCCTTATTGCAATTTTCAGTTCTAAAATTTCCATTTGTTTCTTTTTTAGAGGCTCTCTTTCTCTGTTGACAACTTTTTGTCTTTTTGTCCATTTCAACAGTGATTGACCTAACGTCATGAAGCACGGTCTTTCTGATAATTCCACACCTGTGTCATGTTAGAGTTGGTGCCTGTTTATGATGATTTCCCTTGAGAGCTCTGAAGATCTTTCCTTCTTTTGTGTATATCAAGTAATTGTGTCCTGGATATCTTAAACATATTATGAGATTTGGGGTCCTGATACTATAACTTAGAGAATATTGTTCTAGTAGGCATTTTATTTTAATAGGCAATGAACCTGGTTAAGTTCAGAATGCAAGTCCTGACCTGCCTTCCTGGGGCTGTGGTTCCAATGTTAATCTTCTTCTCTAAGGCTTTGCAGTGCTTATCCTGTCCACCTACCGTGTGCACAACTGGGGGCTGGCTAGGTGGCGGTCCACACTGTAGTTCAATTCCCAAAAGCTTTGCTTTGTGGCATTGGGTCAGTTTCATACATTCACAGCCCAGAGACAATCTCAAGGCTTTACATGCAGACTTAAAAGACCCCATTCTGAAATTTCCTCCTCTCTGTAATTGCCCCAAGAAAGAGCTCTTTCTCCCAGCACTCTGGCTAGGGAGACAGGGATTCAGCTGTCACATACTTATCATGATTAGGTCCATCCTGGGGTAAAATAGCAAGAGAAAAGAGAGAGGAAAATATGCATTACCTCTCACATACATTCTTCAGAACTGGAAGTCCCCTTTCCCAGTTCCTCTGATCAGAGAGGGTTTTTCTCTGGGTTTTGGGTGCCTGTGAGGTCATCTACTCCTGATGCCACTAGGGAAGGAGTAGAGCTTGGTGGCTTGCCTCGGGCTGGGCCAAAAGATTAGTGATAGAGAGGAAAATCAATGGAACCCACCACCACCACCCTACTTTCTCTCTTGGAGGAGCCTCCTTCCAGTCCATTAGCCAGAATGAGAGTTTTTCCTGGAGGTTTTTTTGTTTTTGTTTTGTTTTGTTTTTGTCTGTGCCATTTAGGATTCTGCAGCCTCAGAATCTAAGCCAAGAGCCTATGGGACAAAAAAAAAAAAAAAAAAAAAAAAAAAAGGGGGTGGGGAGAGCTTTCACCATGGTTTGGATCTCTTTTTGAGGGTTTTTTTTTTTTTTAATTCTTTGAGTTTTGATTTCCTCTCCCCCAACTCACCATTATTATTTCCTTTTTGTAGTCCTCAGATAGTTGCTTTGTATATTCTGCCCTGGGTTTTTATCATATTTTGTGGAAGAGATGGGGTGGAATAATCTTACTCTGTTAGATCAAGAAGGGCCCCATCTAGTCCTTTGAAATGGGAAAGCAAAGGTTTTTTTGGAAAGTCAAGACAACAGAAAAAAATCTCTTTAGTCATGATTATGTCCCATGTCCCTGGCCACCCCAGGCCAGCAGGTGGCTATCGAGAGAGAAGCTGGGGTTGGATCAACCAACAGCCGTGTCAGTTCATACAGGGATGCCTGGTCCGAGTACTTGGGTACCATGGTACTAAAAACTCTCATTCTGGTTGATCATCTGCCTCTACTTTCTGAGTTCCCCTCGCAGAAAACAAGAGTCCAGGTTAGGTCTTTGATTTGCATTTGTTATTTTCAGAGGCAAACTTTATCAAGTCTGTGTTTCTCAGATGGCAGAGCTGTTTCTAGAATGGAGGAGGATACAGGTGGGAGGTTTGTTTGTGATTTGTTCATATTATTAAGAAAATTTATTTTGGGGTGGCCTTGGTGGCTCATTTGGTTAAGAGTCTGACTTTTGATTTCAGCTCAGGTCATGATCTCTGGGTTGTGAGCTTGAGCTCTGTGTCAGGCTCTGCACTGGGCTCGGAGCCTGCTTAGGATTCTCTCTCTTCCTTTGCTTCCCCACCACTTGCGCTCATACTCACTCTCTCTTTATTAAAAAACAAACAAACAAACAAAATAAGTTCTTTTAATTTCAGCCTTTGGTGGTCAAAGATTTCTGAGGTGTTTGTGTACACTTCTCGGCATTGGTAATGACAACAAATGGACTCGTATGACGTTTCTCCTGTCTGAGAAGTATGGAGTCTGTGACGGTTCATTGGATGTGTCAACTTGGCTAAGCAAGTTGCCCAGTTGTTTGGTCAAACCCCAGTCCTGATGTTACTGTGAAGATGTTTTTCAAATGTGATTAACGTTTAAAACGGTAGACTTTGAGTAAAGCAGATTACCCAACATAATGTGGGTGGGCCTCATCCAGTCAGTCAAAAGACTTCAGAAAACAGACAGTTCCCTGAGAAGGAAGGACTTCTGTCTCCAGATTATCTTCAGACTCAAAACCACAATACTGATAAACCCCTGCTGGCCTCCCTTGAATATTTCAGACTTGCCAGCCCTCACAATGGCATGAGACATCCCTTAAAATCCCCACTCCTGCTTTTGTGTGTATGTGCATGTGTGTGTGTGTTTCTTGGGAGAATATGGAGCCCTGAGCCCCAGGTCACTTCTCGTTGCGCAGGCTGGATGTAGAGATCCAGGTATTTCCTGATGAGGAAACTCACTGGGTTATTTTTAATTGTACTTGTGATCAGTACCTCCTTATTTTGTAGTTTCTGATTTGATCTATTTCTCCCGAAATGACATATTATTAGAAATAAGGGCTAACTACAATCTGGTTATTTGAAGGCTCTGTTTAGTGAAGTTTTACTGGTAAAATAATGTCCCAAAATGCAGACACCCACCAGAATCTTTGGTTGGCTTGTCATGGGTATTTCGTGGAATAGATTTCAGCTTTGTCTTAAGATAACCGAGGAGTTCCTCCACTGAAAATACTCAGGACTGACTTAGCTTAGAGGGAGAGTGGAGCTGGAGGAAGATTTCTAAGGATGGATAATTGGGTACAAACAGACTTCTGTTCATCCATGGCCTTGTGCCTTGAAAGCCAGTGAGCAGAGAGTTTGGGGCCTTGGCTCATGAGAGTCGGGGAGCCCAGGAACCCTCCCTCCCATCCCTGGCCAAGGCCGGGGAGTAAGTTTGCCTTCAGATACCCCAGCGGTCGCCAATATTGGAGCGCATTTCTGACACAGCTCCGAGAGGAAGTGTGGGCATCTTTTACACTGTCGCTAGGCTGTTTGATGAAGAGGACAAAAGCAGAGTGTATGCACTTGTGAGTGCCCACAAATGCATGTGCACACAGAGACACATGCACACACACACACACACACACACATACACACAGCTGATGCCGATTAAAGGTTTATGAGAAGCAAGAAAATCTGATAGGATTGGGGCAGAATCTGACCAGCGTTAAGTTTTCCATCCCTAAGCCGGTAAGTCCTGCCAAGCCGAGATTTTTGTCCTTGATGTGGAAGAGAGACTAAGTTGGCGAATGTAAATGGTAAGAGCCAGAGTTTCTGAGACGATTATCTGATTTGTATAACACTTACTCTGTTCTTTAAAAAAGATCACACACACACACACACACACACACACACACACACACACACACTGGTTTTCCGCCACATGCAGGTTGCCCTGGCAAGTCTGACTTGCGAGTGAGAGTTGTGAGCAGGAGAGCTGGGAGACCTGCACGCCCCGCCCCTCCTGGATGGTCAGAGAGGAAGCTTCCAGGCGTCTTCCAGACCTCCCAGCGGCAGTTCTGCCCACAGGAAGTTGAACAGGCCCTTCTCTCCCTTCAAAGAAAAACTTTCCTGTTCACCTCCAGTTTCACCACTAGAAATTCACTCTTCCTTTTTTTTTTTTAATTTATTTCTTTTTAAGAGTTTTTTTAAGGTTTTATTTATTCTTTTAACAGAAAGGGAGAGTATAAGCAGGGAGAGCAGCAGGCAAAGTGGGAGAGAGAAGCAAGCTCTCTGTGAGCCAGGAGCTGGATATGGGACTTGATCCCAGGACCCTGGGATCATGACCTGAGCCGAAGGCAGCCACTTAATGAACTGAGCCACCCAGGCGTCCCAGAAATTCACTCTTTCATGTCTAGAACCTTTTGGTCTTTGGAGTCCCCTGCAAGCCACACCCCCACGCAGGTGCATTGCTAAAGACTGGAAGCAGCAGGTGATAACAGCCGCTGCTATGTCCTAGCACTTGGTGTGGGACATGCCAGACACTCAGCCCCAGCTGTCCGTGCCCCTTTCCAGCAAACTTGGCAACAAGCTGACTTGTCCTCACTATCCCCACCTCCCCACCTCCCGCTGTGTCCACAATCCACACCACTCCACGAGGTGAATGCACACATGTCACTAAAGCCACTCTTGTCAGTGTCCCCAAAAGCTTCAATGTTGCCATGTACGAGGGCCATTTTTCTGTCTCTCGTGTTCAACTTTGCTCCGAGAAGCACTGTGGCCTCTGGGGCTTCCATGGCCTCTGTCTGTGCAGGATCTCCTCCCTCTTGCTGGTCACTCCTGTTCACGAGCTTCCTCCCTCCCCTCTCCCCATGACCGCACTGCTAAGTGCTGGGGTAGCCCAGGACTCAGACCTGGGCCTCATTCTTTTCTCCACCTCTCTGTTGTCCTGAGGTCAAGCTACACAGTCCCCTGTGTAGTTTACCCACCACCTATTTACTGACCCCTCATTTGTTTCTCCCATTCCAGGTTCCCCCTTGGGCTCCAGCCAGTTTCATGCATCTGGCTGTCTCCCCGACCTCCCCACCTGGATATACGACAGGCCTAAGTGACTTGCCCCAGGTCACACAGCTGGCAAATGGCCAGACATGAACATGGGTGGGTCTGACTCAGGACCTGCATTCCTAACCATATCCAGACCAGAAACCAAGCAGATGGCTATAACCTCACTGAGGGAAAAAGTGTGTTCATTCCCAAGATTTGCCCAGTGGTCTAGGACATAATTAGTCCATCATTTCTTGCTCTGTGGGAGCACCCCACCTAAGTCTCTGCATTACCTGTCCCCCAGTTTCAAACAGGGGCAGGTGTGCCAGCAGAAACAGGGAGCCGCCAGGGAGAGAGAACTTGAGGTCTCCTCCTGGAGCACAAAATCTACTCCAAGATAGATACAGAAACATGGAGAGCAAGGCAGGCAGAAGAAATCACTTTCCTATAAAAGTAAGATGGATACAGCATGGGGAGCAAACAAGATAGACCTTTTTATAAGTTACAAAAAAGACTTTAAAGAAACCTCAAATGAGGTAGGCAACTGTGTCTTACCCCTAGATCTGTAGAGCAACCTGAGGGGGGGCGGGTGTCAGTCCCTCAGAAGACAGAAAAGAACATCCGCAAGACTCCCATGGCACTCAAGTTCTATTTCCAGAAGCTTGTTTCAAAGGCCTGCCTCCATCAGCCTTCATCTTAACCCAGGTGGTCTGGACAGACATTCCACCAACGTGTCCGTGCACCTGGGAAAGGGGTTGATAGGCGCAGAGACTTCCACCATACCTCTGATGTCTTCAGCTAAACCAAATAAATCTGGAAAGAGCAAATGGCATATTTCCCTAAAACTACATAGAAGAAAACAGGAAACTTTTCAGAAGTTTCCAGAGAAACAATGCCTATTCCCAAAACAGAGTTTGATTAGCAATTATAAGAAACTGGAGATAGTTTTGAAAACTAGTGGAAGAAGTCAGAGAACATTCCTGAACTTCACCAGCCTGAGCAAAGCAGGGACAGAAATGCAAACTGGAGGCTGCCCAGGGCTGGCATGGCCAGCAGAATAAAACCTAGAGGCTGAATCCATTTTTCCTCTCAGATTAAAACTGCAGCTTCTCTAGGGTTGAAGACGGTGGTATAAAGTCCAAGGCTCCAGAAATCCCTGGAAGATGACAAGTCAACCCCCGGCTAAATGATCAGAGGCAACACTAGACTCCTATTTCTCTCTCTGGCTCTCTGAGTCTGATTACTTTAATGAGTGCTTTCTGATTTAATTCCGAAAGCCACAGCTTTCCATAGGGAAGCACAACGCATTAAACCTCCAGACCTTCTCCTTCACCTCCATGTGAGTTTCTGATGTTTCTCTGGAAGGTGAGCACACTGGGTCCTCCTGTCGTTCCACTGGGCCCAGAGTTTACTATAAACATCGTGTCCCATCCAACACTGGTCATGCTCCATTAGGAGCCAAATTCTGATGTCATCCCTGTAGGACCGGCCTCCTACCTCCACCACTAGCAAGCTGTGGTGTTATGATGATAAAGGACGATTCTATTTGTTCCTCCACCATTCACCCCCATTTCTTGAATAGACAGATTTGACTGACCAATGATGGTGATGTCTTAGCCGACTTTCTCAGTGCGCCATCTTGGACCTCCTTACTGGAAATCACCCGGGATGCCTGTTAGAAATGCAGATCACTGGACCTATCCCAGACTTTCAGAATCCGTCCCCCGCGATGGAACCAAGGAAACATGATTAAAATGAAAACGATAAATCTTCAATCCCCAGGTAAATCTTCAATCCGTTCTGAGTTTGAGAATCTTGGCGCTTGAGTTCTGAGGTTGTATCTAATTTAAATGTAAGCCTCTGCACACAATGTCTGGCACACAGCAGGTCTTCCAAAGACACGTGCTTGTTAAATTATGAAAAAGCTTATTACTGGGTGTGTGTGTTTGCAGTGTCACGTGCAAACCAGAGCTGATAAATGGAGACTGCTTGGACCCTCTGACCTTCAAAATATCAGAGATGTTTATTTTTGCTTTAGTTGATTTCCCACAGTCAGTGGCTCCTAACACCAGTTTTGAGGTTTTCTGCCTCCAAGAGCTTAGTCGAGTCGCTGATTATCTGACAGTCATTTAAAAGGCTCTTGTATAAAATGGACAACCCCCTTCCAATCTGTCACTTGGGCTAAGGAAGGCTTTTCTACATGGGGTACCCTAAGAGCACAAACTCCTGTAGGCAGCCGTCCTTGATGGCAAGGGCCCACGACAGTGCCTATGCTGGCAGAGGCACGTCCCCATTCAGCTCCAGCCCCACCTCTCAGGGCCACTTCCCTCTGGGATCCTGAGACCCCTCGCGTGGGAACTCCAGAGAGGAGACAAGACTTAATCAAGGTCACCTGAGGAATCTTGAAATCAGAGCAAGAATAGAAGTCCAGGCACTGCTGGGCCTCAGCTCCTTTGTCAGGCACAACCAGCCTTCCTAGAGAGCCGATGTTCTCCAGAAAACCTCCTTAGTTCGCTTGTACCATCGGACCACATGACCCAATTTTTTTACGTGGGGTCTATGGTCACCTGGGAGAAGAAAGCATGAGTGCCAGCTTCAGCCAACACATATACCAAAAGAGAAGAAAGCATGGAATTCCTCAAGTTCACCAGCATAACTGACCCTGAGTGCACACATACCATACCTGCACCCATATCCAGCCTTACCTGAGACCCACCTTTACAGAAGAGGAGCCCCTCATCTCTTCCAAAGTCAATCCATCCAGTTGCGTTCAGGAGAGCTGTATGAGTTATGTCTTTTGTTTTCAGCATTTCTGATATGATGACCTCTAGGGATTTGCCAAGCCTGGAAAGACTGCCCTCCCGGGGCTAGCCAATTCCTAGAGACAGTAAACAATTCACCTGTGAACATGCTTTTCAAATATAAACCAGCCCATCCAGGGTCTACAGCCCCAATCCCTCCAGGCCACTAGGTATAGGAGGCAACTAGGGACAGCCTCCACGCCTCAGAGCCTTCTAATATCACCAAAGAATAGTCCACCCTACGTCTGTCTCCCCTGCCTTGCTCATTCCCCCTGCGAGGAACCATACTAAAGGCTCTTGCCCTCAGCATCTCCCCTCTTCTTCTGCTCCAGATTGCCCCCTGTGCTTTCCTGTATTGTCACTCGTATGAAATCTTGGTGTTACCTCCTCTGTGATGTCTTCCTAACAGCCTTCACATCCCCAGGGAAGTGTAGGAGAACTTTTTCCCATGCTCTCATCATACATTGGACACCGCTCAATTATAGCCCCAAATTACATTACATCGTGTAATTGCTTCTGTATCTTTTTTTCCCAACTCCACTACAAACTGTTGGAAGTCTGAGACTATTTTTTATTTTTGTCCACTTTTGACATAGAATAGATGTTGAACACATATTGTACAAATGAAAAAAAAAATGAGATTTAACCCAAGAACAAAAGAATCTTCCAAGCGGTAGTTTGTACCCTTATCTTGTGAACCCACATTCCCTGAGAGGTTCGACAAATATTTATTAAGGGTTCAACCACATTCCTGTTTGGACCTGGAGTTACAGCAATGAATAAAATAAACAGCTTTATCCCTGTGGCTTTGCGATCTCCCAGAGGAGGTGGACAATGAAAAGCAATTACAAGAAAGTGTTGAGGGGTGTTCGGGGAGCTGGAAGAAGTCCTGCCGCCTCGTGCAAGGTGATGGGATAGGCTGGGAGGGAAACAAGGCCGGGTGGCAGAGGGCCCTGTAAGCCTTGCTCAGGGACCTGGACTTTCTCGCAAAGGCAAGGGAGGATCAGTGAACGTGTATCAGTAGCAAATGGGCGAAACCGCAGCAGCGCTGGCTTCAGCAAAGAGAGTCCCTCGCTCCAGCAGCTGACACTGCGGGGAGTTGGGCTCTATCTAGAGCCAGAAAGGGCCGGGTTCAGAAGAGCCCTCGGGACCCAGCCTGGCCATCTCTCAGCTCAGCTCTGCTCTTCTCCAGGAGCTTGGCTTCCACCTCAGGCTCTACACGTGACACCACAGCTGCACGCACCTCACGTGCTCTGGCAGATCCTTTCTCAGGTCATTTTTCAGGTAATCTGAGGGAATGCCTTGGGTGGGCCCGGCCTGGCTGGAGCAGCGGCCCATCCCTGACGACCGCTGTGGCCTGGAGAGTGACATGGGACGATCTGTGAAGGGGGAGGCTGGTTGCATCTCTTCACCCCTCAGATGTGGGCCAGAGGTGGGTAAGGGGAAGAGGGGTGGGAGCGGAGATCCCTCAAGGAAAACTGGAGATGTGTTGCCGTAGAACGACACACGGGGGCTGGGCAGCCAAACCGAAAAACAGAAAGAGAAATCCATCAGGAAAGATTTTTGGCAAGGAGTGACTTGTTTCTCAGATTCGTGACTCAAGAGGAACCACTGAACAAGCCACACTCTTGTGACCCTGCGGGGAGAGGTGAGTGGGGCGAGACCACAAGCAGCACCAGCGGTGAGAGCCATGGTGGCAAACAAGGGAGACAGGACGGCTGCCAGAGGACGGAGGAGCTGCTGGACGTACGAAAGTGATGCCTAGAAGCAGAACTAATGGAGCACAGAGACTGCCATGTGGAGACTTCCAGGGGTAGAGTCGTAGAGGGGAGGAGGGGCGAGTTCTGTCCAGGTAAAGTGGAGTTCAAGAGGCTCAGGGAAACTACATGGAGAAAGATCTAGAAGTTGGTTATGGAAATGGGTCTGGAGCTCCAGGGAGTGGCCTGAGCTGAAGATACGGGTCTGGAAGTCACCAGGATAGAAAAGGCAGCTAAAGCCAAAGATGTAGGTAGAGGGAATGTGGGAACAGGCAGAAGCCTGACTCAGAAGCATGGGGAGGACCGACGCCCATGCGGTGAGCGGAGGAAGAGGAGCCCGAGCACCAGGAAACCACAGAGAAATAGTCACGGAAGCCAAGGGAAGAGATGGTTGCTGGAAGGGAGCAAGGTCAGCAGGACCAGATGTTGGCAGGAGGCCGATGAGTTCCGCAGGGGGCCCCACGGGATTTGTCCACAAAGAGGTCCCCGCACCCTCGGGCAGAGCAGTTCAGGTGAGGGGTGAAGAGTGGGTGGGAAGTGGGATTGCTTTTTGCGGAGGCTGGGTTCCGAAGAGAATGGAAATAAGAGACCGGCGAGGGAAGCTGGTGGTCTCGTGATTGACAGGGGAGGCCATGCATTTATAAGGAGGCATGCTGTCCTCTGCACCACAGACAAGTCCTGGGGGCTTTGGACGCTGTGCCCCTGACTTGTCTCCAGGGCCATCTCCTTGTTCTCCCTTTAATTCTGTGGAGACGAGATCCAAGCAGAAAAAAGTTTTCGCGATCACTCTAATCCATGCTTCGTTTCTCCAGATGAGAAAACTAGATCCACAGTAATTAAACAACTTGTCCAAGGCTTCCTAACAAGGTGGCTGTTGAGCCCAGGACTTTGGGTTCCCAGGCCAGGGCTGGTCCATTCTCTCTCCTCCCTGTGTGCTCACCTTGCCCTGATACAGGGCTTCTGCAAGATGCAGCTGCCCAGCGGGGGCTCTGGCCTGGACCATCTTGTTCTAGTTGGATCCCTCAGGACTCTCATTCCGCAACATGATGCCTCAGGACTCCTGCAAAATTAACGCATGTCAGTAGATCCCAGGGTCTGCCTACATTCTAACAACACTGCCTGTGCTTTCACCCGGAACTTGGAAAGTCATCGGAGGGTGACTTAGCCTTGGGTGAAGCAGCTGTGTGGGAGGAAGTAAGGCCCTTCAGTTTTCTTAAATCCTGCTAGGAAACCTGTGTGTGCACACAGGTGCAGTGCTGTGCTTGGAAAGAACAAGGCTGTTCAGAGCCACACCCCAAACAAGAGAGCGTATTTCCTCCCCCGGAGGGCTTCCCTACCTGTGGAATGCTCAAACCCTCGCCACACCAGCTTTCAAAGCAGATGGGTAGTTACCGCACACAAATGTTACACTGACTTTAGAATGTTCTCACATGTGCTCTTGTGGATTAATGAGCTCCTAATATTGTGATAATAATCATTTTCCATAAATATGCATAGTCAGCTTTTAAAAGTGTCACGTGGGGTAATTATTAGCTGTCTGGGTGCTCATCGCTTAGGGAAAATGTTTACTTGCGTGTGAAACGGAACCTGTGTTTGTTTTGTTAAATGCACTGTCTTACAGCAAGCCCAGAGCAATTACCAGCCTGATTTAAAAGGACTTGGATGCCAGGGAACCAGGATTGAGGGATGAGTCTCTGCCAGTGATCCTGGGCCTCATCCAGCTTCAAAACCTCGTTCACAAGGGCTCGGGACGTGTTTGGTTGGATTTAGTCAATAAAAATACTCTGAGAGCCTACTACATGTATGGTATTTTTGGAGAGAGCACCATGTTGGAAGCTGGTAGAATGAGCCTAAGTCCTAGCACTTTCTGACTCCGGGTAAGTTAATTCCCTTTTCTGTACCTCAGTTTGCACATCTGGAAAATGGGGTAATGTCACCTACTAAGGTTTTTAGGTTTAAAGTATATACATAAACACCTAGCACAAAGCCTGACATGTGGTAAGCCTTCAGCAAACGGAAGGGCTTTCCCTCTCACGCTATGACAGACACATGGGGAATAAATATATGCCCACATCCTCCTGGATCCTTCCCAGTCAAGTGCCCACGTGACCGAATCCAAGGAGAGCAGGATGAAAGAGGTTCTACTTATTGGTGGAGGATACGGAAGTAGGAAAGGAATCAACTCCTTAGGGAAAAGTCAAGAATGGGTTCCAATCTGCAAGGAGAGCTGGTCTTGCCCCCTGACAGAGGACACAGCTGGGGTTAGGGAGTCGCCTACATCTCCATTATGTTCCTCACTGACACCTGAAATTTTTCCCTTCTTCAACTCACTTCTGTGATGCCTTATACTTTCCCTACATAGCCCCCCAGAAGTGAGACGAATACCCGCCATGACTTCAGAGTGAATAAATGTACCCCAGTTATAGGGGAACAGAATCAGGAGGGCTGGGGTTGAGGAAAGGGGGATTTTAAATGCCCTGAGAGGAGGAGATGAGGGAAGAAAGACCATCTTTTCTATCTGGGCTGCCCCCACATTGCGCACATCTGTCCTGCAGGCTGGAGATAATGCACGATGTTCTAGAGGGCCGGGCCTGGGAGCAGCACACACACCTCTCGCTTCGCTCGGTCAGCCAGACTCAACTGCGTGGGGGAGGCAGGGAAATGCAGCTTATGAAGATAAGACATGGGGTCTGGTGGCAACGGGCCACATGATGCAAGAGAAAGGTGCCGGAAGGAGAGAGAGCTGGAGGGAGGAGTGGGGGCCTCCTGTCCCCATCTCACTCCACGCCGAGTCCAAAGATGCTAGTGAACATCAAAGGAACAAAAAACCAGATGTTTAAAGTTCTAAAGGATCACTAATACTAGAACCAAAAATAGTCCAGTGACTTCTGGGATTCATCCCCAAGGACCATGCTATGGATTGACTTAGACCTCAAAAGACATGTTGAAGTCCTAAACCCTGATCCCTGTGAATGTGACCTTATTTGGAAATACAGTTTTAGCTGCCGTAGTAAAGTTAAGATGAGGTCATTAGGATGGGCTCCCATCCAGCACGACTGATTTCCTTACAAGAAGAGGACAAGACAGAGACATACGAGAAGATGGACACGTGACCAAGGAGGCAGAGACAGTAGCATCGTATCTAGAAGCCAGGGACTGCCGGCCAACACCAGAAGCCAGAAGATACAAGAAAGGATTCTCTCTTACAGGTTTCAGGGAGAGCATGGCCTCACAAACACCTTGATTTCTGACATCCAGCCTCTCAAACGGGGAGATGAGAAATTTCCATTACGTTAAGCTCCCAGTTTGTGGTCCTTTCTTGCGGCAGCCCTGGGGATGCTAGTTCAGACTCACTCTCACTGGCCCAGAGCTGGGGATGAGTTGCTAGGAATGCAAGCCAAGAAAACTCCTGGCCTGGATGGAGCAGGAGAAGGTCTTTGTTGGGGTCTTGGGGAGAAGATGTTAGATGGGGAAGAAGAGGCTGGCCTTGGAGGGATTCGCACTTGATCTTGCCTGCAGTGTAGGAAGCACACAGAGGCTCTTTTCAGGGCAGATCTGGAACTTGCCATAGCTCACTCTCTCTATGTGACCAGGGGAGCTCCCCAACCTGCTCTTGACATTAAAGGGAATCTTGACATTAAAGACTTAAAGAGACAGAAGTTGACTCCTTCTTTGGCATTGCATAGCCAGCAATGCTAACTTCTAGAAAATAGAGGAGCCCCAGGGAAATCTAATAACAGCCCTACTTAAGAGCACACGACAATTATTACCTCCAACTGTGAGAGAGGCTGAGTAATTAAAAAGGGTTCTTTATTTTGATTAAAAAGATTCCTTTTAGTGTTTCTGAATCTTTAGTGAAAGCCTAGAACTCTATTTTTAGACACAAAACAAGATACGTGGCCAGGGGCAGGGGTGTAATTTAAAACATGGGATGAGCATTTGTAACCTGGAAAATGAGCACGCGCCCCCAGTGGCCCCCAGTCCGAGCCCATCCCCACCCCATGGCTTTCAGGAAGCAAAGCAGCAAGGCAGACCCAAGCCCACCGCCTGGATGAATAGGAGGCCCAAATTAATTGGTTTTAATCACTATAAATTTCCTTCCCAATAAAATTTCAAGAATTTCCAATCATGCTGATTTATATGTGTAATTAGAAATCCATTCACAGATGTCACACTGCTAGGTGGTGGGTAGTTAGAAGCCCCGGCTTCACTCCAGCTAGAGGTCTGAGCGACGAGAAATGACGAAGGCGAACTTGGCAGGAAGCCGGGACCGGGAGCGTGCCCCCACCCCCCCCAAACTCCACACCCAAGGTCACATGAGGGCTCATCAACTACCAAGCGCAGACTCTGCCTTCTCTGGCCGCCACCCCTTCCCTGTCCCAGAGACCCCCGCCTAGACAGGAGCAGACCAGAGGGGCTTGGCGTGGACTGAACAGGCTGTACCATAGCACGTTGGGTGAAGCTACATTCTCAGCCTCCAGGCCTCCCTCCGTCTGGAGCCGTCATAACCACAGGAGGACAGAACCCCAAGAAGAGGGAAAGCGGCCTCCCATCACTTCCAACAGGCTGATAGTTGCCTTGGCGAACTGACCCTATTTCCGATTAACCGAATGCAGACTTGTCTGCAGAAGAGGCCGGCGCAGCGGACGGACTCTGAGCTCCGGCTCGCTTTCTGTCCTCTGCTGCTCTCCTGCCTCTGCCCGCGGCCCCGTGTCACGGAGGGAAGAGGGAGCCGAGAAAAGACCATGTCCTCCTCTCCCTACAGTGACCCAAAGGCACAGGAGAGTCGGCAGGTGAAGGGAGATGCAGCGAGAGTTGTAGGAGGAACTTCGCTGGCGGGGAGGCTGACTGGAGAGGAAAGGAAATGCAAGCGGAGGCGGGAGAGGCCGTGTGGCTTCTCGAGGACACTCAACCAGCACAGAGAAGGGAAGGGAAGGGCAGACAGTCACGTTCATTGAGCGTCTGTCCTCTGCCAGGGGCTCATGGCTGACCATCCTCACTGGAACCCTAGTGAATCCTGGAACCCAAAAAGGACAGAGACGTGAGGCTCAGAGAAGTAAAAAGACTTAATTGCTCACCCACAGCCCCAGGGTGGGTCAGAGCTGGAGCCGTGGGGACCGACCCAGAACAGAGCCCACCCCGGTGCCAGCGCCCCGCGCCCCGCGCCCCACGGCTCCGAGCATCCCATGCTGGGGAGCGGATGAGGGCGGTCGGTACGCTGGGATGAGTCTGCCAATGCGGGGCCGACACAGGTTACTCTCTGGGCAGCAGACATCTGTGTGCCAGCAAGACTGTGAGCAGCCCGCCAGCAGGGACAGGGCCCTGCGCCTCAAACAGGGTGGAACCTGGGGCCGCCTTATCAGCTCTGCTCTGAGCTTGGGGCCAGGGATAGGCACCACGAGTTTTCCGGGTATAAGAAGATTGTGGCACTGGGAAGTGCTCATGAAAGGGAAACGGAGAGGTCATTCACTGGGAAACTAACAGGTGTTAGACCCCGGAAGGAAGAGGCAGATCTGGGCGGTCGATAAGAAACACCCTCCTCTTCTACTCTCTTTCTGTATCAACTGAGAAATAAGACACAAGAGCCAGCCAGAGGGAATCCAAAATAACTGAGCTCTTGATAAGGCTGGCTTGGAAATCTGACTCCAGCCACCAGCTCCCGTATGCCTGACTCCCGAATTAGACAGGATCCTCCCAACCCAGGCAGAGCAGGGGGCCTTCCCCACACCAGGCTGGACCTGCCTCGGTCAACAGACCGCAGGGAGGGGAGGGTCAGGCTGCACCTGCCCTGCCGGGCAAGGCCAAGCTGAGAAGGGCAAGGACCCACACCCCCATCTGTAGAAGCCAGCTCGCCCATTCTTCTAAACGGCGCCACACCCGTCCTGGGGGCCAAGGCGGGAAACTCTGGAGTGGCTCCCGCTACAAGGTGAACAAAGGGAAGCAAGCACTGGTGTCCCTAAGGTCAAGCCTTGCCTCCCGCCCTGACCCAGCCGTGTCTGCTCTTCATGAAGCCGTCCGGTCTCCACGGGGCACGGGAACCAACACCCGCGCGTCAGAACCACACCAGCTCTGTAGGACACCGCACCCCCCCCCACACCGACCCCAGCCCCAGTGACATGGATACACCTGGAATTATTTCCAATAGAGCTCCATCTGCAAAACTGATTGGCTGGTTTGCCCGCTGAGCCCGCCTCCCCACCAACTTAGAAGAAGATCATCTTTGCTTCAGCCTGATCCTTTAATGCGCCTGAAAGCTGCGGCTCCGATCTAAAGCAGACCCCGGCCCGGGCGGGGAATAGGTGGAGAAGTCTTAATGGGGAGATTAGCGTCTGCCCCGGCCATGCCAGAGCAGGGTCCTAAGAGGAGATTTGAGAGGTTGGGCAATGTTTAAGGGCTTAAATGTTTGATAATGCAGGCTCAGTTGCATTTATGCATGTTGGGGTCCCAGCAGCATGGTACTGCCCAGGGCATAATGGATGTTGCAAGATTTGATTTTAGTAGTTTAAAAATATCCAAGTAGTCTGCAGGCTAATGGCCATCGGACAGACTCATTAGTGTATCAATAATCATTCAGCATTCTGAAATCCTTTTAATGCTCAGGGACAGCAAGCAGCGGGGCTGTGGGAAGGGAAGAAGGTCATGGGGGAACTTGTGGGCCAGTTAAACAAGTGAAGACAATGAATGGCCCCGGGCATGTGCTCCCGCCCCCTCCCCCCCTGCAGCCAGGTTTAAACAGTGTGTCTGGTGGGGCCTCCTGGTAAGAGATCAGGGACGGGAGGTTTAGGGAAAAGCTTAGCGCCTCATGCCGCTCCTCACAGACCCGCAGTGGAAATGGATTCTACCTTCATCTTACGCCAGACGACCCAATCTTCACAGCCTCATGGCTTGCACGTTTTCCTCTCCTGACCTTGGCTCCCGACCCCACCTTGTAGAGGTGACCTTGGAACAGTGGACTTGCCGGCCATCCTTCAGGTTCCCATCTCTGCCCAAGCCCTCCCTGGCTCCCCAGGCCCCAGAGCCGCTACTCTTACCCATGACCTTGTACGTGGTTCTGCACCTTTACTGGGCATCGCCCCACTGAAATGTGAGCTCCTGGTCAGCTACAGTCCTGGCCACACGGGAGCTGCTCTTTTAGGCTTCAGAGCATGGTTCCCAATTCTCTGTTGTTGTTCTGACCCACTGAAAGCCTCTGAGTATTGGACAAAGCTATGGGCTACTGCACGTGTACACAGAAGCCCACAGACGGACAACATTGTACACGAGTTTGGGGGGGTATACTCGTCCATGGTCTCTCCCTAGATCCCTAGAGATCGAGCTCTGAGAGGACGAATAAGCTTTTGCAGTCTGGGTGGTTAGCTGTAAAACTCTGCGGTATGAACAGGAGATAAGGATGAACAGGAGATAAGGACTTCCCGCAGCTCGTAAGCCAGGGCCCCGAGGAGTACAGCATGTGATCAGGTTCTGGTTTTGCACCTTAGGAGACCAAGAAAAGGCCTTACTGAAGAAAGAGTTTGCATACCCTTGCAGATGGAATGCTCTATGGTCAAAGATGCTCTAAAATTCCTTTTACAGCAACGCCCCTTCTCCATGGAGCACTAAGGGGCAGTGACCGACAAGGTCTAGACCATGGCCAGAGGAACTGTGTCTGCCCCTTGGGGTCCTGTTCACTCCCTCCCTGGCTGGAGTCTCAGAGGACCTGGCTGGGCCATGCAGGAGAGGAGGAGCAGACAGAGGGCAGTGGGGAGGGGCTCTGCACAGATTCCCTGGCCCAGAAGCCTTGCTGAGTACCGGCCTACAGAATGCTTTGAACACGAGTGAGCCTTCTCAATTTGGTCCCAACCAGAGTGCCTGCTGGGTCATCACTGTACTGGAAAGATGACCTCCAAACACCAGCCCTGTACATCTCATCACGCGTCAGAGCCCCAGCCGGGCTCCCGGCTTCACTCCAGGGACCAGGTCTGAGAGCTCCGGCACTACCAGTCAGGGAAACTGAGGCACCAACTCGGGACAGAAAGCAGTCAAGAGGCAAACTCCAAGTCAATGCTGTTGCTCGAGGGGGAAATGGGCAGTTCGCTGCATTGCCCACCGCCTTCCTCCTTGTGTAACTCTTGCCTCATTCTTCCCTCGAATCCCACCAAAACTTCCTCCTGCCGAGAACAGTCTCTGGTGGGCTGTTCCCCATCACCGCTCAATCATCCATCCATCCGTCCACCTGCTCATTCCATCCTTCCGCCTTCCACGTCCTGCTCAGCCCCCGCCTTCACGACATGTTTGTGGGCACTACTGTGTCTGCTCCCCAGCGACGTTCTGCCTCCACAGTTTCTGGGGGTGCCCTGGCCCTTCTTAGATCATAAGTTTCTTGGTAGGGCATCCCATCTCCAGACTCTTATCGCATCTTTCATTCCAGAAACTTTGAACACCTCCTATGTTACGAAGATAAATAAGACAAAAGGTCTTCCCTTAAGGACCACACACACTGGGGCGGGGGCAGGGAGTGTTGCTGGCTGCATGGAGCCCTCTGTGAGGGGACGAGAGGCACAGAAGGAACACGAGGAAGGAGTCCATTAAGACGGGGGTCTTGAGGAGGCTTTCTAGAGTTGGGCGGGGGACACGGGAGTTGAGTCTGAAAGGATGGGCTTCCATGCCCAGGCATCAGGGGCGGGCAGGGGGAGAGTGCTAGAAGGTTGGCCAGGCACAGGAAGTAGCACAGGAGCAGGGCCAGGGAGACGGCAAACATCGTGGGCTTCTGGGGGCCCGCCGACTGGAGCTTGGCCTTGTGGGCAGAGAGCCAGGGGAGCTCAGATGGGGGCAGAGGCCAGGGGCAGATCCTCACTCATTCAAGCTCCAAGTTATTCTACAAATCCGCACCAGGCCTCACTCGAGGTACTGAGGATACAGCTGTGCTCCAAACAGTCAGCGCCTGGCCTCCCAGAACCTCCTTCTAGTGGATGGCGGAAGTCCGTGAAAACACACAAAGGCATAAATATGTAGTGTGTCGGGGGGCAGCGTTTTAGACCCGTCCACAGAGGGGTCTTGTAGATGAGCATTTTCGATAGATTACTGGAAGAGCTGACCTCCTGTCCTCACCAAGCAATTGTGCCGGAGAGATGAGGACAGACCCAACTCTCTCCCAGGCTCCTTCGGAAGATATCCTTGAGTCTTGGGCGAGGGGGGAGGCCGCATGCTACCACCTTGTTTCCAGCCTCCTGCTGAGCAGCTCCCACTGCGGGGAAACGAATAAGGCCAGCATTTTATGATCCCCAACCTCTGATGACAGGAGGCAATTGGAAGTCAATAAAAGGTGTGCTGCTCCAAGGGTGTTTTATGGCTCAGTAAGCCATATAACCCCGCGGCCATGTGACCAAAGTGCGCGAAAGGGGCCACGAAGTGGCTTCATCAGCCTCTGTCCAGGAAGGCTTCCAAATGAGGATAGGGATCGACCAATTACAGCAGGAAGGAGCGGGTCTGTGAAGGAAGGCGTGTAGGCGTGCTGTAGCCATCGTGGTGTGATTAGAGGAGCCCTCGGGAATCCCGAACGTTCTTCTGCCCCAAAGCGCTCCCCGTCCTGCCCTGGGATGTTGAAAATCCCCTTCCCACGTGTCCAGCTTTCTGACCACCTGCAGGCCAGTGGCCTAGCGCAGTAGCTTCCTTTCCGGCTGAAACTCACTCCCACCACCCACTGCTCTGCGACCTTGAACCAACGTCCCATCTCACTACAACTCAGTTTCCTCCTTTTCAAACAGGGATAATCACACCTACCTGACTGGCTTGTTTTAAGAGGTGCTGACACCTAGAAAATGCTCAAATTCAGAATCTGTTAGGACAGTAGAGGCACAACTTCCCTGAGAGAGAGAGAGAGAGAGCTCAAGCCCTCACATCTACAGTCATGGTCACTGACAGCCCTTGGGACATTTCCCAAGAGCGCCCATCCATCCACCCCGCTACCCACCCATCCACCCACCCAACCACTCATCGACCCAGATGTCCTTCCTTCCACCCCCCAACCCATTCAGCAATACACCCTGGGCACCCTCTATGCTCCAGACACTGTGCAGGGGATGGAGGTTACGTTCAAGCAAGTGGGAAGAGGTCGTCCAAGGGTGAGGTCAGGTGGGAGTAAGGGCTATACAGAAAGATACAGCAGAGAGGAGGAGGACGAGGATGTACCATATCAAGGAGCAGGAGCAGGTCAAACACGCATGTGTATGTGTGCGTGTGGGCATGTGTGCACGCACGTGTGCATGTGTGTGTATAAACAGGGCAGCCCTGACAGAGAATAATGGGCATGTCGCTTAGATGGAGACGGCATTTAGGCCAAGGATTGAAGATGGAGAAGGAGGAATGGGGAGATGTTCCAGACAAGGGAGACCCCGCAGTGGGGAGAGGGACAGAGAAGCCGCAGAGGGCCCCGGACGTCTGGAGTGGCATGAGATGCAGGTGCTGGGGCGGAGGGAGGCTGGCCTGCGGGCAGCGCCATCCGTACCCACAGCCCCGGGTCTCACCAGGTCTCCAGGTGGCTCTAGCTTCCTGTCACCACTGTAGCAAGTTTCTGCACACTCAGTGGTTGAAAGCAACACGGACTTACTCCCTTACAGTTCTGGAGGTCCGAGGTCCCAAATGAGTCTGAAAGGGTTGGAATGCAAGTGTTGGCAGGGCCGGTTCTCCTCGGAAGTGCCAGGGGACATGTCCCCCGGGTGTGGACCCTGGGACAGTCCTCGGCTCCTCCAATCCCTGCTTGCGCTGGCGTCGGGCTCTCTGATGCTGGCCCTTCTGCTTCCTCCGATAAGGACCCTTGGATGGCATGCAGGCCATCCAGGTGATCCAGAATAATGTCCCATGTGAAGAGCCTCAGCTCCGCCACCTGAATCCACGGTGCCATGTATGGTAATATTTGCCCAGGTTCACGGGCAACTTCGGGGGCCATGAGCTTTTCCACCACAGCCATGTCTTGCGGTCCCTGTGCAGCTGGCAGGGGCTGAGAAGAGCTGCAGTTTCCAGGGCCCCCTGGGGTGCCGTGACAGCTCTGTACCCCAAGCCAGAGCTACCCGTTTCTGACCAGAGGGTGTCCTTTCCACCCTGACGCCACTTCCCTGCTCTGCTGTGGAACAAAGAATTCTCCTGCTTGCACCTGCCTCCCCAGCCCCAGCCCACACTGCACGGAACCCTCGAGGCTCAGGCACCTCCTCCCCCTGGGCCTCCAACCCTGGGGCACCAGCAGCAGCAGCAACAGCAGCAGCGCTCAGGAGAAGGAGGCCCCCTCGGGCTGTCTTACCCCTTTGTGTTCTGACCCCGGCCTGTAGGAGATCCCCCCTTCCTGACTCCACAGGAAACACGTCTGGCCCCGGCTCAGGGGTCTGGCCCCACTCACAGCCTGGCACCAGCCCCTCTCCTCAGGGGCCCATCGAACCACATCTCCTCCACCTCCCATGGTCGCACCTCCCATGGTGCCCTTCCTCACCACTGATCTACTTAGTAAAGACGTGCAGTGGCCATTTGCAGGGACACGGAGGCTCCTTCATCACAGGTGGGAGGAACAGGTAGGTGGTAGGTGTCGGGCAATTTTCCGGGGAAGCTTGGGGGCAGAGGCTATGGGAAGTCAGAGGGCGGGCCCACAGCTGGAACAGGCACAGGGGTCAGATTTCAGGAGGAGGCAGCAGGTGACTCTGGCAAGCACGCGTCCTCGGCCGTCACTGTCTCTCCCTGCTCAGGACACCACCTGATTCCTGGCTTGCGCTGAACAATCCTCCTAGGTGGGCACTTGGAAGGAAGGGTCCTGGCTGTGACTTCTGTCTCACAGGCCAGTACAGAGCAGACGCCTGCACCATCTGAGCACCTGCTCAGAGCCAGAAAGGTCTGGAAGGATGAATGTAGAGAGGTGGAGAGGCGGTGGGCAAAGGGCCAGTCAGGCCCCTCCTTTGGCTACCCCCTTCCCTGCCCCAGCTAAAACCGACCCCCCTCCTCCTCCCTCCCTCATTGATTTTGTAATCACCAATGCCCCTGGCTCCTTGTCCCACCGATGGAAGCCAGGAGGCCTGGAGGGCGGCTGCTCCAGCAGGCATTAGTTCAGGCATTAGCTAGCCTTGTGGCTCTTTGGGGAATGCTAATGCACCTGTTCTTTCTGGAAGTCAGTTCCCCCTGGCCCTCCCCCCCCACCACCTCCTTGCCTCCACCCCCACCCCAGGCCCTTGCTGGCAGAGAGTAAGTTTCCTGAAATGATGGGCCACTCCAGCTTTCCTAAACCCTGCTTTGCAAAGGCTGGGACGCGGGTCCATGAAGCTGCCCTACCCTTACCCACAGGTGGACGAGAAGCAGTGGCATGCTATTCCACGTGTAACAGCCAGCTCCCTGGGAGGAAAAGTCCTGATGTGTGGCACTGGCCAATGTCTATGGTGAGTACCTCCACCGTGGCCCATGCCAAGTGACTGCCCTGGATGCAGACTTGGGAAGAGATGCTGTAAGTACCTGTCCCAGCACACAGCCAACCAGGCAGCACTGAAGTCACCTGCCAGCCCCCTCCAGGACGGCATTGTCCTCTCCCTCAGCTGCCACTGTGCGGGAAGGCAGGGGCCTCTCCCCACCAGGACAAGGCAGTAAGGGGATGGCCTTTTGAGTCTGATCTAGAATGAAATCCCAGCTGTGCCATTTAATGAGATGGATGGCTTTGGGCGAGTTGCTTTAACCTTTCCCTATCAGTAAAATAAGATGACTCTAACTGCTATTCCAGACATGGGAGGGTTGCAAGCACCTGTAGAGAAGTCATTTAGCACAGTGCCTGGCATACTGTCCGAGCCTGGAGAGACCTCTTGAGAATTCAGCTGGGATCGGTTCTTTGCCTTAAGATCAGAAATGTGTTATTATTATACCTACTGTGCAAAGAAAAAGAGATCAACTATGTGTATAGAATGAATCTCCTATGTTTTGTGATTTCAAGGGCATCAAGAAGCTCTCCTGTCCCAAATAATATTTTTCACATCTGCTTAGCGACCCTGAAATTCCACCACTGGGGGTTCATTCTTACACTGAGCAGCTATCATGTACTAATTCCTTGGGGAGCGGTGAGCATCAAGGTTAGGGCATTAGACGGAAGAGCCTGAGGTCCCCTGAGGTGTGTTGGCCACAGGAAGGCACTGGGTGTAGGGGACAGTGTGCAGAGAAGGTGAGACCGGGGAGGGCACAGGCCTCTAGACCAATGGGACGGTGTCCCAGTTTTGGTCCGGTGAGCCCTGGTCCAGATGGAAAATGATGGCAGCCGCTCCCAGCACCTTTGTTATTTGGGAGAACAGTCAGTCTGGGGCAGTAGAGGACCAGGGCTCAGAAGGCAGAGAGCCATGTAGCTGGGAGCCGTGGCACGGGCAGCATGGGCCGGGCAAGGATATGGGCTGGTGTGATTCCCGGGGTCCAGGGAGGCTGAGAATTTGCTAAGAACACGGGTTTGTTTGAGTTCCTTAAACCCACTCCTACACATGCAAGATCCTTTTGGTGACATCTGTGCCTAGGGGAGAGGCGGAAAGACAGAGGAATATAATGACAGAAAGAAGCTGCCACTCGGGAATTTGGTTTGCAATAAAAATCTTAACCCACACAAAGCATGGGCCAGGCGGGGCCAGGAACTGACGGGAGAGGGGCCCCAACTTCGAGAAAAGACTAGACAGAAGGAAGCGGCAGGAGGGAGGAAGGTGGAAGGGGAAAGGGGACGAGGTGAAGGGCAGGGGAAGCCATCCAATGAACCAAGGAAGGCGAGGGGAAGAGGCAGGAGAGGCAGCAAAGGGAGAAATGGAGGAGGGTGGGGTCCGCAAGCCAGGAAGGAAAGCCGGGAGGGAAAGGGGCCACGGGGGCAGCAGGAGGAAGTCGGAGAGAGAAGACAGAAGACCTTGAGAGTCTTACATCTTGATCAAGGCATGACTGATAACATTCCAGCGGACCATCTTTCAGCCCCCTTGTTTGATGACAAAGCTCATCCCCTGTCCGCCATCCATTATTAGTTCTCCCTCCCCGAGGCGAGGGCATCAATAATGCTCCCTCGCCGAGATGCTGCGCCTCCCCCACGCTGCACGCTGGCCTGGCCATCGCTGGTGGGCATTCCCGCCGCACATCATTACCGCCCGGACCGCTCCTTCCCCCACCTGCCGGGCGGCTGACCACACTCCCCCGACGCCCCGCTCCCACAGGGAGCCCCTCTGTGGAGGGCCGGGCCCCAGCCCCACACAGGATGGGCAGCCAGGGTCTCCACCAGTGCTGGTGGATGATCCCTGACATCTTGGTACCAGGGTCTGATTTTTAAAAAATGATTGTTTAGTTTTGTCTTCTTTTAATTAAGAGGGAGACTGAACTTCCCCATTGTGGTTGGCTCTTCCAAGAGACCTAACAGTTTGAATTTGAATGCAAACATCCTCAAACATCTGTTGCCGTAATTTGGTTGGATTAACTGTCTAGTTTGCTGGGCCATCTGCTGTTCTCCCCAAACCCCATCACTGCCTCTTACCCTGGCTGGGCTGCCTATCTCACCTGGTTCCCCCTCTGCAGGCAGAAGAAAGGATCCAGAAGGTAATCCCAGATTAATGCCACAGGTCTTCTCCCAGAAAAATCTGGAAACAGGCTGGCCATGCCCGGTCAGGTACCAAATGCCAACAAGGGGGACCTGAGGAAAGAGGGTGCCTGTCTGGGCAGCTGGGAGGTTGGACCTCAGAGCTGTGTGACCTAAAAGAGGTTTTTCCCCTGAGGCTCTCTGAATCCTCCTCTCCCACGCCAGAGCTGCCATGCCAGCATGCTGGGATTATACCCCATACGGCTCCAGGAGTGCTACTTTATACGAATGGTATCCCTGGATTTGTTCAGTAGACAACCTGTGCAGCTGTATGGGGCAACCTTGCTCTCAGTCCCTGCAGAAACTCCTCTCCCTTCACTGGTTACTTTTATAGGATGAAGGCAAGTGAGTCAAGGAATTTTTCCTCTGTCTCAGCATCAAGCCAATGTAACAAGAGCCTCCACCCAAGAGAGGCTCTTCTAGCTCCTGCCTGGACCCACCCACTCTGCCTTAGAGATGTTCTTGGTGTGTTGAACTGACACAGGTTCCTACAGCAACTAAGCTCCCTACTCTGGCTCTGCAGGGGCACAGCCTGGGATGCCTGCGCTCCTGACACCTGCAGGCAGAGAGCCGCCTCCCAGACACAATTAAAGGCATAGGTTCCGAGAGTCTTGCAGCCTGCTTCAGAGGGCTAGCTCCGGGACTCTGTGCTACCCCCTGTGACTTCAGGGAGCCCCAGCCAGAATGCAACACTTAGCTGGCCTAGCTCAACTGCACGCACTCAAGTAGGGTAAGGCAGCAAAATCAGCCAAAGAGAGCAGGGACTCGGATCTTCGGATGTGCTCTTCCCCCACAGCCCTCACCAAGCACGTCTTCCCTTCCCTCCCCCATTTGTCCCTTCAGCCAGATCTCTGCTCCCTCATTGTCCCCAAGGCTGTGTTCACCCTGGGGCACGTGCCATTTTCTGACTCCCTCCATCTCAGGTCCAGCCTGGGGGCCTCCTCCTCCATGGAGTGCCCCCAGGAGCCATATCCCTGTTTCGAACCCCCGTGATGCTTGTCAGAGCCACATGGGTAACAATTATCGTCTAGCTCCTTGTGTTACTTGATGACTTGTTTTCATCTGGGCACACGTGCTGGTGCAGGATTTGTAAGCAAGAACGGATGGAGAAATGAAATCGTTTGACGTCAGCATTACAACTCAGGCCCCAGGACGCCTGCAAAAGCCAAGTGCATGTTCAACATGGCACTTCTGAACCCCAATAACTGATTCCAGGGTGCTCACAGGTTGGCGGGTACCGCTGGGACAGTGGTCCATTTCACTGGTAGCAGCGAACAAAGTCAGCCAGTTAATAGAAACCTATTTCTAATTGCTCGACATATAATAGGTACCCCTCCAACCAGCTGAGACCGCCGGATCCCATTCAAAGCCCTGCTTCCTGGCTTACACCTAAGCCTTTCATGTTTTATTAGAGCTCTGCACATTTCATTTCCTTTTATGTGGGGAGGAAAATGAACCCTTGGTTCTAGGAGGGGACACTCACAGCACACTTTTATTTGTCAAAGGGCAGCTCGGTACAAAGAAAACCCCCTGTCTCAGATCTGTGGCTTCAGTTTCAGCAAAGGTGGAGAAGACAAGGGTCACTTGCTACCCCATGGTAGCTTCCAGAAGCATGAGGATCCCAACGGCATGCCGGCTGGGGCCAGACCGTGTATGGACAGAACAGCACACAGCCCTGTCTCCCAGCTTGCATTCCCACTCATCCCAAGAACAAAGCAGCATTCCAACATATCCCAAGCTAGAAGTTGTGGCTAGAATCTCAGCAGAGTTGAAAAAATCAGCGAACTCAGTCACAAACAGGACTCTGAGGTCCCACAGCATGGACACTAAGACCACCCATAGGCACACGGGCACAATGCCAGTAACCTTGACCCCACCAGCCTGCAGCACCCCAGAATCCATCACCCTGCTGACACAGGGGCATTTTCTGGGGCTCTCAGCTGCCCTCGACCCCCAAGGGGGCCAAGCGTGGCAGGATTTTCTCAGAGCACCCTGAGGGGCTTGTGCCCTAATTCCCTGCCCTGTCCTCCCCTCCCCGCTGGACTGGGGTCCAGTGTGGTGCGTGGTGTCCCAGGAAGCCTGCTGCTAGTCACAACCACCACCCCAGTCCCTACCACAAATAGATCACTCTTCCAGAAATGTGGCATGGAGACTCGCTCACCTCAGACACGACTCTGTGGTGCTGGACCCGTCAGAGGAGAGCCTCTAGGACACTGGGACACCAGCTGGTGGCTCTCTGTAGCTGGCCAGGGCCTGTTCTACACCCCACCCCACCCCCCCAAGGACCAGTCATGCTGAAGCCCTCAGTGAGGTCTGCACATGTTGGTGACACTGAAGTACCTTGAAGCGTTAGGACCCCGTGGGCATGCAATGCACACCTGTGATCAGTCCAAGAGCCTCAGCAGCTCCCACTGGTGTCTCCCACACAGCAAGTCACCTGTCCCAACCACACAGCGCCATGCGGCCGAGGGGCATCTAACCCCCAGTGTCTGGAGCCTGGGGAACCTGAACGGACTGCGTTGGCCCCGCGGATCTCCACGGTGCTCTCCTGGCCTCGGGGCCCCATGGTGGAGCCTCCAGAAACAATGAGCGTAGATGCAGCAGTGACCTTCCCAGTCGGACAGTGTTTCCATCAAGGGTAAATGAAGAACTGGGCTCGTCTGCTAGAGCCTCCAAAAATAGTCACCGCAGCTAAAGCACTTTAGAGAAAGGGGACAAGGGCAAGTGTAGAACTGGACCCAGATCAAGGACAGCAGCCCCACTGGTTCTGTGTCCAGGTGGGGAGAAGCCGCACAGAGCAGCGAGCCCCGGGGCCCTCACTTCAGCAACTAGAGCTGGAGGGGGTGGAGGGGGCAACGTGCTCCCACCGTCCGCCTACTTAAGACCTTCAGTGGCTTGCCAGGGCTCTGAGGTTAAAGACCACAGTTCCTGGTGGGCCTGGTCCTGCCCACCCTGGGCCTCCTCGGGCACCAGGGCCCCCTTCACGCAGTGCAGCCCCGCCCTGCCCCGGTCCTGTTGCCTGCCCCCCACCGCCCCGAGCTGTGGCTTGCTGTCCCTCTGCTCACACCTCAGCCTTGTGCTCTGTCCCTGGGGGAGCCTCATCCAGCTCCGGAACAGTCCACTCTCCCTGCACCTCCTGCTTCTCTCTTGTAACCCTCAAAACCACTGGGATCGTCCCTCAGTTGCTGGACTATTGGGTTAAATCTGCCTTCCTCTGGACTGTTAGTCCCAGAAGGGCAAGCACTGCGGGGTTCACTCTGAGTGTTCTCAGCATCCTACACCATGCCTGGCACAAAACAGACCTGTCCCCTGCGCACATGGATGAATCCAAGAGTACCTCATTAACAAGCAAGTGTTCGTGGCCAAAGAGATGGTGGGCTGGGCCAGACGTTGCCTGGCAAACTGGAGGGCTTTGGAAGCATGGACCACCCACGTTCAGATCCTCCCATCTATTCCAACCCTACCCTAGGTCTGCGCTCTGCCTCTGCACATCCTCACACACACTACGTGTCCACAGGGTACTCCTGACGTCTGACAAGGCACTTCTAATACAACACACTCCGATCCTAGCACCGAAGGGTCCCATTTCTCAGATGAGAAAATGGTGTCATGTGGGGCTGAATGCCAAAGTCAACAGTAAGCCTAGGGCTTCTCCCCACACGTCGGACATTATTTTCCCCCTGGCACCCACCATGTAAATGATGCGGGTAAATTAGGGGTGGGGGAAACTGAGGGTTCAGTACAAGGTCTCTCACAGAATCCCTCCATGTTCTGCTGAGCAGTCGGCCGCACCCTCCACTGGTCTGGTGTTCAGTATGGAGCCTCTCTTGTCCAGAAAATAGCTCCAAAACAAGGAGGTGCCTGGGAAAGAGAGGAATGTCTGCTTGCAACAAATGGGGAGGAGTCCTAGGGTCCAACTATCTATAAACAGACTTGCACCCGATCCAGCTTGCGACCTCACACCTCCTTCTCTCCTTCTGGGGTAACCTGAACCTCCACGCGTGGGCCCCTTGGAGGTCCTGTGGGACGGACCCCTCACTCCTCCTCGCCCTTCTCCCGTGTACACTTAGACCGCAGTGTCCTCTCTGAGATCTGACGCAGGTGCCTCGATCTGCCTTCCACTCCCAAAAATATTATCAAAACCCTCTGTGCACCATTGTCTGCTCTCCTGTTTCCTTTGAACTTGTGACTTAACCTATCTTTTATTTCTCTACTACATGCTAATACATATTTTAAGATAGAAGAGGTAAGAGTGTTTTATTGAGAAAATATTTTATTGAATGAAGTCCAAAACTAGGATTCAGCTCGAATCTTCACATTAGCTGATTGATAACCAATTGATTATGGTCAAGTTAAATCCCCAGCAGCGCTATCTCATCATATCTCCTACTTCTGGAATGCTCCCCCTGCGACATGACGGAAAGCACCTGCAATCTTTCCATTTGCTGCCGACGACTCCACCATTTTCCCACATACTCGGGCTTTAAGAATGTGAAGACCTCATATCCAGGTCCCATTATCCTACTGGTGACAGAGTAACTCCCCAAAAATGCTGTTCACCGGAACCTGAGAATGTGACCTTCCTTGGAAAGAGGGTCCTTGCAGGTGTAGTCAAATTAAGACAAGGTCACTTGTGTCCTCACACGAAGAAGGAAAATTTGGGCATGGACACACACACACACAAGGAGAAGGCCAGGTGATAGAAAACAGAGATTGGAGTGACCATCTATAAGTCTGGGAGCACTAGGGATTGCAAGGAGCCAATAGAAGCTGGAAAAAGCAAGGAAGGATAGATTCCAAAGGAAGCACGGCCCTACTGACACCTTGATTTTGGACATGCAGCCTCCAGAATGGTGAGAAAATAAATTTCTGTTGTTTTGAGTCACTCAACTAATGGTACTTTGTTATAGCAGCCCTAGGAAGGCAATACAATGATTGTGACCGTTGTTTCCTTTACAATGTTCTCGAGTCTTATCCATCTTTCCCTTTTAATCATTATTGAACCCCTACTATATACAAAGCATAGGGTTAGGCTCAAGAGACGCAGAGCTGACTAAGGTCAGGAAGTACAACTCAACACCCTCAAGAAGCTTGGGGTTTAATCAAAACCCGAAGATGCATCTAGAAACGGCCCAGGTGACAAGCAGCGTGCAGTGAGGCCCTCTGAGGGATGAAATATTTGCCAGGGGAGCTCAGAGGACAGTGTGGGGCGGGGTGGAGGGGGAAATCTCTGCAAAGAAGGCGCTGTCCTGGAGAGGGAGATTTAAGGCACATCTTTGAGGAGAGCATTGAGTTTGGGCTGTGTAAAGCTGAGAAGGACGTTCCACATAAATGCAGAAGTATTCCATTCAGGGGAACACTTGGGGAATGGCCAGCCTGGCTGGGGTGGGCAGTCCTGTTGGGGGGAGGGCTGGACAAATGCACAGAGCCTGGAACAGGGAGCACTGAAATGACAAGCTAATGATTCAGGCTGCACCCCTCCCCCGCGATATCTCAGGTGGGGTCAGAAGGGTGCCAAGAGGCTTCTGTTGCGATCTGACGTCATACTGTCATGCCTTCGTTGGGGGGGTGACCAACCTGTGGTTACTACTGCTATTTTAAAGTCTTGATGAAAGAACCAGCAGAAACGATGGCCCTATAGTGATGTGTTAGAGACTCTTTCTCTGCTCTACTGTTGGAATGACCAGGTGCCCAACCCACGGACTGGTTTCTTCCCAGACGAGTCTTGGCCTGGCCCTGGGCTAAAAAGGTCGGGCAGGAGGGCCGCTACGATCTGGCACCCCACTGGAGTTCAGTCAGAACAAAGAGAAAAGAGCTCTATGTCACTGCCAAGTGGGATTCCAGTACCCAAAAGGCAATGGGCTCCTCACTTTATCGAGTCCAAGGCTCTGGGAGGGGGTCTACATGCTGAGCTTTGGAGAGAGCCCTGTCCTTCCAGATGCCAGGACAAGTCCTGGGCTGCCCAGGGACCCTCTCATTTGGCTTTTGCACAAGTTCAGCATGGTGTTTAACTTTTTTCCCTTTTTTTTTTCCTTCTTCCCTGTTATTTAAATGGTTTTAAACATGAAACTAGGCCAGGAAAAGGGGGTAGCATTGTTTTAATAATTAGCAATTATGATCGCTGCAATATTAATTGCATATTTCCATAGCAAACACGTCCCCAGAGAGCCAAAGGGAGTGGTGGTTAGAGACTGCCGGAGCCTAAAACTGGAATTCCTGAGAACAGAAAGAAGAGAGGAAATCAACTTCTTCCATTTAAGCAAATTACCACGGGGACTGCAAGGCCTCTCTAATTAGCCCAGCTCACAGGAGCTGGTGAGCAGGCTGGTGGGAAGTTGCGCTCGGTACCGCCGGGCCTGCCTGTGTGGGCCCTTGCCCCACCATTTCTTTTATTTTTGTCATTTGGGCAAGGCAGCAGCTTGTTTCCAGGGGGCGGCTGGGCTGGAAGATGACACTCCAGACCTCGGTGCCCTGGGCCCCCAAGCTGGGGCCCCATGTTCATTTGTGCAAATCCTGACCACAGAAGGGCAAAATGGGACAGGACCGCAGGCGATCCCACGCGGTGGCACTCGAGGGAGGCCGCAGCAGGAGAGGCCACCGAGCCTGCCTTCCCAGTTCTGTGACACAGATTGAGGGGTTCAGGGTTGAAGGGGGAGTGGGGATGGGGAGAGGAAACAGCAGGGGCCATGGGAGAAGCAGGTGTGAAAGGTGGAGGGCCCCCCAAGAGAAGGCAGTGCTGTAGAAAGCAGCAGCAGCAGAGAGGGGCTGGCAAGGAGGAGGGGGCCCCTGAACTGAAGGCAGAGGAAAGAAATGAGCGACAGCAGCGCAGGAGTTATAAAGAAAAGGCAATGGAGCCATCAGGCCAAAGATGAGATTAAACAGGGAAGACTTCCTGGAAGTGGCGTCCCTCATGACTGCTGTGCACTCACCCCGGGAAGAACATGTACAAAAATGGGGCACTCCTGCCGCAGCCCCCAGCTTCGGGGACAATGACAGGCTCGTGAAGGAGTCCCCAGAGGAGGCTGGAGAAACGGGACAGTAGCAGCAACACCAACAGGCCTTTCCTGGTTACTCTCTGTGAGGGGTGGGGAGGGAGGAAAGAGACAAAAAGACAATAGGCTCAGAGCCCCGTGGCACCCCAATTTTGCAGATCTCACGAGTGCCCCAGGCCACACTTGGCTTCGTCCGCAGTGAGACGGGAAGGCAGCAGATGCGATCTCCATTTTACAGGAGGGAAGACTGAGGACACCTTCCCCAGATCACATCGGGGCTCTTTCCGACACACCCCACCCCCTCCCCAGCATCACCTTTCCTTAGCCCCTGAGTTCTTAAAAACAACCTGCCTAACAGAAGCGCGCCCTGCCTGGCTGTATCCAGGGCCAGGGACCCCCCTGCACGGGATTTGGAAAAGTCCCGTCCAGCCGCCCCTGGTCCGTCTCCCAGGTTACAGGGTCTTCATTTTCAAGTAACTTGCTAAGCAGAATTCCAAATTCACAGATAGAGCCATTACAGGGCAATAATTCTCACTGTAAAAGGGATCCCCCTAAGGTGCCTTTAAGTGGGGGGCCCCCTTGTGCATGGGGGTGTTTGTTTGCAGATCATGGACTCCTCCATGAAGAAGCTGGGAGGCTTGACAGAGAAACTCACAAACAAAATGTCTCTAGCTGCTTCCAGTGGAGAAAGATCAACAATGAAAATAAAGTGAATGTGCTTCAAGAACAGGGAATCCCATCGTGGACAACAGTCCCTGATGCACGTAAGCGCCCAGCCCCTTGCAGCGCTCCCCGAGCCCCCAGCTCCGCTCCAGCACCCCCGCCAGGACAGTGGTGATGCTGGGCACTGGCAATTACACACACTGGAGGGCAGAGATCAGAGTCCCCAGCGGGCAGGTGAGCAGACAGAGAGCCTACCCGACGTCACACGGCTCGTGCAAGTAGACTCAGACCCTCTCCCCGCAAGTGTCCCTGAGGCTGCTTTCACCCCTCCTGCTCCCTGTATGGACGAGGGAGGGTTCCCACCCTAGTGTTATATATGGCCCGCTGAACACAACACCCCACACCAGGCCGGCAAGATGGGCGGCAGCTCTAGTCCCATATGCTCAAAGCCCCAGGGGAGGAGGACACCGCACGCCGTGCAGAGACACACAGGGACGTGCTTGGCAACAAAGGGAACAACAGGTGCCATGGGAGGCAGGCTTTGGAGTAGAAAGAGGGTAAGGTGCCCCTTGGTTCTCAAAGGAAGGTGTGGCCAGCTTGTTGGAATAAATCGGGGATAAGGACGAACAGTACCTGGTCCCCTCTGGTCAGCGAGCCTTATGTGTGGAAGCGCAGTGGGGAAGAGAACATTAGGTTAGGTCACTGGGGTCCTCCTAATCTCACCAGCTGTCAAGGCAGTGCCCTAATCAGATCTTAATCTGAGGCCTCACACCACCAAGGTCCCCTTACTAACCAGGTCCTCTATCCCACGGCGCCCCAGACAGCCCATTTTTCGGCCCCATGGCCAAGGGCTTCTAAGAAACAATACCACCCAATGCCCAAAGCAGGTCAGGAAATGCTGCATCCCACAGGCTGCCCAGGGCCGGCCACTCTGCCCCAGAGCAGCTCCCCCCACCCCCACACCACCCACTCTGGGCTGGGGTATGTGGGCTACGGGCGCCGCAGCCCGTGAAACGCACTGCCCTCCCACCGTCCCCCGTTAACAAGTCTGGAAGGCTTTGCTCACTCTGTGCGTGTACAAACATTACCCGGTATATTTTTTATCTTACTTATCCCTGGGAATCTATCTCAAAGCCGCCTTTGGAAACTCCTAAGCAGATGTAATGCGTGGATTTCAGCCTCTGCTCGATAGTCTGCAATGTAGTTATTCCCCCAGCCTTAGCATGCGGGAAGAAACAACCGAAGCAGAAACGTGTTTAACCAAACAGCAGCTTGGGGGGGGGGGGGGGGAGATGGGGAAGGAGGGACAGAGAGGGGAGGCCCAAGGGAGGCCCAGAGCAGCCCTTGTGCCTGCTTCTTCCAAGAAGTCACTCAATGGTTTCTATCTTAGAAGGTGCCTGCCTCCACCCCAGAGCTGCCTTGGCTCCCCTGGGCCGGGCACTGTGGGCAGAGGGAAGTATAGTATGGAGGGTGGTTGGGGGGCGAGCATCAGAAAAATGCTCTTAACATAACATTTGAAGATACTTTCAAGTTTAAAGAGAAGAACATAAGGACATGAAACAGGATCCCACTACCACAACTCTACGAGGTAAGCTCCAAGAGGGACAAGGATGATATGGCAATCTAGAAAAATCAAAGCACTTTGTAAATACCGTGTTCCAAGGAGGATGTTGATTTTACCCCCCCGTTTGAAAAGTCCTTTATTATGATACAGTGTTTGGGTAATCATAATATTTTGGCATGATTGTGAATAGTGTTGTGGTAACTGGTAAGAATCGGGAAGGAAAACAGGATGTGGGATCACCGCTCTGAGACCTCATCATCCAGATGAAGGTGCCACTTGAAGCCATCAGGCAAATCTCTCTTAATTAGAAGAAGGCAAAGGGAATGCTGGGTAGGCTTGAAACAAAGGACTGGCCTGTAAGCACAAGGGGCTTCCAGAAGGAAGAAGGGCCGAAAATAGAAACAGCCACACAGAGTCTCCTTCAGCTCCCCTGGTAGCCAGGCCAGGTCTGCAGAAGGGATTGGTTTGTCCCCAGGGTCTGTTATCCTTCATGGAAGACTGGAGAGCCACCCCAAATCACCAGAGAACCGGAGCTTGCATGCCCAGGTCCGACCCACCCCAGCACAGGTGACTGCAGGGGACTGGTACAGAAGGTGAGGAAGCCCAAGCGGCCACAGCTGCAGCCTCCAGAATGGCTCTGGCGGTCTCGAAGTTAGGGGATGAGGCTCAAAGGCTCCCTGCCGAGCTCTGGACACTCAGTACATTTCTCCAAAACATGTCCGCATTGTGTCATCATGCATCGAGATTTCCAGAGAATCCGGAGGCTGAGGGTTTGGAAGAGATGGTGGCTGCGGGAGCTCCGAAGTCTTCATCACAAGGATGCCACACAGAGAGAAATCGTGTTTACTTGAGTGGAACAGGGAGGGAGCGAGGCCACCAGGGGTGGGGCGGGAATGCGGACTGTTTTGTGGCTGAGCCCTTGGGCACAGGTACTAGGAGAGGCTGTGCTGGGCCTATAGCTCAACGCCCTGAGGTCCTATCCAGTTCCTCGTAATCCTTGACCCCAGCTCCCACGACAGTTCCCATCACCGCTTCTGTGTCTGGCCAGCTCCCGTATCCCACCACTGCCCCCCAGGGCTTCCTGTGAATTGTTGCTCCCCGTTGCATCTGTGTGGAGTCCTTTATATTATGTTATATGGCATTATAGTCTCCACTGTCATTGTTATTATAATTTCCAGTATCACTATATTCTCCAATACTCTTATTATTATCTCTAACACACCCAGATACCTACTTTTATCACTTGTCGTGATAAAAGTAGGTATCTGGGTGTGTTTGGGCCGCAAAGGTGGACCAAGGACAAGTCCATGCCTAAGCGCCAAGTCCATTTGGATGGGCAAGGTCAAAAGTCAAGGAAGGTCAGAGCTCAGCGAGGACCTGAGAAGTGAGCTGCGCCAGGCGGGAACCAGCTGGACAAGTTCAGGAGTTCAGTGGTAACCTGCGGAGCAGAAATGCACGGCCAGGGCTGCGAAAGGGCAAGAGCAGGCCCAGATGGGGGGACGAGAGTGCTCACTTCCCCTGGTGCCTAACGCCAGTCCCACTGAAAACTAGCAGACATTGTGTGCCATGGAGGGAAAAAGTTTTGGAGACGGACAACAGCCTCGAATTATTTTGGAAACGAGTAGATGCAGAAGTAGGTAAGTAAATAGGTAGATGAAATAAAAAGTAAATTGGAAAAGGCAGAAATGTCAGAGCTGGGAAGGAATATTACAGATTTTTCTAGGTGAACCTCCAAGTCAACAGACAAGGACATCAGGCCCCATGAAGCTATAGGATTTCCCCCAAGGTCATCAGTAATAGATCCAGGATTCAAACCAAAGCCTCTTAATCCCCAGGCCAGTGTCTTGTCTACTCCCCTTGTCCAAAGGCATGATACTGTTTACCCTCTGTCTCCTCCACAGAAATATGAGCCACATTAGAGTGGGCATTGGCTCAGTTTTGTCTCCTGGCACCTAGAACACTGCCTGGCACGTAGTAGGTGCCCATCTAATGGAATGGAATCCAGTGGGTGGAATGGAATGGAATGGAATGGAATGGAATGGAATGGAATGGAATGGGTCAGCAGAGCTGGGACTAGGATTTGGCATACAGGCAAAAGAGAACCCCAAATGCCTCTCTCCTGTCCTTCCACCTTTGGGAAGCTCCACGTTTGTCTCCACTTCCCATGTCTCCAGCCAACTAATCTCTCACCCCAGCAAGCGAGGAAAGGGTCTCCAGCACGGGCTGCAGTGCTGGAAACCAGGAGCCAGCCCTTTGTCTTGGGGATGGCGGACAGAGAGCTCAAGTCCACATCCTTTGTGAGAGGAGCTTTGGAAAGTGATTAGTTTATCAGTTGGTTAGCCACAGGTGGAGAGGCAGAAACCATGAGAGACAGAAGGAAGACTCAGGAAGTAGGACTGAGGGCCACTAGGGCCACTCGTGAGCCTGTGTTTCAAAGACTCTGCCACTTCTCCTGTCTGCTAACTTCTCTTCCAAGGTGCATAGCAGGGTCATGGCCAATTTACCAACCCCACAGTATTTACTAGATAGCCTCGAAGAAACTGGATCCTTGGACTTTGAAGGAGTTTGGGTGAGGAGTGGCGACTTTTTCTAGTAATCTGAGTGATAACTCCTAATTCCTTGACTGTGTTAGGGTGGCAAGACACACGTTTCCAGCACTCACATGTTGACCTCCATTCTCCCCGACCCTGGGGTGCTGGCTCTCTGTCCATTTCCGTTTCCTCCTCCATGATGACCAGCCCCTCTTGTGAGTCCCCACTCACAAGCCGTTGACTCTGGTTCCCACCTGCAGGGCCCAGGCTAACCATGTCCTCAAATTCCTCTTGCTGGCGACAGAATTCAGGCAGAGTTTTGGGCGCTGAGCAGGACAAGAGCCCATTGTCTAGTCCGCCTGTCAGTGCTATCTCAGCACCTAAATAGCATTTCTAGGACTGCCTGGCTGGTGTTGGAGCCACGTCCTGACTTCAGGAATCTGTACACCTCCTGGCTTTTTAGCATGGGCTTCACGTTGTCCTTAAATCTCTGCTCTCTCTATCTCTCCCTGATACTCACTTCCACCAGCACCCACCACAGCCACACCACCCACGAGGAAACCTGTGACCTCCCACCGCTGTGTGTTCGGTGACCCTGTCAGGCCCTCTGGGCTTCAGAGTAACTGCTGGGGTTATGACTGCTTTTCCCAGGTCCTTGTCCCTCTGGGGTTGCTCGCAGCCTTGCCTCGGCTCCACCAGCTCTGACTCTCCATCTCCACAAAAGCCTGCCATCCAATATGGCGACCCTCGACCCCCCAACTCCTCTCCTAACCCGGGAACCGGTGATGGCCATCCACCACTGCCCAGCGAGGGTGGCGGCGTGGAAGGAAAGCGAGTCAGCAGAACAATGGGCTATTGACTATGAATTCCATTCCTCTTCCCACCCCTGGCTGCTTTAAACAGTTGGAAGACGGGCTTTGATCACTATGTGTGTGTACACATATTAGCCACACCACGGCCTGTCCTACTTATCCTCTGGAATTTGTTGCAAAGCCGCCTTTTGGAAACTCCTAAGTAGGCTGTAATTCGGTGGATTTTATGTTCCGCTCACTGGCTGGCAAAGTCGTTTATTCCACAAACCCCTGGCATATCTGAGAGAAAGAAGATGCATGAGACGCGGGGCTGCCGGAGGCCCGCACACCCGCCACGTCAGGGCTGAGGGGGCCGCCGCCCTGCCTGGACGGAGTCTGAGGGAAGTTTCTTCACAGCGAAACTTCTACATTCTCAACTTCCATAACTTGAGTCGTTGGTAGGAAAGAGAAACAGTCTGTAAATGGCATTTAAAAGCAAATTGGATTGGCCTCCCCCAGCTGACACAGCCCCCGGTGCCGCCTGCCGGAGGACGCCGCGCTCGCCTCATCTGAAGCCGCCATTTGTCATGTGTCAGAGGATCTGAAATAAGATTCCTTTGTGTGCGACTGGCTAATAAAGAGGTTCTTAGCGTTAATAATTTACTCTAAATGCCATTCCCACATGGCTTCTCTCATACCTTCAATCTCGGGTATCGCGGCCGAGAGGTGGACAAGGATTTCTGGAGATCCTCAGTGTGTGTTCCCGAATAACATTCACATCAGACATCCACCTGCTTGATATGCGAGGCCAGCGGCTCGGCGGGCGGGTGTGAGCCCGCATCGGGAAAGCCACCCGCTTGGCAGGGAGGAAGCTAAGCCCATGGGCCGCGGGAGGGGGAGGATGGGCTTGTGACGCCGAAGGAAGAGAACGGGCCAGGGCGTCTGGATGCCGTTTGACCATATCTGTTGAGGACTCAGTGCGTCAGGCTCTCTGCTTGGCAGCAGGACCACAGGCGCCAAAGCAAGGGCTTCCTCACCTTCCAGACCTTTCGAGAATGGGGACAGGAGGGGGCCACAAGTCAACAAAATCAACAAACGTAGACAAACCTATTCACCTTTGTAGACAAGGCTTATGTGTTGCCTGCCCTGGCCCTCCCCACCCCAGTGATGGCGTGTCCTTCCTGTGGCCTCCTCTCCCTTAGAGCCCTCAGCACGGTCATCGATGTGGGTATCCTAGCCAATCTGGGTGGTTACAACAGAATAGCCTGGACGGGGTAGGCAGCCTAGACAACAGACACTTAATCCTCCTAGGTATAGAGGCTGGGAAGTCCAAGATCAATGAGCCAGCAGACCTGGAGTCTGGTGAAGGCCAGCTTCCTGGTTCGTGGATGGCTGTCTTCACACTGTGTCTTCCCAGGGCGAGAGCAGAGAGATGCAGAGCAAGCTCCCAGGTCTCTCCTCAGAAGATCGGCAATCCCATTCCTGAGGGCTCCTCCCTCATGACCCGATCACCTACCCATGTGCTTACCTCCTGACACCATCACTCTCGGGGTGAGATTGGATTTCAACATGCACCTGTGGAGATGGGGTGGAGGGGGACACCGCATTCAGTCCATAACAAAATGGACAATGCCAGCTCAAGGACTAATCTTTCTGTCTCTGCATCCCCAGGGTCTAGCACGGAGCCTGTCACACAGAGAGCACTGAATGACTGGTTGCTGGACAAAAGAAAGGCCCATCCCTGCCCCGACGTCTGGTGCAGGAGGCAGAGCCTCACCGAGGCTGCAGTGTGGAGGTCGCGGGCCACGGTCACCTCAGGCTAACGATGCTGCAGGGTACATGAGCCCAGACCGCAGTGGCTTCCAACAGCAATTTACTTCTTACCCATGTCCACGAGTATCACAGGCGGCCCTCCTCCTGCCCTCTCCCCTCCCGTGGCCCTCTGCTCCACACCCTCTTCATTGTAGCACCAAAGTGGGAGGGGCAGCCATCATTGCAAGCATGCAAGTCCTGAGGCGGCGGTGGGGGGGGGGGGGGGGTGTAGAGAAATAATAGAGAAACATGAAGGTTCTGGGACCATCTGCCCCGAAGAGGCGCATGTCACTTCCACCCACATTTCATTGTCCAAAGCATGCTGCATGGCCCAGTGCTGTCAGAGCGCCCGGAAATGTCCTCCTCCCACCGGATGGCTTGGTCGGGAGGCGCAGCAAACATGGAACCGCAGTATAGACAACTCCAAACACCATGCTAGCCGGCTGCCGTTGGCCTCAGTGATCGATCAGGGACACGGCACTCAGCTCAGTGTGTCTCGGGGCTGGACTGATTCCAGAGAAGCAAGGTCCTTGGTGACAGCTGCCTGTCCCGGGTCCTCACCACAGGGAGGTGTCCCCAGCAGCCGTGTGGAAGCCTGCACATTTTTCACATTTTCAAGGATGGAAGAACCAGCAGCTATATCCAGAGCTCCTGGCAATTCTCCCCAAAGGCCAGTGAGATGCTGAGGGGTCATGGGCTTTAGGCCAACCCAAGGATGTGTGGTCTCAGGGGACATGGCAGGATTTGGGGCACACCCACTGCCTCCTGACATGGTACTCCCATTCTGAGAGGGTCAGAGCTCACCCTCACACTTGCAGGGGTCAGTAGGGGACAGTCATGGCTGAGAGCATGAGTTGCAAATGCTCTGAATGGCCCCTTGGTCACACTCAGAGGCAAGTGCCTCACTGTGTCCTAGAGAGGTCAAGTCCTGTCCAGATGCGCCCATGCCCCCTCTGAGGGGAAATGGCCTACACCGGCTGCCCACTCTGTGTGTCTGGACCAGATGTGGGCACCCAGTCCAAGGGCAGCCACACCATGGGAGGGACAGGGACCTGTAAAGTCCTGGTGTAAAGAGATGAGCAGATCCCTCGCTCATGACTGTCAACCAGAGGCTAGTGAGAGAGGGCCTGTGGAAGGAAAGTAGAGCTCGTTAGCACCACACTAACCGGCATGATAGGGGCCACCTAGGACGAGGAAGGCCGCCGGCAGAGGGAGAAGACTAGAGAGGGCCTGCAGAGAGAAGCAGATGCTGGGAGAGAGGGAATTGCTTCTGTCACCATGCAAATACCATTCCCAATCGTGTCCAAAAGAGGCTGGACAAAAGTCTTCTGCTCCAGAGTCAGCTCTCGGTCCTTGGTCAAGACCAAGAGATCAGCCTGAATCCACTACCAAATGAACAGCCACGGTATGAGGCCCTCGAGCGGTGGCCCAGAGCAGGAGAGCCCCAAACTGACAGGTCCAAGGTGACATGGGACATTTCCAGGAAGGATGGAAGCTTTTTTGAGAAAAAGAATGAAGACTTTGAAATAAGGACAAAATACAATGGTGTCCTTTAGAAACCTAAAGATGCACAAGGTAGGAACATTAAAGTGGACAATTCAATGTTACTGATGAAGTAACTACTTTATTCGTGTGTTTACAGCATGCTTGTTGACACGTAAAACTGAAGTATAAGTGAAAATTTTGAGATGAATATTTTCTCCAAAGTCAACACTTGTTCTTCCATTTCCCTCTTGTTGTAGCTGGGGTGCATTTTTAGTTCCTGCCTTTGTTTATTTATATCCACCTTTGCTGGTTTTCATCAACGTTGGCAAAGGATTTTCTATTATAGTGGCCTTTAAAAAAGAAAAGAAAAGGCTTTTGGCTTTATGAATTTATTCTGCTTTTTTGTTTTCTGTTAAATTCATTTGAGCTTTTAGCTTTATTAATTCTGCTCATTGCCTTTGGTTTTGTATTGTTGCTCTTTATCTAATTTCTTGAGTTGAAATCTTAGGGCATTTATTTTCAGACTTGGTGTCTTGGCATTAATGGACCTAAGGCTTTAAATTATCTTCTGAATACCCATACTCCATATGTTTTAATATGCTGCATTCTTGGATTTATTCTAATAATGTAATTTCTTTTGTGATTGACTCTTTACTCCAATAATTATTTAGAGGACTAAGTTATTTAAATGACAGGTGCACAGATTTTATTCTTGCCATCATTCTGTTGATGATTTCTCATTTTGCTGCCTTATGGTTACCAAATGTGACATTTAGGTATGATAGTGATCCTTAGAAAGGTACTGATAGTTTATCTGTGACCTAACACATAGGTAAGTATATGAACGTTCCAGATACATTTGACAGGGATTTGGGTTCTCTATTTGCTTAACACGTAGCGCACATTCTGATGTCATTACCCTTGTGAATCATGTTGTTTCCTTTATAGCCTTACCCGGTTGTCTTGTTGCTCTGTTGAGATCTAAGTTAAAGCCTCTGATCTGATGCTGTCTTTATCTGTTTCTCCCAAGAATGCTATCAATTTTTGCTTTATGTATTTTCAAGTTTTTTTAGCATGTGCATAACGGTTTATGATTGTTATATATCATTTTAACAGGAAGTTCCTTTCATCAACATAAACTATTCCTCTTTATTTTATTTGCTATGAATATTGCTATTCCTGTGTTTTGTTTTATTAGTTTTCCCTGATATATTATCTTTTCACTTTTCCTTGGGTTTTCAGCTTCTCTATTACCTGTATATATGTATCTTGCTAGAAACTTAGGATTTTTTTAAAATACAGTTTGAGAATAACTTAACTCATTCACAAGAATTGTAATTGCTGATATGCTTAATTATTCTAACAATGCCATGCATATGTATCTCTGTGTATCCTATTTGCCATGATTACTGGTTTGGTTTTTACCCATTTTTTTTGCCTTTCACTAATTTGCTTGAGCTGTTTTCATTTGATTCCATTTTTCTGCTATATAGAGACTATACCATGGATTCCTACTTTTCTAGTGTTTACCTTAAAATTTTGTGAGTAATCCCTTGTATTTCTATAACAATATCTACACTAGTCAGTATTGAGAGTCACCCCAGCTCAAAATGAAAACAAACTGCCTGCCTATCACGCCTTCCCTCACCACTTCCACCTGTTATCCCTCATGCTAATCATACCTAAAATGTTTATCTAGCTTTTGCTTTTAAAATATTTTTACAACAAATAACAGGTTTTACTAATTTCTCTTCACTTCATTGTGTCTTCCTTATAGATTCATTATTTGGTATATTGTTACATGTGAGACACTCAGTTGTATAAAACCCGTCTCAACTTTATTCAGATATATTTGGGGGGGGTAAGAATTACATGGCTTTATCCTATAAGCTTTGGAAGTTATTTGAAAGTGTTTTAACGGTTTTTTGTGAAGGGAATATAGTATTTTGTTCATATTAATTTTAGGAAGTCCACAGAATAACAGCTTAAAAACCCTGAAGTGCATTTTTCTCTCAAGTAAAAGAAAGTCCAGAGGGAATCAGTGCAGGTCTAGTGTAGTCACTGCATGATGTCAAGCACTTGGGTTTCGCTCTTGTTGTTCCATAGAACATGGCCCAAAGCCACCTCATGGTTCAATACGGCTGCTGGGCCTCCAGCCATTACATCAAAAATAGCAGGAAGGAAGAAGGCAGAAAAAGAAGGGCACCCTATCCTTTTAAGGAGACTTCCCAGAACACAATAATTCTACTTATATTTATATGCTATACCTAGCTATCGCAGAGGCTAAGAAATGAGTTTTTTTTTTTTAATTGGACAGAGGTGTGCCTACATTAGGGCACATTACCGTGAAATTTAAGAATAGCAGGAATCAATAGAAGATCCTAAAAGCTCCTGAAGAATAGAAAAAAAAAAGTCACATTAAAAATAAAAGTTCACAGGGTGCCTGGGTGGCTCAGTTGAGGGTCTGACTTTGGCTCAGGTCATGATCTTAGGGTTCTGGGATCAAGCCCCGCATCAGGATCCCTGGTCAGTGGGAAGTCTGCTTCTCTCTTTCCCCCTGCGATTCCCCTTATTCATGCTCTCTCTCTCAAATAAATAAATAAAATCTTTTTTAAAAGGGGGGGTCCCGTTCCCATGTTTTAGAATCAGAACATCCATAGCAAGAATGGAAGCTAAAAAGCGAGAGACCAATACCTTCAAAAGTCCGTGGGAAAAGCATCTCCAAACTGAAACTCTATCTCCAACCAAACCCTCCAGTGGGAGAGTTTTCATCTTTCACAGGGAGGCCCTGAATGCACTTCATCAAAATGAGGAAGTGAGCCAAGAAAAAGGAAAACACCGGATCCAGAAAACAGAAGCCCAACCAAGAGAAGAGGTAAGGGAAAAACCCAGGAAAACAGCCAACAGAATAGTCAACACATTTGAACACAACGAGAAGAGATCTTCAGGTCTGTGGGAGACTTGGGGAACACACTCACAATCATGTGCTAACAAGTAATATAAACTAAGCAAATAAAAATAAAAACAAGTCTTAATCCAGAGGGGAGGGGGGAAAAAAGACATAATCCTAACACATTGCACAGCCAAGCCTGGATAGGATCTCTACGTTCACACGAACTGGTGATTTCCCCCCAAAAGTCTGGCTGGGGCTCAACGGGTGCAGGCAGGACAGATAAGTGTATTTGGTGGGGAGGAAATGGACATGTGAGCACATACGCAAAGGAAAATCTGATTTTCCACAGTTGCGAGTCACCTGATAGTTCTTAAGACGGAGAAATCAAGAAATGGCTACATCTACCAGAACTGGAGAAACGCAGAAGTAAACGGCAGGAGAACCAGCTCAAAGAATGGACAGTGCTTGCTCTGGGGAATCTGGATTTCCGATGCAGAGAGAGGGCAGCCCGCTGCTCTTTCCCATTTGAGCCCTGGCAATACTTTTTACTCTGTATAAATGGCACAAGTTGCTGAACAACAGAAATCACATATACTTAAGGAAAGAGATGAATGCCGGGCAATCTGGGGGTGGCAGGGGAGGTGATGGGGAAAGAAGGCATCTTTCACACTAGCCAAATACATTAATTCTTCCAGAGGCGAATGGGAAGGCTGGTAAATGTTCTGAGTCCGTACTCGTCTGATAGGGCTTCATTTTGCCCTCACACTTGACTGATAATTTATGTTCAAAGCCATTTCCCCTCGGAGCTTTGAAAATATGCTTCATTATTTTTTTGTATCTAGTTTTGCTGATGAGGAGCATGACGTCAATCCAGTCCTGGTTCCCATGCACAGAGGGCTGAATCGTGCCCCCCCCCAAAAGATGTCTCCAAGTCCGAACTCCAGCAATGGTTTCGAGTGTGACCTTCTTTGGAAAGATGATAGGTGCAGATATAATTAAGTGAAGGATCTCCAGATGAGACCCTGTAGGGTGGTCCCTAACTCTGACAGTTGGTGTCCTTATACCAAGAGAGGACACAGGGAGACCTAGAGAAGGGCATGGGAAGGCGGAGACAGAGATGGTAAGCCAATGAGGGGACAGGACTGGCGGGAGCCAGGGGACAGGAACCCAAGCGACACTCCCTCTGAGCCTCCAAAAGGGACCAGTGCTGACAACATTTTGTCCAAACAGTGTTAATTACATTTCTGTTGTTTGAAGCCACCCAGTGTGTGATCCTTTGTTATAGGAAACTGATAGACATGCATATAATTATTTTCCTCTTTGAAGGTTTTTAGGGGTCTCCCTGTATCTTTGATGTTCTAGAATCTCACTGCGACACATCTATGTTGGTGGATTTTTAAAATTTTGCTGGCCATCCTGGGACCCTTTAAGTCCGAGGATTTTTATCTTTCTTCAGTTCTGGAAAATTCCCTTCTATGAATTTTTTAAGTATTGCCTCTCCTCCATCATTTTTATTTTCTTCTTTTGGTACTCTTCATTCACCTATGTTGGTGTTGATTCATCTTTCTCTCCTATTTCTATTTCCTTCTCTTTGGCATTGTATTTCTGGAGAAAGTCTTGTCTTGATTTTTCAGGAATCAAGGGTCATTTCCTTCATCCACACTCATTTTCTAACTCAGTGCATCAATTCTGAAATTTTGTTTTAATGTCAACTAACAAAATTTTAATTTCCATCATCTCTAGTTGATTGGGATTATAGGAATCTAAAAGCCTCCCTATCTTTTAGGAGACGCCTTGTGACTGGAAGAAACTGCAGTGTGTCCTCAGAATGCCATCATCTAGTACCTTCTTCAGACCTACCAATTTTCGATTAGTACTTGTCTCTGATTCTGACATTCAGTGCTGTTAACTGCACCCTTATGAGGCACCAATTTGCTGAGCACTTAAATGTGCACCACCTTATTTAATGCTTTTTATTTAAGGATGGTAATATTCATATTCCCATTAATAGATGGGCAAGCTAAGGCAGAGTACAGTTTCCTCACCACTGATCACAGTAGAGCAAGTCAGCAGTAGAGATGAAATACAATCGTTAGTATGGCTGATTCTAGAACCTGAGCATGTGGCCATTCCATTATTTCGCCCTGAAGGATGTTTGCTTATGATGCCGCCCATCTCTAGATAGCGGTCGGTGCATTTTTTAATTGTTAAAGAATAGCGTAGAGCAGCGGTTCTCGATTGGGACTGACTTTGTTCCCTAGCGGACAGTTAACAATGTCTGGAGACATTACTGTCTCCACACAATGGGGGAGAGAGGAAGGTCCTCCCAGCCAGGACAGCTGTTAACCTCCTGACAGTGTGCAGGATGGCCCCACAACAAGGATGGCTTCAATGTCAGTAGTGCCGAGGTGGGGACACTGTGCTGTAGAGCATCTAGCACCTCTTCCAGCCCTGCGAGCCCACAGTGACTAGTCCAGAATGTCAGGGCTAAGTGCAGGAGAGCACCGCAGAAAGGCCTGAGTGAGGCCAGGCTGGCCACCGTCATGAGAGAACAGACTGTAAGAGTGAGGGACCGTCCCAGGCCAGGGAGTGGCAGCGTCACCGAAGTCATCGGCCCCTCGAGCCCCAGACTCCACACAAGCCTCTTTGGACCAAGGTAACAGTCACTGTGGAAAGCCCTTGGAGACAGGGCATGTAGCCTATTGGTGTGGAAGTTCCCTCTTTGTTCCTTCTTCCTCTCCATCTCAGAGAGGCAGCCATGCCCTTTTGACCTTCTCAGCCCCAAGGAGTCCTGCAGGATGGAGAGCAGGAAAAGACCCAGGGACAGACAGGTGGCCACGGTGGCAGCCAGATGTTGGGGGCAGCCGGCTGTGTGGTGCAGCTGCAGAGGCTGTCCCCAGCCTGGGAACCCAGCCTCGCCAAAGCAAAGCACGCTTCAAAGGAAGGGGAGCATGGCGGAGCAGGGAGGGGGTGCTGGGCTGGGTTCAGGTAAGATGCAGAGATCAAGGGCATTCTACTGGTCTAAACTCTCATGTGAGGCAGTGCCTTGCTTGGGAAAGAGAGCAGGCAAAGGAGGGAGCCTGCAAACAGAGTGGGGAGGCGGTGTCTGAGCCTGGCTCCCCGGCACCTCATTGTCAGAGCCCATGTTGGCCAGCATGATTCCAGAGCCATCCCGCACATGGGGCCAGCCCGGGCCAGAGCTGAGGCAGCTCCCAGCCATGCTGGACCCTCCGGCACGCACGGATTTCTCTAAAACAACCTGCCTGCCTCCCCTGCCAACCCCACCCAAATGACAGAAACACAGAGGGGTGAATAACCGGGAGGCCCCCCACCTTGGAACACATCCTTGGAACACCTTGGAACACATCAGGCACAGAGCAGGAGTGAGGCAAACCAAGCCTCCCACTTGCTCCTCCTTCTCCACTTGCAGGCGAGGAACCAAGGCCAGGAGGAGGAGACCAGCCAGGACTAACACAGTCCCCATCCCGGAACCCCTGGGAGCCCGCCACACCTCCCCACAGCCAGTCACTCTGTGCCGCCACAAATGGAGGAATGAAATCTCGGTTCTCAGTCCCTGTTTTTCTCAAACTCAAATCCCATTTCCCTATTGACCCACCGGAACATTTTGGAGATCGTTAATCTTCATTTCTGATTGATCTTCTGTCAATATTTCCCTGCCTCCCCCCCCACTCCAGCCTTTCCATCAAGCAGTTAATGAGCCGTAAACAAACACTTGGGTGCAGAGGGGGGTGGTTTTCCAGAAGCCCTGGAACACTGAATCAACATTGGGCAGCACAAACGGCCCCTCTGGTTCTGGTGTGGGGGTGTGTGTGCAAGTTTTTCCTCACTTGGGGTCCCCACCACTGATGAGGTGAGGATAACCTCCCCCTCTCCAAGAAATAACTAGCAACTTCCCAACACGAAGGCAAGGCATTGAACAAACCCCAGATCTCTTTCCTCCCACCACCCTTTCACTGCTACTCCGGGTCAAGGGCTCCACCAGAGGCGGTGAACTCAGGAGCACGGTGCCGGAATCAGCTCGCCTCCTGGCAAGTCCTGGGGATCTAGCTGGGTGGGATCCAGCCTGGAAAAAATGAGGGGAGACCTGGGTGGGGCCCCTAAGGAATGTCCCAGAGCGCGAGAGGGACGGAGAGTTTGGAAGCTCCCAAGAATGACAGTGGGCTGGAGAAGCCGCCCAGGACCCCTCACCCTGGAGGAGGGGGAGGGGGTCTCAGTTTTCTCATCCATCAGATGGGGTCAAGAATTCCTTTCTTATCTACCACCCAGGATTCCTCAAAGGACGTGGGGACATGGAGCTTGGGAAAAGCCTAGAGGAATTATAGATGTCAGCGAGGTGACCATCCCCCCCCCCTCCCCAGGCCCTCTGGCCCCAATGCCGGCCCCCCGGGGGGGCCCATCTGTCCTCCCCACCCGCCAAGGCCCTGGGAGTTTTTCTGCAACCCGCCTGAATGTTAACACGCAGGGAAAACTTCAAGGAAAACATACAGCTGATAAAAATTTAATGCTATATGTAACAAAGCAGAATGAATATTTAATCCGTGCTTTTATGCGAAACCACATAACCAACCGGCCCCACGCGGCGGGGAGGACCGCGCGCACCTCCCCGCTCGCGGCGCCCCGCGCCCGGCAGCGAAGCAGTTAAGCTGCTGGCAACAAGCAGCTCCTAATAAACACTCGGCTAATTCTGTAGGAAAAGCACTAATTAGAAAAGCAATAATAATCGGTGTAATTGCTCTAAATTACCCTCCTAACAGAGAACGGCGCTCGGAGCCGGGAACGCAGCTGCCGCCGCCCAGCCCCGCGCCCCGCGCCCCGCGCCAGCGGCCCCGCGCTCTGCTGCCCCCTGGCGGCCCCCGCGCGCCGCGCCCGCCTGGCCACCAAAGCTGCCGCGCGAACCCCGGCGCTCGCGCGCCCCCTGGTGGCCACACCGGCGCACCGACCTGCCGACGGGCTGGCACTCCGGAGGAGGAGAGAACAGATACTTGGACTTTTTCCCCTGCCCTCAGCCTTTCCCCCAGGGGACTACTGACAAGGAACCAATGTCACACTGGCTGGACTCAAGGAAGAGAGAACGAGGTCAAAATCATAATGGAGTGAATGGACCTCTAAACAGTCCTCAGCATTCAGGATGGTGTGGATTGGGGAGACTGCTTTAGGAATGGGGTTGAAACAGACAATCTCAAAGAATCGGAGCCTTCCTCAAACGTGGGAGCTCAGTATTACAAGACAGATGGAAGGTCCTGGGAAGACCTTCTCAGAGCCCCGCCTGGCATGAGCACTGGAATCCCCTGTGTGGGTGGGACTGCTTTTGATCTGACCTGGAGTGCAAGAGGGGGCAAGGGGCGGTGTCACCCTGGCAGGTAGAGAGCACTCACTATGTCTCAGCACACCATGCCCACCCCTGCCTTCAAGGGTCAGAGTGAGCTGGGCCCCTCAGCCTACGTGCCTCCCCAGGCGAAGCCCCAGACACTATCCTGGACAACTGTCTTTCTGCTTTGCTTTGATCCCTGCTTCACACCCACTGGCAGCTGCTTAAGTGCAGGAGTACAAGGTCCTACGAGCCTGGAGTCACCTCCCAGCACATGCTGGGTGCCAACAGAGAGGGCAAGGGTGCACCCTCTGGGTGGGAAAGGAGAGCTGAAACCAAAGGTGCTGGCAAGAAGCAGAGGAGTGTCCTCTGATGTGCATGGACACAGACCCTACTGGCTGGGTAGTCAGGGAAGCCCTCTGGAGGAGGCGTGGTCTCAGCTAGCCCCGGGAAGCTAATGCTAGTTGTTTAGAATAAAGACCCGGAGAGTCTGGATGGATTTTGGTACAACTTACCCCTCGGCAAAGGGAACAGGGAAGGATGTGCACCAAAGAAAACCCAAATACTGCTCCCCTGTCCCCCACCCTCCCATGACCATACCCGCTTCCTGACACCAGTGCCAGCCACCCTCCTCTTTACCCCCAAGCCAAGGCAGTAGGGAGTGTGCATAGTTAGGGGACCAGACTTCCTGGGTTGACTCTTGCTTGACTCCTCCATTGACTCGCTGTGTGACCATGGACAAGTTTCTTAACTTCTCTGTGCCTCGTCTTACTCCTCTGTACAATGAGGATACTAATCATAGGAGCCTAGCTCATGGAATTATTGGAAAAACTAACTGAATCACCCCGGGTAAAGAGGAGTACAGCACACACTCAGTGCAGAAGAGCCATTCATAGTGTCTCATCTGTGTAACAGAACAGGACACACCATGATGAAATAAAGCCATGTCTGAAAACCTCTGAAGTTAACAATCTCCAAGGTCTCTTCCAGCTTTAAAATTCTATGATTTTTAAAATGATTTCTTTTCTTTTACTCACTTCCCCACCTCTGAGCCTTTGCTCCTACTGTTCTCTGCCCACCACCGCCCCCCCCCCACGCCTCCTACCTGCCTAGTGTCTCCTTATAGGGGCCCTTCCCTGGGCAGCTTCTCTCCCGGCCAGGCAGAGGTGATCTGCCCCTCCCCCCCCAGGCTCCTGGCGCTCCCCCTCCCCATCATTGTTTGTCCCCCTCCTGTTTCCTCATCTCTCCTACAGGAGCCCCGGGAACCTGGAGAGCTCAGGGGGTCCCTCACCTCCTGCACACCTGGCCTAGACTAGATTGTTCCATGGATGCTACATTAATGCTACAGATGAGGAAACTGAGGCACAGAGGCACAGAGCAAATTGCGGGAAACACCCAGTCAGTCAGAGTCGGGGGAGAAACCAGGGCCCTGCCTCTCGGGCTGGCTCTGTGGCTTCTCTTGGGGGGGTGGGGGGGTGCAGCTCACCAGCTCAATTCCCCAGGCAAGCTTGGGCACAGCCAGGCAGCAGACTTCTCCCCTCTGGGAATGCAGACAGGGGCCAAGATAAGGGACCCGTGCATGCTCACGCACGCGTGCACACGCACGCACACGCACACCCACGCACGCACGCCCACGCACGCACACAGAGGCAGTATCATTTCCAGTAGGGTCTGTGGAGATCATCTCACATTGGGACCATTGCAGAAGCTTCCAGTCAGTCTCCCTGCTTCAGCGGGTGTACCCCCCCTCCAGCCCATCCTCCGCAGAGCAACCAGTGACCTGCTAAAATCAAGTCACTCCCCGTGCAAGAAGTCAGCTCACTCAGAGTTAAAGCCAAGTCCTTCCAGCTCCCAGGGTCCTGCATGCTCAGACCCCAAGCTCATCCTCCCCCTGCACAATCCCTCTTTGTTCCAGCCGTATTGTCCCATTTGATATTCTCAGACACCAAGCACAGCCCTACCCAGGCTCTTCCATCTGCCTGCAATGCCTTTCCCCAGACGGCCACACGGCTAACTCCTTCCCACCCTTCTGATTGCTGTTCAGATCCCCCTCCTCAGAGAAGCCTGTCCTGGCCACCATATTTGAAAGAACATCCAATCATGCTTTATCCCCCACCTATCTTGGTTTCACAGAACTTCTTCATTTGGCATAAAATATATGTGTGTGTGTGTGTGTGTGTGTACATATATATACACATATATATATACACAAAGCATCTCTGCATACATATATATATATATATATATATATATATCTCATTATCTTTTTCTACCCCACTAGACTGAAGGCCTATAAAAGCAGGCATTTTGCCTTTTGTTCACTCACATATCCCCATACCTGAAATAATATTTGCCGCACAGTGTGAGTTCAGTAAATGTTTGATAAATGTTAAGTTAATCGCACAGTTGTGAAGTCACAAAGAAATGAATTTCTAATGGTGGGATCCTACGCACTGCTACTGAATGGGGCAGAGCAGGTCCCAGGAAAGATCTGTAGAATCAAGTGACTTCTTGATGTCTCTGTACACATTCTTCGTCTCCCATTGTAAGGCAAGTGGTTGGTGTGCTCCTTCATTTGAAAAGCTGTCAAAATACAATCGCCATTTTGTTAGCATTGGGTGGTCGGTTTAGATGTCTGTTTGCCTGGTTTTCTGGGGCTGAGTACCGGTAGGGCACTCCCGGTCTTCTCCATGACGTGAGGTTTACCGAAGCACACAGAGTAGACACCATCTCTCCCCCAGTGGTCTCTCCTGACTCTAGGTCCCCCCCGCCAATTGTTTCCTGCCCAGCCAAATGGAAAATTTAATTTCCAACTAATTAGCCCTGAATTTGGTGCACCTTATCAAGTTACAGGACTACCCCTTTTCCAAGGGAGGCGGGCTCCCCACCCACATGTGGCCAACATTTGACACTGCTTCTGTAGGAGGGAGACAAAGGCCACCAGGCCTGCCATTGTCCCTGCTCAGGAGGTCATGGGCAGACAGATACAAAAGCCTGATGAATTCTTCATTACCCTCTGAAAGGGTGGCTCCGCCAGGCCCCTCTATCATTGGTCACAGGTGGGTCCTTGAATACAGGAGAAGGACTTTATCTTCTCAACCAACCTGTTTCCTTTCTTGAGTCTTTGAACAGGGCTCCCTCAACCTCCTTCCCACAGCCTCCTCCCCTTGGAGGTGCCAACCATGCAGTTCAGCTGAAACCGGAATCCCCACCACCAGGTCAAGGCTAGGTCGGTCAAGGCAAGGTTGCCCCAGCATCCAGAGAAACTCCCATTCCTTCCACACCACAGTACTTGCAACTGAGCAAGGCCTCAGGGATCAGTGGGTGAGACCCTGGTTCTTGGGGGAGTTGTCCCCTTCCCTGCTCCAAAAAGGGTCTCCAGGGAGAGATCTGCCCCTCCTTCCGCATGGACAGGTTTTAGGAGGAAACGCCCTCCCCCAGCTGCTTCCCCATCCCCCAGGAGTCCAGGGGGCAGGCCTGAGCCTGAGCCTGAGTCTGGAAGGGAAGGGGCCACAGTGCCACAGCGCCCTCTGCTGGTCGATCCCAGGCCACGTGCGGACTGGGAAAGATGAGGCCTGGGGGGAGGGGCTGGTTTGAGTTAATGAGCTATGTGCTTTCCTTGCCCTATAATCCTCAGTATTTGATGTAGCAGCCAATTTAACTTAGCTGTGGGATAATTTGTCATGGGGTTGTTAGGATGGGGGAAGCTAGAGTGGTATGAGGAAGAGTGGGCAAGACAGGGCCAGAGAGAACAGGGGACTCTGCCAGCACTTCCTAGAAATCCTCCCAGGGGAGGCACCAGGAGCCCAGAAAGAGAAGCGTGGACAGGCTGAGGACTCCTCGAGGCAGAGCTAGGATGCGATCAGGAAGGGAGGGATGGGCCCAATGACCGCAGGACCGAGCCCCGGGCCAGGCAGAAGGACCTGGCTTCTCCACTGAGGACAGGGCTGTGTCTGTGTGACTCTCCAGGGCCTGGGACCCTTCATACCTATTTACTGGATCCATGTAATCGGGGGACCAGGAGAAGGATTGATTGATTGGGTCCAGGGACCAATGAGTGAGCTCCACACAAAGCATCTCTGCATCCCAGAATGTGACAGAACCAGGACATTCTGGCCTCATTTCTGTGTCCCTGCCTCGTGCTTCCCTTAGAGTCAAAAATCAGAGGATGTCAGAGTTAGATGGTCCTTAGAAGGTAATTCATTTTACAGAGAACCTGGGTGGCCAAAGGTCCCGGCTTGCCAAGATAGCTGCCCCAGGTTCCACCTATGTCCCAGGGTAATTATTAGCAACCCTCCCTTCCACTCACAAGAGCATCCTTGCAATGTGGGCAGTTAACCCTATGTTCCCCTGCAGAAGAAGAGACGGGTGGTCATGCTCCAGCCCCCTGTTGGCCTGTGCTCTTTCGGCTCTGCTGACCCACTGCCAAGAGCCAAGGCCCCAGCACTTAAGTCCACAAAGCTGGAGGCCCCCTACCCACTGGAACCCGTGTCCTGCCGGCAGCCCCGCACCCCCCACCCTGTGACTGCAGCCTGGAATCAATCACTACACATTTCTCTCCTGGGGCCTGAAACTCAACCGTGGCTAAAGGCCCGACCAGAGATGAAGAAGTCACCCATCTAGAAAGGACTGGAATTACAAGATGGATTTGACCATTTTCATCCTATGGTCCTGAGCAGAGGGGGTCGGACAGCCTCTCTCTAGTAAGACCCTAACGCTGCCTTTCTGATAGCCCGTGGCCCTGATGTGTGTCCATCGCGCCACGGCACCCTGCAGACCTCACTCACTGGTCCACCCAATTTTCAGCTGGCCTGCTTTCTGGGAGGCAGCGCCAGCCAGGCATCAACTGGAGGGCTGGATTCTCACTCCTCCCTTCTCTTTTCAGGAGGTGTGCCATCCTCCTCCTCCAGGCATTCCAGCCTTCCTACTTCTGGATACACCAGGCTCCTTTCCCAGGATCGGGGCTGCCTGAAGCCTGCCTCTAGCGCTCGCTGCCTTCCACTCTCTGGAATGTAGCACCACCTAGTGGCCGTCTGCAGCCTAACAGTGCGACTGGTGAGGGAATCAACAGATTTTTCAAACATCAGCCAACTACCAGGCATTATGCCAGCCTGTGAGGGATGGGCAGGAGACTAAGAAGAAAAACCAAGGCAAGCAACAAACAAAAAGCCTAAGACGTGGTCCCGGCATCAGAAGTCAGCTACTTTTGAGCATAAGCATGAGTCAGACCGTCAAGGGTTTAAATCCTGCCTACAGCGCTTATGAGCTGTGTTATCCTGGGCATGCTATTTAACCTCTCTGTGCCTCTTTTGTAACATGGTAATAATAAAAGTATCTCTCTCAAAAAAGATGTTGTAAAGATGAACTGAGTTGAAGGATTAAAACCCTTAGCACAGGGCTCAGCCGGCAGTAAAGGAGTTTTTAAATGGATGTTATACTTACTGAGATGATAAAATGCTTAATTCAGGCTAAATGTTGTAAGAATTCCAAGAAAGGTTCACCCAGTTATGAATTGGAATCATGACAGAGAGCTTAACAGAATCATGACAAAGAGATTAACAGAACTGAGTAGGGCCCTGCAGAAAATGTAGGGCCTGGAAGCAGGTCAGTAAACCTCTTTCAGCCTTGTCTTTAAATGACGACAAGACAAAATACTTGAAGGTAGAGAACCCAAGCAGATCATCCTTAAAGTAACATCTTTCAGTGATTAAGGGGTAACACACCTACCATGTGCCAGGCTTTGAGGCTTCAGAGAGAAGGAGATATGGTCACAGACCTCAAAATCACAATTTATATCACAGAGAGAAGAAATGGTGGGCCTTCCCCACACCAATCCCTACACCAAATGCTGAAGACAAAAGTCAAGGCCATTTGTGGGGACTATATCCACAGCAGGTAAAATCTCCAGGATGTCGTCCCCTCTGGAAAGGGCCATCAGGGATCGGTGGGGCGGTGGTCTCATCAGATACTTAACTGGGGAAACATCCCCTTCTGGGCTCCCTTGGGTCAGCCACAGAATTCATCTTCTTTCAACTTATGGCTAAGGGCCCAGTGTTTCTGCGGTCTCTCAGCATTCAGAAGTTTCTTTAAAATATATATATACACAATACTATATTATTATTATATAATATTATTATTATATATAATATATATAATATTATATATAAATACATATTATATATTATTTATATATAATATATTTCTTTGAGACAGAGAGAGCAAGTAGAGAAGCAGGAGGAGGGGAAGAGGAAGAGAGAGATCCTGAAATGGATTCCCTCCCCACTGAGTGTGGAGCCCAACACAGGGCTTGATCCCACAACCCTGAGATCATGATCTGAGCCAAAACCAAGAGGCAGCCTCTCACCCTCCTGCAGCACCCAGACACCCTGCTATTTAGACGTTTCTCCCACCTCCCTGCCATGTGGCCCTCTCCATGAAATGCTCACACATATGCTTTTGCATCTTCCAGACTAGCAGAGAAGTCTTTCTCTTCTGGTAGCACAGAGTCCTCTATAAAGAAACTTAATCATGGCAGTGACTTCCCATCACCTCGGCCATATTGGAATTCTGGATGAGAAGCCAGTCACGGGTCCCACCCACACTCCACGAGAGAGGACTGTGCGGGAGTATGGATCCGTGCGTGCGTCCGCCACCATAAGCCAGATCAGTGACTGCACTTAAATCAATGAGCTTTGAACAGGAGAGTCAAGATACCAATTAGCTTTTGATTTGATTAGATTAAACATGCTTATTAAAGCTAACTACTTAGAGGACAAGCCAAGATATATAACTCCAAACTAATGGAGAGGGGAGTGGATGAGAGTCCTCAGTACAAAAGAAAACAAAGAGGGGAGGGGAGGAAAAAGAAATGAAGAAAACTGAGCAAGTAGAAAATGCATATGAATAGAAATAAATATGCATTTTATCAGTAGTCAAGTGTAAGTGGATTAATTAACTCACCAGTGAAAAGCTAAAGTTCGTATTACTCAATTTTTAAGTCATCTAGCTACAAGCTATCTGCAAGAGACATTCTGAAAACACAAAGATGCTGAAAGTAAGAGGATGGAAAAAGTAAATATAGCGTCCGAAAGAAAGGAGACTGGATAAACACACTGTGATTTGGTCAAGTGAAATATCGTCCAGCAATGAAAATGAGTAACTCACAGCAATACTGACCCATGTGGACAAAAACTACAAGAATGTTGATTATTTTTTAAAAGCAAATAAGTAAATACAAATTGGTTAATTAATTAAATAAAAAAGCAAGTCATAAAAGAATGCATGCCATATGATTCCACTCAAACAAATTTCAAAAGCATTCAAAACTAAAGAATATATTGTTTGTAATATATGCTTATGTGATAAATTATAAAGAAAAAAGAAATACACAAAATTTTCTCCAGACATGGGGAAGACATTTGGAAAGGTTACAAGGAGGTTGAGAAGTGATTGCAATGGAAACTTGGTAATATTTTGAACTGAATAATAATACAACAGTACATGAAAAAAATGTAAGCTTAATGCACAGTAGATGCATATTCCTCTTATTTGTATTTTAATATCTTTCATAAGTTCATGTGTGTAATATCCTTTCTGATTTGTTTGTAATTCAATAACTAATGACACCCCGGTGGCTCAGTTGGTTAACTGTCTGCCTTTGGCTCTGGTCATGATCCCAGGGTCCTGGGATCAAGCCCCACATAGGGCTCTCTGCTCAGTGGGGAGCCTGCTTCTCCCTCTCCCTCTGCAACCCCTGCTCGTGCTCTCTCTCGCTCACTCACTCTTGCTCTATCTCAAATAAACAAATAAAATCTTTTTGAAAAATTCAAAAACTATTTAAGATTTTTTTGAAACCCTAGTAAGTTATTGTATTCTTGATCCAGACGAAAAGTACAGCAATGGCACCTCAAGGAGAGAGGCATTCCCCTGGGATTGTGGCAGATGTCACAAACACCTACTTGGAGCATGCTCCAAGGTAAAGTCTCCACCCACATAGCCCAATAAAGACTCAGAACTGCTCATGGCCCTGGCAGCCAAAAGACCCTCTCATGCCGGGGATTTGAGGCTGGACCAAGGGATCCTTTTTCCTTTTTGTTTTTCGAGTGAACCTGATCGATGTCCACTCCATTCTCAGCATCTCAGAATTCCTGTCCGGGTGAGAAACTTCCCCACCATGCTACATGATACTATGTGCTTGGGTCCCTTTCTCATTTCATACCATTTTTGGTAACAGCTGCCACAGGCCAGACCACGGGCTGACTGCCAGGGGAACCAAAATGAAATATGGCAAACACTTTCCCACTCCCAGATGCTCAGAGCCCAGGAGTGCTGCAGACAAGCAAACGGGCCAATGCAATAGGGAATGTTCAATGGAGTAAGGACCTGAGCTGTGTGCACAAGGGGAGAAGACAGGGAAGGTTTGCAAACTCAGAGCGGAGATAGGGAACCTAGCTGGACAAAGTGGCATCCCATCTGAGAAGGCAGAGGGCCTACAGTGCCATCCTCCCAGCATCAACCAGACTTAGACCTGGAAACAACGGTTCATGGATCTATGCCCCAGGGGCCAAAACTTTCCTGGCTCCTACTGTATAGTCCTCCAACGACCCACTGGGGCGATGAGCCCCACTGTTTGACTCTATGCTTCTCACACTGGGGCCCTCCTTTAGGTTGTCCTGCAGTGTGGGGGAGCGCCCTGCTGAGATGGTGGCAGCAGGTGCCCAGTCTGTCCTACCCCAAGCCCTTGGCAGGGGGTTTGGCCTGTTGGCCCGCCACATGATGAGCAGAACTGGAGAAACTGGAACACAAGACTCCTGCCTTCCCCCCCTGAAGTCCCTCCACCAGGAGCATGCAAAACCAGTCCAAACTCTTGAGCCCGGGGAAGCTCAACTTGGGGGCACCCCGAGAGGAGGCAAGGAGGCTGGGAAAGCTGGAGGTGTTCATCTGTAGTGGGGAGACCCGTTCCACAACTGTCTAGCCGTGTGGCTTGGGCAAGTCACATCGCATCTCTGGCCTCGGTTTCCTCCTCTGTGAATTGGACATAAACTATGCCACCCTCTCGGGATGGAAATGGGGGAAGGAGCTGACCCAAGGAAGCCCACCGAGAGACACAAAGCTCAGTCTTCGTTCTCAAGTCTGGCCAGAGATGTGAGACTCCATAGGTCAGAGACGCCTCCCTCTCCACTCAAGGATACTCTTGGCACAACCTCCACCCAGATCAGGCCCAGGCTCACTGGGTTCCCTCCTCTGGACTCCCATGTGGGTTCCCAGGGGGGTTTAGACAAAGCCCAGTGCAGAGTGATGGAGAGGAGGAAATCAGACCTTTTCCTACAACTTGTCCAGACAGGAAGTTGGCTGGGGGGTGGGGGTGGGAGGATGCTATGCACCCAAAGGATGCTATGCACCCCAGCACCACCAGGTGGCCCCAAGGAGTCAGCCACTGCTTGGATCTCCACTCCAGGGGCTCCCCGAGACAACACATGATTTTAAAAGAAGAAGCCTGAAGCAGAGAGACCTCCACAGAGAAAATCCAGGCCAGCTTCCTTACCTTTTTGGAGGCCACAGACTTCTTGAAGAATCAGATGAAAACTACTGATCCTCTCCCTCGAAAAATGCCCCAGCCCATATACTCAGCGTAGGACATAGGAAAGTCTTCCCCCTTGTTGGTACCCTGGGGGCCACTCTGTCTTCTAAAGGGAGGGCACTGACAGAGATAAGACTTTTCTCCATATTACTGGGTCACATTACTGGGTCACGGCCATGTATATGTCAGGCACTGTTCTAGGCACTGGGGATACAATAGTGACTATCAAGATGGGCAGGGTCCCTGTCTTACAACCTAGTGAGAAAGACACTCTAGGAAATAACTGCTCTCATAATTAATCACAGTTGGGACACAGGGATCAAAAAATACCATGCTATGAGAATATAAAAGGCGGGGGGGGGGGGCGGGGTATCCAAAGGAGAGGAAGGAAGAAAAGCTTCTCTGAGGAAGTGGTGTGCAAGCTGAGATGGGAGTTGGATAGGAGGGAGTCAGGTGGAGAAAAGGAGGAACAGCATTCAGTCAGAGGGAACAGCAAGGGTGAAGTAGTGTAGCTGGTGGAAACCAGTGTGGCTGGAGCAGCACTGATCTGCTCTCAGAAGAGATGAGCGGATCTCCCCTGTCGAACCACAGAGAAACACCAGCTACTTGGGGGCTGATGTCTTTTGTGGGTATTTGTGACTAAACTCTATTGGGTCCTGCTGGTCAGAACTCTATTGGGTCCTGCTGCTAAAACCATAGATTCATTGACCTGGAAACCCCCAAAGAGGGTTTCCAGCAGCCTTATGATCCTGATGCACGAGGAAATCACCCGAGACACTTGGAAAAATATTTATGATCAGACCCTACCTATTCCAGGCCAACTAAATCAGAGTACCTGGGCACAAGACTCTGTCGTGGGTACTTTGTAAAACTCCTAGATGATCCCATTGAGCATCCAGGGAAGAGAATCACTATCTTTTTTTTTTTTCTTTTAGTAGCTGGGATGACTGAGGCTCAATTAATTAAATAACAATTTAATTAATGAATGAATAATATAAATAATAATAAAAGAATTGCTAATTAATAAATTAATAAAATAACATTTCTAAGTTATCTTAGAAATGTACCCATATTCACCTTATACAAGAATTATGAAAGTGAAGAAAGAGAAAGTTATAGAAATCTCAGTGTTTAAAATACAGTTGAGGGTACCTGAGTGGCTCAGTCAGTTAAATGCCTGCCTTCGGCTCAGGTCATGATTCCAGGGTCGTAGGATCAAGTACCGCATCAGGCTCCCAGCTCAGTGGGGAGCCTGGTTCTCCCTCCGCCTCTCTTTCTCTCTCTTATGAATAAATAAATAAAAGCTTTAAAATATATATAATGTGGTTGAACTTTGGGAAAAGTGGATCTCACTTTCTCTTGCTTCATCCAGAAAAGCAGTATTAATAAGGTGGGTGTCTAAGTGTAACGGAGAGCTACACGCAAAAGAATGAAGTTGGACCCCTTCCTCACCCAAGCACAAAAATTGATTCAAAATGGATCAGATTCCTAAATGCAAGAGCTAAAATAATAAAAATCATAAAGGAAAACATGTCCTTCATGCCCCTGGGTTAAGCAGAATTTTCTTAGGTAGGAAACCAGAAGCAGAAGTAACCAAAGGAAAAAATAAAACAAATGGACTTCATCACAGTTACAAGCTTCTGTGAAACAGAACATCATCAGCCAACAGGGAAATGCAAATCAAAACCACAATGAAATGCCTCTTCACACCCCGTAGAAGGGCTGTCTCCCAAAAGACAGAGGATGTGGCAAAGATGTGGAGATGGTGGAACTTTTATACTGTGCTGCTGTCACTTTGGAAAACAAATAATCATCTCCTCGAAATGTCAAGCGTAGAGTTATCGTGTGTTGTAACAGTTCTGCTCCAAGGTGTATAGCCAGGAGAGATGAAGACACGTGCCCACCCCCTGTGCGTGAAATATTCGCATCACCATTGGTCAGAATGGCCAGATAAGGGGAACAGCCCCAATGCCCATCAGTTGATGAATGGGTAAATAAAATGTGGCATCTGAACACAATGCAACACTCTTCAGTGATAGAAAGGAAGGAAGTATTGATACACGCTACAACGTGAATGAATCTTGGTACCATTCTTCTAATTGGAAGAAGCCAGTCACAGAAGACCACATATTGTATCATTTTATTTGTATGAAATGTTGGCAACAAGCAAATCTACAGAAAGTAGATTAGTGGTTGCCTGGGGCTGGGAGGATGGAGGGAGATAGAGAGGGAGTGCCAGGGGTACGCGATTTCTTTGGGGGTGATAAAATGTTCTGAAATTGATTGTGATGATACTTGCACAACTCTGTGAATGTATTAAAGCCACTGAATTGCACAATTTAAGTGAGTGAATTGTGCAGTATGTGAGTTATATTTCAATAAAGCTGTTTCTAAAAAACAGTGTCATCCCCACTTCCTTATTCTGCGTAGGATTGGGTCATTGCTTTCTTACATTTCACGCTTTCCATGCTTTTTCCTCTCTCCATATTTGTAATCCCACTCATCTACCTGGATTTGTTTTTTTATGTCTGATCTGGTGATCTCTGTCTCTGTCTCTGTCTCTCTTTCTCTTTTCCTTTCTCTCTTTGATCTCTGAGCTCTCCCTTCATTTCTTTCTCTCACCAAGAAGTGCTGCCTTTGCAGATTTGTTCACATAGAGAGCTGGTAAGTCATCAAGCAAGTGGATTTTCAGTGAGTCAGTGACCTTCTGAGTTTCCTCTTGTCACAGGTACAGGTTACCCAAGTATATTTGGCACATCACATCGGTTGTGTCTTCAAAGAAGAACAAAGTGGGGATACTCCTAAGACTGATAGAGCATATGGCCAAGTTGATTCCTTGGCAGATGGAGCCACTTAGGAAAAAGACTTTTCTGACATCTTCTCGTACTTGGGTACCCTACCCTCTAAAGGGGGCCAACCCAAGCAAGGCAGTGATGACTGAGAGGACCCTGGATGAAAGCAGGAACACTGAGTGACCCAAATGTGGCACATAGCATTTCCCAAAGGGGGGACACTAATATTTCTGATCCCACATGCTCTTCCAAATTCTTGGACAATCTTCTTTAAAAAGTAGAATCTAATTTCCCTCCCTTTGAGGACAGCTCAACCTTGGGGTCTTTCTTCTAATGAAGAGAATGAAGCAGAAGGGATGTTGTACCTCCTGATGCTAGATAGAAAAGGTGCTATGGCTTCCATTTGGTACTCTTGCTATCTCTCCCACTCTCTCTCTTTCTCTATCTTTCCTTCTCTCCCTCCCTCTGTCTCTCTATCTCTGTCTCTTCCTCTCTCTCTCCCTCTCTTCCTTTCTTATATATGATCTTGTGATCTCTCTCCCTCCCTCTCTCCCTAGAGATCCAGCCTCCTTGTTATGAGGAAACCCAAGACCCATGGAGAAACCACACTCGTGCATTCCGGCCAACAATGACCTAAGGTCTCAGCCCACAGCCAGAATTAACCTCCAGACAAGTGCAGGAGGGAAAGAGGGCAGGAAAGAAGGAAGGGAGGAGGGAGCTTTCACATGATCTCGGTTTCCAGCTTCCCCATGCACCCAGCTGACAAGTAAAAGAGACATGCTGTCCCTGCTGAGTCCTCTCCATATTGCAGATTCCTAAGATATTAGTTACCTATTACTACATAACAAATCACCCCATAACTTTGTGGCTTGAAACAACATTTATGTTCCCACAGCTTCTGTAGACCCAGCAACTGGACATGGCTTTGCTGGGTCCTCTGCATCAGGGTCTTTCAAGGGCTGCAATCAGGGTGTTGGCTGGGGCTTTAATCATCTCCAGGAGCCACTGGGGAAGGCTCCGCTCACTCCTGTGGTTGCTGGCAGGATCATCTTCGGTTCTGTCACCTGGGCCTCAAATCACACGGCAGATTACTTCCTGCAAGCCACACAATTAGAGCAAAAACGGTTGCAAGATGGAAGCCCTCATGGAAGTGACACCCCCATCATTTTGCCATATCCACTCATTGGGAGAAAGTTGCTATGTCCAGCCACACATAAGGGCAGAGGATCAGACAAGAGTGAGAATACCAAGAGCCATAATCAGAAGCTTCTTTAGCACTTTGCAAAAGCAATGTCTCGTCCATTTAATCAACTAGGGTTGGGGACAGTTTGTCATTAAGTAACTAGAAAACACCAAAACACAGGGAGATGGATGACCTGAGCAGGAAAATTGTATAAGTTGGATAGTTACTAGGTGCCGGGATCATTTTACAGGTGGGAAAACTGAGGCTTAGAGTTTAGTAACTTGCCACTGTTATTCACGGCAGAATGGGGGAAAAAAAAAAAAAAGTTCTACTGGATGCCATAGCCCATGACCTTTTCATTTTTTCTCTTTCCTATCTTCTGAAGAGAAACAATTCCAAGCCATCTGAATATCAAATAACATTTTACCAATGATTTTTCTAATCCCTGAATGTAACCAGCTGAGATTATTTCAAACTTCACTCCCATCCATACTTGTTCAACCTCAGTTATGAAGGACTTTCCTCTTAATGCAAATTCTATATTTTATAAAGCTGGCAGAACCAGCCCACTATGCTTAGCTGGATTTTCCTCCATAAAAACAAGCTTTCTGGAATACTATTACTGGTTACCCATGGTGAGGACATAGATTCCAGGAAGCTGGTTTCAAAAGCTAAAAAAAGAACATGAGGCAGACATCTGCTTGAGTAGAGAAGAATGTAAAACTCGCTCCTGTTGCTGGTGTGACCAGCCCCTCCCCACCCCCTGCCAGTAGTCCCTCAGGAGGGGGTTCAGGCTGAACCCATAACAAACTCTGTGTTTGGTGATTTATAGTTTCAGAATAGGAGGGAGGCTGACTTTTAACTGCAAAATTTGTTGCACTGCTTTTAAACCTATAATGTGCATGTTGATTACCTTTTAAAAAATTTGTTCAAAAACTAATCTCAGATGAGAGATTTCTATAAAGGGAAACTGAGACATTTGCCCGGTTGGATTCCATAATTGTTGTATCCTCATGGATGCTGATTCTGGGATGCCCTGCATGAGGTCAGGACCAGTTCCTTCCTCAGGCCTGGGAACTCAGCAGGGCCTTACAGAGCAGAGAGATGGTCCGTTCAGGAGCACCCTGCCTGGTGTGAAGACAGGAAGGTTTTTCCAGAAGCAGCAGATAACCCAAATCCAAACCTCGATGCTCAAGATTGTATGATATTCCAAAAGATTAACCAGATCAAAAGGATGACCTCACTCTTCTGCAATCCACAGTGATAAATTGTAATCCTAATGTGAATTAGTTATGTATTAATTGGAGTGCTTAGTCCATTAATATTTAGTTATTGACATTATTGGAATTAGGTCTGCCATTTTATTATTTGCTATCTCTTTGTCTCCTCTGTTTTTGTTTGTTTATTCCCCCTTTCCTTCCCACGTTAGGTCATGGAAATATATTTTAGAATTCCATTTTAATATATCTAGTGGCCTTTTAAATATAAATATTTACATTTTTTAAAGGCCACACTAGGGATTACAGCATACACCCTTGGTTTTTCAGTGACTATTACACTATTTCACATAAGATGTAGAATCTTACAACTGCATAGTTCCATCATTTATCCCTTAAACTAGCCACCCCCAGCATTATTTATGCTGTACTTGTCATGTGTATTACATCTATGTATACACTATTCTAATTTCTTTTTTAAATAATCCTACGTATCTTAAAGAAGTAGAAAGGAAAAAATAATTTTATACATTTACCCAGATATTTACCTTTACTGATATTCTTTATCCCTTCCTGGAGGTCCCAAGCCTCCCTCTGGTATAATTTCCCTTCATCTTGAAGGGCTTGCTTTGCCTTTCTTCCAGTGAGGATCTGCTGGTATTGTAAAAGAATGTCTGCTTCGCTTTCTTTTTCGAGGTATATACTTGCTGAGTATAGAATTCTAGGTTGACAATTTTTCCCTTTGGCACTTTAAAGATGTTGCTCCACTATTTTCTGACTTTCATGTGATTTCATAAGAAGTCAGTGGATATCTAAATTACTGCTGCCCACTATCTTATGTGTTATTTTTCCCTAGCTGTTTTCAAATATTCTCTTTCTCTCTAGTTTTCAGTATTCTGACTGTAATGCATCCAAATATATACCATATATATATGATTATATGGGTTTCTTTACATTTATCCTTCTTTGGGTTCCCTGGAATTCTTGAATCTATAAATTTATATCTTTCACCAGATTTGGGCAATTTTCAGTCATTATTTCTTCAAATATCTTTTCTGCCCCATTCTTTTTCTCCTCTCCTTCTGAGACTTCAGTTTTGTGGATATGAGACCTGTGATAGTGTCCTACAGATCCTGGAGGCTTTGTTCATTTTTTCCCATATTTCTCTTTATTCTTCAGATTGGATGATTTCTATTGATGTACCTTTACAGTCACTGATTCTTTTTTTTGTCATCTCTTTTCTGCTATTAGTCCTGAGAGTAAGGTTTTTCACTACTGGAGAAAGAAGTTACAAATATGTGAGAGAGAGAAGGGAAGGCTAGAATAAACTCAGTTGTGTTAGATTAGTGTCAGAGATATCAGTAGAAACTCATTTGTGATGATGATGATGAGAGAGAGAGAGATGGGTTCTCATTAGTTAGTATATATAGATACATTCCTAAATCTACTCACTGAAAGGATTTAGAAACAATAATGCCCCAATAGCAATGAGAACACCTAGTGCTCAGATCTTGCTTTCTAAATACCTTTCTCCAAGGAAAAGAACCAGTATTCCTTGGAGAAATGTTTGGTTTTAGGGCTGGGGCAGGGACAGTCAAGATGAACTCTGAGCATCCTGCAGTACCTGAATGTAAGAAAGTCCTCAAAAAATTATGGGAACATGTCAAAGGACACAGGCCATTCTGAAAAAGCTCCCAGTATATTAGTATTTAATTATAGCCCCCCAAAATAAAATAAATATCTCTTGGTCCATACTTATATAAACAAATAATTGAACAAATAAATGAATGGGGGCATGAATGAGACACCTTCTCCTTCTTAAAAATTCCAACTAATAAATGGAGAATGAAATGGAGAAATAGAAAATACCATTAGAACATCCAAGTAACAATGGCTACAGGCAGGAGCCACCAATGAATGCTCAAATTAGAGGGTGAAAATTTAAGGAAAAACCAGGAAATAACTTCAAAATATCTTCTCCAAAGTATTTCTTAATTACAGTGGTGGACAATATTCACAAATTCTTTGATACTCCTCCCTTCAGGAGGTGGACCTTAATTTCTCTCCCCATGAGTTTAGGTTCTCCTTTAACAAATAGAATAAATACTAATTCTGTAGTAGAGAAACCTGGCAGACACCACCTTAACCAAGGACTCAAGATTAATGTCACCAGGGGGCACCTGGGTGGCTCAGTAGGTTAAAGCCTTTACCTTCAGCTCAAGTCATAATCCCAGGGTCCTGGGATCAAGCCCCGCATCGGGCTCTCTGCTCAGCAGGGAGCCTGCTTCCCCCTCTCTCTGTCTCTGCCTGCCTCTCTGCCCATTTGTGATCTGTCTGTCAAATAAATAAATAAAATCTTTTTTAAAAAAAGATTAATGTCACCAGTAATAAGACCTACTTATGATATGATGTCACAGTAATAAGACCTTCTGATATGATGCAGTGAGAAAGATATGTCACCTGTGATTATTCTTCCCCCAAATCTATAGTAGCGGCCTGCTTATGTGAAGACATTTTACTAAACCAACTTCAGGAAATTCTATAAAATACCAGACCAATAGTCCTAAAAGTGGCAAAGTCTTGAAAGAGAAGGACAGACTCGGGAAACTGTCACAGATTAAAGGTAACTAAGGTAAATGTGAAGATTAATGCAATGTGGTATCCTGGATTAGAACTGGAACAGAAAAGGAAATTTGGTAGAAAAACTGAGAACAATCTGCCTTTACGATGTAAAACTTCTTGGGCGCCTGGGTGGCTCAGTGGGTTGAGCCGCTGGCTTCGGCTCGGGTCATGATCTCAGGGTCCTGGAATCGAGTCCCACATCGGGCTCTCTGCTCAGCAGGGAGCCTGCTTCCTCCTCTCTCTCTCTGCCTGCCTCTCTTCCTACCTGTGATCTCTCTCTGTCAAATAAAATAAATAAAATCTTAAAAAAAAAAAGATATAAAACTTCTTGAGAATCGAGCAGAGTTATTTTACATGCAAGGGCTTAGTATAAAGCTTTCAACCCTAGCTTCTGGATGCGTTCAAGCCAGACATCACCATACTAATAACATCAGCTATTTATTGCATATTTTTAGTGTATGTCAGATACTCTGTTCAGTGTCTTACAAACAATTGGCCATTTAATCCTCTCCACAACATCATCAACTCCACCATAGCAAGATGTGGAGCACAGAGACAGTCATTTCCCAAAGTCACACAGCTAGTCATTTCAGGAGCCAAGAATTGAACACAGAAAGTTCGGCTTCAGTTCTCAGGCTTCTTAACTACCATGCCTGGTCTTGGGGGAGAGTTTATCAAATTATTGCCTTCGGGAATTAGGGAGCTTAGCTCTGCCACTAGAATACTTTGAATCATCAAATACAAGAACCACAAAATACTGAAGGAAGAAATAGTTAGATAATTCTTTCCAAAGTGGCGCAATCTATATCCTAATTTCCCGGCTGTAATCAGTCTCCCGCAACCTCCTTGATTCCGCCCTCACTGCCATAACCTGTGCTCTTAGTCACTTAATATCTTTTAAATCAATTCAATTGTTTTGCTTAAGTAAATTATTTTAAAAGGAAAGTGACCTCATGTCACTATTGTAAATGGAAAAGAGTATCATTTACCTTAAGTAAATGGTAACCTAAAAATAAAGACCATAGAAACAAAACAATGTCGATAAATTACAGTTAGATGCTAGCACCTGCCAAAGGCTCTGAGCCTCAATGAGCGATGTTCTCTTGGCTGAAACAGGGGAGATTTAAGTGTTAGAGAGGTGGTCAGGACAGACCAGCATCAGAAGTAATCAGAAGAATTACCAAAAAACTGGAAAAAAAAAAAAGCATAGTTTCCTCTGTAATTTGGGATAAGGTGACAGAAACCCCAAAGGAGGAGAGCCTGGGTAGCTCAGGGGTTTAAGCCTCTACCTTCAGCTCAGGTCCTGATCTCAGGGTTCTGGGATCGAGCCCCTCATCGGGCTCTCCACTCAGCAAGGAGCTTGCTCCCCTCTCTCTCTCTGCCTGCCTCTCTGCCTACTTGTGATCTCTCTGTCAAATAAATAAATAAAATCGTTTAAAAAAAAAAGAGAAAGAAACCCCAAAGGAACAGTGGCTTAAGCAAAATGGAAACGTATTTCTGTCTCACAGAGAAGTCCAGAGGTAGTAGGACTGAGACTGGTGTGACACCGCACAGTGTTGTAAAGAGACGCTTCTATTTTGTGGTCCCATCAGGTGTGGCTTACAAGGTCACTTCAAGGCCAAGGTTGTTCCTCCAACACCAGCCATCGTGTCTGCCTTCCAGAGAGCAGCAAGAAGTAAAGAGGAAGAAAAAGGAATTCTTCTTCTCTTTAAGAAAACCTCCTCACAGCTGCGTGTATCCCATTGGCTAGGACTCAGTCATATAGGCAGGGAGCCAGGGAAAAGTAGGTTTTGTGAGGGGCAGTTAAGAGCTAACTAGAAAAAAAGGGGGGGGGGAGGGAATTTTATCATTAGAGAAAAAGAGGAAAATGGATGGCCAATAGCAACATCTGTAATGTCATGGCTTTCCATGCTGTACCGGTCAGCCTAGCCCAAGCTCCTCCCAAGCTTGGGAAAGCACTTCTCTCTCCCCACAAAGTTTGTATTTTCTTACCAGGCCTCTTCAAACCAGCCCTGAACTCTGAGTCCACCTCCTCCAGGTGTGGCCTGGTGCCCTCCCAGAGAAGGGAGCACTGCTTACAACATCAGTCAGACACAGGTCTGCTTTCCGACCGTGCCCCTCACTAGCTGTGCCGGGCGTCACCGACTCTCACAGACTCGCCCTCACTGCCGGTGACGCTGCAGTGCCAAAGGCAGAGGTCCTGGCCACGGGCCGTAAGAATCCACGGCCCCAGGTCCAGTAGCAGACTGTCAATAATTCTGCCCCCATGCTCAAGGAGTCGCCCTTCTCACGCAGAAGGTGTGCCACGTGTGACACAAAGACCTATTCAATAGTCATTCTCAACATGAAGATATAAACAGAAGTTGCCAAGGATGATCTTAGCACCTGGCAACAAACAGGAGATGGAAACCCTCTCATAGCAGATGACCTTCAATTACAACCAGAAGAGGGAGGACCAGGGTAGGGAGGGAGGTTATGGGACACAGCAGTTGACAAAGATGGGTCACCGATGCTGGGCACGAATCCAGGGTAGGGCTGGGATCATGGGCCTGTAGATCAGGCAGCCATGGTGGGGCAGGGGGAGGTGGGAGGGGCTCAACTCAGTCGTTCTCCACCTTTTTAGAATCAAATGTGCCTTTTCGTAGGCCACCCCAAAAGACTTCTATTTGAAGAGATGCTTGCCAATTAAATAGTATAAATCAGAATTAATTCATGTTTCCTGGCTTTTTCACCAAAGACGGTCCGGTGGTCATGGGCCAAATTGCAAGACCAAGCCGGGCTAAGGGATGCCTGACAGGCGGGTGTCCAACTGGGGCTCAGATTGGAGGAAATCTCACCATTTTATGAGGAAGTTTTAAACACTGAAACGAGCTTCTCACCCAGCCCCACTGTTGGCCTCTTTTACCTTCTTCGTGGATCTCCCACCTCCTCCCAGTTTGGAAAGAGCTAATCTTCCCATCCAAGCCCCTCAAGTTACTGGTGGGAAAATGAGGACCCGGAAGGGGAAATGGCTTGGCCAAGGCCACACAGCTCTGGATGAACAGCTGGCCTTGGAACATGCGTTGCAGACCTGCCGGCGGCTCTGTCCTTCCCACCTCGACACGCTCCAGATCTCAGCAGCACAGCGTGGGAACCAGCTCGGCAGAGTCGCGGGAGGAGGGGGCTTGCTCCCAAGGCAAGAGGTTGAGACTCATCCACACCCAAGGATATAAAGCAGAGAGGACGCCTGGATCAGAAGGCCAAGGCTGCACCAAAATGCCAAAGGTGCCATAAATTAAGCCGCCAAACGTGCCAGACTCGTTCTAATTACCCAGCACGCTGACAGCGTGTCTGAAGGCTGCCGTCTTTATGACGAGTCCCATGACATTAATCTGGTTTGTTATATGATCTTGTACAGGTGATAAGGGAAAGTATTGTTTTCCCCAAATACCATCTAGATCAAGCTCAGACCAGACCACCCAGAAGGCAGTTGTCACCGGTCATGGTTAATGGAAGAATAAATTGCAGTATGCTGTTCCTCCCAGCCCCTGAAGAACTCCCTGACTTCCTCATGTAAAGTGTCAAACATCCTATGACAGTGTCAGGAAAATCAAGCGTTAGTTGGGTTTTCTGAGCCCCTGTGTGACCTTGAGCAGGTCACGGTTCTCAAGGGTCCCCAGGTCCTCCATCATAAAGGGGGAGTACTAGCCCCCGGATTAGTTTGCTGCGGCTGCCAGAAAGAAGACCCAGAGCAGGAACAGCATCAGCAGCAGACGTGTGCTGCCTCCCAGTGTGGAAGTCCGAGATCCAGGGGTCCGAGGGCAGGTTCCTCCCCAGAGGTGATGGGGGCATCTGTTCCACAACCCTGCGGTAGCTTCCAGCACAGTCCTGGGTCTTCCTTGGCTTGCCAACCCATCGCTCCCACCTCTGACTTCATCTTCACATGGCGCTCTCTGCGTGTGCACCTGTCTCCACGTCTTCGCTTTTCATAAGGACTCCGGTCACCTCGGAGAAGGTCCCACCCGTCTTAACCCGTTCCATCCACAAGGACTCCATTCCCAAATTGGGTCATATTCAGAGGTTCTGGGGATTAGGACTTTAACATATGAATGGGGACACCCACTCCAACCCATAACTGTCCTCTTTCCCATCTCAGCAAGGCCCACGAGCATCACAGAAGGCCGTGCATGTGACAGCATGTAGGGGTAGATAAAGCAGGCCGGACGGAAGAATCCATGGGGTCTCTTCAAACCATGGGTGCCACTGGGATGTGATCGTGGCACCCCCAAGAGGCAGGAGCCTGGAGGTGCCAGAGATTCGTGGTCATTCTGGAACCTTCCACAGAGGGCCCGGGGAAGGGGAGGTGGGGGGCAGCGTATCCTTGCTTACCTGAAACTCTTGGTGTAAAAAGGGAAACCCGTGAAAGTGTTTTCAGAGGCAAGGCCTGTCCGGTGGTCTCCAAATGACTGGAGAGACTTTGCTTTCTCTCCTGCCCCAGCCCAGGGTCTGCTGCAAGCTCCAGCAAATTCACTTTACCTAGACGTTCTTGGCATCCCCAGGGAGTGTGACACACACACTAGGACTGAAACGGAAGGGACCGCCGCTTAAATAACTTACCCGCCGTGTGGAGAGAGGGATGCCCTTTCCTGTCACCATAGAGAAATACGATCTGGTCTGCCTGTACCGCGTAACCCAGTTCGGGGATGATGAGGGTCATCTGCCCCCTGAGCTGCCCCTGCTCCCCTGTCCCGCCGCCTGGACCACCCTCTCGGCCTGTGCTCCACTCCCTCCTGGGACACAGAGAGTCAAAGGAACTTGTCCCAGGCCCCGCAGACAAGAGGCGGAGCCCGCATTCGGACCCAGCCAGTGTGGTGCCTAAACAGCCTACCTCCATCAGGCTGACAGGGCGCCCCTCTGCAGACCAAAGGGCTTGGTGGACGATCAAAAGGTCCCCACGGAGGGGCTTAGCCTGGGAGAAGTGTGGAGGTTCTTACTCTGCGCTTTGGATTTTTCCAACGAAGCTCCTCGAAGAAGTCGGGGCAAGTCCCCTGGAGCAAGGACTGACCTTGGGACAGGTGAGCCGTTCGGAGCGGAGTGGACTTCATTAATCGATTGATTTTTTTGGACTCATCAAGCATACGGACAAGGACAGACAATAAAATCCCTCCCACCACCTGGCTTTATCAAATTTAACACTAAACTGTATTTACATCATATTCTCGCTTCGAAGAAATGGCGCAAGAGCGGAGCGCAGGGGCCCTATGGACCCCTCCGGCCATCCTTCCCCTCCCGGAAGAAGCCACCATCATGCTGTGTTCACCATTCCCAGGAATGTTTGTGCACGCTTATGCATCCATATGCATTTCATAGTTCTGACCTGTGGGTCCTCAAGCCTCGTCCCCATGGCCATACCGGACATTCCGTGTGTGACTTGTTTTCCTCTCTGCCTTAGGTCTCTGTTTGTAACCATGTTGATATGTAGGGCTGGGGTTCATTCCTTGTCACTGTCATATAAATAGGCCACAATGCCCAAATTTTATTTTCTGGTTGTTTTCCTTTTTTTTTTTTTCTGTTACACATGATCTTAGAAGAAGATTGTCCTCCTGACACAGCTCCCCTGCTCCCCTGTGGTGGAGACCGAGAAGCGGGGACGCCCAGGGCAACGAGGCAGGGGCACCTTCAGTTCTACTGATGATTGCCAAGTGCTCGGAAAAGTGTTTCTTCAATGTAGCCTCCCACTTGCAAAAGTTTGAACTCACCACATCCTTGTCTACACTTAGGATTATCAGACTCGAACGTCTTCACCAAGCTGATGGGCATGAAACAGCCACTCACTGGGATTTCCATTTGCATTTCCCCTTAGTAGCAGTGACATTGGGTAGCTTTTCATGGTTTTACTTTAAGGGCCTGAATCTTTAGGTATCTCCCTCTGTGAGGTTCAAGGGGAAGTGCAGAAGAGCCTGAACCTAAATCTTTGTCTGGGCTCTAAGTAACTCCAGAAACTCTCCCAGCCCCCAGGTAAGATATTCCCCATTGCCTGGATAGCCTGGAGTCCCTGATCTTGCAGAGGCTGAGCTGGGGGAATGAGAGAGGAGAGGCCTGTTCCAGCCCATCCCTCCACAGAGGCTGGGGCTCCAGTACGGCACCTGTGGTGTTGTCCCACGGGTGTTGGGAGGACAGACCACGGCAAGGCTTCTCAGTGATGGCCCAGGAACACCATGACAGCACAGGAAACTTCTGGAGAGAATGTAAACAAGGGAAGCAGTCAGATCAAGAGACTGCTCCCCCCTTGAGCAGAAACCACAGGGAAATTCTGGGTGATATGTTCTAAATAAACTCTAAGGAAATATAACAGATGATAGAAAAGTACACAATTGTAGGTACTCGGCCCTATCGATTTGCATGAAGTGAGTGTATTTGTGTAATCACCACTGTGATCTAGAAGAGAATGTCACCAGCACCCCAGAAGTTCCTCTCGGCTCCCCTCCCATCACAACTCCCTCTCCCTCCAAGGTAGGGAGATATAGATAGATAGATGATTGATAGATAGATAGATAGATAGATAGATGGATGGATGGATGATATAAAATTCTGGCCACTGTAGGGTAAGAGAATACAAGTTTTCTGGATCTTCCCTTGAATTGCACTAGGGAAGGTACTGAAAGTCTAAGGTCATCATAAAACATATGAATTTTAAAGTATTTGAGCACATAGCCTCCAAGGACAGCCAGGTGTCTGGGGTCCCTTGCTGGGGCCTACGGGAGGGAAGGAGGGAGGGAGGTTGGTTGTTAGGGTGGGGATGGAGTCCTGGGCTGCAAAGTGGCTCGGGGCAACGATAATTTACTAACTGGCAGGACAGTGCATTCTTCTGATGCGTTAGTACCCAGCACGGACGCGCTGTGTGTGTAGCAGAGGCTACACAGAGGGTACAAGTGAGAGAAACGAAGCCATTTAGAGCCTCCGCAGTGCAGGTGAGGGAGGGCATGGCTTGGCGTGACTGTGGAGAGGGAGAGAGAGATGAACAGCTCGTCAGGATATATGTTGGTGGAAGCATTCACAGGACCTGCTGATGGACTGGAGGCGGGGGTGAAGGTGAAGGAAGGTGTGCGCAAGATGGCACCCAGGGTTCTGGTATGTTTGCCAAGACAGGGTTGGGGCCCAGAGGAGGAGCAGAGTGACGGTGAAAGTCGTGGGCGCTGTCTGGGACACATTACATCCGAGGTGCCTCCAAGCCCAGCCTGGGGAAATGTCAGATAGAGAATGTGAAATGGGGTTTGGGAGCCAAAAGAAAGATCCAGATTGAAGAATTTAAGCCTGGGAGTTACTGGCTCATGAAGGCTGCTTAAAACCATGGATGGCTATGAGATTCCTAAGGAAAGAAGCCAAGGACCTAACCAGTTACTGTTAAATAGCCTTGAAGTGTGTTAATGATATGAAGGCTATGTTTTTAAGAGTCCTTATCTTTTAGAAACATACCAAACGTTTGCATGTAAAATAGTAGGTATTATGGGATTTACCGCAAAGTAAACCAGGGGGAGAAGGACTATTATGAATATGTAGGACTTCAGTTGGTAATTGTTGGAAATGGGTGATGAGTCCATGAGGGTTCGCTATGCTATTCTTTCTGTTTTTATCTATGTTCGAAGTTTTCTATACAGAAAAGATTGGAGGAAAAACAAGGGTACAACATAGAGTCCTGATGTCCTCCAGCATTTGGCAGCCCGTTGAGGGAATGTGGGAAAGGCTTTTTTCCAACCAGTAGAACAGGGTCCCTGAAGTTAGTAAGAGGGAGGCACCAAAGAAGGAACAAGATGGCAACTGGCCTAGGAGGGACTGAGGACAAGTCGGGCAGATGTTTGGTTGTGCCTGCTGGGTTCAACAACGTGAAAGCCACTGGTGAGCCCCGTGCCAAGAAAGCAGGTTCAGGGCCAGGACTCTACCCGCAGTGAACTGAGGGTCAGGAGGCATGAGACAGGGCAGGAAGATGTGTGGAAAGCTCTGACTGGGAAGCCTGATTGGGAATGAGAGCAGAAGGGAGGCAGCTGGGAGTAAGGTTACTTCTGCAACGGGAGAGACAGAGCATTTTGATCCAAGAGAAAAGGGGAAATCAAGACACAGGGCAGGGTCAGCGAACCCATGGAGTGAGCCTCCAAGGGACCCTTTGTCTCTTGCTGCGAAAGGGCAGGGGAGAAGCCGGTGTGGACAAGCCTGGCTGGAAGGTTCGCGGGCCGGTGTCCAGCTGGCGGCTGCTCTTCCCTCTTCCGGGAGCAGGACACGTGGTCCTCGGATGCCTGGGATGGGAGGGCGCATAGGACAGCTGGGGAGAGTGAGGTGTGCTTAAAACGGTCGTGCAGGATGGGGGGTGGTCCTGTTAAAAGAATCCTGCCAGACCGTCCCCCCACCCAGTCACCGCTTTGGGAATGCAGCTTTTAATTCTTGTTTTAAACTCGGAGACCTGCCTGCTCACCGATGCTGCCGGAGGACCAGGACGCGGGAGCATCATCGCACTCGGGTGGGAAGTCACGGCGATGCCGAAGAGAGGGGACCCATGCCCTGAGAGCTGGAGGCCACCTCTGAACAAGAGATAGGGTCAGAACTGACTCAAGACAGGGCTCCAGGAGGGTCAGACGGCCCCCACACTTGGCAATGATGTATGAAAACACCGTAACTCCAAACGGGACATCCCGAAGAGCAAAGTAGCCGCCATGATTGGCTTGATTCCCTCTTTTTTCACAGCTTGCCTTCTTCTGTTTATTTCACAAATAAACATTTTACCTTTTCTCTTTTTTCCATAAACTGTGTATTTATATAATCTGGCAGAAGGAAAAGAGATGGGTACAGTTTCTGGTTAACGACTAGCACTTATTTCTTGCTTTTTCTTTATTGCTTCAGAAAATTGATTTTTTTTTTTTTTTTTTTTTTTTGCTTTTGGAAATCTTTTTCTTTTTTTCTTTTTTCTTTTTTATTAGCATATAATGTATTATTAGCCCCAGGGGTACAGGTCTGTGAATTGCCAGGTTTACACACTTCACAGCACTCACCATAGCACAAACCCACCCCAATGTAGAAAATTGATCTTGACTTAAATATTTTTCAGAGCCACCCCCTTTCAAAGGCTGACGGGTCCCCCAGCTGGCTGTCTCCCCGCCGCTGGCGGTGCATTTATTAAACAATAAAAGAAGCCACAAACCTGTACCGTGCATAGTGCCTGGAACTTTCTAAGCTGTGCCCTCAGCCCCAGCTGTCTGGGGCTGAGGGCAGGCTCCCGCTCCATGCGGTTGGCAAGACAGGATGGTGGTTCTTTTCATTTTTCTCTTAAATCTCCACTTGCCAGTTGAAGAATATGCGGGTCCAGGAGGGGACGAGATTTGCAAAGACTCCCTGGCTTGTTAAAGGCCATCATCGGGCTCCCTAGTCAGGGCTCCAGGAGTCAAGGGTTGGGTTCCGAGGGATGGAGAGGCTGGGGGGCCGAGGGCGGGGTGACCGGAGGGACCCAGGATGAAAGCTCTGGCCGGTCCTCGGGCGCCCTCTCCTGGTGTCGCATGGTTAACCCGCCACAGGGGGTTTGAGCAGGAAGTCTTGTCCTCAAAGACAGCAGCCCTCCCAGGGCGGAAAGCTGTGAAAAGCTCCTTCCCTGCCAGAGAAAACTAGTGGCCTGCCAGGCTTGGGCCATCACTTAGACGTGCTCCAAGTTAGAACAGAACTCTGATTTTCTTGAGCCACGAGGAAAGGGCCAAAGGAAACACCAGTGGGACCCCCGCCCCCCGCCAGTCTCCGGAAGCAAGGCCCCTGCCCCCAGCCCCTCACCGCTGCCTACCCCTCTACAGAGGGACAGTGACGGACCTAGTGACTCACTCCTCCCCAAGGAGCAGCCTGTGGAGGAAATGGCCCCGGGAGTGCATGGGAGGAGCTCCATATGGACGGACCCTCAGGAAGGTCCTGGTCTCCAGGAAGGAAAAACAGAAGGACTGAAGTCACCATAGTTGGCAACAGTGTTATCCTCATGGGGTGCTGGTGCCTGGTGAGCGGCCGGCGGAAGGACGGTGAGGGGCTCAGTTGCCCTGGGAGCCAGCTTTCCTGGCTGCGCCAGGATGCCTCCCCTAGCTTGGTGGTGGGGATAAGGACAGACCTCAAGGCGCCTGCCTGCTTCTCCAGGCACAAGATCGTGGGACCGACCACCCAGTCAGGGGTGATTCGCTGATCACATCTGTGTCACCACCTGTGGACAGAATCATTGAGATTTCTCTTGCCCCAAGGCTAACATTTCTAAGGATTTTCATTTTGAACTTCTTACTAAAAGAAAAGTCTGACTCCCGACTCTCCTCTGTCTCAAACCCCATCTCTGTGGAAAATAACGCAGAAAGTAAAAATACTAACAAGGAAACAGTACAGACATTCAAAGCCGTGCTCCCTTATTGCCAGAGCCCCAGTCTCTGTCCCAGACCCTCGGAGACACAGCGGTGTTGGCTCTCGGTGTCGGCCGGACAGGACAGAAGAGTGCCAGCCGGCTGCATGGGGCTCCCGAGACGCTCTGGGTGGTCAGCTTCTCATCCGAGAAAGGAAAGTTCCAGGACGGAGCTCCTGGCGGGGGAGCACTCCGTCACCTTTCCTGGGGCATGAGAATGTGAGTGGACGTGGGGAGACGGACTCTACAGTGCCTGGCACGTGTCCAGAAAGGCACTCGCCTCTTCCTGTGTTCACACAACCGTTCCCGCGGCCACCCGCGGATAGGTGCCGGTTGCCCTCTGGTGCCCAACGCCAGGCTGGGCTCCGGGCTAGACCCAGAGGGCAAGGAGATGGTCCTTGCCCAAGAGGGGCTCTAGAAGCCAGAGGGAGCAGAAGCTTGAACAACTACCGCTCTGGCAACATGATGCATGACAGGCCTCAGAGCTGTCGCAGTCCCTGGGCCGCGCCCTGGGAACCGCCCGCATCTCCCATGCTGCTGGGGTATCGGCTCCCCCACTTCCTTCAAGGGGCTGCTCTGACTCGTCCATGCTGGGTGCTCTCCCTAGCCGCACCCCGTCAGCCCTGTCTTGTTCCCTGAGCCCACTTTATGTTCCTTCAAGGCATGTATTACCCCCTCCTGGGCACCCGCTGATGGATCATCTGGCCCAGAATGCCAGTTCCAGGAGGGAAGAGACAAGTCCTGCTCACCCGGGAGCTTGCAGCGCCTGTGGCCAGGCTTAGCACAGAAGCTGCTCAGGGCCTATTTGTTAGAAAGAAGAAAGGAAGGGAGGGAGGGAGGTTGGAGGCAGGGAAGGTGGGCAGGTGCCGGGATTCTTCAACCCGGGCAGATCTGAGAAGGGCTTCCCAGAGGAGGTGGCGTAGGGCCGGGTCCTAGAGCAGGAATAGGATTTCCCTGGGCGGAGAAGAGAGGTTGGGCCGTTAGGCAAAGGGAGCGGCGCCTGCAGTTAGGGAGACTGGACGGAGCCATAGGCCAAGCGCTAAGAGCTTGGAGCAGAGCCGCAGGAGAGGAAGCCCCAGACTAGAGGGGACAGCTCCTAAAGGCCTGAGCGGCAGGGCCGTGGCCTTGGGCTGTAAGGAATTGTCTAAGGCAGTTAAGCAGAAGACAAGGAAGGGCGGGGTGTGCTGGAACAGAGAGATGGAGCCCGGGAGCAGGGCTTGTTGGCAAAGAACTTCTTGATTTAGCAGCTGTCAGACATGCCAGCAGAGCGGGAGGAAATTCAGGGCGCCGGAGGGTCCCAAGCACAGAGGTATAGCCCAGGCAGAGCTGGGGAGGCTTCCCGGAGGAGACATGCTCTGTGCAGGCTTCTGGAGACCCCCCAGCCAACACCAGAAGGAAGGTGAGCTCTGGCTCGGGTGGGTCTCAGGGCCACTCCATCAGCAGGGTGAGAGGAAGAACGAAAGGGCTGGAAGGAAGGCACCAGGGAAGCTCTCAGCAGCCTCCCAGATGGGCACTCTCATCCCGCCCTGCCACGAGGGCTAACTCTTGCCAGAAAACCCCTGTGTAGACAGGCCCACATCCCCAGCAAGCCTCCCCCTCCCTCTGCCCGGGCTGGCCTTGAGTAGCCTCTGCCCAGCCCTTGCCTGGTGCCATCTCAAGGCTGGAGACTTGCCCCAGACACAACTCAGCCACCCACCCTGCTCCCGGGGCCTCCTTGGCTCTGTCCCAGGCCAGACCCTGCTCCCCAGCTATTTGGAGGGGGCTGCTCTCTGGGTGTCCCCGGCCAGGGCAGAGGCTGGGGGACAGGAGGCCAGGGGTGGGGTCTCCTCTTGTCTCCTTAGCCCCCTTGGCTGTGCTGCTTCTCCATCCCCTCCTTCTCACCCCCACACAGGAGGAGGGGGCAAGATGCTCCCCAACACAGACACCTCGCCCTCAAGACCCACCCACAGCCGACATCAGGCTCTGGAAGCCTCGCAGAACGACACAAACACTGACAATTAGCAAGTCCACAGCCGTCACCCCACCCAGCTTTGGGAAGAAGGGGAGACACATTATCTTATATTTAGCACCGCTCCTTATAGCTCTAAAGTCACTTTTTGGTGCAAAAACATAAAAAAAATGTATTATGTATGACTTGATATCACATTTGATATATTTAGATAATTTTTCAGAAAAGAAAACCAACAAAACCTCTCTGGGAAAAAGAAATTCCCTTTTCCCCAAAATTTCCAGGTTATTTTCGGTGCCTTCCAGGCTCTCCTCTGGCAAGCCAAAGGGTCGGGGGCCCCCCACTCCCAGCCCCAGGGGCCCGGCTCCGGGGAGAGGCGAGCAAGCAGCTCTTCCTCGGGCGCACATGCCCCACGGACGGGTGTCAGATTGATTAACTTCTTGATGGTAGAGAGCTCCCTAATGTTTTTCTTTGCAATGTCTCGGCTCTAAACGATCGTGACCCAAGGCAATTTACAGTTACTTCCATTTTTTTTAATGAAGTCTGATTTAATAGTCGGAATGGTTAATGGCCTCGTCTGTCACACATAATAAAACAGAGCCTAATTGTATTTTAAAAAGGCCCTTTTGGTATGAACAGAAGCAACAACTTGATTGCATTCGGAGAGAGGGTTTTGGTGTGCGCTAAGATGGCTTCCCAAGGGCACCAGACAGGTCTCCGTGGGTTATCTTTCCCCCTCCCCCCACACACACCCATAGGCCTTGCTTCTAAAGGAATTTCTCAATTCCCCCAGCCAGTTAAAGCCTGTGGCCCTCCTGCCAGCCTCCTTAGGACGCCCGTCCTGGCCTCCCAGGGCTTTCCACACCCCACTGTAATTACAGCCTTGCAGGCCCTCCCACGGAAGAAAATGGCCTGATACCCATTTTATACCTGGGAAAACTGAGGCTGGCTTGCCCGACTGGCCCGGAGCCCCAGGGCAGTGAGTCAGTGCCTCTGGTAGGTTCTGCTGTCAGCTCCAACCACCGACACTCTCCACCCAGCCAGGCAGCCCCGAGCGCTCGTCCTGCGGCAGCAGGGGGCCCCTGGGAAGCCGGGGGGCCTGTCCGCTCAGCATCACTGTGGCTGACCCCCGAATGCAGAAGCCACGAGGATGCTAAGGCAAAGAGAAGCAATTCACCCAGGAACACACAGTTTGTTCAAAGGGACCTGAGATGAAGGGCCTTTAAGCAAATACCCACTTGCCTTTTATAAAATAAAAAGAGGCTCCCTCCTTTCCAGGAGCCTGGGGTGCACACACCAGCCCGCTGAATCCAGCGTCACAGGCAAGGGCTTGAGGATCCAGGGGGCCTGGCCGAGGCCTCTAGCCGGCACCACGCTGGGTGCACAGTGACCCTCGCCCCAGGCACCGGACCTGTCGTCATGAGGCCATGGGCTGGTTTGTCCCCAACCTTGGGTTCCCTCCCTGAGAGCCAGCTTTCCCTCTGGAACACACAACCTTGCTCTCCATGCCTGCCCTTCCCTCCGGCCCTGCTGCGGGGTCGTCCCCTCCAGGCCCCTGCCTTCAGTGGGAGCTTGGCTGAGGGCGGATGAAGGTGCCAGGCAGGTCCACAGAGTCTGCCTGGAGGGAGACCGGATTCCTGTGGAAGAAATGCCTGGCCAAGGCGGCTGCTTGGCCTTGCCGGGGCATGCGTCCTGCGATGCTGGGAAATGGGGCCTGTCTGGACATTCCTATCCTTCGTCCTGTGGCCTCTTTTAAGCGCTGGTGCCCAAGCAGAGGCTGAGGAGGAGGATAGAACATGTGGGCTCTTGTCCAGTGTCCTTGGCCAGAAGGGTGGGTGGCTAGGAGAATTATCCAGGCAAGACGAATGCTGCTCCCCGGAGCTGGCAGGGCAGAGGGCCTGCGGGCTGGTGCCTGGACTTCCAGAGGCGTCTGCGGGCACAGCCAGGGCTGCAGGCTCCCCTGACTTCTCTAACAAGGGGAAGGGGTCATGAGTCTGAGGATCCTTCTAGCCCCTTGCTGCTCCTAGGTCCAGAGAGGGGAAATGGGCTTGGGGTCGGCCGGACTGGGTTCCCAGCTGCCCACCTTCCAACAGGTGTGCCTAAAGAGCCAGGCTCAGGTGGTGGAGGGGATGAGCAGACCACACAGGGCCATGCTCACCCAAGCAGAAAGCCCTACGGCTTAGGGGCAGGTAGCAAACACTTGGGGAAAATGGAGAGGGAGCATGTGCTCTCTCTCCCTCTCTCTCTCTTTCTCTCCATCTCTAATCTTCAAAACAAAAGTGAGTGGCAGAAATGGCTGCAGCAGAGGCTCTCCTGGAAGGAAAATTAAAATGAGCCCTTGCAAAGAGAAGGCTTGATGACTCTCCGTGTTGCCAGAAGTTCCAACTGGGCACGGGGACAATTCTCCTCAGGGACACGAGAAGCAAGATTTCCTCCCGATTGTCTCTGCCAGCCCTCCGGCAACTATAAGTAGAGTAAGGAACCTTGGGCTGAATCTGGCATCTCCCTTTCCTTCTCACCCAGCCCCAGCCTCACGAAACACAGCCGCTGTGTGTTGTCCTTGTCCCCTGCCCCTTCTCTCATTCTTCTCTAGCAAAGTCCCAGTGCTGGATAAATCCAGTGTCCATTCTCTCTGCTCCCGCCCTCAGACAGGGAACGGAGCTGGAGAGAAGCCCACGACCAGCTGTATCAGTCAGCATTGGCCACACTCTGGTAACAAACAACCCCCAGACCTCAGGGGACTCAGACCACAAAGGCTCATTCTTCACTAGGAGAGAACAGGTGCACCCTGGCGGCTCTCCCCTGTTGCCCCCGCTCCGGCATCCGGATTGTCCGGGCGGCCTCTGTCTGGGATGGGGCCAGGCTGGAGGCAGAGAGAAAAGAGAACATGGTGGAGACACCTGATGGCCCAAAGCTCCTGCTTCCCCTCCCACTGATGAGTGCAAGTGTCCTGGCCAAGCCTGATGTCATTAGGGCAGAAATAAGAGTTCTCCCCCCGGAAGCGCTTGCGACTCTTTTTACAAAATAATACAGGCTAGCCAAGGTGGGAGTACAGTCTCACTTGCACTACTGGGGCCTCCAGCGGCCTCCATCTGTCCTGTCCATTCTTCCCCCACAACCCGAAATCTTTATTTGACGCCTTTCGCACCCTTCTCCAATGCCGGGGCCAACCCACCCCCCACTTGCACTCTAGCTGATGCTGTCCTTCCATCACAGAAGAGACAGAGGCAACCAGAAGAAACTTTTCACTGCTGTCAGCACCAAAGCGACCAACTTCAAGGCCCAGTTGCGTGCTCCCTGCCCTCTCTCCCTTCCGTAGTCCTGAGCTCTCTGCGCCTCTCTCCGGAAACTCTTCCTTCTGGGCCCCAGCCTTCATCCCCTCCTTATCCCTCCACTCCTCCTGAACACCCCTCTGTCTCCCTCACATGCCCCTGTTCCCTTCTTGGCTGCATCCTTCTGCTGCTTCAGCCCCATCAAAAATACTCTCTTGACCCCACCCCCCACTCCAGCTCCCAGCTCGCAGCTGCTCCTTTGTATGGCAAAATTCCCACAAAACGCTGCTCTGCTCTGCCTCCACTTCCTCAGTGGCCCTTCTCTCTAGGCCCACTCCACCGCCCACAGAAACGGGTCTCCCTGGGCCCCCAGCTCACTCCACATTGTTCATCCCATGGTCCGTCAGTCTATCCTCCCTTTTCTCAGTCACCAGCAGCATTTGACACAAACAGTCCTCTGTCCTCCAGGAACCCTGGTCTCAGGGGCAATGCTATCCCTTGGTTGTCCTAGTCCCCTGGTCACTTCCACTCGACCCAACACTTACTAGTTGCCACTCATATTTCTGACCCTTAAACTTCAGAGAATCCAGGGCTTAATTCTCACACCTCCTTTCCATCCTCAGTGGGCTCACAGACAAGGCGTGGAGCACCACCTGCATCCTGATCATGTCTCTACGGACACCCTGGCCCCATCAACTTGCCCCTGACCTTCAGATTCATCTATGCAGCTGCCTGATCAACAGCTCTATTTAGACACAGTGAAACAAGGCCAAAACCCAACTCTTGACTTTTAACCCTAAATCCTCTGTTCCCACCCCTGTTGTTGACTTAACGGTTGTCTTGGTTACTGGCACCCACATACTTACCCACCCCAGTGCTCTTCCTCCCTTTCTACATGATATCATTTCCGTTCTGGTATCATTTCCTCTCAGCCTGAAGGACTTCCTTGACTGTCTTTCCTTGTGTGGGTCTTGCTGGCAAGAAATTCTGTCAGCCTTTGCTTATTGGAAAATGCTTTTATTTCATATTCATTTTTGAGATATATTTTTGCAGGATATAGAATTTTAGGTTGACAGGGTTTTTCCTTTCAAGACAGTCAAGATTCATTCATTGTCTAGTAATTATTTTTCTGATGAGGAGTCAGCCATCATTCCTATTGTGGTGCATCTTCTTTTTCTCCTGCTATTTTTAGGATTTCCCCCCACCCCCACCCGCCACTGCCATCTTTGGTACACTGGGTTAGCAGTTTAACATGTGTATCTAGTACTCTTTAATCTTTTTTTTGGAAATTTAAATCAATTTTATTTTCAGTGTTCCAAAATTCTTGCATAGGATTCATTGCTCTTCATGGATTTGTGGGTTGCTGATTTTGAGGAAACTTGGAAAAATGTTGGCTACTATTTCTTCAAGTATTTTTCTGTCCTATTGTCTCTTCTCCTTCTGGAATTCCAACTACTTGAAAGGCACACTTTTTGATACAGGTTTTTGAAGCTCTATTTTTTCTTTCCCTCAGTATCTTTTTCTCTGGGTGCTTCATTTGGCTATTGACTGGTCTTCAAGGACATGGTTGAATCTAATCTTCTAAATTTTTTCTTGTATAGATTGTATTATCCAGTTCCAGGATTTCCATTTGGTTCTTTTTTAGAGTTTTCATATTCTTCCTGAATATTTCCCATCTCGTTACCAATTAGTCCATTATTCCTATTGGTTCTTAGTATATGTGCTGCCGAAGCGAGCACATTCCTATTGGTTCTTAAAAAAACTTTTCACATCTATTTTAGAGTCCTTGTCCTTGATTCCAACATCTATGTTATATCTGTCTCTACTTGTGTTGACTGATTTTTCTTTGACTATGGGTTACATATTTCTGTTTTTAGAAATTCCTTGTAATCCTGGATTGTATGTTGGACATTATGAATGATTTGTTGTAAGGGTCTAGATTTGGTTATCTTCCTTTGAAGAGTGTTGTGTGCTATTATTCTAACAAGCTGTTAAATTACCAGCAGATCATCTTAATCCTGAGATGGCTTAATTTTAGGATCTGTTTTGGTAGGTTTATTTCTGTTTTTTCCTTAGTTATGGAGTGAATCCCTTAGTCCTGGGATATATCTTTACTTCCGAAATGTGGGCTTCCTGGAGTTTCTATGGAAAGTCTGAATCCAAAGCCCCACTAACTTGAGTGTGGTAGGAAGCTGAAATTTCTGCTCAGCTCTTTTAGTCTTGCAGTTGTTGACTTCATTGAGGCACCCTGGAATTTTGAGCCCACAAGGACAAATAAGGAGTCGGGCAAGGATTTGAAAAGAGTTTATATACAGATTATAAAAAGAGGCTCTCTGCCCTATGACTCCCACTTTTCTCCTCAATTTCCAGCTTCTCTAAAAGCCTTAGTTCAGTAAGAACTCTGCTTGAGTTCTTTCACTGTGCATTGTGTGGGCCAGTGAGTACCCTCAGCAAAACACTTGTATAAATGTGGGTCCCATTCAGTGTGTTTCCCTTCTCTCAAGGATTGAATCTCCTCCAGTAGGTGGTTGCGTTAGGTCATTCTCCCACGCCTCCAGAGTTATCATTATTATCAGTACAAGAGTTAGTCTGCTACAGGCTGCTCTGTGATAACCAGAGACTGGAGGTTCAACCTTTTGGATTTAGATACCAGCTATTATCTGGCAACTCTCAAATTTATATATATACCCCAATGTCTCCTTGATATCCAGACCTGTATATTCAACAGCTTCTATAATGTCAAATAGGAATTTCAAACTATACATGAACATAAGTAATCCCCTGATCATTTCCCTCACAAAATTGCTCCATGGCAGTAGCTGAGCCTGGGTGGCAATGTGAAAAGTAATGTGTCCTTCATGGCCACTTGAACCCCTTGTGCTCCAGAACCTCTGTGTGCTACTTTGTCTCAAGAATGTGTCTGAAAAAGAAACCATGAAACCATCCCAGTAAAAATACCTTTGTCAGGCCCAGAGAAGACAAGGGTCTTGTCAAGACCAAATAGCTATTGGTGACAAGTGGGTGTAAGACCTTAGATATCCAGGGCTCCAGCCCAGCACTGATTCATTTCTTGTTATTAGGGTCTTAAAACTAATCACACCTGTCTCTTATCCCAGTCTCCAGGACTTCACCTTCCCACAGGCCCCACCTGTTCACCCACAGGTGGCGGCAACACAGGTTCCATGACCTCTAGGGTCTTTTCTTTCTTTAGACTTCCTTCTTGTCTGCTTCCCACCACTACTATGAAACTCAACTATCTCACCCCCCCCTTCTCTGAGGTCCCCCTACACATATGCACACACACACATGCACATACACACACACACACACACACACACACACACACACATCACTAAGCTCTCTCAAGGACCACCACCACAGTGTCTCCACCCATAGGACCTCCCAGGGTGACCTATTAGACTCCTAGGCTCTCTTATACACTCACCTACATCTTTTTTCCACCCATTAGACTCAAAAGTTGCTCATCCTATATCCCCATTACTGTGAGTCCTCTTTCCTAAGGGATCTAATTAATAACAACTCCAGATTGCCTTGGGAATAGGGTGTTTGTTTCATAGCTGTCCTGGGTGAGAAGCATTAGGGGCAGGATTTTCAATTTAATTTGTTTCTTGCAGACCCTCTGAGCACAGGTGCTAGGACACTCCCTAATCCATCACCACTGTCCTCTAAGACTCCCCGAATGGGACCCAGGTCTCCAGACCCTAGGTAGTTTGATTCTCCTTATTCTACTCATTCTTTCTCTAATATCAAACTAAGAAGTCAGTGGCTGAATCCTATCCTGACCCTTAAATTTCTGCATGTGAACCAGAGACTTTGGGAGCCACTAATAAGAATGACTAATTATGGGAATGACGGTCACTTGGCAGGCAGACAGGAGTGTTTTTTCTGGGACAGGCTTTCACCTAATTCCAAGGATATCAAATACATCCCTCTCTACTCTTCTCTACTCTTCTCCTGGAATGTTGGTGGCTAGAGGGGTCGGGGGGCTTAGATAAGATTTTGTACTCTGGGAACCATCTTGTATAGACTCCATCTTGCTCATGCATGGACCACCTTTTGATCCCATGACACCAGGTACTTTGACCTCATGACACCAGGAAGAAAAGTAGAATGAACAGACCTCAGTGCAGGCAAATAAGAAGCCACAGACCTCAAGGTGGAAATTACTCACTGTGGGCTCACAGGGGATTGGGCTCTGAGCTCTAAAGCCACCTTCCTTTGTTCAGTCTGTTATATGGGGTGGCCACAGAGTAACACAGGTAACTATACCTAACTAAAGGCCTTATTGATCCTTCAACACATGATGTGTTCAATGACATTCAATGACATGTCTAATGTGCTGTCCTTCACTAGCCATGCAAAGTTCAATGTGCTGTGCAAAATCACGACCAACACATTGCTCTAAAGCAACACTTCCATCTATCCGTCTCAATGTGTTCATGATGTATTGCCTCCAATAAATTGTATCTCTGATTTTTCTGGATCTGTGGCTATAGCATACCCCAAAAGAGGTAGTCTCAAGAGGGCTCAATTTGGAAAAATGAATGAATGAATGAATGAATGAACAAATAAATAAATGACATTATCTACATGTTCAAACTTGATGGCCCCTTTCTGGTCTCTAAAGCACTTATGCAATCATTATTTGTCATTCTTGGTGTTCTTCTTCCACCAGCTATAGCCCAAGTCTCATATAGAGAGTGCCCTGAATACAACAGCCCAAAGAGCTGTTCTGTCCATAAAGAGTAGAAACCATGCAGATGTTGCCTCTTCCTCCTCTCTACAAGGCCTTGTCTATGCCCCACCCTGAACTTGAGGCTGTTCTGATCACCAGCTAGCCCCACCTCCCTGAGGGAGATGAAACTATAGAGCAGGGAGGCCTAGTAGAGCAGTGGGATGGACTAAGGAGATGGGGAAGGGGTTGCTACAGGCGGACAGCTGGGAAAACACACCTTTTGATCCTCCTTCCTTCCCATGGAAATAGGATCCAGATCCCCGAGATGGTAGTGAAGGGGCTGTGCAGAGCCAGGAAGTTTCTAGTTCAAATCCTAGGTCTTCCACTTAAAACCAGGTGACTTTGGGGGAGCTACTTGGCCTGGCTGAGCATCTGTTTCCACATAGCCCTGTAGAGATACAAATTAGAGGACAGCCTCTGCCCTCGTGGAGCACAGGAATTGTGACTTGAGTAAAGGTTCTTAAATCAATAGATCCATTATTTTCCGATGAGAGATGCCCTTCAACATAGAGACAGGCGAGGCAGTGTCAGGATCGAGAGATCAAGCTCTGACATCAAAAAGTCCTGGATTCAAATCTCCCCTCCACCATTTGTCTCCTTGGATTCAAATCCAAGTCCTGGATTCAAATCTCCCCCTCCACCATTTAGCAGCTCAGTGGCTCTGGGCAAGATGCTTGATTGGTGTGTGACTCAGTTTCCCCTTCTGTGAAATGGGGCCATTACTAGGAGTGTGTAAGGATTATGATCCTTACATCAGGAAATGATGTATGCCAAGCCGTTAGTACAGTGCTTGGTACCCTTGGTACATGTTAAGACTATCTACATATCTCAGTGAGCCTTGCTCTCAGGACTTCTCTTTACAGAATGGATACGAGAATCAATTTACAAACCACAGGAAAAACAATTTCATTGCCTCAGTTCCTTCCACCTTTTCTGCTATCACCAAACAGCACCTTATACAGTCATCAACCCAGTCATTTGTGGCTGCTTCCAGCAGCCTGCCGCTGGCCCAGGCCGTGTAAACAACAACTAAAGGTATCAATGACAAGGCTCAAGGGAAATTTCTCAGTAACGTCCTCAATGCTAGCATCACATCACGGGAGCAGGTACCATGCTCTGGCCCCTCTGTGGCAGATGGTGGTCAGCGGGGTGGAGAGGCTCTGCACAGCTATGGAAGTAGGCAGTGTCTACACTGTGGGCTCACGATCTAGTTTTGATAGTTGTCTGACCCCCCCGACCCCCACCCTCCCCTGAAGCGTATGATAGATGTCAGTTTGGTGGTAAAGGGATGTTGCAGTGTTCCAGGCCGGAGGCCGTCAGGGTCAGTAGGGGTTGGGGGGGGGGGTGCTGCGGTATCCCTCCGGCCTGGAAACTCAGCCAGGCAGAAGGTGAGGAAAGCCACAGGGGACTGTAAGTGAGCCTAGCCCGTCTAGCTTTGTGTACTCATGAAGAACAGCCCACCCCTGGCCCCCCTTCCCAGGTTGCTAAAGAGGATCCAGAACCAGAAAGACAATTAAGCACTCTTGCCTCTGTGCCAGGTCTCCCAGACTCCTCTTCCCTCCAGGTCAGAGCTCAAGAACAGGGCAGTGACTCCAGTCTTTTAAGAGCTTTGTTGGAAGGTGTCCAATGTTCAGCCTTGTCTGGCTGTAATTCTCTTTAAATCTTCTGAGGTTTCCCCATTACTGAGCACTTCCCTGGCCCTCTCCTTGCCTGATGATTAAGCATGGAGGGAGATGTTAGTTTTTTTTTCCCCACCACCTACCTGTTATTTGGGTGGAGATGTCTTCTTAATTCTTTAGCCCAAGAGAACAAGCTACCTACTTCCTTTGACTCATGGTCTGAGACATACTTGGACATGGAGTGGAGAGGCCTTGCTACAGAAAACCTTTTAAAGAGAAGACCGAGTATAATTTAAATGCATAATAGATTTCTATCCCACTTGCCAAAAGCCATCCTAAAAGGGCTGATACAGTCTGTTAAATGCTGCTAATTATATAGTAGAAACACGTACCCTTGCAGACTTGAAGCCAGAGGGCTCCTGCCATCCTGGCCTCCCTAGACCAGTTCTTCTGAGCAGAGTCACAGAGGAGCCCCTGGAAAATACCCAGGCCAGGGAAACAGGGCCTGTGGGATGGACTCTCATCCTAGAAGAAGTTACCTGACCTGGGAACACTGGGAACCAAGCATATTCCAAACTGCACACACATGAAAAGAAACCAAGTGGTCACCATTCAAGACCTGTCCCTGTTCATTCCAGAAGCTCTTGGACTTTCTCCTTTGCCCCTCTTCCCTCTTCTCTACCACTCACCCCTGCACCCACCTTCCTCCATGCTCACATGCCCACCACGCCTCTATGTTTTCAAACAAACCACTATGTTTTCAGAGTCAACTGGCAGAGTCAACCGATTTCATTGCTCTTGTTGGGACCCCTGGCACTTTGTGTCACAGACTCTGCTTTCGATCTTCTGATTCCACACAGCTTTATAACCCAAGTGGTCATACCCATGAGAGCATATCTAAGGTCTTCCTAAGTAGGTAGTGCCTTTCTCTCACAGCACCCAGAGAGCTAGACACGAAAGCAGTGTTTAAAAAGAGTGGTTGATCCTCCAATATATTTGATTCAAAAAAGTGCAAATCATAGGGGCACCCAGCTGGCTCAGTCAGTTGAGCGTCCGACTCTTGGTTTCGCTTAGGTCACGATCTCAGGGTCGTGAGATCGAGCCCCGCATTGGGTACGTGCTCAGCATGTACTGTTTGAGTCTGCTTGAGATTCTCTGCCTCTCCCTCTTCCTCTGACCCTCCTCCCACTCACATGCATGTTGTCTCCACTCCCGCTAAAATAAATAAATAAATAAAATTTTGAAAGAAAAAAGGAGAAACGGAAATAATGTAACCGCACACCACCGCAGGAGCAGCCACGGGCTAGACCCTGAGAGGCTCACAGTCGTCTGTGCTCAGTTTCCTCTTCCTTGCCCACGACTTGGGGGAGGCAAACCCGGGTTTCCCGACACCAAAACAACTTCTGTGCCTGCCTTGTTCCCTAAGGACAGTAACTCTTTTTTTTTTTTTTTAAAGATTTTATTTATTTATCAGGGGCGGGGGGAGAGAGCGAGCACAGGCAGACAGAATGGCAGGCAGAGGCAGAGGGAGAAGCAGGCTCCCTGCTGAGCAAGGAGCCCGATGTGGGACTCAATCCCAGGACGCTGGGATCATGACCTGAGCCAAAGGCAGCTGCTCAACCAACTGAGCCACCCAGGCGTCCCAGGACAGTAACTCTTGACTGAGAGGTTCTTCTGTCAGGATGAGCTCCACCAGCCCCCAAGGAAGGGGGTGATCATTAGGAGCCCCCTGCAGTGCCTACAGTTCAACAGAGACCAATCTAACCTCTCGTTCCCAGACCCAGATGTATGATAAAGAAAGTAAGAACAGGGTGAGATCCACAGAGTTTACGGCCTCCCATGTCGGAAAGCCTACATTGCTCTGAAGGGAGCTGTGTCTGAAATCCACAGGGATGCTTTTGCTCCCTGCAGAGGCCATTTTCCTTCTGGGCACTAACTTAGGTTGGTCCCCAATCCTGCCTCTCCCCACAGCTCCCACCTCAAATGCACATACCGAAAAGATCCCAGAGGAGAGGATGAGGGCATCTTGTCAAGACGGGAGCCTGTGGAAGGTAAAAAGAAGGCGGTGTGGGGGTAAGCACATCGAACATTTCAAGGAAAACAACTTAAAAATTAATGGGCTCTCGGGAAAGGAAGGCATCGCAAGATAATCAATCAGGCTAGGTTTTCTGAGCACCTGTCAGTCGATCAAAAACATTCACTGGCTGCCTGCTAAGCATGAGGCCCGCCGGATATGCTGAAATGGACACAAAGATGTAGCATATATAAAAAAGAAATGTTTGGGAAAAACTGGTTTAAGCTTCTGCCCTTTGGGAGGTTTAACGCAAGCGGAGCAAACAAATCTAATCTAAACCTCTCTTCCTGAAGGCCCCTGTGCTTACCCATGCGCTGTCCAGGTTCCTTTCTCAGATGCCCACGTCAGGGTCTCCTGACGCCCCCAGTCTCCCAGTCCTCCTAGTCTCCCAGTGCCCTCGGTCTCCCAGTAGCCCCGGTCTCCCGGGGCTCCCATGCGAGTTTCCACCCATGCGTCTTGTAAGCACCCAAGTGCACCACCAGTGACGGCTCTGGGGGCAGTGGTTAGGGAAGACTTCACAGAGGAGATCAAATTTAAACTGGGTCTTGAAGAATGGATAAATTTGGAAGGCTGAGAGCTTTCCAAGGCAGAAAGGAGCTTACCATGTCGTTAAATGTTAGGTGCAGATGGACCTAATTCGAATGTGATGGATGCTCTCTCACTGGGAAAAACAGATTCTGAAGGGAGTGCTGAGAAGGGGCCTCGAAATGAGGGAAGAATGGCCAAAGGCCAGAGGTGGGGGGTGACAGTGTCCCAGCAAGCTGTCAAGAGAAGGACATTCAAAGTACTAAGAGCGGAACAGGCAAAGACAGAGGCTGGAAAGAGCAAGTCTGGGGCAAGAGTATCTACGTGGGGCCAAGACTTTAATAATATTAAAGACCCTGTGTTCCTCGCTAATGTCTCTATCCCCCACCCCAATCTGTGCCCTCCAGCTAGGCCGTGGAGATTAATAATGGCACAAAAGGAAAGGAGGTACAGTAGGGTAATGACAGTCACTATAAAGCTGTGACCCTCAAGAGTCTTTTAGTATTTTATTTTTCTTTGGCCTCTCTAGGAAGACAATAAAGAGTCTTGAAAGTCAGGTTTTACTGAGAATGCAAAAGGAGTTTTACATTTTTAAGAGCCCCATTCACATACTAGAAGCAAGTTTGGATGGCTGAATGTGTAGTTTGTCTCTAAGCTGTAGACAGAGGGAACTTAGTAGAGCCCCTTTGTGAGGGAGAGAGTGGAATGACTCCCAAGACAGGGAGAGGTGCTCAAGGAGAGTAGGTTGTAAAGAAGTTAGGCCACCTGTGACTGCTCCTGCTTTCTTGAGGCCAAACCTTGGGTATGGATGGGGTCGGGGGTGGGAGGCATGGGTAGAGATGGAGAATAAGACAGAAGCTGCACGGTGGGGTCATGGACGGCTTTCCTAGGCACAGCCAGTATGGCACGGAGTCACTGGCTCACCACTGGTAGAGGGAATTGTGTAATTAAGCCTGAGAAAATACTGTTGGCTTCCCCAAGCTTGAGCTAGGTGTTCAGGGCATTCCAAAGTTCCAGCTTTCTTCCCCACCTCTGTCCAAGGTCTCCCTCGAGGCCAAGCATTGGAGAACTGACTTCCCATAAGCCCTACCTCCCATCTGTCAGATGCCATCTCAGGGAAGAGAGGAGGAAGAGGCTCTGAGAAGCTGAGCGTCTCTTCCAAAGAGGCAGTCCGAAGCCTAAGACAGACTAAGAGAGTGAGTTATCTTTGCTTTGCAAGTTTAAGGCCATCCACCTCTTCCCACCCACCTCCCAAAGCTTGATGGAGCTCATGAGGGAGTCTAAGTTAGTGGTATGAAATGAAGAAACTGCAACTTTGTTTGCACAGTCTGAGTCTTAAAGTGTGGGAGGTGGGAAGAAGACCAAGGTCTGCAAACGCACAGGGAACACGGTCTCATGCGGTGGTTTGCTGGCTGACAATCGCTTGGGGCTTTCTAAAAATGCAAATCCATTGTCTCAATTCCAGACCTGCACAGTCAGAACGCTGGAGGGGAGGCCAGAGAGGCTGCATTTGAACAGCTTTCCTTGTGACCTCGTGACTCCAATATGGAAAGCGCAGTGAAGCCAGGGGGCAGGAACCAGCCTGGGACAGAGCATCCCTTCCTCCGACTCTGAGGGAAAAAATGAGGGCGGTGCCCAAGGGCAACCACAGCAAGCAGAGGTGAGTGGAGGTGGAGGGGTGGGGTGGTTGGGGGGGAGGGGGCGGGGAAGGGAGCCTGTTGGAATAAACTGGTCTCAACCCACTGCACTGGGTACCGAAGAGACAGGAAGTAGTTATGCAGGTTGCAAAGGAACTTTGTCTCCATTTTCCTGGTTTTTTTTTTTTTTTTTTGAAGTGAGAGTCGGGGAGGCTGTGTAGGCTGTGGGGACAGGCAGGTGTCGTGGAGAATGAAAATCTGAGAAGGAATGTCTGATTGGTAGTGCTCTAGAGAAGCCTTGCAGAACTAACTAGGGCTCTGAGCACCTGGCTTAGTGCCCACCTAAAACACACTTTTTCTCTGCCACCAGGCTGAGTAGGGAGGTGAGCAGAATGGGTTTGGAGAGTCACTCTGGGAAAAGCAGGGAGTCCACCAAGGGGAAGGTAAAGACCCAGGTCACGGGGGCTTCTCTGAACCTGGAGACAAGTTCAACTTCCTTGGAAAAAGTTAGCTTCCGTTCCACATTTAGTACCAGGACAAAAATACCAAAAGGCATTCTTCAGGGAGAGCAGTAGTGATGGGCTGGAATGAAAGGAAATGTAATTTCTTCTTTAACTGTACCTATGGATTATTCAGAAGTTTTGGGTTTTATGAAAAAATGTTCTTATGTAACCATGTGGCTTAAAAAAAATACGCAAAGCATATCATCACATTTTTGGATTATATGTGAAATATATAATACTTCTTGGTAATACAGTTTGTAAGTTGGAAAAAAGAGGAAAAAAAAAAAAAACACCAGATCTTGACTTACTAAGTGGCTAGTAATTTATCAAAACATTATAAGGAAGTAATCACAAATGTTTTAATGTAGTATTACTAACTGACCATCTTGGCATCTTGAATACTCCATAAGTCCAATATACTTTCTATACTCACTATAACTGAACATCTAATGCTAGCTGATCAATAAATTCTTTGGTACTATTGCACACTTTTATTTTAGAATACTTAGGCAAGACAAAGGAATGTTTGCTTCCAAATACACTGATTAAAGTATACACTCCACTGAGGTGCATTTAAAAAAAAAAAGCATGCATGAAAAGGATGTTTTAAATTTTCATACTTAATTTCAAACTCCAAACTTTTTGTCCAGGGCGCCTGGGTGGCTCAGTCAGGTGGGCATCTGACTCTTGATTTTGGCTCACATCAGGATCTCAGGGTCGTGAGATCAAGCCCAGCCTCGAGTGGTGAGTCGGGTTGGGGAGTCTGCTTAAGACTTTCTCTCCCTCTCCCTCTACTCCTCCCCACATGCTCGTTTTTTCTAATGGATAAATAAATCTTTAAAACAACAACAAAAAGGCAACAACAAAAAAAAACAAGCTCCAATTATTTGTAAAGGTTTATTCATTTGAGAGAGAGCATGTGTGCTTGTGGGGTGGGAGGAGGCAGTCTTCAAGCAGACTCCTCACTGAGCTCAGAGTCCCATGCAGAGCTCCATCTCACAATCCATGAGATCATGACCTGAGCCAAAACCATGAGGCGGATGCTTAATCTACTGAGCCACCCAGGCGCCCCACAAACTCTGAATTTTAAGTGGACCACATGGAACTTTTGTGTTCCTCAAAGCCAGTTAAAAGAAATTATATTACGTGTCCTATTATGACTTGGTGAATGGATTAATGTGTTTCAGAAATCTTTTCTTATGATTTCTAATAGGTTTCTCAACTGAATGTGCTGTTAGAGAAGCTTGAAACGTTTCCGATTAAGTATGCATGTACATCCGAAGAGTGGAAAAAACATACATCAGTGTTTTTCTCTGATTATTATAATCTGGATTATTATTATTATTTTGGTGGTGTTTTTGTATTTCACAAAAATAGGGGGTCTATTAGGAAAAAAAAGGTTAAAAAAGCCCCATTTGCTGCCTGGCCAGACTACAAAATACCTTTGTGTCTTTACATGAATACGATAATCAAAAAGGATTTGTGTGACCATTAAAGAGGAGTGAGAAGGGGAACCCCTTTAAACATATATTCACGGAGAAATACTCAGTGCTCTGAAAAATGGGGCAAAAAAATGCTGGACGTGAATGCTGAAGGCGGAGGTCAACTCCACTGTCTAGGGCTACCACGCCAGCCAAACCACCAGAGATGCTCGCCTCCTAACTTCCTCCATGGCAGAGACTGACTCTCCGGACAAGTTTGGATTCTAATATAGAAATATAAGCTAGAAACGGGACACAGATAACTGTGGTGTTTCCTTCCTAGAAATCTGTGTTGGAGTTACAGCATACTGTGATCGTGGCTAGAGCAGGATCAACAGGCTATAAGTAACATCGTTGCACCTAAGAAGCCCCAGAAATGTTTCGGAAGTGGTACTAATGAATGTAAGTGCTTATCATTAAAGGTTTCTCTGAAGTGAAGAACTCTTCTAGCTTGTACAAGCCAGGCTGGTTCTAGTCACAGGACAGTGGCAGGGGCAACCCTGGTGAAGGACTTCCCGAGCAGGCTGCAAACACGCTCTTTGGTTCTAACTCACCTTCACGGCGTAAGTCGAAATAGGCTTCTACTAAAGGCTCCCGGAATTAAAAATACCAGAGCCCCTGGCTTGGCATCTGTTCAGCGTCTCCACACTCCCCACTCTGGACGACCCCAGGCCCGGGGGTGGTGGGTGGAGGGCACGGAGAGCCCCCATTCCTCCTTGTTCTGTGTGGCCAGTCCCTGGCCACTCGGCTCGGCAGGGCCTCTCCGCCTGCACCTGGGCCTGTGGCTTGGCTCCAGGGAGCGCCCGTCAGCAGGCAGCAGGCGATGGGACAGGGGCCATGGGCTAGCCGGGGGAGGACGAAGGGGACGTGGGAGAGGACTGAGTCACACCAGGCCAGGCCAGCACCGCAGTGAGCCTGGCGAGACTAGAAGGTCTGCCCTGAGCCATGCAGCCTAAACCCCGGACCGGACTCCTGAACGACATGAACTTCTACAGCTGCACACCACTGGTCTTCGGGCTTGCCCCATATTACTTTTGGGGCCACAGAGAATTTGCTACAATAGGTCTTCCTTGGACACCTCGGAGGGTGACATCTGTCGCCACTTTTCTGCGAGGGTGAGGAGCTGGCGGGGAAGGCCACACGCGGTTCCCCGCACATTCCGGCATCTGCTCCCGAGCACCGGCCTTGTGCTGAGGGCTCCCGTTCAGTCCTCACAGCTGAACCTCAAAAGTCACTTCCTCATTTCGGGGCATCTGAGGAAATGAGGAACCGGAGGCAGTCTGATGGCATGGTTTATCTAGTCACCATCCGTGGGCAGAATCGGGGCCCGAATCTGAGACCTCGGATTCCGAGTGGAATTGCATTTTCCATGACATCAGAAATGATAACCAAGGCTTCAGAACAGCAGAATGGTATTCTGTCCAGTCATTAAAGACAGAAAACGTTTGTTTAAAGAACACAACGGAGTTTTTATTCCATCATCTGAGATAACGAAGTATTTGACCATGACGGGGCGGTCTCCTTCAAGCATTCTACCCTTCCTGAGCATTCCTGTGGTTTAAATGGCCCTAAGAATACTGCGATTCCCAGCTGAGAAACACTGAGACCGCCTGCCTTGTACAGCTCTTCTATTTCCCAGTGTTACCTTTAAGGATTTTATGTTCAACAGCCCTCTTCAGCCAATCACTACATCTGTAAATTTTAAATCTGAAGATCAGGTGTTCCTTGGGGATAGTACTGTCTAGGAAAAAAGCACATCCAGGCAAATATAAATGAGGCAATAGTGGGCACAAAATGTGGACTGATTTTCACAGGTCATTTGAACAACCAGATTCTTAGACATCTCTCCCATAATGACTTCAGTTCTTACAGAAACAAATCAATGAAATATTCTAAGATAAGGCCGTTTTCTCAGGTTTTATGTGCAGGGGATCATAGGGGTAGGGCAGAAAAGGGGGAAACAGGACAGAGGAGAGAATGAAGCTGACATTTGGCAGATGAAGATCACACCATCGGAGGTTATACAGACATTGCTAGAAACTCCAAATTGAGTTCGCCAAATCTCACTTGATTTTATTAACACACTTGATTTTTATATTTATGTAAAATTTAAGCACCTGGATTCTGAAATGATAAGACAAGAAAATAATGCTTTAGTTAATAAAATAGTTAAGCTTTTAGAATATAACAGTTTGTCAGTGGTTGTCATTTGAGAGTTTAAAAACTGAATTTCCTCTGCCTCATACTTCCTTTATACAAGTTAGCTGCAGTGGAAAAGTCCCCTTTGACAACTTCGGAGCACAGGAAGAAACCAGAGCAGTTTGCAGGCCACTAATTCTGTTACAGATGAAAGCATTCAATTATCTCTATAAAATTCAATTCCTTAGAAAATGTGTTTGTGATTGACTAAAGACGTTTCTAAAATGTGGTGCTACCACACACTATTATTCAAGATCTTGATTTAAAAGTTGGAATGATGTAGCTTGTGGTTCTTGGGTAAAACAAAGACAACAAATCTGGTTTTTTTCAAGATAGAAATATTTTCAATATAAAATGGCAACCTAGAATGCTTTTTTTCCAGATGTTAAGCTAGGTTCGTTTAAATCTTACTTTTTCCTGCTGCAGCCCAAACATAAAAGCTTGTCATTGCGAAGGGGGTCATTATTGGCATTAAAATCTTTATATGGCATAAAAGTGGGATCAAGAATGGTTTAGAGGTAAGGTATCTCATGAATAAAACTTGGTCAAGATTTAAAATCTTAGTCAGTTCTAGCTGAAGTTCAAGATACATGGTCTCAATGGAGTATCGGTCAGGCAGTGGGTTAAGGCCTCTTATGTTTGCTACTTATCGTCAGAAAAATCTACATATACACAAAATCCTGCATAAAATCCCGAAGAGTTCTCTAGATTAATAATCTCCAGCTCAAAGTGACCGGAAAATTGTTTCAGTCAATACACACACATACGCATGTATGTGTTTCAACTCCCCACACCCAGTGAGCAGCCCCTCCTTGGCTGTGGCCATGGCTGGGACTCTCCTATCCTTTGTTCCAGACTCCTTGCAAGGTGGCACAATCTCATTGTCAATGATGAAACTCAAGGTCCTGCACAGCTTCCTCTGGTTTTTACCTCCTGGAGACCCAGGCTCTATCAGTAGGTGTGGGCTAGCATCTACCGAGCTTGTGGTGGTCCACTGTCTGCTCACCGTACATGGCAGTAGCTCGGTGGTGTTGACCGTGCCAAGTGTGGCTCCAATACCTAATTTTGGACAGCTTCTCGAGTCCTCTCCATCCATCCACGTTCAATGCATTCTTGAATGCCTTGCTTCAATGGTATTTTGTCCATCCTCTTACTGCCCATTATTCAAAAGGAGAAAACCAACTTCTCCTTTCTCGGGGATCATCTTTCCTAAACTACTTGAAACACTTTCAAGCAATCTTCTACGTCTTAGCAATAAGGTAGGTGCAGAGGCAGCCGACAAAACTACTGAAGACAGAAGGTAAAACGGTGGTCAGTCCCTATCTCACACCCCATTTACTCCATAAACAATTGTAAGGTCACATAGCTTGCCGTCAAGCACAGGACCGCGTTCTGTGGATTAGAGCTTCTGCAAGGCAGGCTTAGTCTGTTGTGGCTTAACCCTGAACTTGTTACCCATACGTGATTCAATGTTCTTGCCTTCTAGCAATGTGGTTGATTTTAAAAAATGTAATTGTCCTCCTCTGTGCAAACCAGCATGACATTTGCTTTTTTTTTTTTTTAACAAAATAACCGCTAGTTAAGCCATTTCTACAAACACTTCCCTATCTATTCATCATGGCAGAAAATAGCTTTTAGGTATGCCTTTGATTTCTTTCGGATTCCTACAGTTGTGAACTTTAAATTTCCACTTTGGGCTCATCTTTACATTTTGATGGAAAGGAGGAGTTTGTTAAAAAGGAAGCTGGACAGCTGCATGCTGCAAATAGGCTCTTGAGGAGCAAATGAACATGGTCTTCACCTTGGACATATCGGGTGCTTAATATGACCACGCCAGAATGATGGTAACAGACCTGCTTCCAAACCAAAGGGCTTTCAATCTGTTTTGAAGCAAGGGGGAAGAAAGGGTTTGCCAAATGGGGATAAAGACCCAAACATACCACATACTTGTCTCCTAGCCTTCAGCCCCTTGATGACCATGTACAATTATGGACACTGGTTCTAGATGAGAATCTCCCAGGGCAGAAAACCAGCGTCACTAACAGGTTAATGAGCAGGCATGTTCCCAGGGTGAGGTGACAGTGGGAGAGGATCTCTTCCAGTCATCTGTCAAGTGCAGGGATGCTGCAGTCAATGCTGGAAGGTTCCTTCTAGACTGTTCATAGAGTTCTATGGGGTGGCAATTAAGTTGCATTTGTTTACATAAGTTTCTACCAACGCACCATGGTTGCTGAAGCCATGCCAGTCCCTGGGCCGTTCGAGGCCAAGCAGGGGCATGGAGTTCAGCTTCTGAGGCCCCTTGTTTTGCATCCTAAAATGTGTCTGTTTTCAGTGCTTTGAAGAAAGCACTCTGCTAACCAGAGAAGTACTGATTCATCCCAGGAGCTGAGCTCTTACAAGGCACAAAGGAACAGGCTGATATAAAAAGTTATTTTAGAGTTTTCAATTACTTCATGACAATATAACTAATTATGAGTAAGCTGTGCCTTACTTGAGGTTTTTCAATGGAATCTTAAAAAAAGTTTGTTTTGTTTTGTTTGCTAACAGTCTATTTGGAGAGTAAATGTGAATTTCACCTTCTAGTGTGTTTTTGTTTGCAGCACAGATGATGTGTACCAGAGACCATTAATTTGGGACAAGCAGGCTCTGGAACAGACTAAAACATGTAACTTACCAGCATGCGGGGTAGGCGTGTGTGTGTGTGTGTGTGTGTGTGTGTGTGTGTGTGTGTGTTGTGGGGGGTAATATCAAGCAGTGCTATCCGTCTGCCAGGGGAGGGGAGTAACTTTTTATATAAAACAAAACTTAAAAAAGATGAACTCTTAACAACATCATACTGCCAGGATGTGAAATACATACGTGTCTTGGTTTCCGTATCATTTAGGGCACGGACAGCAAAATAGAACCCCCTCTTTAAAAAGATCTGTTTAAATTAAAATCAATTAAAAACAATGAAAACTTAGTCCCATAATAACATGGTAAACAACTCAAATGGCTTTTTCTTTTTAATGCTAGGAAAAATGTTCACCTTTCAATGGTGAAAGTACTGTTAACACAGGTAGAGAGCAAACAAGGTAAAAAGTGAAAGCACATACAGACACACACAAATATATATAAAAATTGACCAGAAATCACAGGACATTTAAGCAATGTTTTCTCTTAAGTAGAACTATTTTTTTTTTTTTGTACTTTAAATAGACTAAAATATTTGGTGTGGGCGGGGGAAGGAAATCAGTATTTCACAATTTTAACTTGAAAACCAGCTGCAATAAAGCCTCAGCTCATCATTTTAAAAAAAGGAAAAAAAAATGTGGAACCACGTCGTACTTCTGACAATCATAGGATTAAAGCTGACAAAGAACGCATCTACCGTCTACGTCACAGTGCACAGAGGATGCAGCCTCTGAGGACCACCACAGGCAAACGACAACAGGCTCTGCATCCGGCATGTTGCATTACAAAATTAATGCTGTATTAGAAAAATCTCACCCCTCAGGGTTGGTGTTCTAGCTGGTAAGCACCTGAGGGGTCAGGGGTCAGCCACACTGAGGGCACAGCTCAGTCTGGATCAGGACACCCAATGCCTCCACCTGCCATTGGCTGATGCATTCGGTAGCCTCAACAGAACATTCGCTGAGAATAAACACTACATTCTGGCTTCCTGAGCAGGACAGTCTGGGGGAATGTAGCAGAGGACAGAGCATCAAAGGCCAGATTTTCCCTCAAGCGAAAAGAAATCCACAATACCACAGTTTTCTCTTACTGCTTAAAAGGTAAACTTCAGATCAGCTTGAACCCCATCAAGACAGGATTTGTACTTCCATACACACAGGTTCTGAAGAACTTTGCTATCTAGTTGTGTCTTCTGTTTCATTAACCCCCCCCGGTTATCTTCCCTGGATTCCGTCTCACCACCGTGCTGGGTCTTGCTGGTTACGAATCTCACATTCCACCCCCAGCAAGAAGGGACTGGAGGACACCTAACCAAGTATCACAAATGTTGGCAGCCCGAAGACTGTGAATGTAATGGCAATGATTACAACGTTTCAGGGAGTAAGGGTCAGTCACAAGAACACCTAGGGTGACCCCCTCCTCCCGGTGTGCCTAGGACTTCTCCTGGTTTGAAACGTCAAGTCCTGGAGCCAGGGAATGCCTCAGTCCCAAGGCCTCTGGGGGCCGTCGGGTCACCCTGAGCACACCACTAACTCTTCCCTTAGGATCACGAGGGAAAAGATAAGAATTTTCAAGAGCAGAAAGCTACCTATGAGGGCATCAGCTCAAAAAAATTTTTGAGGACACTTGCTAATGGCTAGCTCCTAGGAAGTCCACACATACCTTATTTAATGGTGTCGATTTTAATAGTCGGTAGTACCCTAAGCAAATTAGTGATCAGTGTATATAAACGATCATTCTTGAAACTTGTTTTCAGACAAGTCCTCTAAAGGTCCTTCTGGTTTTGTCCCAGTTATACAGTATTTCACTGAATCTTTTTTGAGATTTTCAGAGCTAAATGAATTTTTTTTTAAAGATTTTATTTAATTGAGAGAATGAGAGAGAGTGTGAGCATGAGAGGGAGGAGGCTCAGAGGGAGCAGCAGACTCCCCACCAAGCAGGGAGCCCAATGTGGGGCTCGATCCTGGGACTCCGGGATCATGACCTGAGCCGAAGGCAGTTGCTTAATCAACTGGGCCACCCAGGTGCCCAATAATGCAGTTTTATATGTCTTTTCATCTTCTTTTTTAGGTGAAAACACTCTCTGCCAAGTATTTCCCCACATTCTTGCTTCATATATTGAAGAGACTGCCAACCGGAGATACTCCCAACCGGAGATACTCCCCTCAGATTACAAAGACCCTGAATTGTTACTTCTAACAGCATTCTGCCAGAAGGTCTGGCCTTGGAGAGAGATGGCAGAGTATTCTCAGATATGAACATTTTTATTTTGCCTACAACGCTGTGATCTAGTTCAGCACTGCTTTCATCTTACTCTTTAGTTCTGCTGGTTTTGCCCTCTTGTATAAAAACAAAAAACGGTTGGTGTCACAGCTTCACTATCACTAATAAAGATACAAATGTTTATGCCTTAACGGTCAGGGTCAGAAAAGCAAAAATGAAGCCTGAGGTAAAGTTGGTCTGAAAAGGGACCAATTTGGGTTCTGCATTTTGCCACTGAATAGGATTTGGAGGAGAAAAAAAAAAAAAATCATACCCATGCAGGTTACCTACTTGCTACATGTGATTATTTCCCCCAATTTTCATTAATCTGTATGTTTATTAGTTACACGAACCAACAAATGACTACATTCTTAAAGCCGGTACATATATTCACCGGAAAAGCTCCCTACTCTTATTCACCAATGTATTTTTTTGTTTGAACAATCCAAGAATGTGAATAATGAGATTGACAAACATACTTTTCAAGGGACTTACTGAAAAAAAAGGAAAATCTCTTTGGGAGAAGAGACTTTAGTAAGACTTTTATCCCTACAGACAGATGCTAAGAATCAACTTTCTGCTACGGCATTGTAAAGGGTAGAACTTAATATAGAACCAGAAATATGGCAAGCTATCTAGTGACTAACAGTGTAAAATAGCCAAAAGCTTTAAAGCCACAGAGAGAAAGAAAAGTGGAGTGTGAGATAGAAAATACATAATGAAGTATTTTTAGAATTCTAAAACTTCACTTTCATCCTTTTATCAATATATTATGGATTTCATGGTTCAATAAATTATCATCCTTAATTAGAAATTGAAAGTAAATGCCTAACCCCTCACCCAAAAGAGCAAACTGAAAATTCCGGAGAAACTAAGGGCTTTTTTTTTTTCTCTCTTTCTTTTGGAGGGTAGGAGAACATCACTTTCCAGGAACTGTTCCGAAGAGAAATCTAAAAGTCCTTTGTCTAGCATGCATGGATCCTTCTCACTGCCATCAGCAGCGGCATTCTTCTTCCAAGGGCCCTTATATTTCAACCAGTGGCTGAAATTTGGGGTCTATTATGGATCTCACAGCAGGAAACCAATCAATACTGAAGTTAACTTGGGCTAACACACTCTGGTCAGATCCTCTGTGAATCCGAGACGACACAGAGGACTTTGGGAAATCCATTTCTATTGAGCACAGCCAAGAAAGTTAGGTCTGAATCACCTTCGGCTGCCCATAACTACACGAGAACTTGACTTGGTGGTGCTACTTCCCACAGTATCTTAAGCAGCTTAGCAATCTTTAACCAAGAGGAAAAGAATGGGGAGAGGCAATCTAACACTGAAAAAAAAAAAAAAAATCCTAAACTAGTACCTTCCAGAGACCACTGGCTAGATAATGATTTAATGAATGGGTATCTACTGCAGTTCTGATGCTCATGAGTTCCAGTTATGATTCTTAATTATCAAGCTGTCTAAAAATGGCATTCTAACTGAACCACCAAATCACGACTTGGCTGAATAAATAAATTACCCTGAAGATCTGAAAGGAAAATGTCTGTAAGCCAATTAGGGAACTTTTACAGAGATCTGAGATTTAAACAACAGATTCATTCAACGGTGTTAAAATGTGAGCAGATAAATGACCCCCCACTGTTCAGGTATCTCGAGGAGTATGTATATATACATAAATCCATACATACACGTTATATAATTTATTTCCTACTAAAAAGATTTAAGGCAGTTATGCTATATATAAAGTTACCTAAAATATCCAAGAAAAAACAGTTCCTACTCAAGAAATTACATGAACACGTTAGACAAGTTCTTATCATAAAGGCTATTATGAAGCTGTCTACATCTAGCATAGCTGACATTTCCTGGTTGAGGCTCCAAACACAGGAATTCCACTCCAAGAGATGATTTGTCCCGCAGTCCCCACTCATAAAAGGTAGTCTGAACAGATAAAATGTTTGTGAGAACTTGAAAAGAAGATATTAAAGGAACTCAACAGTAGGGTTCTGACTACCTCTAGAGACCATAAACCACCATTGTTACTCTTGATTGTACTAAATACAATCCAAAATGCTCCGCGGTGGAAATGGGCTGGTATTATAAGAAAATCACTGGCTGCAACTGCTGGAGAAGTTCCTAATCCTAAACATAACTTGAAATAGAATTCATGCTATTTGTCCATCACAAAGACATTTAACTGGAGAGAGGTTCTGAGCCATTTGTAAGATGTGAAATGACGGACCAAGTAGGAACAACATGAGCCTTCTGGTGAAGAAATTAGGACCCTGGGTAGGAAAAGCACCGTCCTTTTTGGTCTTCCATAAAGATCAATGGAGGGAAACATTCTGATGTCTGCAGATAAAACATGGTTGGCAAGGAAGAGGGCGACCAGCAAGACCACAAGAGGTACATTCTGTTGGGGGTTGGGGGGAGAATACAATTCAGTTGATGAGTATCAAGAATTTAGCAAAGCTCATGAAGCAAAGGAGCTGGGCAATAATTTGCCATGTCGCAACATCGAGGAGTTAGATCAAAGTAAGAGAAAAGATCACGTGTCGCTTACGGCCACAGACTACTTAGTTATCTCAAGAGATACGGGGAGACGGTGTGGAAGGGCACAGTCTGTGTAGTTCTAATATGCACCTACTAAAGTAACTGATCAGAAAGACAGATTTTGAGTAAGGTGAACATCTTCTGTGTTACTTTATCATTCACCATCAACCAGACCAGTTGAGTACTGAGTTCTGAATAAATGCTCCAAGTGTTTAATTATTTAAAAAAAAAAAAAAAAAGACAGAAAGATCTTAAAGGTATATTTGGACAGCTTTTGGAAGAGGTAGAGAAACCAACTGAGCACGTATAATCTTTTACTTGATTTCAATTAGCAAGAGACCAGACTGATTGTTTTTCACCTTCAAAGTCTTAGTCTTGATTGAAACCCACCTAAAAGGCACAAATAAATTGAAATTTAAATAATTTTGACAAAGGAGAAAATTCGTTAAGTTTAAAGGCAGATGAATCAAGCAAAGCTGATCTGGTTTAAGGTTAAGAAAAATGCTAGATATTAAATAATTTGCAATTATGTAATTAGAATACAGAATAAGAGTATTGAATAAGAATATTTAGCTGTCAAGAAAAATTAGGGAGATTTCCTTCTGGCAAAGTGGCAGGTCTTGAGAGAGGCGTAAACCCACAGCTTGAGGGCCAGGACTAAATCCTAGCCATCTTTTTATTACTCAGCACCTAGCACCGTGGCTGGGTAAAGGGCAGACATTAATAAATGTTGACTGAATGAATGGCTGACATAATGTATAATTAGTGTAACTGGTGTAGTTTGAACCTCATCAGGAAGGTTCCCTGAAGTAGGAGAAAAGAACACAAGCAGACTTGTTTCCAAAGGTGGGCCGAAGTCCACTCATGTATCTTAATCCTAAACAGTGCTTACACAAACTTTTCAAAGTTTTTTTTTATTTTTTTTTAAAGCTGTAAAACTCTTTTTTAAAAAGAAATCTATATAGAACTCCATTACAGGATGGAAACAAAGCTGCCACTGGTTAAACCAAAGTCAATGGGGACGTCACCAGCCTCCAATTCCCTACGGTGGCTCTGGATGGACTTGACTGCAAATCACCATCCATCTTAGGAATGTAATGGAAAACGTGTTCACTCAGTTTTCACGTGAGACCGAGAAAGTTACCAGCCCTGTGGAGGGGCAGTTCTAAATAATGTTGCTCATTTAAACAGAGACAAAATTCAACATTGAGAACTTATCATTCAGAAGAATGAAAACAACCCCAATAAAGGGGGGGGGGGGAATCAACAAGATTTAAGCCACAGTAGACAAAACAGAATTCAAGAAATAGCATCTTCTAAAAAAGCATGTAAGATTACTGAACACCAGTGGAGTCAATGGCTCGATGGGTGTTAGGCGCTCAGTGTAACAGGCATTGCCAAAGAGCCGAGACCCAGTTGAATATTGTAAGGAAGAGCCCCAACACAGCTGGAGATAGAATCACAGCTGGAACGCTGTCACTGGAAACGGCTTCACGGAACACCTCCATCCAAGACTCATCGCCAGGCCCTTCTGCCTCTTTCAAACCTGTTCTCTGCCCCCAGAACTGTTCCCTGACATCACCACAAGCTCTCAAGGAAGCTAAAACCTTTCAAAGGGCAGAGGCTGCACTGGCTCTCTCCAGCCAGCCTGACAGTGGTCATACCTGGGACAAGGGAAGCTGTCTATCAAGTAAGGCCACTATATAAACTATTGTAAATTAAAGAACCCTTCTGGTCCCCAAGTTTGGATCTGTGAAGAGACTTCTGGGCAAGCATTAATACCTAATGATGAGCTGCCTGCACAATGAACCCTGGCATTTGATGCCTTTCTCCTTGCCAAGAATGCCAGTCTCCCGGGCTCTCCCCATGGCCTGCTCCCTTCTCATGTCGAATGTCAGTTCAAGCACCACTTCCTTAGAAAAGCCTTCCCTGCTATGCTCTACCACAGTCCTCTGTTTACCTCCTTCGTAGACAAATGAGCTAATTAAGGGTTAGAGTAACTGACGTCTCAGCCATGGCCGGGACCGGATCTGACTTGTTCACCTTTACCCAAAGCAAAGAAAGTTCCCGGCACACATAACAGGTGAACAGTTAACTACTTGCTGAAAGAATAAAAAATTGAGTCTGTATGAACACATACATGTACACACAAATACAGGAAAATGGGGGGATACCCAGTAGAAAACAATCAAATGCTGAGAGTATTGAAAATGATACCGGTAGAGACAGCTGAATATGGTTTCAAAGAACAAGTACCAAAAGTGTCTATCTCCAAAAATCTGAAAATGTACTAGTAGGGGGTCAGGAGTGGAAATTTCCCTCCTGTAAAGAGATGCAAACAAGAACTGTTTAAACTGCAGAGTCAACGTTCCATCTAAAGATTATCTGCCACCGAACAGACTACCAGAACGGACTACCAACGTAGCGTAGCTTCTGGAATCTCCTCTGAACACACAGCCTAAAATGTCCTTGGTTGTAATAGCAACCACACATTTAGGATTAGTTCATCAGAAGACCCCAGACTGTAGGTAATTATAAGCTAAAAAACTCGCTAAACAGCTTCTCCCCCAATGTTTAAAATTCTGAATTCATAATTATGTAAAATAACAGATTTTTATAAATTTAATACAACATACTTTAAAAAACAGATGGCCCTTATCTGCTGATCATACCTCAGCATCACTTTTGTAGGTATTTTGCAGAAGCAATTACATTTACAAAAGGTCCATTTCATAATACAACCTGGTAACGAACTCAGAAGAAACTCAGAGAGCACAAGGTCTGCTATTGAAATATTTTAAAAGAGCTTTTAAAAAAGAGTGTTTTTATCTATAGACCGGCTTTAAAAAAAGGATAAATATACTGAAGTCATTGTAGCATATCCCTGAAAATGAATCTACTGCCATTTGTTTTGATGAGGTGTCAGGATAAATCAGCAGACTGCTTGGTTACACGAGTCTATTACTATCCACGGAAATCTGTTTTAAGACAAAGGGACTTATCCATATGAACTCGTACTGTGCTCCAGAACTAACTGGTGCTGGCAGTATTGGAGCCACCATTACTAGTGATGGATGTCATGCTACATGGTTTTGGTATCAGGGCAAAAGTGGGAATGGAAGAGAGGTCTGGAAAGATTTTCTGCAGTTTCCGTGAGATTTAGCAGTAAATACCACAAAATGAATGTTTAAGACCCACTGAACACATTAAGGTCAAGGATTTCAAAAGTTAATCCACTTTTCTTCCCCCAAGGGTTTATTTTTGGTAAAAGGCAGAAAAATTAGTTTTTCTACAAGGGAAATCTGCTTCTAAATGATAATTTGAAAATCTTGATATATATTATATATTAAAAAAGACACACAAAAATAACGGAGAAGTGGGAATAACAGATTAGGTACTGTAACTTTATAAAGGCTTGCCTAATTCAAGAAGCAGCACACACACACCTAATTTATGCAAACTAAACGTGTATATGAACAGCACAGTACTGTGATGCTGGATCATGACACATTACCTGTACACAGAGCTACTACTGGTATTAACAAACCTGTGGGACACTCGGTTTTATGCCCAACGAGACATCAGTTAAGTCTTTAAAATCTTCTCTTTCTCCTATATGGGAGGGTATTTCTAGACACTAATTTTCCCATCTAATATTCGAATATAGGAAACCGATTCCACAAGGTGCTTTAATGGGTGAGACCTCAAGTGCTGTTTTCTCTCTTGAATTTTTGGACAGTGAACAGTCCATGGGGACCACACACAAATACTATGACAGAAGAGTTGGTACACTGAGTCTTTTGATGGGACTTGAGTGGTGACGAAGCCTTATGACATGCTCGAGCAACGCACTGAAGGGGATCCCATCTGAGTTAATACTTTGTCCAACCACTGTAGAGGTCCATTCAGATGAAGCTCAATCCAGCAAGGAGTGCTCGTTACCGTCTGCCTTCTATTCAAAAGAATACAAGAAAAGAATTATGAAATTAAAAGAACAACATGGCGGTGTTTAGTGACATGCATTAAGAATTTAGATAAATTAAAAGGTTGTATATATGAAAACCTACATTCTTTTGAGCAAGTATTAAGTCAGGATAGCTAGTACTTTGAAAACTATTTAATCCTCAAAGTCTAACAAAATACTTCTAATGAGATATATATATATATATATATATACACTTTTTTGCTTCTAAAGAGATTAACAAAAATATTCTTTTCTCCTCAAATTAAAATTAGGAGGGTGACCTGACTACTTACCATCCAAATTGAGGCACCTTTAAGAGTGAAGAGAGTCACTAGTAATAACCAGGCCAGGACAAGAGACGCACACCAGGACCGTCCCAAGCAAACCAAAGACACGTCATCCTAATTTATTAATCAACCACAGAGCAGATGATACTCAAATACCAAGTCAAGTCTAAATAAATGGAACAGGGTTCAAATTTCAAGCATACCGAAATAAAACAGAATTCTGACCAAAGCTTCTCACAGAATGTTGAGAACTCCGAACGGAGTTCGGCTTTCCCTGACTAAGCCAACGAGCAACATCCCCATTAGGAACATCGGGCAGGCTTGTGATAAGAAACACCTCTGGTATTTTGACATGATGGGACTGTGGGAACTACAAATTGTTCAATGACATCCTGTCACTTGCACGTACTGATCTGAGTTCTGTCTTATTTATTATATACAATAAGTTGGTGAGTCTGCTTGGTTCTTCAGTGTGACAGCCCTTCAAACACGACAAAAGGCCATTATCAACTCTTCATCTCCAAGTGACACATGCTCAATAAAATTTAAAACTGTATTTCAGAGGATGTGGTTTCCTATAGCAGATGGTGTCAGTGCCCCACTATACTCTTCGAAGTTTCCAGTGTTCTCTAGCCAATTTCCAATGGCGTGTATCTGACTTTCTGTGCCGGAGAGCTCCTCTGCTCCAGCCACGTGTGCAGCAGACTACAAGTGTTAGGAAATTCACCTCCCCGGGAGCAGCCCTCAACCAATGACATGGGAACTGCCATTTAAATGCCAGTTTCCTTTCCTTCTGGGTGGGAGAATTCTCTATGTTCGTTACTGTTTCCCACATTTTCCTATGGGAATAGCTCTAATGACCCACCCGACTTGGCATATGGCTTAATAATGGTTTTGGCTGCCTTCCCTCCCCTACCTCACTTCCCTACTTCCTCCTTCCTTACCAGGGCTTCCTCCATTTCCTGAATAAACTCCTTGCGTTTGAATCTGTGCCTCAGGGTCTGAGACATACGCAGAGACATGCTTTATGCGATTGTTCCTAAACCACGACACAGACAACGTAATACCACAGTCTCAAATCTGACCCACATAAACCCACTATCTTATTTTGATTTAATAGCATATTTTGGTTTATGCAGCTTAAAACTGCACTGGCACACTTGACAAGTTAACTCACGTTATCCAGGAGGCAGAGGCAAGACTGCCCTTTCTCCATCTTCCCCTCTGTTCTTCCTGTTGTTCCTCAGAGAAAGTTCCTCCTGCCTTCTAGCTCTCCCTCAGATCAGGCCCTCTGCGGGCTTTTGCCAAGATCTCTTTTAATTCTGATTCTCCCATTTGCTGAATTCTGCATGCTTCTTAGTTTGTTTTCAATCAGATCATTTATTACTAATTAGCTGAACCTTCTGGGATAATTCTTGATCCCGGCCACTGAACGGGGGAGTAGGTTTCAGAAGGCTGTCACTCTTCTTATGTGGCCACAGAAATGTACCCAAGACATTATTTATTCCCTATTTACTCCAATACCAATTCACTTAACTCAGATATTTTTCTCACTTATATATAAATTCTTTGCACATCTGTATTTCCTATTTACTATGCTTTCTGATCTTTATACTGGCAAACGTGCTGGTCTTACAGAAAATGAAAAAATAGTTTTAGAAATCTAGCCATTGGCTCTACCTCCTCAGCTCCAGTGTCATTAAGGACAAAAGGTTCCTGGCAACCACTAGAGTTCACAGATACAGAAGTACCTGGCGTTATTCAGATCTGTAAGTGTCAAAGGCATCTAGTTTATTAACTGAAGTAGATGTGTCTCTAACTCTATACCAATAAAAACATACTGTATGTTACTGCTTCTCATAATCACAGGTTTTAAGTTCTCTCTGGGCTGAAGAATGGCAGAGTCCACAGTGCACAGAGGGCAGCACGTCTCTCCACCAATTACAACTGTCCTTGGTAGGAGAGCCACCGACAGACATGGAGTTCCCTCCACCATCTGCAGTTCATGTTTAGTTGCACGAAATTTCTACTACCAGGTCCTGTAATATTCTCATCTCGTGAAGAAAAAAAAGTGTGACCTAAATGCCTGGTTATCAGATGGTACCATTTGAATCTAATTTTTAGTATCAACTCAAGTCCAAGGCAAAAAGCCTTTAAAGGCATCACATCTCAAAAGGGAAATGATTAAATGAATTATTCTACTAATATAACTGGGACAAAATAATGACAAGTCTTCATTCTAGGATATAAATATGTAAAACTATATATTTTTATAGAAGTATTCAACCAGAAGAGCTCAAGTTTCACCCTCTCAAGAGGCATACACCTCCTAAAATTTGTTGAAGATAGAGAATCAAGTCCAAATGATATGAAATTTATTTTGAAGGGCCCAAACTGCCAGAGAAAGAGAAATACTACTGCTATGCTGTATGAGTATCTTCAGAGTCAGGCACTCAGAGAGTAGCAGTATGAGCCGCAGAAGGACTAAGTATTTTACTTATAGTTCTAACCTTAAAGATGCTAAGGAAGTCTTCCCTTTCTGATGTGGAATCCCATGCACTGTTTAGTTTGGCAAGAACCTGGTCTATCTTATCCCCTGATGACAAATTAGCTTCTGTAGAACTCAATTATGTAATTGTTACTACTATCCTTGGAGAGGGTGTTAAGAGTCAAGGAGAGCTTTCTAAGTCCCAACTCTACCACTCACAAAGTGTCCTTGGGCAAATTATCAAATCTTTTCTAAGCCTACTTCCAAATAAGTATTAGTTTGAACCATTTAACATACCACACGGAAAACACCGCCCAGGGCCGGCCTGACACGGAACAAGTACGCCCTTCTAGCTACCTCTTAACCTTACATTCAGCTGGTCTCAACTCAGCCGTCCAGCCATACTCCTCTTGACCTTCTGTACTCCAGTCAAACCAAACTGCATTCTAGGGTCAAGACAGTAGTTTCCCAACCTCTCCTGCCTACCTCAAATGCCATGCATCTTTCAGAACCTAAAGCAGGTGACCCCTCTACCAGAAGCCTTCCCAGAGCCCCAGTGAAAATGTTTCTCCTTGAGTGAACGGACAGACGCCTTCAAATATACTCTTTTAATGGCATCTGCCACCCTGATCACAGTTCTGCCAGCATCCAACCAGGTTTTCAATCTGTCTTCTATAATGCCAGCACAGGCATTTGGAGAACTTGTGAAGGCCCAGACCTCCAAAGCCCTTTTGTTACTTGGCATGTGCTCTGCTGACTGCATAACCTTAAGGAAAATCGATACATGGGAACTCTAGGAGATGCAAAGAACGGAAGAAAGAAGAATTACATTGTGGAAATTTAACAGCTGAATATGTATTTCATACCGGTATTCCGCTCCCCACCCTTTCACAAAACTCATTCTTATGGTGCACATTCTAGTTAGCTGATACACGGCTTCAAAACCCTGATTAACGGACTGAGCCAGAAGAGCAGCAAATTCCTGGTTGTTGAAGATCTTCAGATTACAGCCTATGATTGAAAAAAGTAAAAACCGTGTAAAACAAGTATCATTGTAAGACAATAATTTCAAAAGGGCTACAGATCTTAAAAAACGAGCGTGCAAATTCTCCCCCGAGTCCCAGAATTAACAATAACTATGGCAGCTCAGCAAGTCGATGGGATAGGCTGACTGACACTGGTGCAGCATACCTGGTGGGATTTTACACACGGTTGCAGGGTGCCAGCCGTATCTCTGATTACAGTTGGGGCTCTGCACAAAGATTGCACTATCACTTAGGCACTCGGCAAAAACTTCTCCACCGATGTAATATAAGCGCACTCCTCTTCCTAAAACAAAATACGCATGGGATTAGTTTTATAACATTTCCTGTTTTTAGCATAAATTTGGAAGAGTCTCTTCTTGGATGAGTACTAAAATGATGGAAGCTATTTTGATAACCCCTTCCACAGTGATGCTTTTCTGAAGCCTAACTTCGAAACATACCACACTGTATTTTTCCAAGTATTTTTTTTAACATTATCTTACTGACTTCAAAAAATAAGACATGCTTATCAAAAGTATTGAGGCAATGTAGAAAAGTACATGGCTAGTAAAATAAAGAATTTCATACAAATTATATATTATTTTAAAATAAGTAAAAGAAATTGAGGTAATTTTAAAGGAACTAACGCTTCAGATAAATAAGCCTTCACTATAATAAATAGTATTTCCTTAACAACCACACTAAAGTTAAGAAAAAAGGAAAAAAAATCAAGAAATTAGAGTCATTTGCCCTTTTTAAAATTACATATGAAGCTGACAACCAAATCCCTAAACAGATAAGCAGAATTAGGGAAGGAAAAAATATGCTGGGAGATTTTAACAAGCCAACTGTGAAAGGCAGCGATCTAGACAGCACCAAAGGTTCTCACCCCTGGTGTGTATACATCTCTATTATTCAGTCAGGCATGAATCGAGATGCTGCTGTTAAGGGAGTTTTTCAAATGTAATTAAGATCTCCAATCAGCTGACCTCAAGGAAAGGAGATTCTCTTTTGGTGGGCCTGACTTAATCAGGTGATATCCCTTAGAAAGGACTGGGCTGTCCCTGGTGATAGTGGGTTCAAAATGTGAGAGAGAGGGTTCCATAGCAGAGATTCTCTGTGCCTCATTGTGAAGACAGTGGGTCCATGGGGAAGGAATGCTGGTGGCCTCTAGCTGCTGAAAGCAGCTCCGAGGTGACCGTCTGTAGGAAAAGAGGACCTCGCGGATACAACTTCAGGGAAGTGGACTCTGCAACAATCATGTGAGCTCAGAAGGGGACCTCAAGCTCCAGACGAGAACACGGCCCAGTCAACACCACGGTCTCCCATTCTGAGACTCGGTGGATACTCCTAACCCTTGCCTGGACTCCTGACCTGCAGCAACTGTGGCCTCACAAATGTGTGTAGTTTCAGGCTCGTTAGGTGTGTGGTAACATGTTCTGTGACACAACCACCTAAAGCCCAGCTTTAACACATAAACACAGAACTGACACCCTGCTCTCACAACCACAGAATGTGGTAAAGCCACCAAATGTGTACCTGACCATCAGGAAAAGATTAAATCCCAAAAGGAGAGATTTCCCAGGCTACAGTCTCTGATCAAAACCACCTGATAAGTTAGAAATCCAAAGTAAAAAGACAATCCAAGAATAAGAGCAATCTAAGATTGTGGAGAGAAGTATGTATAGTAGAGAAAACCTCCTGTTATCTGTATGCAGAACCCTAATTAAAACACAGGCAGAAAAAGAACTGCTTTAGTTAAGGGTCAGGTATTCGGAAGCCCTCGTTATCCCCAAGACATCTACAATTATACAAAATTTACACACCAAGCAAGACCTGAGAAATTCCACACAGAGCCAAGTCACAGCACTGCGCAGAATCACGCCTGTTCAGTGACCAGCGTTTCTCACAAGAAGTGATGGTTAATTCATCAGAAACAGAAGCAAACCATTGCTAAAAGAAGTTCCTTTACAGTAATGAGAACTATGTTCAGTTGTATTCGTGGCACTCCAATTCTTTTTTTTCCTTACCTCACTGCCAAAAAAATACTGGACACCCCAAAGAGTCACTATTAATGTGGACTACCACCTATGGAAACTTAACGCGTTCTGTATTAAAACGGAGATTCAAAAAAGTATACCAGTTCATTTAGAAATCTAAATAATAAAGCCATTACAAATTCACATAAATAACATCGTTATGAAAAATAACAGTGCCCCCACCCCCCCAAAATTAGTGAGAATAGCAATGCTTCACGTTTTTGCAACTCTCTCTACTGTCTGGCTTCATGGAAGAAGGTTGGATTCTCATCAGATCCTACATGTAGTCGCCTGCAAAATCATATGCCTTGTAGTTTCTGGAATGTTTCACTGTACATTCACGAGTGAACAAGAGTAAAAAAAGAAAACAGGATCTTAGTAGCATTATGAAAAGAGTTTTGACCTCATAAACGTGGTAAAAGGATATTGGGACTACTACATTTTGAGATCCTCTGAATTATGTTTTGAACTAGGTATTAAAGAACAGTTTTTGTTGAAAATCTCTTCCTTTAGGTTAAGGGTGAGCAGATTTCATTACTTAATATATGAACTCCTGAAAGGGGGAATCCTCGGAGATGTCAACAAACTGAAAAAAGTCATGATTTGTTAAAATTCTGAAATCTGAACATGACAATCTTAGGACTGGCAGAGACTCTGCAACGTAATTCTAATGCCAATTTACTGACGGACTGCCCAGTATCAAGGGTGCCCAACAGAGGAGAAGCCAAAGTCAAGGGCATGCGGGTCGGACGCGGCCAGACAAGGCAAGCAGCTGCACACGAGCTCCAGACACGGTAAGCCACGCGGCGCCCCACTATGAGTACATAGCAGTGGATCCTCACACAAGGGAAAAACACGTACCTATATGTCTTCTTGTCATTTCTACAGTCGCGTTTCGGTTGACGTTGGAGAGCAACCCTAGGCAGAACCTCTCTGAATTGGATGGATCTGTGAAACCGTCGACAGTGAGTGAGGGCTGTGATGCGTGGAAGGTCTCGCCAACCCTCTGGTTTAATTCATAATAGGCTATTGAACACCAAAATGCAGGTTCTGAGTAAGTAACTGGCTGCAAATCTGGAGAAAAAAACCAAACCCATAAAAGCAAGAAATGTTGTGTGAACAGTTCAAGCCAAGAAGAGATCGAGTATCAGCAGCTATCTGCACATGCCCTAGGCCAGCTTCCACTGGCTACCGCTCAGGAAGCTGACTTAACATCTACACCACAAATTCCAGTTTCCATTAGATCATACCAGATTTTCAGTGTCTCAAATTTCCCCCATCTCCTGAAGTCATCTAATCTTCAAACATCTTTCTCAGACTTCATGATGGGTCATGTTCTACCAGTAGTTTTATTCAAGTTCATGTTTGAATATAAAATCATTGCAGGCAAAGTAAATCAACTTGTGTAATAACACTAATTTTGGGGTAGGATAAAGTGGAATAAGGCTGGAGCAAGGATGGAGTCAAAAGCCACAAGAAGAAAAAAATCTATCATAATAACAGGATACAAAATACAAAATACTTCTGACATGGTCTATTTTGACAGGCGATCCTCCATGAGTTACCCTAGTTACAAAAAGAGAAAACCCACGCACACACAAGGAACAGAAAGTAATAAAACACAAAAAGCATGCAAGTTAAAACAGAATATGGACTCAAAAGAATTTACATATTTTATGGGAAAACTAGGAACCCATGGATTTAACTTCTATAATTTTAATTAGAAGACGTGAGGAGGGGCACCTGGGTGGCTCATCTGCCTTCTCAGAGGGGAGTCTGCTACTCCCTCTGCCCCTCCCACCGCTTGTGTATGCTCTCTCTCAAATAAATAAAATCTTTAAAAGAAGACACAAGGAATATCATAAAAAAAAAAATTTGTAGACTGAATTCATCATGTGTAGAAACTGAAGAGACATTGTGAAATACCGAGGTAAACTGAAGGCCAAGATTTAACTACACAACGCATACACACACACACCCCGTACCGTTAGACATAGGTTCATGCGTGTATATATACATACATACATATATATGGATATACACCTCATATTAATAACTGCTATCACAAAATATATCCTGAAATAAACATACCTATTTAAATCTAGCCATAATAGGTCATTAAACTTTCCATAAAGAATATAATTTCCATGAATAGACTTATTAGGTTTTTATGCTCATATGTGCCAGTAGAAAACAGTTTTAGTAGTATTAAGGCAAATTATCATTTTTAAAAAGCATGAACTGAAATAATCATTTCATTATTCATTAGGATCTATTTCTCATATACATGAAAAATAATTATCAGTGAAGACATACAATTTACTGACATAGTATAAAACAGTGTCAGGGGCAGGGGGTAGTATTTGCAACTTACCCAAACTATGATTAACGGGGGAAAGAGTAGTAGGAGATAGTTCTGCTGGAGATCCTGAAACAAAAGGATTCAATCTTATAATAGATATGCAAGTATTTCTAGAACTTTTGACCAAATAATAAATAAATAAATAAAACTAGGATGCATCTGGTTGTAATTAATGATCATAGATAATACAGATAAGTTTATCCCCTTAGAATTCAAAATACACAAGTGTTATATGGGAATTTAATTTTGAAGGCTTCAGTATATAAAAGGTACAGAAGAATATAAACAGCCCTGGCTTCTAGTCACCCAGTTCTCCATCCCAAAGGCACCCAGTGTTGCCAGTTCTTTGTGTACTCTTCCAGAAATAATCTGTGAACCTCACAAGCAAATATATTGTTCTGTGCTCCCCACCTTGCTTTTTATATACAAATGGTAACAGTACTGAACTTTGCTTTTATACTACTTACTGACTGAGGAATGCTGATGTGTCCTTATGACTCTCTCCCTCTCTCTACTAGCCACATAAGCTTGTATTATGCTGTACAATGATCCTATATTGGTAGATACTCAGACTGTTTGCAATCTTCTGCTTTAAGAACCAAGACTGCAATGAGTAATTTTGCACATTTTGCATACTTCCAATCATATTGTTCTCTCAGAGAAAACGCCAGGTCCAAGAGCTATACAACCATGATTTTGATAGATTTTGCCCCAACTGTCGTCTATAGGTTGTACCAGTTTACAGTCCCAATAGCAAGTGGTGTTATAAGGATGAATGGTGTTAGCTCATGTGTTAGCACTCATCACTGAAAACAGGATTTCCCAAGTATAGTTTTGATCTGTACTTCGCTTATAAATGACATGGAGCAAGCAGTTTTATACTTCTTTGTACTGTACTGCCTTTGTGTGAACAGTTTCTTCTTGTGCTCACATTTCTAGAATGATGGGGATCACTCCTCTCCCTGATTTCTAATAGGCTATTTATGTACTGGGCTATTAGTCTTTTTATGTTATGGGTTGTAAATATTTGGTCATCTGTCTTATGACTATTCATAATTTTGATTAAACAGAATTAAAAAAACCTTTCCTGTGTTTTATCAATCATTTTGGGGTCTCACACTTGGATAAAACAGTCATGACAGCTAGATATTCTTGACCTACTCTTAACTTTAGGGAGATACTTCTAGTATTTTACCATTAAGTAGGACACGGATTTAGAGATGAGAGATAAAATTTCTTATTTAGCATTTTTGCATCAATAATCTCACCCGGGGGTAGCTGGGTGGCTCAGTGGGTTAAGCGTCTGCTTTTGGCTCAGGGGATGATCTCAGGGACTTGGGAACAAGACCTGGATTGGGCTCCCTACTCAGGAGAGAGTCTGCTTCTCCCTCTGTCCCTCCCCCTGCTCACGCGCTCTCCAATAAATAAACAAAATCCTCAAAAAAAAAAAAAAAAAAAGATCTCAAACAATACTGGTCTACAGATTCACACTATAAGTGCAATGTTACATTGCCTGAGGAAGGCAATCTAGAAGCTTTATGTCTTTTTTATGTTCTATGATAGCTTAAATGGCACTGTAATAAAGCATTTTTTAATAGTTTGGTGGAATTCCTGTGTGAAATTGTTTGCACTAAATAATTTTCTAGGGTTTACCCTAGGACATTTCTCTATTTCTTCTATGAAAGTTCACTGCTAAGATAGCTCTATCTTCTGTAGTCAGTTTTGGTAAATAATATTTTCTTAGAAAATTATCCATTTCTTCCAGTTTTAGGTAAACAGGTTAAACTTAATCAAGAAAATAAGGGGAGAAGGCAGAAGTACATAAAATAAGCAGTACCATAAACACAGACAGAAAAAAATGGAATTATTCAGAGACTACTTCAGTCAATTCCATGTAATTAAATTTTAAGACACATATGTTGTGAATGTTGTTAATTAATGTAATTACAGAATACATTTTGTTTTCTGATCATTTTTCCTATACATTTTTCAGAAAGTTATATAAAAAAGCATGACCTACAGCTCCCACACCTCAAATATCATAGCAAGCTGTAGGCTAAGACAGGTTGGACCCCTGACCTCCCACACTGTGACAACCGCAACATAAAATAGCAGGTGACACCCCCAGATAAACAGATGAATCAAAACTAGAGAACAGGTGATAATCAGAACAAACTTCCATAAGAAAATTAAGCTCTTTTTTTGTTCCTGTTTGAAAAATCTGTTGGCAATTCCAACAGGTCCTACTAAGAAAGGTCAAAATATATTTAGAACAATGAACTAAAACTCACCATTTCCTGAAGCAGATATAAAATAAACAAAGCTACGAGAAATGGAGGAAACTGCCCAATTATTCCTATCTCTTAACTACTGATTCCTCTCCTAAATGCTTATCACTTATCAAAGTGACCAGTTAGAATTACAGATTTAGAAGAATGGTTCATTATAATCATACATAAAGTTTTAAGTTGTTGAACAATTTATTAGAAATTTTGTAAAGAGGCAAATTAATTGATAAATTAATCTATTAGTTACTCATATATTCATGCTGCTACTAAAGTCTGCAACTTCCAGTTATAAGAAGTAATAAATACTCTCAGTACTTAGGCAGTGGTTACTAGTAGTCTTGGCAGCTAAAACATTTAGAAGAATCCTTGTATATCTTTGTATACAAGTTTGCATAGAGTTGTAGGATAAGTTTTTCAACAAGGAAACTTTAGATCAAAAGATATGTGTATTAAGTTTTTATAAGTGCCAAAGTACCTCCCCAAAATGCTTAGTCCCAACCCAGAATTTATGAGCTAGAGTTTCTTCACCCTGTGTCACTACCTTTTGACATTTGCCTATTTGACTGAAAGGGTGAAAGAGATTATATTTTTTAAATTTTTTGTTGTTGTTGTAAATAGTACACTCATATACTTTTTGTCCATTTTTCTTTGACTTATTTTCTTTTTCTTCTTAACTTGTAAGTGGTCTTCAATGTTGAAATCTATTAGACTGGTCATTCATTTGCAAACATTTCCCCAAGTTTTTCGTTTCTTTTGATACAGCTTTCAAGGTGACATTAATTTTTTACATCAGACATTACTTTTTAGAGCAGTTTCTAGGTTCACAGCAAAATGAGCAAAAAGTACCAAGAGCTCCCAGACAGCCACGTACACATACATGTACAGTCTCCCTTGCAATGAGTACCTAGCACTGCAAGGGTTCATTTGTTGCTGTCAAGGAACTGACATTGACACGTCATTATCACCCAAAGCCCATAGTTAATATGACGGTTCATTCTTGGTATTGTACATTCTATGGGCTTTGAGAAACACACAATAATACATATTCACCATGTAGTATCTTACAAAATAGTTTCACTACCCTAAAAATCCCCTGTGCTCTCTCTATCCATCTCTTCCTCCTCTCTGACCCCTGGATATCGCAGATCTTTTTATCATGTCTATAGTTTTCCCTTTTCTAGAACGTCATATAGTTGGAATCATAAAGTATGTAGCCTTTAGAAACTGGCTTCTTTCACTTGCAATATGCATTTAAGTTTCCTCCATGTCTCTTCCTGACTCAGTAGCTCATTCCTTTTCAGTGCTGAATAATATTCCATTCTCTGAACGTACCACTGTTTACTTATCTACTCACCTACTGAGTGCTTCCAAGTTTTGGCAATTATGAATAAAGCTACTGTACATGTCCATATGCACGATTCTGTGTGTCCATACATTTTCAGCTCTTTTGGGGAAACACTATGGAGTGTGATTGCTGGCTCATACGGTAATAGTATATTTAGTTTTGTAAGAAGCTGCCAGTGAGTCTTCCAGAAGAGCTGTACCATTCTGCATCCCCACCAGCGAGGAATGCGAGGTCCTGTTGCTCCACTTCCTCACAAGCATTTGGGCATTGCCAGTGTCTGGATTCTTGCCATTCTAATAGGTGTGTGGTAGTTAACATTTTATATTTTATTTATTCAAATTTGCCAATATTTTCTCTGATGGTTTTATACTTTACATATTTCTCACTTAGATTATTTTAAGAATTCCTCATCATGTACTGAAAATTATAGTTTCATTTTTTACTTTTAAGTGTTTGCTCCAAATGGAATTCATTTAGTTTGAGATGAATTACATGTTTAGTATTTAATATTTTTTTGAAGAGTATTAAAATTAATTTGAATTTCTTGAGCAAAGTTAATGGCTAAAAATGTATTAATAAGTTTGAGTAAATTACTCAACCATAAATTAATAGCACACAAGTGCAACAATAAAAAGTGTAATTCTTTCAAAAGGACTTATGGGTCTTAAATTCATTTCTTTGTTTTCTTTTTTTTTTTTTTTTTAAGATTTTATTTAACAGACAGAGATCACAAGTAGGAGGAGAGGCAGACAGAGTGGAGGAAGCAGGTTCCCTGCTGAGCAGAGAGCCCTATGTGGGGCTCGATCCCAGGACCCTGGGATCATGACCTGAGCTGAAGGCAGAGGCTTTAACCCACTGAGCCACCCAGGTGCCCCCATTCCTTTGTTTTCATATCACAGAGAAAATCCTGAAAAACTGAAATTATCCACTATTTCACTTTTAGACCAAAAAGGCTTAAAAAGCAAGATTTTAAAAATCTTATTTACTGAGTACAGACCAGTCACTTTCACAGACCCTTCAGAAAACTGGGAGTCATGCTGGGGTACTCCACCAACCTTTGCCGTACCTCATCACCAAGCAATGCATCTCAAAAGCATGCATTTCTCCCTACACCCAGAAACCAGCCAGAGGACGTATACTGCAGTAGTCATGAATAGGGCATCCAGAATTTCACATCTAGGTGCAGACTTCGGTCACTTTTTAGCTCTTTTTCTATGATGTCCACTGCAGTGTTATATTTTTAGTTTTAGTTTTTGTAAACACTGAACCTTTTAAAATTAAGAGCACAATTACTGCCAGAGGATGGGAATTACACAGAATGCTTATATTTTCTTTTTTATTTTTAAAGATTTTATTTATTTTATTTGACAGAGAGAGATCACAAGTAGGCAGAGAGGCAGGCAGAGACAGCGGGGGAAGCAGGCTCCCTGCTGAGCAGAGAGCCCGATGCGGGGCTCAATCCCAGAACACCGAGATCATGACCTGAGCCAAAGGCAGTGGCTTAATCCACTGAGCCACCCAGGCGCCCCAGAATGCTTATATTTTCTTGTTTTATCTAACTCTTTTTTTATAATGAACATCTACATGGTATAGAATTCAAAATGTTGCAGCATAATTTCATCTGTAAAATACTCTCTTTTCTTTGACATGGAATGGTAGAAATATTAGACAAAGCAAAAAGAAAATGGAAAAAAAGAAAGCCATGTTGTATGTAGTATGTCAATTCCAGCTCAAAAAATACACATTTTCCTCATGTGTCTTTATTATGTGCTATGCATTTTCAAATTTTCAGTGAGCAAGAATTCTATGTATAAGAATAAAGATGCTTTTCTTTTGTTCTTATTAATAACTTCTACAGGGTTCCCCTTATAATTAGAACACAGAAGGCTAAGAAAAACCCTGGCTCCCAAAATAACCATAAGAAAATACTGGAAACATTAAAACAACTTTATTATTCTTTAGGGTAACCAAAAAGCTATAGATCTATTTAAGTCTAAGTGAGCTAGCTTGCAGGGGTTGGGGTGGGGGGGTAAAGTCTCTCTAAGGAAGCAGAGAGGGGGGACCATCTTCATCACTGACAGTGCCTGCCAAGTCAGGACAGACACACAGGACTGGGCTTGTCAAAGGAAAAATAAACTAACATTTTAACAGCCAAGTGCAGGCACATGGAATCTGAGAAGCCCAAGCCTGGACGTAGTCCTCCTCTTGGTCAGCCAATTCTAAACCACACATCTTGAGCTGAGTATGGAGTAGCACAGGAAATTTTGGGAAAGGCTGGAAAGCAGTGAGAGATCTGCAGTCTCGTATCTAAAAACCTGCTGAGGTAGGAGGCTACCCCTACCTTCAAGCCTACGGTGATCTGACATTAATTAAAACATCAAATTGGGGTGCCTGGGAAGCTCAGTGGGTTAAAGCCCCTGCCTTCAGCTCAGGTCATGATCTCAGGGCCTGGGATCCAGCCCTGCATCAGGCTCTCTGCTCAGCAGAGAGCCCGCTCCCCTCCGCGCCCTTGCCTATCTCTCTGCCTGCTTGTGATCTCTGTCAAATAAATAAATAAAATCTTAAAAAAAAAAAAATCAAATCATCATCCATCCAGCTCAACTCCTAACCATGTGGAAGAGATAAGCTCCTCAACTTAACAACCAGAAAGAGAAAAGGGGAAGGCTTTCCAGGGGAGAATATTATCTATATTACTGTCTAGTATTATTTTAGACAAAATACCCAGCATGCAATTAAAAAACAAACATGAGACATGCAAAGTAGTAGGAAAAACTGAACCCTTAATTAAAGAGATAAAAGTCAACAGACGCAGACTACATACGAAGCAGGTACTAGCATTATCAAAAAGACTTCCAAATGTAAACTGTAAAACTAAAAAACAGATAATCTGAAATGAACTCCCTCAACTGGCTCAACAGCAGACCAAAAGTTACACCTGCTTATACACAAAGGAGCCAAGGTAAATCAATGGAGAAAGAAACGTTTCTTCAACAAGTAGTGCCAAAACAAGTGGACACACATCTGGAAGAACAGAAGAAAGAGTAGAAATGGTAAATATGCAGGTCAACACAAAAAGTTAATTTTAACCCTTTAAAAATTAAAACAAAACAGAACAAAACCCTCAAAGTCTAAAGCAAAAACGAGGTACTTTGGGGTTTATACACACACGTAATGTAAGACAAATGACAAGGGGGCAGCACCGAGGCAGGTGGATGGAATTAGTGTTACAAAATTCTTACACTGCACATGAGGCTATAAAATACTACAAATTAACTACCTAAGAAGGTGATAAAATTGGGATATACATTGTAATCGTAATAACACTCACTGAGAGCACTGCTAACTGGTACTGTTAAAAAGTCAAGAGAGTAAACAGAATGGATTCCAACATAAATATATGTGATTAATCTGAGAGAATTCAGGAAAATGAAGAAGAGAGAACAAAAATCAGATGGGATAAATAGTAAAGAAAACAGTAAAATGGTAACCCAAACCCAATGATATCAACAAAGACACTACATAAAAATAGACTAAATATTCCAATTAAAACAGACTGACAAAGACATGCAGTGCTGTCCACAAGGAACACATTTCACATATAAAGACAGACTGCAAGTAAATGGATGAAAGCTATACCACACAGCCAACGAAATAAATAAGTTATGGTGATATGAACAGGAGACACACTTTATAACAAGGGTCAATTCATCCGAAGGACATCATCATTCCAAGTGTGTGCCAGTGAAGACAGAGACTCAAAACCCATGAAGCAAAAACTGACAGGACCAAAATCAGAGCTGGAAACATTAACACCACTCTCCATTACTGAGAGGACAAGTAGAAAAAAAATGAGAGGATTAGGAAGATCTAAACACCACCATCAAACATGCCCTAAATGACATAGAGAACTCTGCAAGTGCAGAACATTCTTTTCAATTATACAGAGAATTCTTCTCAACACAAATAAGACATGTTGTAGCATAAAATAACTTTCAGTAAATTTCCGAAGACTGACATCATGCATAGTGTATTTTGGACCATAATAGAATTCAGTTAGCAATCAATGAAGTATCTAGAAAATTCCCACAATTCTTAAAAAACCAGAGATTAAAGAGAGTTCAGTTTTGTTCTAAATTGGGGTCCTAAATCTGTCAGAACTTTCTTGCCATAGCACCGAGAAAGGAATGGACAGCAGAGAGAAGACTGGTAGTCAAAGCAACTCTTAGCATCTCATGAATCAAATACGCACAGTTGTCATTACAAGAAATGTTTTACATGCACTGTTTCGAAAAAGTAACAGAATTAGAAATTTGAGGTTAGGTTCAAAGCAATCCCCCAAACACCAAATCCATTTTTAGTTGAGTCCATTTATTCTCTTCTCAAATCTGACCCTTTATCATCATACCCACTGATTACCTCCAAGTTACTGCTCCTCCACTGTGTCAGCTCTATGATCAAACTGGGCTCTGAGCACTAATGGCCTCGTGGCCTTCTGCGTCCGGCTTCTTTCATCTAATACAGTGCTTCTGAGGTTCATCTATATCATACCATGAATCAGTACATTGCTTTTTCATACAGTTGAATAATATTTTGACATACGAATAACACCTCATTTAATTTGTCCATTCATCATCTGATGGACAATTGTGTCACTTCCAATTCTGGACTAGGATAGATCATACTTCAGTGAACACTTGTGTTCAAGTTTTGTGTGGACGTGTTTTCAATTTTCTTGGGTCTAAACCCAGGAGTGAAACTGCTGGGTCATACTGTTGCTCTCTGTTTAACTTCTGAAGGAACAACCAACTTTTCCAAAGCAACCCAACCGTTTCTGCATTCCTGACGGCAACACATAAAGACTCCAACTTGTCCATATTCTCACCAACGCGTGCCACTGTCCTTTTCTGATCATAGACACTGTAGTGGGGGTGAAGTCCTGGAGATGGGCACTGTGGTTTTGATTTGCATTTCCCTGAGAGCTAATGACGTCGAGCATCTTTCTCTTGGCATTCACTTTCAAATGTCACAGTGGCGGTGCTCCATCAAAAAGGAACATGGTTGGTCCAGGAATACCGATCTTTGGCAAATATGGGTGTATGAGGAAGGTGTATTTGGAAAGCCAAATACCATTTGCAATAAGACATCTACATTAAGAGGTACGTGGTATTTCCAGTGATCAATCTAATGATCTATATTTCTGGGTTATCTACTACTCTGAACAGTTACACGTATGATTAGCTAGAACAGAAGCTTCTTTATCTGGGAGTTTAATAACAGAAAGATTTAAACAACAGAATTATTGCAAAAGCCAGTTCCCAGTCTCAAATAAAAGCCCCTGCCACCAATGTTAATTCATTTAAAAATAACTTAGATTATCATAACTACAGAATGCTTTAGTATAAACTGTGTAGAAAAGCTGACAATGTAATCTGACAGGCTGTGACATTCAAGGGTCCAGTCCTTAAGATTGCAGACAGGGTGGAACGGAGCAAACCAGACAATGACAATGACACCGCGGCTACTTCACTGCTAACCTAATTAGTTCTGGTGGATTATACATTTTATCACGGAACAACTGTTTTAAAGCTTTGACATGTGTAATACTCATTACATGCTAAAACTTTTTCTCCACTGTGTCTGTGGAGTGGATAGCTAAAAAATGAGAAATTAATTGAATTAGGTCAGGTACAAGGTATTTTATGTGAACAATCTACTATCACTCAGAACTCACAATCTAGTTAAAGGAGCACTGAAAATCTGATCCTCATTCTCCAAATTTCTCAGAAAATCTGTTAGTGGGCTCATTTTGGTTTTTCATCACAAAGACATTTATTCATTGGGTAACTAAAACTCTGACCAGAAGCACAGAAGACTTAAACAGAAAACTGCGAGACTGCTCTCAAATTTTCATTTAATCTAATGAGAGAAAATTATTAACAATTATTCTGCAGAGTAGCATGTGTAACTTTTTCACTGACAACAGGGCCCTCCTTTGGAAGGTTCGAATACAATTACATCAATACGGAAAGTTCTTTCTGTGATGTATGTCCCAACTTCTCCACACTGACGAGTCACAAATAATTCTCGTGGGTTTTAAGCAGGGCAAAAAATGTGTATCTCATCACTGAGGAATTTTGAAAAATAAGTTTTACCTGTATCCATACTTTGGTTCAACTGCTGATCACTTGTTTCTCCATCCTCACTGATATATCCAGGAGGTGGCGTTTCTACAAAAGTTTAGAACAAATAAGCACAGCTGCAAATGAAATCTCACCACCTTTCTCCTAGCTATCAAAGATAACCAAAGAATCACTCTGAATAATAAATATGAAAATTATGTAACGTTATTATAAAACATAGTATTTGGTATTGAGGACGTATGATTCAGGTTCTGATCCAAATCTTACAGGTGAATCCTTAAAGCCTACTTGTAATATAACCAAGCTCTCTAGGCATATTTTCTTAGCTATTATTTACATATCTGGCTCATTCCCATATGTATATTTTCTGGGGCAAGAGCCAAAAATAGAACTTCCAAGATGCCTCAGTTCTGAATCAGTATGCTTCAAAGACATAAAGACATTAGTACCTACTTTTCTTTTCTTTCTTTCTTTTTTTTTAAACTAATGGCCATCATGGATAGGTACATCTAAGAGATGATTAAAGAACACACAACACACATGAGATTTCAGATTACATGGTAATATGGGCTTACATTAGGTTCTATGGGGCAAAATACGGTAATACGTTTCAGGACAGGACAGGCTTAAATTCCACCTAAAAAGTACATTTCTCCATGAATTTCTAACCAGTAAATTGTGAGTGTTTGAGACAGAAATTTAAATTCAAACACAGACTACTGCACAAACCTGAAGCAAAATACTCCCTGAAAAGAAGATTCTACTGTGCCATTTCCAACATGTTTAATGAACAAAATGTTTATATTCAAGAGGCATGTGAATAGCTGAGTAAGCTTCATATAAAATAAATACATGTATATAAATTTACCAGTTATAATTTCAAGGAAGAAAATTAAGTTTAAGTGACTATCAATAGTTTAATATTTTCACGGCTGGGCAGTTTGAAGCAATTTGAGGTACTGTAATTACCAAAAGGGAGAGGGAGAAATGTGGGTGAAAGGGCTCATCCACTGAACCCTCCTCACACTCCCCCTTCAATAAGCTAAGTACACAACTTAAGCAGAAAATTCTTCATTTAGTGCCAGTACCCCAAGACTGTTACGATGAAATTCTAAGAATAAAATAAAATACCTTCTACACTCAAACAACAAAGAACACAAAAACAAGATCAGTACACTATCTTAAAGGTTAAAGCTAACAAAATTGAACAGGGCTATATTTTGTCAGTTTAACCACCCATGTCTTAAAGAGGAAGAAATGCTGAACTTCATTTTAAAATAGTTTATCCTGTTTTACTTTCCTCCATTATTACCTTAAAATAATAAATAATACAGCTATTAAGCATTCTGGAGAAAATACTAAAATTTCTTTTGAAGTGGAACAAAAAGTGAGCCCTTAGCTTTCACTGTCGGCTGGCACCGGGTAAAGCCCCATTGTCCAGAAAAGCAAATAGGTGTGACCAAGCTTTTGATTTTCCACTTTGTAAAATAAACCAAATCTAAACAAATAAAGAAAGGAAAATAAACCCAAACATCTCCGTAAGTAAAAGCCACTAGTCACTTTGATTAACATCCTTCCAAATAATTATTGGGGAGGTGTCTTAGAAGACTGTATGCTTACACCTCGGTTTCCTGGTATTGTTGAATAATACAAATTCCCACATCAAGGACTAAAATGCACCCCCCCCCTACAACATACACACATAACCACCTCCAGCTAAGTCTTCTCCCAAGCAAGGGCCTCTTCCAGTCCTGACCCCACTAGTCCTCATACTCCATCTGCTCTGCACTATCCTCTCCTAACTTCTCAAAAAGGTCGCTTCCGAACAACCTAAAAAGAAGCCTTAAACACTCTTTTGGAATAAAATAATAGTTTAAAAAGTGCATATTAAACCAATCAGGAAACACTTTCTACCTTTAAAATAAGCGATTTTTAAAAAGTCCTTGCTTTTCTTGGGTTTTTAAAATTGTCTTCAATGAACAAGCATTATTTTCGTGAGACACATTAAAGAAATCTTATTTAAATGTACTTGAAACTAAGTTCCTTACATATTTTCTGTTGCATGAAAAAAAAAAAAAACAATGTATAGCTCAATCCTCATCCTAGTATTGTATCTTTAGTTTCTGCTAGGGAAAAACCCAAAAAACAAAAAAGGGAAATACAAATAAAGAAAGTAAGAAAGTATTAGTTGTTCTTTTTAAAAAAATAGTGAAAACTAAAACTGCATCAGGGAATACTACCAGATTACATAATATAGTAATTAGAGCCATATATAATACAGTAATTCGAGAACCATGTGGTTAAATTCATTTATCTTTCAGCAGAGGTTACTGAAGCCCAGACGAAAAAACTAAATTAGAGGAGTTAGGATTTTCAGTACCGCAGTGTTGCTATGTCTTAGAAATCAAATACTGTATCTTCTACAGAAATATTACATTTCTTTCCAACATTATCAAACTATTTATGAAAATTATTATGTCACTTGTTTCAGGAACACTTTTTTCTTCTACGACTTATTTTGCTTACTTTCTGTATCTCTCTTAGCTTCAACAACTAAGACAAACTTACTAAGATCTTTTCTGCTTCTCACAGTACTTTGATTAAAGCCACTGCAAAAGAAAATGAAATATAACGTAAAACTTTTCTCCAGACAAAAGCGTTTGAAGTACGAGGCTTACACATGTCACAAAATCATCAACCCACAAACCAGATTTGTCTATTCAAAATTCAGAAGCCTTTTTTTAAAAGGCAAACCACAATTCATGAACAAAATTTGTATCTATCCCATTTTTTAGGAGATTCAGAAGGCAAAAATACCTGGGATATAATTACTCTGTGGCTCAATTCCCGCTGGGAAATTAGTGTTTTCTGGAATGGAGTGGGTATAATCGTCCAGAGGAGGCAGCTCTGTTAGGATCTCAGTGTGCCGCGGCACCAGTACGGGAGGCAGAACTGAAGGAGGCAGAGGGATCCAGGTTAACAGCAAGGAAGCAAGGACTGGCACTGGGGGAGGGGCACACACCAGACCCTCTTTGAAAAACTTCACACACATACAAAAAGAAGAGAGTAGCCTGCTTAATTTTTAAAATTTAGGGTTCACCAATTTGGCATTATACCAGCTGAGAAACTGACAAATCCGATTGGTTTTAACTTGCCATGTAGTCCAAAATCCAAATTTCCAAGTTCCAATTTATCCTGTACTCTGAGGAACAAGGGCATTCTGGTAATACTATATTACCGTGACAGTTCATAAATTCCCATTGGAAAAGGTGCAGAAAGATCTGTGACTGTGAAGTCAGATTTAGGCCATTTCTAAAAATACAGCTGTATACACTCTAAAACTTTCAAATACACAGCTAAGTAAACCAAAAGTCTTGCTATGAACTTCACTAATCTGCTTAGATGTAATCCAAGCCACTAAAGGACTTCAAAAACATGCTCAAAGAACAAAATGACTGAACACAGCTCAGGCAGTAGACAGGTAAAGAGGTCTATCAGTTTAGTTCCAAGCAGTCTATGAATGTGGGGATTAGAATTTCTCAGATCTGTAACTCTGAGGTCAAATAGCATACTCTCCCAAGAAACTGACATATCTGACCCTCTAAGGGTTTATTTTTCCCTATTTAAAACATTTTAAAAGTCCTTTTAATTAGCAGCAAATAATGCTGTATTTGAGGTGATTTATCAGAATTTTACACCAAAGTTTCCCAGGGGCAATTACCTAGGAGTACCTAACACACTTAAGTTCAAGTATTTAAAACAAGGAAAAAGAGCCCCGATTTTTCTACCTGGTGTCTCAACTCTCTGGTAGTGGTAAGGGTTTACACATACTTCATCCTTTTTAAGATTAAAAGCATATTCGCAGTTTTCGATTGCTTTGAGCTCATGGTGACTGTGAAGGTCAGGCCAGCGCCACAATCGGCAATATATCACGTGTGGCAGTCCTTTCCGATGGGACACTTGTAGACGGCCATCCAGAGACCTGTTGAGAAGCAAGGGGAGAGAAAGGTGGGAACTTTAAAAACAAAACAGGCATAGTCGATTGGGCTAAATTCATACAGTAAAGCATAAAGAAAGGAATGACAGACATTCAGTTAGTTTTAGTGAGTACAAGGAAGAAAAATGTACTGTTTAATGGGTCTGCTATAAAAGTAAACAGCGGCACTAGCAGGTGTTTCTTATAAATATGCTACATAAATGACTCGATGTCAGCGAGTGGCCAACCACTTGGGAAGAAACTGAGTTTTAAAAAAGGACCATCTAGTATACTTGAAAAATTTTTGCCAACTTAACATCTTGAGTAAATCGAACTCTTAATTAGGGATGCTTTGGAGGGCATTAATACTGTAGGTGACTGAATTATCAAAAAAAGGAACTAGTGTGAAAAATGGTAAGTACCAACAATGATGTAAAGTAACTTACTCAAACTAATGTAGCTCATTACCCAGTTGTGACTGTTCTGAGTACCGAGGTGTAGTTCTAGAGCTCACACAGTAATGTAGATGGTGATGAAATACAATGAGATGAAATGGACAAATACCAATATGTTCCAAAAGAGAATAAGGTGATTTAAAAAAAAATAGAGAGAACATAAAATGAGTTAGCCTAGCGTTAACTGTGATATAAGGGGGTCGGTAAATAACTATGTATTTATTAGTATAAAGAAGATGAGATTTAGATGATAGCAAGAAATTTAGCAAAAACTGGTTATAGATCTACTTGAAAATTAGGCCAACAATAGATTATAATCTAATCTCAAACTCAAATGAGAATATAGGTATCAAAGTTCCTATTCTTTAGGGGATGCAATAATTTAAAGAAGGTTCAAAACTAAAATTTCATTGATCAAAACATCAGCTGACACATTTAATATATCGTTAATACTGGCAAGCAGGTATTTTAAATGCCATGCCTTATTTACATTAAGGAAACATCCTAGGCAAAATGATACTGAGCAACCCATAACAGGTTTTCCAAAACAGCCCCCCGCCCCAAGATTGCTAGGATTCCATAGAGGGCAGAATATTCACCTGGTTTGTTCAGAGAAGCTGTAAAGGCCTGTTGTATCCCACTGATCTATCGTATTTGGTGTACTCAGTCCCCAAATTTCAGAGCAAGTGCTGTGCATAAATTGAAAAACAAAAAATTGATGTGAACATGGAAGCATGGTTATTCAAAATACCATGATGTAAAACATGGAAAATGTACAGAATACTTCCTTCACCCAGAAAATATATATGTCGCTTCACTTTTTCACGGGCTTTTCGCGCTGGTTTCTATATTTTCCATATGAAGGAAGCCAATAAAATGGAACATGTGACTCCAGGTAAGTTATGATTATGTTTTTAAAATGTGAACACCAATGCTCTCTAGCTTCATGAAATCACACCTATAATGCCCTTTCCAATTTCTTCTACTCACGACAAAGGACTAATACCTATGCCATTAGCCTTACTAAGAGTGATTCATTTTATAATCTAGTTTTTTAAAAAAACTTATCTAAAAATGGATGTCAACTGGTCTTTTCAATACAGGAAAAATTTCACTTAAGTTAGATACATACCCGCAGTTAAGATTTTCACATTATTTTTTTGAGATACTTCTTTATTCAGTTTTGCAAATACTACACAGGAGAAGGAAGTACCTTCTGAAGTCACTCAAACATAGCCTAACACCTTAAAAGCTTTAATTGCTGTGATGACTAAAGATACGTGAAAGCACCAAATTCTTGAAAGACGATAGGAGTGTATGAAAAATCAGCTAGGTCTAGTTTTCAAAAATCAGTACACCTACAGGTCAGAGACCAGGAAGACCTCAAGGTTCTTCTTCCACATCTCATTCCAGAACATGGGCAGCCCAGAGAAAATTCCACCTGCTTCCCCGCCATGACTTTATTTCACAGTCACTTCTCATGGGGAAAGACACATGGGGAAAGGGAAGAAGGGCTTCAAAGGCCATCTGGACTTCTGCCTGTCGACAGGTCTCTGGTCCTAAGTTGTGCTTCTTATAGTTAGAGTCAAAGGTAATTTCTGAAACAAACTCAAACTCCATGTCTCATATATTACAGAATCACCAAAATTTCAAAGAGGAAGAACCATTTTAAAACAATTTTTAGAAATAAAATCAAATAATTTAGTAACTGCTTAACAAGGTGATGTACACATTGCTAATAAGCTAACTGAGACAACATTTCAAAGGACACTGGTAGCAAGCGCTGTCTTCCGTGGCCTGGTAACACGCCTGGCAGGGGCTGCGGGGCTGCCGGCCTCTTGCAGAGCCAGCAGAGCCGCTGGACCACATTTCATGCCATGCCCTGGGGGCTAAAGCAGCCACACTGGACGGTTTTTACAAATGCATTTGCAGACACTACCCAGCACCCTTTTAAGGTATTTTATAGATTCTCTTGCTTTTTAAGCTGTAGAAATCTTTCAATTCCCAAACAACCAAAGTTGGAAAAAGTCAAGAAACTGGAAGATAATGTAAACTTTTTCTTTTTTCTCCGAAGATGTACTGTAAAAAATCCATGACAGACAGTTTTTTTTTTTTTTTTTAAAGATTTAATTTATTCATCTGGCAGAGAGAGAGAGACAGAACATGAGCAGGGGGAGCAGCAGGCAGAGGGAGAGGGAGAAGCAGGCCCACCGCTTCAGGGAGGGAGAAGCAGGGAGCCTGATGTGGTACTTGACCCCAGGGTCCTGGAATCATGACCTGAGCCAAAGGCAGATGCTTAACCAACTGAGCCACCCAGGCGCCCCACTTGGTTCTTTTACTTAAGATATTTATCAAATACCTACTGAAGAAAACACAGAGCACCAAGTTGTCTAAATCACAATAAAATCAACTACATTCTAGAGTGTTATGAATCTGAATTTAAACCTCGAAAGGGAAAGTATACAGCTTACTCTTCATCCTTGAAATGATTAAGAAAAGATTAGATCAGAAGCTATTCTGCTCTTATGAGAGTTTAATGAAGATCTCACCCAAGTGTTTCTGACACAGACACAGAACCAGAATCTAAAAGAAAGCGCAAAGAGCTTAACCTGGGCTTGAATCAAGCCCTGAAATAAATCAGAAAATAATGAACAGTCGTTTTTCAGAACATGCAGTCAATTTGGAGGCAGGCCGACCTAGATCACTGCACCACTCCACCCCAACTCAGCCACATTCCAACTTCCATCATAGGGTATGGATAAGCCTTAGTCCTACTGTTTACTGTAACATCACTAACTGGAAGGTTTACTTCAAAATATTAAATTTGCTTCTAGCTAGTAAAATTTTTCCTTGTTTATATAAGAAATCAATTTATATAATAATTTATGTAAGAATCAATTTATAACAAAACACACAAAGCACCTGGAATAAAAGTATGTATAAATGTGTCAAAACTACACAAAGAAACATTTTAATTATTACTAAAGGGCATAAAGGCAAAGTAACCAAAGAGAAAAGCATCTATCTTCCTATTCAGGAAGGTATCATAGTGATGTCAATTCCGCCAAAGTAAAATCTCAGACAAAATTACTCCAAATATAACATACTAAACTAAGTAAGAATGACAAGAAAAATCCAACAAAGAAGAGTAGAGAATGGCCCTACCAAATTCTGAAACACGTTACAAATTCTCAGTAGAAACAGTATGTAGTTAGCAAGAGGACACAAACAAAACAGAGGTCCTACCTGTAGGGCAGCCTCAATTAAGCAAACCTTCCTTCAGGTAAAAATGACAGCTCCTGAACAAGATATAATAAAATCAACCACGTGAAAACAGTGGAGAGAGACCAAAAGGACAAAAGTCAAAAGGAAGTCAACCTTTGAAAGGGGGCAACTCTACTGGATGAGCTGCATTTAGGTGGCTTTGTAACTAAGCACAGCGCACAGTGTGAGCTAGGCAGGACATCTAGACCTTAAGCAAAGAACGAACTGCAATTTTACCTACGGGCACAAACAATCAGAGAATGGATATGGGGCTCCAAGAATGGCTGGCAAGAGAAGGGGGAAAATCTGGTAAAGAAGGAACCACAGGGGGATAAATAGCAAAAATACGAGTATGAACTCTGCCCAAATCCCTGGCTCCTACAAATGTGGGAGAGACATACCGCCTGCTGAAAACTAGCACTCAGGCATCTAAAAGAACCAAGTCCTGAAATCCCAGCTGTTGTTTACATCAGAGGCAAACCGGAGTTTGAGGCCAATCGAAACAAACTGCTGGAACAAAAATCAACTCTTCAGAGGAAGATAACAGAATTTAGAGTCTCTACAATGTTTCATCCCAAATATCCAAGTACAAAAGCACGAATTACTAAACATATCAAGAAACAGGAAAATGTTAGCTCCTAGTCAACAGAAAGAACAGCCAGTAGAAACAAATCCCCCCAATGAACCAACAGACAGGGATTTTAAAGTAACTACTATGAATACGCACATGGACTTAATGAACGATGGCAATCTCAGCTGATTAGTGGAAACTATAAAAATGAATCAAATGTAAATTCTAGAACTGAAAATTAAAAAATGAGAAATTAAAAAGTTGACCTAATGGTTGGGGAAGACAGAAAAGTCAGTCTGAAGATGAGTCAAGAGAAATCACCTAATCAGAAGAAACAAAGTGACAAAGTGTGAATAACAAAATGAACAATCTCAGTAACAATAATGTGCAGTTGGAGAGGAAGCAAGAACAAACCAGAACAAATGTCTGAAACAGTAATGGCTGAAACATTGTCAATCTCAGCTGAAACTAAACTCATACTTCAAAGAAACTCAGTTAATACCAAGCAGTTTAAATACAAAGAAAATCACACTTGGGCATATCATTGTCAAATAGTAAAGACAAAAGGTGAAAAGAAAATCTTCAAAGTGGGGAGAACTACAAAAACTCTTGGCACAAAGGACTCCATCTAAACCAGAGACTTGAATAAGCTTTAGCATGGCTTCTTGGAGCCTAAGGTCAAGTCCCTGGTAGGATCCAGACCCTTTTGAGTTCCTGTGGGGGATGGGGAGAGGTCAAGATGGCCCAAAGAATTTACCATTTGTTCCTGCCAACACCTGTCAATATAGACCCCTGACCTCCGTTTCTTAGAGCATTTATTTTAAAAACTTGTACTTGTAAATCCTTCTCCAGTCTCTTTAAAATGTACTCTGTGTCTCCTACAGCCCAAGAGTCTTTCTCAAGAACCTGAAATCTAGGGGCGCCTGGGGGGCTCAGTGGGTTAAGCCTCTGCCTTCGGCTCAGGTCATGATCTCAGGGTCCTGGGATCGAACCCCACATCGGGCTCTCTGCTCAGCGGGGAGCCTGCTTCCCCCTCTATCTCTGCCTGCTGCTCTGCCCACTTATGACCTCTCTGTCAAATAAATAAATAAAATAAATCTTAAAAAAAAAAAGAACCTGAAATCTAGTCCTTCGAAATGTAATCAGTCATAGAAAGGTCAGATCTGTCTCCCAGACTGCCCTCAGAGGGAGGGTAGAGGCCTAACTTGGAGAAATGCCATTTAGCAGACACATATGGCCCAATCACACTGATACTGACCAATCCTCTTACCCCCTTTCTTTTTTGGCTAATTTTTCACTCTCCTGACTCTGCTCAAGCCTCTACTCATTCCCCCAGCTCCACCCTCACCTTCTCCCAGTTAACCTCTATGCAAACTGAAAATGAGCTCAGCTCTTCTACTACCGTGATTACTGAATAAAGTCTGTTTTTAACCAACTTTATTTTTTTTTAAGATTTTATTTATTTATTTGATAGAGATTACAAGTAGTCAGAGAGGCAGGCAGAGAGAGGGAGGAAGCAGGTTCCCTGTTTTTACCAACTTTAATCAATGTCTGGCTTTACCTTTCACAGCAGTAAGACAGAACAATCTACATATGTAGAGGAATGAACACATGAGCAACAATTTCTCAACAGAAATAGTACAAGCCAGAAGACAATGGAACACCTTTAAAGAGCTGAAGGGGGGGGGGGGGGGACAAACTCAACCTAAAATCTATATCCAACAAGAAATATCCTTCACATAAGTCAAAACAAAGCCATGTTCAGGAAAACAAACACTGAGAATTCATTTGTAGCAAACTCTGCCCAAAGAAATGCTGAAGGAAAAGTTCTTCAGGGTAAAAAGAAACAGCAACAGATGAAAACTCTAAAGTCACTGAGAAAGATTAAGAGAACTAGAAAGTATTAAGTATGCAGGTAAATGTAAAAGACAGTATCTTTTTCTTAATTTCTACAAAAAGAAGGAGATGGCCAGTTATAGCTAAAATGATAACTCTAAAAGTATTTAGATACAATTTGTATGACAACAGCCAATAGAAACAAAAGGATGTGTTAAAAACAGCTACACTGTTGCAAAGTTAAGGATTCATAGAGTCATCTGGAAAGCAACCTCTGCCCAAAAAAAGGAGGGACACAGCAAAAAAAAGCTTACAGAAAATTAAAATGAAACACTAAAAAATAATTAACCCCAAAGCTAGGAAAGAAAAGGAGGAAGAAAAATCAGATGGCTAAAGAAAACAGAATAAAGTGTAAAGAGTAAAACAAAGGTAAGTTCAACCACGTCAATAATAACATTATACATAAATACACTACATATTCCAGTAAGTGGTAGAGACTTGTCAGAATGAATACAAGATGTAAAACAGCTCCAAAAAAGATGTACTTCAAGCATAATATATTTATTAGCTGAAAATATAAGAATGGAAATACACAGTTCATATAAGCAATAACCTTAATAAAACCCAATACCAGAAACAATAATATAAGAATGGAAATACACAGTTCATATAAGCAATAACCTTAATAAAACCCAATACCAGAAACAATAAGGCTTTAAGACTATTACCGGAGATAGAGAGACATTTCCGAAGAAAGTCAATTCATCAGAAAATATTAACCATCCAGTATACATCTAAAAATACAGCTTCAAAAGACATTAAACAAAAACTAACATAGCTAAAGGAAGAAATGAATACATCAATAATCAGAAACTTCAGTAACTCTTTAAATAGTTAGACTGCAAACAAAACAAAACAAAACAAAACCATGTATCACAGAAGAGCTGTACAATACTATTAACCACTCAACCTGACATAAACAGAATCCTTTTCAAGTATACAGGGAACATTAAGAAAAAGAGAACATATACTGGGGCCATAAAAAAAGGGTCAATAAATTTTAAAACTCTGAATTCTTACAGATTATGTTCCTTGGCCAGAAGACAATTAAATTAGAAACCAATGACTGAAAGATTCTTTAAAAAATCCCAAATATTTAAAAATTAACAACACATTTCTAAGTAACTCATGGGTCAAAGAAGAAATCACAAAATAAATACGGAAACACTTTACATGATAATGAATCTACAGTATAAGAAGCTGGGGAAGGGGTGCTAAATCTACACCAGTGCTTAAAGGAAAATTTATTGCTTAACAACTATGTCAGAAGAAAGACTTTAATGACTTGACAATGATATGATTTCTTATTAACATTGTACTGGAGGTCCTAGCCAATGTAATATGGCAAGAAAAAAGAAAACAAAAACAAAAACAAAAAAATACAAAATACTGGTAAGGGAAGAAATGAAACAACTTTTTTTGAAAAAAGCCAAACTCAAAGAAAGAGAGAGTAGAATGTTGTTTAACAGACCCTTGCAGGTAGGAAAAACCGGCATATGCTGGTCAAAGGATACAAACTTTCAGCTATACAATAAATAAATTCTGGGGAGCTAATGTATAACATGGTGACTATAACTAACAATACTATAGTATGTACTGGAAAGTTGTTAAAAGAATAGATCTCAAAAAGTTCTCTCTCCCCACACAGAAAAGGTTGTATGACAGGATGGAGATGTTAACTAACTTTACTGTGGTAATCATTTTGCAATATATGCATATCAAATCATCACACTGCACATGTTAAATTTACATATTATATTGGCAATAATCTCAAGAAAGCTGTAACAAAAGCCCTGCTTTTTTGGACAATAATGTAATTGTTTATATAGAAAATCACTGAAGCAACTTCTTGAATTCATCAGTATATTTAGCAATGCTCAGGCTATAACAACTTATAAGAATCCATTACATTTCTATATACTAGCAATAAACAATTCAAAAATTAAAATTTTAAACTGCATTTACGATAGTGTCAAAAAAACAAAATATTTAGACAAAAGGTTTAAATTAAGATATGTAAGGCCTGTATACACTAACATCTAAAAACTGTGCTGAAAGATATTAAATATATATAAGTATACAAAGAGATACACTGTATCTAAAGATTAAACGACTTAAGATTTCCATCTTCCCTAATTCCCTAATAATATTTGGTCTATTTTTTTTTTTTCCAAATCCATTGCAATCATGATTTCAGCAAGGTATTTTTGTAACAACTGACAAGCTGATTAGAAATACAAAGGATCCTGAATAGCAAAACAATCTTGAAAAAGAAGAATTAACACAGATGAGATGTATTTATCAGAAATACTTAGCTGGCTAAAAGAAGCTGAACATAAAAGACTAGGAACTGAATGAGTCCATTCACTTGAAGTTCTAGAAGGGGAAAAAACAAATTCAAAGCAAAAAAAAAAAAATTCAAACAGTGGTTGCCTCAAAAACCTTTAAGAAAGAGTAGGAAAGAATGTTCTGGATGATAAAAATGTTCTACTATCTTGATACACTGTAAATGTATTTGTCAAATATCACTGAATAAGATGATATTTGAGCACTCACAATTTAGGTACTTTGCCATTTGGAAACTGTACCTAAAAAAAACTAACAACAACAACAACAACAACAAAACCCAAGGGGAAAAACAAAACAAAACAAAAGAACTCAACAATTAAAACTCAGAATGGAAATCAGCAACAAAAAAATATTCATATAGTAATTCAGTATATGATAAAGCTCTCTATGAGTTGATAGGGAAAAATCTCTAAAAATCATATTAAGTGAAAAACGTGAGCACAGTTTTTATAGTAAACTACTCTCTTAAAAAAATAGAAACATCCACATATATGTGTATGAGTCAGGAAACACACACATACACACACACCATGAACAGAGGCTATTATCTGAGGTGAGGAGGAGGAGGAGGGACAGAAGACTTTTCAATACAAGTCAAGTCATCTTGACATTTCTATAAAAAGATAGGCTTCTAACCTTAGATAACTAAGCATAATAAGTACAGACTGTTATTTCCCATTCTGCGTCATTTCAACTCACTTTGGCCATTACTGTAGGAGACAATAAAGTGCCAGCCAGAGTCCTTCCTGTTCATTCTCTTCTGACACAATGTCTTCTCTCTCTACCACAGGGCTTCGGAACCCATTTTCTTCCACACTCATTTATGTCAACAGTCCCCTCCTAGTCCACCTTTTGACTTAACTACTAATTCTTTAGGTATGCCTACCAAACCAGGTCAATTTTTAAGACCTAACAATCTAGGGGACTTGAATCAGGAAGTTTTAATCACCCCTTCTTCCTAAAACACTGATTTTCTATAACCACATTTTATTTTGCCCATAAGACCCAGACCTCCCAAAGATGTCTATATACCTACCGACTAGCAACAAGGTACTGATGACTAAGTATTTTTAGAGCATAAAAACTGGATCACAATACTAATCACACTAAAACATCTATTTCAAGTAAGTGCAGAAAATGGATCTCTCAGGTTTTCAAGTTTGCTAATAAGGAATGGCAAGTTACAATTTCAAGTATGGAGAGTTTCTAAGAAATATTAAAAGAAACAAATGCAGGAAAAATGTTAAAGAAATAGCACTGATTTTAACAATTATATAAAAGATCTTGTGTACATTCCCTAGTCCAATAAATCTAGAATGTCACCTATTTAAAATAAATTATTTTGTGTTAATATAAAAGAAAAAACTTCTAATTTTATTTACAAGATGCATCCCAAAGTGAATATATGCTCTTAGAATCAGTGAAATATGTAGTAACAATTACATTCATGTGTTACCTACTACATGTCAGGTACTGTGTGAGACTTTTTATATCATGGACCTTTATAATAACCTGCAAGCTATGTATTATTATTTCATTTTAAATTTAGGAAAACTCAGTCTCAGAGGGAAAATAAAATAATCTTACCAAGCAAGGTCATACACCTAACAAGTGCAGGGCCAGGATCCGAATCCACTTCTTATCAAACAATGCTTTCTACTCTGCCAAGAGCTTTCTGAGCTTTTACTTCAACACCAACTACACCTGCATTTCTATGACTAACGCCTAGGGATCCATGGGCACCTCAAATATAGTACTTTCAAGGGTCTGTCTGGCTCCTACAATAACTTTTTAAGTTACATTTTTATTGTGAGAAAACAGTAACTTACATAACCACGTATCTTGGGTCATTGGGTAAGCGCTAGTCTTTACTGCTTCATCACAGTGGTGTCTGGGCTTGTGTCTGTTACAAACACCTCAGCACCAAGGGTAAGTGCAGAGACTGACTTAACGTGGATATGATGACATCACACCAGAAAGGCCAAATGATATCAGGCCTAATATATTTTTTTAAGATTTTATTTATTTTTTTGTCAGAGAGAGAGAGTGCACAAGCAGGGTGAGTGGCAGGCAGAAGGAGAAGCGGGTTCCCCTTTGGGCAAGGAGCCTCATGTGAGACTCGATCCCGGAACTCTGACCATGACCTGAGCTGAAGGCAGATGCTCAACGGACAGAGCCACGCAGGCACCACAGGGTGTGTGCTATTTAAATTATGTTTCATAGTAGTTGTAGAGAAAAGAAGTAGGAGAATTTAGTAAGACAGGACACAGAAAATCACTATTAATAAAGAAAAACAGCATTTGTTAAATTGACATTAGAATTTTCTTGGTTACAGCGCTCAGTATAAATTAGCCTTTTTTGATAAGCTTAAAATTTACACTAAATTAGGTTTCTTTGTTTTTTTTATTTATCTGAGAGAGAGAGAGAGGGAGAGAGAACGCACAAGAGAATACAAGCAGAGGGAATGGCAGAGGGAGAGGGACAAGCAGGGTCCTCACTGAGCAGGGAGCCTGGCCCAGACAAGGGGCTTGATCCCAGGACCCTGAGATCATGACCTGAGCCAAAGGCAGACGTTTAACTGACTGAACCACCCAGATGCCTCACTAAATTATGTTTCTACATATTTAAACACTATTAAGGGAAGCCACAAGAAATGTCTGTCCATTACTTAAATGTGAAAAGCATCTACCTGTGCAACATCCAACTGTTTACAAGTAGTAATAACAGAGGATAGGTCTGAGAAGGCTAAACTTGGTGAAATCAACAATATTTCCCAAAGAAAGTACTGAATTTTATTAGTATTATTAATATTATGACAGCACTATTCCAAACACTAAGCTCCACAGTTCAATTTATTTGACCATCTGATTTCAGGACATTCTAAAAACTCCTGAGTACTAAAAAATATCATGTTAATGGTTGAAAACATGAACCTGTCTCAGATAAATTCTGCCCGATCAAAGCTTGATACTGTTCACTAATGCAATTAACACAGAATATTGCAAACATATGTTGAAACAGAATGTAACAGACCATAAATCATCTGCAATGCTGTCCCTGCATCGACATGCAGACAGACGAGCAAGCATGTCCATGCGAGAATCTGGTGCCAAGTCCTGCAGGTCTTTGTAGGGAACACAATTTCTTATTTTTTTTTTTTAAGATTTTATTTATTTATTTGACAGATAGAGACCAGAAGTGGGCAGAGAGGCAGGCAGGGAGAGAGAGAGGGGGAAGCAGGCTCCGAGGGGGAAGCAGGCTCCTGTGAGCAGAGAGCCTGATGTGGGGCTTGATCCCAGGACCCTGAGATCATGACCTGAACCGAAGGCAGGGGAACACAATTTCTTACAGGCAGATTACCCCCTATCAACTGTGTAACCTTCTTGCTTATACTGATTAAATTGTTAAAAAAAAAAAATGGGGGGAAAGAGGTTAAAACAGCTATTAAAATCATCAGGATATTAAAGTGCTGAAAAATTTGTGTGGCATACAATGTATTGGTGATCACTGGACTAGCCAGATGATTAGCTAGTAAACCTAGTAGAAATTCTTGTAGAATTTCCCTAGTCATCACTGTTATAATTAGTATCAATAAAATTAACGCATCAAAGCTTTTCTTCATCTAAGAATAAGCTGACCTTTGAAAACTGAAGTTAAAATTTTAAGTCTAGTATACAATTTACCAACTCTATACACGCAGAGGTTATTTTCTACATGCACCTACATTAATAACATTTTGTACATTTTTCAAAATGACACTATGTTTGTTAATACACTGTCTGCATTAAGGACATGTATATTTATTCCTATACTTGGTATCAGAACACAAAAGAGAAGTTAGTCGCTTCAAGATTTTGATGGCTCATACTACAGAATCCTATAAACTATTAAGTGAGTTTTACTGTTCTTGCCATATCTGCATGATTTACCACAGTTCAACTACTACTGTCAAGTAATAAACCTTACGCTGTTTTACCAATTTATTATTTTTCAATACCTTTTGTCTAAAGAGTGTATTTCTTCTACTAGCCAAAAGGAGTAAGAATCCAGCTTGTCACGGTGAAAAAGGTTATAAGGCATGCTGAATACTGAGTAAAATTAAAGGGGTTAACAAATTAGCAGAATGGTATCAACAAAGGAAACTTCACTCGAGGTTGCAGCTCTTGATTACAGATGTACTCAAGAAACATGGCCTTCCACGGAACGACCTGTAACTACCCATCTGTAATTACCTCTCCTTAGAACACAACACCCCTTTCATTTCATATACGACTAGCAAGGACTAACATTTATATTCTAAACAGCTCAGAAATCAAGAACTGATCATTGCAATAAAAAAAAAAAAGACCACGTGTCTCTATCATTATGCATACTGTATCGGTCTGTGTACTTAATCACCACTATATAGCTAAGGGGTGGGAAGTAGAAAAAAAAGAAAATGCCCACCCCCAGATTAAGTTTTTTCATTTTTGTTTTTGTTTTTTGTTTTTTTGTCTTCCTTCTATCAGAAGCTTTAGGAACAACCTTGTCCTTAACAAATTAGCAAAGGGCCCAAATGAACAATTAAGAAATTTTCATTGGCTACAGAAAACTTTAAAAATTGGCAACACTTAGGGGTGCCTTAATTAAGCATCCGACTCTTAATTTCAGCTCAGGTCATGATCTCAGGGATCGCGAAATTGAGCCCTGCATCTGGGTGCGCACTCATCGCAGACAGAGTCTGCTTGAAGATTCTCTCCCTATGCTCTTCCCCACCATGCGCGTGCGCACGTTCTCTCTCAAATAAACCTTAAAAAAAAAAAAAGAAGAAAAAATCAGCATTTATTTTAAGCATTTGCTATGTACCTGGCCTATTCATTGTGCTTCCCATATACTACCTGATTTATACTCTTACCAACCCTATTAAGTGACTTAACATTACTAGTACTTTCAAACAAAGAAATAAATGTGAGCAGTTAAATAACTCAAAAAGGTCACAGAGCTACTAAAGGAAGAGCCAGGACTTACCCCATTTCTGGCTGGCTTAAGAGCCTAAGATACTACTTTTCAGAATGATGGTGTAAATGAATGGTTTCAGACTTTTATATGAGTACATACTGACTTTATTTTCTCTTCTGTTTTCTTAATACTCTGGCATTTGGGGCCCTGATGGGGAGGTTGTCCCTCCCAGGGCGAATTCCTAGAGACAGCAAGAGGCTCCCCGGGGAGTGCACCTTTCTCACATAAAAACCAACCACTCTAGAACCCATACCGTTAACTAAACATCATGCCAATATTCCTCCTGCCATAAATCACCCCAGAGTTAGGTACTCAACAACTAGCAATGACCCCTAGTCCAGAGCCTGCTGAAATTAAACTACCCAATCCAATCTCTCAGCATTATCTACCTGGCATGGCCTGTTCCTTCCCTGGAAAATTCCAATAAAGGTTCTGCGCTGTGCTTGGTCTTGACCCTCTATTTATCGACCCATCTTATTTTTTGATACATTAAAATTTAAGTTGCAGATTCTTCAGATCTACAGGCACTTAAACATGCATGTATTAACTAGAATTCATTGGTCACTTTTGGGTTTTTTTTTTTTTTTAAGGTAAAATCTACATAACATGAAGCAAACTTTAATAGGGCCATCTTGTTTTAGGATAACATTGCATTAATGTGGTTGTCAACCCCCAACCCTGTCAAGAAATCCACCCAGAAAACCCATGATGCCCTTTTATCAGTCAATTCCTGCCAGCCCTCCTCCCATCCTCAGAGGCAATCATGGATCTGGTTTTTTTTTCACCATGTTTAATCTCTTTTAGAACTTCATATAAATAGAACCATACACTATATTCTCCTTGGGATCTGGCTTTTTTGACTCAGCATAATGATCCTGAGAGTCACCCATGTGACAGTGGGCCATTCTTTTTGGTGCTAAATTTTCCATTACACAAACAGACCACAATTTGTTTAGTCATTTTTTCACCAGTGGACACCTGACCTGTTGCCAGATCTGGGGTATGATGAATAAAGCTGCTGTGAGCATTCAAGTAAGTGCATGCCTTTTTGTGGACACATGTTCTGTCTTGGGTAAATACCTAGAAGTGAAATTCTTAGAGGTTATTGGGTAGATGCATGTTTAGTTTTAGACAGACCTTTTCTCCCAAGTGGAAAGCCCCATTTTATATTCCCTCCTTCAATATATTAAAGCTTTTGGTTATTCACAGCCTCCCCAACATTTGGTGTGGTCAGTTTCCTTAATTATAGCCATTCTGGTGGCTGTGCAGTGGTATTTCATAGTGGTTTCAATTTGCATTTTCATGATGACTAACAATACTGCACACTTTCCATTTGTTTACTGGCCCTTGGTGTATCTTCTTTTGTGAAGTATCTAAATGTTTTCCCCATTTTTAAAATTAGATTTTTACTACTGAGTTCCAGAGATTCTTAAAAAAAAAAGATTTTATTTATTCATCAGAGAGAGAGGGAGCACAAGCAGGGGGAGTGGCAGGCAGAGGGAGAAGCAGGCTCCCCACTGAGCAGAGAGTCCAATGTAGGACTCAACCCCAGGACCCCCGGGATCATGACCACAGCCAAAGGCAGCCACTCAACCAACTGAGCCACCCCGGCGCCTCCAGAAATTCTTTATAAATTCTGGATACAATCCTTCTGTCAGAAATGTTTTACAAATATTTTCTTCTATTTTGCTTATTCATTTCTTAATAATGTTTTTTGAGGAGATCCTTTTACTATTAATGAAGTCTAACTTACCAAATTCTTCTTATTGCTTTCTATATAAAAACCACAATAACCTTTGCCTATCCCCAACTCACAAATATATTCTCCTATACAGGCTTTTAGATGAGAACTATGATCCATCTGGAACTGATTTTTTCTGAGTGGTGGAAGGTGGCATCAAAGTTCATTCTTCTACATGGATATCCAGTTCTTTCAGCATTATATGTTGAAAAGACTTTCCTGTCCCTATTGGATTACACTGGCATCGCTGTCAAAAACTAAGTAATCTTATCTCTGGGGTTATCTATTCTATCCCATTTATCTGTTTTATGTTTTTTGTTTTTTTAATAGTTTCTGCTTTTTGTATTTACTGAATGACTGCAATTCTTTTTTTTTTTAATTTTTAAAAAATATTTTATTTATTTGTCAGAGAGAGAGAGAGAGAGATTGAGCGCGTGCCTGCGCACAAGCAGGCAGGGTGGCAGGCAGAGGCAGAGAGAGAAGCAGGCTCCCCACTGAGCAAGGAGCCCAATGTGGGACTCGATTCCAAAACTCTGGGATAATGACCTGAGCCGAAGGCAGGTCATGAGGCACCCAGGAGTCCCGGTCTATCGGTTTGTTTTTATGCCAGAACCACACGGTACTGTGGCTTCATGGAAAGTCTTGAAGTCAGGTAATTTAAGTCCTCTTTGTTTTTCCTTTCCTAGAATTTAGATATTCTAGGCCCTGTGCATTTCCATGTAAATTTTAGGGTAAGTCTGCACACTTTCACAGAATAAATAAAGTTTTTAAGGAGATTCATTTGGATCAGACTAAATTATAAGAAACTAACTTAGTATTATTGGGTGTTCCAACTCATAAACATATCTGTCAATTTATTGCACAGGAGTTCCAATACGTAGGTCATCTCAGGGATGGTCTCTGTCAGTCTCCTTTTCAGACAGGGTCACATTTTCTTTATTCTTCATGTTGAGTAATTTGGGACTGTATGCTAGACATTGTGACTGGGATGTGACAGAGATGCTAGATTCTGTTTTGTTTCTCCAGTAAGAGTTACTGTTTTTGTTTTGGCAGGCAATTAATTTGTTTGCACTTAAACTGCTAATTCTGTCTTTGAACAATTCTAATCCATTTTTTACCTTTAGCTAGGCGGCACTAAGTCTACCCAACATATGTGTGGGTTCAGGGGTCAGTCTAGTGATTTTGGTGAAGTTCTTAAGCAGAATCTGGAACTTGCACTCTGTTCTGTAGCTCTTTCCTTGCTAGGATTTTCCCCTCATTCTTCAGCCACTATGGTTGTCCCAAACTCAAATCTGTGGGTTTTTAGGACAGAAAAAGTGGGTTTTGGAATGAAATTTTAGCTACCTCGCACATTCTGCATGGATAAAGAAGTTTATTAAAAACATAAAATTCACCTTTTCTTCTAAGAGTCAAATCTCCTCCAAAAGAGGTCTACTTTTATTCTCTAGCTCCCTGTTTTTCTTTTTATCTTGTGTAGTTTATAACTATTATCAAGGGAGTGTCATTCTGGTAAAAGCGTATCCGTCTATATAAGAATTCTCTCTCCATTCACCTTTAACTTCCCTCATCAGGGTTTTGAAATTTCAGTGTAGAAATCTTGTCTTAAAAAAAAAAAAAAAAAGTATTTTAAATTTTTAATAGTTTTTTTATTTAATTATTTTAATTAACATATAATGTATTACTTGCCCCAGGGGTACAGGTCTGTGAATCATCAGGCTTACACATTTCACAGCACTCACCATAACACATACCCTCCTCAACATCCATAACCCAATCATCCTCTCCCCACCCTCTAATCCCCCCAACAACCCTCAGTTAGTTTTGTGAGATTGAGTCTCTTGTTGTTTGTCTTCCTCCCGATCCCATCACTACTTCTAAGTTTGATACTATTCACAGCACGTTTCTCTTAATATCACTTCCCTATTTATGAAAAAAAGGATTTTTAGACACTGGACCTATAAAGTGCAATCTTGCTAATAAATTTAATCATTTGCTTTAGATGGTTTTGTAGATTGCTTTTAAAAGGTCTCTTACACAATGCTATCTACAAAAAGCAAGAGTTTTGACCCAATCTTTCAGATATTTATGCTTTTACATTTCATATTCCACTGGCTAGGTCCTCCACTAAAATAATGAAGACACAAGAGTGGACATCCTTGTCCTCTACTGATCTCAGGAAAAAACACTATTTTATGATTGTCTTAGCTGTTAATTTTTCTTAAATGTCTTTTATTAGACTGAGAAAATCTCTTTACATTTCTAGTTTGCTGCAGTGTTTATCATGAATGGATGAATTCTGTCAATTACTTTTGGCCAAATGAGGTGATCTTATGGTTTTTCTCCTTTGTTAGTACAGTAAATTACACTAATTTTTGAAATTTGTAAATTAACCTTGCATTTTTGAGATAAATCTCACCTGTGATGTATCCTTATATATATTTAATATACTGCTGGAGTTTATTTTATTAGCAAATTTTTTCATCTATGTTCATGACAAATATTAATCTCTAAATTATGTGTGCCATCTTTGCCAGGTTTGGGCATTGGGTTTATGTTGGCCTCATAAAAGAACGTTTTTCCTGAATTTCTGTAAGACTGATGTTATTTCTTGCTCAAATGCTTGAAATTACCAGAAAAGCTACCTGGACCAGTAGTTTTCTTTGTGGTAAAGCTTTTAATTATGAATTCAGTTTCCTTTTTTTGAAGATTTTATTTATTCTTCTGAGAGGGAGTGAGCATGAGTAGGGGGGAAGTGGGGGCTGAGGGAAAAGCAGACTTTCTGCTGAGCAGGGAGCTGGACATGGGGCTTGATCCTAGGATCACGAGCAGAGCCTAAGGCAGACACTCAACCAACTGAGTCACCCAGGCACCCCTAAATTCAGTTTATTTAATTGATAAAGAGCTATCCTAATTTACCACTTCTAGCATCAGCTAGGATAACATATTTTTTAAGAAAGCAATTGCATGAAGTTATTTAAAATACTGCATGAAGTTATTTAAAATATATGCATATGATGCTTTTAATGTCTGTAGGACCTAGGACATTACATTTCTTTCTTTCTTTCTTTCTTTAAGATTTATTCATTAGAGAGGGAAAGAGAGCGCACACAAGCAGGGGGAAGAGGGAGAGGGAGAAGCAGACTCCCCGTTGAGCTGGGAGCCCGACATGGGGCTCAACCCCAGGATCTGGCCAAAGGCAGACATCTAACTATCTGAGCCACTCAGGAGCCCCGGACAATTTCATTTCTAACAGAGGTAATTTATGCTTATGGTCTCTATCATGTTCTTTCTCACCATTAGTCTAAGAGAGGTTTACCAACTTACCGATCTTTCTAAGAACCAGCTTTTGGCATTGATAATTATCTCTATTGTCTCTCTTCTTCCCTTCCACTTACTTTCCATTTTCTTTGGCTTTTGTTTCTACTTTCCTACATGAAGTTTTAGGTAAGTTTTCTGATACAGTTAAAGCTATAAATTTCCCTTCAAGTACTGTTTCAGCTACATCCCACATATCTGATAAGCTGTAATTTCATTATCACTTAGTTTGAATTATATTCTAATTTCTCTCATGGCTTTCTTCGAAGTAACCCATGGGTCAAAGAACTGTGTTAATCTTCAATTTTTAATAGATGTTTTACTGGTATTGATTTCTAATTTTGTTCTGTTTTTGTGGGGAGAACATACTCTGTTGATGTCAATCTTTTAAAATTTACTGAGACTTGTGCCCTGCAAATAATCTTTCCTGGTGTTCTTACCATGAGTACTTGAAAAGACTGTATTATACAGATATTAGATTTAGTAATCTATAAATATCAAGTCAGTGGATAACAGTGTAATCTAGATCGTCTACGCTGTAACTGACTTCTTGGGCCTAACCCAACTCTTCAAATCCGTGGATTTGTGATTTTGATCCATTAATTCTTCCAAGTTTTACTACACCTATTTTGAAGCTTTTTTTTTAAGCAAGTACACATTTATGACGTTTTGATGTCAGCACTTCAGAGATGTCATTTTACAATGTACGTACCAGCACTAAGCCCTTACACATATTACATCACTTAACCTTCCAACAAACCACAAATCAGGCATTGTCCTCCCCACCAGACGAATGAGGTAGTGGAAGCAGAGAGGCAAATGCAGCCGACAAGTGGCCTGGAGAGGCTGCATTCTTAATTACCAACGCTATTCTGCCTCTTACCCATTTATTAAAAAGAAACAATAAAAACATAGTAAGTCAAAACTAAAACAGTAACTTTGGTATAATATCCCAGATAAGTAAAACCTTCATAGCATGTGCTTAATTATAAAAATTAGTGATTTTGTGATATGAGTTCATTTTCTCAGGAAAAAAAATTTTTTTTAAAGGATTCATTCATTCATTCATTCATTCATTTGTCAGAGATAGAGAAGAAGCAGGGGGAGCAGCAAGCAGAGGGAGAAGCAAGCTCTCCGCTGAGCAAAGAGCCCAATGTGGGACTGACCCCAGGACCCTGGGATCATGACCCAATCTGAAGACAGCTGCTTAACCAAGAGCCACTCAAGTATCCCGGGGGGAAAAAATTCTTAAGTAAACCACCACAGCCATTCCCATAGAAAAATAGGAGGAGACAACAGAATCCCTATGGTCAGAGTCCTATAAGGATAAAACTGATACTCTTAATTCTTCTTTGGTTTGGTTTAGCTTTTCTTAGAAGCAGAATGACCAAGTAAGAACTGAAAAAATACTTCACCTTTACCTCTATTTTATACTGAAAACACTACCTTGTGACCTTGCTAGATGTTCCAACTGCCTTTAAAAAACATCTCTCACACAAATAAAGTAGTTCCTACCATTGAAGTCCCCTACAATTGATTTTAAATATCAATTCTAGGGTTGCCTGGGTGGCTCTGTCAGTTAAGGGTCAGACTCTTAATTTTTGGCTCAGGTCATGATTTCAGGGTTGTGTGATCGAGCCGCATCTGGGTCTGTGATCAGCGGGAAGTCTGCTTGAGATTCTCCCTCTCCTTCTGCCCCTCCCCCAAGCCCCTCACACTCACTCACTCCTAAATAAATCCTTAAAAATTTTGAAAAAATAAAATCAATTCTAAAAATAGTTGCTCAAAATATTTCAAGTCCACCCAAAAACAAACTTTTCACTTGCCAAAAAAAAGCCTAATAATAAAAGAGGCTCAGAATATTTTAATAATGTAGCGAATGGGTTTTCTACATTTATTTTAATATTTCGTTTTTAACAATTAAAAGTGTATCCTAAATGACAAAAAAAAGATCCTAATGGAAAAATCTAACTAGGGATGCCTGGGTGGCTCAGTCGGTTAAGCGTCTGCCTTCGGCTCAGGTCATGATCCCAGGGTCCTGGGATTGCGCCCCACGTTGGGCTCTCTGCTCAGCAGGGAGTCTGCTTCTCCCTCTCCCTCTGCTCTTCCACCTGCTTGTGCTCACTCTCATTCTCTCTCTCTCTCTTTCAAATAAATAAATAATATTTTTTTAAAAAAATCTATCATTCCAATCTTTTAAATTAAATAAAATAAGAAGAGCAATACAGAACAGAATTCTGTAAAAACTCAACTTTCTAAGTCATACATTTTTGTGGTGCTTGTTTTTGGTTGTAAAGAAAGAATTTTAATCTGATAATTTTAAAAATTAGCATCCTATAAAATAAAAATCAACTCACATTTGTGTAACACTTTAAAGCTGACAATGTTTTTACATGAAGTTAAAATGTATAGGTAATATACATAGACAAATGTATTTTTATAACTTAAAGCAAATTATACACAGCAGTACATAAAAACAATGAGGAAAGATTTCCCTCAATTTCTTAAATTACTTTTCATTTTAAGTTTTTGTTCAGTATCAAACTCTGAACTTTCACACTGTCCTTAGGACAAACATAGCCTTCCTTCACCTGCTCTCCTGCATTGGCCTAGCAAACTTGGAAGTAAACCAAGTCAGGGAGAAATTATATCTTCCTACAAGCATATAAAGTCCTACAAATAAAGCAACGTTCATAAAAGAAAAAAGTGTGGGAGGAGGGAGTTAACCAAAGTCTTACATAGTTCTTTTTTTTAATTATTAAGATTTTATTTATGCATTTGGCAGGCAGAGAAAGAGGAAGGGAAGCAGGCTCCCTGCTGAGCAGAGCCTGCATGGGGCTAGAAGTAGGGGATGGGTTTATCACAGCCGTAGCTGTCTTGTGGAATCCCGTCTGCAAGTTGTGCATCTGAACGGTCCACTGCTCCTCAGTTCTGAATGCAGGTTACTTGCAATCTACTGATCTCAGGTTTGGGGGTCTCTGAATAAACACCGTGTAAGTTCCCATTTGAACCTTCTGTTAGAATTCTACTTCCAGGTAAGATACAAGAAGGTCATAGCAGGCTACTGTTACTGTTGCAACAACTAGAGGAAAAAAAGATATCCCCACCACCACCACCAAAAAAAAAAAAGCAAAATGACAGAATAGCTGCTGAAGTAACCAGATCAGGATGAATCAAAGTTGTAACTAGGAGTGGGGCACCTGGGTGACTCAGTCAGTTAAGCCTCTGCCTTGGGCTCAGGTCATGATCCCAGGATCCCAGGATGCAGACCCATGTCTGCCCCTCCCCCTGCTTATGTTCTCCCTCAAATAAATAAAATTACTCACAAGGAGGATGAGGAATATATTCTCGGTGAACTGAGGACTGCCTGTCATTCCCTTTCCAGGGCTCATATGCAGATTCTAGGAACAAGATGTGGGTCAGGCTTGGTCTGGGAAGAGAAACTCTACTGAAGAAAATAACAGAAGTTTGAACAATCACAGGAGTCTCCTTCCTCAAAGATGGTTGCCAGGTTGTAAAGCTGCAATCCACAGGAGGCTCAAGAGCCAAATTCAAACCACGGAAAGGACAGAAGTGAATCTCCCACCGTGTTTGGGGCAGTAAGTGATAAAGGCCTACCAGGGGGCTTCTCACAATCCCAGGGGAGCCCTATATGAGGAGAAGGTATGAGACAGTGGTACACTGAAGCCCAAGAAATGGCAACTGAGCCCCAGTCCTGCTCAATCCCCACTGAGATTCAGAGGATCAGCCCCTCTATCCACCAGACAGAGGAAAGGTCAAACACTTTTTGGGGGAAAGCATCATCTGCAGCACTTGTCATTCCCTCATACACAATATATGCCATACCATCAAAATTACACAGCACACGAAAGGCAGAGAAATGTAATCATTAAAAGACTGAACAGACCATGATAGAAGCAGGCCGACAGATACTAGAGTTGGCAGATGGACTTTAAAGTAACTATTATAAATATACTAAAGAAAATTCAGGAAAACAGAAATGGAGGAAGAATTTCAAATGAGAGCTGGAACCTACAATATCAAAGGAGCATGCTAAAACAGAAAAACACAGGATTTTAAATTAAGAACTCACTGAATGTGTTTAACAGCAGACTAAACACAGCATAAAACAGGATCCGTAAATGCAAAGTTAAGTCAAAAGAAAATATCCAAACTGAACAAGGAAGGAAAAATAAAAGAATGAAAAGAACAGAAGATAAGAAACATGTGGTATCCAGTCATTTTAGCCTCAGTACCGGGGAGGAGTTAAAACCAGACTGCAGGGTAGCCTAACCCAGTGTTTTACTATTACTTTCCATCTCCGCGGTCCATGTGGGGTGCTTTCTATTTCAGGCCCTTAGATGGTGGTACATTTACTTGTGAATCACTAGTGGGGACCACAGAGGCCCAGAAACACTCTACCGCAAGACAGGAAAGAGAAGGAGTAAACAGTATGGTTAAATGTTGTCCCCAATAATTACAATCCTCCCAGAATGTGGTTAGTAACACAGAAACGGTCTGGGCAAGCTGGAATGGATCCAGATAAAACTGGAAACAGACCAAAGATGCTGGCAAAACAAAAGATGGCTGTAATTTCTTAAATGCCTATTATATTAGCTAGGTTGAGGAATGTATTCTTTAAGCCAAGACAGTACATTAATGGGGCAAGAGAAGTGGAGAGGATGCTTAGCGCCTCAGGTGTGAAACACCACATTTACAAAGATTAATGAATTTGGATTCAATTCAGTAATTCTATGAAGAGACAGAAGTCCTAGAGCAGGCTGTCTTTGCTGATAAGGTAATGATTAAAAATGTCCTATGTAAGAATATGTCCTCTACACAGAAGGGCTCTCAATCCCAGCATCCTGCAGCAGAAGTGTCCTCAAAACACCTGACAGTAAATGTAGGTACCAGATAAAGGTTAAGGGTCTGGCAAAGCACCTTTCAAACTGGTTTCACAGGGCCCTACAGCGCACCGGAAGTGCTTTCACAACTGACACAGGGAACGCACAGAAAATGACAAGTCGGAGCCTGAGGCTGATAGAAGGGAGCTGTGACCATGATTTCAACGTTCTCATTTGCAGCTATAAAATGTTTCCAGTTTGGATTTTATGAATAAATGCTGTACATATGAATAAACCACGTTCTACCTAATGCAATGTCGCCTGGCAGAAACTCTTCCCAAGCATAGACAATACAATTTAATGCCTACAATTTAAGTCCTCCTAGAGAAACTGGAAGGGGAACGAACACATGGAGTATCTGTGAATATTTCAAATAAATCACATTCTCGATTACAGTGCTTCACAATTCACACACCAAATTTACATTATTTCAAAGGACCCAAAAGTAGTACTGAGGAAATCCTGAGGCGGTACCTACCACCCCTTTTCACAGATTAAGAAATAGTAAAATGCAGTCACATGTCTCAGGATCCACATTCACCCAAGACTGAAGCAGACTCAAAAACAGGTGACCAAACTGCAAATTCAGAGTTCTCTCACATTCTTTCTTTCGTGCGCGCAAGCGCGCGCTCTCTCTCTCTCTCTCTCTCTCTCACACACACACATACACACAGATACTGGGAAATTTTATATATCCATCTATGAACGAGGGACAGAGGATTATTCCTACTCCCTTCTGAAAAATTAAAAGGAACTAGTTTAAGAAGAATTGAAGGATGCCACTGCTTGAGTTTAAAAAGACTTCTCTTTAATTCTTCCTGCATTATACAGAAAAGTAAAAGGGGAAGAATATGAACTTAGAAATAAAAGTTGACAATCCACATTTACTTTAAGTACTCTTATGTTTAAAACTTCAGAAGATGGAAAACAAAACCAAAAATCAGTAACAGCATTAAAAAGAAACATATTATCCTGAAAGGATACATAAGAAGCAGAGAACACAATGACTTCTGACGAAAGAAAGTCGGCAAGGAGACTGGGCACACTACGGTAGGGGAGACATTTGCCACGTATCACATGTGGGTGAATTCTCAACATGTATACATACTACTTTTTGTTTTTAAGGAACGTACTTTTTGAGGGAAAATACAGATATAAATGTATATGTTTCTAAAAGAATGTTAACAGAATGAAAACATAACTGTCCTTTAACAGAAAAATTGACTTCAAAGGGTAAAAAAAGTAAAAATAAGAATAGTTAAAGTATGAAAGAAAGAAAAGTAGTTCAAGTATTGCCCAAAAGTCCTATTTAAACGTTTAAATTAAATGTGCTAGCTATAAAAGTAAAAAACACTTTCATATATATATATACACACATTAAGAAAACCTATAGGACATTCCTGATAATCCATAAATAATCACTATTAACAATTTGGTGTATTCTCTCTAAAGATTCATGATTCATGGTTAAGTGTTAACATTTTTAGAAGTATGCTTTATCAAGTTAAGAAAATTCCTATTTCTAATTTGTTTAACATGAATAAATATGGAATTTTATAATAATCTCCTAGAGGGCATGTGGATGGCTCTGTCAGTTAAGCTTTGGACTCCTGGTTTCATCTCAGGTCAAGATCTCAGGATCCTGCTCAGCACAAAGTCCACTGGAGATTCTCTCTCCCTCTGTCCCTCCCCGACCCCACCCATGTGCAAGCACTCTCTCTCTTGCTCAAATAAAAACAATCTTAAATTTTTTTTTTAAAAAGCCTCTTTCTAGATCCATCAAGATGATCAGAGTTCTTCTTAAATAGGACTATGAAGTATCTTGTATTAATAGACGTCTGTAGTTGAATTACACTTGCATTTCTGCAACAAAATTTCCTAGTCATGGTTCTATCACTTCGTTTTTAGTAACTCTAGTTTCTGGTTATTTGTTTATAATTTTTTTATCTATTTTTATAAGTAACACTGGTATAAACATTTCCTTTACTATACATGTTCAATTCTGGTAAAAAAAAAAAAAAAGAGTTGATAAGTTTCCTTTATTATTAGAGTTAAGAAAATTAAGGGTCAGGATTGGGATTTTTCTAATTCTTCACTATTACAAACAACAGAAATGAACACCAGCCATCTGTGACCATATTCCTGACCATTTCCTTAGGATGAAACATCAAAAATCTGATTTCATGATCAAAGCACCACCCATGTTTATGTTTATGAAAATGAATTCATTATCCCTACACATTCACATATAATGGATATTATAAAACTGCCATATTAGACCTCGCTTTTAACTTTAGAGTCTCCAACCCTATAGCAGTTTGGATTTGGGTTTATTGTAGATAATACACACTAAAAGCTTTTTTCTTCTTCTGATTGATTCATTACCCAAATATCAATGTCATTCTCATTTTATGACTTAGTTATGTTCCATTCCCTGGTCTCAAAAATGTTGGAGATATAAAAGCCTCATGAAGCTTTATTTATACTAGTCAGCTCACTGCAGCTTGACAGCTGAAGTTCTACCAATGAACCACTTTGCGTCACCACATTCAACATCAGGGAAGAAGCAGTGACATCCGTGTGTAACTATAGCTTCTATCCCTTCAGAGACAAAACTATGAAGCCTGAGTAATTATATGAGGGGCATGGAGCCAGGACTATTTCTGCCCTAAATTTAGTCCCACTTTAAGATGAGAAGAAAGGGGGTTGTGGGGGAAGAAATAGTTAACTAACAGTCGATTCAACAGGTATTTTAACAGAAAATATTTGCCATTTTTAAATACTAGGTAATTTATGTTTTATGTTTTTCATCCAATTAACTTCTTTGTATTTTTAGGTTTGTAAAACCTTAAGATTTTTTATAAACAACTTTCTTGCAAATTTAAGTACATAAACTCAAACAGTAAATCCATTCTGGACCAAATATTAAATAATTTTGCCTAAACTATAGTTCGGATTTATCCATAATGGACCTTTCCTGCCCCCATTCCCCAACCATTACAGTCGACATATTTAAACAGTTGACTGAACGTTTAAGACCATTTAGTAAAGAAATAACCTATAATCTAACACAATAGTAACTGCTCTGTACTAAAAACAAAGCAAACTCTATAAACATATGGGACCAAACCATAGCAAAAGAAGCCTAAACTTCTTGATCGACAATAACCAGGCTCAAGAAATCTACATTACTTACCAAAAAACCACCCACTAAATTAGACACACCAAGTTTTAAGCTTTAAAGAACTTCTGACTGTAAAACACGGTAATGCTCAACCACCACTCCACTTTCACTGTTAGGTAAAAGAGCAGAAAAGAATTTGTTTTAGCGATCAGAAAGCCCTAGAATACACAAAGTCTTTAAAATCGGCTATAAGTAGAAGAATGGAAAATAGGAAAAGCATGATGGCCACTGTGACCTGTACACATTTTCCTCATCGGCTGCTTCCTACCGTCCCTGGGTCTCCCTACAGGAAGGGCCCGCCCAGCTCCCCTCTCAGCTTGGCCAGAACCGCCCCACAAAGCCATCTCAGTGGTGCACTTGAGGCGCAGAGACGCGGCGCCCGGTCTCCGGTACACACAGTTCTTCTGAGGAGGAAGAAAACCCACCAACCAGTCTCCCCGCGCCCACTCTCTCCAGTCTCACAATCATTCTCCTCCCTGCAGCCAGAAGCCGTGCTCAGACTCTTCAGAGACTCAACCTTCATCACCACTCAGGTTCAGGCTCACCTTGCAGTTCCTTAACCACCTACACAGCCTTCCAGGACACCAGCCGGCTCAGTGCCCTTCACCAGTGCCCCTCACCAGTGCCCCTCTGGAGTCACTCTCAACAGAACAAGGCCACTCTGGGAGAACCCGGCCTCTCCTGACTAAATCCCTCCTTCACACCCATCAAGATTCAGCTCTGGCACCAATCCAATCCTTGTGGAGAGAAGGAAACTCTCCACAAGCTGTAGGGTAGGCAGAATTCTTCTCCTCCGGACACAGCTACAGGAGCACGCATCTTTCTTAACACCTACACTACTTAAGAGATGATCTTTATTTTGTGAAGTTTATCTCCCTTACTAAAAAGCAACTCAAGAGCAAAGACCGTACTTTAACTCCAGTGAGGAAAAGCGTATCACCCACACGTAGTGGGTGTTTAATAAGTGTTTGCTGAACTGAAATTCCAGGCACTACACAATGAAAAATCAGCAAATGTAGCTTGACTTATTCTTGGCCAATTCATTACCAAGTCCTTTCAGTCCTACTTCATCCTGCTCTGTCCACCTCACATGTCCGCCCAGCCACCATTGCCTGTCCACCCTCCAGCATCTCCCAGTTAGATGACTTTACTAGCCTCCCGATCGCCCTCCTTCTAGACCTACTATCCAGTCTGCTACACACACATACCCACAAACACACCACTACTTAAATTTTTTTAAATCTGTTTAAAAAGCCTTATTTGCTTTCTCTTCTATTTAGACTAAAATTCAAACTCCCACTGTGCCTTACAATGCTGTATTACCTGACTCCTTCCAAGTTTTATACTTGTATTGCATTCCTTCATCTCTACTAGGCTTCTTTTAAAATCCTCCAACATGATAAGCTATTTCTCACCTGGTGTCTTTACACTGGCTCCTTCCTCTCCTAGAAGACTCTCCCTTCAGCTAGCTGCTATTTCTCAAAGATCAGTTTAAGTTTCACAATCCAATCCGAAGCAGCTTTTTTATCCCTCAGTCATGGTCTTCTCTGCACTGACTGCCATCTCAAATTATCAATCTGTCCACTTGCTTACTGTGTAGATTTAGGCCTAAGAGGAGGACCTTTGTTTTGGTCAGACCATACCCCAAGGGCCTGAAATAGTGCCCTCCATTCAGCAGGCCCTCATAAGCATTTGTAAAACAAAAGCATAAACCAAAAAAGTGACTCTAAGATATATGGGAAAACAAGTAAAATCAAAGAAATGGATAATTAACCTACCAAATAAGGCAGGAAACATTCTATTGTTAGTATTTGCGAGTAGATAGGCTGGTGTTACTGGGATCTAGTTCAACAATCCAGCATCCAGACTGGATTTCCCAAAGCTCACTGGAAACCTGTCAATCAAGGAGCATGGTTTCATGTGCTATATGCTAGCACACATCTAACACTACCAGAAGCCATTTTAGAAAATTCTATACGCTGCCACTCCCCAAACCCCTATAATGTCTACCAACAGTAGTCAAACACTGAAAAGCCACTTGCTACTTAAAGAAAGTGTTTAAGAAACAGCATTTCTGATAGTGGTACTTATCCACAAATAATTAAATTTATACTAATAAAACTTCAACCTCTTAAGTAACAGGTCCTTCCAAGACAAGAGGTAGGTAGGTCTCTGTGCCAGGTTCTAACTCCCTGGACATCTAAGAAGCTGCCCCCTAAACCGTTCTAAGAAGTAATGCTACAACTCAAAACAAAAATTATATAAATAAAATTCACCACAGTATCAGCTGCCTCTGTTAACCCTCTTACTGACAAGACTTTTGACCAAGGCAGGAACAAACTGTCAGGTTGCACTAGGAGAGGAAAAGCCTTGACTCTTTATTCAAATGTCATTCAGTCACAGAAATGAGGATAAGCTACAATGCAGCATTTAGGCAATGAAGGTAAATGAACGCAGTGAAGATAAAACAATACAACTAAGTATTTTATTTTGCTCGATTAAACTTCATTGGTCAAGAAAATGACTTGTAAAACAAGTCTTAACTGGTCAAATAAAACTGAAACGCCAAGTTAAAAAGAGTGGTCATATGTTTTAATAATCACTATTTACAGGTGACTTGACAGTAACAAAATTTCAGTGACCTTCCTTTGGCTTCCTTTAAGCAATTTTCAACAGTATGACCACAGAAGTTCTGCTCTAGTGACACTTACCTTGGTATGGTGACACATTTAGTATTACAATTTTGAGTGGTGATGGCTTTCTCAAGCTCATCTAATCGTCCTGTTTTCTTTAGTTTCTTCACCAAACTTTTAACTGCTTTCTCACACCACTTTTCTTCTTGTCCATTCTGCTCTCCTCCGCCTGCTCCTCCAGATCCACCAGCTGATTTCTTCCATCCCAGCAGCCTTTTCACAACTGGTGGAGTGAACGGCAAGATGGACGACATGCTCGCACCAAAGGCCGCAATCCGCACGGAGAGAAGACACTCCTCTACCTGACCTAGAAAAGATACGGAAGGGATCGTTCAGAGGCTAACTTTAAAATCCAGTCATAACTTCAACATTGTCTCTAAAGCAAATCTGAAAATGAGACAGAAATTCAGATCATCACCGCAGACTTTCAGAAGTCATCTTCTTCTCCAATAACAATGTCTTTACTACTTTAAAGCAACTGTGGAAACAAATTCTAAAAAACAAAACCATGTTATAAGTGGAAAAATACAACAATTTTGCAGGTAAGATCTGTACCAGCACTGGTGAAATTTATTACTACCAATACTACTTCATTTTTAACTTTTAATAGTGTCAATAACTAAGATATTTTCACTGATGAGTGAAAAACAATTCACCAAATGTTTTTCTCAATTCACCAAATATTTTAGGACACTTAACAAAAGTATTTTTTAAATGTATTAAGTCTACTTTCCCTGAAGTTTTACATTTTCATAACGAAGTATCATAAAGTAAAATCTAAAGCTATAAGAAGGGAAAAGGCAACATGTGTGAAGGAAACAACAAAAATTTTAAAAAATAAAGGTAAAACGGTGTGTGAAGAAAAGGTGTGCTTCACTTTTATGATTCCCTGAGAAGGCTTCAAGTTAGGCCTCTTTTCAAAAACTTTTTCATTTTTATCTAAGTAACAAACAGTATGCGTCATAACTAAAGTCAAATATATTTCCTCTTTTCACACTGAGTTACAATTCCTTAAAATCTTTTAACTTTGTTTCTGGCTATTTATACTTCAAGGAAAAGGCTCATGATGGTACCCCTTGAAACATCAAGTTTAGGTATCATCTACTGTTTCTGGAAAGTGAGGATTTATACCACAACTATTCACTTTCCTCCAACCTTAATAATTATCTCCCAAAGGTAGTTTTGTGTCTGATGAGATCGTTAATAAACTACTATATAATCATGTTTCCCTTTTTGTACAACTCTTTCTTTTCCCCAGTTAATGATCTCAGTTTGTCATGTGCTTACTTTTCTATGTGCCTACCATGAATTCTCCCCACACTCTTCACAAGCCCCATAATTAAATTTTAAGGTGGATGACTTTAGTCTCAAAATAAGAGATAAGATCATTTACCACTTGAGGATGGAACTGGAGAGCTGAGACTTGAGAAGAGTGAAGATTTAGAAATGCAGCTCTAAGAAATAGCTACAGGGGCGCCTGGGTGGCCCAGTCAGTTAAGTATCTGCCTTTGGCTCAGGTCATAATCCTAGGGTCCTGGGATCAAGCCCTGCGATGGGTTACCTGTTCAGCGGGGAGTCTGCCTCTCCCTCTCCCTTTACCCCTCCCCCTCTGCTCCTGTTCTTTCTCTTTCTTTCAAATAAATAAATAAAATCTTAAAGACAAAAAAAATCTATTAAAAAATCAGCTAGAATGAAACAGGTATTTCCAGGCTATGAAGTAAAAGGTGTAGAAGAGCTCCCACTTCTAACTGGGATGTAGAAATGACAACAGACCATCATTTCACCCTCACAGTCACATAAAGACAGATAAGGCTACAAAGACAGGTAAGGCTACAAAAACAAGACAGATAAGGCTACAAAATCAAGTGTTTTCTGAACCCATCAGAGTTCAGGATGCAAAGTAACCGAAACCGAACTAAATTCCAGACAGTGCTGAGACAGGAAATCGAGGCCCATGAACGGTTTCTTACCTGGTGGAGTGGCTAAGGGAGAAGAATCCTAACCTAGAGAAGGGTAAGGAGAAAGCACCCTACTCTTTAGTAAATTTTAAAAGCAACATGTCTGCTGACAAGACATACTAAAATTCTGAGGATTTCAAAGAGCAAACCTATACTATCCAACCACTCATTCGCACAGGGCTCCACTGCATGTTTGCCAAAGTATGCCGAAGATCGGAAGACAGGCCTAGAAGGCTGAGAGATGCCCTAAGAAGCTTATGGTCTCAGACCCTCAAATGCAAGTAATCTGTCCTCTGACAAGGAAGGGAAAGAATGGGCAGAACGAGTGAGAGAAGTCAACCTTAGAGACCTCAGACATTCAGCTGTCAAGGGCTGAGGTGGGACAGGAGAGCTAAGAGAAAAACTTCCACCCAGATACTCTGGACCTCTGAATACCTAAGAGCAAACGTCTACTGGGTTTAACTGCAGTTTAATCGGAGTCCCAAAAGGAGAGGAAAGAGAGACTTGGCAGAAAAAAATACATGAAAAGATACCAGCCAAGAACTTACCAAAAATGGTAACAGGTATCAACCCACAGATACAAAGGAAGGACAGTCATAGTCAATGGGCTCAATGTTGAAGACAGACGTAAAGATAAAGGCTGAGTGTCCGCTAGGATGATAGTTAAGAATATGTGTAAGATCCGGACAGAAGAAACCTGCACTCATCACAAACTCTTCTCCATGGGCTTCAGCTGAGATCGCCTGAAAGACTGGCATGGGGTAAGAAATGAGAGACAACTCTTCGCTCTTAGGGGCAGGTCCTATAAAATAAAAGTCTTTAGCTAGGAGGGAGAATAGGAAAGCCTCCCACACGGAGAGCCCAAGGGAAAGAGCAGAGGAAAAGCTATGGTACTATTGGGGGAGGAGGAAAGAGAGGGGGCAAACCTACTTACCCACCTACCACACACCAACAAGCCTTTCACCGCATAACAATAACCACAGTCTACTCTGCTAGCGGAGGGGAGGAAACACAGCCACCACCAGTCCCAGACAAAGACACACTGATGCTGAGAACGAGTAGAGGAAAAAGCTATCTGACCCTGGCACAGGAGCAAGAAACTGGCTTGGACCCAAGATCCTGCACTAACACAAAGCAAAGGTCTGCTACTCCTAGATGGAAAAATCCTTAACAAATATTAGCAAGTCACATTCGTAATGTATATAGAAAAGGTAGTATCCTCACCCAGCGGGGGTTTATCCCAGGGAGCAAAACTGTCTTGACATAAAAAAAAAAAAAAAAAACCCAAGCACCTCATGTATAGTATAAAGAGAAAAAGCTTTATGATTTTCTTAACTGATGCATAAAAAAAGCATTTGACAATGTTAATTTGATATCCATATAAGATTTAAAAGTCTCAGCAAACTGGAAATAGAAAAACAGAAAAGAGGAATAAGTTCTTTATTCTGAAAAAGAACATCTATGAAAAACTTAGAGCTAGAAAAACATGTAATGGGTAAAACATTAAATCCCCTGTCCTTGTAACTGGAAATAAGCCAAGGATGTCCATTGTTGCCCCTTCTATTTAATAACGCACTGGATGTTCTAGCCAGCACAGTAAGATAAGAAAGAAAGAAAGACAGACAGACAGACTGACTGGAAAGAAAGAGGTAAGTTCTCTAGTGACATAACCGTCTCCATGGAAAACTGCAGTAGTAAAGTTGTCGTAATAAAGCTATGCATTTTCTAAAAAAAAAAAAAAGAAAGAAAGAAAGAAACAGAAGTGTAATGCTCAAAAAGACTTTGGATTCTCAAAAGACCATTCTCAAAATGGTCTCCCCACTAAAGACACTTAAGCCTTGGTATACTTTGCTAGGAAAAAAAATGGTCACAACCTAATAAACAATCCTATCCATTCCCTCAAGAGAAGAACGAGTAATGAGATTAAGGTTCCCATCCTCAATTCAGGAGACTGTCCCGAGGATCTCCCAGAAGAGGCACTACAGCCAGCCAAATTTCGTATATTTGGCCACGGATACACTTTTTAAGGGACATCTCCTGGAGCTCCACAACACAATGCCGCCATGCTCTGGAGAGCCCAGCTCTGGTTTAGATACTACAAATGTAAAAGGAGCCAATAAGCAGGATTATGTGACTCAGGCTCAGAGCAATACAAAGTTCGCACAGAGCTAGAGATCTGCAGGGTAGGTAAAGCACAGAGACGGGGGAGAGCAGCACTGTTCAGCTGTCTACGGTGGTGGACTCTGCCGTAACACACGCAAGTAAGCACTCCACTCCATAAAACTACAACTTGACAAATAAAGCAAACACACCGAATTCTATCAAACACATGTAGTAATCCACCGGAGCTGCCGATCGGGACCACCCGGCAGCAGAAGGCAGAGCGGGCACCCTTGGACTTCTGTGGAACGCCTACGCTGCCGCCACGCGTGCCAACGGAGCTGGCTGCATACACCTCAGTGCCGCGTGACAGCCCTACCCGAGCACACACAACACGCTTACGACTCAACCTTTAGAAGGGAGAGGTACCCCAAAAGGGACACCAGAGCAGAAGCCTGAAAAAAGGACAGAACATCAGGCAGGACGTTTGGCACGGGTTTTCTAGAAGCCGACAACACTTTAGGAGTTACCAAAAACTCCACTGCTACAGTGTGGGTCCAAGGAAGCACCGCGGTAGCCCCCAGGGAGGGGAAGGCATGCCAGGAGCACAGAGCCAAAGCCAGATGTTTGAGCTAAGGCCAGCAGTATTCCTTCAGTTACTTCTGAGAGGATTCACGCGTCACCGGCCGAGTGGATGTGGACAATGTAGGGAAAAGGAGTCGCCAAGACCACTGCCACGAAGGCACACAAGTGAAGGCGTGGAGTGGACAAACCACTAACCGAAAGCAAATCGGAAAGCTGCCCCAGCATCAGCCTTTACAAGCCTGTAGGTAAGTCCCCGTGCTCATCACAGGCCCAGAAGACCACAGAGGCTCGGGAGAGGGTAGTCAGCCCACAAGCGAAAGTGCACCCAAGCACAGCAGGGACACCCAGTCCTGCCACAGAGCAGAGGCAGCCAGTCTCGGGCTTGGCTTCTAAGGACTTCCCAGGTCCAGCTCCGGGCCCACCCCGACTTCAGCCTTAGAACAAAGCTCTGCGTAAGCTCCGCGCGGGATCCGAGCTCCTCGTGAAAAACGGACAGAACAAGCAAAATATAACGAGAATTTGTCCAAATGCATCTATCTGCACCTTTGGTTCAATTAGTCCATGCATGAGAATTCAACCTATGTATGAATAAAAATTAAACTTCTGTATAAATTTGCAACACTGAAAGGATTCTAAGCAGTAGGAAGAATCTGAGTAACAGGTTCTCTGTCACACTTTTATTAGAGGAGAAATGTTTCCTAGGAGTTCAGATGTATTCTTAGGGATCTAAAAGTTTTCTATGAAACCTTTTTTAGTTTTTTTTTTTTTTTTGCTTCATGGAAATGAACACATGAGAAGTTTAAGTCTGCTCTGGGTCATCTGAGTGACCTCATTGCCTAGTACAACCACATGATCTCAGTGTCCCATGTCCTAGAAGAGCACTTCTGACCACTCTGGAAGATGTAATCACTGAAGGTTACCAGCGTCAACTTGTCATGTCTCTGTAACCATGGCTGGCTGACACCTGGCTAATTATCTCTGGAGAATTATGATATTCGGTAAAATATTTTTCAGTAATGCTGGTAATACATTTCAACCAGTTGAGCATTTTAAATAGCTAAGATATATTTAGCCAACAGTCTTGAAATGTTAATAGACTGAATTTAGGTTTTTACAAGGAATCCATGTCAATATGCTCTAAGCTGAAGACAAAATAAAATAAGAAAACTAGACTTATGATCAAGTTATTGAAATATGAATGAGTCATTTGCAGAATATACAGATTTCCTTCCACAGTGTGGCAGCAAGCACTTTAGTGAAGTTAGATTATTTTTTCCAGCATCTGCAAGAACTGAAAAACAAGCTCAGATACTAACTGTGTACTAATTTCAGCAATAAATGAGACATACAAGGCAGGATTCATTAGAGTAGGAAGACTTTATCTGTACAGCTCAGTAAGAAAGCTTATCAAGTGATAGATCAGTAAAATTGGGATTCAAAGATTACTCACTGGAAAGTTTCAGTTAAGTAAGAGGTCTGATTATCCTAAACTCACAAATAAAGCCTGCAAGTTATTAATCATTGTGTAACACAGTTTTACAAATTGGATTCTCTACATATTTCCTTAAACTACAGCTCATGTTATTTGTAGTCTTCAACTCTCTTCTTTGCTTCTTGTTCTTATTTTGATATAAACCCTATCACTGCATATGTATTTAAAAAAAAAAAAAAAACCTCCAAAGCCTCAGAACATCTTCTCATTTTCTTATACCTTTAGTGTACACAGATTTCATGTTACAGTCTTATGGTCCACTTTGCTTCTAACAAAATCCCTTTCTGCCGGCAAACACAGTAGGCAATGCTGCTTGAGAGCCGAAGCTATGACACAACAGGTTGGGCTCAGCCACCGGGTAAGCATTAACTCATCTCTCACAAGCATCCAGTGGGGTAGATACCCTTATTTACAAATGAGGAATGTGAAGCGTGAAGGAGCCAGATGGTACAAAGACACTCCTCCCTAGATATTCTTCCCTAGATATTTTGGGGGACAGTTTGCTTTTCACATTTTCACATTTTTCTAACATAGGAGGAATGTGGTTTTGGTTAAGGGCTGAGATAGTGACCTAAACACCTACTGGCAGGATAGCCCACTTTGTCAGGGCAATGTACTACATAGTTATCTTTTCTCTGGTAATTCACACCGCTCCTGTCACATACCAAATCCCTATGAAACAACATCTGATTGTGGGCTTTGTACTTTGTTCATTGTAACTGTTCAAACCTACACCAGTATCACAGGATTTTACTTGCCCCTGCTTTCTAGTAAGCTGATTATCTGCAGGGTGAGCCCCTCGTATATTTCAAATCGATGTTAGGGATATTAAGTTTAGTCTAAGCTCCACCAAAACTCCATAGGACTTTGATTACAAGTGCAATGAACTTACATTAATTTGTGAAGAACTAACATATTTATAATACTGAGTATCCCTATTTATAAAAATGATATGTTTCTCTTTATTTTGGATTTACTATCCAGCAATAAGTTGTATAATTTTCTCTGGAAAGGTCTCACACATCTTGTTGAACTTATTTATTCTTCCAAATACCTTGGGTTTTACTTACAGTGTTTATCTTATAAAGTTAAATATTTCAGTCATACCAAAAACAAAAAAAAAAAAAAAAACATCCTTGGGCCTCACACCTAGCTCTGTCAATTCTTAACATTCTGTGGTACTTGTAAGAAATAAGACATGATAGACGGATACAGCTCAAGCCCCAATAAATACGTTTCGATTTCCATTCCCCTCCTCCTCGATTCTCAGATCATCACCACCCTGATTTTCCCCCATCGTCACTTAATGGTTTTGCTACATATTGTATTCGTAAATCTTTGCATTTTATAAATTTCTATATGAAACTTTAATACTGTTCATGTCACATTTTTTTTTTTCACTATTATTATCCATGCTGATAATACATGTAATCTTGTACTCTGGCTCATTCATTTCGGGTCATATAGCACTGCACTGTCTGACCATTAGAGCTCACTGTCCTTTCTCCTTCTGATTCCTATTCAGGCTGCTTCCAATTCTCCACTCCTACAAGCTGCCATGAGTGGCCTGATGTATATCTTCTTACAGGTGTTGTGAGACATGTTCAAGGGAAGAAACTTTCAAACTTGAACAAAAAGAAGAGCCACCATAAGAAATACATTGTATACTGCAACCTAATTTTTTGGTCTCTCCCAGTTAAAACAGACATTTTACCATATGTTATTCTTTGCTATTTCTCTAAATTCAGGGTCGTGAACCACTGCTGAACATGATATCAATTTAGTTAATTCTGAAAAATATCTTTCAAAAAGCAAAAGAAAAAACATACAAAAATTATAAAACTCATAGAGAAAATTAGCCAGAACACAGTAGAAAGCAGAGTACACTTATTTTAAAATTTTTAATTGTTTCTGTCACATGTAAAATATTATTTTCTACCTGTGTCTATAAAGAACAGATGAAACCCACTGCCTTAAGACATACGCCCAGGAGCAGAAAGGCTGCATAGGAGGACATGCACATATCCTTTACCAAATCTGGTCAACCTGGTGATAGCAACAGTCATTCCCACCACGCAAGTAGGAGCTCCTACTCAGTCCAACATTTGACACTATTTGGTACCTCCAATGTCAAAGGAATGGGTGTGACACGGAGCGTTGCTGATGTTTTGCACTTCCCTCACTTAGGAGTTTGAGAATATTTTCATGTTTATTGACTTTTCAGGATTCCTCTCCTTTGACTCATCTGCTCATATTCACCATCTTTCCCTTAATTCACAAGGTTTATTTACATATTCTGGATGATAATCTTTTGTTAATCACACATGCCACATATCTTTACCCAGCAAGTGACTTTTGATGGTTTTTTATACTGAAGATTTCACTTTAATGAGCTCATATTTCATCAATATTTTAAATACTGTATTATGTATACATTGGGATCTTTTTAAAAATCCTTCCATCTGTTGTCATCTTTGAAAAGTCATAAAGTCTAAAGTTTTGCTTTTCATCTTTATAACTTACTTTTGTGTATGTTGTGAGGTAGAGATCTTCTCCCCATCAAAGATAACCAAGTATACCAGCACCATATACTGAATCTTCCCTAGCAATTACAAAGCTACTTGCTTTTCCATGATCTCCTTTTTTCCTCCCATTAATCTATATCTGAGGTGGTATGATCACACTGTATCTACTAAAGCAAAAGAATGTGTCCTGGCATCTGATGAGGTGGCTCCTCTTTCATGTCCTGGAATTTTAACTGGAATGACACCAAATATATAAACAAGTGGAGGAAAACTGACACATTAATGATACAATTTTCCATTTATAAACACAGTATATCTGCTTATAATTTGAATTACAGGGGTGTTAAAATTTTCTCCATTAAGGTCTCACACATTTTTCTGTTTTATTTTTTCCTGGATACTTGATAGTTTGTGTTGTCATTTTAAATAGTAGCTTTTGAAAATTCTGTCTTGTTGGCATATAGAAATACCCGGTTTTTACGTACTGCTTAAAAATCAACTTTATTGAGGCACAGTTTACATACAATAAAATGCTGAGATGTTAAATGTATAGTTAGATCAGTTCCGAAGAAATGCATACATCCACATAACCATCATCCCAGAAAGCTTCCTTGTGTCCCTTTTCAATCCACCTTCCTCACCCCAGGCAGTTACTGATCTGATTTCTATCAAAGTAATTTTACCTGTTCTAGAAACTCATATAATTGGAATCATGCCTTCTGTACACTTCTGAGTCTGTTTTTTTTAACCAACACCATTCAAATTAAGCAAGTCCTCTTATACTCCTAAGTTTTCTAAGAATGAGTACAGAATTTAGTCATACGCCGTTTTCCCCTTCAACCATGAAGATCATATGGCTTTTCTCCTTTGATGTGCTGATTTCATTTACAGGTTTTCTAATGTTTAATCATCTTTATGTTCCTGAGACACACTCGTTTATTAGTCATGGTATTTTTTTAAGCAAATATTAACATTTTACCTAAAATTTCTATTGCCACATTTATTACTGAGACGTGGTCTAGCCATCTCCTTTGCATACTACACTTGTCCCACCCAGAGTATCAAGATTACGGTAGCCTAACAAAATATTTTTGTGTTATTTTCTGTAACATTTTGTATAAAACTGGATTACTGAGTCTTCATTTTTTAAAAAATTTTATTTATTTGAAAGAGAGAGAGAGAGCACACACAAGCAGGCAGAGGGGCAGAGGAAGAGGGAGAAAGAGACTCCCAGCTGAGCAGGAAGGCCAAAGTGGAGCTTAATCCCAGAACCCTGGAATCTCACAACCTGAGCCAAAGGTAGATGCTTAACAACTGAGCCACCTAGGTGCCCCTCTTCATATGTTTTATACAATTCGTCCATCTGGGGTTTTCACTTGGGGTTTGGGTTTTTGGCTTTGGGTTTTTATTTAATCTTATTTTGCTGCAGGTAGATGTCTAGCTTAAGTCTTTAAATTTTCTTTAAATTATAAATCTTGTCAGTATCCCTGGGTGGCTTAGTCAGTTACACATCTACCTTCTGCTCAGGTCATGATCCCGGGGTCCTAAGATCAAGCTCCACATCAGGCTCTTTGCTCAGCACCTCTGCCTGCTGCCTCCCCTGCTTGTGAGTGCACGCTCTCTCTCAGAAATAAAATATTTTAAAAATAAGTAAATAAAATAAACAATCCTGTCAAGTTTCTTATTCTTAAGCCAATTTTGGTCATTTACTTCACAAGAAACTGTGGATCCTGTTTTCAAATTTAAAGGCAAAAAGCTCTTCACAGTGTTCTCAGTTTTTTTTAAATCTCAATTTGTAGTCATATCCTTTTTGATTTCTAATACATTTGTGCCCTTTTTTCTTCCTCTATCAAACTTAGCAAATGTAGTTTTTTCAACTTAGCACCTTCCATTTAATTGATCTGATTACTTTTTTCATTAACGTTTCTCAACTTTATTTCCCTCCTTTTTCTAATTCATTACATTGTATACTTAGCTCATTAATTTTTAGTTCTTTACTAACAAATATCTCCTCATGAGTGGGATTAGTGTCCTTATAAAAGAGACCCTAAGGAATTCCCTTGCCTCCTCCCACTACACACGGTGACAGCAAAGGAGGAAGCAGGTCCTCCACCAGATACCAACTCTGCTGGTGCCCTGAACTTGGACTTCCCAGCCTCCAGAACTATGAGAAATAAAAACTTCTGTTTTCCATTAAGTGCCCTGAGTCTATGGAATCCTGTTACAGCAGCCCAAGATGGATTAAGACACAGATTACACCCAGTGTCTATTTTTTTTATTCCTTTACCTTGAAATTATGTCATCATAGTTTTAGGTATGTCTACTAATAAAAAGCATTTAGTTGAGTTTTTTTGTTTTTTTAATGTTTCATTCTCTTCTAATCAGTAAGCTTTTCCTGAAATTATGTATTGGGTTCATGAAAATACTTCAGCTAATTTTCTATCATCTTACTTTGTATTTTCTAATTCCCAAGCATCTTCTTTGCTTTCCCCCCTTCTACCTTCTGTTGGAATGATCAAATTTATTTCCACTCCCTCATCCTGATTTGAAGTTATACATTCTAATTCTTATTCATTCAGAGGATTATCCTTAATAATATTTTTAATGGAAAACTTTAATCAGTAAGTTGCAGGTGAAAACAGCAGCCTATTAAAAATCATAATAAAAGAATTAGAAAAAAGACAATCTCATCATAGAGAGAAGAGTAAAAAAAGAAAACAAGCAAAATTTTGATAACTGGAAAATGAATGGATGAGTAATCACTGTTGAACAGATCAGAGAACTACTAACTCTATGCGAGGTGTGGGGAAACATCCTGATTTTCAGAGAAAAATTCTCAAAGGGTTAAGTAAAAGACAGCACCAGTCATTGAGGGCTGAGAGAGGAGAAAATGAAATGGGCAGGATTCGGTGAGAGATATCTGAGAAGCAATGACATCCTCAGACCTGCTCCCCCACTCTGTCACTGGGTACTTGTTCCTCTCCCTCTATGGAAGATTAGATATTTATTCTCAGCAGAGAGTGAAACAGTCTCACTGGACTAGGAGAATACCCAGGGACCACTAGGAAAAGAAGGGGAGTAAAGGAACAGGAGTACACGGTATGCAAAATGCAGACTCCTGACCCCTTTCTCCACTGGGTTCTGGCTCCCAAAATACTAGCAGCCAGACCTTTACCCATTTAGTCAGATCAAGACTCTTTCAGGGAACCTGACCAAACCCACGAAGGAAGACATACAGATACTAATACTGAGAGTTTACCAACAAACAGCCCACACAGACCACTCTACTACGAAACCGAAAGGAGACAAGACTCACCCACCCACCTGCTCAGTTTCCAAGCAGCTTTTTGGACCCCTACCCTTGTAATCAAAGATGCCTCTCATTACCTAAGGGAAAAATAGCTAAAAACAGAAAAATGCAACTCAAGAAATCTGAGAGTATACAGAAAAAGAAAACACTGTAAAAATCATCAACACAGCTATAGAAAGACGAGGGATCAATCCTGAAGCAAGAAGAGCTTGCTTTACAAAAGACACATTCACAGAATAAAAGAAGAGTTCTTGGATAGCTTGATAGTTTTTGATTTTTGATAGCAGAAGTGGGGGGCATCAATAGAAGGGTTGGAAAGTAAGGTAGAGGAAATCTTCCAGTAGGACGGAAAAATAGGGGGGAAAAAGAAACAGGAGGGAAAATAGCAGATAAAGCGAAGAAAACTGGAGGACCGATTCAGAAGGTCCAATATCCAAAAAGGACTTCAAAAAGACATCAGAGGTTGGGGGTTGGGGGGGGGGCAGTCAAAGAAATCTAGAAATAACCCCTGAACTAAAAGATGGGAGTTTCCAGATCTAAAGGGCCAACCAAGGATCAAGACCTCAGGACAAAAGAAAACATACCCACATCCAGGCTGGTGAGAGTAAAACTTCAGAATGCCAAAGACAAAGAAAAAGCCTCAAGTCTTCTGGGAGAAAGAGCAGGTTACTTAGAGAAGAATCAGAAGAGCTTTGGTTTTCTTAAGAGTAATACTGTGAGCGAGGTCAACAGACCAATGCCTTCATAATCTGAAGGAAAAAAAAAAAAAAATACTTCCAACCTAGAATTCTATTAACCAACCAGGGCAAAATAAAAGTATTTTCAGGCATATTAAATCTCCAGATTATCTACCCACCACATTCCCTCCCAAAAAAGGTCTTGAAGGATATGTTCTATCGAAGGAGGGAGAGCCAAAAGAATAAGATATCCAACAAAGAAGAAAGTGAAGAACGCCACAGGAGGACCATGAAGGAGAATCCCAGGATGACAGCTGTGTCCTAGGTGTAGAGGCAATCACTGCAAATTAGAGTAGGTTCAAAAACATAGAGCCAAGAATAATGTCTGGCTTCTCTCCAAAGTGCACAAACATCATAAAAGTCAATGGAAGCATGTGTTTCATTGATGAGACCCATGAGTGATCATGGTGAACGGGTAAGAATAAATGAGACCGTGAAGAACTAACTGCCTGATATGTCTCTTTTAACTATCATCTTCGCGAGAGACTTCTGCTTCCACAGACTATAATGCAAAAGAAAAAAACACCTGCCTGAGAAGAGAAATCCTCATATATTCCTATATGTTTGTATCCACATGGAATTTCTTTAGGCCCATGCTGCCCAACAGAAACAGGATGCCATCCACATACTCAACTGTAAATCTTCTATTAGCCACAGTAGTAGCTGTGGCTAGTAGAAAAAACTAAAGTAAAACTAAAAAACTAAAGTAAAAGTATTAATCAGTTAAATAATTTAATTTATGCCAGTATATCCAAAATATTCTTTCAATGTGCAATCAGCACTAAAAATTAAAATACATTCTATTTTTTGTACTGTTGTAAATCGCCTGTGTATTTTATACTCACAGGCCATCTCGGCTTTGACTAGCTACATTTCAAGTATTCAATGGCCACAAGTGGCTACTGGCCACATTAGACAGAGCAGATCTAGAAAAAGATACACAGGAAAGAGGCTCACTAATGGTGGTTCCATTTCTGGAAACTGGAATGGGGAAGCAGGAGGTAGATCTAAGGGAGACTTACTTTTCATTATTTACTATTTTGTTCCTTTTGAATTCTGCACCATGTGCATGCACTACCTCCTTAAAAAAAAGTACATTCCCTAAAATAAACATGTATTTATTAATAAATGTACAAACAAAACATAAATAAAATGTTTATTAACCTACTTATAGAAATCTACCTCATGCATGTATAGAATGATGAATAAACAAAGTTTACTTGTTGCGACACTTTTTAATACCACGAGACTGGAAATAACCTAACTGTCCATCAATGGACAACCATTCAAATATATTACAGGCACCCACAGAGAGAATAAACCAAAGTAAAAAGGTACTTATTATATACTGATGTGGACTAATCTACAAGATTCACTGTTACATAAAATATACGACCATTTGTACTAAAAGGTACTATATGCACAAAGTTGCTCATATATCCACAGAGCTTCGGGAGCATTACACAAAATACTACTAATGCTACTAGCCTTTGGATAGGCAACTGGGTGGGCCAAGGGACAGGTTGGCAAAGAATTTTCACCATATGTCCTTTTGTAGCTTTTGAATTTTGACAACTGTGTATTACCTATTTTAAAAGCCCATCATTCTACATATAGCTGCTATCTGCTTCTTATCCAATCATGCTTGGCCTTCGTGGGATATTTAGGTCCATCTACAAAGACTAGTGTTTTTCCAGTTCCTTCATGGAGAGGTTTGATTGAGTCTTGTTTTTCCCAGAGGCCACAGATGTTTCAATATTGGAATAGTTCCTACACAAACACACACTCTCTCTCTTAACATATAGTTCCCTGCGTCCTAGCATTACAACTCCAACCCTAGCTACTAGATTCTTATCTAGTAAATTCCCCCAAAGCCAGTTTTTCCTTAACACAGACTGATTTCCGGGTTTCTGGTACATTTCTCTCTCTCTCCTCTTTTCCTTTCCTCTCCTCCTCCCTCTCTAGATCAACTATATACATAAGAGAAATAAAGTCCTTCATTTTATCCAATATTTGTAGCAGGTGGAATGGGCCTAATCTGGGTCTGTTTCAGCAGGTCTGTGAGATTTTAAGAAACCTAGGTAAAGAGTCTAGTCAGTAATGGTAAACACTGAAAACAGTGTAACTGAAAAACACTGCTAAACTTGGCTATTCAGAATTCACTGGTGACTTCTGAAAGGGAGGTAGGAAATGGAATATGAAGAGTGGCAAAAAACCATTTCACGAGGTTCAAGTGTAGAACAAAGGAAGTGATTAAATACAGAAAGCAAATGTAGGTTTCAAATGTATTCAAACTGAAAATACAAAATATTCCCCAAATACCTTTATCAAATTTTTATTTCAAATGAAAATCAAGTCAGATATTTTAACATAAAACACTTGAAATGTGATGGTACTATCTCAAAGATCACCTAAAGATCCTTCCAGTAGTAGTATAAAATCACTTTAAGATTTTTGGCAATCTATGTTCAAACGAATATCACAAGGGTAGAGAAAAAAGCAAATACTAATGATGTGGATTTTTACAATGGTTTTGTCAAAGAAATGAGGCTCACGGAAAGCATTAAAAAAAAAAATAATGACATTGAAAAACAGATTACTCAATTCTCACTGTTACTATGCTTTTTTCCAAAATTACAAGCTAGTAAGGAAGGACATTGCCACTGGAAACCTAAGGTGGCCCCACAGGATGGAGAACGATGGGTGCCTTTAAACTAAATCAAAGAGAAAACATTCACATATTCAGTTTTATGGACTTTCAAAACCCAACGTGACAACTTGAATTTAACCCTGAAAGTAGGTCGTCAGTTCAGTGAGAATCTGCATTACACAGGGACTGCTGTGTAAAGAGACTACCTGTTCTTGGGAGTTCTATTCCTTTCACCTTGAATGAGTTGTATGGAATCTGTACGTCTATAATCAGTTTATAAACATAAAATTACATACTGATTTATATTCCCAGATTTTTTTTAAAAAGGAGGGGGCATCCAATTATTAGGAGACCACACAAGGCCCAGGCCCAGACTTAACTCAGCAAGAATATTCAGTACTCAAACTGCCCTTCAAACTCCCGAAGTCTGTCTTGACCTTCTGCTGAAGCAGCCACTCAAAGCCACATCAAGTGGGTACAGTCCTCAGGCAGTCAAAGCCAAGTCCGGAACAGGGCTGTTCCACAGAACTTTCTATTAAATTAAGCTTAACATTTATTTCCTCAGTTACTGTAGTCTCAATTCAAGTGCTAAATGGCCACATGCAGCTAGTGTCTACCCTGTTAGTTTGGGTCTGCAGCCAAGGTTTTTCTTCACAATCTATTATTCTTCAGTGGAGCTCCAAAGGCTTCCCCAGGAAGAAGAAAAGCAAGGAGGCAGGGCTTCAGCAACTGCCCATTCCCCTTACATTCTGAGATTCTGCAGAATGTTTTATTTTGTTGTTGTTGTTTAGATTTTTTTGCAAAAGGCTTCTGGTTGTTGTGTGCATAGGTGTTTGTGTGCTTTCAGTCTGATAACTATGGGGTTAGCAGAAATCACCAGCGTACAAACCTCAGGCCAAAGTAGGACTCTCCTGATACTTAAAACATTTTATAAATAAAGTTTAATTGGCCAGTTTACAAGAACTACACCCTAACCACCTGTCTAGGAAGTAAAAGGCTGGTCTAAACACGGAAAATTTGCATTCACTGCCACAGATAGAACAGCTCTACTCAACAAAAAAGTTTCCATAGTTCATTCAAATCAAGAGAGAAAGCCCATGGGCCCAACTCCCATTGTAGCATTTATCAGGAGTTTTATTCTGTGAACTTTGCAAATCAGATTCACTGCCCCACATTTTGTTATGAAGGATGGGATTAAGATAGAACATTTCCCTCATATTTACAAAACACCTTAGCCATTATCTCTTTATAGAATTGTTGGACGAGCTGAAGCAGCATATGAAAATGTACTTTACCTTAAACATGGGCAAATTACAAGATCACAGATTTCCCATGTTACTTCCTCAGATCCAGTCTTCTTTGAATTAAAAGACTCAAGATAATGAACTTGATGGACTTCCAGTGGCTCCCCTCCATGATTATTCTTCCTTACTAACTGAATACATTAAGCCTGAAACTATGCCCTCTCCCTAAAAGGTTAGGAGTAGGGACACCAGATTAAAGGAACTGCAGGTCTTCAGCTGCAAACTGGACCTGTGGACTGAACAGATAAAAACGAAGGTCTACACTCACTTTCCATTGCTTTTGTCTTGAGGCCAAAATAATTCCAAATCTACAGAACTACCCAGGAGGATTAGTGACCTTTTCATAATAAACTTACAAATTTTAATGGGATTAAAATCAATGACTTTAGGATTTCTGTTTTCTTGTGAGCACCAACTAAAGAGAGATTTAAATTACCAGGCACCAGTTCCACTGCTGGTTCAGATGCATTAAGAGGAACCCGTCCACTCTAGAATGTAAGACAACTATGTAAATCAGAGAATTACCCTAATGTTTCTGGCTATGTGGCCAAATCAGAGGCAGTGTCTAAATTCAACTAGCTTGGCAAAATTATATTCTCCTCACATGAAATTACTGAAATTGAAGCTGAAAGCTACCCTAGATATATGTCTATCTAGAATAAGCACCGAAATATGTCCTAATTGAATATATTACAATTTTAACAATCTGGAATAATGATCAAAATTGATCAGAAATCAGCAAGAAGCCTCAAACTGCATTTTTAAATGAGTGAGACTGAATTACTTTTGTACTACTTGTGGGAAAAAAAACCAACTTTAAAAAATAGCAAAGGCTATGTATAGGTCACCAATGAGTATTTAATAGAGTAGATGATTTAGAAAGTAACTCAGAGGTAGGAGGGAGAATAATCCAAAAAAAAAAAAAAAAAAATTTTAAGGCTAATACTGGATCAAAGTCACACAAGAGGCTTCAAGAAGCCTCAGCAGACAGACTAGCCAACCATCCACACGTGTTCTGTCCTTGAAATCTAGCACACTGCCTTTTTTTTTTTTTAAAGAGTTTATTTATTTGTCAGAGAGAGAGCGAGAGCGAGCAAGCACAGGCAGACAGAGTGGCAGGCAGAATCAGAGGGAAAAGCAGGCTCCCTGAGGAGCAAGGAGCCCGATGTGGGACTCGATCCCAGGACGCTGGGATCACGACCTGAGCTGAAGGCAGCTGCTTAACCAACTGAGCCACCCAGGCGTCCCTAGCACACTCTGTCTTAAAGCTGGAGTAAAACATTTTAGATGACACCCCTGCAGACTGACAAAGAATGACTTACTCTGAAGAAAAGGCGGGGGGCATAGAATGCCCCATTAGATCACCTTTCTTTACTACTGGCCTAAAAGGAAGGCCTTCTCAGTCTGGAATCATGGTGCTGCTCTAAACGGCAGAACAAATGAAAACCATGTTGGTCATAGTAGGTACTGTGGATCTTTCCTGAAATAAGTCATTTGATAGCGCATGACGTTCTACCCCTTTAGGAACATTTGCTAATCATCCTGAATGACAATCTAAAGTATATTATGTAGATTACTGCGCTCTTAAAAAGATTTTCCCAAACATGGTTTAAGCTAATTCATGAACATTCATTACTCCGCTTTCAGGTCTGGTCCTGCACTGAATGGTCCCAGACATGCTAGTTAGGCTCTGAATATTTGTTTTGTGTCTTGTAGATTATCTCTATTATCCTCACCAGGCTGTTATCTGTTTTTTCTTACAACAGTAGGCTAACAGTTCCCCATCCTCCTACCCCACCCCCCACTACACTCCCCTTAATCTCCCACATTACCCACAATCTACTTCTTTTTAATCTACTGTGGGCTTAGAAGCTAGATAACTTTGTTAGAAACATGTGAAATATATACCAACAGGTTCTACTGATGGGTCTCAATGGGTCTCCTGTGATTAGAACTTCAGGAGTGGACTTAGGACCACTGACAGCTATCCCAGTCCTTTTTGCTTAGTGTCTGGTTCTCAGATGCATTTTATAATAGGTCAAGAATAAGAGTGTAGGTAAATCATTTGGATTAGAAAGAAAACGACTGAAAGCTACAAAGAGAAGAGAGCAAGAGATCATCTGGGAGGACCCTAGGTCTGAGGAACTGTTCAATGTATTTCAATCACAATCATTTAATCCTTATAATAATGGAAGAGGCAGTTGTCATTACCTCTGTTTTCCGTCAGAAAACCGAGGCTCATGAGTTAAGCAATTTGCCCAACACTGTAACTGAGAAACCAACCACCAGCCTAGGTTGTTCGGACTCCACAACCCAAGACGGTTCCACTATATTAGATTGTAGCCCAATCCTTTTCCTCGATGTAGCTCAGTGTCTTTGCACTTTATTTCCAATTCTTTCAATGGAACCTGTCTGATGCAGATTTGCTTTCTCTCTCCAGCCAGTTTCTAGAAGTAAAAGGCAGAGGATAATCAAACTGAGGCAAGTTTTCTAGAAGTAAAAGGCAGAGGATAATCAAACTGAGGCAAGTTAAGCTTAGAGCTCTACATGTGTTCATCTGTTCAGCAACAAGTATGTTTCTGTAACACTGGCCATATCCTCAGTTTGTACAGATTGTGCAAAGATGGTGACAAGTTCCCCTCACCCCCCACCCCCCAAATACAGACTGTTCCCAGTGACACTATGAGTTAACACATCTTCCCTGGTGATGTCCTCTACATGTGACAGAAAGCAATGTAAGCATACTTTAGGAACTGGCTCAGTAATACATCACAAGCTCCCTCAATTTGTACAATAACATGATTTTTCTTACTCGAAAGACTGGAGGATAGGCAGGAGATAGGAGGAGTTTCCACTTCTCTACTTCCATTAAGGAACAGGGGCATACTTGTTTCTTGTTAGATCCTTTATTGCTGAGTCCAGAGCCTGACACAGCAAAGACTATTTTATTTGTTGAGTAAGTGAATAAATGCTACTTGTTCAATAAATACAAGTTATTTTGTTGAATAAATGTATAACCTCTCCTGAATTGCTCTTGAAATCTTTGGATTTCTCATTCCTGACATACCCTTGCAATACTTGATGGAAAACAGCTTTCATCTTACAAAAATTAAAAGCTTAAAAACCATTCTTCTCCCCCCATCAGAAGACAAAGTATCTAAGACATGTCCCTCTCCATCCTCTAAAAATGACTCTTGTCCCAAGAACATGAATAAGCCCCCATCTGCCAAACTGCACTAAATACAGCTTTTATATGCATTACAAAAACACCTGTATAAAAAGCTGCTACAAAACAAGGCCTTTGGAGTCCTAAAGCACAAAGCTAACAGAATAAAAACCAAATAAGAATAAAGAGATCTTTCATTTATAAAAGCCAAAACAGAAAATATTTGCTAAATGTAAAAATGTAATGGGTCTTTGATCAGATGATGCAGCTCAACTGTTTTTTCACTCCCGTATCTCCCCTAAACGTGAAGTAACAAGATCACAGCAACAGAATTCTAATATTTACGATATGAAAATAAGAAGAGGACCTTTTCCCAACCTGAAGTAGAAACCACCTTTGTTCCTATTAAAAAGAGTGACTGCAGAAATACACAAAACCATCCCCAAATTCCTACTTCGTTAAAACACATACCAGGCCTGACAAGCCACAAACAACAGGAAATTACCCGGCATGGTTTCTTACAAGACTATTATTACATGAACCTTACAGACTGTGTAGAGATTTGATCACTTAGGACTAGGCATAGGTAAGTTCCAACCATGAAAAACCAAACTTTTGCTCATCACCTACAATGTGATATTGCTTTAGAAGGTATAACTACAAAGTACAAAACCAAAGCTCTAAGAGCCACTTCTTCCTCAACAAGCCCAGAAATGAATGTTTCAAATCACATGAATAAAAATTTGCCAATAAACTACTTTAAACTCAATTTTAACATTTAAGAATACTAAGTGTACACTTGGACTCAAAATACCCTTATTTACTACAACTAATTTTATGGCAAAAATCAAGGAACTTTAAAAATACATTAAAAAATCAGTGTTACTAAATAAAATAAAAATATAAATTAAAAATAAAAATTAAAAAAATAAAAAATCAGTGTTACTTTCTGAGTTTAATATAAATGTTTGCTAAATGACCTTCTCATTGAGAAAAATTCCACAATATCCTGTGTGGGTTTTTTTAAGGCAGATGAAAAAACTGTCAAGCTAGAATACATTTATGAACTGTATTTTACATTATATCACCCATCTGTGTTACATTTGCTTCACTTATCTCCTTATTCACATTAAAACTCCTCAAACTGCATTTAACTATTTAACTTAAACTTCTCAGGAAAACTTTTTAAAGGGGGTCAAAACTAGAATAATAATAGCAAATGCACTTTCAGAGTAAGAGCAAATTTATTATCTATTCGGCTCAAGGAAAAACATCCTTACATCGCAAGTACAGTACGGTTCAATTCATATAAAATCAGAGGAGAACAAACGAAAAGAAACTGAAATTACAGAATTATTAAGAATTCTGAAATTAATTCAAATTTCTGGAAGCACTTCTGAAAGATGGAATTACTCCAAGTCGCTTTGCCTGACCATTTATTTATTCATTAACAGCTACTTTACGTGTGTTCCTTAGAAGTCTAAAACAAAAATTTAGGACACTCCAAACTATAACAAACAAGACACGATTCTGATGGGAAATGCTGCGTTCAAACTCGTCTTACCTGGATGGAGATGCTTTTTTAAATAAAGGTTTCATTGACAACAAACCGGTAGTACTTAGCTTTTAAGGGGTCAAGAGGAAGGAACAACAAAACCAACCTAGGTATTGTTTTTCTTTTGTTTAGGATCAAAAGGAAACCATAACCACAGAAAGGTTAAGTAAGTAAAAGGCCAAAGTACCCAACCCCCCCAAGAGAGAACTAAACAATTAAAGTTGCCAACGTGTAAACCAAGTCTGGAATACGTGAAATCAATTAGCGTGCTTTCTAAAGGCGTGTGACAAAAACTAACAGGCTCCACTCCCAGAGCAACTTTCACAAGTGAATGCAGAAGGCTCTCGACAGAGTTTATCAGCCGTGTGCGTGCCTGCGTGAGAGTCACACGAGCAATTCAGACCCCGGGACCAGAATTGTTAACAAAGGTTACAGGACCAAAAAAAAAGAAGAAAAAAAGTGGAAGCTAAGTATCGCACGCTCCTAACACGGCTTGCCAGCAACTCCCGAAACAAGAGCTCGGTCCCTCCGGCTTTGAAAATCAGAACCACAAACTACTCAGCGTGTTCACCCGGGAGAGGACCGGCCACGGCCGGCCCCCAGCTCCGCGGCGGGCAGCTCCGGCAGCTCCGGCAGCTCCGGCAGCTCGGGCGCCGACCCCTTCCCCGCCCGCCCGCTCGCCCGCCCGGCCCCCGCGCCCCCGCGCCCCGACCCCGCCACACCCCGGCCCCCGGCCCCCGGCCCCCGTGGCCATGTGACGCGGCGAGCCTCGCCGACCCGAGCCCGACGCAAACACACCCCTAGCCCCGAGGGCCCGCCGGGCGCCGCCGCTTTACCTGCACGGAGGCTCCGGGTCCCGCCCCGTCAGAGCCGGGGGTCCGGGACCTTTTGTTCCTTCCTCTTCCGAATGGGATGAGGGGCTGGGAGGGGAGAGGAGAAGGGGCGATTGGAGGCGGAACTGAAAACACTCTCGCGGCCGCCCGGCCCGCCCTGCCCCGCCCCCCCAGCCACTGCCCGGCCCGCGGCCCGACGCGCGGGGAGGGGGCGAGGGCTCGGCCACCGCCCGCGGGAGGGAGGGGGTGGGGACGCGCGTCCCGCCGCCGCCGCCGCCGCCCCTCCTCCTCCCCTCAGGCGCGCGCCCGCCCGCATCCCACCCCCCTCCCCCGAGCCGCCCGGACGGCCGAGCCCTCCCCCGCCGCGCCCGCCGGCCCACCTCCGCTTCCGCCCTGCGCCCTCCGCCGCCGGCCGCAGCGGCGCGGCGCACCCACCTCCGGGCGGCTCGCTCGGCGCTCGCTGGCTGCTGGCTGGGAGCTGCTCCGCCGCCGCCGCGGCCGCGCAGTAGACCCGCCTCCCACCCCGGGCCGCGAGCCCCGCCGATTCGCCGGCGCAGCCCCGGGGCTGGCACCCTGCCGCCCGCTGATTGGCGCCCCCGGCCGCCCGTTACGGCGCGAGGCACGCCGGCCGAGCGCAGCGCTCGGCGCGCACGGAAGACGGGGTGAGCGGAGGAGGGAAGGAAGGAGGCCGAGCGCCCGGGAAGGGCCGGGGCGCGAGCGGGGCTCGGAGAGTCGCGGGCCAATACCTCCCCACCTCCTTTCCCTTCGGCCGCCCCGCCCTCCCGGCCGGACCGGCGGCGCGCGCAGCCAATGAGCGCGCGCGGTGCTCGGGGTGTGAGCCGCGCGTCGGGGGCCTCGAATCGGAAGGGAGACGTCGCTCGCTGATTGGTCCCGCCTCCCCCGTAGAGCGTGAGGCGAGGCGCGGCCGGGCGGCGGGGCGGCCGAGGACGAGGCGGGGTGGGACGCCCACGGTTTCGGTTGACTACGTCTCGGGCGCGCTCCCACGAGAAATTCTGGGAAGGGAAGGGATGGTGGCAGGCGAGGGGAAGGCACGTAACCCGCCGCGCTGCCGACCACCCGTCTCTTAACGGCTCGGCCCGGGGCCCCTTCCCCGGTCTTCTGCCAGCGCCATTGGGTGGGGCCTATAGGGGCCGCCGCCTAGTCCACCTTCCGTACTCGAGCTGGGAGTGGACATGTGCTCGTCCCTGGGTGGGGGGCAAGGGGCGCCTCGACGACACGACGAGCTGGGGCAGAAGAGAGGACCGCAGAAGCCCGAGGATCCGACCCACCCCGGGTCCGCCCAGAGGCGAATGGGTGGGCGGGGCCCTCGTGGTGGTAAACGGGGCGGGGTCCGAGATGTAAATAAGCCCAAGCGGGGATCTTTCATGGATATTATTAGGAGCAGGGTAGGGGATACCAGGTATTTTTGAAGAACCAGAATCTTGGTTTTGTTTTGTTTTAAAAATGGTGATAATAATGCATGCTCTGAAAGGTCTTCGCGAAGTCTGAAAGATAAGCGCCTAGCCTGGTCTTCCGCTCCTCGAAGTTTCTCCGGGGCTCGGTCGATATTCGTAGTCTCCAATCTCGCACATCTGCGATACAGGGCCCTAAGCTGCTGGCTGCCCAAAGCTGTTGGATGGGTATACACACTCCGGTCATCTTGTGCCTTTTACCCTACGGACACCCAAGCCTCTGCCAGAAACACTGACCCAGCTAATCCCACCAAGTATTTATTAAGCATATACTATGTTCGGCAGCCAGCACTGTAGAACTACAGTTGAAAAGAAACCGAGGTCTTAACACAGGTAGTTGGTGCCAGAGACAAGACCAGAACAGAGTTTTCTGGGCTCCCTGGCCAGCACTCGTCCTCATCAATCCTTCATGATTTCATCTGGGAACTCAAACGGGGAAGGTGGCCCCAGCAGTACAAATCTGTTTACTAACGGGTAATATCAGATGATCATTTCAAACAGCAGGAGTTCTTGAAGCATACTCTTTCTTTTCAGAAAAGAACGCTTCCCTGAAGAGAGAACCTTCAGATGGACCCAGAGGGATATTTGGCCAATCTCAGTGTCTCACAGCTTTTCCAGACTTAGTTTGAGAATCTTCATTTCTATCTCTGTCCTCAAATAATGGAAGCCCTGGGGTTAGACAGGTTGTAGTTTCGAATGCTACTCTGTTCCAAATCTGTGAGCTTTGACAGGTGGAACTCACCTACGATAGCGAGCTGTTTAAGTATAGTTCTACGTTGATTAAATAAAACAATGAACATAAATAGCAATAGGGCTTTGAAATTAAAAGAAAGTCAATAATCGTTATCATTTCTTCCCTTCTATTGTTTTCATGGGTTTGTGCAAAGATGAACCTATTAAGCTGAAATCCTCCCTTCCGAAGTTTACCTCTGCGGTAGTTTCTTCCATTGTCAGGTTGCAGTCAGCTATATATTCACACCTTCCAAAAAATAGCTTCTGAAGGAGACCCAGGAAGCCAATTGGTGGAGCTGTTCCACCTCCTAAGATTTCTGTTTCCACTTCCCAGAGACACCAGGGAGGATAGTCTAGGGCAAAGCCTGTTCAATTTAGAAGTAGGAAGGCTGTTTTTGGTTTTAGTCTTTCTTCCTGCAGACACAAGCCAACAGTTTTAATATGAAATAGCTTATAAAAAGCTACCCTGGATCACACAAATATTTTATCCTTTGTGACCAGGATGTGCATTTCATGTCCGCGTGGGTGAGAAGGAGTAGAAACAAAAGCAGGACTCACTCAAATTCCAGAAGGATCTGCTCCCAAGATGGGAGTTAGGTGCTTTGGGGAAGATTAATTCAATGGAAGACTAATTCAAAAGACCTCAATGCTTGAGGTCTACGTTAGAGCATCTCTCCAAAGTGTCAGAATTTGGGTTCCTAACCCTTCATTTAGAAAGCTTTCCAGGATCTCGGATTAAGGAAAGGAGAGGAGGGACAACCTGACTACAATGATATCCCCAAAGGGCTTAGAAACAGGAGCATGCCTACTGCCCCCCCTCTGCTAGAAATGCATCTAAACCAAAGTGGGTCAAGACAAAACTAAAGGCAGATGGAGCAGAGATTACTGTGGCGACAATCCATGTGGAAATCCACTGGGGTACCTCAAGACAGACCTAGACAGGCCCCTATTGCATAAAGTATATTGAGTGGATCTTATTTTTATGTAGATAGACAAATTTAACCCTTTGTTATGCAGGACCTTTCAAAATCAAAAAATCAATTCAGAATCAATTTAAAAGTAGTTAAACGTACAGGAAAGACTTACAGGAAAAACAGTAATGGTGGTTGCTTCTGGAAAGAGATCCATGGAGTCATGAGTGGAAAACTTAAAATTTCATCATTCATTACTCTGCAGGTTGAATCTGTAGAAAATATATCCTTGTTGTACTGATTTTTCAAAAGATGAATCCTATTCCATCTCCTCTCTGATAAATCTCTAAAGCCCTCCATGGTTCCCTCCCGCCCAGAGGATCCATCACTCACCTACGATTGAATTTTCTCTCATGGTCGCGATGACTTACATACCGTGACTTCGCTTTGATTAATGTCTTGATCTGTTAGTTTAGTCTTGAGCCGTTTTTTAACTTCTCATGTGTATGTTTTGTCTCCCCGTTTAGATTGTAAATTCCTGAAGGACAAGGACAGCATCTTGTTCCCAGCTGTCTTCCCACACTCTAAGATAAAAAATTCTTCGTAATTGAAGAAAGGTGAAACACAGCATTCAGATAGCAGAAACACGCTCTGTGTGGGTCAAGGGTCTGCGGGTGTTCCACAAGCTTTGCCCCATCCATTCAGTGATACTCTGTTGAGTATCTTGTCAGCACCCCATCTCTCTATTCACCCATCCTGATGGAACCACATTGCAGGGAGCATTACTGCATCTTAAAGAAAGATTCAGTTATTTGCATCTAAAAGGACACTGATTAAATGAGATAACCTGAGTAAAAATTGTAAAGAATAGGTGTGTGGGGTTATTTTAGTTGCAAATGATGAAGATAATGAAATCGAACACGAGCTACATTTTTATCCCAGTATAATGAAAAGTCACGTTTTGAATGAACTTAGGTTGAAGATGTGTATCTATTCATACACACGGTCGGTATTGACATGCGAGTTTTTACTAAAAATAAGATAACATATTTAACATCTGATGGAAAATGCTGGAGACAAGAATAAAGTATTTACAAGAACAAAGAATTAAATTTGACATTTAGCTGGTATCTGTGATGTGCCTATCATAAAACTATGCTGAAAAATTCTCATTTCATGGCCAATATCTCTCAAGAGAAAAAGACATATATGTAGGATTTTTGAGATTTGAAGAGAGAGAGAGGAATTGAGAAGTTGGCTCTGGTTGAGAAAAACATTTGTAGTGAAAACCAAAGTTATATATATCATCATCCTCCAGGCATCTGATAATTAATATTATATTTCTTATCTGTACACTTAAAAGCATAAATAATCATTGGATCAATTGATTTTGGGGATAGCTAATCCAATGACTGCTGAACTATTACTTGGTAAACTGTAGTACTATTTTAATGCAATGAGCACAACCATAAAGAATTTAAATATTATTTGAGATCCACACATTTGGGGAAAAAACTAGACAAAGGCCCGTGTCTAAATGCTGAAAGAACAATGTACAAATTATTTAAAGTTCAGTTGTAAAGAGGGATAATTTGGTAGTCATATGTCAACAATAAGGCCTTATGCCTTGATTATAATTGTCTGTGTGTGACAATATTGACTGAGCCAAGCTGCTGCTAGGCAGGATTAGTGTATGAAGGTATAATGCTCTTGGAAAATTTCAAGCATGTTAGCATAATTGCTCTGATGAAGAATGAAGAGCTTATTTAACATAACTGACTAGAGTAGACAATAGATGCATAGTCAGTGTCCTAATGATTGAATTAATGAGCCCCAGTTGTTTGTCTTTACTGTAAACAGTCCTCAGCTATGAAAAAGACATTTTGCTGAAGGAGTCTGACCATTGTGTTAGCTGAGGAGTGGCCAGAATATCATGAATGATGGGAAAGAACCAACTACTATTGGGTCCTAAAGACGCCGGTGGTGGTTTCAAGGAGTAAATTATTTAGCTATGTAGAAGTTTCATATCAGCTCCTTCTTGCCTTCGTACAGTCATGGAGCCTGATCAGTGCTCTTACGCTTAGATAAAGAAACCAAGGCCCAAGCTTCTTCAAAATCCTATGGCCACTAAGTGCCAGAAATTAAACATGGCGTCTATGTTTCCTGCTGGGATACACCACTCATTCTTCTCCCTATTCCTGGTCTGTACACTCACCCATGCCTTTGCTACCCTCTTCAATCTCCTGATTCCCATTACCTTCTGTGTACATGTCCTGACCAACATTTTCACAGTGAAAATAGGGACAAATTTCCTGTCCACACCTAAACCCCTAGCACTAGAAAATATGTCTATCTCCAGATTTATGCTTCCCGCCAATTCCTGTTCCTCTTTCTGGAAAAGCCTTTCCCTCCCTACCTCTGTTCCTTTGACCACCTGCTCTAGGTTAGCACACCACCACCCCAAACACACACACCTGTCACACTGTCATATCACCTTATTCAATTTCTCTTCAAAACTCTTGTCACTATCTGGAGTTATACGCATTTATTTCTATACTGATCTATCATTTGTCACTTCTTCCCTCTAAATGTAAGCTCTACAAGAGGAGGAAACATGTCTATTTTGTTCACCGTATTATCCCTAACATAAGCATACATGGAGGCACTCAATAAATATTTTTGAACAGATGGGTAATTTTCACTCAAGTTCACTCAGACTCAGCATGTGAAAACAAAAGTCATCATCTCCTTCTGTTTTCCTCTCTGAGAGTGTTTTAGTCCAGTTTCCTGGAAAATAGAGCTTGAGGCAAGGATGCTGATGTTTTAGTTAGGAGATATTATCCCAGGGCAGTGACCAGGAAATGGGAACCATGCTTCATGAAGCATTACTACGCTAAATACTGCTTCATGCTAAGCCTTGAAAAGATACCAGCCAGTCTTTTGACAGGTGCAGCCACTTGGCCCATATAGGACATCTCCAAACAGACAATAAGTAAAAGTCATGTCTGGGAGCAACCAGAGAAAGGGAGGAATGTTATCTTCATGTCTCCTGTCTCCTGTTGGTCAAAGCTTGTCCCACAGGGAACTCTCTTTCTCATACTTCCCTACTTCCCACTGTGTTATCCATATGCTTTGACAGCCACTCGGAAAGCCAGGTCCCCTGCCCTGGAGTCCAGGAGTGACATGGGACTGTAGGGATGTGGCTGGTTGGTCTCAGTCAAGCCACCAGGGACTTAACTAAGTCACTCATGGTGGCCACTGAGACAGAGAAGAAGCCCAGAAAATCTGTGAAGACACATAAACAGAACCTGATAAAGAGCAAAGGTAGGAACAGGTCTGTTTTATTCACTGCATCATACTCAGCACCTCCCACAATCACTGCTGATCAGATTTTGGTTGAAGGCATGGATGCAGGTATACACGGCATCACCATCTGTTGGTTTATTTAAACGGAAACTTTGGAGTCATTGTGATTGTCCTTCTTGCTTAATTCCCATACATCAAAATGGGGACAAAATTCCTCTTGGCTCTACTTCCTTAATATATATCAGGTCAATGCCCCCTCTCCATGCTCACTGCCTTGATTCAAACTTCATCATTTTCCATTGGAATTATTGCTATAGCTCCTTAACTGGTCTTCCTGTCTCTAGTCTCGCTTCCTTTCAGTTCATTCCCCCTGCTGCTTTCTTTATAGCATACTTTCCACATGCAAATCTGATAATGTCACAATCTTGATTAAATTGATAGTTTTCCTTCTTTTTTTTCCCCCAGGATAGAATCAAGACACTTTAGCATATCCTAAAAGATTCCTCATGATCTGTGGCAGGCTAGTCCCTTTGGCTTGACATCTCACCAGTCCCTAACTTGCTCCTTACACCTCAACAAGGCTGAATTCTCAGTAGGACACCAAGCTGTCTCACCCCCTCAATGCCTATGCTGGGCTCTTGGTTCTGCCTGGAATACATCTGTGCCCCATGAGCCTCTACTCACACTTCAACACTGTTTCCCTGAAGCGCCATTCAGCCATTGCTGCTTCCAGCCATCCCTTGACCCACCCACCCGGGATTTGTCGTAACAGACTTAAGAGAAAGGGCACTGGTGAATGGATATTGGCCAGCTGACACAGTAGCTGAGAAGGCTGCAGAAGCAGGCCAGGCGATAAGCAAGAACAAGGAAGTCTGGGCAGCAGCTAGGGTCACAGCCAAGATTACAGCACCTCGCGTTGAGGGAGGTGACCCTTGATGCTGCCGCCATTCAGCCAGATGTCGCTGGCTGCTGTGCCTGTTCTTTGCCATCAGAATGGATTCTGCACCAGCCCTGCTTTGCATTACGAGAGCTCCCTCATTGAAGCCTAGGGTAGATCCATTAGTTTTACTAAGCTTAGCATATGTTTCTTGCTCTAGTTACAGGCAGGGCTGGGCAAGCAAGGAGTTGCCCTTTTTTTTTTTTTAACTTCTCTATTGTAATTGGGATCTGCTTCTCTCCAGTAATCATTAGATTACCCCAAACAAAGAAAAGTAGGTCAGATGCCAGGGAGTCCCCAAATGGCATATGTTCATCACGTTCTCAAATTCACTCAACAAATAAATCGTGTATCTGCCTGTGCCAGGTTCTTCTGGAGGCACTAGGCATGCAAAAATGAATCAGGTGACCACCTCACACCCACCCACAAGGACGCCTGTAGTCCAAAAGACAAAAAAACAAGCATTGGCAAAGCTCTAGAGAAACTGATGGGAGCAATATAAAATGGGCAGTCACAGCAGAGAACAATTTGGTAGTTCTTCAAAAGATTACATGAGAGTAAGCATATGACCCAGCAATTCCATTCCTAGATATACAACATAGGGGAGAGATGACAACATATGTCACACTTGTACACAAATGTTCACAGAAGCATTATCCATAATGCCTAGAAGTGAAAACAACTCAAATGTCCATCAAATGATAAATAGACAAACTGTGGCATGTCCATGTGAGGTAATATTATTCAGCCATGAGAAGGAACGAAGGTCTAGGGGACACCTGCCTGGCTCAGTTGGTAGAGCATGGGGTTCTTAATCTCAGGGTTGTGAGTTTGAGCCCCACGTTGGGTGTAGAGATAACTTAAAGAGGTAAAATCTTCAAAAAGAAAATGAAGTTCTCTGACAAGCTACCACAGAGATGACGTGAAAATGTCAGATAAAGCGAAAGGAGCCAGTCATGAAGGGCCATGTACTGCATTATCCCATTTACGTGAAACAGCCCAAATAGGCAAATCTATAAAAAGTAGCTTTGGGGTTAGCTAGGTCTGGGATTGGGGGATGACTGGTAATGGGTATGGGGCTTCTTTCCGAGAGCAGTAAAAATGTTCTCAAATTAGATTGAGTGACGATTATATAAATCTGTAAATATGCCAAAAATTATTGAATTGTATACTTTAAATGGATGCCTTGTGCAAATATGTGAATTATGGCTCAATAAAGCTGGCTTTGAGAAACAAATAAGATAGAAGAGTCTCCCTTTTCCTCAAGGAGCTGACTAGCTCATTGGACAGCAGATAAGAACAAAGAAACAATACAACTTCAATTAATGACAAGCCTCTTCCTCACCCTTACCTCTTCCTTCTTCATTCCTCAAGAGGGAATAGGTCCTTTACTTCCTGTTACAGCACTTAATATACTTTTGAATCGTCTTTCACTGAAAAGTGAAATGCTTGAGGTGGAGACTCTGTGACTTTGAACTTCAGGTCAACAGGACTAAATTGCAATGCCTGGCATACAGTAGGCTGACAATAGTTGTTTGTTGAATGATGAATAAATGACAGAGCCAGGACTAGAATGTGGCTGTCCTGAGTCCCAGATCAGCACTGCTTCCAAATAGACCAAGCACATCAATGTCTGAGATGAAGAAACCACTTGCCACCCCCGCCGCCAAATGTGACAGCTAGCCAGGAAGAAGGCCACACAAAAGCAATCAAGTTTTCTATGAGCTGTCATTTTCCAGGTATGTGTTGATGCTTTACATTGTAAACATAATTTTGCTGTTTCCTTCCTAATTATGCTGTGTCCTTTGAGTAATCTTTTTTTTTTTTTTTTTTTTTTTTTGAGAGAAAGAGAAAGCGTGAGCTGGTGGGGAAGAACAGAAGGCTAGGGAAGGGGAAAGAATCTCAAGCAGGCTCCGCACCCCACACAGAGCCCAAGTTGGGGGGGGGGGGTCTCGATCTCACAATCCTGAGATCATGATCTGAGCTGAAACCAAGTTTGATACTGAACCTGCTAAGCCCCACACACACCCCTTGAATAATCTTTCCACTTACTTCCCACGCAGCCCTCTCCCTTGAGTGCATTATGCAGCATCAGCTTCCCTCACCTCTTTAGCATCTTTTAATTGTGACTTCTTACCAATTGCATAGTCAACAGTGAGTGCGGCTTCCTGGCCTCTGCACACAGGGTTTCAAAGGCCCAAGTTGCAGAGATCTGGTTTTCCATTTAACAAGATGCATCAGGTAGAACTATTACAGATAAAGATTATTTAGAGACATATTTTTTTACAGCCTACTGAGGTATAACTTTGCCACATATGTTCCCTACTATTTTTTACGAACAACTTTATCAAGATATTAATTCATATGTTGTATAATTCACTCATTTAAGCTCTACAATGTTTTTTAGTGTATTCATAGGGCTACAGAACCATCATCACGATCTAACTTTAGAATGTTCTCATCATCCCAGAAGTAGACCCTATACTGTTAGTTTTCACTCCCCATCCTTCCCCTTACTCCTGCCCTAGACAACTACTCATCTACTTTTTTGCCTTCATAGACTTGCCTATTCTGGGCGTCTCATGTAAATGGACTCATACAGCATGTGGCCTTGCATGACTGTCTTCTTTCCCTTTGGTTGTCGTCAAGGTTCCACCATGTGGTAGCATGTCTTAAGATTCCGTTCCTTTTCGTGGCCAAATAATATTCCACGTGTGGCTACGTTTACCTGCTTTGTTTTTCTCTCTGTTCATCTACTCGTCATTGATGGGCATTTGAGTTGTTTCCGCTTTTGGGTCTTATGAGTAATGCCGCCATGAACATTCACATGCACGTTTCTCTATGACCTTCTAGATCATAACAGCTGTATTCTAGATCTTCCTCCCTTCTGCCAATGCTCCATCTCTAAGCATGCTGCCTATATCAGCTTACAAGATTCTGCCAGACTTTTCCACAAAGGGTTCTTAGTGAATACTAAAGGGCTGGCGAACATAAAACTTTGCTGTTGTTGGAATTGGCTGCCAATATATAAAATGTTTTAATGAAATAATAAAATGATGATCTCTCCGGTGACATTTTCTGACTTTCTGTTCAAAGAGGCCAGGCAGCCAGGCTTTCCCCTTCGTTCAACAGAGTTATGTGTTCTGGAGAATCTGTCTACTGTCTGTCAGGGAATATGCACTGTGTGGGAAGAGAAATCCTTGCCCTGCAAAATCTTCTATTGTGTTAGAAGTCAGAGAGCCTTGGGTCAGGAGCAGCAGGGCACTCACCTGGTCCTGGTAATCAGGGTAGGCTTCCCAGAAGAAGAAGCAACTATAGCTGAGATGGGACAGCTAGGAGTTAGGCAGGTGAAGAAAACAGAAAGTAAAGGAAAACGTAATTACCAGATGAGTAAGTGTGGGTGGGAAAGGGAGGGCCTGCGGGGGCAGGGAGGCTGGGTGGCGGGGAATGAAATTGAGCAAGGCCAGAGGAATAACCCCATTCAAGACTTTGAATGCCAAGTAAAGAGAAAATCCACAGCCTGAAGGGGAGGGGTTCAAAATTATGCAAAATTAAACGTTCACTGAGTGTTTGGCCCTCTAAAAAAACAAACACAAGAGCTAATTGAAATACATACAGCGTGAAAAAGGACTCGCGGATTGCTACTTTTTAATCTTCTTATTAGATGCAAATAGGTTTCTCTTTTAATCAGATTTTTCAGATTTGGTATCTATGGGTAATAATAGTGATGTTTAAAATTATTTTATTTTATTCTTTAAGAAATGTGTTTAGACCCTCCTTTGTACAAAAGGTCACTGTGATCTCTGAGGCTATAAAATGGTTCATAATGCTGGCTTCTTAACTTCTAGGTGTGATGTGGTCAGCCAAGTGAGACACAAAGAAAAGAAAAATATCCACAAAGAGATTTTACAGATTATATATATTTAAGGAATAATTTATATAGAGGAACAAGCAATACACTATATTTCAAAAAGTATCAGCACTAATCTCTCTCCTTAGCACAATTATAATTCATAAAATTTTTTCTGTACCAGGAGACCTTCAACTAAGAGTCTCTTAAATATTTTTGCTTTGGAAACCTTTGTATCCTCTGATCCAATTCAGGATGGAACACTGGGGGTATCATAACTAAGCATCTATTAAACGTTACAGCCAAAGTACTATTCTGTGGGCTGTGAGAACATAAAGAAATGGCAGGTGTGGTTCCTTCTCTCAGTGAACTTCACCTGAGAATGTGGACGGTGGTGTGAAGGTCAGGGGAGGGGGAGAGTGAGACTTTATTGTTACTGTCAGCACTGTGCAAGGGATCTAAAGCTCATGGTATCTCACTTCATCTTCAAATGACTCCCGAAAAAAGGAATTTTTCTTATAAACAACAGTCTCCAGACAGGTGAAATAACCTGCCTGAAATTAGTAAGGTACGGTGGACATTTCCAATTCAGGTGAAAACCAGGAAATCCACACCAAGTGCAGACATGGGGACAACCTCCTAGTTCAGCTGGGCAGGGATGTGGCTGAGCTCTCTCATAACTGACCTTCTGGGGGTCTCCTTTGCATCTCTACTCTTTAGCTCTGGGGAAAGTGATGAAAAAACCTGAGGCTTGGCCAAACGCTCACCAGGGAAAAGAGGGTGTATTTCTGCAAGGCCTTGGTTCTCCTTCTGTGCCTGGGAGGAGCACAGGGGAAGGTGGGCTGCTGCTGTGCATGTGTAGGCTCCTCCCTGCCAATGAAGCCTGTGTGAGTCCCCAACATGGGCCGCATCATGGGGTCCAGGGGACTTGAAGAACGGGGAGGGTGAGGGGAAGGACAGCTAGGAGCAGAGTGATTCTGCCTTCATATACAAGCAAGGTAGCTCAGAGGGTCCAGAAAAGAGGGGTCCAGTAGCCAGGGGGGTGCATTTAGTGTAGGATCACAGGACTGTATAACTGTAGAAGTGGAGGGTAAGATCACTGCAGGTGAGAGATCAAGGACCTGAAAGGGCAAATTCCCCTATAGAAGAATGATTGCTTTTTATTTGCCTTCTCCCTCTCCTAGAGCGTTATTCTGAAAATTTAATGATGCGATCTACCCAAAGGTGCTCATACAGAGCTGGGCACATAGTAAGTGCTTAATAAATGTTAGTAGAGGTCCGCAGTGGGCATATCATCCAAACCACACCAGCAATCCCTTCCGAGGATCATTAGAACTCAATCCATGAGAGAAGCACTCTCTTTCCTCTTTGGGTGTAAGGTTGGAAGGCCACAGCAGTCCCATGGAGAGGACAAAGGACTTAGGGCAACATAAAGGCAGAGGAGAGAGAAGACGGAGAGAAGATCCTGGCAGTGTTTGATTCCCTAGAGACCGTTGTCTCTACAGTCAGATCTACCTTGCCGTCTCTACAATTATTCACTTCATTTCAATAAGATTTTTGTAAAATCTTTAATTTCACTAGTTTGACTTGAGTTCCTACCACTGGCTACAACAGTAAAAACCATAAAATAACTGATAAGGGAATTCCCCTCTTGCCTCATGCTGGCCAAAGGGATCTACTAGAAAGTTCACACAAGGAGCTCTTTTCAAGCCTAGAGAGAAGGAAATATTATGAGGTTTACAAAATATCTCAAGGGGGCACCTGGGTGGTTCAGTGGGTTAAAGCCTCTGCCTTCAGCTCAGGTCATGATCCTGGGGTCCTGGGATCGAGCTCCACATCGGGCTCTCTGCTCAGCGGGGAGCCTGCTTCCTCCTCTCTCTCTGCCTGCCTCTCTGCCTACTTGTGATCTCTGTCTGTCAAATAAAAAAAAAATCTCAAGAAGAAATGTACTTGAGTCTGTCTAACTCAGCCATTTGCTTGTTGAATGGGCATTATGCCTTGGCATTTCACTGGAACACTCCATAAGCCTTCCTCATTTATGTTGTAGCAAAGTTGTTGAAGACATTTTCTCTACTTCACCTCTCAGTGTCTTCTCTATGATGCACACAGGAGAAATTTACTTTAGAGTTTTTGGCCAGAAATCTTGACTTTTCTCAAAGAACTGGCAAGGGTTTTCTTTGTGGAGAGAAAGAACTAAGTAATCAATTGTATTTATTTGGTCCCTTGGAAACTCAGAGTCAAGAATACAGAAAGACTGTACACATGATGTGTAATATAATCTGCCTATGGGAATACATGAATTTTATGTTATCCTACTAATCTTAGTTTCTATTCTAACTTGTACTTTCCTGATGACTTAATTATATTTTATTATTTTATGACAAATTTTATATAAAAATTCCTCAAGTCGTTTAGGGAATAAAGCAAAGTATATATAAATAAGCACACATACTAGTATTCAACCTGAGAAATATCCCTTTGCTTCTTCACTATCAAAGGATGGAGTTAAAATTTCCAGTGCAGAGGGCAAATCTGAAACATCCCCTTACTCTAAAATGCGGCTGTAATAGATGACTATAAAAAACAAAACCAAAATAATGCATCTGGGCTCAAAAACAAAAACAAAAAATATCCATTACCCAGAAACAAAATAAAAACATCAAAAAGTAAACAGGGCTGAAGCCATGGCTTCCTGGGCTTCTGGTCTAGGGGCATAAGTTCCTGTAGAATAATGGGGCCCAAGTGTGCACCACATGAGATGAAGTATTGAAGTCAGAAATACCTACCTGTCTGTGAAGAAAGCCTGGAAAAGAAAACTGTTGTTGGCTAATGTGTGAGCTTATAGCCTTTATGATGGCAGAAAGGAATTCTGGGGAGGTAGGAGACAGAAACATAGTGGCACAAGCAGAAACCAGAACAAGCTGCCAACTGGCCTGGCGACTGGATCTGAAACATCCTGTATCATCATAGAGCAGGAACCTCCATCCGTATATATATGAGATCTGCTTCTAGAGTTAGATACCTGGGCAAAGGTGAGAAAAACTAGTAAGAAGCACTCCCAAATGAACTAACTAGAGCAGAGAGAGAGAAATAAGTCTTCCTCTCCAAATAAGTTTACAAACTCAAATTACTGCATTTGAAGAAATCTAAGGTTAAGAAAGACTGTAATCATGGTCAGAAATTAAAAATACAAATTTGTTCCATTAGATACAAATTTTAGAGATATTCTAAGAAAAGACTTAAATATAAGTGTGTTTAGTATGCTAAAACCAGGTATATAAAAATAAAGACAAAAAAGCAAACAGGCAGAAATAATAACAGATTTACATAATGAAACTGATCAGAAATTTTGAAAGAAAAGTAGATTATGTAATTAAAAACTTACTAGGCCACTGGGCACTTTTATGTTAGAAAACTAGTATGTTAGATGATGTTATCACAAAATTCACCCAGAACACAAAGTTTTAAATGCTAGTTTAGAGATGTGGAGAATAAATTGAGAAGCTACCCAATAAATCCAAAAAGTGTTCCGGATAAACACAATAAAGAAATGAAGAAGAAACAATAATGAAGAAGAAACAATAATTGAAGAGGGAGTAGCTGAAAATTTACCAGAATTAAGGGTTGTTGCATGCCCTTCATTTGAAAGTACCAAGTAACAAGTAAGAAAAATGAAACTAAATGCACTCTTAGATACTTAATAGTAAGACTGCAAAACATCAAAAATAAAGGAAAAGTCTTTAAGAATTATTAGAGAAAAAGATAGATCATCTAAAAATAAATGACAATTACATTAAGAGCAGCTTCTTATTGGCAACAATACATACCAAAAACCAGTAGAATAATGACCTCAGGATGTGAAAAAAATGTATTTGGCAAGCTAGAATTTTATACCCAGCTAACCTGCAGTTTAAGAGCTAGCAAAATATAGACACATACTCATAATATGAGAATTTACCACCCACAAATCCTCACTAAAATGGAAAAATTGCACTTCTTAATTTAAGGAAGTAAGAAATGAAGAAGAGGAAGAAAAAAAATGAAAGAAACAAAAGAAAAACCTGGAATATAAGAAAAAAGTTGTGAGCACAGAATGAGAAGATACGCTTTTGTAAATTTAATAAGAACCTGGCTGTAATAAAAATAAAAATAACTGATGATATATGTTTGCAAAGGGAGAGTAAATTGATATTCTAAACAGTAATAGGAAGATTGGGGTAAAATGTTAATAGGTAAAATGTATTCATGTTTGTACCATCTTTAAAGAGGGATAGACATATGAGCTAATTAGTTAAATATTTACAAATTAAACATTTGGAATAACTGCTTTAAAGAATAAAAATAATACCCAGAGCTTCCTAAAATGGGGATTTAAAAATATTTCTATTTTTATCTATATACAGAAGTAAGGAATGCAAACAGAAAGCAAAGAAGAATATGGCAAACAGAAAGCACAAATTAAGATAGTAGAAGCAAGTTCAAATGTATCAATAATTTTAATATATAGAAAAGGATTAAATTTGCTTATTAAAAGGCAGAGATAATCAGATTGGATTAAAAATCTACCTATATGTTGTTTATAAGATACGCCTCAACAGTCCATACAGAAAAGTTAATAAAAGGACAGAAAAAGTATACCATGTGAATACTACCCAAAAGAATGTGAAGATAGCAGTAATGATATGAAAAAAATACAATTTAAGGTGTAAGTCCCATATAAGGATACACCACATAATGATAAAAGTAACAATCTAACAAGACTACCTATATTTTGATTATCTAACCACAATACCTTTAAATATACAAAATAAAAACTTGTACATTCACAAGGAGAAATTGACAAATCTGCAATCATGGTATAAAACGTTACCTGCCTCTTTTAGAAACTGCTAGATTGAGTAGACAAAATAATAGAAAGAATATAGGAGATTGAAATAACAGTGTTAAGAAATATGATCCAATAAATTATTTAGAAACCCTGTTGGTTGGGAGATTGGTTTACGGGCTCTATGGAAAGATACAAGAACAAACACTCACAGGTCTGAGCTTTGGGATATGCAGGCATCCTCAGGCAGCATGCCAGTCCTCGCTGATTCTGAATTGCAGGGCAAGGTCCCAGAGGTGCCCACTGGAGGGTAGGGACCTAGTAGAAGGGTAGAAGCTCAAGACAGAGATTCCTGGCTTGGCTGAGCCACTTTGGGCAAATCACTCTCAGTATCTCAAACCCCAGGTTCTTTTTCTACAAAACAGAGATAATAGTAAGACGTATCTGTGGGGTTTTTTTATGATAATCAAGTTGTTGGTTAATGTCTATGAAGAATTTAACAGAGTGAATGACCCATACTGAGTGTCTGCTATGTGCAAAGCCTGATGGTAGTTGTAAAATGACAAAGACGATGACATAGAACCTATCTTTAAAGAAACAAGATTGGGGCCCCCTCACGAGGCTCAGTCAGTTGAGCATGCGATTCTTGGTTTTGACTCAGGTCATGATCTCAGGGTCATGAGTTGGTCTCTGTGCTCTGTGTGGAGTCTGCTGGAAATTCTCTCCCTTTGCCACTCTCCTAGCTCGTTTCTCTCTCTGTCTCTGTCTCTATCTCTCTCTCAAATAATCGAATCTTTAAAAAAAATAAAAAATAAATATACCGAGATGGTAGCAATGGTCCAACAACAATTTATTTCATCGCTGAGCTAGACAAGCACATGCTTTGGTTTCAGACATACCCAGCTCTACCATTTACTGTCTAATGTGACTTTTTCTCTATTTTGTTAAATTGAGATAATAACAGTGCTTATCAAATGGAGTTATTGGGAGAAGTGATTGGAATTATAATAAAGCACAGTGTTGGACATGTCTACAATATTCAGTAAGTGGCTATTGATATTATCTATGGGATTCAGCAAAGGACAACTATTAAGATAAATGATATTAATAAGATTAAATAGTAGAAATGATGCAGAGTTACGATAAATGAAGATGAAGAAAAGACCAAGGGATTTGGTTGGAAAATGTATCTCAGTGTACCCAAGTCCAGAAAGACAGCAGGAACAATAGGACTTGGTAGTAGAAGAGTATTTCTCTTCCCTCAGGCAACCATCTTTGATGTGACGTAGGATTATCAAATTCAACGACTCACAATCTTTAACTCCCATGTAACAACAGCCACATCACAGTTCTCTGACAAGAGCCAACTGATGAGAGCATAAAAATCTCTAATTAGGGATCTTGGATTGGTGAGGGAAATTGTGTCCAAATACCTCCTGGAGATTTATCTTAATTTTCTAACACAGATTATTGCTCTTCCTATGTTACGAACACTTCCACATTCGTTGATTTCCCTCTTTGGTTTTCCTAGTTCCTTTCTAAGGTACATCTGAGCATATATGTTATGGTTCACCCCATTTTTCAGAAGATTAAATAGAGACACAGAGAGTTGACATACCCATCCTAAGGTAGCTATCTAATGACCTAAGGTAGGTATCATACTAAGGTGAAGCCAGGACTAGAACCCAACTGCCTGCCCAAGTCCATTAAACTAGGTCTCTTCCTAAGAGAAAGAATATGGGTCAAAAAACCTTCCCTGGATTGCACAGAGGCCAAAGAAAGTAGGTCAATCGATTCAATGAAAACGTTCTATACTCAGACTAACCACCTAATAAATGAGTCAATGTATTCTTTTAGCAAATAGTATTTGCCCCAGTTCTGGGAACACATGGAGTCTCTGTCATTAACCTATTAGAGTTTAAATTTAGCAAAGAAGGAGAGTGGAAGCAAGGAATTTTTCAAAGGAGAGAGAAATGGACAATAGGCTCACAAAACTGCCATAGTGGTGCTGTGGAAAATAAATATATCACCTCCCCAGTACCTCCCTTTCTTTAGAGAACCAGACCCCCTTCTCTACAAACTGCTCCCCTTCCACTTATAAGGATCCCCTGGATGCTACCATAATCTTCGATGACCTCAATCCTACAGCTATAATTGACTGGCCCAACTTGTGCCAATCAGAACCCTAACCACGGCCCCACCACCAGCCCATATGATGTCTTTGTGGAAATTCCTCAAGACACATTCCGCAGATCTGTGAGAAAACTGTTGCAATCTACAGTGTTTATGGTACACATGGCACCCCTGGCTTTGTGCAGTGGTTCCCTGTGGCAGGATTTTTAAACTTCAGACTAAAAACAATAAAACAGTGTCTCTCCAGTAGCAGAGATAACATTCAGGAGTTTAGGACAGACATGGACCCTGACACAGGGAGAAGGCTGGTGTGCAGTGAGACAGAATGACGTCAGTGTGTGGAAAGACGCCAAAATGCAAAACAGAGGGAGATGGTTCTGGTCATATTTGGGGCTATGATTCCAATGGTTCCTGGAGGCTCCACGGCATCCCTGCCTCTCTTATTGTTTGGATGTTCAACTCTTTTTTTTCCCATAAGCCAAAACATTCCTCTTTTTTGCTTATGCAAGATCAAATAGAATTTTTTGTGACTTGCAACTAATGCAGCTGTGAATTTAATTTCACTAATTTCCACATCCCTCAATTTTAAAAGCAAATTGGGGGAGAGCACATTAGCTTTAATCTCAACTTGATCGAGTATGATTTTTACACAAAGGGAAACAGCTCTGTTTCTATCTATTCCAACCCAGTAAGTAGTTTCTCATTCTATGTCCATGCCTAAAAAGAAAATTACATGTTGGCTGCCCGCTTTAATTGTTTGTAATCACTGAAATTTGCAATCCTATCCTGTGGTGTGTTCTGAGACCTCTCCTCATGGGGCATTCTTTCAGTGTGTTTTGTTGGCAGTAGCTGTAGCAATTAGAAAATTGGGAAATGTATAAAATCCAGAGGGATATCAATTTTGGCATTTCTTTCCTTTAGTCAATGTTTTTAGAAATGTGTAAGGCCCTAGAAAAAAATTAAATGGAACCATGGGCTTTGCCACTGAGCTCATCTTGTTTACACAGAGTTCATCCTGTTCCAAGAATCACTCCTTATCCCCATTGGTGAAACTGACTCTTGGGGGATCAGGGTCTGATGAGTCTCTTTCTGAAGGGAGAGGAAGACCACTGGGTAAGTTTAAAGATCGGTATCTTTAGTGGACCACCTACTTTCCCAAGTGCACATGACCTTTTCTTAGGCTTCTCTTTGTTAGAGTGGACTTCACAGTTCCCGACAGATACATAGGGCAAGAAGCTTAAACTTTATTTGCATACATGCACACACAAATCTGCTCAAATGCAACTATAAAGTCGTAGGACTAATTTTAAAACAAGCATAGCATAACTTTCTCCACCTTCAGAATGCTTCAAAAGTGTGTCTGCTCTTCGGATATAGGAAGGAACGATTTGGAACCACATTATCTGGCAAATGAGATGGGCAATCAAGCAGCAGCAGGCCATTTTGAGTCCCCAAAAAAGCGTTATTAAGTTATAAGTCTGGTTTTTCTATGTGGCTCAAAAGCTGTTTCCGCAAACAATTTCCAAAGGAAATCAGCAAAGAACTTGTCAGCAATGGAAGCATCCTTGAAATAATTATGTAGTCTTCTAAAGAGATTACTCAGAAGGGGAACCACTCCTTTGGATATAAGAGGCTCTATATGCTTACCATTCAAAAGAAGTTCAGTGATGAAAACATAAACTAATGCATCTGCCCCAAATACAGCAATATAAATATTTATGTTTCTAGAATATTCACCAAATGATTCCGGAAAACTTGGCAACTTAGAAGGAGTCAAGTTAGAGTTTCACCTTACAGTCTATTTCTAAAATAGGTTCACAAATTATTAAAAGGAAAAAAATAAAATCATAAAAAATTCAGTGATTGAAAAAAGTGAGAGAAATACAAGTGAATGTTTTAAACGGTCTTGGGACAGATTTGGTAAGTAGAAAATTATGAAAGACATAGAACATTTTACATACATAAACATTTCATAAGACCAAATGCATTTTATAGGAAATGTTACACGAGATAATGTTTTTTCTTAATCTTACTAGTCACCCAAAAAATTGCACATTAAAAATTTTGTGACTGGAGTGATAGTTCCGAGTATATTAACGTGCTTGTTGGCTTACTCATCCTATGCATTTGACTTGAACTAGCCTGTGAAATCCATCTGTGTAAGTGCAGGGGACAGAGAGGAGCTAGGGGGCAGGGGGGGCAGGAGGGACCCAAAGAGGTCTTAGTGTAAGAAAAAGGAAGAGTTGGGTGCCTGGGTGGCTCAGTGGGTTAAGCCGCTGCCTTCGGCTCAGGTCATGATCTCAGGGTCCTGGGATCAGGTCCCGCATCGGGCTCTCTGCTCAGCAGGGAGCCTGCTTCCCTCTCTCTCTCTCTCTGCCTGCCTCTCCATCTACTTGTGATTTCTCTCTGTCAAATAAATAAATAAAATCTTTAAAAAAAAAAAAAAAGAAAAAGGAAGAGTTAATAATTTGCTTTTGATATCCAAAATCAGGTTTTATACCATGTAAAAGGTCTTGAAAGACATACATTGTCAGGGAAAACAGGATTTCTAAATTCCTGTAGCTCCTGTTTTACCAGATTAGAGACTACCCCAAGAAGGCTCAGAGCACACAGTTTCTAACACCGTAGAAGAATCGTCCACTCTTCCTATGATGGCTGAGCTCTGAGGTCTGCTGACTTAGGGACAGGGAGGGTATGTTACAGAGACAGTGGAGAGTCCAAAGGCAGACCTGTTTTGCTCAGCTGGGAAGAACGCAGGAGGAAGGCTGGTTTTCCTCTCCGCTCCTGACAGACAAGCTCTGGAACATCCAGAAAAGTCTTGAGAAGCCCAAGGCCATCGGAGCTAGCCACTCACTGCTACAGATATAATGTACGAGAAACCCTACCTGTGGCCCCTTCAAGCCCCAAGAGGCACCGAGGTGGCAGGGGCAGGAGATGAGCAGTTAGGCAAACCATAAGCTCCTGGTTCTCCAGGGCTTGTTTGCTGCCATCCAATGATCCGCAGGAAGACTAATGCCTTAGTGGGGAATGCAGTGGGGTTGACAGGATCAGGGGGCTGAAGACCCAAAGGGGGGCTCAATTGCTTGGCTCATGGATGGAACAATGGTTACTAGTGAAGAATCCCAAGATGCCAGGTGGGGGCAGGTCCCCCCAGCAGTACCAGGTACCAGAAACAGATCACCCCGATCCCCAAGCAGCGGACACCTTATGGGGAACTGATCTCTGAGAAGAATTTATAAATTGAAAGTACATGTTTAACCAAAGGACATGGGGATGCGGTTCACTGGCAAATCTCACGGCTCCCACCATCTAGGGCTTATGAGGAATATCTGACTATTTTTAAAGCACAGTGAAACACTGGTTTCTTAACACAACTAAGTGTAGCTTGAGTAATTCGCCACCCTGCTAACACGGGACCTTCTTTTTTCTCCTATCATGAGTTTCGCCTTTTTCAACTACCTGTATCTTTATTTTCCAATTTTATTTCTATAAAAAAGGAAGTATTGCCTTTGAACTATGATTACCTTTCTATAAAAGCATGCATCACCCTTGAAATAAAAAAATACAATAGATGTTTCTATAGATGTTGGTACCTTAAACAAGATCAAAAGAGAATCTAGGGGGTGTTTCAGTTGAAATTAGTTTCTGTAACATTAAGTATACAATTAAAATTCAAAGGTTAACAAAGTTGAGCTTGATTTCATTACACCTTACCCATATGTGTATCTTTCAGCCTGTGTATTTGTGTGTGTGTGTGTGTGTGTGTGCGTGTGTGTGTGTAAGATGAAAATGAGCCATCTCCTGCCCTGATTTTCAATCATCTGTATTGTGGAAGTCCAACACCCCCCTTTCTAATCAAGCATATGCTTACTGGGATTGAAGCTAGAGAAGAGATTCACCGTCTAACTAGGCTTGCTCGGCTCTCGACACCATCTGGGCGGCAGGCTGTGCCTAGAGCAGCCTGGGACAGAGATCTGGTGGCTCACTGGAATCTGGTAGAGAGTCTGGCGAGACTCTGACAGAAAACAGGATATGGTAATTCTCTTGAGACTTAGCCCAGCTCGGCTGTGGTTTCCTTGATATGCTTTCTGATTTCCCAAGACCAGTCTTTGGTTTTTATTGCTCTGCAGCGGTTTTTCCACACACACACACACACCCTGGCTCCGACAGAATGAATTAGATAGTGAATCTGTGCACTTGTTTCTTCTCCAGGAGGCCCAGAGGCAAGGAGCATCGTGTCCAAGGTCACACCACGGGCTGGTGGCAGCATGAAGACCCGACCCGGGTGTCTGGACGGTTCCTCCAGGAGTACAAGAGTAAGATAGAACAACCCAAGGGAACCCCTCTTGTTTACTTACCAACAGTCCTGAAACCCCTTTTCATTTTTATGATCCACTTGAAGGTGGCTCAAGTTTAAACTCATCTAGTCCCAGAAGAACATGCAGTGATTGATTTCTAACCTTGGGCAGGCAGTGTTGAATTGTATAAAAATACTGGCATTCTCCTCCCTGGGGACCACCCCCTCCCCACCCAAAGGCTACCCTTTCCAGAGCCCTTCCCCACCCCACCCCACCCCCCATACTTGCCTCTAACAGGGTTTCTCAGTAAGGCAGCTAAGATTTGTTAGTATTGGTTTGATAGGTAATATAAGCACATTTCACGGGAGTAAAAACAACAAAAAAAATATCTGGTGGAAAGTAATTCTCTTTCTCATGCTTAGTCACTCAGTTCCTCTCCTCAGACACAATTGCTGTTATCAGATTTTTCAGGTACCTTTCCACGAATGTACAAGTATCTATATTTATGTATAAATATATGTCATTTAAAAAATGGATGGAAGTATGCTATTAACACCGTTGCTCTTGCTTTGTGTCCTGATGACTGTTCTACATTAGTGCACATAAAACCAGGCTGTCATGTCTTTTCAGTAGCCAACATAAGGGCTTTCTTTCTGTTCCTTTTAAGACGATGGCTGGGAGTATTTGAACAATTAATGGTTAGAATACAAAGTCACCCACATACGTAAAAGTTGAATACTCTCCTTGTACAAGATCAGCACATTGCCATCATATCAGGCCTCACCTTGGTGCTGGACAGGACCTTCAGTGTCCTATGGTCTGACTTTTTGCCCAGAAAAAGAATCCCTTCCACGTTTTTCCTGACAGAGTCACATAATCTCTGTTGAGGTAGGCTCCAGAGGCATCCAATTTCTTCCCCAAATAAGCCATTCAAAATCCACAGGGTTACAGTCTTCTATCAAGGTAGCTTGACTCCCTTTCAGGAATCTGATGACTGCCAACATGGCACCCCAGGGCTTGTTTTCAGATGGCCCTTCTCCGGAAGTACCCCAGTGTTCACGCCCCCACCCTACCTGCAAGTGTCCTGGGCACGTACCTTGCTGCCATATTGTCCGAAAGAAAAGGGTCAGACCAGGTGGGGACACATAGCAAGGGGGCCTGGCCACGTCAGACCAGTTGGCAGAGTTGTGCCTAAGAACAAAAGGATATTGCTGGAGACCCTACTCATCCTTTCCACGAATTTCCCTACTTTTTTTGAAAACACCTAGAACAAGTGTTGTCTCATGGGTCAGTGGCCATAGTTTCTGAGCCAAAAAGTACACGCATGGACCACCAGGTAGAAAGGCGCAGGCACCAGCATGGGCGTGTGAGGGGCTCCCAGCTCTCAGAAGTTCATGCGTTATCTCTGATGAGACCGTGTAGCCACCATGAGGAGTGGTATTGATTCTGTGATTTGGAGTTATGATGTTGGCTTGGAAAGAACTGAAGGGACAACTGTGCATGTATGTTGCTCGTTCACAGGGATGTAAGTAAGGGACCCCGATTTAAAGGAAGAGGCTGGATAACTCTCATTCCCTAAGAGTAAAAATGGTACTAACCAATGCATGACACCGAAGAATAACCAACCACAGACATCTCCCCACAGAGCTATGGTGGCTTCTAAATTAGTTGCCAAGAAGACAAAGGATGCACCTGCATCAGACCTGCCCAGGTAACCAGGGCATGTCCTTCTGGTCGGATCACAGCATGAGAGCCAGGCCCCAGGCAGCCGGGAAGGTTCTGTGTGACCAGAGAAAGGCTCAGGGACCAGAGCGGAGAGACAGGTACACAGTCCAGATGAAGGGAGCAGAAGGGGACCATTTGCACTGCTGTCCCTGCGAAAGCATGCGCACTCGAGCGGGGGCTTTTATTCTGGTTCTGGGCTCATCGCTCTTCGGACTGTGGGTTTGGTTTTCCAGTTCCTGGATACAGGTAGAGGGGGCCAAGAACGACAGACATAACTGAGTGTCCTGGTCAAAGGAAAGGTGTACTCCCCCTGAGTTAGTCAATAGGTACATGGCTTTCTAGGTCCAACTTCATTAAGAGTGAGAGGTTGTTCCTGAGCCTCTAGCCAACCACGGATGAGAGGAAACCAACTGAGTTTCTGTGAAACCATCGGGACAAGACTGGCTGGTAAAAGCCAGGCTGGGTGCTGGCTCTTCCTCTCCTTAAATGCAGCACGCCATCCTGCTCTTCGGGACCCATTCCTAACCTTCTAGCTAACCCTTTGGCACCAGCCTCTCATTCTTTCTCTCCACGCGGCCATCACCCCAGTAACTTTCAACATTCATGTCAACAACCTGGCAAATGCCGTGACATCTGCCTCCTCAACTCCATGGACTGCTCCTCTAGTCCCCACAAGTCACCTAGCCACCCGCCCTTTCTCACTCCCAGCTCTGCTCTGCAGAGGGCTTGTCCTTAGCCAGCCCTCTCTGCCTCAGCCCTGCTTTGCAGCTGTCCACAAGGGGCACTGTTTGGGGCAGACTCTATGCCCTTGGCCTCAGAGATGCATACACTCTCTGGTTCTCCTCTGAGCCAGCTGACCCTCCCTTTTTTCTCTCTGGTTTTCTAACCTGTTGGGTAGATTAGGAATTACAATTCACTGTACCAAGTAGTAACCCCGCTACAAGAACTGAATAAAACAAAGATCATTTTTCTTCTGTTCCAAGTCTTGCAGAAGCAAACAGCCCAGGGCAGGTGTGGTGGCTCTCCAGTGTCCCTCGTCTCCCAGGCAGCTTCTTGCCGCTCTCCTATCCTTAGCATGTGGCTTTCGTCTTCTTGGTGAGTCATGGTTGCAAAATGCCTGTGCAATCTCTCGCCTCCTGCCCTCTGTCCGGGCAGAATAAAGAAGAAGGAAGCCACAAGGAAGAAAGGTTGTCATCCAGATGAAGAAACAAAGACTTTCCTCGAAATTCCCAGCATACTTTCACTTAGGTCGCATAGCTAGGAAATCTGTTGGTTGTTTCCTCCGAGCATGAGGGTGGGGGAGGGGGCACAGGAAACGTATTTTAGGGGCTAGCATGGTGTTGCTCAGGGTGAAGTCAGGAAAGAATACTGAATGGATTCCAAGAAGGCAACTCCCACATTTTCTTTATCCATGTAATAGTTAATGGGTATTCATGTTGTTTCCACTTTGTGGCTCTTAGGAACAATGCTGTTATGAGTGTTTGAGTGCAAGTTTCTGTGTGGACACATTTTCATTTCTCTTGACTCCTCCGTCACTCGCCTCTAATACAAGGGTTAGCAAATTTTTCCAGCAAAGAACCAGATAACAAATATTCTAGGCTTTGCTCTACAGAAACGATTCAAGTCTGTCCTTGTCGTGCAGAAACAGCCCCGACAACATGCAGACAAACAGGCAGGGCTGTACTCCAACAAGACAAAAAGAACTGGCCGGCTAGGATTGGGTCCATGGACCCTCTTTTGCCAACCCTGGCTAGAAAGCATCATCTTATTTACTTCCTTTGAAATGTCTATCATAAACCTTGGCTGGCTATCTGTTGCCTTATTTGATCTGTAGTTCCTCCCATAAGAATGCAAGCTTCACCAGCTGGCAGACAGCCAACATGTTGTTGAATTAATAAATGTCCTCTAATTTGTTTCATTGATCCCCTATAAATAGATGGTGGAGTTGTTTTCAGTTTTGTGAAGCTACAAATGATGTTGCTAGGAATGATTCTGCCAATAGGTATAAATATTTAAAGTTTTAATAGATTTGACAAATCTTCCTCCTAAAGAGTTATATTAACAAATATATAAGTGTGTCCTATTTCCCATACCCCAGCCAACAATGGCTATTAATCTAATGGGCAAATCTCATTATTGTTTTATTTGTATTTATGTAGGTTTTATAGTAAGGGTTGATGAAATATGGTCCTTGGACCACATCCGGTTTATTACTTTTTTGTGTGTACTTTTTCTTTTTTTCTTTTTTTTTCTTTTTTCTTTTTTTTAAAAGATTTTATTCATTTATTTGACAGACAGAAATCACAAGTAGGCGGAGAGGCAGGCAGAGAGAGGAGGAAGCAGGCTCCCCGCTGAGCAGAGAGCTCGATGCGGGGCTCGATCTCAGAACCCTGGGATCATGACCTGAGCCGAAGGCAGAGGCTTTAACCCACTGAGCCACCCAGGCGCCCCATTGTGTGTACTTTTTAAACAAATTCTTATTGGACCTTGGTTTATAAGAGCTCTATTGATTTTTATGTAAGGAAATTTAGTGCCCTATCTGTCAAATGTGATGTAAATAAGTTTTGCTGTGTTTTTATGTTTTTGACTTTTGACTTTATAAGAATGTTCTTTTTTTTTTTTTTTCCCTACACAAAATGTTCAGTTTTTTTTAAGTGGTCAAATTTATCAACCATCTCTTTTATTGCTTATGCTTTTTATATCATACTTAGAAATCCTTTTTTGGGGAGTGCCTGGGTGCCTGGCTGGTTCATTTGGTTAAGCGATGAACTCTTGATTTTGGTTCAGGTCATGATCTCAGGGTCGTGAGATCGAGCCCCATGTTAGGCTCCATGCTGGTTGTGAAGCCTGCTTAGGATTCTCTCACTCCCTGTCTCCACCCCTCCCCACTCTCTCTCTCTCTCTCTAAAACAAACAAACAAAAAGAAAAAGAAAAAGAAATCATTTCTCATTGCAAGATTATAAAAATAGGTCATTCTTCCTTTCCTCTAGTAATCTTATATCCTCTCTCTCTAACATTTCAGTCTTTACGTTATTGGTAATGAACTCTAGGATAGGTGAGATAAGGAACCAGTTTGACTTTCTTCTAAATAATGAAGTGGGTGTCCGTATAAGCCCTACTTTCCCTATTGATTCGAAATGCCATTTTTAGAAGACACTAAATGTCCAGAACTCTTTGGTATATTTAGGAATGATGTTCAAAATATTTAAAAGCAGGAGCAAACTGGCCACCCCCAATCACTGGGAACAGAGCATTAGCATGTCAGCATCTCGGGTGTGTGCAGGAAAGCAGTTGTTCTTGGGTTGGCTCTGGCTCTTTGACCCATCTCTACCTATTGACTCCCCTTCTTCCACCACTGAGGCCAGGACAGCAGGGACTACGGTCCCTGAGGACCTCATGAAATGTCTGACCCAATAAGGAAAACGCCTCCACCTAGACCTATGTGAAGTTTGATAATAAATACCTTGCTATGTAAGTCCCTTTTTCTCGAGGACTCTATTACTTGCAACTCAGAGCATCTCCTCTGATAGGCAGGTGTGCACAGGTGAGCTCATGCGCCTGCCACATTCATCAGCTCTGAGCATCATCATAATGCTGGGTTTGTGGGGGAGGGGTAGGGGGGAGCAAATGTTGCCCCTATTTAGTAATGTTCTGGAATATTTAAATAATCTGTCCCTTGAAGTATTCACTCATAAAACTCTCCAGCCTGGCACTTGGGACAAAGTTCTTTCTCAATCTATCCCATTGGTTTTGTTCTTGTCGCTCATTTAATTTTCCCTCTTTTTATTCATTCGTTTTGAATAATTCACATTTCTTAGGAACTTGTCTATTTCATTCAGAATTTTCAATTTATTTGAATAGAACAGTAAAAACTTCTTCTCACAGAGGTTAAAGCATCTGGGATTGAAGCCTAGTTCTGCTGCTAACCAGCAAACTTGGGACAGTTGTTGAATGTTCTCCTGTGTGACGCGGGGATAACAGTTGTATTGTTGTGAGAACTAAGTGACGAATAGCCATAGAACACTAAGACCCGGGCCTGGCACATAGTATATAGTCAATAGATATTGGATTTTATTGTGATCATCTTATGGGAGGGGCTCTTTTTGAACATGTTTTATAAAACGTTATGGTTTTAATATTGCAGAGAGGTTTAATCTAAAACAGTGTTTTTTAACTAGGATATTTGTTCCCTCGCTCTTTATCTGCCCTGCGCCTGACATAGTCCTTATGATCTTTTCCTCTTTTCTCTTTGTAGTATTAATGCATAGGCATCTGAGTGGGGGGCAGCGTTGTTATCCAGCTTTGGATGGAATATTCTATCCCAATTCACTATCTGCCTGAGAATCCTGTGTGTGCATCATCTTTAACCATTCCAATTCACTATCTGCCTGAGAATCCTCTGTGTGCATCATCTTTAATCATTCTTCCTTTCCCCACACGTGTACTTAGAAGTGGAGCAAGAACACAGGCCACTGAGGATAGCCTCCCAGGGTGGCCTCTGCCTGCAGGGAGGGCTGGGGAGGGGCCAGGAGCACAGAGGAGCCTACAGGAGCGAGCAGTCTTCCATCCTTTGCACATAGCTCAACCCATGAAAGAGGAGACCTCCTGGCTTGGACTCTGACCTCACCTTGGGACCAGCCAGTCTTCCTGCAGGGTGTTCTCAGTTAGGGAATTCAATGAAAGGGCAGGACCACAGCCTTGTAGCTCCCTTTGGGGCCCACCTAAGTGGCCTTTCATTGCCGTGGAAATGGGCCCTGAGCAACACATTCCCTTTTTCCTCCAGGTCTGCGCATTGCCTCCCCTATTCCGTATCTATGGTAAGGGATCCTCTAACAATAGGGAGCAGCAGCCCACAAGACCACCCTCACTTCAACAATGGCAACAATCACCAGTGTGAGGGGTCCCTAAGCTGCTGATTGAACCCAAGTTCAATAACTCATCAGAAGGCCTCTCAGACCTGAGAGCTGTTACCATCAGAGTTACAGTTTATTATAGCAAAAGCATAGAGATTAAGATTGGCCAAGGGAAGAGGTAAAGAGGGCAGAGTCAAAGCCCAGAGCCTCCTGCTGTGCCCTCCCAGGGGTGCTGGGGACAGTGCCACTGCTCCTCATCATGACGTGTGAGGACACACGCAGAGTCCTGCCAAGGAGCACAGCACACACAGGCCCTGGGCCCCAGGGCTTTCCTGCCAGCTCTGTCACGTGGGCATGGTTGAACCCCCCACGTGACTGATCTCAATCTCCAGCCCTTCCAGAGGTCGGGCTGATAGCTCCTGACCCAAATCCCCCACCTAAATCACGCTGTTCGTCTATCAGGAGTGACCCAAGGCCCACAGACAAACAAAAACATTCCTAGCAGGCATGACATTCCAAGGGCTTTAGAGATTAACTCCCAGGGGCTGAGGGCAAAGACCAAACCTTTCTGGGCAACACTAGATTCTTTGCCGCACAGCCCATAGGAACAGAACACTCCTAGTCGCATTTCTAAATCGGTACCTGTTTCGAATTAGAGGGAAAAGGTGCCAGACCTTGCTTCTCTTCTTTCTCTGGGCTCAGTTTCCTTCCCATCCCGAACTCCTGGCATTTAGGACAGTGCTGGCTCCTCAAAGGCACTCTGTAAATATTTGGGGAGTGGATGAAGTATGAATGAATGAATGAATGAGTAGTTTTCAAATCTGTTGGGTGAGATGGTGTTGGTTTTTTTCCCTTTGTTTCGGACTTGGTTCATTCTGGTGGGTTTCAAAGATAGTGGTGACGTGAACACGCATTTTGCCATCTCTCTGGAAGAGAACCCTCTCGTTGCAGAGATGAGAAACCTCCGGTCCAGAAAGTCTGAGTCACCTGTCCACTGGTGATGGACTGAGTCGGGGACAAGCACACAGGTTTCACTACTTCTAGAACTTCTCTCAGCCAGTGCTTTACCTCCTTTTTCCTCACAAAAGACTCAAAAAACCTCTTCCTTTCTGATGTTTGTTACTATGTGGTGAGATCCCCTCCTTTGGGACGGCCTTCTGCTGCCTGTTCAGCCTGCCTCATGGGGGTGATGGTAATGAATCAAATTCATCTGCTCCAGGTCTAGGGTAGAACAAAACCGCCAAGGTCCTGAACACTGATTCTACCTTTGAACAAGTGGGAATTCACTGTGTTTGCCTTTATTTTGAGGATTGATTTTCCCATCGAATACCTCGAATATTCTATAGAATTATGGTTTAAAAAGAAGAGTTTCCATCTAGAGATGCTTGGGCCCAAGAGCCAAGCACTGGGCGAGAAATATGTTCTTCAAAAGAACTTTTTTTTTTTTTTAAAAGACAATGTTTGACCTGATTGTTTGCCACATGTGTGCCACATGCTGGGTTGTCTTAGACAATCTTCACCACCTTCTCCTCCTCCACTCCCCCACCACCTAACTCCTTATGCTCTGCCTCAGTGCTGCCACAAGTGGTCCCAGCCTGTGTCATGTAGCCTTCCCAGTCTAGGCCACCAGGGCTGGGTGTCCCAGGAGGAAGGAGCTATCCTGGTCATCTGAGAGGTCCTTTCGAGATCTGGGTGTCACCGAGAGCTGGTTAAAAGCAGTAAGTGAAGGTATTAGCTGTCATATAGCAGCTGAGAGCTAAGAAGATAGCAAAAAAGAAGCGTGCCCATGTATGTCATCCCTGTTCTGGGCCATTCTCAAGGATCTTCAGCGGGAGCTCCCACCCCTTAGAATGATGGTCTCTGAGGGTCAAATTACTATCACAGGAGCTCTTTTCTTTTTTTTAAAGATTTTCTTTATTTATTTGAGAGAGGGAGAAAGAGCGCACAAGTGTGGGATGAGGGAGAAGCCGACTCCCTGCTGAGCAGGGAGGCCAATGCTAGCCTGATGTGGGGCTCAATCCCAGGACCCTGGGATCATGACCTGAACCAAAGGCAGATACTTAACTAACTGAGCCACCCAGAAGCCCTGCATCATGGAAGCCTTTCATCAAACTGTACTCATCTTACAAATTCCCTTGACCTCTCCCCACTACTTCCTACCTCCCCTTCCTCGTGTTAGCCAGACAGTATTCCTGCAAATCTGGAGGTGGGTAAAACCCCACCTGTGTTTGCTCACCCAGCAAAGCAGCTCTCCCCATGCACGGGACCAAGTTACCAGTTAAGTTCTCTTAGGGGACCACGCCTCACAATGATGAACATTTGTTCAACAGCCATGGAGTCAGGGGCTATGAAAGGATGCTTTGTTTTTTTAAGAGACAGAGGGTCTTTTCCGTGATTTGATAAGACCAGAGGAGCTAAAAATAAAGCCAGGGAGAAAGACCCAGAAGAGCCATCAGAACGCATCTTCACTGAAACACACCCCTGCCAATGAAACATCCTGAATGAGAGTGTGGGTAAGAGTTTGCCGGTGACTCAAGGTAAGGAATGGTGTCACGGACCCTTGTGGGCACCCCACAGTATCTAGTCCAGCACCGCGCCCACGGAATCTGAATAGGAAGTTAATTTCCACATAGAGCTTCCATGCCAGTTCAATCTAGGGAATCATTTTAGCCTTTGAGGCACAAGGGTGCTTTATCAATTCCTTCTCTTTGTTCATCCTTTCATCCATTCAACCAGTGTTTATTAATACTGGAAAGAGGGTTATTTCTGCTCTGGTGATACTAATTACAGAAAAGTTTCCACCTTTTCCTAATGAGTAAAACAGAAAGCTAACAAATAATTATATAATGTCATGTACTATATAATGCAGGGTATTTGGTAAGTACTATGAAGTTTCCTTACACGAAAATGATAAAAGCTAAAATCCTTTTATTTAAAAAAGGAAAGAAAGAAAAGAAGAAAAAAGACAGAAAAGAAAAAAAGAAGTCAGATTCAATGTTGCCTGTGATTTCCACAAGTTCATGGATCCGCAGCATCCCCACCCCCATGGAGCTGTTCTCCAGCAGTGGTTCCCAAGCCCACAGAGAGTCGAACTTAGTACTCACTTGAGTCTGAAATCTTTTTTAAAGTTCCACCAGCGATCACTGCACAGCGCTAAGAACCATTGTTTTAAAACATCGCTTTTAATGGACATGATGAAAAAGGAAAAGACAATATGATTGACAATTTACGTTAATGACAATTTATAGAAGGCTGGCAAAGAGAGACAAGCAGACTAACAAGACACCTGGCTGGGGCCGGCACTGAGTGGGGTGAGCTCGTCAGCATCTACTGTCTGTGGCCTGTCCTGAGAGGGTTCTCCAGCCCGGGGAGCCAGAGTCCAGGGTATAATCGAGGCCGTCGTCATTTGTGCAGTTCTCAGGCCAATCATACCCCGTCCTGTTTTGATTTGGTTTGGTTTAGTTTGGTTTGTTTTGTTTAACTCGTGCCCTTTTTATTATTTTTTTTAAAGATTTTTAAAAATTTTATTTATTTGACAGAAATCACAAGTAGGCAGAGAGGCAGGCAGAGAGAGAGAGAGGAAGGGAAGCAGGCTCCCCGCCGAGCAGAGAGCCCGACGCGGGGCTCGATCCCAGGACCCTGGGATCTCGACCCAAGCCGAAGGCAGAGGCTTTAACCCACTGAGCCACGCAGGCACCCCACTCATGCCCCTTTTAAATAAAAATTAAAATCTCATCTCTCAGGGCACCTGGGGGCTCAGTCAGTTAAACGTCTGACTCTTGATTTCAGCTCAGGTCATGATCTCAGGGTCATGGGATCAAGCCCCACACTGAGCCCCCAGTTGGGCTCCACAGTCGGTCAATGCAAAAGTCTGCTTAAGACTCTTCCTCTCCCTCTGCCCCTCCCCCCTGCTCTCATGGGCACCGGCACACTTTCTCTTTCTCCCAAAATAAATAAATAAATAAATAAACCAAACCCAAAACTCATCTCTCCCTAGGGATTCTGAAACCCATTCCTAGTGGCATGTAATCCTTGGGGAAGAACTGCTGTAATTCAGTGTAATCTCATAAATCAAGTCATTGTTCGACCTAGTTTTTCAGAATGCATATGATAAAAGGATCAAGATTACGATGATGTGTTTGTGCTCAAGACACTTTTCAGACTCCTACACATGATTCATGTCCTTCCTGCCCCTCCTCACTCCTTTGATGTTCTCACTAAATGTAACGCCGTACGGCTTACAACCAAGGTTATGCATTTTGCGTTCTTTGATTTCTAGGGAGAAGAATGAGTGGAGGGGAAAGAGAAGGGGGAATTTGAACAGCAGGGAGTTTTGTGTAAAGATGCAAACACTTGATTTCACTCCCTACCAAAACCCCATTAAATTGCTAGTAAAGAGACTTTTTTAAGGTACAAGCCCACGTGAATGGGGAGAAGGGGGAGAGCAGAACAGAGCAACAAAAACTGAGAGCTGAGAAGCAGCTAGATAAGGGGTAATTTACCCAGCCGGCCCGAGAAAATGGAGAGAAAATTGAATCCCAAGCTGACAGCGCAGAATGGAAACCACCCCAATTTGTAAGCCAGAATCCCCATAAGGATCATGAACTGGCAGCAATGGGTACCTCTGGGAGTGGGGGTGAGGGTGAGGGATGCTAAAATTAGAATTGGCTTAAGGTCTGTTTGTGAAACAGTCACATCTCCAGATGCCTTCCCCAAATTCCACACAGCCAAGTGACTGCCTCTCCCCCATTCTGGAAAAAGACAGGAAGGGAGGGCAGTAGCTGGGGTCTCTGGACCCGGAGAGGCAGGCACTGTTGAGACCAGGAGAGGCTGAAGTCCACAGGTACCATACCCCGCCACCCCCACTCCGGGAAGACCTGCAACTGGACCTTTACCCTTTAGGTAAGAGCTTGACAGAGTCACCTCAGATGGTCTGACCAGCTCCAAAGGAACGACCTAAAGATACTGACCTTGGACTTCCACAAGGAAGGAGCCCAAACATGTCAAGGTGAAGTCTACATTTAAAAAGTTCACTTCTAGCCCAGAGCTTTCAGTAAGATTCTTTGTTTCCTAGACTTAAATATGAACAACCCTCCATAGAGTGGGGTAACAATATCCCTATCCCATAGGACTGGTGTAAAGATAAAAGGAGATGGAGAGAAAATGGAGAGAAAATTGAATCCCAAGCTGACATGGGGTCCTTGGAACCGTGCCTGGCACCGTAGGACTTACGCAGATTATTGTTTAAAAATCAGGATTATCAGACATCTAAAGAAAGTCTCTAATAGGACCAGTAGAGACCAAAGCAAACAGAAAATAAAGTTGCTAGGAGATTCTGCTACTGAGAACACAACCCAAACCCCCTCTCCATAATTTATACAAATATAGCTATACAAAAATATATTTCTGTGGAAAAACACATAAACACATAATATATTAAAACATTCATCCTCTGCATTAATGAACCTTATTCTGATTATCATTTCACAAGACTTGCATATGTACATCAAATCACCACATTGTACACCTTAAACTTATACATTTACTATATCTTAAGAAAGCTGGGAAAAATGTAAAAAAAAATGGACGTACAAAAATTTTTGGTAAGTGGATAATGGAACAAAAAATATTTTGTTGAACAAAGCTGGGGAATTAGAAAACGCTGGTCCACTCCGCAGACGATTCCAGCGCAAACCGAGAGTACCGCAGGGTAATCCGAGGGTAGTGCATGGCCCAGCGGAGCCGAATACTGTAAGAGCGGATATTGACTCAAGCTGGGCGGGTGTTAGACACGAGGCAGGGGACTGGGCAGGGCGCGCCCATGCCCTGGGGCAGTAGGGAGGGGACTTCAGAGTCTTTAGCACCCCCCGGCAGTAAGGCATTAAAGGACGCTGAAACCCCAAAAGTGGCAAGTACAATACAGAGATATCATCTAGAGATAGACGTGAGAATACGAAAATAATTATCCGAGAGAATAAAAGTGCTTCTGGGGAGAGAGAAACTAGGGGAGGCAAGCAACGAGGGCTGTCTGGGTTTTTTGGAGCAAAGTTAGAAGTGTGTTTGGTGTTAGAAAATATATCTTGTCAGAGTGTAACTTCCAATAAAGATGGGAACGTAAAAGAAAAGTTTACCAGCGTCAAGTAGGTGATGATTGTGCCTTTCCCTTTGACATGGAGGCAGAGCCCAATGGCCCTGGAGACAGCCCCCCGCCCCCAGCTTTGTGGTGGCTTTGGTTGCTGTGGTTTTTTTGATTGTTGTTTTCCGCATGCGTTTATAAACTTGAGGCCAAAATCCTACTGCGCGCGACCTTGCAGGCCGGACCCTAGGCAATGACAAAGGCATGTCCTGGTGGCCCCCCCTCCCCGTGCTCCTTCCCCCAACCCCCACCTCCCAGCAACTGGGAGTCCAGAGTCCTGAGAGCCAGTCAGGGACTCAGCCCCAGATGGCTACCTTTCTCTTAAATTTCTGAGATGTTTTCAACACTCTGCTTTATCCCCTTATTGAATTTGGCCCTTATGAAATCCCTCCTTTGGACAAAGGTGTGCCCCCAGGACATGCAAAGAGTGTGCTTCCTTCCCTTTTGGGCCCTCAGCATCCCCATCCAGAAAAGGAAGGGACTGGACCAGAGGGTGTCAAGGGCCCCTTGGTGCATCCAGAAAGTTACTACAGCTTCTCTCCTGAGCCCCTGCAGCATTTCATGACCCACACCTAATGGTTTAGCCTCCATAGGTTAGCTGGGTTGGTTTGGTAGGTTGCTTATTTATTTTGGTTCGTATGTGTGACTTATGTTTGTCTCCTCCAAAGAGATGGACGTTCCCAGAGGGCAGATGCCCGCCCTATACTTCCTGCACACAACACCCACCGCCCCCCAGCCTGGTACGGAGCTGGGTGTTCTGTTCATGGCCAGAAAATCTCCTAAAGAAATCATGATACAGACGCTTTCTGTGGGATAGCATGAGAATTGATACTAACCCTTGGTTTTGCTCTCTCCGGTGTCCCCAGCTCCTGGAACAGTGCCTGACGCATAGTGAGTGCTCAAAACAAATTTAGTTAGCTGGAAGAATCCAAAGGAAAGCCTGGAATGGAATTGGGTGTCTAGACACACTAAAGCATTGGGGAGCAGTACGCTAGAAAAAGCTGTTGGGGAGGGCAACCCCCCACCTCAGTAAGTGACTTGAGTGAACAGCAGGAAAAGAAATGCAAAGCCATCTACCTTCTGGCCAAGACTCCCAAGGGCAGAGTGTGAATACTCAATCCCTTCTGAAAGACGGTTTAGCTAAATATTTAAAGCCTTACACATATGCATTACCAACTATTTCCTGTCTAAGAAATCGTTTGTTAAGGAATATCGCAGAGGTAGGCACAAGATGAAAGAATAAGAATTTTTATTGCAGCATTATTTATAACGTGGAAAAGGGGGAGGCAACCTAAATGTTTAATAAGGGACTGGTCACAAGAAAATGTTTACTAAACACTGTAAGTTGCTTAACGAAGAGAAGAGAGTCAGACAAAATTCAGTGTGCCTTTGCTTTGTGATAAAAGATATATATATATATATATATATATATATATATATATATATATCCATATTCAGGTAGATATGTACATAGCTATCCAAACAGAAAAATACTGGAAAGATTCGTATGAAATGATCACAGTATGAGAGAATTAAAAGTTTTGTTGTTGTTGTTTTTTTCTGCCTTTCTGCTTTTCTTGTATTTTTAAAGTTTGCATTGCTTTTATATTTAAGGACAAAATATATTTGTATTTCTTTAAATGACATTACATGGCATGGCTATTCAAGTTTAGGTAGGCAACAATATTGGTGGATAACTACATGAATGTTAATAACACTCTCACTGACATCAGGAAATTAGGGAGACTCACAAAGTCTTGCCCCCTATTTTGAGAGATATGAGAATTTATTCTGGACATACTTAATAGCTAAAAAAAAAAAAAAGTGTGATTCTAAATGATGTGCCAATTAAATTTAAAGAGTGTTGCTTGTCCATCAGGGGATAGAGATGTTAAAAGCCAGGAGTAAGAAAACTGAGCCCATTTTTAATGGGGGAGGGCCGGACCCAGAGGGGGCCACTTAGGCAGGGAGGAGCAAACAGTGAAGTAGCTTGAGACGAGTCATTAAACGTCTATTGTGCACACCCCGCTCTGTGGCAGGTGCTCTGAGAGATATTAGGGAAGCAAAAGACCAGTTTATAGTCTAATTAGAAAGACAAGCCTAGCACTTATAAAACCATTAAAGACAAAGGCTAGACGGGATTGTTTATAATTAGGGCTAAATAGTGAGTTCAGTCGAGTACTCTGACAATAGTCTGTATTTTAAATATTTTAAGATACTTCTAATATGTATATATGTATATTTAAACAGAATTTCATTAAGAATTCAAATGGGCTAAAAATAAGCAAGGATTAAACATTAGAGCAACTGGACACATTCTGGCATCTCTATGATTTTATATATAACCTCCTGGTAAGGATGTCCCAAGAGATCAGCATCTTGGACAAGAAAGACGCCAGAGCACTTAAGTTTGTGAGGGGACCAGACAATAGGGCTCACCCCCTTTCTCCCAGCAAAGTCTGATGGACTGGAGAGATCTAGGAAGCCCAAAGACTCAAGGTCCAGAGGCTGCTAATGGATTGAGAGGGTGGTGGGGCCGGAAGGAACTCAGAGTTTTAAGGAGATTGGATGTGACAGACACTGATACGTGATAACAAGGGCAGAGACCCGGAAGCTGCTGCAACGTCTGGGGGTCTTGACAGAGAGGGGTGCTGGCAAGGAGTTGGCGTTCCTCAGTGTCCTCCCTGCCTCCAGACTGACCATCTCCTAAGCCTGACCCCACAGTAAAAACACCATTTGCTCAAAAGTCGGAGGGCATAGGACTCGGATCAGGATTCTGCCCCCTTGATGTCAACATGATACCCATCCCTGTCCATGAGACAACTTAGCCAATACGTAAGACAAGAATCAAAGGAGGAAATAAGAAAAAGTCATCTGTAATCCTCATCAGAGAGGGTTGCCAGATTTAGCAAAGAAAAATAGAAAAGCAATATCTGGGCTGTTTATATGTTTAGAAAGTATTCATTGTTTCTCTGTAATTCAAATTTAACTGGGCGCCCTCTAGATCATCCCCAACCCTGCCATCAGAGGTGACCACCACTGGGGGCTCCACTGGCCACCCCAGCTCATTTCCGAATTACCTTCAGCCTTGGCCCTTCCTTTAGCACGCGGGATTCTGCGCCTTCAACCAAATTTAGCTGAACCGTGATGGAAGTTGTGGAAGGGCTGTCGTGAATTTGTCTTGGGCCCTGCCCCTCAGCAGGCACCTCAGAGAGCAGGCTTGGTGGGGGGAAGGGGGGTGTCTGTCACAGCCTCCCAGGCATCCCTGCTTCCAGGCCCACCCAATCCCACAGCACTTGACACCAGTCAAGGGAACACCACATATCCCCACCTCGCCCCCGCAAGAAGTCAGACCCCAGGCCCGGTGCACCCCCATTAGGCCAAGCCAGCACATGTTCAGCTTGGCTCCCTGTTTGGCCACTTCCGACATGAGCAGCCCTCACGCTGCCCAGCCACCAGGACACAAAAAGGGATTGGAGGGAGCCTTGACCCCACACACTCTGTATCCAATTCTCCCCTCCCACACGTAGGCACTCCCAGTCAGGCCCTGGGTGGCCTGTCCCTTAGAAATGCCCTCCAGCTCCTCCCCCTCCCTTCGGCCTCCACAAATCTCCTTTACCTCAAGCCAAAGACTTGGGCTGCAGGACCCTCAAACCTCAAAACTCTCTTTTTTCAGCCCCTGTGCAGGAGCAGAGCTGTCAAGGGTTAGTGAGCTATTCCAGGGGCGGGGTAAGGACAGGCGAACCAAAGGGGAGGAGGTCAGAGGGCTAGCTTCTCCGTACTTTCTCCGCCATGAGGTCACATCTATTTAGTTTGCTTTTATCAGAATATTTTGGGCGCTCCAGATTTCCTTGCCCTACTCCCGCCTGCAACCTCACTCTCTCTTTTGCATATCACCACGGGGGGTTTTGCATCTTCCATATATTGAACCAAGTGTTTTGGTTTTCATTCCTTCCTTTTTTAATGAATAGCTGTGCTCCAGGGAAATTTATTTCAGAATATCATTTCCTGTTTGCAACTTCAGAAGGTTGGGGGTGGATATTGCTGAGAGCCAAGATAGTCAATAGGGCTAGGGAAACAAAACAAAACAGAACAAAAAAACCCCGAAACAACAGATTCACCTTAGGGTCATTACTAAAGCAATCCCTGTCAATTCTGCACCCCAGATATTGACGCATACAAGTGTTTAGGAAACCAGAAGCCGCTTTCCCACTGAATTAAGCGGGTACTCACTAAAATAATTACCTGATTTCACAGGAATTGGCTATTAACCCCAATCCCAAATTCAATTCTTTAGATGCTAGGCATGCGATTAAGTATTCCTAAATGTAATCCTTTAATCCACCTTAATCTCCACCTGCCCCCACCTCATTTGACTACTGAAATGGAAAAATCCATCTGTGCTGCTGTTCCGAAGCCAATCCCGAGACGCCCCTCGGTCTTCCTGGGGAGGGTTAATTGGCAGGGAAGAGGATTCAAAGCAGCCCTGATGTTGAATTCATTTGCTCTGGATGCATTCGGGGTTTAGCACCGGCCACCAAAACCCAAACTAAAATAAGCAAGAGTGCCCAGTTTGGTACACATAATAACTTCACTTTACAACTTTGTTTCCTTTTCCTTATTTTTAAAAACATTACACGATCCACCTGTTCTTTGTTTTAAAAAAAAAAAAACCAACCAAACAAACCCTCAAAATCATATCAAACTATGTGAAATAAAAAGCCATCATGGTTCCTCAATTGCAAATTTCAAATGAAAGAAACCCCTTTTGATAGTTTGTAGGTGTCCTCCCGCCTCTGATTTTCCAACTGCAATGGACCCGCCCTAGAGCCCTCACACACACCTTGGAAGGTCAGAAACGGGGCTTTGAGCCTCCCAGAGGCAGGTGAGCAGCCTCCCTGACATTCCTCCGTGGACTGGTTGCGGTTTCCAAGTAGAAATAGATATTGGGGTGTTTGAGGACATCTGGAGGAGGCAAAGGTGAGAAGATCTGCAACTGCTCCTCAAAGCCACAGGCAAAGGCATGCCTTGATAAAGCAGACGGTGGAGAGTCCTGCTCACTCCAGCTCCTCACGCCCCACCTGCCCAGCTGCAGGACCCTCCCTACAAGGATCTCTGATGGGAGTCACCGGGCCAAACACTACCTTCTTGTCGGGCCTCCAACCACGCCTGCCTCCTGCCCTCTGTATGCTCCCCCCACCCAACGCCGCGCCCCGGCTCTTGGCTGGGGACTTGGGACAGGTTATTTCACTTTTTCGTCCTCAGCTGTGCTGTATTGAGTTGAAAAGATAAATATTTTATATCCAAAGGCAGGAGGCTCATGATGCTGGCCCCTGAGAGAGAAGAGAAGGGAACCAGAAGACCAAGGAAATCCAAGACCCATTCTTACTGGGACCGAGCACACTGGCTGTTGACGCAGAGCCCCTCACTGCGCCCCATTGCTGTAGGATGCGGTCCCGGACCCTTCGCAGCCTCACTCCCCACCGTCAGTCCGGACGGTCACCCTGACACTCAGGCAAGCATGTGAGTCTCTGTCAGCTCCCCTTGGAGGGCCTGCTGTCTTATACCTCCCTCTGGCTTTGGGGTTTCCCTCAAATCCGTCGGTCAACCAGGCGGCAGGGGGTGGCATTTCCGGGTGCCACAACAGGCTGGAGTGTATGACGGCTGCATGATCCAGACGAGGCCAGCATAGTCAGACCCCATGGTGCCCAGCGGACACGTGTGCTCCTCTCTTCTGCCATCTGCCCAGACCCTGAAGACCTTTGAGTCTGACATGGCTGATCATCTTACCCCATGCCAGGCCCTTGGACCCAACCTAACCCCCACACCTGCAGAAATGAGAACAGGCCCCTCACCAAGGGCTGTTGACACCAAGCCTGTCGCCCCTGGTCTCCAGCCTCAGAAGCCGGAAGGGCAATGTCCCCCTGGTAATGAGGTTTGTCTAGCAGGAGCCTCTGCCTGTGCAACCTCCGACCCTTCCCTAGAATCTCGTCCCTTCCTCGCCCTCATTCCCCTGCTCTTTCCCCTCCTCCACCCTCTCCCAGCAGAATTGGGGCAGCACAACTGTTCCCCACAAATGCACCTGAAGCTGGGGGCCAACTGCCTTTCCCTCAGTGCCCCCCACCATGGTGGTCCGCTACTAATAAGCTGTCACAGACCCCCTGACGCCTCAGCCCATTTAAGCAACCGCTTCTACAGGTTGCCTTTCTGCTTCCTCTGGGCTGTTCCCTAACTGCTCTCCTGTTTCCCCAATGCCAATGCCGACATTTCGCTGAAAGCTAGAGCGGTATCATTCCAGTAACTCCGGACGAAGATGGTAGCAGAGCACGAGACCACTCACCTCACTCCTCTGAGAAGGCACCAGCCCCGAGTCCACGACCGAGAGCTGGTTCACCACTGCCACGGCTCTGCTGTGGGGAGGGTGGGCCTCAGGAGTGAGGTTCTCTAACTCAAGCAGGCATCAGAAACACCTGCCAGGCCTGCTGAGACCCGGACACCTGGGCCCCACCCACAGTGTCTGATTCTAGGAGATGTGGGGTGAGTGAGGTCAGAGAATTTGCTTCTCCAGCCAGTTCCCGGTGCTGATGCTGCTGGTCCAGGAAACACATTTTGAGAACCAGCAATCTCCTGTCCTCCAGAGAAACCTGAGTCTTCCTCAAGCACCCCCCATCCCCCCTCCACACATGCGCGTACACACACACACACACACACACACGCACACCATGAACCTTATGGAGGAGAGAGTGTCCCTGCAGGAAGGTTAGGGTCCTTAGCACCTGCTGCTTAATCTGTGAAACTGAATCTAGGCTCTTCTGACTCCTGCCCTTTCCTTTCTCCCTTCGCTCTCATTTTTCCTATCTTGCCGACCTTCTATTTCATCTCTCCCCACTATGGCTTTGTGTCTCTGTCTCTGGGCCTCTCCCTGCACACACACACTTCCCTAGTGATGAGTTGGCATGGGATTTATAGAGTGAGCTCTCAGCCATCTGGAGACGCTGGGCGCCCTGACTGGCATATGTTAGAATACGGGCGGCGGAAAGACTCTGGGCAAAGAGACCAATTTGTTAATTTAATTGAGTTGCAAATAATCAGGCAGCCAACAGGGTTTGTGTGAAACCTATTAGGTGCTCTCAGAATCAGCGGCAGGGCAGGGTCCTGGGAGGAGGCCAGGCTCTAGAGGCCCGTCTCTTCCAACAGCAAGGGGCAAGTGGAAAGGCCCCTGCCTTGTGCTGCTTCCTGGTAGTGCAGGGGGAACCTCTGTTGAGGCTCGTCACATCCATGGGGACTCCCCTCCCCTTTACCAGGCTGGTAGCTTCTCTCTTTCTCCAGAGACTCACCCCCAGGGTGAATGAGTACCATCTGCCTTAGGAGCTTTGTTCCTCCCCTGCTGGGTAGCAGCCCCAAGCCAATGACTGGCTTACTTAGGATACAAAAGCTGGGCCACTTATAGTAAGTGTCTGCCTGGAACTGAGGGGTTTCTTGGGATGAAGGAAAACTGAGACAGTCCCAGGCAACCCAGCAGATCGTCACTTTAGCCTTACTTCAAGGTCGAGCTAATTATTTTTAAAAGATTTTTATTTATTTGAGAGAAAGAGAGAGAGAGAGAGAGAAAGCAGGGGAAAGGCAAAGGGAGAGGGAGAAGCAGACTCCTCACTGAGCAGGGTGCCCCATGTGGGGCTCGATCCCAGGACCCTGAGGTCATGACCTGAGCTGAAGGTAGACACTTAATTGACTGAGCCATCCAGGTGGCCCAAGGTCAAGCTAATTTGGCTATGCATGTGCTCCAGGCCTCTCCCTGGGTCTGGACTCCTACAAGACTCCAGAAAAGACTTCATTGCTCATCTACTTCCCAACCAGTCCTGTTTTTCTTACTCCTCAGAGCACTCCCCCAATCAATCGTGCATGCCAAATCCTTGCCTCAAGCTCTGCTTCTGGTGAACCCCACGTAGACATCCATCTCCAGCCCCTATCGCCACCATGAACGAACTACAAATGCAGAGGAGGTCCTTCAGTACTTCTATTGGCTTTGGTGATAAGGAATGTTCAGGACAGGAATAAAAAAAAATAATAATGAGATTTATTGATTTTCAAGGGACTGTTTAGTTTCTTTCACTAGGCTGCCCCCTAACTCCAGCTAGCTGTCAAAAAATTTGTGCCTTAGTTGCACAGAAAGTGGAGGGCTTGAGGCCAGGAACATCTTTCTCTACCTTTGTGTTAAGTACTTAATGTGTAATCAACACTGCTGTCAGCTCTGTGAGGGAAAGAGAAATGAGTAAGACAGAGGCCCCGCCCTCCTTGTGTGGCTGTGTTGATAAGACCATTGCACCCACAAAATCTTAGAAGAGCACAAGGGGTAAGTGTTTGCTGAGGTGGCAAGGGCACATGAGTTCAGAGGAAGGATTGCCCGGGTAGGTTGAGGGATACCAGGCAGGCTTCCTGGAAGAGGGGTTGCAGCTGTGCCCTGAAGGGGTAAATAGTCATGACACGTGAAAAGAAGAAATAACAGAGATCTTCCCAGAAGCCATACCTCCGGCAGGGAGACATGGGCTATACTGGGGATCCTGGAAGGGGACATTTTTCTGGAGGGAATGCTTGCATGGGGAAGGAGGAGTTAGAGTCTGCAGATCTTAGCTCAGTGCTGAGGAGTTGGTGTCCCTCTCTGTGGGTGGCAGAATGAGAATGGCTCCCAGAAAACTCCTGGGAGAGAACAGACCGGCCAAACCTCGGATAACTGAGAGCACCACCTTTTCTCTGAGGGATGCCGGCCCCTGACTAGGAGGCTTGGTCAGTCACACAGGACGCTGGGGACCCAGATGGGCCTCATCTCTTCCCTCACTTCTCCAGTACAGCCATAGCTGTAAGAACATTTGCAAAGAATCATAAGCAGGAGATGCTCCCCCCATTTCCTCCTCCCTCTAGAAAGCCCTCTTGTCTCTCATCTCCACTGACCCGAATTATTGCTAATTCCGGTCTGTGTGACTTCCTGACCCTCCACTGGACACCACTGCAGATTGCTCTTCCCGAAACAGGGCCCGCTCCATCTAGACGACATTAGAATCTCCCCACTGCCTTCCTCAGATTAGCTTCCAAAGCCCTTTACCTTCTAAACCCCCTTTGTTTCCCCTCCATCCCCTACTCAGCATTTCCCCCACAGGCCCTGGGTTCAGTCAAGCAGGTCATGACCCAAGACACCTCACAGGCCCTTGCTTTGAGTCCTTGTTCAAACTTTCTTGCTGCCAGAATACCTCACTCCTTTTCTAGGCCCGATTCCACTCCTTCTTCTCAGTGCCCCCCAAATATCTTCTCGTAGTATGTGTAGCCACACAGGGCTTGCCCTCTATAAATTTCTGCAGCCCTGGTGGGGAGGATTGTCTGCAAAGATGGCTGCCCAGAGGTGCTCCCATTCCTGCACGCAACCCCTCCTTCTCCCATCAAAATCTGTGGTCTATCTGTGGACCTCTAGGAACCCAAGCTGGCTTCATGACTTGCTTTGGCCTATAGAACTCAGCAGAAGCAATCAATCCTGTGACAGTCTGGGATGAGACCTCAAGAGACCTTGTACTTCTGCTTTTAGAGCCTTAGAGGCCAGAGAAACCGATGAAGAAGTCTGGCTACCCTCTAGAGAGAGAGGCCCGGCCGCGACCTGGCCAGCCCAGGGGGAAACTCAGCTGGGCCCTCATCCCCCCAGACAAGCTGCCCCATGAGAACAATGACAGGCCTCCCTGCCGAGCCCTAGCCACACTGCAGAGTCATGAGCAAACCCATGGCTGTGGTTTTAGGGTGTCTGGAGTCAAGTCCTACTTTGGTCTGAATCTCGGTTCTGTGATTTAGCAAGCACTGTGGAAAGTGCTCTGCAGAACCAGGCTTTGTGCTCAGTCCCTGACATATACTATCTCACGGAATGGGGACCATGATTGTCCCTATCGCATAGGGAGCAAATAAGTGATTTTCCCAGGCCCACACCTAGTAAGTGATAAAACTGGACCATCCCCTGAGCCTGAAGTTCAGAGGCCAGATTCCTAAGGACTGCTTGCTGGTGACATGAGCTGTGTGACCATGAGTGAGTATTTAACTTCTCTGGGCCTCCTCCTCCTCAACTGTGGGATATAGAGATGAATAAAGAGCTGGTCGGTGGTTTATAAAGATTAAATGTGATGGCTCACATACGGGCTGGGCACTGAGCAATTGCTCATGAAATTGTGGTTCCCTTTCCCCTGGTATGATGTAGAAACAGCCTCCCAGCCTCCTCCCAACAGAGACTGTTGAAATCCTGAAACCTCAAGTCTTAACATATAAACAACAGTGCCAGGCTAACCCATAAAAACTTACTTAGACTAGAATGCACCAGAGACTCTGTACGAATGCATGGGAATAAAGATATTCGTTGAAAATAATATTGATAATTAAGCAAAGTGATTAGGAAAGGGGTTTGTGTTTTTCTTAGTAGTAGCCTGGGCCTGACGCGAGCGGGTGATGAGGAAGGGCCATGCCGGCCTTGAACTTGAGCTCCAGGAAAACGCAATCATTGCGTGCTGGTGTGGGGCAAATGTTGCTGGCTGTTCAAAAGTAGGGAGGGGAACTGGTCACAAATGTGAACTTGAGGCTTGAACTCCATCCTCTGTCTTTCTGCCCCTTACAAAGCGGCTGGCAGGGTTTGTGCTGAGGATCTACTGCCACTCAGTGTGGCCATGAATGGTTCCCTTACACCTGCTTCCGTGCCCATGGGTGCCTGTCTCTTGGCCCTAGAAGGCGTTCGTCACAATTGCTCACCACCACCCTGGGCCTGGGGTATAAAACCAACAGTTACGGTAACATGACTTACACCAGAACTGCATTGGCTGCTAACTTGCTTCTTTACTAGACCTTATGGTGGTCTTGTGTTTGTTCGCCCATGGCTCACTTCATCATCCACTGTCCCTAATTTGTCAACAGAAGAACTTCACACTCAACGAATCCATTTGTCCATAGCTCAGAGTTTGTCTTCTTTTTTGTTGGTTTTATACCAGTATTTTCAGATACATTTATAACCCTTCAGCATCCTTACGATTTTAGCATCTGCTCGAAAAGGGACCTTGGCTCTGTTGCACAGTACGTTCTCTGGATTTAGGTCTTTGTCATGCTGAAAGTTTGTAGAATGGATAAACAAAGCGTGTTGACCCCCATCGCAGAATAGTACGCGACAACGAAATGAACACATGGAAGGATGAATCTCATGAACCTAACGCGGCGGGAAAGGAAGTCAGATACAGAAGAACAGACATGGCAATGATTTAGCGATGCGCTCTTGCACGGGAAAGGCATAAGAAATGTGAGCGAGGGTTTCTCTGAGAGTCACCGGGGATGGACCCGGATGCCTCAGGGACCCTGGTGATGTTCCACTTCCCGACCTGATGGTGGTTATGCATGTTTGTTTTAGAATATTTTGTTAGGTCTTATAACTATGTGTTTTTGATAATGGAGAGGGTTGAAAACAATCGTATTCTGAAGTGAGTAGGAATTTAATAGGAACAGATTCTGTTCCATTTGTCAATTATATGCTTCCTGATTTATCATTTCACGTTTACCTCTGGGTTTGCCAACTAAGCTTAACTGAAATCCATCCAACCGTCAGATAAATTGGAAGATGGGGACTTCAAAATCTGCAGGCTGCCGGTTCCTGGTAGGCATTTGCTAAATGATAGGCAATGAGCTAGATGGGTGTATTAGTCACCTGAGAAACAGAGCCAGTAGAATATATATGTACACAGAGATACTTATTAGAAGGAATTGGTTTACATAACTATGGAGGCTGAGCCAGTAGGTAGGAGACAAGTTTGAGGTTGTCTGAAGGCTGTCTGGTATAGAACCAGAAAGAAGAAAATTCAAAGAATTTTCAAAGAATTCAAAGAAGAAGTTCAAAGGCATTTTGCTAGGGGTACCTGGGTGGCTCAGTCGGTTAAGCATCTGCCTTCATCTCAGGTCATGATCCCAGGACCCTGGCTGGTATGGAGCACTGTGTTGGGCTCTCTGCTTAGCATGGAGCTTATTTTTCCCTCTGCCTGCTGCTTTGGCTGCTTGTGCTCTCTCTCTCTGTGTCAAATACATAGGATCTTAAAAAAGGGAAAATGAAAACAAAGGCAGTGTGCTGGAGATTTCTCTCTTGCTTAAGGGAGGTCAGTCCTTGTTTTATTAAGACCTTCAACTGATTAGATGAGGCCCACTCATATTCTGGAGGACAATCTGCTTTACTTAAAGTCCCCTGATTTAAATGCTACTATCATCTAAAAAAAAATCCTCGTAGAAACACCCAGAATAATGTTTGACAAATATCAGCATCCTGGCCCAGCCAAATTAATGAATAAACTGAACTATCATAATGAATGTTACATGCTACCTGATTCACTCCTCATGTGGCCTCATGAGCTGATTATTTCTAGCCCCATTTGTACACGGCATTCACAGACCCTGTTTGAGGTTGCACAGTAGGTGAGCAACAGAGGCAGGAATTAAATAGAAGTCAGTGTGACACCAAATAGGAGTGGTGAGAAAGCTTTTTTTTTTTTCTTTTGTGGCATGAGACTCAATCCAGGAAAAATTTAAATATTTATGGGCTACATATGGTCATCCCAAAGGAAAACAACTTAAGTGAATCTCATGGGGAAACTTGAATTTTATTTTTATTATTTATTTATTTATTTTTAAAGATTTTGTTTATTTATTTGACAGAGATCTCAAGGAGGCAGAGAGAGGCAGGCAGAGGGGGCAGGGCGGGGGGGGGGGCGGCGGGCGGGGAAGCAGGCTCCCTGCTGAGCAGAGAGCCTGATGCTTGATCCCAGGACCCTGAGATCATGACCTGAGCCGAAAGCAGAGGCTTAACCCACTGAGCCACCCAGGTTTCCCCAAAAATGTATTCTAAAATATAATCATCCAACTTGTTGATGGGAAATGGCCTGTGGTTTTTAGTCATAAAAATGTCATCTCTGGACATACTTGAGAGGAAGCAGCTTTCTAGTGTTTCACCCTGTGGTGGAAGCGAAGTGGGTCGTGTGGCACGTTCTGCGCTCTGTCTGGTACATACCAGAAAGGCGACCAGGGACGAGCAGGCTTCACGTCAGATGGAAGAGGATTCAACTGAGTAGGTACGCTGGCAGAAATTTCTAGGCGCCGGCCAAGGCTTCCGCGGCTGATGGCTCTGGCTTTTTATCACGTCTAATCTCACTTCAAAACTCAAGGCGTGCCTTTCCCTAGAGGAAGAACGTTATAGCGCTTAACCTTGATCAACCTTGACCTGAATGCTCTTTGGAGGCTGCCAATGCCGCACACCAAGAAAGGCCGCGAGAAGCAGAGGAGAGGAGATGGGGCGAAGAGGCGAGGCAGAAGAGATGTTTTCTGAGAAAAATGGGAAAGAGAATGGAAGCTGGTGAGGGATGTCTGAATTTTTAGAAAGGAACTATGATGGGATTGATGGGGCCTGGGGGAGAGGACAATCAGGGTACAAGATGAGGGAAGCAGGACAAGGGTGTGTTCCCCTGCAGAAGGAAGAAAGATGGCATCTGCAGAGCTGGGCCTGGGCAGTTCCGGGACCGCAGGCCAGCTGGAGACTTGCGGGGGGTCGGGGGGAGGCTATGGGCAGCTATCCTGGTGTGTTAAAGAGCATGGGCTTTAGAATCGATTAAAAAAAAAAATCACTGTGGGGCGCCTGGGTGGCTCAGTGGGTTAAGCCGCTGCCTTCGGCTCGGGTCATGATCTCGGGGTCCTGGGATGGAGTCCCACGTCGGGCTCTCTGCTCAGCAGGGAGCCTGCTTCCTCCTCTCTCTCTGCCTGCCTCTATGCCTACTTGTGATCTCTCTCTATCAAATAAATAAATAAAAAAAATCACTGTAAATTCAACCTAAAATAATGTCACTACAGCACCATCACCAACATTACCAGCATTACCGGCATTACCCGTGTTTCTGGGATATTGTATTCTGTGATGTCTGTCAAAAAAGAATATTATTTATCCTTTCGCATCAGCTTGCAGGAGAATTAGAAATGATAGTAAGTGTGAAGCCCCACACACGGAGTTGGCTCCTTTCTTTCTTTCCTGTCTCATCTTGGGTGTTCGTAGCTTTGCCACTTTTCACGCTATAAGTCACTGTTCCGTGTCTGTAATCTTCTCTCTTGGGGGAGAAAGAAGCACCCGGAGGCAGGAAACGGGGTTCCGTGTGTGCAGGGAGAGCAGAAAGAGGGGGTCTGGGAATCAGACAGTGAGTGAATTCCTGGTGCTCCCGTTCACGGACGGTGACCCTGGGCACAGCGCTGACCTCAGAATCCTGTTTCTTTCTCGCCTGCAGGGTGGGTTTCTAACACCTGCCTTGAAGGGTTCTTGTGAGCATTAAGAAGAATGGATGCTCGGGTCCTGTCTATGTTGTCTCTAAACAAATGTTTGTCCTCAGAGCTAAGTCCAAGCAAATGTTCAATAAGTAACTGGAGAACTAAATTCTGTCAAACCCTGTCCCTAGGTGAGTTGGATTTCCAATGTTTGCCAATGAAAACCCCCCTTGGGTTGTGTGGGTGGGAGGTCCTCTAGCCGCGGAGCGCCGGCACAGGACCCCAGCCTCTGCCTGGGAGAGGCCTGCGGGATCCCCGAGTCATCCGTGCTTGCAGGGGCTGATCCCCCCGGATGAGGCAACCCTCAGACTAGCCCACACCACCCCTCCACTCTGTGGGGTCACAGAGGTCCTTCCTTCCTCCTCTTCTGACTTTGAAATGCTGAGATCTGGTGGAAAATTAAAACCCATTTTGTCAGATTCCCCAGAGATGAAAGGGAGTCTGGAGTAGATGTGGACACTGTAATTAGTCCCCACCAGGCCCCGGAGACAACAGCTCCCAGCCTCTGATCCCAGGGCTTGGAAGCCACATGCTTTCCAGAAGTGGCCAGGCCAGGAGAATCCACCCACCCTTTCCAGCACAGACATCACGAGCTCTTAGAGGGTCTCTGGGCTGGTCTGCTTCTGTCCTGCTCATGGTCTCTGTGTGGGCAGGACTCTCTCCTCTCTGACATAAGGGTGTCTAAGCAGGGATGAGCTTGATGTCCTTCAATTAACCTCTCAGCTCAAGTCCTGCTCCTCTGTTTGGACTCTGGCCCCAATGCACTCTATTCTTCTCCTCTTCCTCCTCCCCCTCCTTCCTTTTTTAAGGTTTATTGATTTTTTTAAAAAAGATTTTATTTATTTATTTGACAGAGAGAGAGATCACAAGTAGGCAGAGAGGCAGGAGGCAGGGGCGGGTGGAGGGGAGCAGGCTCCCTGCTGAGCAGAGGGCCTGATGCGGGGCTCGATCCCATGACCCTGAGATCATGACCTGAGCTGAAGGCAGAGGCTTTAACCCACTGAGCCACCCAGGCGCCCCGGTTTATTGATTTATTTGAGGGGAATGGAAGCAGCAGGAGGGGGAGAGGGAGAGCAAGAATATGTGCTGAGGGCAGAACCCAACATGGGGCGGATCCCACAACTTTGAGATCAGGACCTGAACCAAAACCAAGAGCCGACGCTTAACCAACTGGCCCACCCAGGCGTCCTATCCCAGTTCACTATCTTGAGTGTGTGGAATAACCCCTCTGGCCAATCCAAATATTTCCCAAACCTTCAACAGTGTTCAGATCCCCCTCCTCCATGCAGCCCACCCTGACCCCTCCAGCTCTGACTCACAAGCTCGTTGGAGGCACCCGGTTGTACCCATGGTTGTAGACTCGGGCTGTTTGATCTTCTTCTGCACGAGGGAGTCTCGGCTTCTGAGCTCATAAGCAGGCACCATGGGTCTTTTTTTTGTTATTTCCCATCCCTGCTCAGGTCAAGGCCATCAGCCTCATCCCAACCATGCTCATCCCCGAGCCCCTGTACCAGCCTTTCAAGTGGTTTCCTGCTTCTGTTCCCGCCCTAGCACAACCCATTCACCTGGCCAGAGGGCTCTCTTCCAAAAGCAACACAGATGATCTCAGTCTCGCTCACCTGGTCCCCATCCCCAGAGGCTCCAGTGGCTTGGCGATGCCCTCAGCGCTGTTCCCAAGTCCTCTCTGGACCCACGCTGATCAGCCAGACAGAACAGTAGTTACCAGCTCAGTGTCGGTCTTCCCTGGTAGTTCTCAGCCCTCAGCGAGGGCTGGGCCTGTGGCTGACTTGGCTACCACTCCATGTTCAGGGCCTGGCCTGTGGCCTGGCACACCAACACGTTTTTGCTGAATGAGCGATTGCATGATTGAAGGAATGACCCCGTGTGGTCATGAGATGGCCATCAAGCCATTGGATTTAGTGTCTCCCCTCGGTTGAGCATTCTGTCTTACATCTCTAGCAAGGGGATTTGCATGCACATGGCTTATTGAGGAAGGGTGCCGTGGGAAACCGGTGAGGGAGTGGAGGGGAGCCAAGGGGGGCGGCATACAAATTACATTTTGCATTTGTCCGCAGTTCATGGCTCAGAGCACCTAAAACTCTTGGGATTTCCTGAGGAATCTGTCTTTTGTTATTCATAAGGACCCCCTTTCCCAACCACCCCTGAGTTTGTGCTATCAAGGGGATTCTTCGAGAACCCCAGGTAGCTTCAGCATGACCACGTGATCAGAGTGTTGGCCCCATCTCGGCGTCACCCCCATGTCCAGGGAGGGGAGTGGGGCTGGTTGTTGAGCTCCACCATGTATGGGCAATCGGTCATGTTTACGTGATGAAAGTTGGATAAACATTCTTGAACAGTGAGGTTCAGGGAGGTCCCTAGTTGTACTGGGAGGGTGTTATACCCCAACTCCATGGGGATAGAGGCTCCTTTTCTCCAGATCCTTCTGGGCCTTGCCCTATCTGCCCCTTTATGTAGCTCTTCAGCTGGAGCTCCTCCAGCCCATTGGGCTGTTGGGTTATCATCCCCTCCCCAACATCAATGAAGCAACGAACTTGTGTCCAGCCCAGGAGACAAGAAAGACACAGGACATGGTCTGTCCTCTTGGTTTTTTTTTTTTTTTCCTCTTGGCAGGGTCACCTTCTGATGTTTCAAGAGCAGAGTAGGAAGTAATTTGCAAGAATTTTATTACTTCTTTTCTAAAGTTTTCGATATATTTTCAATTGAGATAGCATTGATATGCAACATTATATTAGTTTCAGGTGTACAATGTAATAAGCCAATATTCGTGTATATTGCAAAATGATCACCACAGCAAGTGTAGTTCAGAACCTTCATCCTCTGTAGTTATAAAAAAGTTTTTTCTTGGGATAAGTATTTTTTTTTTAAGATCTTACTTTTATTTATTTATTTTTAAGATCTTATTTATTTATTTATTTTGACAGAGAGAGAGAGAGAGAGAGAGAGAGCAAGAGAGGGAACACAAGCAGGGGGAGCGGGAGAGGGAGAAGCAGGCTTCTCACTGAGCAGGGAGCCCAATGCCGGGCTGGATCCCAGGACTCTGGGATCATGACTTGAGCCAAAGGCAGACACTTAACGACTGAGCTGCCCAGGCACACCAAGATTTTGTTTGTAAATAATCATTACGCCCCACTTGGGCTCCAACTTAGAACCCCGAGATCAAGAGCCATGTGTTCTACTGACTGAGCTAGCCGGGCGCCCCTCTGATGAGGGTTTTTAAGATCTAATCTCAGCAACCTTCAAATATACCATATACCAAATCATGAATGAGGGTCACCGTGCTGTCCATTACATTCCCAGGGCTTCCTTTATAAATGGAAGTTTGTACTGGTGTTTTGTTATTAATAATAAAGCACTGGAACACAGAGATAATTTCCTTTTAAAAAAGAAATGACAGCACATCATCTCAAAATAACGCCTGTCTTCCTTCCTTCTGTGTTGAGATTTTTTTTCTTGAGCCATCAAGAATGGGGTGGGGGGCGAGCCTGCATCCCGAGTGCCCCAGGGATGGTGCACTACACTGCGAGCGCCACCTGAGAACCGCCGCAGCTGTGGGGACGTGGGCATCCCTTGCGAGCTCTGGCCTCACCCCACATCAAGTGGAAAGCAGGGATTTCTCCGAGCACTGCGGAGGGCTGGGTGAATCCCAGCGCTGGGTTGGGTGTTGGCGGGGATGCAGATGTAGGGGAGGCTGCTGAGGGGACTAATGACCGGCCTCTGCTGAGCTGGCCGTTCCCAGTTCCAGGGCACCATTCCAGTTGCTGACTGCTCTCCGTTTTCTGCTTGTGACAGATCATCAAAGCCGGGCTCTGTCCCTGCTCCCTGCCACCTCGTTTTAATATTAATTGCAGCCAAAGCAAATGAGAAGAGCAAATCTGTTGTTCCTGAAACAGGCTGCACGTAGCAGAGCCAAATTGTAAGGGATTCTATTTGTATGCAAGTTATTTATGTGACTGCTCTCTTCTATGAGTGCAGAGATGTAGATGACTGCCTCAGGGAGGAGAGGGAATGGGTGATGGTCCAACAGGCAGGACCGGACCTCTGCGAGACTCACAGACCCCAAGACATCCCACTGTACCTAAACTCTGAAAGAAGAACCAGATGCCTCGTCCTGATCAAAAGCAAGGGGCTGGGTCTGCTGTGTTCATGCCCACCCATGCGGAGCAGTGGTCAGATCCCTGTCCCAAAGTCCCATCCATCCCGTGACATGTCAGATCAAGGCCAGAGTCATCTGTCTCATGGCTGTAGTTCCTCAGCAGTTCCCCCAAGGCAAGTGACTGGTGTCAAATGGATCCTTTGTCCTCCCCTCCTCGGAATCTGCGGAAGGGATGTGTCTGGGGAACTTGAGCTGCCAAGGTTTGCTTGGGAGGCCTTGAATGAAAATTTATGCCACTTCTTGGTGGCAGATCTGTGCTGGGCTGATTACCCAAGAGGCTACAAAGGCTTTATTTAGGGAAACAGCAAAGCAGGGTGGAAAGAAAAAGGGAGGGGGGAGTTCTTAAACTTTTGGTATTTGACACTTCCCTCAATGTGGAAAAACCAGACTTCTTTTTCTATCTCTTTAATTTAGATGTACGTGTGGAGAGGGCCTGGGTATTAGTCTTTTCAGGATCTAGGACTTGAATGAGGTAGACAGCCTCTCCCCCACCCGGAAAGGTGGAGAATGGGCGGGTGTGTGTAAGAATTTTCTTCTCTGGGAGGCAGAGGTAAGTTTGGGACTTCCTTATGTCGTAAAGCCAGATCTTGGGAAAAACAGCCCAGAAGACCACCCACCTCCCCATGGATGTGAATGGTCCTTCCTGGGGCATGGAGAGGTCCTGCCCTGTGCACACTCGGTGTGTGTCCGAATCACCTGCAGGGCTTACTAGAACATGGATATCTGACCTTCACCCCACAATGGCCAGAAAAAAGGCCCCGATGGTAGCTCTTGCCAGTTTCTGTGGTGTAAATATTCCCATCATGGCCACTTTCGAGAGGCCACATGATGCCACTGAACTTGGGAAAAGATATGCATAGTCAGCTCTTTCAGCAACCTAAGAAGGGATGGTTTCCTGGTAAGGAACAGGCCGTAGCCCAGGGAGTCTGCTAGCACAACACATGGGGTCACCCCCCACACACACACACACACGGAGCCGAGCTCCTGAGGCCTCCCACCAAGAGATGGAGAAGCAGAAAGACTGAGGGCCCAGGGGCCAGGTACATCAGGCCTGCCCTTCTCTTTTCCTGCTGCCCTGGGACACCAAGATCTTTCCCAGAGTGTTTTTTCTTTTTAATTAAGTATGTATATATAAATATCCTTTCCCTGTTTCATAAAATTAAATTTTAAAGAGAGTCCAGAAAGAAAATAAACACCACGTATCATTCTGCCATGCAGAAATAAACATTGTTAACATTTCGGTGTATAATCTAGTTTTGTTTGTTTGTCTTAAAGAACCCACTCTCTCCGACACATACAAACACACGTACAGATTTTTATGGAGTTATCGTACATACAATATTTCGGAACACTGTTGTTTCATCCTACAGTCCCACAAGCATCTTCTCATGTCACGAAGCGCTCCCCTACAACATGACTTGTCATGGGTGAAGGGTATTCCCTTATTTGGTTGCACCGTAATTTAGATTTTGAATTCCTCATTCTTGGAAATTTGCTTTGTGTCCCACCTTTTTTGATGTCAAACATGCTCTGAGGAACAGCCTTGTATCCATAAGTTGCCATTCTACAATTATTTCTTGGGAACTAATCCTTTTTTAAGATTTTATTTATTTATTTAAGAGAGGGAGAGAGAGCAGGGAGAGAGGCAGAGGGAGAGAATCCCAAGCAGACTCCCTGATGAGCACAGAGCCTGACGTGGGGCTTGATCTCATGACCCTGAGATCATGACCTGAACTGAGACCAAAAGTCAGTTGCTTGACCAACTGAGCCACCCAGGCGCCCCTTGGAACTCCATTTTCTTGTAGGAAACACTGGCTCAAAGAAAAGTGTGCCTATTTTAAAACTGGGGATTCATAGTGTCCAGCTGCCTTCCAGAGATGCCACACCTACCTAGACGTCCATCGGCAGCATTTAAAAGTGACTGTTTCATCAGCCTTTCATTGACACTGGATTTTACAAGTTTTAGACATTCTGAAATGTATGGTTTTGTATGTATGTGTTTGTCTGCTTCGTTTCTTCCAATACGGTGTGGGAGTCCCATCGTGAGAGACGGACCGGCATCCAGGTGTAGGACAGACAATCAATGAAGATACCACCTGCCAGACTTGAAAGTACCACTCACTATTTCTACACTCAGATCCCAAGGAGGTGGTTTAAAAGTGAGAGCTCGTACAGCCATCTGAGCCTTGCACAAACCCTATGTCTGGATTGACTACAGGGGGTGGGGGGAGGGCCTGGGTCTTCTGCAGCACCATCTCTCCCCACAGAAGCGATCATGATCCCAGAAAGGAACAAGAGTGGACCAGAGGCGGAAGCCGGGGAGCAAGAGGACAAAGTATTAACAGGCAAATGAAGATCAGACAAGGGAGATGAATCAGAAGCGATCTGATAACCAGCCCAGGATTAAGGGCACCCGGGGATTTCACAGTCATTTGCTTCAAGCTGCTAATCTTTTCTGAGTGGTTCCCTTCAAGCCGTCTGGAAGGAATGAACAAATGGATGGCTTAGCCAAATGGTTGCTCCTGCAGCGTTTCATGCCTCGGTGCACCCACACATTGTCACGTTCCCATTGGTTCAGGATTCAAAGTGTGGCTGGTTCACAAAAGCACAGAATGTCAGAGTTAGAAGGGGCCTAGACCACGTGGGGTCTACCTGTCCATTTCACAGAAGATAAAATTGAGGCTCATAGAGGTTATAGGATTTCTCCCGAATGTACAATCCCGGTATTGGCGCAGCCGGAATTAGCGCTCCGGCCTCCAGCCGTTACTCTGGCCCCATTGCCATTTGTTTGCTCTAGTATTTCTTAAGCTTCCTTAATAGAGAAGCGCAGAAAGAATGAATATGGGGGGAAAGACTAAAAAAGTAAGGTAAGTCATTTCACGAATCGTCTTCCCCAGGAGAGAAACGGCGAACCCCATTTCTTCCTCCGTGGGATGGGTCAGTGACCGCACCCCGGCGAGCTGCGGGGAGGTAGCGGAGAGCATGGCGCGTGGCCCTTCCCAGACGGGAGCTGCGTGCTCGTTTTTGTTGTCAACTGAGAGAGCGCCAGCTGCTTCTCGGTCTAAGTGAAAGGCGAATGTTGTCTGGCAGGGAATATTCCTTTAGGCAAATACCTTGAGTTGCAAAGATACCCACTGCTCCAGGAACTTTTAAGGCTAGACCACTGCTGCCCATCGGAAGGCTTCCCAGTGTGTTAGTTAGGGGGAGGGGCGGAGGAAGCAATTTTGCGCAGGAGTCAAGGGAATGAAGCAGGAGGAAAGAGGAAAACTGCGTACCCACCTGTCCGCTGGATCTAGAAAGTTTAGGGGAGGCTGTGGCAGGAAGCCCCTCCTGATCCAGTTTCTTTGGCAGAGGCTACCTTGCAAAAGTAATGGCTAAGGGCAGAGGAGCCTACACAGTTAAGAAGAGCAGAGCACGGGGTTTGGGATCTGTGGTCCCTGACAGCGCCACTTGCTGTGATAATATTACTAGCCGGGATGCTGTTACAATGTTGACCACGCTTCCACTGGGCAGAGCAGGGACAATGACCAGCAGCTCCTCTCCTGGCAGCCGCGGAAACAGCAAGAATACTCAGTGGACACTTGCATCCTGGGCTGAGTCTTTTTGGAATGAGGAAGCCCTGGGCAATTCTGGGTAGAGAGGAAGGTGTCTGGAGGGATGTGCTGGATTTTCTGTTCCTATGGGCGGTGATTGCACGTTTAATTATTTGGACACACAAAATTAAAGGGTCCTTTCTTGTATTCAAAGCTGGCCATTAAGATTATGAACTGATATAACTGATATCCATGAAACATACATTTACAGACACATATTACAGAGCAATCCTGCTGAAGGTCTTAGTAGTTCTGAATTAAATATATTATACATAATTAAAAAGATTTTTGATAATTTATTGAGATGAAATTCACATAGCATAAAACGAACCACTTTAGAGTGAACAATTCCGTGGCACCGAGTACATTCACAGTACTGTGCAAACTCCATCTGTAGCTAGTTCCAGAACATGTCCATCACTCCAGGATAACACCCCATCCCCATTCGGCCATTTCTCCCACTCTCCACTCTCCCCGGACCCCTGGGGACGACCCATCCACCTCTGTCTTTGTGAAACTGTCTATCCTGGGTATTTCATATAAATGGAATTGAGGAGTTTGTATAATTTTTGTAAACGGAATACAGAAATGAGGCAATAGCAGAAGGGACACAGGGCCCTACCACCAAACGTTAAGCCTATGCTCTTTTCATTCTCTGGTTTAGAGATGAAATCTCTGCACTTCTCCGCCTGGTTTTCAGGAATCTCTGTGAACTCTTTCTCTTTCTTTTTTTATTTTTTTAGTTAAATAAAAAAGTTTTTAACTAAAGATTCCTGTCTTTAGTTAATAATAATAATAAAAATAAAAGAAAAACACCTACCAAGTACATAGTCTATTAGATTCTGAGTTAAAAGCATGTAGGTGTTCTTTCACTGGATATTCACAGAAATTTTACCAGTCAGGACATTTCATAGATGAGAAAATTTACAAAGTGATTTAATCCAAGGTGACACGTTGGCAGCGGCAGAGTTAAGACTGGAGGTAATGTGACTGACTCTAAAATTCTGCCTTTTCAAAGAGTGTTTATTAAAAAGGGGCCGTTGAGGTACTATCTTCCAGTTATAAAATAAAGAAGACACAGGTGTCTAATTTCTAGCATAGGGAATCTGGTCAGTAATATTATGAACATTTTGTACTGTGACAGATGGTAACTAGACTTATCATGGTGAACATTTTCTAATGTATATAAATGTTAAATCACTATGTCGTACACCTGAAACTAATATAATATTGTATGTCAATTATACTTCAATAAAAAAAGGGTGTTTATTAATCCCAACACATATTACATTTTTCTTGCATTCACTGGTACTTCTCAGACCAACCACTGGGAATTTTTTTTAGCATGTATTTAATGCTAATTATTATTATTATTTTATAATTATAGTATTTTCAAATCAATAGCAAAGTCACTATAATTGCCTTCGTGTATGTATTTATTGTACGCTTATTGTATCTTGAATGTCTCACCTCGCTGGAATGAAAATCTCTCCTCGTGCCCACTATGAAGTAGGAGCTTAATAACAGTGGAAAAGGGGCGCCTGGGTGGCTCAGTGGGTTAAAGCCTCTGCCTTTGACTCTGGTCATGATCCCAGGGTCTTGGAATCGAGCCCCGCATCGGGCTCTCTGCTCCCCCCCCCGCCCCGCCTACTTGTGATCTCTGTCTGTCAAATGAATAAATAAAATCTTAAAAAAAAAAAAAGTGGAAGAAAAAAATGAGTGCTATCCTAGGTTTGACTATTCGCCCCTCATTCCACGTTCTCCAGACCAAAGCTGTGCTTCTGCTGCTGTCTCCAAGCAGGAGGCCCTGAGCTCCGGAGGCCACAGCTGCTGGGAATAAGGCTGTGGGTGTGGGCTGGGCTGGTCCCTCCAGATTGCCACCTGCCTGGTCCTCTTGTCCTCATGACACCTTCTGCTGCTGAGTCCCCGCCCCGCCCCCGGCCCCCTCACGTCCTGAAGATGTCTCTCCATTCCCACCGCAGCGGCTTTGCACCTGCCATTCTCGTCCTACGCCCCGACTGCCATGCTCTGTCTCAGTGTCGGTTATTCTCAAGTCCACGGTGTCCTCGGTACATATCACTTCCCCCAAACCTTCCCTGCCTTTCTTCTCGTGCCCACAGAGATGGGCCTCTGTCTGGGGAGAGCCCACAGCTGTCGTTGGATGTCGGAGATGACCTGTCCTCAGGCCGTGGCAGCCTCAGGGGAAGGCGGGGCCGGCAGGGGCCTCAGACACCGCCCAGACCTCCAGTGCCAAACTCCTCTGGGCCTGCAGTTTCCTGGGAAGAGCCTCAGGGATCCCCCTGCGGGAAAGGGGCAGGAAGCGGGAGGCCAAGCCAACAGGGCGCTGGGTCCCCGGCCCTACTTAACCAAGATACCCTGTTGTTCTCTGAATGATGGGATTTCATTTGAAAAAAAATATTAACTGGCCAAATTAAAAAAAAAGTTAGTTGCTTTTATCCTACTACTTTTTTCTACCTCCTACTTTTATAGATAAGAAAACTGCAAGTTATAAAATTCAAAAGTTTTTCCTTCCTTCCTCCCTCCCTCCCTTCCTTTCTTCTTTCTTTCTTTTCTTTTTCTTTTTTTCCTTTCCATACAATAGTGTCTTGGTGAATGGTCTCCAAACTAGGGACCCAATTCTTGTGCCGTCCCCGCAGCCAGCCCTCCGTGGCCCCCGTGCAAGGCTGTCACTCACCGAGTGGACGTGGAGTGGCGTGGGCAACGTGTGCACGGCTCGCCTTGAAGGGAGCTGCTTGTCCCGTCCTTCCTCTGTCTCTTCATTCCCAGGGGCTGGGTCACCAATGGGTCACAAATGAGCTTCCTTGGCAGCCTGGTGAAGCCTGTGCCCTTGACCAGGACAGTTTATTTTTTTATTTTTATTTTTTTTAATACATAAAATAAAATACAGGAGCTTACAGAAGAAAGCTTTTGGCATGTAGATGTCAAAATACCTATTGGGACACACACACGCACACACAGACCCGTGACAGTAGAATTGTGTGCCTTTGTCGACATTAAATAATGACATCCAGCAGCAGGACAGACAGCAAAGTATGATTTTGAAATAGGAACGAATGTTAAATGATAGTTTGGGATATCTGTGACACTGTCATAGGACACCAAAGTCACCATGATGCCTATTGGCAGCAGAGTTCCCGATCCCCCTGTTTTTGTGGTGGTTTATCATCACACTCATAATAAAAGGAAATGCTAAGTTTTTTTTAAAAGTTCGTGAAAATAGAGATGTGATTTTTTTTTTTTTTTTTGGCCTCACGTCACTTCACAAACTCCTTGAGTTCTCCGTGTGGAGTCCAGGTAGAGAACCCCCGCATTAAGGGGTGGCGGGAAGAGAGCTGAATGGAACTTGAGTCCCTGAATATCCCCGTGGAAGAGGACTGCCCACGGGTCCGGGCCACTGTCCTCTCAACTGTCGTGGGAGGGAGAGAAATGTATTGTATTTAAGCCGTGGTGATGGCGGGTGTCTATACCCTCCCTACTACCTCCAGTGAGAAAATGACTTGTTACATATTCTCTTTGATCCATTGTGGGTTGCTTTTCCCAACTGTCCCCTCGTCTCTTGAGTGTAGACAATACCTAGATAGGGGTCATGCGGGGGCGAGGGTCCAGTTAATAGGTGCCGAATGAATACACATCTGCACAATTGGGTCTCCGACCCTAGAAAAGTAGGGTTTCGTGACAGGTGGGGCTCTGGGTGGGGAAGTACTGGGTTTAAATCCTGATTCTGTCATCTGCTGGCTGTGCCGCTGTGTGTAGCCGGTGGCGCTTTCAAAGCCTTAATCGTGACATTTGTTAAAACAGGGGTAATCATTTCTCGAAGTGTCCGAAGTCCAATGGGATAGACCCATGATGACTCAGATCTCACGGTGCTGCCCTTTCACACCTGGAGTCCATCCGTGTGAGGCTCCAGCTCTTACGTGACTTTGAGATCACTGTCTTTTCCAGGAATCTCTGCCTCCTGACCCGGGGGGGCGGGGGGTGCAAAGGTGGAGACATGACCTCGGAGGATTCTGGAACCTGCCCTCCTCGCTCTGTAACAACAGTAACTACGCTCTTCTGAACCCGTCCTCTGTGTCGGGCCACACACTTACATCGTGCATTGCCTCACGCTGGTCCTAAGAAGACACTCTTAGTGCTAGTTCCACTTTTTCACAGAAATGGAGGCTCAGGGAGGGCCCACAATTTGCCCATGGGCATTCTGTGATCAAGAGTCCAGTCCCGGATTTGAACTTGATGCCCATGCTTTGTCGGCCAGACGTGTCAGTCCCGTGTGTGTGTGTGTGTGTGTGTGTGCATGTGTGTGTGCATGTGGCAGGAGACGGTGGTTGTGCCAGGCACCCAGGCTGAGGAAGGGAGCAGCAGATGGCAGGTGCCCCATGTGAGCCAGTTTGGGGATCCCCAGGCTGGGGGACCACTGAGGAGCTGTTCCATGGCTTCTTCCATATTTCAGTCCCCTCACTCTTCCTCCTCAGGGCCGAGTGCTCTCTGCTTCTGGAACCCCGTTCCCGGCCTCTGGGGTGACATCTTCCACTCACCTACCTGCTGACTTCCTTTCCTCTTCTAGACCAATTCCACTCCCTCTGGCCCCGTCTCCGTGCCCCGGCCTGTGCCTTGTGGCCTGTGGCCTGGGCAGGGGCGTGCGAATGGCAGTGGCATTCCAACGGGGCTGAGATCACGGAGCCCGGGAGAACAGGCTGCAAGGGGAGGTCGGCCTGCGTCACTTGAGGGCCTTGTTGGCAGATCATAAAAGCTGGAAATGCTTGATGAGGTCATTGCACCCAGGCCCTGGGGGCTGGACCCCGCCAGTTCCCTTGGTGGCTGACACTTCCTGCCACCTCCCTTTGGAGAAGCAGAGCCCGCGGGCCCAGGCTGGGAAAGCTGCTCTTCTTGACCTAACCTTTTCCTCTGCTTCACTGTCGGACCCGCCCTGGCCTCCTGGGAGGGGAGGACAGAACCCCAACTTCTTGCTGGGCAGCTCCATTTCCCCCAAGGATCTGCAAACAGCCCCGAGCCCTCCTTTGTAGCCCTTCGCCTCCAAAGGGCCCAAGCAGCCATCCTGCTGATGGGGGGTGGGGTGGGCTGGAAGAGTATGGAGGGGAAAAATAAATAAATAATAAATACAGTCATTACTGCTGATGTGAGAAGCTGCCTGCCATCGTGGATTGGGAGAGAACAGAATCTAGAAGTGGCGTGTTGCTCATCAGAAGGGCTTGCCGCTCCCTTCTCTGGGGTCTCAGTTTCTACATCTGTAAAATGAGTGTGTTGGCCTGCAACAGAGGGACACTGAGTGGGTTGGTACCATTCCTCAGATGCTGTGCTGGGTTCCCAGCAAGGTTGGGCCTTTAACAGCCTGCCCCACCTAACAACTTCTGTGTGCATGAAGGTCGCCAGGAAATGACACAGAGGCCCCTGGAATGGTGCCCAGATGCCCACGTAGCCTAACCTCTCTGAGGCTCTAGGGGCCCAGCAAGCATATCGGTCTGCTTCTGGGCAGACCTGGTGCGGACAGAGCACCTTTGCGGTGCCTGACCAGGTCCCGGGAGAGAGAAGGAAGGGGCCAAAGAGGCTCCTCCTCTTCCGTCCTCCCCTCACAGCCTCCTTGTGATGTGGCAAGATGGAGGAGGGAGACTTCGAGGCAGGTAGGACCCGGCTGGACCCAGTGCCTGAGGTCATCCACCCCAGAAGGTGATTTTGCTATGCTCACTATTGCTATAACTCTGGAAAGAACGTCTGCTCGGCGGCCACAGTCAGCCCAGCCGGAGCCGGGAGAGTGGAAGCTGAGGTCACAGAACCCTTAGACAGCCATGCAAATCCAGTAGCTTGCTGTGTGTGACTTCGAGAGCACCAGGAAGCAGGTGGTAATATCCCAAGGTTTTTAGCTTTTGCCTGAAGCCACCAGGTCAAGCACAGACCCTTAGACCAGTGACACCAGGACCCGCTGCCCTCCACTGCCCACCCCCCAACCGCCATTTAGTCCTTAGATGGAGCTCAGACCTACAGTGGGCAATGTGTACGGGCAGAGTACCTCAGAGTTTAGCAATGTGCTCACCAACATTTAACTCTCACAGCAGAGGCCTCTGAGATTTGGAGATCTCAGAGATTTGGGCCTGACTTTGTCACCGTGATGTCCTGAGGCCATGCTGAGTCTTTTGGACCCACTTTATCTCTTGACTAAGCCATGATGCCAAAATACAGGTTACAGATGGAGAACAGTGAGAAGAAATCTACAGTCTTTGGGGGCTGGGGGGCAAACCCAGCTCGCTGCTTGTTTTTATCAATAAAGTTTTATTAGAACACAATCATATCTATTTATTTACCTATTGTCTGTGGCTGCTCTTACTACAAGGGCAGAGTTGAGTTGTAGCTGAGATGGTGTGACCTGCAAAGGCGGAAATATTTACCACCTGGCCCTCTGCAGAACAAATGTGCTCTGTTATGGGATTTTTAAATCAAGATGAGTTTCCCCAAGAAAGCAGGTCATCAGGGAAGTTACTACTTAAGCAAAGGCTGGATGTCTAAGAGTCCCCAGAAATGATGCAAACTACCACAGGCTTTGGTATTTAATCAACCGCTAATGACACCCAGCGCCCCCCTGAGGCAGGCCCACTAGTGAGACAGAGTGGTAATTTTGAGGAACCAACCACCAGAGGAAGAGGGTGGTATTTGAGGCTAGCAGTTGGGGAGTAGGGGTGAGGGGCAGGTTTGAGTGAGAGCAGACTCCTACGCTCCAGTGTGGGAAGGAAGCCACCAGGCTGGACGGGCTGGTGCAAGGTGCCCACACAAGGTCTTGTAGGTGGTGGGGGCTCCAGCAGACTGGGGCTCCATGGCCAAAGGCTGTGTGAAAAGGAACAAGTTCATATTCCTCCCAAAGGATTGCTGGGGCCTGGCTCAATGTGTGTGTGTGTGTGTGTGTGTGTGTGTCTCCTAGGCTGAAGTGATTGTCTTGCTGGGGTCCACAGCACCACCCTGCAGGGATGTCATCGTTTCTGGGGAAAAGGATCTGCACCTGTGTCTCTTCCATTGCCCTTGAATCCCCTCCTCGTCCCCAGCCTCCAATCAGAGCTTAGTGGCTGTCCCAGCCTGCACTCAGCCAAGCAGGAAGGTTCAAGGGTGGGGTCCTGTGTCCAGTTGTGGGGGGCAGCACCAGGGTCTTCTCCCTTTGCCAACTGTGGCAGCTCCGGGTTTTGTTTTACTGGGGAAGGAAGCATTTCCTCCTCCTGAAATGGTGCAGGACGAGGGGAGCCTCTGGGGGCAGGGCATGGAAAGGACCAAGGGACACAAAGTGCGACAGGGTTGTTTAGACTCTGGCAGGAGAGGTCCCCCTTGCTCTGGAGATGGTGACTCTGTGGCGGGGTCTCCAGGTTGTGCGCGCAGGCGCCTTGGGTGGAGGACCCTCTGCCATGTGCTTCTCTGCTGCTAACTTCAGGGCACAGCAGAGGCCGCAGAGGGAGGGGGGTCCATCTGGGGCCACCACCCCCTCGGCTCTATTCCGAAGGCTCTGCGACTCCGCGGGAGCTCCCTGAATGAACGGAAGCTTCCGATCCAAGGCAGTGCGCCCTTCCCTCTCTCGGCATCCAACCGTCCGGGAGCGGCTCTCTACCAGCTGCTCAGCGCTCACACTGGAGCTTCTGGGGCGCGGGGCGATCTTGCCCAGTGGGTGGGGTGTCACGGCCTCCTCCCCTCTCTGCTGGCCTCCCTACGAGTCATCTCCAGCAGCCGAGACTAGAATCACAGTTCCTTTCAAGTGGGGCCTGAGTGCTCCCGGGGTCCAAACCCCTCCCGAGGGCCACAGCGTGGGAGCCCCAGCGCTTCCTGCCCGGCAACAACCCGCGTCCGTGAGCCCCCGGCCCCAGCACGCGCTGCCCCGCCGGCCCCGCCCCCCGCCCCGCGCTTTGTTCCCTGAGCGGCGCAGCTGCGTGCGGCAGCCACACGGGGGCGCTGCGCGGCAGGCGGCGGCAGGCGGGGGCTGGCCGGCGGTCTCCGGCCCTTCCCTTCTCCCCTCTCCCCGCTGCTTCTCCGCCGCGGACGCCGCCTCGGCTCACCGGGGCTTAGCGCTGAGCGCACCGGCGCTGCCGGGAGGATCGGAGGACGCGGGCGGCGGGGGCGCCTTCGCAGTCGTCTCCCATTCCGAGCCTCCCAGGGTACGCCGCCGGGGAGCCCAGCCCACTCCGTCCTGCTCCCCGACCCCTGCCTTCCCCCTCCATCGCCCGCCGTCGTATCTGCCCCCGACCCCCTGGCGGGCCGTCGTGTCTCCGTGTCCCGTGGGGGTGCTTTCTGCTCCTGGGGAGACGTCTCCCAAGTCTCGCTCTAGCTTGAGAAGGAATACCTACTTTGCTCAGATTAGCTCTCTGTAAATACTTGGGTCTCAGCAGGCGCTCAATGTCTGTCTCAGGGCTAAGTGAAGTACGGGGTGGGGGGGGGGGGCGGGCGGGGCTGGCGCATTCATTAGCATACCAAGTTTTTAGAGCAGTTCTGGGTTCAGGGCAGAATTGAGCAGAAATGCAGAGTTCCCATATAGGCCAATGCCTCCTCCCGCGGCCCAGCCTCCCCCACGGTTGGCACCTTGGAGCAGAGCGGCTTGCGTGTTACAGTGGAGGGACCTAGGCTGACCCTAGTTTACGTGAGATGTCACTCCTGTCCTTGTACATCTATGGGATTTGACGGGGGTGGGGGAACATGTGTCCCCACTGTGGTATCCTGGTATCTCCCGGTCCTAAAAACCTTCCATGCTCCCTAGTCCTCTGTCTTCCCCCAGCCCCTGGGAACCACTCATCCTTTTACGTCTCCATCGTTTTGCCAAATCACCCTTAATTTTCACAACTATCCAAGACATAGGAGCTTTCCTGTTTTTTTTTTTTTTTTTTAAATCTTTGAAGAAACTGAGGCACTGGGCTGTTCCTGGGACCTGCTGAGCTTCCTGGCAAGAGGGTCCTTAAATTCCGTGTGCCACCCAGGCTCTCTGCGTCTGTGGACTGGAACACCCTCTTGAGCAGTAAAGATAGTAGTGACTTGACAGCAGACCCTGAGGGAGCCCATTGCCATAGCACGGCCTCAACCTGGCCGTTGCTTCAGGAGAAAGTGTAACAGTTGTGGATGACAGAGCTTTGCTCTGGGGTGGAGGCTGGTGGCCTACCCCTCACATCAGCAGGCTGGTGGAGGACAAATGGAAGCCCTGCCCGTAGTCTGCTCCTTCTTTTCCCCACCCTGGGCTTCTACCCCCTCCCCATCAGGGCCTGATTCCAGAGCATGTGTGGACACCCAGCTTAGAACTGTTGCTTCCAGCCTACTCCTCAGACCCAGGAGTGCACACACGAGGGGGACCAGATGCCCACAGTAAAAGGAAACAGCAGAGTCCCTAGAAGTGGGTTCTGGCCTTTGATGCGGGGTCTCAGGTACCCAGGATATGCTCCAAGTGAGCGCACCCCCTTGCCCACCTGGTACACTTACTAGATTTAGCAAATAAATGTATAAAATACCTGGCTGAATTTGAAATTTCAGATAAACAACAAATAATTCTTTTTACTCTGAGTATATCTCAAGTGTGTGCTTAAACTGAAAGATTATTGCTGTTTATCTGAAATTCAAATGTGATCGGGTACCCTGTATTTTATTCAATGTCACTATTCAATGGACGACTGATCTTGGGGAATGACACATCAGGAAACAGGCCCCGGTGTGCCTCTGAAATAGGGTTTAGGGCAGGAGACCCTGTCCTCCAAGCGAAGGCTATACTGGTTACAGGGTCCCAAGTTCTGGGGGTGCTGGGGCCAAAGTCCTGGCCAAGGGCTAGCTCCTCGCCCAGTGGAAGGCCAGTGTGGTTTGACAATAAATCTTACCACGAAAGCCTCTGGGACGCACATATGTTGGGGGAGGGAGGGAATGGGGGGCAGATGATGATGTGAGTGGCACCATCCCAAAGGGGGACAGAGACGTGAGCTTGCTGCTATGACCACCATCACTATCCGTCCTAGAAGGCTGGAGAGGTTGGAGTTTGCAGAGGCCGTTCCAAGGAGAGTCAGGGAGGAGAAGAAGGGGACACTGACACATCCCGGGACCCACGGCCGGCCAGCGTGAAACAGCACAGCAGCTGGGCAGCTGTTTCCCAGCTCCACCTCCCTTCCCCCCTAGTTAGCATCCCGGGGGCAGGTGATGAGGGAAGCAGGGAGGACAGCCTATAGAGCAGGGCAGTGGAGGGTGGGGGGGTGAGGGGGTGGGGGGGTGTTCTCCCTGCTGGCTTGCTGTTGGCGTATGGTGATCTAGGCCTGGGGTCTATCCACAGCGGGATCTCTTAGGGCAGTGAGAAGAGCTGTCCTCAGGAGAAAACCTGGCTTTAGAGAGGAGACATTGGATATGGTGGAGAGGCCAAGGCAAAGGTTCTAGAATGAGTTCCAAAAATCTTTTTGTGACCCACTAACCGGGCTCTGTGAGAAGCTGAGTTCTGGTCTATCCAGGGGAGAGAGAAGCCCTATCCTCAAGACAGTGTCCCAGACAAGCTTGAGCAGGCAGGGAACACTCCTAATCTGTTCCCCGGCCAGCCACCACCTTGTCCTGCGTTTCTCTACGCCACAGCCTCCTCGCCTGATGAATGGAGACAACTGCATTTACCAATCAAGTGAAATCACCCAGAACAGCAGCTCTCTGATGGGAAAGTGCTGTGTAAGTACAAGACGGCATTCTTTATTAATGCGCTGTTAAGCCTTTCTTTGGGGCCAGCCCCCGTGTCAATCCAGGAAGAATGGCAAAGGCTCTCCCGGAGCCTTCTGGTGGGGAAGGCACGTGACCTGGTAACCTGCGTGGGGACAGGGTACCGAAGGGTGCGACGTGGAGTCTGGTCGTGGAGATTTAGTTTATTTTCAGACAACCCTGGGGAGCAGATACACAATCTACTCATCCTCCTTCCAGTGCTCAACTCAGAGGCACTTTTCATCACTTTCTACTCCTCCCTCAACTCCCCTTCTTTCCCACCCCTCCGCAGAAGGGAGGTGGGGGGGTAGAAAGAGAAGAGAGCGCCCCCCACAGAGAACCCTGGTGTCCGGTGTCTGGACAGATGATAAATTCTGCAGGCAGACATTAACGGGTCCGCCTATGGCCCGGCGACTATCCAGCATAGAGAATAAAGCAGAGAAGAGAGTGTGAGCAGCCCAAGAACTTGTTCTGTGTCTGCAGTGAAGGCAAAGTCCATGAAAAACAAAGCTTTTTGCAGAGATAATTACATATGCAACTTTAAGCACTTTGATGACAACACAGGCATGTGTACGTGTGCACAACCCTCCATGCATGCTTGCATGCATGCGTGTGTGCCCAGGAATGGAATGTTCAGCAAGCTTGTCCCCCACAGGTAGACACAAGCGTCATCCTTGCAGGGAGTGGTCCGGTGTGTTTTTGCCTTGTTTGCTTGCTACTCAATGGCATCCCCAGCGGGTTACTTTGGATCTGGAGTGATGTCATTCCTGACAATTTTTACATCACACAGCCTTGGCTGAGTGTTGGGCAACTTTAATCCTGGAAAGAGGGGAGGATGGCCTTTGGTTGGGGAATTATGCCCCTTTCAAGTGCTCCTTGACATGGGATCTGCAGTGGGACAGCCAAAAGATATCCCACGGCTCATGCCGCCTACCTCCCACCCCACCCCCCACTTTCTAGATGATACAATAGAGATTTAGAGAGTTGAAGTGACTTTCTCCAGGTTGCACAGAGAATCAGTGGCGTGGAAAGGCTGGGAAAGCAGCCTCCTATGTTCCGGTAAGGAACTGTCCTTAGTGGCAGTAAAGAGGGATTGGGAATGGGAAATGATCCAGGAAACTCTCAAAAATCCCCAAATCATAGATAAGTGTCTTGGAAACAGAAAAATCTAAACTAATGGTTGGACCCTGCTGTTAGCATCAAAAGCCAGGATGGTGCTTCTTTTGGATGTGAACAGAGAAATGAACAGGGGACCATGTCCTCAGGCCAAGCCCACTGACTGCAGTTGGCCTCTGTCCCCTTTCCGTGCTCCTGCATTCGGACCACTCCTCCACTTGGGAGACCCCTCCAATAAATGAGTATTAGGGTGAGCCAGAAGCTAAGAGGCCAGGAACCCCCTTCCCTGTGGAGACGTGGAGACGTGGGAGACCAGTGCGCTAGCCGAGGCTCATTGGACGCTCCTGCCTGGGACTTTGCCCCTGGAGATAGTGGTGCCCAGGGGAGGCGACGTTCTTGGAGAGGCAGCCTCCTGGGGTGATGGTGGGGATGCTGATGTCATGCCTATTTTGGTTTCTCCCAGTTTTGTGGGGCTGGCTCTCCAATTTCCCATCCGTCCTTAGAGCTACAATATCCTTTTAACTGATCTGTTTGCTGCCTCATTGTTGGTCTTCTGTGGCTTCTAAGCAAGCACATTGCCGGCCGCACCTGAAGGAGAACGAACAGCCTACAGCAGACCCAGCATTAACACCTTTGTTGGCCCGCTCTTCTGTTCACGCGTATCTCCCCCGGAAGATTAGAGAGGCACCGGTCTTTAATGTCCAAATAAAATTAAGTTGGAGGCCATCGTTACCATTCACCAGGGCCTACAGCCTTACCCCATGAGAGAAATTGTAAAGGTCAGCACAACTCAGTGTCCAGCTGGTCACCCAGCGGAACCCGCAGCAACTTACATGCACGGCCCAAGCACCTGTCATCTGTCCCCGTTCACGGAGCTGCCAATGCTGGGACTCAGGACTGCTCACCCCGTTGGAGAGACACCCCTACATAGGCAGTGAGGGAGGGCCTGAAGCCATCGCCTCTCTCACCGGTGGGACCAGACCAGTGACTAGTGGCTGTGTGAGGATGTGGGGCACAGGATGGCCTGTGACTGGGGGAGGGGGTGGGCTGAGTGCTTGTGTCTTCCTTAGACTCATATGTTGAAACACCCCCTCCCCCACCATGGGATGCCATGAGGAGATGCAGCCTTTGGGAGGTAAGTAGGATGAGATGGGGTCATGAGGATGGGGACTCATGATGGGATTCGTGCTGTTAGAAGAGTCACAAGGAAGCTTGCTTCCTGTCCCTGCTCTCTGTCCTCCCAGGACACGACAAGGAGATGGTCGCCCACAGCACAGAAGAACCATCCTGTGTGGGCACCCTGACTTAGACCTCCAACCCCCACAACCCTGAGGCATAAATTCCTGTGGTTTATAAGCCACCCAGTGTGTGACACTTTGTTACAGAGAGTCACTGTTCCTGTGTCCCTAGAGGAGCCTGAGCGGAGGGTGGCGTAGGAGGGGTGTAGCGATGGGAGACAGATGGAAGTTTTGCTCTTGGTTTGGGCTGGCCTGTTTATATCACGGAAAATGACTTTTCTTATATCTGAATGTGACCAGAAAACGTACAGGATCTTCTCAGAATGTGGAGTCGGGGAAGGAAGACCCAGCAAAGTGGGGTGAGGAGCATGAGTGGGGGGAAAAGGGGCCCCTTCTCGCGGGCACGCTGCTGCGTCTGGCGCCCTCCATAAAATGCAGGTGACTCCATGGAAAGTCAGTGAAAACAGACTCCCCCACCCATGCCCTTTCCTCACAGACCACGATGGCTTTCCTTGGTCTTCCCCCCAGCAATCACAGGGCCTGGGTGAGGAGACGAGTAGAGGTCCCCATGTCATATGTCTAAACATATAAATCAAGGTAACAAATTATTAATTAAACTGTGTTCTAGTCTCCTATCTTGAAGAGCATACCTTCAGAAAGATCTAGAAAACTGGATTCACTAGTCCTCTGGTTCCTTGAGGTTCTGGCGGGGCAAAGCCGGTCTTTCTGCCCATAGCCACGCCCTCTCCACCACGCCCACCTCTCCCTGCTTCTCCATCCCCAGCGAGGAGAGGCCCCGCTTGTGAACCCTGCAATCTACTGGTCTAAATTCTGTCCCTCCTCCCCAACAGCAACCCTGGTCATCCTTCAGCTTGTGGGCGGGGTTGGGGGGGAAACCTCCTGCGGCAATCTGCCCTCAGAAAGTCCTGGGGGAGGTCTGCTCCGGCCCTGGAAACAGGCTTGAAGCTGTTGAGGCGGTGAGTTGAGGGGGGGTCCCAGGCCTTCTGAGCATGCGCCGTCCGGAAGGGGCTCAGGCTCCTCACATGCTAGGCTCCTGGGGAGCCCAGGGCCGGGGCCTGGTTGCCAGGCCAAAGGGCTGTACTGACAACCATTCTCAACTTCTCAATTAGCAATAATCGCGCCTCGGATAAACCTCATTGGCTATGATACTGCCACTGCGCAAAGCTTCATTCTCAACTTCTCAAACCCCACTTTTAGGCTCTAATTCTGAACTCATGACTTCTTTCCTGGCATGTCGGACAGGCCCAGCAGCCTCTGCGGGCCTCCCTACCCGGCATGGGTGTGGCGGCCGCTGTCAGCCCCAGAGAGGGGGTCCTGTTGTGCCCGGAGGGGCGGGTGGCAAGGGAGGTTGGGCTGTCACGGGGCACCATCTGGAGAGGAGGCCTGGCCACATGTCATCAAGGTGCTGCCGCTGAATGGCCTCCCTGGTTGTCTTCCAGCAGCGTCACATGCCAGGCAAACCCTGAGAAAATTACCATCTCCACATTTGGATTTGAAAAGAGGACGTCCTTGTCATTTGCTTCTTGCAGCTTGCCCACGGGACCTGGCCATGGATGATGCCCCGTCTTCAGATTATCCAAAACAACAACTCAGATAATCGTGGGGGGAAGTCATGTGTGCTGACCCCTCCCTCTCTCGTTCCCTTTCTCTCCCCCTCTCCCCTTCCCCTCTTCCTTTTCCACTGGAGGAAGAAAAGCAAAACGAAAGGAAAACAGTGAAGAACGTAAGGAAGCATAATCATTTTAAATGTTATTGAGGGAGCAGAGAGGAAAGATGACCGGAAGCCGATGTTGACTGAGCACCTGCTACATGGCCGGCGGGGCTGGTGTTGCACGAGCCTCCTCCAGCCCCGTGAGAGCCCTCTGGGTCCATGTCACCTCGTCCTCTGCTGTGCCGAGCCAGGGTGCTCAGTGACACGGGGACTCCAGTGCAGACAGAAGCTCCGGGTCAGGTCACCCGCACCCCCAGAGCCGAGGCTGGGCTGAGTGCAGACAGGGAGGGAGACTTTGAGATCCTCTGCAGCCACTAGCGGCTCTGTCTGGAGGAGGAAGCCAGGTCGTTGAGCCCCTATATGCCCGACAGGGGCACATATTTTGCCTCGTTCTTTCTTACTAGGCCACCCCCCCTCCTCCCTCCAATGGCTATTCCTCCCCACCCCACAAAGGCCCACCTATGTGGGGAAATCCCAACCATTAGGAAATGAAAATGTATTTCTACATTTCAGAATGCCATTCCCATGGAATGATGCTGAAATGGAAAAATAAAAAGCCATTTTCATTAAAACTCATACTCGGGCTCTACCATGCCTATTAAATTAGAAAAGCCCATTTTGAGAAGGGAGGCTGAGCACGGGGCTGAATGTCAGCACCGGCAGAGGAATGTGGGATCAAGTTCTAGGTCCCCCTAGGAAGGAAGAGTGGGGACAAAGAGGACCCGGGCTGGCGAAGCGTGCTATCTGGGATGGCAGACTCGTGTGTCCCACAGGCCTGGGGCTGGGGAAGCTCTGAATGAGGACTTACCAGAGCTGCTGGGCATGGAGGCATTGGGAGGAGACCAGCCAGCAGCTTTGTTTAAACTGACTTCGCTCATCGTGGGGATGGCGTGGCACCGTGGCCGGGAGTCAGCATGTCTGGGCTCTAGCTCTGGCTTGGCCAGAGCTCGCGTGTCTGCCGGCCCATCCTCACCACATGGCCACTTTGGGCTTCAAGCGCATCCCTCATTTGCAGAACACTGCTCGGGTATATGATCTGTTTGGGGGCCACACCACATTATTGAAACTATTTTCCTGTTTGGAGAATTCGCATCATGAATCTTTTCTTCTCAAGGTGGAAACCAGAGGTTGACTTTCCCCGGACAACCTGCAACGAGGCCTTGACCTCTAGCCATCAGATGCACCTGTACCAGAGAGCAAGGTGAGGAAGCACAGGTGTGTGGGATCTGTTTTTTCTGGGAGGATGGTGGTGGAGAGTGGGCCACAGGCGGGAGTTCCCGTGTCTTGGGACCGGCATCAGCAGGGGGATTCGTGGGGTCTCTGCCTAGCAGCTGCAGAACTCAACTCTGCCAGAGCAGTGTGACACTGGGTAGCTCAGAGTTGTTCCTGGCTTCCCGGCCTCCAGGCCATGGGCTGGGAGCAAATTCGACTGTGGCACCCCTTCTGTACACTTTACTGCCATCTGCTGGAAACTGGCTATGATATACAAATCTAGTGTCTCTTAGAACAAATACACAGATCTGTCTAGGGTGTGAATAGTACCTCTTCAAAAGTGGTGGTGTTGTGCAGTGCACAACCTGCACAACTGATCTTGGGGACTCGGAATGCCTGACACCTCGGCCCTGGGGGAGATTCTGCAAGAGACTCTTTTCCTTTAATAAATGCCTTTTCTACTTAAGCTGCCTGGGTGGGCTCTGCTGTTTGACTAAGAATCTCTGCTGATAAAGATAGGGATGAGGATATGTGCCTCTCGAGTTAAAACCCAGTTGAGCAATGGATGTTAGGAGTCCTCTGAGAAAACACAAAGCCCTTCATGTTACTCAGAGGGTTTGCACTTAATGTATTAATTTCTAGAGGAACACGAGAAAGGGTCTGATTCACTGTCTTCCTTCCTTCTTCCAGAAACCTCTTTGTTTATTCTTTTGCTTGTGTTGTCAGGGTCAAAGTTCATGGTTAAACAGAGGAATCACGAGGATAAAGATGAGAGAGTGCGTTATGAATATTCCGGCAGGGAGGCTTGTGGGGAAAGCGGCCGTGCTGGGTCTCGTCTCCGCGCTGCCATATCTCCTATTGTTACGAGAAGGGATGACATCAACCTGTGTATCATTTGTCTGATGAGCCTGTGTGTGTGTGTGTGTGTGTGTGTGCGCGCGTGTGCGCGCGCGTGTGTGTGTGTGTGTGTGTGTGTGCGCGCGCGCGTGGGTACATGTCTGGCTGCAGATCGAGTCATCAGTTTCCAGGCTTCCCAGGATTGTCCAGATTTGAGATGTTTTGTCCTTATTTGTCAGTCCATTTCAGGGCCCGGAGTTTTGGGTTTAAGCCCTGTGGGCTCTGTTCCTCAAGGTCACAACAGCCCCTGCCCAGGATGTGGTAAGGAGGGAAAAATGAGCAAAACCTCCCCCAGGGAATCCTCTCTCCCTCAATTGCTGGAAATGCATGTTTGACTCAGTTTTCAGGCTTCAGAGCTGAAAGGAGGGAAGGAGGCTGTTTGCTGGCTTCCTCACCCCCTTCACTCCTGCACCCCTTGCAGGGTAGGGGAGAGGTGGGACGGGGGGAGGTCCAGACAGACTGGTAACTCCTGCTAGGGTGATTTCCAGGCTGTCCGTTCAAATCAGCCACCCTTGTTGGCTGCCTGAGGCGTGGTGTGGCTTCGCTCTGGGGCCTTCCTCTCCACCCTGAACGAGGACCAGGGGTCTGCGGAGACCGGGAGAGGGAGCCTGTGAGTCATGTTCCCCTTTGGTGGCTCCTATCTGGGTGTAAACAGAGGGGAGGCCAGAGAAGACAGAGTGGCCACATTCTGAAGGGCAGTTCAGAAGGGCAGGGGTAAGAAGGGGCACCAGGAGAAGGGGGGAGGGTGACATGGGCGATGGCGTGTTGGGGAGTAGGCCACTGGATGTAAACATCTTCGATTCTAAAATTTACCTCAGGTCCCTGGAGGGGCCTCTGACTTTTTGTAGGCCTCCACTCCTGAAGAGTGACACAGACTTTTTCCCATGAGGGGGCCTGTGGCCATGAGGCCCTGTTCTTTCTCTTTCCCTCACAAAGCCCTAACTTCATGTGGCTTTCAGAAGGGAAGGTGCACAGGGGGAACACGCAGTTGGGCGTGTTTCTGGAAATACCCGCCAGTCCACTCTGTGGTAAGCTCAGAAGGCCCTCAGGGAGGAAGAGCTGGCAAGGTCCCAGGACAGGAGGCATGGGGTCCCAGAAGAGGTCCGCCAGGACGTGGCCTGGGCCTCTGCAGCCCTACAAATGGAGACTTTTGTCCTGTAAAGGTAGGCCATGGGGGCAGAGAAAGGCCTAAGGTGAGAGACCCTCTTCATTCCCGTTGGTTCATTACTCCTCTGTCACATAATCAGGGTCTCAAAGTAAGTCAGGGCCTCTTCATCACAGAGTCCTGTTTCTCTGGCCCCAAGTTGCTGCAGGTCACAGGACAACGGGTGGGGGTGGGGAGAGGGTAGGTGGCCCTGAGCCATCAAGCTGGGCTTTGTGAACTTGTCCCATCTCATCTTTTTCACTCGTCACCCCCTCTCCCTGGCACAGTCCTTCTTCACTCCACGGTCACCTGAGGATATGTATTCATCCTTTCACGAATCGATGGAGGGGACCCAAAGGACAGGCCTCCTTCTGTAGAGGACTCTCATCTACATTCTTGAAAGGCTGTGTTGAACCCTTCCGCTGACTGAGAGCTCCCTGCCTCACAAGGGACCCCACTCCTCTTTAGGACCACCGTACATGTTAGAAGCTACCTTTCTTTGCTCCGACGTCCAGCTACCTCCTGGAATCTCTCTCTTATTGGTTGGCGTTGGCCAGACTTTGGGTAAAATCTTCCCTCTACCTGATAGAGCTTTAGAAATTCCAAGGTCTGTTTTCATATATCTGTTAAGCCTTCATATATCTGCACATAGTTCTCTGTCCTCAATGGTCTCGTTCTCCAACCTTTCCCTCCTCTCTGTCCTGGAGATCCCTTTGCTGTCAGCACCCCAACTTCCTTAGCACCTTGGGGCCCGAGGGAGCGGGTCATGCCTGGCAAGTCTCCATGGAATACCCACCCAGCCAGAACTAGTAGAGATTTTACCCACTTGAGTTTAGGAGTCCCCAGGGGTCAAGGTGTATTGAACCCATTCCCTACCCCTCCTCCGTGTTTACCTACAGCCCTCAGTGGACATCGACTCCCAGACTGAGGACCCAGTGAGCCCAGGATGCCTGATCTGAGTGAAATCTTGAATCCATGGCCTCGTATTTCTGGCACTGGGTTGTGCTGACCCCCCAAAGCCCTCAGCCATGAGCTTGGGCCTCTCAATGGTCTACAGGGTAGCTGGGGAATGTTCTGACTTTACTAGAAGATTTTGGGGGAGGGGGCACAAGACAAGTAATGTAACTGGCAACTAGTTCAAGATGATATTTTTATATTAAGACAAATGCATATACATTATGGGATAGAATGCAGGTATGCGAATTTCAAAGCCACAGCCTCCAACTGCAGAATTTTACACTACGATGGGACGCTTCAGGCAATTTTTTAAGGAGTTCAGTCCCCATTCCTTGATTGACTGAACCCCCCACTGCTGAAGGGCATTTGGGTGGAAAACTTGGAGATGCTCTGGTGTAATTGCTCCCTTTTGTTACTAGAGCCATGTGAGGACCAGAGTAGGGAGGTGAGTAGCCTGAGGGCACACTGCAGGAAGGAGCCTGGAAACCCACATTTGTTCTTTCCTCTGTATGGAGAAATGCTGCTTTGCTTTATAAGAATGCTGACCATGGGACAGTTGGGTTGGCTCAGTCAGTGAAGTGTTTGCCTTCAGCTCAGGGTCCTGCTCAGCGGGGAGCCTGCTTTTCCCTCTCCCTCTGCCTGCTGCTCCCCCTGCTTACACCCTTTCTCTCTCTCTGACAAATAAATAAATAAAATCTTTAAAGAAAGAAAAGAAAAGAAAAGAAAAGAAAAGAATGCTAACCATGGCAAGAAAGGGGATTGCATTGCTGGGGGGCGGGGGGTTGGGAGAGGGAGGTGGGGTTATGGACATGTGCTATGGTGAGTGCTCTGAAGTGTGTAAACCTGGCAATTCACAGACCTGTACCCCTGGGGATAAAAATACATTATATGTTTATACAAACAGAAACAAAAACAAACAAAAAAACAGATGCTAATTGAAAAAAAAGAAAAGAAAGAAAAAGAAAGGGGATTGCAAACAAAAAAAGGGGCTCTGGGGAACCCTGGGTTACCCAGAAAACACAGCTCAAAGAACAGTTTTACTCAGAGAGTCCGTGCTCTGGGTTCTGGTAGAGTTGACTCCGTTCAATGGCCATCCTTACCTCTTTGAGGAGCTCGCGTTCCCTGCTTGGGAAAGAGGTTTGGTGAGAAGGGAAGAAAGTGCAGCTCCATTGCCAGGAAAGGAGAGAGGGTAAGGACAGAGCTAGACCAGTGGGGGTCGCCGTGGATGCCTTGGTGGGGAGCTCAGAGGACTGGCGGTGACAAAAGTGTCAGCACTCTGTGACTTTTGCGGGCTCACACACCACAGACTGTCCCTGCACACACGCACGTGCACACACACACACACACACACACACACGTTGCACTGGGGCTCGTGGATGCCCCAAAGCTTGTGATGGCACAGTGCCTCCCACACCTGAAAGGTAGGAGACGCTGAGGAAGTTAAGCTCTGGCCTCCCCACCATGGAACCACTCCGGACACCTAAAATGAGCCCTGGAAAGAGGAAGTCAGCCTGAACCAGGAGACTGAATAAGCCTTGCTTTCTATGCCTCACAACACTGTCTTTCAAGTGACTAGTGAAGGCTCAAAGGTTTGAGGTTTTTGCAAAGACGTCTTTGACATTATTGTAACCCTGTGACACCCGGTCATCAGATCCTTTTTTGCCGTGAACCCCTAGCCATTGACTTGTTGCTGGTCACCTCTCACAGAAGTGCAACTCTCAATAATTTAATCAAGTCAATTAATACTGTTTAATAAATAGGCCAGAAAATCAGCTGAGAGTTTTTCTCGGCGGGGTGCAGCGTGCGACCAAAGTTATAGAAGATTGTCCTTTGAATCACTAAGGCAAACTCTGTTGTGTCATTTTACATAAAGCAATCACATAAAAAAAAGTTATAAATAGGAAAAATTCCGAAGTTTTCCCACAGACAGACAGGGAAATTGAAACACCAAAGGAAAAAATAAAAGAAAAGGAAAAGACAAAAGGAAAGAGAAACAAAGAAAAGAAACAAAACGCAAGCACCCCTGCCCCCCCAACCCATTTGCGTCAAGTTCTTCTCCATCATACAGTACTCAAGATCTTTGGATATTTTACAATGTACGACTCCAAACTGCAGCGGAGAGAAAACAAAAAGAAGTAACAAGTCGTCTGAAAAACTGAGTTTATAAGAAGTCATTACCTTTACAAAATAAAAACAAAAGCCCCAACACCACTGGATTCCAATTTGTTCATTTTTCCTTGTTTTCTAAAGTCTGGGTCAGCCCCAGTCCCTTGGCTGATGGGGGGAACATGGGGATGATTGGCGGATGGGTTCCAGAAGCGAGTGTCAGAAATGGAGGTGGGAATCTAAGAGGCGGCTGCCCAGAAGGAAGGCATCTGAAGACAGAAGGGTGTCCGAAGCTGTTCCCTCTGATTGGAATGGCATTGGGGGAGTGCAGAGTCAGGGTTCTCTTCTGGGGAGCTGCGAGGAGGACAGAGTCTGTGGTCTTCTCTGGCCTTTTTGTTTTTTGTTTTTGTTTTTTTCTGTTTGCTCAGAAAGAAGCCAAGGCAATAGGAAGAGCCGAAGTCTCTTGTGCCCACAGCTCCTGGACTGGGGACTCCGGCCCTGGGTAATCGGTAGGGATGACACTCCCACTGTCGGGGCTGCTGAGAAACACCGGCCAACTCAGCAAGAGAAGGGGGGGGGCAGGGGCAGGAAATGGGAAAGAAGAACAGGAAGGCGCTGGGCCAGCAAGGCGGTCTTCCTTCTCCGAACTTTCTACAAACTCAGGAACCGGGAGAGCATGTGGGCAATCCTAAGGCCCAGAGCCCTTCAAACCCATACTGGAGCCAAGACTCTGCCTCCTGCCCCGGAGGGAGGCAAAACACCCCAGCTTCCTTCCCGAGGGATAAGGAAGAGGTGGAGGGTGCACAAATACAGCCGAAGGCAATCCTCAGCGATCCCAAAGCCCCAAGGAACAATAAACCCAAACCCCAGGTAACCAGGTGTTTTGTCTGTTTCCAGGAATCAGGGTAGAGGGGGGCAGCCACCAGGTGTTACAAGGGGCCCCCATCCCTTCTGTATTGGCCCCAGGAGTACCAAGAGACTTTGTACAGCCCTGGAGGGGGTGTGTAGAGGTGGGGTAAATGCTTAAAGAGCCATCCCAGGGGCCCTGACACAGTGGCCTGCCTGCCCCGAGAGGTGGGGAGTACCTGGAGTTCCCCAGAGCTGCCTGTGGACAAACCACACCGCAGCTCTTCTCTGTCACCCCTGCCTAGTGTGGCCACATTTCTCACCTGTGCTAATACAGGGGTGAACGTGATTAAAGGAGATCCGGTAGGATAGGTGTTTTCAGTAGGACTTTAAGAGTACAAACCTCCCACCTTCTCCAGAATTCTTTGTAAGAGACAGCTGTGTAGATGTGTGTATGTGCGTGGGTGGGTGGGTTCCAGAGGGGAAACTAAATTAGCGGCCTCCCCTCTGTAGCAGGGTAGAGAGGACTGACCTGTCCAAGGTTCTAGGGCAGTGAGGGGAAAAATGGGCCGGGCTTCCAGGAGCCCTCCCGGCCAACAGGGCATTTCCCATAAGGATCCCAGGATGGCCGGAGACTAGAAACATGACCCAGCAGAGCCGGTCATAGAGACTCTGCCACAGGACTGTGGGGAGGCGAGGACATGTGCCCCAAGCCCTTAGGGTAGGCCTGAGGTATGCCTCAGCCCTGCTCCATCCCGTCTGTCTCTCCATCTAGCCCCACAGAACTCCAAAGTGCCCCTGGGCACCCGGGGTGTGGTCTCCTCTGTGGCACACGCCCCTGTGAGTTTGTGGGTGACAGCCAAAGTGAGAGACAGGTGGAGGCCAGACCCCAGGGCTCCAGGCCCTTCGGGAAGAGATGTCCACCTCAGACACCTTCGAAAGGGAGGCAGGAGGCCCCAGGAGGCCTGGAGAGTACCACTGTTGCTGATAATATTTTTTTCTCGTTTCCTTTGTGATTTCAAAGACGAAGTTCAGACCCACTGGGCGGCGCGAGGGGAGTCTGGCGGGAGAGGGGGCAGGGCCGCGGGACTGGGCGGGGGAGTCCAGGAGGACCAGCCTAGTTGTTGGCTTCAGACATGGAGGCCACGTGGTTGAGGCCCGCGAGCCCCGGGAGGCCAGCCAGGCCCGCGGCCCACGGGTCAGGCAGCGGGAAGTAGGGCCGCGCGGCCGCCACGTTCTCGGCCAGCGCGAAGGCCAGCAGGCCCCCGGCGTCCCTCTCGGCCTCCAGCTGCGCGCGCCCGAACAGCTTCATCTGCGTCTCCTCGAACTGCCGCTCGAGCTCCTGCAGGCTCAGCGCGCCCTTGGGCGCCGCCAGGAAGTGCTTGGCGGGGCTGGGGCCCGGGAGGCACACGGCCGCCCCGCCCAGGTGGCCGCCCACCTCGCCCAGCGCGGGAGGCATCACGAAGGCCGCCTTGTCGGGCGCCGGGCCGCCGGGCCCGAAGAGCAGGCTGGCGGCCCTCCAGGCGGCGGGCTTGCGGCCGCGCCGGGGCCGGGCCATGCGGCAGCTCTGGCGCTTGATGTGGCGGTGCAGGTGGTCGGAGCGCGTGAAGCTCTTGTAGCAGAACTCGCACTGGTAGGGCCGCACGCCCGTGTGGATGCGCATGTGGTTCTTGAGGTCGTAGTTGTGCACGAACTTGGCGTTGCAGTGGATGCACAGGTAGGGCCGCTCCCCCGTGTGCTTCCGCATGTGGATCTTCAGCTTGTCCTGCCTGCAACGCAGAGTGGGCGTCAGTCCCCGCGCCCCACGCGGGAGCTACCCCTACATTGCTGCCCCGTTCTTCCAGAACCTGCCAAGGCCCGCCCCTGCTGTGGTGCCCAGATCCAGAAAGGGGGCCCGTGCTGGGACTTCCTCGCATCCCCTGCCTCACTCCACACAGGTGTGGCTACTCCCGGGGATTACAGGGCTGGAGAAGGAGCCGGGTCTGGAAAGGCCTCCTTAACTCCCCCAACTCCCTTTACTTCTAGGCTCAGAATCTTCAGGAGCCTCTCCATCAGAGGCCTGTCTCAGACTGGAAATGGGCCTTCTGGGGACACTTCTCCCCACGGGTCAGCAGTCTGTCTTTTGTCCCTGTAGGGTGTAACATCCTTTGATACTGGGTTGCACCTTAATTTCATGCCCATTGTCTCCAGGTGGCAGTCTTCCCTCCTGTTGGCCCTGTGCTTTTGCCTAGAGCACCCGGGGGCCCATGATGGCCCTGGGGACTATTGAGATCTGTCTGTCCTCAGCACTAATCTGGGAGTCTGGGGAAGCCGAGCACACCTTGTTCAAGTCTCCACACACTGTGGTTTCTTATCCTGAGTCATGGGCTCTCCTCTTTGTCTGCCAAGAATCCCAGGGTTTACAAAAGAGCCAGGTGCGACAAGAATGTAGCCTAATCTAGGGCAAAGCTTTTCAGGATTTAAAAATCTGTTATTCAGAGGGAGGGTATGTATGAAGGTGGGGCTCCCCCTGGGCTGGGGAGGCCCTGCTCCAGCTGCAGGCCCACCACTAACATGCTGAATGTCTGCAGGCAAGTTACTTAACAACTCTGCACTGAGCCGAACTTAGCATTAGACATTGGTTCCTGCTGTCCAGGGCTGATGGAAAGAATCTGGGTTTGTGTCAGACTAGATCCAACACACCTCCTGGTGATCTTGAAAAGAAAACTGACCTCACAGGGTTGTCTTCCTAAAGCCTGAGCTCTGCACAAGCCGGCCAATGGAACCTTCCAGCCTGGCTGAAGTGGGGTCAGGTGGACTGCAAGAACTCATCTCATGGTCCTTCTGGAGCCTTCCCCAACCACGCCTGGCAGGCCAACAAGCTCCTCGTCCTGTCTCCCACATCCTCCCTGCAGGTGTGGCTTGGGTGGAGCATCTGCCTGTAATTTTGGGCTCGGGTTTGAGGTCAGAGCAGATGAGGAGCTCAGGCATCCGCCCTAAAGTGGCCAGATTTAAACCACGCTCTGTAGAACCCCAGGACAGCCGGAGCCGGTCCTGGTCTCCTGGTGTCTCCTGGCCACTAGATGTCTCACTGGCTCTCGTTTCTGGACTGGTTCCCTAGGGGTGGGGCAGGAGAGAAAAGGACATTCTCCTGTACACTGGCAGGGACTAGGGGAGGAGGACCAGGGAGGACCGAGCCCCCCCATCCACCTGCGCTTCCAGGAAGGCACCCAGGAGATGGAGATGGGGGTGGGAAGCAGGATGGGCAGGGAGGAGGGAGTGAAGTGGGCAGGTGTGTCCACACACCAGACCATCCTCTTGTCCCCACTCCCTGTTCCTGCCACAACCCACCAGCCACGGCTGGCTGCGTGGCACCCTGTTGTGACATCCCATGTTCCCTTCCCCAGCCAGCTTGCTGCCCTTGTGGTATCTACAACCCACATTTCATCCCATTGATTTGGGGTCTGAACAGGATGTAGTCTTAGCAAGCAACTGGGCCAGCGGGTCTCAAACTCGAGGCTGCCTAAGAAGGGTCTTCAGGGCTCCATGGGCAGCGTGTTGGGCCCCACTCCCAGAGCTTCTGATCTGAGAGGTGGGGTGGTGGGGGAGAGCAGAAGATTTGCATTCCTAACAAGTTGCAACTACTGCCACCACCACCCCCCAGCCCCGCCCTGCTAGTCCCCCGCACCTCCTGAACAGCCACCTTGGCTGGAGGGCAGACTGGGGTCTCAGGAGGGGAACTTGCCAAGGTCACCAGAGGAGTAATGACAGCGCTGAGCCTAGAATTCAGGCTTCGTTCCTCAGCACTGCAGGAGTGGGGTGCATGGTACCATTTGTACCTCAAGAGCTAAGTGCCGATTTAGTCGTGGGGGGACAGGTCCTGGAACTCCATACATTCAAGGCTCTCAGGGAAGTGCTGAAGCTTGCTGGTCACTGGGCAGGGGACTTGTGTCTCTCCCTAGGCCTGGTGGAGGGTTCGGTGAGGAGTCAGCGCTGGGGTGTTAAGTATAGCCCCTTATTTAACCCTCTTCATGAACTGATATGCTGGATATTTTTCAAAATCCTGATCACATGTAATCGATAGTATTGATGTGGAGGGCCACCCTCAAGTAATGGACAGTGCAAATGGTAAGGCTTCAGATATTCAGACATAAATACCCATCGCTTCTCCCAAGCTTTTCATTAGAGCATCCAAAATAAGTCACATTTCAGCAGCACTTAACTGAAGTGTGTAAGAAGTGCTCAGAAGGTGACGATCGCTTCCTTTTACTGAGCACCTGCTATAAGCCGATGAATATATACCATTTCAGGGACCCTGGAAGGTTGTTATTCATTCAGAGGCAAGTTGTGGTGTAGGAGCAGGGCTGCCATGGCGGGGGGCGGGGGGTGTCTGGGAGTCCCTGCTGTCGCTGCGGACCCACCATTAAGTTGCTGGGTGACCTTCAGCAAGGTACTTAACCTCTCTGTGCAGAAGTGAACCAAGGGCCAGACATTAGTTACTATTGTCTAGGACTGATGAGAGAATCTGGGTTCAAATGAGTTAGATTCAACATAGTTAGAATAATTGCCTAACTGAGAGGATGAGTTGAAGCTCAGGGAAGTCAAGCGACTTTCCCAAACGTATCAGGCCATGAGGGGCAAAGAGGCCTGGGGAGCCATCCGGGGTAGGGTTTTATTTGCAAGCTATTCTGAGGTTGAGAAAGGTTGATTTTCCAACCAGGGACTCCCAGCCTGTGGCCCAGGAGGGCTGCCTCAGAAAGTGTAGACCAGAATAGTCAGCATTTGTGGCCAGCTTTCTGCCTCTGGGGCCAGAAGACAGGGGCAGGCGTGGGAGGAGCTCAGCCCTAAGCAGGAGCTGGCTGGCCCTGTGACTTTTCTTTCCTGGGAGCAGGGGGGAGGGTGAGTAGAGCTGCAAAGCCCATGATAAGCTAGTCCTGGAAAAAAATTTAGAGATCATCTGGTCTACCAGGATCGCATTAGTATGTTCTGATTCACAGTTGAGTCAGTGGGCCGGGCCACCTATGTTATTGGTAGTACACTTGCTGGGACCTTGAAAATACTGATTTCAATTAAACACTTAATGCTCAAGATGAGGAAAGCAAGGACAGAGAGAGAATGGCCTTCTAAGGTCATACCTCCTCCTCATCCCTGTCACGACCTGTGCACGTGGATATAATGTACAGGCCCATTGGCAGAGGCAGGCCCGGGGGAAGGCAGGCTCCAAGAACTGGACCAGGTCCTTAGGTGCCCCGGGCCTCAGTTTCCTGACCTCTAAAATGGGGGGCTGGGCTGCACCATTTTGACCTCTGGTGTTCTGTGAGTGTTCGCATCTGGGGAGTGTGCTTACACCAAACCTCCCTCTAACTAGTTGGCTTTGCAGATGATGGTTCTTGTACTCCTGCTTCCTCATGCATCTGGTTTGTTTGAGGAGGAGGCCTAAGTTTAGCCAGAAAGTGTTCTAGCTTGAATCTCAGGAGCTGAACTCTTCGTCCCTTCTGTTTGGGACTGGAGGTCTGGTGGTCCCACTAAAAATCTCTCGAGGCTGCTCCTGTCCGATGGCCGATGTGCTAACTGGCTCCTTGGCATGGCTTGTAAGGCCCTCACGAGCTAACCCTTCCAGTTACTAACTGAGTTTTAAGTTCGGGGAACCCTCGGTGACTATAGTTAACAATACCGCGTTGTATACTTGGAAGTTGTTAGGAGAGTAGATCTGAAGTGTTCTTGCCACACACACACACACACACACACACACACACACACACACAATGTAACCATCTGAGGCGATGGGTGTGTTAATGTGTGCACTACCACACATTAGTGTGGTATCCTGACATCGTAGACCTTGGCCTTCTATGCTCTATGTCCATTATATCTGTAAAAGTTGGAAAAAAAAGATCACCCATCTACTTGCTAGCTCCCCTCCCCGGAGTACTGCCCCCTCGCCCCCCCACTAGACATATATGCTGGTCCCTCAGCAGACAACGCTCTGGGGAACTGGTCAACTCTGTGTCTTTGAACACCGGGAGGCATGAGCCAGACTTCTAGCTATCCCTCCTTCCAGTGCAGAGCCTGCCGTATTATGAAATGGATGCTTGGTAAATCCTGTCTCCTTCCCTTTCTCTGCAGATCTCGTGTTTGGACACCAGTGTGCCATCTCTGGGCTCCCACTAGAGGTCCAAGCCCAGATGTCCGCGTGCGTGCTCCTTCCTCCCCAGCCCTGAACCCTCGTTCCGGCCCCCCTCCTCCCTGCACCTCTTTCTCAGTTTACTTTGGCAAACTGCACTGCTGGAAATGTCTCCCACTCCCAACTCCTCACCTCCGCCCTTCAAGGTCAACTTCAAGGGCAATCCTCTACAAACCTTTCCGTGTCCACCCAGGTCTTATCCTTGGCCCTCACCTTTCAGAGCACCTGACCTGAATACTGTCCCTCGAGCTAGGTCACTTTGGGGCAAGGAGCCCCTTCTCCCCACCACCACTCCCTCCCCACCCCCGTTCAGCATCACTTAGTGAGTGCTGGGTACTGCTTTTCCGGCCTCACTCAGTCCGTGGCACCAAAGCTACCTGATCTGCTTTGATGTGGCACCAAAGCTACCTGATCTGCTTTGATGAGAACCTGCCCAACGCTTCTGTATTCTGCACGGTTGGTCCACCACCTGGAGCGTGCAGGGGGCGCTCGTGGAGCCTTTGCCGACTGACCCTTGACCTGCAGGTGCAGGAGCAGTTCCCAGAGCTCCCCTGGCTCTGATTCCAGTGCGCTCTGGCTCGCCCTGACTTCCCTGTCTGCCATCCCCTGCTCCGACCCTGTGCTGGGGACCAGCTCAGGCCCCGTGCACCCAAGCCTTGATCTGCATTCCCCCTTCCAGTGGGGTACGTCATGGGAGAGCTGTGCCAGTCTTTATGAGCTCATTCCCTCGCAAGAAGGAAAGGGCCACGGGGTCTCGTCCGGCGTCCCCGGCCTCCACGAGGGCTCCCAGGCCCGTCAATGCTTTCCCAGCACCATCCGCCCACACCCACACTTCTTGGTAACCTGACAGTCTGAGACAACCCCTCTTCCTGGTACCACTGCTAATGACATTGCATTGTCTTAATAAGTCCCCAGGGCTGTCAGGAGTGGGAGGGCTAAAAGGGAAATACGGGAAAAAGGCAGCTGCTGGGCTCCTGGCAGGTCCGGCGAGCAGACCACTGCGGGTGTGTGTAGCCAACCGGCATGGGGCTCACACGGGCAGCAGGGGTCGGAGGTGAAGCTTTGCAGCCTTTATGGGCTGGTGGCAGGAGGCCTGGTGGACACTGAGGAGGTCACAGCTGGCCAGACAGTGATGCTCAGGGTGCGAGACTCAGGGAGAAGGACTCCATGTGATTGTGGGGTGGCCAGGGCTGAGAGGGGACAGCGTAGGGCCAAAGAAACAGAGTCTGGTTGAAGCCTTCAAGGCCCTGCCTGAGGCCCGAGGGGTGTCTCATATCTGGAACAATCAGCAGAAAGACAACGGTCCCCAGGGCTGCTTGAAATCAAGCTTGAAGCCGTCTCCGAGGTGAGGGTCTGACGCCAAGGAAGAGACAATGCTGTGGTGGGGGAGGTCTTCCCCTCTCTTCTTGGAGAGCCACAGCATGAGAGTTACAGGCTGGGCTCTCGGGACAGAATGGGGGGAAGGACTCCCCGATCCTTCCACCACCGCTGCCGCCAGAGCCGTCAGGAGTGACACGTGGACATTCTGGGAGTCGGCATCTGAGGCCATAACTCAGAGCCTGGGCCAAAGGGCCACTTTGCCAGAGGAGGGTGGGTGGCTCCAACATCCCCTGGGGTGATGGAAGGTGGGGTCAGCATCAAGGGGAAGGCAAAGGAGCCCCGACCAGAGAGCGGAAGCTCAGCTGTGTTTAAGGAAAGAGGGAAAGTCGTGTCTAAGAGGAGGAGTCGAGGGTGGCCCATCCGAGATCCCTCAGCCTCCGGGGGGCCCGGTCCCTAGGAGTGGTTTGGCCTTGCAAGGGAGGCTGGAAATCCTGAGTCAGGGAGGCAGCAGCTGTTTTAAGGGGCTGCTGAAGTGCCTCCATCTGGGGAGGGAGGGAAGGTGTTGTGGGAGGTGGTGCAGGAAGTCAGCCCCCAGGAGGGTCCCCACGGAAGGGCTGTGAGGGATCTGACTACAGGGAGAGGCCAGGGCTCAGAGAAGAAGCCTTGCGGGCCAGCTCCGGGAGGGGGCAGGAGGGAAGCACGGAGCCAGCCGGCCATTCCAAAGAATGTGACGGGGAGGGTGGTCAGCGGCAGGCTTCAGCACGCAATCAAGTCCCCAGAGTCCCTTGTGTGAGGAGGCCAGGAAAATGTCCAACCTCCCCCCACTCTGGGGCGCCCCTGCTCCTGGGAAGGGGGGGCCCCCAAGAGCAACTCTGATCTTTCTCAGCAGGGTCAGAGTCCAGTGGGAGCTGGGTGAGGGGAGGTGCTGACTGAGGCAGGAACGCAGCTGCTTCAGGGGGCCCAGATGGCGGTCGCTGAGCTGAGCAGGAGCGGACCAGATGGAGGGCGGCAGGGCAGACTCATGGCCTGGATCTGGCCGGGAGGGCTGGTGAGGACTGGTGAGGCTGCAGACACAGCCGCCCCCTACGCCCCTTCCGTGATCATCAGGAATGTGCTGGGAGGGAGGGTTCTGGAATGCAGCCCTCCTCTACAACCCAGTGTCCTACCCGAACCAGGAGGCTTACTCAGAGAATGTTCTCGTGTCAGGAGGGCAAGAAGTCTGTCTGCAGTGACTGACCAAGTTTAACATTTTCCCAAGGGAAGGCAGGGCCCACAGACTGGCATGGCTTGCGCAGAAGGCTTTGTGTGTGTGGGAAAGGCCTGGAGGGGAGGGCCAGCGAGGGAAGGGACTTGGGGTGCTAGGCAGGCTCACTGTGTGGCATGCTGAGGTGTGCACCTCCTCCGAAGCCACAGAGCCGGGGCTCCCCTGCAGGGGAAAGGGGTCCCGGAGTCAGCCCTGTGAGAAGGGAACAGGTGAGGGAAATCAGGGACATGGACCCCGGATGGCAGGAGGGGGTGTTGTGACTGACTTGGGGCCTGGCTGGATCTGGCCTGTGAAGAGTGTCCTTGTCTCTGAAGTCACTCCCAGGGGCCTGGGCTGGGAGCCACAGGCTGGAGATGGGTGAATGGTAGTCGAATGTGGATTGTGGCCTAGTTTATCTCCCCAAAATGATCCCCGTGCTTTTGTCACCGGTCATCCAGGTGTTCCAGCCTGGTCAGTGGGGCTAAGGTAAATTTAGGAGAAGGTGGTGGTGGTGGCAGGGAGCTGGGGGTGATTTGAGTGGCAGGGCCGTTAGTGAGGGCTATCCCAGGGGAGGCGAGTCCCAGGGACTTTGGGCCCAGCTGCTGTGTGCCAATAAGGGGAGCAGAGTGCCCTGAGGTCAGGGCTGTGGGGAAAACTATGGGGGCGCCCCTGGGGTAAGTGGGGCCCTGCCCCTCTGCACCTGGAGACTCTCCCTCCGCGGTCAGCTCCAAGCATCTGGGAGAGATTCTGTTTGGGGTGTCTGTCTCAGAAGCAGCTGTGCAGGGGCCCCAAAGCCACCTTGGAAACAATCAGTATCATCCTTCTAGTCACCAAAGAGCCTGCAGAGCTCTGACACCCCTGCCACTATCACTTGAACAGATTACTGGTACCCTTCTCGGGAAACTTCAAAGAGAGTTATGAAACCACCCAAGACAGTAGGTCTCATTATTTCGTAAGGCTCATCTTATTTTTTCCCCTGGAAAAGTACCACCCCTGATTTGCTATTATTCAACTTGGCTCCAAAAAAGAAAAAAAAAAAAAAAAAAGGTCACTCTCTCCTCAAAGGCCAAAGCTGGGCCCCACCGAGGAAACTCAAAACAACGAGCCCCCAGCAATTCCCAGAGAAAAATCTCCAAGAGGATATGGGGTAGTGGCAGCGCCCTTGGAACACGTGTGGGTCTCAAGGGGAGTTCTTTGCCAGGGAACGGGGCAGTGTGGGGCAAGGACCTAGTCTGGTAAGTCACGGTCACAGGGCAGGTGTCCCCAGGCTCTGTCTGCATCCGATCCACAGAAATGACCAAGCCCTGATGCAACACCACCCACCGGAACTTTCTCCACTGTCGCAGTGCCCGGGTCAGCCTCACACCAGTGACACACCCAGCACCAACAAACCCTATTTTCCCATATGAGGACGAGCAAAATGGAGCAGGGAACACATCTGAGCCCACAGCACCCCCCCCCCCAATCAATTCTGAACTCAAATGCCGCAGTGGAGAGAAGGCACATATCACACGCTTGCTGAATGGCATGGAGTCCGTGACAGATGGAAGATTTGTGATGTACTGATTTCAGATCTCCAACTTTACAACCGTCCTGACGTGGAGAATCGGCGGGAGAACATAAAAGGAGGCTGGTCCTTTAGATCGGATCCAGAAGAGGACTGAAAGGACCACAGGGAGGGGTCTCTGCAGTCTCCCGGTCACAGATTTTGGTCATACATGTCCCAGCTCTGGCATTTTCCTCTCCATGCACTTACAGGTGGCCAACTCGCCACGGAGAGGGGAACCGCTCCTCTGCAAGCAAAGGCCATGGCCGGCACCGCCCCATCGTCCCAGGGCAGGGCTGTGGCGACGGTCTCTGTAGCAGCTCAGGACGCAGCCGAGCATGTGTGGAGTCAACTAAAGAGGCGGCACTCCACGGGGGGGCTTCAACCTGGCTCCCGGGGGTGCACAGTGGGGGAGGGGAGAGGGAGGTCAAGCAAGCACAGCGCGGGGGTGAGGGGGCTCGCTCTGCCTTACCCGGGACAGCTCTGCGCTCACCTATACTGTATCTCAGCCTTCCACCTCATCTGTATTTCAGAAAATCCTCTAGCTCTTGAAACGGGTTTGGAAATCCCTGCACCAGGTAAGGCCTCGCGTGCGCGCCTTCTAGCAAATAAACTCGACATGCCTCTCGGATCCAGCGGGGCCTCCCCGGAACTGGCTGTCTCCACATCCCAGCCCTCCGTGCCCCGCTCTGACCACCCCCCGCCCCGACCTGGGGGCGGCGATACACACCTGGTGAAGCGGACCTCACAGATACTGCACATGTATGGCTTCTCCCCGGTGTGGGTCCTCATGTGCCGCGGCAGCTTCCCGGCCCCCATGATGACCTTGTGGCAGATGGGGCACTGCTGGGAGGCCTTGGGCTTCAGCTTGCGCTCCTCCACCAGCGGCCACGGCGGGAAGAGGCCCCCCAGGTGGGTGGCACTCAGGAAGTTGAGATAGGCACCGTAGTCACTCTCCGCCTTGATGGGGCCCAGCGGCCCCCCGGGAAGGTCGGGGAACATGTCCTTGAAGAAGTCGCTAGGGAAGGGGGGCGGTGGGGGTGGGGGCAGCTCCTCCTTCTCCTCTTCCTTGATCTTCCGGTTCTTGATGACCAGGTCTAGTGGCCCACTGTCCATGGGCTGCTCGGGCAGCTGGGCAAAGGCACCGAAGTCCCCCGGCCAGAGGTGCGGGAAGAAGTCGGGGGCGAACGGCGATAAAGAGGGTCTCCTGTCAGCGATGTTGGCCTTGGGGTACAGGTTCTCCCTCAGCAGAGATTCGATGGAGAAGTCCCGGATCACACCCAGATGCCCAGGGCCGCCGGCCTGGAAGGAGTCGGGGAAGTCCCTGGGTGTGTCCGAATAGGCCTTCTCGGTGAGATGGTCCGTCTTGGAAGGGCTTTGGTGGCAGTTGATGTCCTGGGGGTCAGGCAAGTTTTCTTGATCGGCGAAGTCCTCTGTGTCGTCGTCCTCGTCCTCCTCCTCTTCCTCCTCCTCCTCCTCCTCATCCTCCTCATCCTCGTCCTCGTCGTCGTCATCGTCGTCCTCCTTGTCGTCCTCCTCCCCGCCGTCCCCGCCGGGCTCCATGATCTCCAGACACACGTTCACGATGCACTGGATCTCCAGCATCCTGGCAGCGTTGAGGATGTGCTTGACGTTGGCGGCGGTGATGGTGAGCGTGGACGTGTAGGCGAAGTCCAGGATGGCGGCCAGGGCCTCGGGCTGGACGAAGTCGATCTCGTAGACGTACGGCTGGCTGGCGAGGGCGCCGGCCGTGAAGAGTTTCTTGAAGTACTTGCTGCAGGCGGCCAGGACGGAGCGGTGGGTACGGTACTCCTGCTCCTGGACCACCAGGAGCACGTCGCAGAGCAGGCCGTCATGCCGCTGCTCGTTCAGGCTGCACAGGACCTCACTGCTGTGGTTGGGGAAGGGAATGCCGATGAGCTCGTCGATGCCATTGGCCATGGTCTCAGCCAGAGCCCTGCAGGGATGCACGGAGAGGAGACCAGGATTAGAGGCATCGTCCCGGGAGGGGATCCCCGGTGCGGGCGCCCCCGGGAGGCCAAGCTGCTGGGCGTGGTAGCCACAGCACCTCCGCCCTCCCCTGCCCTCTCCCCCTCCACCAGGAGGTTGGCCTTCCTCTTTCTCGGCTTTACCAAACCCCACCTGCCGCTCAGGGCCCAGCTCTGAAAAGCCAGGCTTTTCACTGTCCAACATGCAGGTTCTCTCCTGGGACCCTGAAGGCCCTCAGAGTTAGGCTTCTCACTGGGCAGCGGGCATCCACCCTGCCACCAAGGCTGTGGAAGTTTCTTGTGAGCACGTTTTCCACTGAATTCCATTTCATTGACGTGGAGCTTTAGAAGCACCAGAAGGGACCACGGGAACCCCAACCTCTCTGCGTGCTATGGGGACAGCGTCCACCACTTATCCACATGACATCCATGGGTAAAGCGCCATGGGGGGAGTGGTCTCTCACTTCTTGGGGCTCCTGCTGGGAAAATGCTCTGGTTTTTTTTTTTTTTTTTTTGTCTTCCCCCCCACCCCCCACCAAACCTATGACTCAGGTAATGGATGAACATCTTGATCCTACTGGCTCCTGTGAAGAGCTGGGCTGGGGTGCTCCCCCCACCCCGTTTATGTTGAACTCTCAACCCTCAGTATCTCAGAATGCGACTGTATTTGGAGGCAAGGCCTTTAAGGAGGTGATTAAAGTTACAGCGAGGTCATATGAGCGAGCCCTCATCTGGTCTGACTGGTAGCCTTGTAGGAGGACAGGAGGCCACAGACACACACGGAGCAGCCACCCCATGAAGACACAGCGAGAAGATGAGTCCAGGAGGCCTCATCCCACAGATACCTTGACCTTGAACCTCCAGCCTCCAGAACCGTAACAAAATCGATCTCTGTTGTTGGAACCCCCTGGGCTCTGCTGCTTTCTTATGGTGGCCTGAGCAAATGGCACAGCTGCTAGGAATCGTAAAACCAATTTTGTGGCCCAGTTTCAGCATGGAAACTGGGGTCTTATAGTCCATGTTTTGCCTTCTGGACCTTCCTTCTGGCTTCCTCTTAGCTGATGAAGTTTCTCTTCTTTTGCACATCTTGACCTCTTTTTTTCTTTTAAATACTGACCTCCTATACATAAATATACCTCCTATTTATGTGTATCTGTGAGCTGTTTCAGATATAAAATACACATTTAAATTCCACATTAAATTCAAATACATCATTAATGTATCATGTCTGTATTCTGTTACCCTCGGGGAAAGGCATCCCCTGCAGGGAGAAGCCTCTTCGGAGATCCCTTAGCATTCTATATATAAAATACAAAGTGTGTCCAGTGAGAGCTGCCAGGAGGAAAAAGTACAGGATGGAGGACACCAGGAATTACCTCCCTGTAGGGAGTAAGACTCACAGCCCAAGTCAGCAGGTCCAACCCGGACAAAAAGCCACCTCAATTTTTATGCCACCACCTAGAGGAGGACCCTTCTACTTAGGGCAAAGCTTGATTTATGGCCCATGATAAATCCTAGCAAAACCTGGGCCATACCCCAGGGCGATTACCGTGGACAGAAGATAAAAAATAAAAACAAAACCTGAAATCCTTGTGCCCCTGTGGGAAGAGCTTTGGGGATCCCCACACATTTATCTTCTGGATGTTTCTACTCTGGGAAAGCAGAGGCAGTGGGAGGGGAGGAAGGGGAGGAGTGAGGAGTGCTGGGCACACAGTATGTGCGAATGGGGTCTGGACGTACCAGGAGCTTGGTGGGCAGTGCAGGGTGCTGGTGCTCCTTCTCCCTTCCAACCTCTCCCATCACCAAGGGCCCAAGGCTTCCCTGAGCAATCCCACTGGTGGGAGGGGCTCAGGAGGTTTCCCAGAGTGACAGCCTTGCTGCCCTCCCACCTTCTCATCTTTAAGAGGGCCAGAGACCCCACAGGCCAGACATTCATTCCCTAACTAGTCACTGGGTTTTTCCCAGTGCCAGGCTCTGCCCTGACCTCCAGGAATGCACAGAGGGCAGACCAAGAAAGCCCCTGTTCTAACCCCGCTTACAGACATAACTGTGATAAAGATACAGCAAGATTCACCAGAGAGAACTGAGAGCTCCCTCCACACCTCTCAAAATGGCTAAAATAAAAACAGGGATAACACTAAATGCTGGTGAAGATGTGGGGAAACGTGTACTCAGCCATTGCTGGTGGGCATGTAAAATGGCACAGCCTCTCTGGAAAACAACTTGGGGGTTTCTGAAAAAAACAAAATATGTAACTACCATTTGACCCAGCAAGCACTCTTGAGCATTTATCCCAGAGAAATAAAAACTTAGGTCCACACAACCTCAAATGCAAATGTTCTCAGCAGCTTTGTGCATAGTAGTCAGTAACTGGAAAACACCTGGATCTCCTTTAATGGGTGACCGGTTCACCAAGCCGCAGTGCATCCATTCCAGGGAGGACTAGGCAGCGATCAAAAGAAATGAGCTACTGATGCATACAATTCCTGGAAAAGCCAGAGTGAAAAAAGCCAATACTGGTAGGTTACATCCTATATGATTCCATTTACATAATGTTCTCGAGGTGGCATAATTATAGGCATGGAGAACATGGGAGGGTGGGGCAGGAGGGAGGTGGGCGTGGCTATAAAAGGGCAACACGAGGGACCCTCCTGGCGATGGAAATGTCCTGTACCTAGACTGTGTCAAGGTCACGATTGTGGCTGATGTCATACTATGATATTGAAAGATGTTACCATTGGAGAAAACTGGGTGAAGTGGACATGGGATATCCGGACGATCCTTTAAAGCCACATGAGAATCAACAAATGATGTCCAAAATAAAAAGTTTAATTTAAAAAATCAAATGATAGGAAACAACCTAAACCAATCAATAAATCTTCTTCCACCCCAATGTTATTTATCGTCTATCTATAGTAGTGGGTGCATGGTGGGGAGAGGGAGACTACTCAGAGTGGGCAGGGAGGACCTCCTTGAGGAGGTGTCCTTTGCCTGGATGGGAAGAAGGATCCAGCCACAGGATGATGTAGGGAACAGAGTTCCAGGCTGTGGGAACAGCAAATGCAAAGTGGGCAGTTCCACCAAGGCACTCTAGGTCTGGGGGGCCAGGTTCTGCTCTGAATGGTCCCATTTAACTTGGCTCTTTTCTACTGAAAAACCATCCCACTTCTACCTCCCTCCAGGAGGCTCAGGTCCCCCTGAGGTCCTACGTAGGACTCCCTTCTTTCTTTCTGACTAGGAAGGGCAACCCCAGGCTGCAGGCCTCAATTGTCCATGCCACAGAGAGAGCTCTGGGGCTCCTTCCTTCCCGGACACCCCAGGCTTCCCTGCTGTCATGGTGGGGGCTAGAGGGAAAGCAGAGGGCTTGAGAATGCCTGGCAGACTGAGAGGCTCCCTGCTGGATGGCTCCTTCTACACTGCCGTGACTGCCGGGTGTCCCAGATGGGCTGCTCTGTGGCAGGCAGGTCCCCCATGACCTTCTGTGCAGTGAGCTCAGACACTCAGGCCTCTTAGGGCTGGATGGCAGGATAGGGTCGGGCCGACCACAGGCCAAGTGCCTGCCCCCCACAGTGGGGCTCCCAAATGAGGGACCAGGACCGTCACCTGGCCTCAGGCCTGTCCATCTTCACAACAGCTGGCATTTAGCTCCTCTAATCATCACCGTCCCTATCTTACAGAGGAGGAGAGGAGGGACAAAAGGATAAATCACAAAGATGTTAAGTTACAGCATAAGGATCTGAGTCCGAAGCCCGGCTCCCCAGGCCAAGCTCTTAACCCCAACTGCTCTACCTCCTACGTCCACTCCACAAAGGCCACCAGGAAGGTCAAGGGTCCCTGCTATCCCACGAGGGGCCCAGACTTCGGGCATTCAGAGTTGCTCAGGGCTGCCTCTGTGCAGGAGGTGCGTGAAGGATTTGGGTCGGCAGGGGAGGTTGGCCCTCCCTTCCCAGGAGGGCCAAGCAGGCAGGGCCAGCAGGAGGACGAAGGCTTGGCCCACCCCGGGAGCTGCAGCATCAGGAAGTCTTCCCAAGCAGGCTTCAGGCTGTGGCTTTCCTCCAAGGGGGCAAAGCGGCTCTGAGACCCCAGAGGGGACCCTGGAACTCACCCACTTTCTCCTGGGGAGCCTCCCCTGCTCCGTACAAGCACCCCCCATCCTGCCCGGTGGTGGTGGTTCTGGCAAAGCTCTGCCAGGCAACAGGGGAGGAAGGGAGAGGAGGAGATAGAGCTGAGGCTCTGTCAGGCTTTCCCATCGCACCTTCTGAGCTGACGGCCCACAGCACTGATCTCAAATGTGCCCCACACCCTAGCCCTGTACCCTCTTCCCTCTCTAACTCCCCGACACAAAACCTGCTTCTCAGCCTCCGTGCCTTTGCTCGTGCTGAGCTCCTGGCTGGAGAGCACCCAGGACCCCGCACGTCCGTCATCCTCCTTCTCCAGGAGGTCACAGCCCACCCACACTCCCAGACTCCACTCAGATGAACCTTCCTCCGGCTCTCAATTCAGATGCCCGGAGGACTCCTGCCATGGACCTCACTCTGCCCTGGACTTGTTTTCTGCGTCTTGGTGTTTCTGCTCGAGATCAGACTGTCATTACGGCACGCAGCTGGTGAAGACCAAGGGCAGAGGCCCAGTGGCACCAAAATTATCGTTGTACATGTTGCTCACTATACAATGGCCCTCCCTTAAAGGCAGACTCAAAGATGTCATTCTTGTCTCCTGGCAGCAAGGACTCATGGCCTTGTGTGGTCCACTTCCTCGTGAATAGGGCTGACCTGTGTAACCAGTGGGATTTGCAGACGTGATGGTGTAACCAGTGGGATTTGCAGACGTGATGGTGTGCAACTTCTGAGAGGAGGTTATAAGGGACCCTCTGGGGGAAGCCAGCTGTCGTGTTATAGGGACACTCAGCACTCAAGCAGCCCAAAGGTAAGGGACCACAGCTTCCTGTCGGCAGCCAGCACCGGCTCACCCGCTGTGTGACGGAGCCACGGTGAGAGGGGGCCGTCCGTCCAGCCCCAGGCAAGCCTTCAGATGCCAGGGACCCCACTGATATTCTGGCTACAACTCTCTGAGAGTTGCTGACCTGGAGCCACCTAGCCGAGCTGCTCCTGAATTCCGGTCCCACAGACCCTGTGAGGCAGCAAATGCCTACTCCCCGTTTAAATTTCTAAATTTTAGAGTGATTTGTTACACAGCTATCAGTAGCTAACACAGAGCCTACTGACTTCGGACGCATGATAGATCTGTGATGTTTAGCAGACGATGGTTAAAAGCTCCAGTCTAACAAAATCAGTGTATTACAAGGCTGTTTTGATAGATGCAAGTCGATGCAGTAAGGAAATGGCCCCTTCTCCAAATTCCCACCCAGCTACCATACGGGTGGCAGGTTCCTTGTGCTCAGAGACACCCTCTCTGCTCAGGTTTGCAAATGGAAACGTGAGTGTTAAGCATCAAGTCCAAATCAGAAAAGTCCCAGAAAATCAGTTCTTTATGGAGAGCCACATTTTCTTGCTTGCTAAGGGCTTACTGCTTTAAGGACAAAAATGTTCTAAATGTTTCTGAGAGAAAATTCGTACAATTCTTTAAGCTTTCTCTTGCCTTTTCAAATAGAAGAGACGCAACCTACGGAACTGTGGGTGGGTGGTCAGTGTCTCATCGGAGCCCCCTGAAGAAGGGAGACTGGCCATTCCTACACTAACTGTCCCTCTTGTCACTCTGGGAGCCCCGTCTGTTGGGACTGGGAATCAGGAGCCCTTCGCTGTGTGGCTTTGGGAGGGCATTTGGCCTCTCTGGGCCTCTGGTTCTTCATCTTATCATCTCAAGTTCACGGAACACCTGATGACTTTTGTCATGATTTCCAGAAGCTGCAGGTGCAAAAGGGAGATGAGGACGGGCCTCCTCCTTGGGGCCTGGGTGGCCCTGGACACAGAGGCTGGCCTGCCTGCCCGGCAGCGACTTCTCATCGGTCTCGGTTCAGAGCTCTCGTCCCATTCCTGGAGGAGCAGATGGAACCATGACCCTGAGAGCCGTTCTTCCGGGCAGGAGGTGGGGCTGCCGTTTGCCGTTTCATTGTCTCTTTGGGAAGAATTGCCCCCTCCGTGCACTCCGGGAGCTTCCCCGGTGACCCTGAGCTTCCCAGGCCCTGGAGGGCCTGTAGACAGCACTGTCCCCAAGGGGATGCCACACCACACCCCTACCTTCCCGCCCAGGCCCTGCATCCCCTTCGTCACCCAAGGCAGGGCAGTGCTGTCTCCAAGAATAACACACTCAGGAAAGAGAATTACACACATACGCATGTGCACGCACACGTGCACACACACACACACACAAACTCTCAGCAGTCAGGAGTGGCATAATGCAAAATATAAACCTCTGGTTAGGACGGGGTAGGAAGAAAACATAGATCAGAAATATAAGGGGAAGCAGGAGAGGGGCGAGAGGGAAAGAGGAGCTTGGAGATGGAGAAAGGAGTTGGAAGAGGAAGGACGCAGGACAGCTGAAAACTTCTCCCGGATGTTCATCATTCCAGGGGACCGCCCCTGGGCCTCTGCCCTCCGGGGAAGGTTCTAGAGCCCAGGGATGTCGGAGCAGTCCTGTCTGACCAAAGCAGTACTTCTCTTCTCCGAGCCTCTGTTTATTCAGCTATAGAATGGGAACACTACTTGTCCCAGGTAGGGTGCCCATGTCCCCCTCTTCCCCAAACAGGGGGACGGGGCATGCCCCCAGTGTACTAGCTAAGGAGGGGAGGAGGTACTCCTATAAGAGAAACAGAAAAGTGGTGGGGACAGGGCGATTGGAAGAAGGCCACCAGGGCCTTCGAGCCACAGCTATGCCTTAGAGAAAGCTATGCCTTAGAGGCGCTTGGGTGGGTCAGTCAGTTAAGCACCCAGCTCTTGGTTTCAGCTCAGGTCATGATCTCAGGGTCCTGAGATTGAACCCGTGTCAGGCTCTAGGCTGAGTGTGGAGCCTGCTGAAGATTCTCTCCCTCTGTCCGCCCCTCCCCCTCGCTGCCCTCCCCTGGCTCACACTCTCAAAGGAAGAAAGGAAGGAAGGAAGGAAAAAGAAATCTGGCTTTAGAAGTCCTTCAGTACAAATTTCTTGAATGTGACTTGAATTTTTGTATTCTTTTGTGTCCTGTTCTGATAACCCGTCAAGCAAGCTGGCTAGAGCATTTACAAGAATCATTGCTACGACCTACCATGTACGGATGGATCGTAACATGCCGGTCACTGCGCCTCAAATCCTTCCTCAGCAAACACAGCTCTGAGCGGTGCCTATATTTTATTGTCACCTCCAATTTAGAGATCCAGAGCCCGGTATGGAGAGAGTGAGCCGCCGGAGCCTCAAGCTGGCAGGGGTCAGAGCAGGATTGGAACCCAGCGGCACCTGGGGCCAACACCCATATTCATCCCTTCCCACCACACTGCCTCCTACAAAGTCCAGCTTGGGATTCGAACCCTCCTCCCCCAAGGTCGTCTCTTACTGTAGAAATTTATCAGAGTCAGGGCTGAGGGATGTGGGCCGGAGAGGGGGGTTCGGGGCTGAGACCCATGCACATCAGGGTGGCTCAGTACCAAGCACAAATGAGAAGTAGGGACAGAAAGGCACTGGACCCCGGTGGCCTGGATGATCAGGCCCGGATTTCAGGAGGGGTCTTGTCTGCACTGTGCAGGACAGAGAGGATTTCACCGGACAGAGGGGCAGGAAGAAGCCGTCCCATATCATTTGGATCTGGAAGACTTTAGGTTTCCAGAATCCCCTCATGCAGGAACTGGTTTTCAGCCAGCAGGGGCCTGAAGTGGACAGACGGCCTTCTGAGAACAGAAGACCCTGCTCGGAGTGGTGGAGGGGGAGGCCCTTTTCTCGGACTGCCTGGGTCCACCTCCCGGCTCCCCTACTGATGGCCCCTGGGACTCAGTATCACCGTCCTCCAGCTCAGTTTCATCCTCTGTATGAAGGGCATGAGGGTCACGTTCACCTCTCAGAGCCATCCCGTGGCTCGGATGAGGAGAGGCACAAGAAGTGCCCTCTGGTACACAGTAAGCTCTCAACCAGTGTCCGCGGTGATGAAGTCCAGGAAGGACACGGACCCCTAACTGATGTCTCAGCAGGACCTTATTGGGAACTGTTTTGTCTTTTGCATAGTTTTCTAGAGGTCCACACTATGTAAGCACCTCTCCCAGAGATAGCCCGAGAACAGCCTTTACGTGCTCCCAGGGCCACCCTGACTCATGTAGGGCGTGATAATCTTCCAAAGCCCTTCCAGGGCTCCTGACTCATGTACTTCTAACCCAGGAAATAGGCAAGGCTGGGATACATTTTATGCCCATTTTACAGACGAGGAAAATGAGGCACAGACAGGAGCCTGTGCCCCAGGTGACACAATGGATTAGTTCTCAAGTCAAACTTTGCACTAAGGTGTCCCAACGCCCCCGCCTCTGCTCCTCTAATAGATTACAGTGCCCCACGCCCCCTGAGGTGCAGGTGCTAGTCAGGGACCCATGTTCTCAGACTGGTTTTACCGGAAACGAGACGTGCATGGTAGGCAAATGACGTACTCCGGCTGCCCTCGGTTTGCTTCTCGGGGAAACAGGGGAGTAATTGCCTAGATCTCACCTGCTCTAAGGCAGGCTTTGCTTCTATGTTTGGGTCAGGTTCAGACTGCCATGAAACAGCCGAATGAATGAGAGCCGTGGGCATAAACTTGAAGTCATAAAGGGCAGCGCGGTGGCTCCAACCCTCTGCCTTGGGAACACATAGCATTTAACAGAGCCCTGTTATTCATAAAGCACTTGCATTCATTCCTCTCATCCTTATATGATTCCCATTTGATGGGATCAGAGAGGCTAAGTGGCCTGCCCCAGGTCACACAGCTAGAAAACAGCGGGCTGGGCCTTGATGCCTACTCCAGTCCCATCTTTTTCTTGTCTTCCATAGCTGCCTTGGTGGTGTGATTTCTGGGACAGTTCTATTGCTTGGATCCACAAGCCCAGCACCTCCCCGAGTCCTGCTCGTTTCAGCAAATCTGGGACTCAGGGTTATGCTTCTATCTGCCAAACCCCCAGGGCAGGCTGGCCCCAGCCCGCAGACTCCTGCTGCCCTGGGAGTGGTCCCACTGGTCTCGAGCCCCAGCTCCTCCCCAGCCTGGGCATGGAGCTTTAAAGCCACTCGGCAGAAGGTGGCCACAGTGAGGGTGAGGGGCCGTACAGGGGCCGAGAAGGGACGTGGCGTTCTTTTCCAGACCTGGCCATGAGGCTGGGCGGCCACTCCTATGGGCAGTGGTCTATGTGGGTCCTGAAGCCTGCAAGGGGCTGGTGGGCCGGAGCAAAAGAGGGGCAGGGAGGCCTGACCCAAGCAGTTGGCAGGCCCCACAAACCTCTGCCCAGGCATGCTCCACCCAGCCCTTGGCAGGTCCCTAAAGCAGGGCAGCCACACCTCTTGGCCCCTGAATGCCCCGGGGCCTCAGCTGCCCCAGTAGCCCTGGCGAGATTTGCAGGCTGGGAGGCTGGGCCCGGCCCCTTCAACTTCCAGCCCGCCTCCCAGAGCACCCCAGGCAGGGTACCCACAGCTGGGAGAAGCCGACCCCGCCTGCTCTATTACCCTGACAGGACACACCCAGGGCCCACGGTCCCCGGTGCACCACACCTCGGGCCTGGGACTTGGAGCTGGCTGGTTTCTGCGAAATGAGTTCTGGGCTTCCTTCTCCTGCTGAAGGTGCTGGCCACAGCAGGAGTTCCGGGAACGCTGGGATTCAGCTCCCTCCACCCCGCCTCACACAGTGTGTCTCCTCTTCTCTTTCCCCCAATGCCTCGTCCCCCCATCCACAGGACAAGACATGTGAGGGCTGGGCCAAGGGCCAGGACAGATAGGCCCTCCTGGGTTTTCATCCCAGCCATGGCCAGAGTTTTCCTGTCCCTGCGGCTGGGGGTCTGAGTGTTTTTCTCCTGTGATCAGTCGCTTGGGTTCCTGCTCCACTGTTCTCTGCTGAAACCCCTGTGTCCATAGTGCTTCGTGCCTGTCCAGTTCTATACTCTGCGAGGCTTATCCTCATCGGCTTTTCTCCATGCATTTCCCGAGGATCCCCGGGACGGGAGGAATGACTTTGCTGATGACAAATTTAAGCTCAGGCTGGTCATCACACCAGCCCAAGGTCACAGAACTAGGTAAGGGACAGAGACCCCAGACCTCCTGCCTTGTAGCCCAGACTGTCCACTGTATTGTGCTGCGTCCCTTGCCCACGCCCGTCCTCACCATCATCACCACCTGCACCTCCCCCCATACCCTGCACCAGTTTGATTTGATGAGAACAAGGTCTAGGACCTCCCACAGGGGTTGGAGTAGGAGCAAAACCCAGGTGGGGGTTCTTCCTACTTAAATTCTTCCTGGGGTGAAACCTGCTCGAGGGGACAGACTTGAGGGGTACCTAGGAGGGTGGCCTGAGAGACGGCCAAGGAAGAATGAGGGGCGGCTCCACATCCCGACATTGGTGATAGACAAGACATGGGGGTATAGGAATGTCAGAGCTGCTCACTTACCCTGTAGAGGAACCCCTCCCTCTTGGCAACAGTGGCCCATAAGCAACTGAGTGAACCCAAAGTGGGTGTATGGGGTTATTGTCCCCAACCCCTCACCCAAGGGGTGGTTTGAAGCCTTTCACTTTGCAAAAGTACTTTCACCTCCTTGAGATTATACCCATTTTGCAGAAAAGGAAACAGAAGTGAAGTGAGGTCAAGGTCATAAAGCAATGTGGTTAAGACTCTCGAAGAACTCGCATATGCCCGCCTTCCCCCTAACAGGGCCATCGATTTTTCTACAGCTGAGCGGTGACCTTGCAGGAAAGATAGAAAGAGTGGGCTCTCTAAGGGGCTGCGCAGCCTCAGGAACACAATGAGGGCCTTCTTCAGTGAGCTGGAGGGCGGCTGGGGGCCCCAGCTGAGCACCCAGCAGGAGGGTCCCCCTGCTGACGGTGGGAGTCTGGGCCCGACAATAAAGTGCTGCCCCTCCCAGCTGCTGTCCTTTCATTATTTACTGATCCTTTGTTTCTTCGAGGACGAGGTGAAGGGGGGGCAGGGAAGACTTGTTTTTAGAAAAATCGCACACCTCTTTATGTTCAAAATAAAGGATTTACTACTTGTGTTTATAACAGGTGATTTCCTGAGCCAGAAAACTCCTTGGGAGGCTTATTAAACCTTATTAAGCCACTGAAAATTTAGATAATAAAATAAATCACTTGTCTCCCATAAACAGCTCTAGGCCCCGTGTTAGCAAGTCTGAGTCTCAGCTGCCTCCTGGGGGGGGGCGTGCTTTTTAGGTGCACTGGCTGCTGGGCTCAGCGGGGGTCGGGGGGTGGGGGGGGCCGGCTGAGCCAGTCCCCTGGGAGCACTCTTCTCTTCACATCTCTGTCCAGAGATGCTGTCTCCTGCAGGGGGAGAGGGAGCGGCTTCACGTTTGTTAGTTATTTAAGGGGGTGTGCGTGGACTCTTGGGTTAAGTGGCACCCAATTTGCATTCTTCCTGGGGATATTTTAGTGTCTTTTCTAGAAGGTACCAAAGTGGCTTGCAGAGCTGGCCAGCCCCTCTGCCTGCGCTCTGCCTGCACATCCCAGTATCCCTGTGCAAAACCACTGCCACTGCCACCCCAGGGGACTTTACAAGGGGAAGAGGGGAAAGCAGAGGCCAGGTGAGAGGGCCATAGCTGGGATGGAGAAAGGTCAAGTTGGTTTTGGGAAAGAGAATGAGGGGTAAGGGCTGAGAAATGCCCCGGAATGCAGTCTACAGAGAGGGGTAACCCCTTTCGGGGAGGAAGGGCAGTCATTGCCCGTGTTTACAATTAATCTCTGCCCTGCAGCTGGATTCCAGGTGACCTTGGCGCGGCCACGTTCCCTCTCTGAGCTTCAGTTTCTTCTTTACTGGAAGACCAGGAGGCTGCTGCCCTCAGACTGAACAGCTCTATGCTCTCCTCCAGCTAATCCACTTAAATATTTGAGTTCTAGGGTTGATTCTTGGATTCCAAAGTCATGAACAGCTCACTTTGGGCAACCTTGGGCCTGCTGCACCCAACTGTGAGTTTCCTGGTTCTGTCCAGCCCTTCCCCGCCAGGTGTGACAGGGACAGGGCCAGGGCACACGGGGAAAGAAGCGTGAACACACTTTGGGCTTTCAAAGGACGGATGTTCCATAAATTCAGGGAGGGATGAGCATTTGGCCACACTGGGCAGAGTGATGGAGACCCAACAGGTTGGTAGAAAGTGCTGGCTGTGTGCCCTCCCCCTGCCCCCAAGGGAGGGGAGGGCACAGAGCCAGCACTTTCTACCTGACACTTGGATGGGGATGGTTGGATGCTCGTGGAGCCAAGTGGTGGCAGGGCAGAGCCTGGAAGCCGCTTCTCCAGAATGGGCACTAATTCATCACAAACAACCCCTCAGGCCCTGTGGGAGGCTGTGGGGGCACAGACAGAGACACAGATGGACAGAGAGACAACCTGTGGGAGACGGAGGGTTAATTCTGAGCTGCCTGCAACGGAGAGCAAGGGAATCAAACTGGTAACTGAGATACTCATCGATGCCAGATGATGTCCTACATATTTTATGCAATTCTCTCACTTAATCCTCTCAAAAACACCACGAGGTGGCCAGTGCCATCATCATCACCCCATTTTTCAAACGGGGAGACTGAGATAGAACTGTGACTCGAACCCAGGCAGCTGGGCCCCACATTTCCTGAACAGGCCGCAAGGCCGCCTCTCAGCTGGTGGAGTTTGGCCTTTCTAGGGAGGGCTGGAGAAGCGGGGAGGGGAGGCTGAACTCCTGGCCGGAAGAACTCGCAGTACAGAATTAACACTAGGAGTGGGGAGTGCCAGCCCAGGGGTGTGGACAGGTCCCCAGGGGGGCAGGAGGCAGGGGCCCTGGGTGGGTCAGGGAGGCTGCTCCACCCACGAAATGATGTGGGGGTTGACCTCAGAGGCACCTAAGCAGCCGGGGTTGGGGCAGGGAAAGAAGAACATTCTGGCAGAGAGAACAGTGTGTGGAAAGCAAGGCACAGAAGCTGGAGTGTAACACTGTGGGAACAATGGGTAGTGGGGTGCTGGGTGTCATGGCTGCTGTTCACTCTTCGGGGAATCCTGGGGGGAATGGGGAGGCGGGGGGGAAGCACGGAGGTGAGGCCTCGGGAACATCGGGACTGTGTAAGCAGCCACGGGAAGGAAGTCCCGGAAGGTTCTGGACGGGAGAGGAATCTGCCTGGCATGGCATTTGAGGCGGGTGTTGCAAGAGGGCTAGGGAAGGGCAGCTGGAAACCAGCTAGGAGACTGTATTTTCAGACCCAGGAAGGAGCTAGCTCCCATTACTCACAGCCACGCTCCTGCCCTTCTCAGGGCACCAGACCTCCCAGACCTCCCAGACCTCAGGTGGGATCTGGTGGGGAAGGGCTTCGGCCTCCTGCTTCGGTGGGGGGCAGGAGGGCAGAATCACACTCCTGGGCCTCGGCCCAGGTGTAGGACGTCCTAGGTATGCCTCAGCCCTGGAAAAACACTGCTGCCTCCCTGCCATTGTCCGCCTCAACCTGCAGACAGCACCCAGGTCAGCCACCCAGCTGGATGGCCTCAAGGATCCCTGCTCAGCCTGTGTTTTCCAAAGGAAGTGAAACCTCAGATTTGCCTCCGATCTTGCTTTTTTTCTTCTAAACAGACGCCATCCACCACGAGAACCGCCTGGTGTTTGGCTGGGAAGAACAAACTAGAAGCTTGCAATTTTCAGGCTTAATTGCACAGTTACGTATAATAGTATTATATAGGACTTTTATTGCACTGGGAAAGTCCAAGCATTTCCTTTTCCTATTTATACTCCAGCCCAGTCTCTCCTTTGCTGTAATGTCCTTCCTTGCCTGCTGCAGAAGCCGAAGGCTGTTCGGTTCCAGGAGCCCTTTCCGAAGAAAGGACAATTGGGACATGAGTGGAAACTCATTTGTCTTAAGTGGTTTCCTAGGGGAACATCAGTCAGTCAATTCATACTGGTCATCAGTTACTCAAATGTTTGCTTGACCTGGGCTTCACACTGTGTGGGGTTTTAAACAAGACCCCAAACCTGCTTTTGAGGGGCTTCTGGTCTCACTGAGCAGGTGAGACTAACCCACATCAAAATACTAGACAGAAATAGGACCCAAGAAGGAATCTAGGGTGGTCTGGGAGCTACGATCAGGAATGGGAGGCCAGGAAGGGAGAGGTGGGGGTCCAGGACCCCAGTGCTGGGCTGGGGGTGGGGAGCCTTCATAATGATGTGCAATAGGCTTTCCTCTGTGAGTGAGCACAGCCCTGGGAGTCTGGCCTTCCCTGTAGTTTGGTTTCCCAATGCAAACCTCGAAAACAGGTGTCTGTCTTCCCTGTATCATGCCCGCACTCAGCCACAGGAGCCCAGCACCAAGGCCTGGGCTCTCCCAGCCTCTGGGGAGAGGCCTCACCTGCCAACAGCTTCCAGAGTAACTACCCCACCCCCAACCCTTCTCCTGCCCCGCCCTGCCCTCCGCTACCCACCACCGCTCATCACTCGTCTTCCCTCCGCCCTAAGAGTTTTGGTTAAGATTATCCCAAATTACACTGAAAATATTCTCAAGGCACAAGAATCCTCACCCACACTCCCCGGTAGCCCCCAGCCCAAAGAAGCCTGGTTGGCCTACCAAGGAGCTGGAATGGGCTCCGTGATTTCCTCACACTTAAGGAAGTCTGGTCCCCCTTTGAAGTCTCAAGATCAAACATACGGAATAAGCGTTAGAAAGTTAAAAAGTTAGAAGAGAGTTTGGCAAAAGCCCATTATTTGCAGAGGATAGAATTGGATACTTTCCTAAATAAACAATGGACAAGTTCAAAAATACGTTAGAGGAGCCCATTGACTTGGCAACAAAAGTAGATGTAACACCTAGGAATAAGCTCATAAGAAATGTGCAAGATCCATATAAGAGAAGTGACTGGAGCATTTTTTGGAGATATTTAAGTGGAAAGATACACCCTGGTCTTGGGTATGGAGCCATAATGCTGGGAACACACCAGAGCCTCCTAAATTATTCAATAAATCCAATATGATCCCAATAAATATATCAACCAGAATTTCTATTGAAATTAGATAAGTGGACTCTAAAGTTCATGCGGAAAAATAAGCATTTAAGAATGGCTGAGAGAGTTTTGAAGCAGATGAGTGACCGGAGTAGGGAGACTAGCCTTACCAGATAGGAAAACACATTATAAAGCCATAAACATAAAATATTTGGCACTGGATCCTGAACAGTGAGACAGATCAATAGAAAGTCATAGACAGTCCATAAATGGCTTCATATAAATTCATATCTGTATAAATTTAGCATACAATAAAGGAGGGAACTCAATTTCTATTTTAAGATGAACTTTCCAATAAATGGGACTGGGACAACCGGCCAAATCATATAGGAAACCAAACAAAACAAAACTTGGATCCCTTACTCACTTCTTATGCCAAAATAAATGACAGGTACAGCAAAGATTTGCAAGTTTAAAAAAATAGCAAAAAGGAAATATCGGAGAATGAGTTTATAATCTCAAAGAGAACTGCTTTTCTTTCTTTTTTTTTTTTTTAAGATTTTATTTATTTGACAGACAGAGATCACAAGTAGGCAGAGAGGCAGGCAGAGAGAGAGGAGGAAGCAGACTCCCCCCTGAGCAGAGAGCTGGATGCGGGGCTCGATCCCAGGACCCTAGGATCATGACCTGAGCCGAAGGCAGAGGCTTAACCCACTAAGCCACCCAGGCGCCCCGGGAACTGATTTTCTAAGTCAGACAGAAAATCTCGAAGCCATAAAAGATTGATAAATCTGACTAAATAATGGCTTAAAAATTTGTGCACGACAAAAATCCCGTAACAAAATCAAAGCACAAATAAACCGGGAAAAATATTTGCAGAACATATGATGAAGGGCTAATTTCCTTTATAAAGAGAGCTTATATTAGATCAGGAAAAATCTACAGCTTGTTAGAAAGATTGGCAAAAGGCACGAACGGGAAGATCACAGGAAAGGAAATACAGACAGCTTTTAAATATGCGAAAAATGCTCAAGATCATTCAGCATTAAATACATAAAAATGAAATAGAAATAGATTTTAATTTTCATCTGTCAGATGGGCAAAAAATAAATTCTGATGACCTAGAAACTCCCCTTCTAGATTTTTATCTTATAGTTTTATTAGCACATGTGCCCCACTTATGGACAAGGATCACCCCTCGCAGCATTGATTCCATGAGCAAAGACGAGAAGCAAACCATATGTTCATCAGTGGGGGGCTAGCTTGACACGTGGTGGAGTTCTAGGCAGCCCTTAAAAAGGAGGGGCACCTGTGTATTGTTATACAGAGAACTATCTCTCAGATTTATTGCAAAGCGTGCTGCCTTGTGCATGGTTTGTTGCCATGTTTGGAAAGAAAAAAATGACTGCATACACATTCTTTGGCAGGTGCATGGGCTATCTTTGGAAAGACACTAAAAACTGGTTACAGGTGCTCTTCAAGATAGGATTGGAGAACTGCCAGTGAGGGGTGGAAGGTAGATTTATTTTCCTATATCCACAGTTGATATAGATGATATTAGAATTTTAAAGGCATTACTATTAAAAATATTGAGTGATTTGGATTCTCTCCCCTCTTTCACAAACTCCCAAATCTTCTGTGGGGTTTTTTGTAATGTCTGATCACTGTCAATCTGTTGAGGGACATTTCAACTACTCTGTCTCAGTTTTTCTGTCTGTAAAATGGGGTTAATCACACTGGGCTGTCTATCTCAGAGGTGGTTGTGCAGATCAGATGAGAATTGGATGAGGACAAGCTTTAGCCGTCATCAGGTCTTGTAGGATACAACTGTGGGATATTAGGGGTGGCCCAGGTTCTGTCCAGCACCTACATGCCACTTAGCAATATTCCTATGGCTAGAAATGGTAGGCCATGGGTGAGAGGGAGATTCTTCTATAGTGGAAGAACACGTGGTTTCAGCCTCAGGAGTCTGACACAGGGAACAGGAGGAACCCTGATATGTTTTTAGCATCTTGTGAATGGCAGGACTCCTAGGACGGCCTGGCTGCAAATGGGGTTCATCACAATAATCAAAACCTACCGCTTCCTAGTCCCCCACCTATTTCACACATATTAACTCATTCATGATGCCCATTCTACAGATGCAACCACTGAGCTCTAGAGGCTTGAAGTGACCCACTCAAGGTACCCAGATGGTAAGAATCTGAGCCCCTGGGCCCTGTTCTGCACAGAACTTTCTATGGCTCCCTTTAGGGCATCCCACCACCCCAGTCTGCCCACCGTGGTCCTTTATAGTCTGGTCTTAACCTTATTTCCCAGAGTTGTCTAACCTCAGCTATCTCTTGGCATTGCCCTCCAAACACACCAGGCTCATTTCAGCTTCTGCACCTGTTCCTGAGCCTGCTCACACCTGTCCTGTGATCCCAGTCTTTTCAAGACCCTCCCTGAATCTCACTTGTCCCTGTTGAACCCAAGGTGACTTTCCACTGTGTGTCAGTCAGCCTCCAAGATGGCCCCCCAAGGATCTTCACTTCCTGGTATTCACATCTTGTGACTTCCCTCTCACATTGTATCAGGGTTGGTCGGTGTGACCACAGAACACAAGGATGTAATGGTGTGTGACTTCCAAAGCTAGGTTATAAGAGACATTGACACTTTCGCCTGGCTTTCTCTTGGAACTCTTGCTGTGGGGGGAACCAGCCGCCATGTTGGGAGATACCTAAGCAGCCTATGGACAGCTCCAAGGGAGGAACTGAGGCGTCCCACCAGCATCCAGCACCAGCCTGCCAGTTGTGTGAGTGAACCAACTTAGAAGCAGGTCTTGCAGTCCCAAACAAGACCTAAGATGACTGTTGTCCTAGTCAGTCAAAATTTTGACTGCCACCTCATGAGAAACCCTGGGCAGGAACTCCCTAGCTAAGCAGCTCCTGAATCCCTGACTAAAAAAAAAATCATGAGGATAATAAATGCTATTATTTTAAGCTGCTAAAGTTTGGGGGGCACTTTTGGTAGGCAGCAACAACTAACGAATGCACATTTCTTTCAAACCCTTTGGGAGTTGGGACCTTACCCCTTTGGCCCTCACCCATTTACTCTTTGCCTAGCTTTTCATGTGTATAATCTTGGATTCCCAACAAAATAGTAAACAAGTGTGGGTCATAATTCCCCTAGATCTCCCATCACACCTAGTTGGGGGGGCTGGAGACGGAGGGAGAGAGCCACAGTGATTTTTCTGGCTTCCTATTTGTGAAGGGAAGGCAAGTAAGTGAGAGGTCACAGCACCCGGGTGCGGGATGCTTCCTGCTCAACCAGGACCCACCTAAGTATGTACACAACTCACAGAATACCTGCAAACCCACAGTCTAAGACCCACAGCTCACCCTCACACCAAAGCATTCAGGGGGGAGCCATCCGAATGTTCCCCAGTGAATCAGATGCACAACCCACAGCCAGGGGTCTCCTGGAGGGCGGGGGCGAGAAAAGAGCCTGGAAAGGGCTGTTGTCTCATACTCACTACCCTGACTGCTACTTGTGATTTATTGCTTGCTCCACACCCTCTCCAAAAATGTTTCTTTCAAAGCCAGAGTGACAGCCTCCTTTTAGCATTTCTGACATTCGATTCTGAATAGATGGGGTGCTTAAGCCCCAGGAACAGTTTAGGAGTTTAAGAATCATAAAGAAAACTACTGTAGAGGGAACTGCTGCTTGTAAAGCAGCCCCCTCCCCACCAGCCCCTCTCGGAGCCAGAGCTGCCTGCCTTGTCCCCAGAGACACAGCTCCGAAACCACCCAAGCTCTTTCCCCTACAGGCTGTCAGTGGGAGGATGTGACCCCCACTCTCCTCCTCCCCAACTCCCTCCCCCGCGCCCATCTCTTTCCCAGGCCAGCAGGCTGATTTTCCAAGACTCATCAAAAAAGCTTGAAGGGAGGAGGTAAGCCCTTTTGTAAAATGGCATCTACGCAGACGCAGACCCCCCCGTTTTTTTTCAGCTGGGTGGGTGGAGGTGACCAAAGATACAATTATAACGGAGCCCATCCTCTCCCGCGAGACCCATTTTACCCAGCGTGTAATAAAGCCCCAGCTCATCCACCCTCTGATTTGGGTCAGATGAGATGAATTTTTAGCTTTTCTGGGGAGTTCGTGCCAGCGGGGGCAGCAGAGGAGGGGAGGAACAAACAAATAAGCTGCGGCTCCCTGGAAGAAAGGAAGACTAGGGAGCAGACAGAGCAGGAGACTCAAGAGGTCTCCCTGGGCTCCTTCCGCCATGTCTCTGCTTCCAAGTTAGCTACCCAGGTCCTAAACCTTGGCTGAGATCATGGGTCTCCCTCTCTTTTGCCCCCTTGCTCCCAACATCAGTGCGCCGTCCCGGGGCCACCGTCTTTCTTATCTGTGCTCTTCTCTCCATTCCTGCTGCAGCCACCGGTGCCATCACACGGCCCTTGTCCACCTTGCTCCTCTGTCTCCTGCAGACAACCTGCCTCCAACAACTGGAAGGCATTACCAGCATGCCTGCCTCCTACCACCTCAGCCCTGCTCAGTCTGTCCTGTCGGCTGAATCTCCCTCCTGACCTCCTCACCCTCTTTCGCCACTATTGGACTGATTCTTGCTCAACCTTTGAGACTTTGCACAGGCGTCACCTCCTCCAGGAAGCCCACCTGAATTAGGTGCCTGGCCTCCATGCTCCCTTCCTTTCCTGTCTCTTAGTCCTCAGCACATGGAGATACAACTGGAAAATGGGTATTATTGTGATCTACCTGGGATAGGAAGTGCTGGGGGTGACAGGTCAGGACAGGGATAGATAGACTACAGTGGGTGTGGCAGGATGGGCACTCGAGTATCAGGGATCCCCCTAACCCCTGGGGTAGGAGGGGCTGCCAAGAGGGAGAGAAATGTGTTCCAGTGCAACCCTGAGCAGCCATGGAGTGTTAGGGTTGGGATGGCATCAGACAGAGGTAGAGACAAGAGTATGTACAACCCTGTTCCGGTTGGTAGAGGCCAAGGAACTTCCCATGCAGTGAGCAGGGGGTGGGAAGGACATCTTGGAAGTAGCTTCAGCTGATTTATAAAGCTTTAGTTATTAAAATTGTAAAAGGAACAATGTGTACCCAGATGCAAACCTCATCAGGGAGAAGGGTTAGGGAGGAAGGTATCCTAACAGACAACAGTAGGATGGGGCAAAAGTTGGGGTACTTATATATTCCCCTAAGAAAGATCATTCCTTCCTCTTCCCCTTCGCCCCAACACTCACCAGAGTCTGCAATGGAGGGGCCAGCCAACTGGTGCGGGCCTGCCCCGGAGTTCTCGGCCCTTCCTTTATTAGGGCCGCTCTCACCCTCTCTAGACTGAGCCCTGGGTCCCTCCAATAGTCCTGGGCACTCAGTAAGCAAGGCCCTCAGGCTGCTGGAGACAAGGGTTGGGGGGGTCTTCAGACCCAAAAGAACCCCAACTCCATTAGTAGGCTGAGCAAATGATTTCACACACACGTATGGCTGGGCTCCAAATGCACACGGATGGGATTGTAATGAATTCAACACAAATGCACGAAACACCATGACTGAATGGTAAGAGACAGGTACAGCCCGCTGGAGGTCCAAGAAATGTATTGAGCTTCAAAAACGATCCTCATTTTGAAAAGGATAGGGCCCCCAGGGCCAGAACTAAGTGCCTTGACAGTAAGACTTGCTTCTCTGTACCCTACACGGGATGGAGCACAGAACTTCAGGCATTTGGCCTATGTTCGTTGACCTTGAAGTAGTCAGTATGACCTTGACCTTCCTAAAGAGGAAGTGACTAGGAACATAAATAGCGAAGAAGGGTAGAGCCCCCAGTAAGCAGCAAACACTTGGGTCTGCTTCACCCTTCTTGTAACCCTGGGCCTAGCCATGCATTGGGCCCCTGCACTTTCAAGTAGCAAGCAGAGCAAAATGCTAAACCAGAAAATTCACATGAGCTAAAACTCCCAAGGGGTGGGGGAGGAAAGGGGGGCGAGGGGAGAATCTTCTTTCTTCCGATGAAAAAATTTTGGCTAGGAATAAAAAGGATTTCCTCTGAAAACCTTGAGCCCAGCACTGCTTCATAAAGGCTATAACCTCAAAACATAACCAACACAACCACTGTGAAACGCTCCATTTTGTTCTCTGATATTCAGTTTGAGAGGGGAGGGGAGCATCCCGTTGGTTCCTCTGAAGAGGTCCGATCCCTGGGAGAGGAGACAAGGGCCCTCTATCCCTCTCCCAGAAGGACCAGAGAGAGCCGGAAGTGTGCATCCCATGGGATTTCTACACAATTTGGTCTACGGTATCACTTCTGTGCTGAACATCACATCACGTCCACCCACAGAACCACCAAACCCTGAGGGTGTCAATGCGTCCGGAGTATTTTTCATTCCATGCACCATTTCTTGAGCACCTACTATATGCCAGGTATCGCATATTATGTATATTATGTTATTAACCTCATTTAATCCTTCTGACAACCAACCCTGTGAGCTGGTTCTTTCTACCCCCATTTTCCTATGAGGAGAGGGAGCCAGGACTTGGGAAGTCCCATGTCCCAGGCATCCAGCAAAGAATGGATTTCCATCCTCCGAGCTCCCGTTGAGAACATCCAAAAGCCCCGTACTGGGATAATGGTGGAACAAGTTGGAAGGACCATCTGCAAACATCTGAAGATGTTAGGATGTCTGGGCCAGACAGGACATTTTCTAGTTGAAGATGCTGAGGCTCAGAGGGACAAAAAGTCTTTTCTGCGTAGTTATGGCAGCAAATTCAGCATGTACTCCCAGTCAGGAATCTGCTCTGGGCTGGGGACAGCGGTGACCACGTGGGGTCCGCCTTTGGCTTCCCTGCAACTCAGCTCTTCACTGCGGGGAGGAGGCCCAGGTCCCGATGGGTGGGAAGAAGTCTGTGACGGTGCCAGCCAGCACTCCAGAGACGATCAGAACACATGCTTCTCACCCCAGAGGTACTCTCCCTTCTTCTCACTGTCCAAAGCCCGGAGGGGAGGCCAACTTATCCTGGTTTTCCCAGGACTTCCCTGGTTTACTCATTCAAACATTCTGGGAATCCCCTCGGTACCCTGCAAGGAGAGACAGTTGGTCGCCCTAGACTATCTCCACCTTCTTGTATCTACCCACTCCTCCGCCTTGGATGGTCATGTGACACGTGTGCGCTAGAAAACCATGTGGGGCTTTGGCCCCAGCCCACCCCTGGAGGGACAGCCCAGCCCTAATCGATGCCATCATCCTGGGTGGCTCAACTTCTGCTTTACATGGGAGAGGGCGGCTCTCTGTCTCAGGCTCCCAGAGGGGCACAGGGCAGGGAGGGGCAGAAGTGGGGGAGGCAGGGGTGATGGGCACAGGAGGGAGGGAGGGAGGGGGATGTAATTAAATTGAGACAGAGGGAAAAGGGAACAAAGGGAGGGGGGTAAGGGAGGTATGGAGAAAAAAGAGAAAGGTGGTAAGACCTGGGCGGGGATGTGTTTAGAGTTACATGGGGCTGTGCGGACCACCTGGGTTGATGTCTCCGTTTTGCAAGTCTTGGGGAAGCTGAGGCCTTGTAACTGGGAGGTTAAGAGCCTCCACCGTAAAAGCCATCCCAAACTCCTTTTTGTACCCAACGCAGCCCTTTCATGGTAGCATGTGTGGCAGGTTCTTAAATGTTCCTTACTAAGGATGGTGACAATAGTGATATTTATCTCTAATAATCCAGACCTATTAAGCAGGTCCGTCCAAGTCAATGTCAACACAAGGCTAGATAATTATCTTGGAAATTTGAGCAACATGGCCATGAAGGATGGGAAAGTGGCCCCAGTCCACTGGGAAATAAGCAGGATTGGCCTTACAGGTGGGTGGCTGCTGGATGGGGTAGCTGGAGGCACCTCATGGAGCCCTACCCACCCCAGTGTGCTTCCACAAGCCTGATACGACGCCACTCAGCTCACCGTTCCCTCTCCTGGGAATTCCCACCACGGGGGCATTTTTCATAAGGAACTCGGTGGGAACACCAAAGCCATTTTTATGCCACACCCAAGTTTGTGAGGACTTCTGGGTTAGCCCAAGAAGAGTAGATGGGAGCTCATCAGACCGAGTGCTTGTCTCCTTGGAAGACCCTGGGAGCCTGCCCCATGGACCTCAGGTCTACTGTCCATGCCACTAGTTGTGGGAGGCAAAGGCGGGGGAAGAATGGTGACAGGAACAGGGAGAGGAAAGGGGCTAAGATGGGGCGCCTCTCCAGGAGGACCGAATGCAAGGAGGAAGAATGGATGGCCAGGAGGGACCTAGCAGTTCTGTTCTAGAGATAAACAGAGGGAATGGCCTAGCCTTGCCTAATACTGGCTCCCTGTGGGTGTTGTTGAGTAGCTAACCTCCCCAATTCAAGAGAAGGACTCCACGTCAAAGATTTCAGCTGCCAAGACCTGACACATCTCTCTAGTTTGGGAGAGGCCTCCACTGTAAAAGCCTTCGTAGGAAACTCCTGTTAGGGGAGAGGGGGCTCCTCCACTCCCACCCCTGGCCAGTGAACTCAAGAGCACGTAACCCTGGTCCGGCCTATTGGACATGGCGGTCGGGACTCTAAGTCTTATGTGAGTGGCAGCTAGCAGTACTGGTTTGTGTCTTATTTGCAAGTCTGAACTCGATCGACACAGGTGTTTGGGACACCTGAATACCAGAGCCCCGCTGGAGATTCAAAATGGAGATCTCTCTCTCTCTCTCTCTCTCTCTCTCTCACACACACACACACACACACACACACACACACCCTCCTGAGAGACCCCATAGTAAAGGAAACTGTTTAACTTTAACTCTGCATTTCCCAAACTTGTTTACTCTTTCTGCTTTGTCTAACAGCTTGCAATATCCTGCAGGACCCGTACGGCAAGGACCCCAAAGGGACACGGGTATGAAGCTGTGCTTCCCAAACTTTTTCAGTTTGGAAATCCATAGAGGAAGTGTATTTTCATGGCACCCAAGAGTATGGGGCTTCTTAGGGGGTTGCTGGCCAACTCAGCTGACAGGATGAGGGGGCGTTGGTTGGTGTTCGGGCACAGAGCTACTGGTCGGGAAGCCTTGGAAAAGAGCTCAGAGTCCTCTGGGATAAAAGCCTGAGGCCAGACCTCCTGGCTCTGGCTCAAATCAGCCTCCTTGAGGTCACACAGGTAGTCACGGATGCCTTGCCTGGGCTTTCCTCTACCACATCACATAGCTTCCTGTCCTGAGCTCTTGGAGAAGAGGTCTTCTTATCCAAGAACATCTGTTTTCTGTCATGGGATGAGGAGGGCAGGGTGAGGCAGCCCATCAACCAATCCACCCTCCGCCCCTGGAATTAGCTCAGGGTCAGGGCCGTCCAGCTCTGTCGTCAGCCCCCTCCTTTCCTCAGCCTCCACAGCCTGGATCCAGCAGCAGCTTCCGGGAGATTCCTGTGTGAGGCTTCTCACCCCAGTCTGCTCTTGTCCTTCCCCTGCCAGCCAGGAATCATCTCTGGCCAAACCTTCAGCTTCGAGGCTATGCACCTTCCGGGGCTCCTCAATGGTTACAGGGCACCATTGCGGCCTGACCCCGTACCCGTTGTGGTGCTGAGAGCCCTGGTTCCCAGCCCATCTCTGGAGTCCTCCATCTGCCCACAGCCCGCTATATCCAGACCCTGCTTGGCCCCCCATCCCTGGCCAGCGTCATGTCTGTATTGCAGAGGGCCTGCTCATGCCGCTGACATGCGTCCTGCCAAGCCCTTGGGGCGCAAGGGTCAGGCTGACTTGCCACTTACAAAATCGACCATCACTACTGGCCTTTGACTTAAAGCAAGCTCAACTGCATACACCACACTTGAGGGTGGACAAGAGGCGGGGACGCAGACGCCATCTCCAGAGGACAGCATCGAGAGCGCACATCCGAGCATGAACAAAGCAGCCACGAATTATAGAGAGCAGCAGGACCTGGATGCCCACGCAGGGAGTCAGCAACCCAGCTCTCACCTCCATGTCGAGGGACAGTCAGTGCACAGTCTCCCCTGCCCTCTTGGCCAAGATCTCCAAGAGCAAGTGCGCAGGCTGGAGAGAGAGGCGAGGCTGGCTCACAGGGTCACAGAGGTACTTCTCTCAGGGTCCTCACCGCGTCAGGTGCACAGAGAGCGAGGAGCAGCCGCCAGATATCGGGAGTCTGCCATGTAAGAACCAGCTCTATTCTCTGCCCAAATGGGTGACCTGGAAAGGGAGCTCAGCCCCCTGGAGTCCCTGCTTCCCTCTATAAGTGAAGGGGCTGGGCCTGCCTTTAAGATTTCTTCATGGTTTTATAACCTATGAATCTCAGACAACTAAAGCAGCCATGGAAGAACCAGGTGCAGAGCCCTGGATGAGCTGTTCTACTTCTGCGGGTCTTGGTTCCCTTATTTGTAAAATGAGGTATGTGATATAATTTGTCAACTTGGCTAGGCCACAGTTTCCGGATATTTGGTCAAGTATCAGCCTAGATGTAGCTGTAAAGGTATTTTTTAGATGAGATTAACATTTTTATCGGTAGGCTTTGAGTCAAGTAGACTACCCTCTATAATGTGGGTGGGTCTCATCTAATCAGTTGAAGGCACTAAGAGAAAAAAGACAGAGAGCTCTCCAGAGGAGGAGAGCCTTTCTGCCTCCAGACCGCCTTCAGACTTGAGCTGCAACATCACCTCTCCCCTGGGTCTCCAGCCTGCCAGCCTGCCCTGTGGATTTGACAACACCCCCAAATCACATGAACCAATTCCTTAAAATAAATCTCTGCCCTCTTGTTCTCATTCTCTCTCTCTCTCTCTCTCTCTCTCTCTCTCTCTCACACACACACACACACACACACACATGCCAGATGACTTTGGCTAATGTGAGGTAGCTGGATGAGTTAGTGGTCCTCAGACTCCCGTCCTGTGGGTTTTCACCCTGACTGCACATCAGAATCACCGCAGGAGCTTTTAAAACCACCAGTGTCCACACCCTATCTCCAGACCAGTTGCATCAGCCTCTCCAGGGATGGGGCTGGGGCACCAGTATTTTAAACTCCTCGGGAAATCCCCATGGGCAACCAGGGCTGAGAACCATGGCTGAGTCACTTTGGAACTTATTAAAAATGTATATTCCCCAAGCTCCACCCAGAACCTATGATTCAGAACCTTTGGGGGCACCAGACTGAACCCTATTCCAGGCACAAGGGTCAGCTGCCCTTGAAAGTCTGAGAACTCTGGGCATGGATTCCCTCTCGGGTCCCTCTCTGCTTTTGACCGTCTCCCATCCCTGCAGTCCAAGTTTTGGGGCCGGACACACAACTCCCTCGCACGTGTGGGCCAAGGATATCACATCAAGAGAAGCCAGGAGAGCACCAGCATTTGAAAAGGGGATGCATTCGGCATCCTTCCCTCCCCCACTAAGGGCACGTGGCACCTGCCAGGTAGGTCACCTGCCCTCATAGAGAGCACACACCATGTCCCCACCCATCTTCGTATCCCCAGCCCCCATGCAGGGCATGGCACAGACAAGGTGCTCACATGTCTCTGTTGCTTCATGGACTGAATGAACGCATTGTCTCCTCACCACGGGGCTCAGCCCTGTCCAGGTGTGTCTGCGGGTGGCACGCCTCTCCCCTTCCGCTAGTCTCCCCTGCTACAATCTAGAAGGCCCTTCCCTTTCTTGTCATCTTGGCAGCTGGCCATTCTCCAGGGTCCGGCTTACAGTCCTCCCTTCGGAGGATCTTTGCCAAGTCTTCTCTTTCCCACCGCTGAGTCTGACTGAACTTAGGGGCAGGCCTGAGAGCTCTCCGGTCATCTCATGTGCCTCTCTCCTGCATCACCTCCAGACTGGGGGCAGTTAGAGGACGAGCCTCCCTCCAGGTTCACCCAGGGCCGGCCTGCGGCAGGCTGCTGGGAGAATGCATGGCACGTGCAGAAGACATCTGTGCTTTGTGGTCAACAGAGGCTCAAGAAAGCCAGCTGGCCCCTATAACCTCTCACACCATCCCACCCGCCATTTTGGGGAGCCTCTATGATCAGGAACAGGGCTCTGGGGTGTGTGTGCTCTTTCTTGGACCCCGTTCCTTCTGAAACCAGGGCTATGCTCTGAGCCAGTACACTATCAGGCCTTCTCACCGCCCTGTGAGTGGAGCAGGAAAAGGGTAGTTATTGTCCCCAGGGAGGGCAAAAATGAAAAGGAGGATGTGGGTCAAGGATGTAGATTAGAAAAAGGATCTGACAGAGGCTTAGGCAGCTAGTTGGGAAACCACTTCTGGGGGCGGGGCGTGACCTCTGGAGGGCCGCGCTCGGCGAGACCTTGCACATCCCCTCCGTGAGGCTCCTGGAGGCTCCCTGAGCCGCCAACCCCACGTTCCAGGTGAGGCAAATGAAGCTCACAGAGCTGAAGTAACTCACTCAAGGCGTCAGCACTCCCGAGTGGCAGGGTCAGGACCCAGGTGGCCGGTCCGTGTGAGTTCAAGGGGCCACTAAGTAAATGACAAGAGGCAGGCGGGGACTCTCTCCTTCCCCCCTCAATAAATACATGGTAAATGTGTACAGTGTGCCAGGCATTGCTAGGCGTATAGCAGGGAACGAAAGTCCACAAGGACTTTAGGGTTGGGTGACTGAAGGATTTGGAATGTTTTTAGGCCATGGTATTCTGGAAGGTCACTAGGCTGGTCCTGCCTGCCTGGCTGTAGGACTGTCTTCACAATGACCTTGCATGCCAAGCCCCAGGCTGTGGACTGGTGCCCAGCCCCCAACTGTGAAAGCCACAAAGGCACTCTCATCAGACATTGTCACTGGAGTCAGGTATTAGCACCACCTCCTCATGGAGGTCCAGAGGCAGCCGGAGGAAGAGATGGAGGAACAGACAGAGGAAGGCTGTGCCCTATCCCAGCGGATGCCAGCCAAGGGCCCCAGCAAAGCTGGAAAGAACCTGTCTGTCTCAGTGTAGGGGCCACACCTTCTCCCACGCAGTGTTCTCCGGAGAAGGGAAATCCCCCGCCCTGAAACAGCACCAAGAGGTCAGGAGATGCCTGCTGAGTCACACTTAGCCTCCCTATACCCTGACTATCCTCTTACAAATTGGCATCGGCCTAGAAGCAGAAGCCCAGAGCAGCTTCGGGGGGCAGGCGGGACAGATGTCTGTGCGTGTTGGGTGGAGAGCATCTGAACGTGCCATCATGGAAGCCTCTGCATGAGAAGCATCTAGAAAGCCAGATCACCCCTGCCCCTGCTGTGCAACCTTCCTCTTTCCTGATGTCTCTGTGCTGATCCTTTGCTTAGCTTCATGCTGAGCCTGGGTTCTCCCCCTTCCCAGCCCATGTCAGCCCAGCCTAGTGCCCCAGAGCTCCCATCAGCTTACGCACCAAGACTTCTCACTCAGAAAATGTGCACATGTCATGTTGTGTTACCACTAGGTTTCCCCGCATGGCCTGAGGTCCTGAAGGGCAGGGACCGGGGACACCTTCCTTTATGCCTGCGGCACCATGCCTGGTCCATCATAGGCACTTAACACACGCAGGAGAAATGGAAGAAAATTTCCCAAGAGCTCTGGATTTTCAGACATTCCTAATGCAACAAGACACACCAGACACAACTGCACTACACAACTGTCCAGCAGATCCAGAGAGCACGGCGCTTGCCCAGGGGTTCTTGTTAATGAACACAGAAGAGGAAGTTAGATTTTCTGAAAAACTCCCAATCGCTTGTCATTTTGAGTCAAGGAACCTGGAGGATGCAACCACCAAAGCACAAAGGACCACCCAACCCCAAAACGGACGAAGGACATGAACCGACCTTTCTCCAAAGATATATGAGTGACCCCACAACCACATGAAAAGATGCTCAGTATCACTAATTGTTACAGACAAGCAAATCAAAACCACGTGATACCACCTAATACCCATATGGACGGCTACTTTCAACGAAAACACCCCAAAGCCAAAAAGCAGAACGTAACAGGTATTGGCGAGGATGTAGAGAAATCCCAACCCTTGAGCATTGCTGGTTGGGGTGTCAGTGATGCGGCTGGCATGGAGGACAGTACAGGGGTTCCCCAAAACCTAAACGAAGAATGGCCATATGAGTCAGCAGCTCCAATTCTGAGTGTATCCCCCATAGAACTGAAAGCACGAGCTTCCACTGGTGTCTGCACCCCCGTGTTCACAGCAGCATTATTCACAATAGCCAAAGGTAGGAACCACCCCGAAGTCCACAGACAGATGGCTGGATAAAGAAGTAGGGTGCGTCCATTATACAGAGGAGGGTATATTAGGGTGGGATATTAGTCACCCTGAAAAAGGAACGAGGTTCTGACAGGCTACATTACGAATGACCCTCGAGGACGTTACGCTGAGTGAACAAAGCTGGTCACAAAAAGACAACTACTCTGTTTCTACTTGAGGAACTCCTTAGAAGAGTCAAATTCATGGAGACAGAATGTAGGAGGGCAGTTACCAGAGGCCGAGGGGACCGTGGAATGGGGAGTCACTGTTGAGTGGTGCAGAGTTTCAGTCTGGAATGATGGAAAGTTGGGGAGCTGGATGGGGGTGATCGTTGCACAACCATTAAACGTACTTAATGCCACGGGATTATATACTTCCCTGTGCATTTTATGTTATGTGTATTTCACTGTAAGTCAGAATAAAGGAATGGATGGAGCATGGATGCCTCTTTGAGGAATTTCTTTAGAATCAGCCAGCCATAATGTCTAGTCCAGCTGTGTGAGATCAGGTGACACTCTGCCTCTCTGAATCAAGTCCCTCCTCTGTATAATGGGCTAAGAATACTCCATAGAGGGGGTAGAAATACCCATTTCATGAAACAGATCTGAAGATTGAGTGAGATGTTGGATAGGAGGTGCATCGCCTAGGGCCCTCATCGGTCACCCTTCTTCCCAGCGGGTCCCTGGGGAGTCCTTTCCGATGGTCTGCTGTGCCTTTGGTGCCCACATCCAGCTCACCTTTCCCAGCACCTGCAGCCCTCCCAAGTCCCATTCCTGAAGGGCAGCTGCCAGCCTCCTGTGATGGAGGTGGGTGGTGGGCAGAGCCCTCCAGGGCCTCCCCAGAGCTCTGGCAACAAGCAAACAAGCGAAGGCTGAAATGGGAAAGGTAGAATTTCACTCTCTGTGGGAAGCTTGTGGTAAATATATTTTTAGAATGGGAGAAGGAAGAAGGTATTTTTAGGATAGGGTACTCTTCCCACTACTTCTCAGATCCCACTTCACCAAGAAGAGCCACCTCTGTGGGGAAGGGAGACGTGGGGGCAGGAGCGGGGAGCCCAGGGGTCTCTCTGAGGGGTGAGGCAGCCAGCAGCCCCTGCAGAGCAAGAAATGACCCCGTGCTTTGTCCTGAGGCCAGGGCCCCCAGGGGGTTCAAACCTCTGGCCAGAGCCCTTCCATCCCTTCCAGAACCACCTCTGGGGAAGGGAGCCTGGAGTTCCTTTCCCCTGGATGGCCACATCCCCATTCTCCCTTCAGGATGACCTGAAAGGGAAGTTTATAAGAGGAAAAGGAATGAAAAGGATCCTTTTTAACAGCACATACTGGGCGGGGGAACTTCCTGACAGGAAATGCTGTGGAAACCAGGCCCGGTCTGGCCATGGAAAACTGGTTTGGCTCAAAACTGGCCAGAGTGGACAGAAGACCTCTCGAGCAGCTGTACGTCGCAATTAAACTGGACTTGTCCGAGGTCACGTTCTTTCCTGTTCCTCTAAGCAAGCAGACACTGTAATAATCTGTACACCACAGGGGAAAAAGGTACCACTTTTTTTTTTTTTTTTTAAATCTGAGGAAAAAACCCACCCTGATTTGGGTGGCAGAGACAGAAAGGGCTACTGGTCGGGCCAGCAAATCAGCCCCAGATGGAGGCAGCTGAGCAGAGCCAGGCCGAGGAGGGCCACTGCCATCCAGCCACCAGCCTGAGTCACCCGGGTGGGGAGGGCGGCCGCAGTGGGCAGGGGGGCGGTTATCTTTCTTCTGGGGCTGGTGTGTGGGGTGCAGGAAACAATAGAACAGAAGAGTCCTTGGGGCTGGGCCTGGCACAGTGTTGGAGGCAGGTAGAGACAGGTTCCCGGCAGGCCGCTCTTCTGCGCCAAAGAATCCCAACAGGCCCTCCATCTGAACAGAGGGAAGGCCTCTCCCCCTCGGCCTCTTCTCTCCTCCCCACCCCGTGCAACAAGACCTTGCAATTCCCTATTCGCCAGCTAAGTCTGGCTGTGGCTGGCCAGCTGGTTTCCGCCCCTGCTTCCCCACCCGCTTTCCCTAAGAGCCAGGCCATCCTGGCGCTGGCATGGGTGGCTCAGTCCTGGGACCCTCTCCCCTCCCCCCACACCCAGGCTCCTGCTCTGGGCTGGGTTCTAGCCCCCTCTCCTCCAAGTTCCCTTTTCTCTCTGCTCCTTGATGCCCTTTCTTGTGATCCCCAGTGGAGATGCAAGCTCTTAGGAGGAAGGCCCTATTGCTGCCTCTTGGCTACTGTGTCAGCCAGCAGTGGGGGGATCTGGTGACACTGTCTCCTGGAATGCGAGCTTTCTGGAGCATGGAGCTCCCCTGTCTTGGTGGCCTTCTAGCTATCCAGCAGTGAGCCTGGCCCAAAGCCGGGCTCCGTGAGTGTCTGCCGTCCGAATGGATGAATACTGTGGGCATCAAGGCTTAGGACATCCCAGCACCCCTCTGAGGCGGGCTTGGTGGCTCCTTGTATAAAGGAGAGGGTTTTTGTGATATCCTTGAGTCAAAGATAGAAGTCAGCCTGGGACAGAGCGCCCTGGTTTTCCCAGGCCTCCCAAACCTTCCCATAATGGAAAGGAGAATAAAGGCCTGCTCTCAAAGAGGCGCAGAGAACAGAACGGAGACGTTTTTTGCAGGAACGTCTCCGAGCTCTGTGGCCTGAGGAACGAGAGAGGGAAATGGCAGGATCGGGGACACTTGTCTCATTGGGGGACGCACGCCCAGCTCTCCTGCCATCCAAAGGCCTTCCCGCTCTGATGGTCTGGGGTGGGTCACATAGTTAGTAATATTCTGGCACCTTTTTTTTTTTTTTTTTTTTAATTCTCAAATTTTCCTTGACCCTTTGACTCCTCTAGTTAATTAAACTCACATCTTTGCCAGTATCAAAACTAGGTCATCTGTTAAAGAGCACAGAGAAGACAGAGGCGGCATAAAGAAGGAGAGAAAAGAGAAAAGAGGTGTTTTACAACTTTTCTGGTATACAGGCTTCTGTGTATTTTCGCAAGCACTGCTTTCCCATCCCACGTGCGGCAGGGATCGTTACAAGGAAAGCGATGTTCGAGCATCAGTATGAGCAACTCCTCAGAATCCAGCACTAAGCAGACTCCTCAGCAGGCAGACTTGGGCTCAACCTATCACAGTCTCCTGGCCCAAAGGCTCACCTTGCTCTACAGGAGACCAGGGGCACAAGAGGGGCCCTCTGGTTTTAGCTGCATCTGTTTGATGGCGGTGCTGGTGATGGCGGCGAGGGTGGGAGGCCGGGGTGGGGGTGGAGGTGTGGAGGGGCTTCTAGCCCAGCTTCTAGAGAAAGAAGCTAGACGGAAGCAAGATGGAAGTATCACAGCCAGCCCAGAGAGTTTCAGCCTCCAGGGGACTCCTTGGTGCCTGGGGCTCCGGGAAGCCCAGTAGTGGTCCTTCTTCCCTGACCATGGACTTGGCTGAGATCAGTGATGATCACGCAGTGTTGGGCTGATTTGTTCCACTTCCCACCTCCCCACAACCAGGATGGGACCCGTGAGCTTAACCTGCTAGCCTCTGGGACAGCAAGAACCCCAGGCCTGTTTCAGGTTCTCCTCAGGAAGGGGTAGATCAGTTCCTCTGGCTTTTTCCCAGAGGTGGTTTCCTCCTTCCTGCATCTGAATGGGACAGTGTGCGGGTGAAACACAGGTGCTGGAGAGAGTCCACCTGCTCTGATGGCTAATCCCTCAGCATCTGCAGAGATTGGGACCAGGGGCTCCAGACACCCCCACTATCCCCCGCAGATTGAACAAAGAATGGGTTTATGGGCACCTAAGGCAGCCTTTGGCACCAGAACTCCGTGCAGAGGGAATGCTTGCTGCTGGCACCTCCCTCCCTAATCCTCCTCCCCAGGGCAGAGTAGGGCAGCTTCACCAATGCCCACTGAGCCCTCTCCACGTGACAGACCTGGGCCAGGTGCTGCTGGAATAAAAAGCAAGGTGGGCGGTGGGGGGGGTCAGGACCCCACCTAATGAGTGGCCTCTATGTCCCAAGTCCTTTGTGAAGGGCTTGACTCCCATACCTGGGTCTGGTTTTGTTTCCACAGTTCTGGGAACACAATCCTGCAGTGCAATGGGCTCTTCATTAATAACTGTAAAGGTCAATGTGGGAAGGGCCTGGGAAAGAAAAACAGAAGGTGCCCCAGGGCCCAGAGGAGGGGAGGTGGGGGTGGGGCTTCTCTTGGGGGAAGGGCTACCCGCAGCTTTCCCGTATCCAGAACACTAACTCCAAAGACTCCTTGCTTTCTAAGCACCTTGATCTGAGACTAAGGCGGAGGTTGACTGATACTAAGGAAAATACTGGTTGGCCAAGTGACCGATCTCTCAAGCAGAGTAGAAGCAGGAACCCCAGGGGCAGGAAGAACAGGGAGGGGGTCCTGGCCTGGCAGGGACCTAGTTCAAGTTACCAAAGGACTTGCATCCTCACTGACCCATTGAGGCCTCGGGACAGCGACCGGTAATGGATTCCACGGTGAACCCTCTGGACTTGCAGGCCAGAGCCAGGGGTCCCATAATGCACTGCTCCACGGAGAGCTCCGGTAGCCCAAGTGCACTTGGTCCCTGCATGCCCCATCCCCCAGAGATCTGGCCGTGCCCCCTTTTCCATTCATCTAATTAAACCAAAAAGGAAGCTCCAGTAGACTACTAACCTGGGTTTAATGCCTCTCCTTATGATCCTGCATGTGTCTGACAGCCTTTAAGTGAGAGAGCGCCCAAGGTCTCTTCTAGCAAAGGCAATGAAGACAAAGTGGAAAGAAATTTATGATCTATTTAGTGTGGGGGGTGGGGAATGAATAAAGAAAGGCAATACAGGCTCATTCGTAAGAAGTCAGAAAATACAGAAAAGGAAAAGGAAGAAAATAAAAACCACTGTCTATCCTGGCTACACAGGGACAGCCCCAAGCACAACTTGCAATATCTATATTTTTATGTAGATAGGTACTTTAAAAATGGGATTATATGCTATAAACTGCCTTATAATATAGTTTTTGCCCCCACTTAACAATATTCATAAATTTCAATGCTGTCTCCACTGCCTTTGCTAGAAAGGAGTGGTTAGGGGCTATCATAAACACATTGGGTGTTAAAGTCAGTACTAAGTTGTTAGTTGACGCCTCCTCCTTGATTTAACTGGACTTGTTGGAAGAGCATTGGAAAGAAACCTACAGTCTAGGAACATATACTGGCAGCCATGTTGAACAATTTTGTCCTAGAACAAATAATGGAGACTTCTCCATCTTCTGGGTTTCTAGCATCCATCTCCTCTCAATAAGGAGGGTCTTCTGGATATCTGGACACTTTTAGAAAGCAACCGTGAGTGGATAAGGGTCCCTGTCCTCTTGGGATTCCCTGAGATCTGTGCCCTGGTCACCAGGGACCCAACTGCTTAAGTCTGTGTTCCCAAGGGAGTTAAAGGGGAATGGATAAACTCGGTCAATAGACACAAAGCAGATGGTCCTACTTCAGGCCCACCTGAAAGGTAAATGTTTTGAATCTAAACTATTTGGTGTGGCTGAATTAACCAGATAACGGTCAGGCCTGTCCCCCATAGAATTTTGGAGACTAATTCTCCCACAGCTGAGCATGGCATGAACCAATCAAAAGTCAAAGGTCAAAAAAGTTCCAGAAGTACTTGGGAATGTCCCAGAGACCTCTTTGTCTTGTGCCCATGAACATTTCAATACAGGAAATTGTTGTCAATTTCCTTGCATGAGTGGGGGTGACATTTAGCAGAAGGAAGTGGGTGGTGCTTGAAAATTACCATCGGTGATTCTGTTATGGCACCATCCAAATACGCCCCAAACCTCATACCTCTCCTTGTGCAATTCATGCACCAAACCAGGATGTGTGGGGCATCCCTGCCCCACCCAGCTAGACCGAGCCTAGTACAGGGCCTGGCATGAAGAGGCCACTCCATGTGTAAGACAGCTGGATGGATGGGTGGAGGGATGGATTAATGGATGGATGGATGGATGGACGAACAGATGGGTAGATGAATGGACAGATGGAGAAACAAGCAGAGAACGTATAGTCAGGGCATGCATAAATGACACCAGGAGGCTTAGCTCCTTTAGCATCAGAGGTATGTGTGGAAGTGTCAGGAGATGAATATTGGAGGGCACTGCAGCTAACTGTGGCAGAAACAACACTCAATGACAATGGTAAGTGTGTGGGCTCCACACCAGCACTTTCTATGGCCCAGACTTGGGCCCTGCCTGCTGCACTGTTGCCTCCCTGCTTGCCAGCATGAGATGGTGGGGAGGACTCATCATAGGCTCCTTTCATCCCACCTTCCACAGCTCCCATAGCTGGCTTCCAGCCTGAGTGTCAGCTACATCCACCCAGAATGATAGCATGCAGGGGTATACCCAGGAGAGGCTGGCAGCCAGGTGGCCAAGGATCTGTTGTTTCAAGGAGCAAGCTAACCTAACATGAGTCTTCTGAGGTGGAGAGAGATGAAGGACCGAATGGATCTCAGGTGGTTCCCTCAGGGTTGGAGGTGACAAGAGATTTGGGTATAGCTGGCTTTTGTCTCCAAGATTGGCCCATCTCCCAGGATTCCAAAAGATCTTCATTCATCTAGGTTCTACTTTAGGGAAGGAGTTCTAAAGGGGGAGAGGCATACAGTCAAATCTAAAGGTGCTGTGTCTCTAACATCTCCAACATGGGACCACAGGCCCCCTTGGGTACCTACAGGTGCCCACACACAGAAGAGGAAGTGGGAGGTCCCACCTCTGTGGGGAGAACACAGTGTGTCAGGGTATCCTTGACCCTGGAGCTGACACCCATACCCACATTCCACAGGGAGCAGCAGACCCTAGCACAGTGGGAGTAGGCTTGCAGGTGCACAGGGGAGAAGTCGTGGGCCAGCCTGTGGCATAGCAGACCCAGAAGGCAGAGAGGGCAGCCCCAGGCCAGGTGAAAGCCCAGCCGCAGGAGCCGCAGTGTTCTCACACTAGAGTGGCAGAAAGAACCAGAGAAATATTGTTTCTGATTACCACTGTGGCTGGAGTTTATACCCCACAAGTATGGCATGGGAGATGTAGGCTGTATTTATGTAACAGTTATTAGGAATTATAGTGGTTTTTTTTTAATTGACGTAAGATTCACGTAACAAAAAGCCAGTCATTTTAAATTAACAACTCACGATATTGTCATCAACAACAGGTGTGATTGTCATCATCACCTGTATTTAATTTGGAAACACCCTAAAAGAAAACCCCATACCCATTTACCAATTACTCCCCACCCCCTCTTCCTCAGGCCCGAGAAACACCAGTCTCCTTTCTGAATACTTCTTATAATTGAGATACAACAGGGGTGCCTGGATGGCTCAGTCGTCAGGCATCTGCCTTCAGCTCAGGTCATGATCCCAGGGTCCTGGGATTGAGCCCCACATCGGGCTCTCTGCTTGGCAGGAAGCCTGCTTCTCCTTCTCCCATTCCCCCTGCTTGTGTTCCTGCTTTCACTCTCTCTCTCTGTCAAATAAATAAATAAAATCTTTTTAAAAATTGAGATACGACATACAACTGTTGTGTCTGCTTTCTCTCACCTACTATAATGTCTTCACGGTTCAGCCACTTTGTGGCATACGTCAGTGCCTCACTCCCTCTCATGGTGGAGTACTAGTCCATTGTACAAATGGATATACTACAATTTGTTTATTCATTTACCTGCCGATGGATAGTTGGATGGTTCTACCTTTGGCTATGATAAATACTGCCGTGAGCACTTGTGCACAAGCATTAGACTGAGTCCCTGCTTTCCCTTTGTTTAAGCATCTGTCTGAGAGTGGAACTGCTGGGGGCATTGTAGAGTTACTGGAGCTACAGTGAACTGAAAGGTCAGTGATTCCAACATTACAGACAGGGAAACTGAGGCCTGGAGAAACGATCCTCCCTGCTGCGGGTCACCCGTGCGGCTGGATGTGAGGTGTGGCCAGAAGCCGAGGTCAGAGGCTCTTCTTAGTTCAACCACATGTAAATCGTGACCTGTCTGTGGCCTGCCCTGTGGCTTCTGTGGTGTCTAATACACTCCCACTTGCATGTGATTGACTCTGAATATTTATGGAGTGGATGAATGCAAAAAACAAAGCAAAACAAAAACTCCCTCTAGTTTTTAAAAATATGACTCACTATGAAAAGGGAAGTGTCCCTTATCCCATCTCGAAGGGTCAAATCATCTTGAGGTCAGAATAAAATGAGCCCAGCGTCCACATCCCTTGGAGACAAACACAACCAGAGTGGGAGCAGGGCCGGCTTGTCACTCCATTCTTTCATCTGTTCCTTCCCAGCTACCTCCACTTCTCTTTGTCACCTCCCTCAGGAAGGGGTGAAGCTGGCCGTGCCTTAGAGTGAGCCACTGTGGCTCTAGGAGAAAGTGGTCAGCTCACCCCTCAGCCAGAATCTCTTAGGATCCACACGCACAGCAGAAGGGCCCCTCTGGGCCGGGTGGTGGGCTCAAGCCCACTGAATAGGCCAGCTGACCTATTGGGCTCTCATGGTACCAAGCGAGTCCATCATGTGGGGCATGATGGGGTCCCAAGTCTTCCTGCCTGGCAAGCGACAGGGGGTCTGGGAAAAGGGTCTGTGCTAGTAGACACCAGGAGTCTCCGCTGGCAAGAACGCCTAGTCCACTGAGCAGTGAGCGTGTGCCCAGCGGTTAGAGAGCCCGGGCCAGCTCCTTCCTCGCTCTTCCGCCTCCTCCACCAGCTGCACAAGGCTCTCCTAATGACCCTGCTGCTCCTCCAGACGCAGGGAAGGGGCGTCCCCACACACTGGCAAGCCCTGCCGACATCCTAATGGCTCCTCTGGAGCCCACCTGACAGGGAAGGGCCTTCTGCACGTCTCTACCAGCGGCGAGATGAAAGCCCGGGTCCGACCAGCCCTGCGTGGAGGACAAGCACTTCTGAGCTAGCTGTCAACCTCGGCACTCAGGGCCCTGGGCCGCTTGAGGTCATCGGGGGCGCCCATAAACGACCGTGTGTGGGTCTCACCTCACGCTTCTCACGGTTTTCCGTGGACTCCAGTGAAAGGCCACAGGCTTTGTGTACTGGCATGCGGACGGAGCTAAAAGAGCCACGGAGGGCTCTCCACAAAAGGAAGGAGCAAGGACGGGCTTGGGGTCCACCTTATCCACTCTATTCCCCGTGCTGTCCCTGCCTGGCTGCGCCAGTCATCTTACCTCCGTGGGCCTCTGTTCCTGCAGCTGTAAGGGAAGGAACGGGCTCTGTACCATCCCCAGAAGCTCTACAGTGCCCTTGGCGGTGACCTCCATGCCCCGGCATGTGTGCCCCTGACACGGATGTGGGACAGCAGGCTGTGGCTGTAATGTGACGCGCAGGCTGCCGTGTGCGCATGGCCGATCCCTGTCGCGACGGCACACAGCTAGCCCCCGAGTCCACGATGGCCCCCTGCTGAGACCTGCTGAGACCTGCTGCCAACCTCTCTGTATTCCTCCTTTGCCTTGGCTACTCCACAGAACCGGGACAAGCCCTCATGCCCCCTCCCATCGTCTCCTTCTCCACTGGGTTCATGCCTTCTTCCGTCCACTCCTCCTCTGTGCAACCTCTCAGCAGCCTTCCTTCAGCCACCTGTGGAGCCAGAGACAAGCAGACCTACAACTCTCCCTGGGGAGCCCACGGCCTAGAGCGTCAGGCAGCCCTGCGCTCCAGTAAACAGACTCTGGGGGGTCACGTCTGAGGATAAGCATGCTTACTGGGGAATAAATGGTGGGGGCGGGGCGGATTGGAGCCACCTTAGAAGAAGTGGCCTCTTGGGGAACAGGGAGGACCAAAGCCAGGCGGCCCTGGTTGGCTGCCCCTACTGGAAGTAGGGGCAAGGAAGTGCCCTCCCAAAGTGCAGGAGGAAGCCACACTCTCCCTTACCCACCAACCCCCATCACCACCCCAGGCAGCCCCTCTTCCCCCTGGCCACAGTGGCTCTCTCCTTCCTGTCTCTACAGACCCATGACGAGCATTTCTCCGCCCCTGATGCTGATGGTTTGCCCTCTTATGATTGATCCCATGAGACCCTGGACCTCCTCTCAGAGTCCTGTGCCTTCCAGAGTCAGGGCTGGGCATGGGGTTGTGACGATGCTCCTTCTAGGGACTTCTTTCCAACCCCCCATCAGGGGCTTTCTCCCATTGGCTTTACCCAGTCCCCCTTCCCCAATTCCGCCTCCTGTCTGCAGGTCAGCAGCGCCAGAGTCGGGTCCAGCTCAGCAACACATTTTGAACCCATGCTACATGCGACTCTATGTCTGAGGCTTCCGCATGGAAGCCACTGGCCCTCCGTCACTGTGGGCACATAAAAGTAAGTCAGTCAAATGAAGATGGGCTGTGGGTCTAAAATAGATACAGGATTTCGAAGACTTCATACCAAAAAAAGAAAAAAAAATGGGGGGGGGAATAGAGCACTCATAACTCTTACATGAATTACATGTTGAGATAATAATGAATATACTGGGTTGAATAAATGAATATACAAATATATATATATTATATATATTATATATATTATATATATATATAAATGAATATACTGGGTTTAATAAAATACACCATTCAGGTTAATATCACCTATTTCTTTTTCTTTTTTCAATGTGACTACTAGGAAGATTTTTTAAGTGCCTATAAGACAGTGATGGTCTATACCCTCGGGGACGCCAGGAGAGGAAAGTTTGTTCCCACACTTCGGGCTTCACGATGGTTTGGGGTCTGGGGCATTCCAAATGAGCTGAAATTAAAACAGTCTCCCCAAAAGTACTTGTTTGCCACATAACTGTGCACCATTTTCTTGTACCACTTGCTTGGAGAAGATTCCAACATGCCAAACCTTCAATAGGGCAACGGAGCGGGGGAGCATCTGGGACTGGACGGGGGGTCTGATCCATCATTTTCCTCCACGGTGAGGCTACAGGTGAAAGTCTCCCACAACAGTCTCTGGCTGTGAGCACAAGGTTGGCCATGCTGGGAGCTTCTCAACCCACCTCCGTTCCTAGCAATCATGTCACTTATTGGCAGGGACCCAAACAAGACGGAGCCGTCACTCCGACCCTCCGTGGAGAGGAAGCCAGCTCAGAGAAGTGCCGGAATCTGGCTGAGGAGGGAACGGCCGTGCAGGCTCAGCTCCTTGGCTGCCCTCTGGGATGTTTGGCTGTGGTGAGGTATTGGTTGGGGGAGTCGTAGTATGTGACCAGAAACTCAGAAAGGAAGAGACAGTCCAGGCAAACAGCACACTCTGAGTTCCTTCCACATGCCGGATGCAGGTTTGAGGAAATCCCACGATCCTCACCACGCCCCTGCTCGGTGGGTGTGAGCCCAGTTTATGGAAGAGACGATAAAGGCTCAGAAGGTTCAGGGACCCAGTCTAGTGTGGGCTGCTTCCCACTGCCCCTCCACGGAGAGGATCCGATGCATGAAATTGTTGGGGAATGGGGCCTGGCCCAGAAATCAGGCCACGTGTCCCAGATTCAAATCTCGCCAGATTCAAATCTCGCCAGTGCTTTCCCCACCCGAAACTCATTGTTCTTGAGAAGAAAACATAGGCATTTGTGAATAAGACTAGTGTTTAACTTTAAGACTGTAACTCACTAACATTTTCTTCATGATTAGGAAATAAATCTGTATGTGCGTAAAACTGTGAAAAGTTTGAATATTTATTTTAACTACATAATGAGGCATGTTGTTATTTTCTATTCTATTTTCTGTCTCTCTCCGTGTTTTTAAGCTGGGAGATGGCCATCCGCTAGATGAATTAAATGACCCATCATAGTTTCTCCCCTACAGTTTGAAAAACATGGTCCTACACGATTGATTTCCAAGTGCCTGTCCAAAACTAATATCCTGAGGGTCTCTTCCTGACGCCACACCGAAAATCTGTGAGCAGGTCTCAGATCAGCTTTCTTTCCTTCTCAATAATCCTCCCGCCCCTCCAACTCCTTTTCTCCTCCCCTCATGCGCCAGCCAACCCCTCCCCCCACACACACAGGTGAGGCAGAGAACAGAACACGATTGTCTGCACTCGAGGACACGCTGGGACCAGAGATTGGGACCAGGAGGCTACTGTATGAAATGTTGCCTCTGACCCCCAGATCGTCCTTTCTGGAGGCCATTCGCTGAGATACGGATATCTCTGTATTATAATTGAGTACTTCTCTGTGATGGAATTGGTTGTAACAGGGGTTTACAGGAAAATGTGTTTCAGAGCCCCCAAAAAAGAGGGAACTGAGTAGTTTCCTGGATTGTTAAGTGGTGCCTGTACAAGGTGACCCTGGTATTCCTTCTGATTTCAGGTAATAAACTGCCTTATTTCAGCAACCCCTTTTCCTCCTACCTTGTCCCTTCAGCGGCCTAGGATGAGGAGCTGAACGTGCCCTAATCCCACCAGTGAGTGCTGAATTGTGTTGGCAGAAACAGACCTTTAAACACAGCGAGATTCTGTCTGGGGATTTGTTGGAGGGACAGCCTTAACCAGAGAAGGAAGGAGTTGCTGCCAAGTGCCTGTGGAGAGCCTCTACACCTAAGCATTCTGGAAGCTTCTGTGGGCATGTGGCCTCTTCTGCATCCAGGTTTCTTGTCCATTACCCCTGGATGGATGTCCCGCTGGGAAGTGTGGCTTCCTGAACTGGGAGGGAAGCAGGGGCACAGGCTCCCAGCCCCATGGCAGCTAAGGAGGATTGTGACGGGTGCTAGGGGAAGGCAGGAGCCCAGCGGAGGCTCAGCCTTCAGAAGGCCAGGGAAGGGAACCAGCACCGAGGAGCCTAGACCAGCAGCCAGGAACAGACAAAGAATGAGGTCCTGCCAAACAAATGTCGCTCCGAGCCGACTGCTGGATGTTCTAGTGACCCTCTCTACCTGTCGCCTTGATGAGTTAGTGCTCTGTTTCACTTCTCACTTTCTTTTATTTCAACTGTCATATTTGGACCTATTCCACCTTTGGCTTTGGGATAACTCTTAGGAGTGGTGGCAGGTGACATTTGGGGTCCTGGCCAGCCTTCCTTCACTGCTCCTGTGCCCCTCAGGCCTGACTGCAGTGGGGGCAGGAAATCTACACTTCCCCCGGCCATGCAGCCTACCCCCGGAGATCCCAGTGCACCGTGAGCCAGGGATGGGAACGTGGCCCAGGCCCCAGCACCAGGTCTGGGTTTTGCTTATACAGACTCAGACCCGGCAGGGCCCAGATGGGCTTCTGGGGCTCTCTGGGCCAGGGCGGAGCTCTCCCACATGCTTCTTGCGTTCTAGAGCACCTCGTTTGCAGCACCTGGCAGCACACAGGCAGAAATGACAGCTGCTTGCTTGGGGTGGGGTATCAGGAGCTAGAAAGAGCCTCTCTCACCCTGACCCTTTTCCTATTTACCCCCAGGCCTCCATGTCTGTCTGATGCCCATAATCCCACAATCAAAGCTTCATACCTTTGGGGCAAGCCAAACTTGGACTTCAGCTCATATTAAAATGCCCATCCCTGAGAGTGGTGTCATTAAAATCTTATCAGTCATTCACCTCTTAGAATGAATGAGTTCATTCAAATCAATTCAGCTGAACTCAAGGACTGAGCTTGGGTCTGGGCCTCTGCTGGGCCTTAGGGTGGATGGAAAGGTGAGAAGATGCAGTCCTTGCTTAAAGGCCCATAGGCCTTGGGCTCTTTTCCTGAGAGCAGGCTTTGAAGAGGGGATGGGAAGTTTCCAGAGAAAGGAGGAGGGAAAGACGAACTCCATTTCCCGACCCGGGCATGTTGTGTTGCATGCCCACAGGGACTCTTCACCACCCCCTCAGTAGAATTTTCTTCACCAGAAACATCGGTCACAGGCTAATCATGGATGGGAATTCGCACTGTCTGAACACATGTGAACTAATAAGGAGTAGAGGATGTAAAAACACAGCCCCTAGTCCACAGTTTGCATTCCTGCTCTGCTCTGTTAGCTGTGGCTCTGAGTAAACGATCTAACCTCTCTGTGCTTTAGTGTTCTCCTCTGTCAAACGGGGAGGTTAGCAGTGTCGACCTCCTAGGGTTGTTGTGAAGATCAAAAGAGTTGGTAAGCTGGGTGAACGTATCATTAGTAGTTTCTAGAATCACTGCAAAAAGGTGCAATTGCCTCCTGCTTCATCAGTGGGCCTGTGTATTGTGCTTGCTCCCAGATAAGGTCATGGACAAGGTGATGAGATGTCATAGATTGGAACAGTCTATCTTATGATAACGAGGCAGGTGAAGCAGCAGAGCCTGGGACAGACTCAAGTTTCTGAGAGAGGACAGCAAGGGCAGAGGGTGGGCCTGGCTGTGACTACCGAGGGCAGCTTTGGTCTGGAAGCCACATATGGGATCCAGAGACCACACACCATTCAGAAAGGCTAAGGGGCTAACGGATAGAGGCACAGGCTTTGCCACAGGTTACCAGATGATGAAAGTGCGTCATTAGGGGGAAATGACGCTTGGCACTCACTAAGCGAATATAGCCAGGCCTGCATGTCTCAGGTGGTAGGTTCCCCCAGACATGGAAGGACAAGAGCAGGCAAGAGCGTGAGCACCCTGCTGGAGGGCGGGGTAGGGAAGCCCCGACGTCCCACCAGGAGAGGGATGGCATCATGTCATCCTTTTTCCAGCGGCTTCGGGCAAGAGTTTGGATATGGCTGCGGGTCAGATCCCAAACCTCCTGCTCCCTTCACTAAATTATGCTACCTTGTTAAATAGAGAATTTTACTTTTATCCTCACATATATATTTGATTTTAAAATTTATACATGTTCATGAATAAAACTTGGGAAATAAAAAAAAATCACATTAATAAGAAGAGACTGATACTTCTCTGTCTACCTCCTAAGATCAATTCTTGTGAGAAAAGAGTTGATAATGTGAGTCCAGCGCCTGGCTGGTAGGCGTAAACATTAGTTAGACTTAGTATCCACTGGCAAATCTCTTCAGGGGAAACTGAGTGTGGATGGTGGGGAACTAGGCTTTGGGCTCACTATAGGGAATGCTGGTCAGGGACAGACTGTGGAAACTCTTATGGATATCTGGGGTCTTCAGAGCCTCCTCCCTCCTCTGGCCAGGGCCCCGGCCTGTGTCCAGTGGCAGGCTCAGTGACCCTGGCCCAGGTGGGAGGCCTCTGAGGGGCTCTGGCTCCTTCTCCAGGCTATGCTCCAGGATCCCCGAGCTACATGGAGATCCCTCCTGACCATTCACAGGCTGTCTCAGCTAGAAGTCATCAGAGGCCACCACTGATGGATGGCTTGTCCCAGGCAACTCCTGGTTGTCCTGGGTTGGTGGGGGCAGAGGGGCAGTAGGACTGCCTGCCTTCTCTCCCTGCATCGCTGAACATCACCGGCCAATTCACCTTAGCAAACAGTTTGGATAATGTCATTCTGCAGCTCAGCCACCTTCAATGGGTGATTCGTACTTTGTACTAACTATGGGTACTTGGTGCTTAGTACTACACCCCTGGCATGAAGGACGATTCCTTAACGGGGCATTCACTTTGCCCCCACCTCCTTCCTGGGCTTTTCTTTTCCTCCCTGCTGTATGAGCATGATAGCTACAACGAGATTCATTGAGCTCTGAGGCTATGCTCTGAACAGCCTCAGGAGGTAGATACTAGCACATTCCTCCTTGTAGGGATAGGATACTGAGTCACACAGAGGTTAGAAAACACACTCAAGGTCACCAAGCTCATTGATGGAGCTGGGATTGAACCCCAGAAGCCAGGCTTCAGAGCAGGCCTTCCATTCTGCTGTCCCATGGGGCCACACCCAGTGTTCTGTCAGCCAGGTTCGCTTCCTGTTCTCCCAACACCCGGTGCACACGGTCCTGCTGCTCACATCCACTCTTCCATTGCCCGGGACACCCTGCCAGAGTCCAGTCTCTCACCACAGTGCAGTCCACACTTCGGGGGTCACATGGAATCAGTGAAGAGTGCTCTGCGCTCGGGCGGAAGACATCCTCCCCTGTTTGCGGTTTTGGTGATGCACGCGAACACCGTTCCACCTGCCTTATTGGATGCCAAGGGCCCCTCTGTGCATCCTTGACCTTCTTACAGCTGCCCGAGCAGGCTTGCGATTGTTTGTTAAATGAACGAATATAGGATGTGCAACAGGTTGTGAACTTGGCACACGCTCTAATCCAAATTAATCCAATTCTGTGTTGGAGGGGGTATTATTAGTCCCATGATGCAAACAACAATAATGATAATAATGATAGGTCCCATTTAGTAAGTGCTGCCTCTGTGTCAGGCATGGTGCTAAAGGGTTAACATATATTTTCTCAGTAACTCCTTCCCACTATTCTGAGAAGTAGCTTCAAGTACCTCCACTCTCCAGATGTGAATACTAAGGGTGTTGCCCAGGAGCTGCTTGGAGCCACCACTGAGTTCTCCAGGGCTGACTCCTCAGCCCTGGCTGTTTGCTGTTGAGAACGTACTATCCTCCCAGGCCTGGAGGAGGCACCCAGAGACACGCCCCCCCAACCCCGCCAAGAAAGGAGGACATCCAAGTTCTATGAACAAAGGCAAGATATGCAAAAGTACCTGTGACTTTAGGTGACAAGGAGGACATTGGGTTTCCTGTGAGAAGGCAAATTCTCTGAGTTAAGAAGCTGAATACAATGTAACCTTAAAATACGATTCTTGGGGTGCCTGGGTGTCCGTCGGTTGAGCATCCAACTCTATTTGGGCTCAGGTCATGATCTCAGCGTTGTGAGATCAAGCCCCATATCTGGCTCCAGGCTGGGTGTGAAGCCTGCTAGGGATTTTCCTTCTCCCTCTCCCTCTGCCCCTCCTCCTCCCCAAAAAGGATTCCTGCCACTTAAGTGTTGGGGGACTTAGAGCCTCCTTTCTGGGATGCATTTGCTTTAAAAAGAGGCTATGTTCTTACACTTGCTACTCTCCCACTTCTCAGATCTGTTCGAAGTGGTCAGAGCTAAGTCCCCTCTGAGAGCTGGGCTCCAGAGTGCCCCTCTACCCCCGAACCCCCAAGCCTGCCCAGCTCCTGGGAGCCACTCAGTGGCTGCTATCCGGTGCCTGCTAATACTAGTCTCTGGCCCAGGACGGATTAGATCCCAGGGAAGGTACCGTCCCCAATTTTTCTTATTTCTCAGGATTCGCTTTTGCCTTTTGCCTTATTCTACTTCATTCTCTCCTTGCTATTTTTCAAAGCTACCCTTTACTTTTCAAAAAGACCCAAAGTAGCAGGTTTACATATACACACACATTCATACACAGGTGTGATCGACAGCGGTGCTGACACCCCCTTCCTCAAGGTCCGACTCTGGAAGTCCATTTTCGGTGAAACGAATTCCATGCCAGGCTGAGCCTACAGTGCCGGACAGACTTAGGATGGGAGAAATGGTTATGGTAACAGCATAAAGATTTGGTCTGGGTCTTCATGGAGTCTCACAGTCTAACAGGAGAGGAAGAAGGCATGCCGCCCAAATAAGCAAGCTCTCCCTCGGTTCCAGCTACCCTGGGCCCCACCAAGTGAATGAAACAGTTGTAAGCTTGTAAGCTGGCCCCATAGGAGCTGGAAGAAGGACACGTTGCCCTGGCTTGGGCTGTTACAGAGCCTCGGTCTTGAAGGATGGACAACATTTACAGACAGATAAGCTCTCGGCTGAGAAGGGGGTGGCCAGATGGTCCACGAAAAACAAACAAAAATCAAACCTGTATAAACAAAGGAACAATAACAAGAACGCAGGTGGTATGTCCAGATGATCAAGGGGTTCCATATCGATCCATGGGATGGACTGATAGAAACGGTGAGTGTGAACCTGACAGTAGGCTGGGGGGCGTGGCTGTCAAATCCTGGGGCTTCTGCAATGCCAGCCTAAGGAACCTGGCCTTAATCTGATAGGCAATGGGGAGCCACGGAGGACATCTGGATGCAATAGTGATGGACTGGAAAACAAATCAGCTGGTGGGGGTGTGTCGGCCACGTCTTGGGATGTGGGCTCCTAGCCACAGAGGGACAAGGGCCTTGAAAAGATGACCTGCCCTACACCCATTATTTCAATTAATCAAAACAATCTGGGTCACTGCTTATGTGAGGGCTATGGTGCCCCCGCCCAGGCTTAAGGGTCAGGTTCAGAAAGCCGGGCCCTGGGTTTGTCATTTCCCCAACTCTGCCAGGTGGTTCTGATGTCCCTGAGAGCAGGGCTCCTTCCTCGCTCTGTCCAGGGGATGCTGTCCACCCCAGAACTGGAATCGCTGAAATGCAGATTCCCATTCAAGAGGCGTAGGGAGGAGCCTGATTTAGCATTTCGAATCCGCTTCCCTGGGATGCCCATGCTGCAAGTTCAAGGGCATGCTCTGATTAAGCAACCAGGAGATGAAGTTTTGTCCTAAACCTAAAAAGTTGTTTTCTACTCTTCAAGGCTTAAAAAACCACCCTGCTACCTGCCTCCTTCAGCCTAATGAATCAGACGCTGGGGGTACAGCCAGATCTGGGAGAGTCTTAAATCTCCCTGAAGCCGGGGCAGCCAAGGGCAGAGTCTCCATCCCTGACTCTGGAAGGTGAGCACTGGTCTCTGCAAGGGCGTCAAGGGTCGTCCCAGGATCCAGAGCTGGGTGCTGTTGGCAGGGGTGTGGCCAATAGGCCGTGCAGGGGGCTGGGCAGCCCTGAGCCTTTCCCAGCCCTTGGCCAGCAGCCCGCACTCAGGAAGCCTCACACAGGGTGGGACACAGGCCTGGAAAGTGACGGGAAAACATCCACATCTAGAGACAGCATGTGCTTTTTCCTATAAGGCCCAGATTTTGTCAGGTTATAAAAGGAGAAGGCGAAGTGGCGGCACCCAGGACATGTCCCATGTCCCGTCTCTGAGAGCCAACCATGAAGCACGGGCGCCCTGCCTGGAGAGAGGAAACGTGCACCCGGCGGAACCCCACAGGCTGGCTGGCTGGCAACGAGGGGAGCTCTCTCTCGGGGTTTGGTGACCAGCTCCTAATCCTAGGCTTCCAATCTCTATCGAAGGGAGTCTCACCCAGGGAGTTAAAAGTCAGTTGAAACGACACCCACGGAGTTCTGGACACCATTCCGCCCTTTCCTGAGCAATCACAGTCTCCATGAGCCCTGCTGCACTGGCCTTCCAAGTGAGCCAGGTGGGAAGAAGGACCCACGTTCCCTCTCCGCTCCTGCTCATCCTGACCGGCCCAGCCGGACTGAGCACGCTCAGTGAGGGGCATCAAGAAAGGAAAAGGATGGAGGATGGAGGATGAGCAAGCTGTGTGTGCTGGGGCAGCCGAGACAGACCGGCACAAGGACCAGGACAGTTCAGCTCGGCCGAGGCCTGTCTTTAGAGCCTTTGCTCCCCCGATCCCCTCCCAAAGCCTCCACTTCCAGGAAGGTTGGCCAACCAGCTGCCCAGCTGCAGGATGAATGGTTCCTGCTCTGTTACCTGAATCAGGCCCAGCACCCCCCTTTCTGCCACATCTTCTTGGGGCACCCCGGCCCAGCTCTTTCCTCGCTGAGTTCCTACGGCCCGTGCCGCTCTGGGCGCCCCTTATCTCATTACGCAGCTTCCCTCCGCAGCTGTGCTTGCCCATAGACATCGATTACAAGCCACATATGCAATTTAAAATAGCCTGGTAGCTGCCTAAAAGAAGTAAAAAGAAACAATTTCTGACAATATATTTTAACCCAATATGTCCAAGATACGATTGTTTCAAGCTGTAGCAATCATGATGCATGTTACTTTTTCTCTTTGTCTTTTTTTGCGGGGGTTGGGGGGTGCCGGGGCGGGGAGCGGGGGAGACTGTCACCGAAATCCAGTATTTTATTTTCGTGGTGCTTCCCAATTTGGAGTAGTCACATTTCAAGTGCTTGAGAGCAACAGGAAGCTCGCGGCTATTGCACTGGGCGTCTCTAGACAGTATTCATTCTGAGGGCAGGAATCATGTATTAGGGGTCACGGGCACATTGGATGTGAAAGCTGAAAGAAATCTTGGGACCACCCTGTTTGACTCCTTCAGCTGCAAGGCCAGGAACCACCCCAGCCCGTGAGGGACGTGGCTGGCTCTTAATCCCTGGGTGAGGACAGCCAGCAGCCAGGCCAGAGTTCTAATCATGCAAGCAGAACCCCGACAATCTTTCTGCATGCGGTGCTGTCTCGGTCTGTGTGGCCTCCCTGGTGCAGGGAGATTCCACCCCTTCTCCCCTTGTACGTCCTTGAGAAACATGGCGATTGGTTAGAGCCCAGTGATACCTTCGGGGCCAGTCCTGGGCCTCCCTTGAGCCACCTGACCGAGGCCCAAGCTCTGAGTGTTCGCACTGAGGCCGGTGCCTCCCTTCACCCGCCCCAACTCCTCCAATCCTGGGTTAAGCCATGAAGAGATAAGGAGCTGGGAGGAAGAAACATTGGCAAACAAGCCGAGTGTGGACGCCAATCACAATTCTTGGCAGCAGATGGCATTCTGGGAATCATTAATGCGCTCCTATTGCAATAATGAGGGGACCATCCAACCAACAAGCCCGAGAGCCTGTTTGCCCATAGTGGGTCTGTACCTACAGACATGGAGCCCTGGCAGGGATTTCAGGAGGCCACCTCCACTTACTACACTTGCTGTGGTAATCAGTGCTCCCCACCCCCACTGCAAACCTTCTGAGCACCCTCCACACTCTGAACACCAGAGGCTCACTGGGCCCCCCTGGGGAGCCTGGACACTTGGGCACCCCTCAGCCGAGCGCCCCCCCACCCTTGCAAAGAGCAGCTATGCCCAAACCTGTTTATACCAGTTGAGCTTGTTACTATTATTTCACAATTTAATTTAATGTAAACTGATGAAACAGAATTGCAGAAAGAAAGCCACATCCAAGTTTTCACACAAACTAAATTGATAGTCTCAGGAGTGAGTCATTGCAAAAATGCTGTTGAGTTAGGTGTGCATGAGATAAGAAAACACTGGAAAGCAAACCAGAAACCTAGAAGGATTTTGCACTCAAGCAGGCTTTGCTTGTGTCTTTATGTCCTTCACTATAATCTATTTATTCTAGAATCCTCAGATGACGTCTTATTTATGGGGATGTTTATGCAAGAAGAACAGTGGAGGACCCCAACCATGAGACCCATAATCAAATAAAATCCTTGACCAGCTTTGGTGAAGAAGATTCTAAGTTAAAATAAGACATTGAACGTATTCATACACCTTTAGTATACGCCTGCTTTAACTGACTGATTAACTACAGGTTCTGGTCAAGTAATAAAAGCTGATGGGGTCAAATTTTTGCTCACCAGAAAAAGTCCATGAAATACTGCTGGTCTCCACTGAATACTGCGGTTTGAGGTATACGGGGTTTGCATTTTAATACCGGGAGCTTGTATTGGTCAGGACCAGTCAAGACCAGGTAATTCAACAGAGAGGATTCAATGTGAGGGAACTCATGATTAACAAGGGTGGGAGGCTGCTAGACTATCCAGAGGGGAGACGGTCTTAGCAGAATGCAGTAGACTCTAAGGCCAGAACCATGGTAGGGTATCTGGGAGGAGTTGGAGCCACAGAGAAGACACAGGCATGGTGGAGAAGCCACCAAATGTAGAGAGGGGAGAAGAGGGGATATCTGGCTCCGCCCTTCTTCCGGCTCTCCTGCCCTGAGCTAGTGTTTCCCCAACCCAGCAAGGAAGCCCAGGCAACAGTGCTAGTGGGTCAGGGCTTAGGATACAGAGGAGAGCATGGGAAAAAATGAATCTGAGGACAGATGGGCCCAGGACTGGCCCAGATCTCCTAAAATCCAAAAAGTCCCCCTGAGTGACTCCAAGTGGCATTTAAGGTTGATCATAGAAAACTGAAGATTTGGGGGCAACGCAGAGAGAAGCTGATCTTCTTAGTGCCTTACAAGGGTGCTACAGGAAGTGACTGCCTATCCTGAGGCTGGCCTGACAGCAGCTGTGAGGGGAAAACAGAGACAGGGATTCCTTTGGACGTAAACATAGCAGTTCCCAGAAGAGGAAGCAACAAACTGTCCAGGGAAATCCAGAGTCTTCACTGGGAGGCAATGCCACGCTGCATCCAGCTTTTTCAAGTTCTTTTTTCAAGGCTTTTGAAGTTTCAGAGGCTTCTTGCAGATTCTCACCCAAATCCAAAGTCTAGCTCATTGAACTGGCCACGGCCCTCTGTTCTGGCTGTTGTTCAACGGCTGTCCTAAAGTCAGACGTTCCAGACCCGGATGGGCGATGTGGCCATGGCTGACTGGATAATGATGTGATCGTCTGGCTGGCCCCTCTCATTTTCCCCTCACATTATTACTCCACGTGAAGACCTTTTGGGGACCAGCAAGGTTAGGCAGCTCACGTTGTGGGGAGCGGCGTGTCACAGTTACAATCACTTGACTAGCACTGAAGAGACAATGTGGCCACCAGCCATCAGCTGGGGGTCTTAGGGCAGGTCATGCCACCTCCTGGGTCTCAGGGTCCCTGTCTGTGAAAGAGGGAGATGAACTGACCTTATACATTGTAGGGTCATCCCTCTGACATGAGTTTTCATTGAACAGGCCTTGGAATGGAGATGAAGGAGAAAAAGGGATCTTAGGGAGGAGGCAGATGGAGTCCAGGCACCTTGGAGGACAGCGGATAAAAAATTCCTCAGGTGAGATTTTTTCCCCCCATTATCATACGCTCTTCCCCCTCAAAGCAGAATTCTAAGAAATAAATCTTAGTTAATTGAGAGTTCTGGTTACTTGGGGTGCCCTTAATCAAGGTTTTACTGCATTTTCAATTGTAACGAGTTACACACAGGTTTGCATATGCTGTTACTTCTTAAGTGACTTCTGCTCCCTGACCTCATATCTGTTTCATTAAAATTGAACATTTTGAAACGAGAAAAGGGGCATGGAGCGGAATGGTTCCACCTGGATACAGCTCTGGGGAAACAGCAGTCAAGGTGATGAAAAGCAGCATCCAACCATGCCCATACATTAGCTGCCCTACCTGAGAGGCAGTAATTGTATTTCCAACCACACTTCACAGCACTTTTCAACCTGGCCAGGCATTTCTAGGTTATTCTTCTCACTCTGGGGCAGGTAAATTTGGTGCAAAAATCTCCCCCCATCCAGTCCCTTCCTAGTAGCAACCATAATTTAACTTCGGCTAGCTAAGCAATGCTGCTGATTATCCCACAACTCTCAAGATGCTGTGTCTCAGAACTCTGGCATTCTTGGGTCTGGACAAATATAAGGAGTCCTTAAATTCCCAGGACCATGTTGAGGCATTCTGTAGCACACACTGGTGTTGCCATTTTACACAGAGATGAAGTGGAGGTTGGCAAGAGCCAAGTCATTTACAGACCTGCACTCTTCCTCAAGCCAGACACCTGGTGGTCAAGGCAGGAGAGGGCAAGCTGCCCGAGTGTAAGCTTTGAGGAGACTTCTGGCACAGGGCTGGCCCATCGGGGTCTTAATATCTGATTATAGGGTGAAGGAACGAATGAATGAATGAACGGGCCTTACCCAGCTATCCTCCTGCAACCCACAACTGAGGGACAGATGGCTGTCTCCTGCCCTTGCTTCCCCCTAAGTATCCAGATGGAGGAAAGCCTATGGTCTGCAAGCTGACAGACAGCTGGTAACCTCCTCTGCGGAACCCGGCAAGGCACAGAAAGCCATATTTCAATCAGAGAGGCAGGCGGCAATCAAGGCAGTCACCCACCCTCTCCTCAGAGCCACCCTTTTCCCGGAAGCGTCTGTTACAGTCCTGTGATACCTGCAGCTCTGCCTTTATTGGGAACCCTGGTCCCATGACCCTCTCCCACCCCTCTTACAGAAGTGCCTTTTAATTCAGGCAGGTAAACACTGTTACTTTCTTTTAGTGGGAAAGAGAAAACGGAGAATGCACCAAGCGGGAACATCTGATTAGAAAACGAAAAAACAAGAGGCATTTTGATTTCTTTAGAGAGTGAGAGAAGGCATAAGCCAAAGAGAGGAAACGGAATCACAGGCCTGATCCCTTAAACACAGGTCACTGGCTGAGCTGTCACTTCTTAGGAAGGCTCTGAACTGCTAAGTTCTTGGACTGCAAATGCACTTTCTGGGCAGCGTACTTACAGAGAAAGGAAATGGGGCTCCTGGTGACATCAGCATGGCTGCAGGTCGCTTCCTGGGCTCTGACATGACTTTATCCTTTCTTTTCTTGTAAAATCATTGTGAGGATGTGACAACACGTGACAGGCAGATGGAGAAGAGGGAGGGCAGGGGCTGGCCTGACATCATGTTGTTTGGGGGCTGAGGGCACTGCTCTCACCGTCAGGGATGGAGCTCAGTAGGGAAAGGACAGTTGACAGGATACTTTCCTTTGAGGTCAGAAGCCTGAATCTTGACATGATTGTGAAACAGTGTCCCATCTCGTGTGGAGGTTGAGAGAAATGGGTGGGGAGAGAGCAAGGGGGTCTGGTGATCTGACCCAGTGATCCAGCACCCAGGACCCGCTTTTTGGCAGTTATCAAAGTCGTTGTGGGGTTTAAATAATTTTTGTAGACTTGGAATCATTTTTGTAGACTTGGAATTCCAAGATGACCAGTCCCTTGAGGGAAGGCTGAGTTGTCCTGATTTCTGAATCTTTGCCCCTGCTGCCATTTTCCCTGCAACCATTACCACCATGGCCTCCGTTATCAAGGTGTGGTCAGCAAATACGCAGAATATATAGAAAGAGGCCTCCTTTGGGAGTGTCTGGCCAGACCTTGATGACCCCCTTTTCTTAAATCTGGCTCCTCTCTCCCTGTGTAAGTTTCCCCTTACTAGGGAAACCCGTTCTCTGACCATTGTTGACTAGGACAAAGCTAGGTAAACCACTTGGGCTAGACTAGCCCAGACTTTCTCTATATATGGTTAGACTTGATGGCCATATAAGTAAGCATCTCATATGACCTTCTTCTATCATGTGCAAGGAAAGTCAAAGACAGATAATCTGTAGAGATGAAAGGATTAGTCAGTTGCATAGACATAAGCCAAGATGAGACCGCACAGGGCCACAGGAAGACAAATATTGAAGAAATAACTGGTTGCCAATGGCTTTCCTGGTTCCAGTAGCTCATGGAGTCCTGGATAGCGTTTTCCTGCACAGTTTAAGATCTATAACCTGCCCCTGTATCCTTATAACAAAGGGTATTTTCACCTTAAGCTACCTTGAGTTGGTTTTCTTTATTTGCAATCCCAGGAGTCTTAACTAATACAAGGTTACTACCCTACCTATCTCAGCAACCATCACTAATCAATCACAGCAGTCTTCTGGCAAGCCGCAGAATCCTTTGGCTGAAAATCACCACCAATTGAGCTAAGTTAGTAGATAAGATAAAATCTACTGGCACAAGCAAACCCCACAAACTGGCCAACTCAAAGTCTGTGATGAGCTAGAGTCCCAAAAAAGTGCAAGAGAAGAATATGGGAGGGAGTGATCCATTCTGAGCATGGACTTGACCATTGAATGGGATTTATCCAGGCAGAGACGGACAAGATGTGTTTTAGGTGAGAGACAACATAGGCAGCATTAATGGATCAAGTCACAGTATTGGGGAAGGACCCAATATTCGCCTTAGTGTCTTTCTAATCACATACTGCCGGGCTGTCTTTGGTTCTTGGAATACCTTCTTTTGTTACTTTTTTGTTGTTTAGGATGTTCTAGAAAGTTCTGCTTAGGAAGGGGGTACTAAATAAAGCCAAAAGTTGGCCTGAGTCACAGCTGGGATGCTTGTTCTTCCATTGCTTCCCAGATCCCTGTGGACTTGGCGGAAGGACCAAATGACTTGGTATGTCTTGGTTTCCAGGTCTGGCTTTATCACCAGTGCACCCTCTATCCTGAAGCTTGTGCTTTGGCTTCCCAGAATCCATTCCACCTTTTTTAGCCAGAGCTTCTGATTCCCTATTGTGCATTCTTGGCTCCCACTTTGGACCAGATGGTGTGATAGGACTCCATAACTGGTTCCAAGGTGAAGCACGTGACTGGGCAGAAGCCAGTCAATGAGTTCCATGCTCTGGCTATAAACCAGTCAATGTATTCCATGCTCTGGCTACAGGGATTGGTTCAGGGACTGGACATTTGACTCAAGACAGCCAATCAGCCCCACCAAAACTAATCCTAAGGCTTGGTCTTTAATAAGCACCAAGAGATGTTCTCTCTCTCTCTTTTTTTTTTCCTACCGGATCTGAACTGGAGAGATGTGAGGCTGCCCCTGCTGCTACCCTCTCGCCGACAGGAGACAAAGAAACCTGCATTCCAAGTTTGCTTAGCTTGCATTCAGGGGCATCTGAATCCAGCCGTACCCATGAATCCCTGCAGTACATAGCCAGTACATAGTCCCCCTTAAGCCAGTATGATTTGGGTTTTCTCTCATTTGCACCCAAATAAGTCCAGTTACACTCTGCGTCAGTTACCTCGTCAATAAAATGGGAAGAACAGCAGCTATCCTTTGCGTGGGACTGTTCCCAGGAATAACTGAGTGGGCATAAAATGCTGTGTTAATAAGCAAAGGGGCCCTGACTATAAATGATAACACCACTCCAGTAAGTGGTTTTAGGAAGGGGCATCTAGTGTTCTCCAAAGAAAAATAAATGTGAAATATGTTACCTCATCTTTTGCAACATGTCTCCTCGCACATGCCAGCCCAGGATAGACGCTTAAGAATAACAGCCAAGGGCTGAAAGCTGTTGAAACACTTCCAGTGCTTTGCCATTGACCCGGGGGCTCTCTGAAATCACTCCACATAGGGTGACAGCAGCCCCAAGGGACCCCATGCTGTAGATAACATCTCAGTGGACTTCCATTCTCACTCTGGCTCTGGATTCAATTTTGTGGCCACCCAGCACCTCCCTTCCCCCATAGACACCCAGGCCTACCTGTTTGGAAACACCCAGGCCTACCTGTTTCATCAGGGGTTTGGGAGAGGTTGCAGGTGACAGATCCAGGGGAGGGACTGGGCAAGTCTGCTGTTGCAGTGTGATTCCTTAATGAGCTGGTAGGTGCAGCCCCCACCAAGCAACCTCCCGTGCTAGCTGGGGACAGAGGGCTAAGGTCAGGCAGCCCCAGCTGGTTCTGATAAGGAGCCCGGTTATCAGCGTCCAATCTCAAGTAGCCGGAGCCTTTCCCCGCCCACCCGCACAGGTACAATGGCTCCATTAATGGCCTCGGTTGTCCAAATATCATTCATCACTTGAGACAAGTCTAATAAAAGGCTAAAGGCGCTCCCTCTCATACTTACTTCTGAACACAATTCACTTTTAAATTATTCGTGTCTCCTTTAACCTGCAGAGCTATAAGCCTTCCCAGTTCCCTCCCTGGAAGCCTGAGCCCAGAGCCACTCCTGGGAGGGGGCGCTCACCCGGCAACCCCCCGCCCCCAGCCAACTCTGCAGTCATGCTTCCCTTCCTCCTCTCCCATCTCACACCCCCTCACCCTGGACATTTGGTTTGGGGGAGGTGGACACATTCTCCCAGGTTTTTCTCATCAAGCTTTCCCTTTCTGCCCGTTCCTCCGTCGTCAGCAGATCAGGATTGGAAATAATTTACGTGGAAGTAGGTGATTCTCCAGTTCAGCTTTGCATGCTTGACAATTAACTAAATAAACTGCTTGGGGTCACTTAGAGTAACAATTCACAGACTTCCCTGTGACAGGCAAAAGTTAAACCCCTCGGCGTGCAGGACCTCCCCATGGGGCAGGAGGAGGCTTGGTTCTGCAGGAGGGAAATTCTAGGCATCTTATTATTCACCCGCTCCCTTACCAGTTCTGACCTTAAGAGTACTCTTAACCTTCCTCCTCCAGCTTGCTAATGGGGAAATAAATCTTGGGAGAGTATCTTAAATTCTTTTTTATCACAGACTGTATCACCGAGATAATAAGACCAGCCTTCAGAGTAACCATTAAGCCACAGAAGGTGTGGTCATCATTTATGATTTTTTTAGCCTTAATTGCTAGACAGACACTTTAAGTGGGAAGTCTGTCTAATGAGCCCAGTCATTAAAACATCAAAAACTGTTATCTGGGGTTTCTATTTTAGTTAGACATTACATTATTTTAATAAGGGGGCCGCATTTCTTGTCACAGGGTTTGGTAATGGAGGCCGGAGCAACCCCCTGGGGACCGGGGGAGGAGGAGGCACACTTGCCTTTGGAAAACAAGGTCGCAAATCAAGACTGAGCTCTGGAAGGGGGTGCAGATGATCAAGTCTGGGAACCTGAGTGGGAGGAGGGCTGCCTATCTGGCCACAGGGGACTGGAACTACACCCTCGCCCGGGACAGGCGGAAGGTAGATGGAGGGGTGTCCTGACCTCATTAGGCATCATGTCAGCTTTCTGATCCGTTGCTCTAACTTTGTGCACAGTGTCCTTGGCCTGGAAGGTCCTCCCCTCTTGGATGCCTCCTTGCCCCTGGGGAAGTGGGCGGCCTGCAGGCCCAGCCCAGTCTGTGGCCTTCCTTCTCCACCAGAGCCTTCCTTCCTTTCTTCTTCCTCTGGACTCCTACAACAGGCACACTCAGAATTGCCCGTGTAGTCAGCCCTCAAGTCCACACTGGATGTTCCCAGACCGAAGGCTCAGGACTTTGACAATCACCATTGGCTACATTTTATCGAACTGGAAATGTACGGTAGAAATATAATGGTGAGCCACAAATCAGAGCCACATGTGTGATTTCAAATTTTCTAGTCGCCATAGTTAAAGGGTAAAAATAAATAGGTAACTTTAATTTTAATTGCTTATTTTATTCAAACCAATATATCCCACATATTATCACTTCAGCATTTTAAAATGGTTAAAGAACTATTTAACCTTTTTTTTTTTTTTTTAACACAAAGTCTTTCAGAATATCTTAATTTGGGCTAGCCACAGTTCAAGTGCTCAAGAGCTCCATGTGGGTAGAGGCTACCACATCGGACAGAACAGGTTTAAACTTGATTTTCCAAGTCACTAACTGTTACAGAGCATGTACTCTGTGCCAGGCACTATTCTAAGCAGTTGACATACATTAATTCCTTTAGCACTCACAACAGCCCCACCGAGTAGATACTATGATTATACCCATTTTACAGATGAGAAAACGGAGACAGGCAGAGGTTAGGTTACTTGTTCCAAACACACACACACAGAGCTCAGAGCTTGTGAGCGCTACCACCCAAACGGGATACATTATAGGTCTGGGCTCAGCCTAGATTTGATACTTAGCCATCAGCCCCTTGCTCGTTCCCCTCGCTCGTTCTAGATTCAGCAGAGCCCCAGCAGACCTGGAGAACGGGCTGACAAATTCCCCACCAAACCAAGCCATCTGGAAGTAGCAGGTTCCCTGCCTCTGTGTGGCTGACATCCCCCTGCCCCGCCACGGCACAGAAGCCATAGGGGACTACCAGCTGCCTGGGGGTGGGGGGTGGTATGTGTCTAACACCAGGAGATTCTCTTTCTCCTGGGAAACTCCCTAACATGTAGTCATTATTTTGAAAAGAAAAAAAAAAAAATCAAGAGGCTAGCCTTAAAAAGGATAGCATTAAAAAAAAACCAACTTCTTAAAAAGCTGCTGACACTGGCAACTTCCGACATTGAAGCATTGCAGAACATCTTAAAACCCACAGTGGCACAGTAGGAAAGCAAAAGATAACAGGAAGCCGCTCTCACCGTTATCATCACCACCTTATGAAAATGATATTCATTAACGGTAAACGGTACAGAACACTCCAGCCCTAGGAGATGCTCAGTAAGAACTGGCTGGAAGAATTAGCTAACCCAGTCTTTCTGGAGAGAGTGGACAGGGCTTGAAAAGGGTAACTATTTTCATCCAGACACAACTGGGAACAGTTATCGAAACCAGGAAAATAGGATAGCGTGATTGAAGCAGACGGAGGTTTGTACCAGAGGAGAGAAGGAGCTCTGGTGAAGGATGAAGGAAGGAAGAGGAAAAAATGTGAACCCCATGGCAACGTCACATTGATATCTCACCCAGTCGGCCCTCACTAGGTTTGCACAAAACATTTAAAAAAAAAAAAAAAAAAAAGCAGTCCTAATTCACAGCACCGTTGTTCGCTTTTGAATGTTTATCAGAATCCAATTCAACTGATGACGTTTATAGAGAGGCAAGAAAGGCAAATATAAGTCAGGAAAGACGTGGTTGTGTTTATAGACCGTAGAAGAAAATGCTGGGGTCCTAGTGGGTCACAGACCAGCCAGAGACTTCCAAAGGTCAGGAAAGCATATTCCCAGAAAGAGAAGTGAGAGGTCAGGTCTGGTCCCATCAGGAAGGCAAAGATTCAAAGAAAAACAACAAAGACACCACTGGCAACCGAAACTTCCGGCACAGATGAAAGGCTCACTGAGCTGAGCTGAGGGACAGGTTAATATCGGCCTGCTGGGGTGCACATGCTTTTGACCTAGAGCAGCACGGATCGCAGCATAGAAGAGTCACACAACGCGGGGTTGCCAGAGCAACTCTCTTGCCCTGTGGTCTGAAGCAATTTCTGCAATTTCTCTGCCTCTCAGAGCTTTGCTTCCTTTATCTCTAAAGCAGGGGTAATGACAGCAGCCTTGGCAAGTTGGCCACATTGGTAAAAATATATGTAAAAGAGTTACCAGAGAACTGAGCATTTCTGCTCCTCGCTGTATACATGAGAGAATGAAAACATCGGTCCACAAAAAAGCCTGTACATAAATGCGCCCAGCAGCGTTCTTCCAAAATGCCCAAAGTGGAAACCACCCAGATGTCCCTATGTGAGAAGAAGTCAAATGTGGTTGATCAACACAGTGGCGTTATCAGTTGTCAACCAAAAGGACTGAATCACTGATGCCTGCTACAACAGGACGAGCCCTGGAAACCACGTGCTAAGTGAAAGAAGCCCGCTCACGAAGGACTCCACATGGCGTTGACTTCCACTTTTGTGAAACACCCAGAACTGGCAAATCTATAGAGGGAAAGATCAGTGGTTGCCAGGGGCTGTAGGTGGAAAAAGGTATGAAGTTCCTTTTGAAAGGAGGGGATGAATATGTCCTAAAAATGACGGTGGCAATGGTTGGGAAACGGGATATACTAAATGTGTGATCGGTACACTTTTTTTTTTTTTTAAAGATTTTATTTATTTATCAGAGAGAGAGAGGGGGAGAGAGCGAGCACAGGCAGACAGAATGGCAGGCAGAGGCAGAGGGAGAAGCAGGCTCCCTGCCGAGCAAGGAGCCCGATGTGGGACTCAATCCCAGGACGCTAGGATCATGACCTGAGCCGAAGGCAGCTGCTTAACCAACTGAGCCACCCAGGCGTCCCTGGTCGGTACACTTTTAATGGGGGAGTTGCATGGTGTGAATTATAGTTCAATAATGACAGATGTGTGTGTGTGTGTGTGTGTGTGTGTGTGTGTGTGTATTCACAAAGTCAAGCCAGTGCATGGCATATAAAAGGCACACACAGTAGTGCCCTGTTATTGGCACTTCCGCTTCCTGCAGTTTCACATCCAAGGTCAACTGCAACCCGAATGCAGAGGGTCCTCTTCTGGCACACGGTCAGCCGAATGCAACATCCCAGCACCCGTGTCATTCACCCTCCCTTCTACTCCTCACTCAGGCCTTTGGTCCCCTCACACCATCAAAAGAAGAAAAATGGGGGAGTACGGTACAATCAGATATTTTGAGAGAAAGACCACATTCTCATAACTTTGCAGTATATTATCATAATTGTTCTATTTTATTACTAGTCATGGCGGTTAATCTCTTACTGTGCTTAATTTATAAATGGAACTTTATCATGGGTCTGTGTAGGAAAACACACCACATCTACAGGGCTTGGTACTGTCTGTGCTTTCAGGCCTCCACTGGGGGTCTTGGAGCACTCTTGGAGCACTCCATTCCCCGTGGATACGGGAGGACTTATCCGTACACGGTGCCTGGCAATTATCAGTTGTATCAGAAGATCACTTCTGGTCCTTATTGATGCTCTACGAGGAGGCCAGAGAAGCTGGCAACATGAGGACCTAAACTGGCTCCTAAGTCCGTCTTCCAACCAGCAGCAGGCTTCAGGGGTCTCTGAATGGTCGGATATCCAGGTGGGACTGGGACGTGAGGGGCACAGAGAACAGGGAGTGGGCCAGGCAGGGTGTAGGTGTGTTGTGCAAGGCCTGGGCACACCTGCACTGACTCCACACAGCACGGGGCTGCTGGGTGTGGGGCTTATACAAGAAGAGCCCACGCCCAGCTATCTTGGGATCATTCGGCCTTGACCTCAGCTAAAGCTACATTCCCATAGTGCTTGCCTGGCTGGCAACACTCTGATCAGTGTCGCTGGGGCAGTGCAGGAGACAGTCTGGACAGATCTCCATGGAACTGTCCAGAGTGTTTGCAAGGGGCTATATGGCCTCATTCCCTTCACCTCTGTCCTTTCCTTGGAAGACAAGCCCTCCCCTCTTGCCCCAATTCTGCAATGGGTGGGGGTGGGGGAGAGACTGGAATAGGATTTAGGACAGGGACAGCCTTGGTTCCTGTGCCCATGGCCGACCAGTATACAGCCAAGGGATCGCAGACCCGAGGGAGGGCAGAATTGAGAGCTGTTACCTTCATCCCCACCCCCTCACAAGGTGCCTGATACACTTCGATGGAAGGGAGTTAGACTGTCAGACCTCCCTTACAAAGCCAGGAGCACCCCCAAGAACCTTTGTGCTTTTCCCAGAGGCATCTCAGGTGCGACAATCTGGGGGCTGTGCTGGGCTTTGCAGGGTACCTAGCTCCCATGCTCCTGGCCCAACCAGCACCAGTTCCCCTCAGTGGGACAACCCCAAAAGAATTCCTGCTTATGCTTGTCAAATAGCCCTGGGTCCTTAAGGTACTGCTCCTGTGCATTGTGGGCGGGGGGGGGGGCTCGTCCCTGGTGATCTTGAAGGTTCTGCCAGGCCCCCATCGGTGGCACCATGGGTAAGCTTAACGACCAGCTCTCCAGGAAAAGGATGGTGGAGAAGGCCCCTGCATGGAGACTGCATTGATTGCCATGGAGTAATTGCTCCCACCGTGACGGATTCCAAGGACGGCTATATTGAACAACTGATTCACAAAATTCGAATGACTTAACAATCAGTTCTAGCGCTCCTGAGCTGGCCCCAGCATACCCCAGGCCTGATGGCCAGTGTCTTCTGGAGGCTCTGAATGCTAATTAAAAGTGTACACTGAGAGATGCCTGGGTGGCTCAGTCAGTTAAGTGCCTGCTTTCTGCTCAGGTCATGATCCCAGGGTCAGGGGTTTGAGTCCCACATCAGGCTCCTTGCTCAGCGGGGAGCCTGCTTTTGCCTATGCCTGCCTTTCTCCCTGCCTGTGCTCTCTCTCTCTCTCTGGCAAATAAATAAAAAATTTTTTTAAAGTGTACACTGAATTAAGAAATCATTTGGAATATTCTTTGTATGGTCATAGTTTAGAAACCATAATAATACTACTAATAAAAATCCTGACAGCATACTGTGACCTGAAGAGGCTATGGAAAATTGAGAAATGCTTCAGGGAAAGGCAGTGCTGCTGCCCAGCGCTCTGAGGGGCAGAGTGATTCTGGCTCCTTCCTCTTCACCTCCCTTCCTGTCAGGACCCATGTCCTCTTCCCAGGCCTCCCCTTCAGAAAGCACCTGACAAACCCCTTCAGCCTCATGGGGGGGGTACAGACTTGACAGGTGTGCCCCCTCCTAGGGGACCTTGCATTTCCAAAAGTGGCAACAGAAGGAAGAGGCAAAAACTAACATCGCTACAGGAGAAAGGTCTTTAGGACTCTCCCCCAGGCTGGGAGGGTGGGGGTGGGGAGTCCCGGGGCAGGAGGTAGCTGCGGCGGGGGGTGGGGGGGGGGGGGTTGGGGGGGTGGGGGGTTGGGGGGGTGGTGGTGTTAATGGACTGGTTCACTATCCTGACTGGGGTGATGTATTTGTTCCCAGGCAAATGTATCCAACGGAAAACTCCAGCAATTTACTGACTCTGAAGCTGTGACCCAGCGTCCCCCAGGCAAACTGTGGAGATGGCTACTTGGCTCACCAGCTCAGAACAGACCACAGTGGTGCTCAGAACAAGGGCGGGGGATCTGGAAAGGGGGAGAAAGTGAGGGGCCAGGATCTCTCTGGCTCCCCACCTCCAAACTGCTGGGTTGGGGGGGCCGGGAGGGGCGACGGGAGGAGGGGAGGAAATGCTTATATAAGCCGCCTGGCAAGCATGGGACTGCCCTGAATTGTCTGTTTGTGAAGATGAAGGTGATATAATTGGAATCAGAGCCTCAGCTGAACCAGGAAATGAGTGGAGATTTAAATACCAGGATGCAAAGTTTACCAAAGGAATAGGAGAGAGGGAGGGAGAAGGAAGGGCTGAGAGGTGGAGATGTGGGAGGGAGCTCTGGAGAGAAGCGGGATGGAGGAGGGGTGGGAGAGAGAGGAGGGGAGGCTGGGAGAAAGGGCGGCTGAGGAGGAAGGAGGAGGCAGGGAGGGAGGAGGAAGGAGGGTGGACCCAGTAGGAGGGAGAAGGGCTGGAGAGGGCTGAGGAAGAGGGAGGAGGGTGGGGGAAGGCTGAGGCGGAGGGGAGGTGGGTGGGGAAGCCTGAGGAGGGTGGGGGAAGGCTGAGGAGGAAGGAGGAAGGAGGGAGGAGTGTGAGGGAAGGCTGAGGAGGAGGGAGGAGGGTGGGGGAAGGCTGAGGAGGAGGGAGGAGGGTGGGGGAAGGCTGAGGAGGAGGGAGGAGTGTGTGGAAAGGCTGAGGAGGAGGGAGGAGTGTGTGGAAAGGCTGAGGAGGAGGGAGGAGTGTGAGGGAAGGCTGAGGAGGAGGGTAGGTGGGTGGGGAAGGCTGAGGAGGAGGGAGGAGTGTGAGGGAAGGCTGAGGAGGAGGGAGGAGTGTGAGGGAAGGCTGAGGAGGAGGGAGGAGTGTGAGGGAAGGCTGAGGAGGAAGGAAGAGTGTGAGGGAAGGCTGAGGAGGAGGGGAGATTGTGGGAGAAGGCTGAGGAGAAGGGTAGGTGGGTAGGGAAGGCTGAGGAGGGTGGGGGAAGGCTGAGGAGGGTGGGGAAAGGCTGAGGAGGAAGGAGGAAGGAGTGTGAGGGAAGGCTGAGGAGGAGGGAGGAGTGTGAGGGAAGGCTGAGGAGGAGGGAGGAGTGTGAGGGGAGGCTGAGGAGGAGGGGAGAAGGTGGGAGAAGGCTGAGGAGAAGGGGAGGAGAAGGGCTGAGAAGGACAGGAGAAGAGGAAAAGCTGGAGAAGGGCCCAGGGGAGGGAAAGAAGGAGGAGGAGAGGGAGGAGGAGAGCTGAGAATCAGTGGGGAAAGGTGCTGATGCAGCAAGGCCAAGAGAAGGTCACTCAGTGACTGGCTCCCTGAGAAGATTCCTGGAGGTTGCCAGCACCTTTCAGGGAGCCAACAGGGAAAGGGGAATCTGACGATGTTTCTGGAGATAAGCAGGGGCTTAGGAGGGGCTTGGGAGGTGGCCAGAGGCAGGACCCAGAGGCTGGACAACCTGGGAGCTTGGCAGGACTTTTGGTGCTTCAGGCCATTTGAGTACTCCCAGGCTGCAAGTCACACTGATGTGGGAGCTTGCTTGGACAGGGTCCCCTCGTGCCCTAGGAACTCATTTTCAAATAAGGACAGAATCTAGGGTCATCCTTGGAGCTGGAGCATGAGCTTGGCTCAGGTGCTAAGATGGAGCATTAGCAAATGACACACCTACCCAGTGAAGTAAAGGGCAAGTTCCCTGGGACCAGGACTACCAGAGAGTAGCTGTAGAACCAGCTGGTAGAGAGGATTTCCTTAGCCCCCCTCCTCTTTTGCTCTCAAAAGGAGTTCAGAAGTTCCTAGGGTTTGACTTTATGCCCAGAAAAATGTTACTTCTTCCTCTTCCCCTCATGAAATAAAACCTTCCCCCCAAATATTTGTCAGGGTGAAGTTCCACCATTAGAAAGTCATTCCTTTGAGTATATCTGAGGCTAGGAGAGTGATGTTACTTCTCATGGTCACCAGTGTCTGATTCCAGAGCCCATGCCCTTTTTACCTTAGGCTTGTCCTCAGTGGGTGAAGCCCCAGGAAAGGGAACAGCAGGCTGATGTGGAGGGAATGAGAGACAGCAGGGCCTGGAGTTTTCTCATGCAAGTAGGAGAGTAGGAAATCAGAAGCAGTAAGGCAGAACCTTGCAGTGCAGAGATTTGAGAGATTGAAGTGCAAGGAGGCTAGCCCAGCTAAGCAGGAATGTTAGGCCAAAGGGAGCGGGACACATAAGGTGGAATGCTTGCCCAAGCCTGAGAACCCAGGGAGAGAGCAGATTTGGGAAAGACAAAGCTGTGCAGACCTCAAGGTTCATCTACTCTAATGACTCCATTTTTGTGGCTGAGGATATGAAGACTCAGAGAGGGGTAACCCCAGGAAGTCAGGGATGATGGCCCAGACCCCTGGTGACCTCTCTTCTCTGCTCCAGGGCCAACTGCTCGTCAGCACTGGCAAGTTACAGGGACCGCGGGGTAAGAACAGGGAGGTGAGCAGGGAAGTCAGCAGCAGCAAAATGAGGAAAATGCCCGAGTAAACCCCAGGCTGCCATGCTGGGGAAACCGAGGCACTGTGACTTTTGTGCGCATTTATCCTGCCTTAAGGTGTGATCCAAATAGTGAAGTGACCTGGTTCAGACTGATGAGTGTTAAATGTGCCTAGAACGCTGCAACAGAGTGGGGAGAGGGCATACTTGTCGGAGAGGCACTAATCTGTAGTGAGACAAAGCTCTGGCAGGGGACAGATCTCAGAAGCTTCTGGAGTAGGGACACTTCCTGGCAGAAAAGAGCTTGGAGCAGGAAGAGGGAAAGACACAGAGTTCCGAGTGTAGGGTGAGGGGAAGGGTAGCAGTCCGGGGAGGGTCTCGGGGCACTACTGGAACCCCAGGCCAGAAGTGGCTGTCACAGGCTGAATGAGGCTCAGAGGAGAAAACGAGGGGGCAGGGAACACCATGCGACAGCCCCTGAGCTGAGCGACACCCCTCCATGCAGATGGCCTTATCCCAGCTATGGCTTCCTTGTTTTGAACATCTGGAGCTTATACCCCTTCCTGCAGGGCCCCTTCTCTTTCCAAAATTAGAAAGATGCAGAGATGACTTCTGCCATTAAAAATGATGCTCTTGGTCTCAGCTCAGGTCATGATCACGGGGTCATGAGATGGAGCCCCACGTCGGGCTCCGGGCTGAGCTTGGAGCCTGCTTGCGACGTCCTCTCTCTCCCTCCACCTGTGCTCCCTCCTCCCTCGTAACTGGCAAGCTCTCTCTTTCTCTCTCAAGTAAATGAAATCTTTCTAAAAAACGATGTTTATGATCGGTTGGTAACTTGAACACGTTTATGAAGATGAGCGAGAAAGCAGGATACACAATTGTATATAGTGTACTCATCACTGAATCACAACAGAAAACCACACAAACAGTGCCGGTCTGGCAAGACGAATGGGGCCGGAGGCTGAGCGAGGCTGTCTGATGCAGGGCCCGGGAAAAGGGTGGTGAAGGGGAGCAGAACAGGTACTGGAGAGGCATATTCTATTTCCTAGATGTTCTAGACGGAGCACGTGTTATTGTTATCATGGTGCAAACAATAATTCTTCATTGAAAGGAGGAAAAATATGATATTTTCAAAAAAGAGAAAGAGGTGCCTTCTTATACAGAAGGAGATTCAAACACAAGCAACTCCTCACCCCACAAATTCTTCTCTGCCTTACCCCAGACTCGGGGAACCCAGGATCCTCCCACGCACAATGGACCGCAGCCCCAAGGAGCAGCAGGAATGATCTGCAGACACACATGGGGTACTAAAGGGGCGGGGACCACTCAGCCCAGATGGAACGACAGGCTGGAGGCATGGCCCCACTTCACAGGCTAGGAGACTGAGGCTCAGAGAGATAAAGTGACTTAACCACAGGCTCGTGGCCATTAGTGGGAGAGACCATGGATCCTTAAGTGCAGCTCAGGGATCATTTCTATTCTCTATACTTCTTGATTGATTTTACTGTCCTCACCACCACCATCATCACCGTCACCACCACCATCACCATCACCATCATTCTCCATAGGTGCAATGTTCTTATCTCACACTGACAAGAGAGATCACTTTGGGTGTGTCTTTTGCACACAGTCCTCTGGGTCCCTTGCAGTCCCACACCACACTGAGCAGAGGGTGAACGCCCTGTGGTTTCCGTGACCGTCTCTGCATTTGCCGGTCACCCTGTCCCCTCACGTGGTTAGAAGAGTGGACCTCAGAAAGCCTCTCCGTTGCCGGTGCCTCTTATCCAGTCTGCAGAGAGAGCATTTTTAAGAGGCATTCTCTTTAGGGAGCTAATTACCTAATTAGTGCATCTAGAGGAAGGCTTAGGTTATGAGGCTGATAATAAGGCAAAACCCACGGAACAATTGTGCAAGGCGGCTCCTTGCTGTCAGGCTGGTTGTCTGCGTCAAATTATTAATTACAATTCTTAATCACTCCTTTCCCTGTCAGAACCCCTGAGACTTTGTTCCTTTCGTCGTGTGGCCTTCCTAGAATGCACAGTTCTGAGTATCTTTCTTCTTCAGGGTGATGGGGGGAATGGCTCCATTCGGCCAAGCAGCCATGCTTTCTGCTTGGACCCGAGAGCACCTGTAGCCACCGGCCTGGCTACGGGGCAGGGTCCCCTCCATGCCCACGGGTCCTGTCCTGATGAGGAGTGCCTGGGCAGGGGGGGAGGTCCAGATTGGTGGGGGGTGGTTCCTAGACAGGACAGGGAAGCAGAGGACAGCTGTGGTCAGCAATCTGACAGGCTCATCAGGGACGAGAGAGACAAGGATTATTCCATCGCCCCATGGCAGAAGCAGAATAAGTGAATTTGTTGTGTGGGGGTCCCATTCGGAATCCCAGAGTGACTTTCTGATAATTCTAGCTGTGCCAAGGACAGTAGGGATGGTCTGGAAGCCAGACCAGCCTCCAGCGCCCGATGCCTTCCAGCAGCTCGAGGATACCTCCCACTTCCCTCCGAGCCCCTTTCCAGCCTAAACTGACCCCACTGCTGCCCTGAGGCCGAGACTGTGCCTGACTCACACCTACGTCCCTCTCCCAGCCCCCTAGGTGCTCCGGGAACCGTTTGTGAATTGGAGCTGGAATAAAAAAACAAGCCCAGGGATGCCTGGGTGGCTCAGTTGGTTGGGCCTCTGCCTTCGGTTCAGGTCATGATCCCAGGGTCCTGGGATCCAGTCCCACTTCGGGCTCCTTGCTCAGCAGGGAGCCTGCTTCTCCCTCTGCCTCTGCCTCTGCCTGCCTCTGTCTGCCTGTGCTCACTCTCTCTGACAAATAAATAAATAAAATCTTAAAAAAAAAAAAAAAGCCCAGATTCAAATATCATAAAACAAGAACACAAACAGGAGTATTGGGCCTGGGGGGAAGGTCGATGGGGAAGGTGCTTTCATGCTTTCCTTTTCTTCAAGGAGTGGAATGAATTTGGGGGATATTTGTGAAATGAACAATTAAAGATTATGAAGTCAATACAAAACTTCAAAAGAATCCTGAGATGGCATTTTCTCCCTTTTCTAAATATTTCGTAGCCCAAAGTGAGCAACTTATGACAACCCAGGACGGTGCTGACCCCATCACAGCTGTCTCGGGAGGGAGGCAGAGGGGAGAGGCCTGGGCGGGGGCAGGGGGCTGGCAGGACAGGGGTCCTGGACGCAAGCTCTGCCTAACCTCATGTGTGACAGAGGGTGACGTGGCTGCAGAACCAGCTTAACCCCATCAGTGACCCTGAATCTGGGGTCTTCCTACGGGAGGGCTTCTCTCCATGCTCATTTATTTTTAGAGACCAACCTGGTTAAAACACGCATGCTTATAAAACAGTGGAAACTCAGGCACAGCCAGACAAGGAAAAAAAAGAAAACAAATATACACAATTTTCTGGTGGGCAAGTTAGCAACGTAGGATCCAAAAATCATGATGTACATTTTCTTTGAGCCAGCAATTCCACTTCTTACTGCCTATCCTAATAATGGAGAACGTGGGATGGTTTTATTACCCAATATTAATCTCAGTATAGCTACATCGTGGGATAAAAATTTAAATGTCCAAAAAAAGAAATCAAAGTATGAGACTGTACATTTATACAACAAAATGACTTGTAGCCATTAAATAATGCAGATAAATACTTTACTGGCATGTAGATATGCTCTGTTGTGACACGTGCAAACACGGCCCTACAGAGCGATCCCAATTTGTTTAACAAAATACATGCTCACTGAAAAAAGCCTGGAGTAATATATATTTATAATAATCACACTCAGCAGGAGATTACAGTTGTCTCATTCTCTTTCTCTTACTGTCTGGGGTTTCCTAATTCTCTTTTTCCACCATGCACATGTGTTCTTTTTACAATTAAAAAAATAAGTTTACTTTTATGTATGCTTTTGCCAGGAAAGGAAGATCATTATAGACAGTTGAGAAAAAAGAAGTCTGCAAAGCGTATGTGCAGAAACCCGTGCTGTGTACGCTTGTGTACACTGAGAGAAAAACGAGAGGAAAATAGACAGGAAAATTCTAAGAATATGTAATGAGATTACAGATAGCATTTCTAAGTAGTGGGAAGATGAGTGTTTCTGTTGTTTAAATCTTTCTATACAAAATGAGTATTTTAACATGAAAAGCTTTGAACTTGAAGACTGCGTGGCCCCTTAAGTGCTTCATGGGTTCAGTGATTTAGAGAAAGGGTAACACGGAGTCGTCCACGTGGACGGCACCCGGCTTCGAGGGCCCATCGTGGGACCAGCTGCCCACACACAGCCAGGAAGCAGACAGGGGCTATTTCCCAAGCCGTCTTTGAAGGTGCCCTTCCTGTGGTCCTACGAAAGGGCATTTCGTTGCTGACAGGAAAGCGACGTCAGGGAAAAGGCCCCCAGGCTGCCGGCCTGCAGGCTCGTTCATGACACCAGCTCACCGCTGTCTTGCCCCTAAGCCTTGCCTTCCTCACCTGCTCGGATGCGGAAGATACTGCGAGCTACCCCTCTTCTTGGCTTGTGGAAGTACACGGAAAAGGAAAAAATCCCCAGACACACGGAGAACAATCACAGGTAAAGTTACTGGACCAGCCAGCGAAGAGACAGAAGAGAAGCTCAACAGGGCTCCTTGGAGCTACATTGTTTTCAGAACCAGCTTAACCCGGAGCCTCTCACCCCGAACTCACTCTAGCCCCTTTAGGGCCAGGGGGAGGAAAGGATCAGGAGCTGCCCTGTCTGGTCCGGACCACTCACCCTCATAGGGGGGCGGCCTCCTGACCTGGGGTGCTTTTCATCTGGCTCCAAATCAAGGGGAAAGTCATGCAAATCTGCAGTCTAAGTTTCTTCCAGGATCTCAGAAATGGAACATGTGCAAATGATGAATTCATCCTCAAACCCAGCCCTCAACATGGACTGGGTCTCAAGTTGTGTTTTGGCTGCGGGTAGTATAAACACAGCTCCGCGGCTCTATCGGTAACGAGCTCTGCCAGCTCCGTGTGCAGGGCGTGCTCCTGGCCTGCCCTTAGGGGAGCCACCCAGGAAGCAGCTGCTCATGGCGCACGGGGTGGCTGGGGACACACCGCTGGCCAGGGGTGGGGGCTGAGACCTGGGCCAAGTCCCCCTTCACTTGGGGTCTCGGTGTCCTCATGTGTAAAATGAGGGCTGTATTGTCCTGTGAAAGACCCTTTGTGCTTTTGAGATCCTGGGATCACTTGGTAATCCAGAGGCCGTAGTTCTGTCCTTGACAGCGGTTATCATAACGCTGTGACTGATGTCATATGTGTGGGTCTGGATGTAAATTTGCAGGAGGCAGGAGTACTGGCGGGAGAGGAGTACAAGAAAATAGCCAACGCTATTGCCGCAGACACGGGGCAACCAGGAGCAGAGAGACAGCCGGGAGAGCGAGACTGGGTACCACCACCAGCACGGGACACAATTGGGCAGCATCTTAGGAAGCTGGACACACGTGTACCCTCTGACCCACCAATCCCACTACTTGATGCAGAGCACAGAGAAGCTCCCTGCTATCCACACCAGACGCTTCCAGATCTATCTTGAGGCCACCTCGCCTTCAGTCCAAAGTGAGCTCCTGCCCCAGTCTCTGCTGGGTTTGCTGCTTCCTGTCACTGTCCTCTCCCATCTCTGTGCTGGCCGCACTGGGGCCAGCCAGGTGCTCATCTTCCTGCTGCCGTGACCTGCACCCTCCCTGCCAGTGGCACTCCTGCTTCCTGACCCTTCTCTCAGCCGCAGAGGGTCCTTGCTCTCACCCCCTCACCTCTGCTGGCTGTCCTGGCCGCTGCCTGCCTGGCTGTTGGCCCACTGCACATGCCATCTTCAGTGCCAGTGCTTATGTAGGCCCAGCCCTTTCTGAGCCTGTGGTCCTCTCCCCGCCCATGTGGGGGGCCACTGGACAAGTCTGGCTCTTGTGTTGCTGTCACATTGTGAGAGCTGAGAGTGCCACTGGATGATGACTGAGAGCCAGCTGGCTTCTCCAGCCTCCCTATCCCATGGAGCTGATTCTTCCAACACAACCAAACCATCCTTGGCCGGGGACTTGGACACGGATAGCCCTTTCTCTCCCAACTCGTGTCTCCTGAGCATTCCTGCCCAGGGTGGAAAAGTCCTAGGCGCCTGGCGTTTAGAGGCCGTCTTGCAGAGGTGGCCCAGGAAAACTCCAAGACCCAGAGAGGAGCCAGGCTGAATCCAGTGCCCAGCAGCATCTCTAGGTGAGAGCTGGGCTGGCAGGGTCCCAAAGGGGTGTGGCCATTCTTCTAGAGATCCTGACAGGTGCGAAAGGATGGGCACACACCTGTCAGTGGTTTCCCAGGGGCCGTGGCCTCCGCCAGCCCTGGCAGGCTCTCTGCCTAGTCCTGGCGTCGCACAATCCCCTTCTGCTGGGCATCACCTTACCTGTCCTTCACCTCCCTGCCGGGGACTTCTCTTCACATCAGCAGAGCAAAGCAACACCTGCTGAACAAGATCTAGCTCTGATCACGACCCTCCCTGGTTCTGCCTTCAGCATCCCCTAGTCACTCAATTTCCTCACTTGCTCGCTTACTAACATACGATGAGCCCTCAGCAAGTCCTAGGCACTCTTGCAGACTGTGCTGGGGGCTGGGGGACACAGAAAGAAGAATACAGGCCACATTCCTCAGCTGTGCCCTCCTCTGTAGAGATCCCACAGACATTTCTGGCCTCTCCCTTATCTAGACCCCTAATCCAGCCAAGCTGGAATGCTCACTTTCTGAGGACACCTGAGCCTGCCACCGCCATGGGTTAGTTCCTAGCATTCCTTGTATATTGTTGTTGAAATCCTTCAAGGACCCATTCAGGTGACACCTCCTCCAGTAAGCCCTCCCGGTTAACCCTACCAGAAGCTTGTGTCTGAAGAAAATAAAGTGCAGGGCCTGCATCACTCAGCCTGTGTAGCTCTTCTCTAGTCATATTGAGAGAGCAGGTCTGAACTTTCCAGAAGGATGTTATATTCCTCAAGGGTAGAGGCTCTACTTTCAGATTCTTCTGCATCTCCCGTGCCACTTAACACCTCTGAGTTCCTGAGGACAAAACTGTGACCTGAGGACAGACTTCGTTTTCCCCCTTCCAAAGGTTCCAGTGATGCTGTTGTCCTGGGGATGGGTTAGAGCTGGGAGTCTTAGCCAGCTGCCGCCCTCGCTCTGATGACCCAGCGGCCATGGAAACCATGGGTCTATTTCCAAGCAGAAACAGACTACTGCAGAGTGTACCAGTCCCTCCATGGACAAAGCAAGCTTCCAGCTCTTGGTAACCCATGAGCCTTTTCTTATCAATTATCTGAAATGCAGATGCCTCAAGGTGCAGGGGAGGCTGTCTGGCAGGCAGGGCAGACTGGAACCCTGGCCTGCTCAGCCAATGGAAGGTAATGGAGAGAGATGAACAAATGCCCTAAGGTCTTGGGTGGCTCAGGAAGGGTCCCTTAGCCCTTCTGTCCCTCAGCTTCGGCCCCGCTGAAAGGCAGACTCCCTGCTGAAAGGGAGGTGAAACGCAGAGGTGTTGGAGGGAGACTCCCTCCGTTCGAATCTTAGCTCAGCTGCTTTCCCACTGTGTGACCACAGCCAAGCTACTTGACAGCTTTGGCCTCAACTTCTCATCTGTAGAATGGGAATAATAACCAGCCCTGCCCTGGACGGTCGTGAAGGTAGAGCACGTCAACACAAGGGAAGCACGCAAAACAGAGCCTGGGCATCACACGCTGTGTGGACGGAGACTTGATGACGTTGTGAGCCATCCACATGGAGCAAAACTTTAATAAAAACATGCCATTCTGGGACGCCTGGGTGGCTCAGTGGGTTACGCCTCTGCCTTTGGCTCCGGTCATGATCTCAGGGTTCTGGGATCGAGTCCCACATGGGGCTCTCTGCTCAGCGGGGAGCCTGCTTCCCTCTCTCTCTCTGCCTATCTCTCTGTCTACTTGTGATCTCTCTCTCTCTCTGTCAAATAAATAAATAAAATCTTTAAAAAAAAAATGCCAAATTGGGAAGCCTGGGTGGCTCAGTGTGTTGAGCGACGGACTCTTGATTTCAGCTCAGGTCGTGATCTCAGGCTCATGAAAGGGAGCCCCGTGTCGGGCCCCACGCTCAGCATGGAATCTGCCCGAGTTTCTCTCTCTCCCTCTCCCACTGCCCCTCCCCACCCAGTTCTAGAGCACCTCTGCTCCTTCTCTCTCTCAAATAAATAAATAAGCAAAACCAAAACATACCAAACTGGTCTCCAGAGTGGCGGTGCAGAAGACATGGGTGGGAATATCTAGTTCATTTGGCCTTTGCTTGCCAGTCCCCGCTGCCCTTATTTATTTATTAATGTCGAGCCAGCATTGTGAAAGAGATGAGTTTAAAAAAAAAAAAAAAAAAAAAAAAGGGCGGAATCATGGAGCTTTAACCTGGGGTTTTACCGTGGTAATGAGCCATAACAACTGTGCATATGCGAGTTGGTCACTTGCCACACGCAATCCCACATCAGTCAGCTGTTGTTTCCTTTTCCTCCTTTATGGCCCTGAGAGCCTTTCTCTAAGGTTACTGGAAGCTCTTCATAGGGCTGATACGTTAACTTATTTTTTTTGCTATGTGTTATATTGTTTTGTATATATTTGTATATATTGTGTATATATATATTTTGTATATATTTGTATATATTGTTATATAAAAGTTTTGAAAACTTTTTTAATAGTAAAATGTTCATCTGGAGACCCAAAGTATTCAGTGTTTGCCTATGTATTGCTCTTGTAGCATTTTATCCTAAGAAAATACTCAGATTTGGGGTGGTGGCTGGCCCAGTTGGAGGAACCTGCAGCTCTCGATCTTGGGGTCCTGAGTTTGAGCCCCACATTGGGTGCAGAGATCACTTAAATAAATAAATAAACTTTAAAACTTTTTTTTTTAAAGACTTTATCTATTTATTTGACAGACAGAAATCACAAGTAGACGGAGAGGCAGGCAGAGAGAGAGAGAGAGGGAAGGAGGCTCCCCGCCGAGCAGAGGGCCTGATGCGGGCCTCGATCCCAGGACCCTGAGATCATGACCTGAGCCGAAGGCAGCGGCTTAACCCACTGAGCCACCCAGGCGCCCCTAAAACTGTTTTTGAAGTTAAATATTTTTTAAAAAGAAAATATTCAGATTTTTGGAGCTGAGATCTTGGTTCTGGTGCTATTTACATTAGAGAAAATTGGAAACCAAGTGTTTGTGGTATATTAATGTATGTGAAGCACTTAGAATGAGTTTCCTATGAATGATTTGGAAATGATTAGGAGCCTGCTAAGTGAATAAAGCAGCATAATGACCAACAGAATCCCAGTTAGGATAAAATTTAAAAATTACACATGGGCTTTAGAAAAGGTTGCAGGAAGATACACCAAAATATTAATAGTATTAACTGAAGTTATTTCTCAGTGCTAGAATTAGTGATCCCTTCATCTTTACACTTCTCCGATTTTCCAAACTTTCTATAAGAAATGTATTACTGTATGTATTTTTGTAAAAAGAGATTATTGTTATCACATCACTCTCTCAAACTCCAGTGCCCACTAGATGTCTTACTTGGAAGCTTCTTAAAACACAGATCACTGGGTCCCTCTCCCAGACTTCCTGGTTCAATAGTTCTGGGGTGGGGCCTCCGATTCTCCATTTCTTTCTTTCTTTCTTTCTTTCTTTCTTTCTTTCTTTCTTTCTTTTTTTAAAGACTTATTTATTTATTTGAAAGAAAGACATGTGGGGGTGGGGGTGGGGGGAGAGAATGCAGAAGGGAGGGGCAGAGAGAGAGGGAGAGAAAATCTTAAGCCGACTTTGCACTGAGCACAGAGCCTGACTCAGGGCTCGATCTCATGACCCTGAGATCATGACCTGAGCCGAAAACAACTGCACCAGCTGGGAACCCCTGATATTTTGCATTTCTAACAAGGCCCCGGGTCATGCTGCTGGTCCAGGCAACATGCTTTGAGAACCATGGCTCTAGACTAAAGGGTCTTTTTCTCTCCCATTGCCCCGTTTCCATTTAGGTTAAAGTGATGAAGAACAATGGTGTCTGTTCTTCTTGATCTTTGAAGACTGATTGTTTCCACTCACTGAGAAGGAGCCAGAACACTGCCACAAGCCCAGCAAGCAAGTGTCTTCAGTCCACAGCCAATCCCACCTTCTTGAAAGACCTGTGTTCCACACGTTCCTTCCCTAAAGCTACCAGGCACATCCCTTTCCTTCTCATTTTCCAACCAAATGAACTTGGGGAATCTGGGGACATTTCTCATTAGTAGTCAGTTCCCTTATTTTTTCTTTGAAGTTATTTATTTATTTGTTTGTTTGTTTGTTTATCTGAGAGAGAGAAACAGAGATAGTGACAGAGATCATAACAAAGTAGGGAGGAGAGAGAAGAGAAGCAGGCTCCCCGCTGAGCAAGAAACCGGATGTGAGACTCAGTCCCAGGACCCTGGGATCAAAGCCCTGAGCCAAAGGCAGACACTTAACCTACTAAGCCACCCAGGTGCCCCCAGCTCCCATATTTTGAATTAACTTTCACACATGACAGGTGGGTCCTAGCAACCAGACCAAAAACTCTCAGTGGGCCCAGGAAACCCTGCAAAGGCGTGTCACGGGTGCTCATAAATGTGTGTTGGTTTGACTGGGTCCCCTCCAGGGACTGTTTTTGGCTGGGAGGACACAGTGGGAGAGCAGAACTGGCTGGACCTTACCTTCATGAAGCTTTCATTCTAGTGGGAGAGCATACAGTATCACAAAAAGATAAATAATCATCTCATGGATGGGGAGGAGGGCTGCGAAGGAAAAAAAAACGTGGAAGAACAGAATTATAAGTAATGGGGGGTTTCCATTATTTGGGGACTCAGAAAGGGCCTTTTGAGTCTGCATGGTGTTGGCCTTCCATTGGGTGAAAGGGACAAAGAGGGCAGATCTCACCGGGTCTCCCAGGCTTGTGTTTCTCAAAGGGCAACAAGCATGCCGCCCAGTGATTTCAATTCACTATTCAATAGGTCTGGGCTGGAGCCTGAGACGCTTCATCTCCATCAAGCTCCCAAGTGGGCTCCAAGTTGCTGGTCCAAGGACCAACCTCTGAGTAGCACAGAGTTAGGCCATAGTAGGGAGTTTAGAATTCAATCTAATTACAATGGGGCCCACTGAGAGTTTGAAGCTAGAGAGGGGCAGATATCCCATCGACGCTTTAAAAAGATGATTCTCTTTTAAAACAGAACGTGTGGAAGGCTCCAGAGCAGAGGCAGAGAGGCAGGAGATCCAGGGCCAGTGGAGGGTGCTGGGTCCCTGGATGTGGCAGGGGAGGTGTGGAGAAACGATCTGGGTCCCAGAATGTGTGTTGGAACTAGGGCTAGCAGGACACGCTGTGGGACTAGGCACTGGGGAAGGAGCATAGGGGGAAAGCAAAGGAGATTTAACCCACCAGCCAGCAGGTGGGTCTGTACAACCCCAAAACAAACGGCAGGACCATGCTGACCTTCATTTTCCCATCAACCCATCAAGGATTTACTTGGGACTGAACTGCGTGGCTTTTTAGCACCACACACACAGAATGTGAACTGCAGGCCTTCCGGATGGAAGGGGCTGGGAAGGCACATGGTAACTTTTCACTCTTGTGTCCTGGAGCATCAGCTCAGAAAGGAAGGCGCATGGCTGCAGGTGACAGGCTCTGGAAGGTTCCAGGAGAGTCCAGTGGGCACCTGGTCTCCCGTGAACTTCCGGCTGGCCTGGCCCGTTTCAAGCGGTCCCAGGCTCCTCCCAGGGAGGCAGCCACTTCCCATGCCCACTCCTACCCTTCCCACAGAGATGGGCCTGGGAGCGCTCTGGATTAGGACCCCTGCCCCACACAACACCAGCTTCCATTTCTGAGTTCCCTCTTAGCAGGTTATCCCCTGCATTTCCATCTCATTCCACCAGGAATGCGATTCCAACTTAGCTGCCTGCAGCTGGGCAGTCATTCGCCTTGAAGCCCTGGCCTGAGTGAAAGAGCCCATCTTGCAGGTCTGGGATGGCCCCGGGATGGCTGGAGACACGGCAAGGACAGTGCCCGGAGCACCCACCTGGCCAGGTGGGCTGGAGTCTATGAAATTAGGGCTTAGGGGAGGGGCTGAGGACTGTGGGGCCAGAGAGTGGGAGAGGGCTGCAGGGGGGCTGAGCTGGGTGCCAGTGGATCTGGCTTGGAAAGGGGGAACTGCAAGGACCCCGGTGATTTCAGCATAATCCAGGGGAGGCAGAGCCCTGTGGGCAACACAAGCTTTGCTCCATTTCTTCTTTTAATGGTGCTTCACAAATCCATGTCCATGATGCTGGGCACTGTCTGCATTTGTCCTTTTCAGGCACACGGTGTCCAGCTGAGTGGGTGGGAGAACACGGACATCACCGTTCTCCGATTCTGGACTACCTCGACTGTTACTCGCTTCTTTCTCTCTTAGGAAGACGTAGTGGTTATTTGAGCTTTATTCCAGAGGCACATGGACTGCCAGAGGCAGCTGTGTTGGGGTGAGGGCCAAGACCATACACGCTGTCCTGCCCACGTGCCAGTTCCCCGGCGGAAGGGGCCTCGGAGCACGTGGTGCCTTCACCCCCACAGCACCCCGCAGGGAAAGCCAATTTCACGGAGGACTCCAAACGGCGCGAGGCTAGTGAGGGCTGAGAGCACAGGCTTTGGGCTGATTCAGTCTGTAACAACACGCTCCGGAGAAGCGTCTGGAATGGACAGCAAAGTGTAAGGGGTGGGACCAGGGCGGGGGTAAGCGAAGTGAGAGCAGAGAGCCGGAGGCCAAGGGCCCGTGAGCCAGATTTCCCCGGAGTTAGGGGGTGAGGGGGGAGTGTTCCAGGCTGGGGATTTATCGCAGCCCAGGATTCCCGGCCAGGTGTGCACAGAGCCCACCCCACACTGAAGAAAAGCTGCCCACACCCCAGGCCCCGCGGCACGATGCCAGCTTCCCTGGAGGATCTCAGTAAATGGAATAGTGAATGAATAAATGAATGAATGAATGAATGAACCAACGAACAAAGGAAGGAAGGAGTGAGGGACAGACACAATGGCAGCAGCTTGTGTAACTCACGGCCTTACTACCCACCCCCCAAATAGTTGGCCTATTCCCTCTCAGACCTTGACTCCCTGCCGAAATAAGGAGTGGGACCAGGTTGATCCTGTCCCTGGGGCTGACCCCAAAGCTGCAGCATTTCCCTCCTGGCAGCTGTGGCTGGGGTTGCGGGGTCCCCAGACACAGAGACCTCCAGCAAGCCTGCCACCTATGCCTCTAGCGCCACATGGCTCACTGCTTTATGACCACCTGTTACATGCTCCACTCTGTGGTCAGGGCCGCAGGGAGAGGAGAGAGCCCTCAGGGCTATCCTTCCTGTCTGCAGAGAAAGGTAGGCCATATACAGACCGCAGAGGGCACAGAGCTGAGTCACACCCTCCCCTTTGAGAGTCCCTGGTGGTGCCGGCTGCTGGGAAGCCGTCAGTGGTCGGCCCTCAGCTCCGAACCGCCCTTGCAGGACTGCCTGGGCTACAGAGCCACGGACCCCAAGTCGTGTTTGTCTGAAGATGCCTGCAAAGGTCCCCGGGGGTTGGCTGAAGTGGCTGGGGCTGCCTCATCAGCTTCTCCTCCACCCTTCCAGCTCCTTCCCTCAGCCTCCTGTAGGAGTCCCTTCCCCGGGGCACTCCTAACTAACATCCTCATACTGAACTCTGCCTGCTGGCTACTGCCCAGAGCCCCCAGCCTTGGAGCCACAGGGACTACAACACCGAATATAATGCATACAGTAGCTCTCAGCATTCATTCTATAGCTCAGACTCTACATGCTAGAAGAACGAGTGGGTACAGAAATAAATGCTGCAAGATGCTTCCTGAAAATATAGTTCTCCTTAGCAATTATTAAGTTTTTAGTAATTAACTTGTAGAGCACAAATTCATATACGTTAGAGTCTCGTTTATTCATATGAGCCATTGCTTCTCTCGTATTTTATGTATGACGCTCAGCTCTGGGGTCCCTGATGGACAGGAGGTAGTGTAGCCTGGGGACAGTGAGATGGTTTCTTTCCTGCAGGGCTCAGCCAGCCAGGAAAAATGCCAATTAAGGCAAAGCTGTCTGCGAGGAATCATTTCAGTTGTCATGTTAACCTCACGACCTGGGGATCACAGACTGGGTACTAGCTCCCCAACTCTCCAGGCAAACTGTGCGCCTTTAATTGGCATCCATTCCTTTGGGGCGTGGTGACCCCTACCTAGTAATGCTGAACTTTGCAGGGTTGATGAAAGAACCAAGCAAAGCCTGCGGTCTGTCTGCCTGCCTGAGACCCCCTGGGTGGGCCTGGTACGGGAGGAGGCCAGAATGGGCGCCCCTCTGTGAATGTGTTAGGAGATACAGGGTAGCACAGACCTTCTCCGGCAGCCAACAGCACGTGCTGGAAGAGAATCTGCACTGTAGTCCCCAGAGCCAAACAAAATGCAACCAAGTACCTTGGAGAATGGTGGCGTTTTGTTACTAATTACCTTTTTCAGATGCTACTAAATTATCCCTTATGTTATTATTGATTACATTCATCATCATTACAGATAGCTGGCTGGTACAGCGGATGGGAGACAGTCTGCATGCCCATCCCTGCAGGCCTGGCCAACAGAACCAGCTACCGGAAGTCCTTCCAATGGGAGGACCACAGGATCTTTGGGGTGCAGTGGGATTTGGGGGTGGTGGCTGGCTTGTCCCAGGGCCTCGGGAGTGAGGCCAGGGCACTTGCCCTCACTGGCTGAGGACCTGGAAATAGTCATGGGATACTGGTGTCTGTCAAGTTGTCTAAGCTGACCCTGGAGGGGCTCCTGCTCCTCGAGGAGCAGAGGTGCCTGGGGTGCCTGGGTGGCTCAGTCGGTTAAGGTTCTGACTCTTGATTTTGGCTCAGGTCATCATCTCAGGGTGATGAGATGGAGCTCCATGGGCTCTGCTCTCAGCGGGGAGTCTGCTTGAGATTCTGTCTCTCTCCCTCCCCCTCAGTCCCTCCCCCACTTGTGCAGGCTCACTCTTGCACTCTCTCTCTCCCCTTCTAAAATAAATAAATTTTAAAAGAGAGAGAGAGAGAGAGCATGCAGAAGTGAGTGAGAAAACGCAAAAACAAAGACACCTCTTTACAAAATGGGAAGGAAGCCTTTTAGAGTTAGTTGGGGAGAAAGCCCCTTGCTGTCCCCTCTCTCCCAGACCCTCTGCTCCAGCAAGAACCAGCACAGGGACAATCAGGAGGAAACTGAGGGCAAAACCTAGGAGCAGTGGCCACTGATCTGGCGCTGGCTCTTTGCAGCAGTGGGAGGAGAAGGGCCAGGAGCCCGAGTAGAACACAGGAGCCATGGGGGAAACCAGGGGCTCTTGGTGGGGTTGGGGACAGTAGGCCAGAAATGGGCTGTATGGAAGTTCTGAGTTTAAAACTATTTTCAAACTATGGTTAGTCTGTGCTAGATGTGGTGCATAATTTATCTTTTAAATTCTTCCATCGGCTCCGAAGGCAGCTATAATTTTCACATTTACAGAAGAATTAATCCAAGGCTCTGAGGCTGCAGGAAGTCCACGGCGACTGGGCTGGAAGTGGGTGCATGTGAGCTAAGACGAGAGCTCAGGCTAAGGGATCCTCACCTGGGCAAGTGCTTCCTGCTGCTGAAGCCACAGAAGGGATCTCACTCCTGCTGGGATTCTGGAGTCAGCAGTGTCCCAAGAACAAGGTTCCCAACCCTGAACGGTGTGTCTCCTGTTGGCTGCCTCCCAGACATCTGTTCTTGCCCTACCCTCCCCCCACCTCCACCGAGCTGGCTCCAGCTTCCCTGCTGGGGAGCCCCCTTGATCCCAGGGAGTACAGAGAGCCCCCTGTGCTGGGAAGCCACCACTCACAGCACATTGTTCCAGCACTTTCCATCCCAGTACTCAGGTCAGAGCAGGCCGGAGAAGCATAACTGAGAGTGCTCGCTGGACCAATGCAATGGTTGTAAGAGGCGGTCAAGGCCATGGCGAGAGTGTGGTCTTCAGGGTAGGGAGACCCATGTTCTGGCTTTACCATCTGTGGGGAAGAATTTTTGGAGGAAGAGGCCCTTCTGACAGTCCGACATTGTCTGCCTCTCCTCCGTGGTGGCCCCGGTGGACTTGGCCATGCAGAGCATTGAGCTGGGTCAGACAGCCGTGGGAGTCACTGTCCAGCAGATGTCCCTCTGGTGCGGTGTGACTGCACTGTGGTGGCCAGCGGTGCATTCTAAGAATGGGTGACATGGAGAACACTTTCCCTGGTGCGGTCCAGGCAAGTGATCCCCGCAGGGCCCTGCCAAGAATGGGGCAGCCAGGACCGACCGGCACAGGGCCACGAGCACGGCAATGCAAATGCTCTGGGAAGATCTGCTGACTTGGCTCTAGGGCCATTCCTTGATGATACATTGTTTCTAGAACATTTGACCTCTTCAGAGGGTATCATTTTAAAAGTTTCCATACTATTGTTTTCTATTTCCTTTATTATCTCTCACGCTGATTGCCCCCTCCTTTATTACCTGCTCTGATTTGGTGCCTGGTCATTATTACTTTGGAAAAACCCACGATAAGATAATCCTTCATCATCATTGGAAAATCGACAGGGTCTGAGAGCAGGCCAGGATTTTGTCATAGGTCTAAGGAGTTTCTTATTAAGTACACCAGAAGAACTGTATCTGTCATCTACCCTGGAACTTAAAGACAGCCCTGATGTGCTGTCCCCCTTCTATCCCCATCAGAGCAGGGCTCAGAGGCCAGCCCTGCCCAGCATGCCCACCAGTGGCTCTAATCCAGTCACCTGAAACCTACAGTGGGGTCACATCTCCAGTTTCCCAGAGGGTGCTGCTCAGCTTATTTCCAAAATTTCCAATGGTTCCAGGCTGCAGGGGAGATCCTGACCAAAGGATGCCTCCCTCCAGCTTCATGTCACCTGCAGCCACACACCTGAAATGGGCCATTGTGATGCATCACTGTTTGTCCTGCCCAAATGGTGAAGGCTGACACTTACAGGCTGCGCCTGAAGGGCCTCTCTTGTCTAGTCCTTACAGCAACCCCAGGTTGTGGGGGGTGGGGGGGGGAATCTCATGCCTTCCTACAAATGGGAAAGCCATTGCACAGAGAGGTTAAGTAACTGGCCCAAGGCCACAGAGCGTGTAAATGACAGAGTGGCGGCTTGCACCTGGCCTTGGCCCCAGAGCCTCTGTGCTAGAAGGCCGTGCCAAGGTGTTTCACCCTCTGCCCCAGCTCAGGACACCTTGATGAAGCCTGTCCTGCAGGCTCCGCCTCTCACCCTGTGCTCTGACACTGAATGGCAGCATCCTTCTGGACCACTCAGCCAAGTGTAACACTCGATTCTATAGAATCTTGCTTCATTTTAAGTTCTGGTCCTAACTGGATAAATGCATGACGATGTTCGGAGGAGGAGGGTGAGGGTGAGAGCCACACCCCTGTCCTTTCTGGAGCCAGCTCACGGCCCGCCAATTCCGTCCTTGCTGGCTCGCTGTCACCTGCAGGGGCCCCTCTGACCACAGGGCAGTTTCTCTACACAGGGCCCCTCCAGTCCTCTCCTGGCTCCCTCCACAGGAGGCTCACTTGGCCTGGTCTTTCATCCCAGCATGGACTCAGGCTCTAGGTTGGCTCACGCTCCGCCTCTCGCCTCTGCCTGGGTCTGCAAAGAGTTCACCATCATGTTATTGGAAAGGCTTCCAAGAGCTGGAGGCCAGGTTCACTCAGAGGGTGCACCCCGGGAGTGGGGGCGGAGGGAGGCCAGGGGTGGTGCAGGGACACACCCCTCGGCAGCAAGCCCCGACAGGAGAGGGCGGGCGGGAGGGAGCCTCTGAGCTGAGAACCCCGGAGCTGGCTGTGTACAGTGCCCACCAAGGGGCCCGCTGCCCCAAGGCCTGCGCCCTCTGCAGAGCCTCTTATCTCGATCTTGGCCCTCACTCATTTGTTCCCCAGCCTTCCCCGTTCCTGCGGGTCACACCCCGTGTCACCTTGGCAACCCCCTGACCTATAGAGAGGGGAACCATTCTCACCTGCCCAGTTCTCCCCACAGAGCAGCCCAGGGCGCTCTCCATCCCTGCCCCCACTGCCCCAGGGCCAGCCACCTCTGCGCCCAGGCATCACAAGCCGGGCCGAAGTTGCTTGGCTGAAATAGCTCCAGAAAAGAAGTCCCCGTTCCCACATGAACTGCCCCCTGCTCTGCCCAGAGTTACTGATTCTGCCTTCTCCTCATGCTGGATGACCCACCAGGAGAACCATGGGCTGGCACGCCTCCTCTTTCAAAGACAGACGCCCTGCCAAGTGGGGGTTGACTCTGTGGCCAGTGTCTTCTACACCTGCATGTGGATTAGCACAAAGAACCGGCTCTTTCCTAGTAACTGGGTCAGATCATCAGAGGGTGGGGGATCGAGTGAGAGTTTTGAAGGTTGGGGGGTGGGGGTGGGTGACTTGGGAACACAGAGTAATTCCCAGTTGGGCAGGCCCCAGGGGGGAGAGGAATTTGAGCTGTGAATGAAGAGCATGGAAGTACCCAGAAAAAAGTGGACAGTAAGTGCCTGTTTCACTGCCCTCCACAAAAATGGCCAACGCGGAGTGTGCACAAGCCAGGGCTGCAGACACTCAGGGTGGTTCGTAACTTCCCCGGGGTCCCCGTCCCCTGGCCAGAAGCTCAAAGCTTAGACAGTCAATGTCCTTAGTGTGGAGTGGACACAGAGGACACACGGGCACACACACAGTCCCAAGGAAAACACATCAATGCCCACAAACCCTCCCCAAACACGTGTCCCCAGCCAAGGAGGCCGCACTAATCAGCAGGAGGGGGCAGATCAAGTCCACTTCCTTTTATTGCAACTTCTACCCTTCTAGAATTTCTCCTTCTCTGCAGGTCCAGGCCACAGAGACATTAATCCCTATTCAAATGAGCCTTCCAGGTTCTTCCTTCATTAGAAAAAAAAAAAAATCTCTCAAAACACCCCAAAGCGAGGCAGCAAGCAGTGTGCACAGTCCCAGGAAGAGAGGGAGAGCGCTGTGGGCCTCACCTGGCCTCTCTTGTTGGAAGGCAGAAATGCGACCCTGCCTTCCCTCCTCCGCCTGCTACCCCTCCCTGCAACAGCTTTCATAAACAGTGATTATTTCAGTCCTGTGAATTGTCCAGTCAGGGTGACGGGGTGGGAGCCAAGGGCCGGAGCGTGGAGCTCAGATCTCCGAGGAAAGCGGCCCTCCCTTCCCCCGCTCCAGGTGGGAGTTGAGGAGGAGGGCACGGCTCTGGCTGAGACCAGGGATGACAGAAGCATTTTCCCAGCAGCCAGATGAGGGCAGAGCCCTAGTGGGGGAGGGTAGGGAGGCAGAGCTTGCTGACGGGCTTGGAGGTGGGGTCACCCTACCTACATGCCAGGAATTTGGGCCTCTCCAAAACGCTTCTGCCTCCAAATCAAGAGCCCTAAAATTGCAGCTCTGGGGATTAGCCTCGGGCTGCCTCTCTGGTTAAAATATACTGGCATATTGAGGACAGCATGGAGTGTTAGTCAACTGGTCTTTGATAGGAGATATTTGGGAAATGGGGGTTACATGAATGAGCGCGTGAGTGAAGGAAACTACAGCTCCTGGTAGAAATCGAAGTTGGGGTGGAAAGCTCTGGGTGTTTCAAGGGAAGCAGGTGCGGATGTCACCAAGGGGGTGGAGAGAAGAAAGGGGTGCCAGGTCAAATTCTGCCATGTCACTCTTGTGCCCTGGGCCAGCCAGGGCTGCAGGGGGCCTTTCCTCAAAGAGCAGGAGTCTATTATCAAGTAAGTGGCTGCTATCAGCCACTCCTGATACACCACCCTCCTCGGAGAAGTTGGGACAATCGTCCTCTGGGAAGGTGATACTCAGAATTGCTTTAGCTCAACTGCAGGAACCATCTTTTTTTTTTTTATACAGTTGTAAAATTTTTTTACAGCTGTAGGAGCCCCCTTGTTACAAATACAATTTTGTGCAAAAACAGACCCACACAGAACTGTTTGGGATCAGCTCAGTGAATCCCTTTAATGAATGTCAAACTAGGGGTGCCCGGGTGGCACGGTCAGTTGCGCATCTGACTCTTGGTTTCAGACGGGGTCATGATGCAGGGTTGGGATCTCTGAGTCACGGGATCAAGCCCTGCATCAGGCTCCACGTTCAGCTCTGTCTTTCCCTCTGCTCTCTCTCTCTCACATCAATAAATCAATCTTTAAAAAGAAAATAGAACACCAATCTAATCCAGCTTCTCATGTTGAAAAAGGAAATCAAGGCCCAAAGAAGTCAAGCTGTGTCCACATTCTCTGTCACAACCACTTTTCAGGCAACTGGACTCCTGTTCTTCCCGGGTGGGGCCTGGGACGCCTGGAATCTTTTAAAAGTTTTCATAGGTCATTACCTCTAATCAGGTTTAGCAATTGCTGCATGAAGCATTGGCTTGAAGGTGAAGAGTAAATTAGTAGCAGAGACTGAGCCCAGCAGCTCTTGGGGTCACACAGACCAAAGTCAATGACAATGACTTCACAGAAGCTACTGGAAAGGATTTCTGGTACTGAGGTTGGCGTGTGTTGAACATGGTGCCCCAGAATGGCCACTGACAAAGTCCTCAGTATGTTCTGGTGAACAGGTAATTTTTTGGTTATCTTTGGGAGTCTTTCAGGCTGGGTGCGTTTCCCTGTCCCTCTCAGCTCAAATTTGTCTTTGTGAGGAGTCTTACCCCAAGTCAGTCCCACAGGTATGGAAATGGGGTAAAATTATTATATCCTGGAGCTGAACTGCCAGCAGGAAATGGAACACTCAGCTACATCAAGCCATTCTAGATGAATCAGTGGGTCTTGCCAGCGACCCAGGGCCCCAAAAAGAAAGGAAGGAGGTAGCCTTGGATTGCCTCACTGTCACTGCCTTAAGATGTCAAGGCTCAACAACAGCTTCCTTTGTGGTCCCAAAGGGGTCACTCCACAGGATAAAAACATCAGGATCTCCACTAAGTCCCCACTCAAAGACCCAAACATAGAACAATGTGTCTAAATTCACTTTCATTAGGCCCATTTCTTCCCTTCCCAGGGCCTGGGCTGGTGGGAATGTAAAATGGCGTGGCTCCATGAGGAAGAGTCTGGTGGTTTCCCAGAAGGTAACATGTGGAGCTGCTGTATGACCCGGCATTTCCAGGGTTAGGTAAACACCCGAGAGACATGCCAACCTACGTACACACGAAAACCTGGACATGAATGTTTGTGGCAGTGTCATCTACAAGAGCCACACGTGGAAACAACCCAAACATCCATCCACTAAATAATGGATACATAAAATGTGATCTTACCAATAGAAGGAGTGTCATTCCCAAATAAAAAGCCATGAAGTACTGATACATACTATAAGTGCATGTGCCCTAAAAACACGCAAAGGGGAAGAAGCCAGTCACGAGAGGCCACGTGTTACATGACCCGGTTCATACAAAATGGCCAGAGGGGGCAAATCCGTTTAGAGACAGGAAGTAGAGGATTGGTGACCTAGAACGTGAGGAGTTGAGAGGAAATGGGGAGAGACTGCTAAATGGGGACCGAGTTCTGCTTTGCAGGACGAAAGTGTTCTAATACTGTTGGCGGTGATGGCTGCACATACAGGAATATACTAAAAGCCACTGAATGGTACAACTTTAACTGAGTGACTTGTACGGCCCATTCATTATATCTCAATAAAGCTGTTCTTTTTAAAAACCTAGAAAATTTCCCAATACCTAGGTTCCGCTTAACAGACGCATCCTCTGCCCGACTTCCCCAAGGCTTAAGGAAGGCAGGCACCGACAAAAGCTGGGGTCACTCTCCCCTCACCAGTGGCCTTTACCCGTAATTCGCAACAACCAACAGGCCAACCTGTTCGCTCCAGAAACAACTTAACAGGATTGTCAGCCAGGATCCATAGCCAGCAAAGAAGGAGCCCTGGGAAAAGGAGTGTGCCAAGTTCAGTTCTGTGATATCATTTGGGAGGGTCACGTGTACATTTGCTTCTGGTTTGTATCTAATTTGAAAAAGCCGACCTAGATTGTATACTGTATTATTAGGCAATTTTTCCAGCTTGGAGTCCCGGTGTTGCTCCACATGATTTGTTCAGAGGACGAACTCACTTCTCTGCTGATGCAGAAACATTCCGCCCCAGGTTGCTGTCCCAGGATGGGCAGGCTTGGCGCATGCCAGCTTTCCTATTCCATCCTCCATGAGAGCGCAAGCCAGGCCGCCGTGGGGGAAGAGCTCTTACCCCATAGGGGAAGCTTCCCTCTCGCTAGCTGGCCTCCTGCATGGTGGAGGGGGCGCAGGGGAGACTGTGAGAGGGCAGGGGCAGAGCCGACTGGTACTCTCCCAGGCAAGGCACGGACACAGGGGGCTTCCCTATGGAACAAAAGGGAGTTCGAAAGAAGACAGCCCACATTCCTCTTTTTCTAAACTCTGGCTCGAGATGTGCAGCGGGAAAGTTAAATTATGTGGCAATTCTCAAAGTCATCCACTAAAGATAATCTCTCCCTTCACAGGAATTACTCATCTCACTCCGTCATGAAACCTCAGGGTCTATCACTATTCAAATTTATTGAGCAACGACATGCAGAATGTATTGTATAAAGGACCTGTTTCATCACCCCATTCCCCAAGCTATTTCTTTTTTTGTGCTAAGTCATGAGAAGTCTGGCAAGTTAAAAACCAAAACAAAAACTAACAAGGATGCATGTGCTGCATTAAAATACACACACACACACACACACAAAGATGGGAAAAAATTCCTTCGTGGAAGTTACTATGAGGCAGGCAGCTTCAGAAAGGAAAAACACAATCTCTGACTAATATGAAGGAGACTTCAAATTGCTCTTGGCAACAATCTCTCAGCCCCAGATTCCCCTCCCTCTATTCATCTCTGCAGTTCCCAGCCAAAGGAAAATAAAGTGAATAGCTCTCTCCCTGGCCCAGCCTAGAGGACTGAATAAGGGCTGAGCAGACAAACATCCCTGTGCAAATGCACACCTGTGTAATTGCTGCAAACACGGGACAGCCAGTGGGGTGCTAACTGCCCTTACTGGGCTGATAATCTCAGATCAGGAGAAAATGCCTTTATCTGGGCACGGTGACATCAAAACAGAATGCAATGTGGTCTTGTGACCCCCAAACACAAGATATTTTCTAAAGGGGACGGGATGGGGAGAAGGAAGAAGAAAAAGAAGTCCTCCCAGAAGGGCCCATGTCAGTTCCCAAAGAAGGAAGGCCCCAGAACAGTACTCAGAGGAGTATGGCTTCAAGGCAAGATTTATCAGTTCACCTTCCTCACAAAAGTGATAGTTAATTTTAGAGGTAGTGATCTTATACCTATTATACCATTCAAGATGGAAGGACAGGTAACAGGCCAAATGTCCTAGAATATTTATGGCTGTTCTGTCCCAAAGATTCATCTGCCACCATTTTATTAGGACAGATATGTCAGGTCAGCTAAAATGGAGATGGACAGGAGCATCAGGAAATGGCCCTGAAGTGCGGGTACAAGCAAGTGGAGTAGGGTCTTTGGCATTGAGCCCCGAAACGCCCTGGCAGGCTAGTGTGGGCTGCTCCGAGAATTACAGATGGCCAAGAGACATGGGTTCTAGTGCTGGCTTTGCTACCAAGTCCTGTGAACACGGATGAGCCTCCCCAGTGGTCGGATGAGGTCTAGGAGCACAGCTCCGGCCTTCTGTGTGTGTGTGTGTATGTGTGTGTGTAAAGCGGCTGATGCCTCAGGACAGTTCCCACGCTGTTGGCCCTGCTCCAGAGAGGGGCCAGTCCTCCTGGAGGCTGCACGGGGCTCTTGACATCTCCAGCTGGGACGTGCCAAAACTAAAAGCCCATCTCAGAACCCATAACCATGAACTGATCATCACAGCTGCAGGGGTTCAAAAAGCTGCGTGCCTACTGTGTACCTTCCACAGGTCCGCTAGGGCCATGGATGAGTCCTTGTGACTGCAGCATGGGGACAGGCCAGCTTTCCAGCCGTCCACCCGCCTCCTCACCCAGGCCTCCTGCCATTCCTCCTTCTCCCACATATGGTCTCATTAAATCCGCTCAATCAAAATAAATAAATAAATCCAGTGAGTCCCCACTAAAGGATGAGTCACTGCCATTCCCACTGACAGAGCCCCGGGACCAGTTCGGACTTCACCTGCTGAGGTCCTTAGCCCTTAACGCTTCGCATCATGCCTGGAATCACACATTAGACGACACAGTAGTTGTTGAATAAATGACAGACTGAATGGAAAGAAACTAAGGTTCAAAACAGTTACTACTGTTAACACTGACACACTATTTCGTGTTGTGCTATAATGATATCAGGGGATTCCTGCCTCCCCTAACTGGAGTGTAAGATTCTAAAGGCTGTAGGTGTAATGGGCGGCTTTGATTCCTGGCTCGGTCACTGATAAACTGGACTTAATCCCATTAAGCCTTAGTTTCCATATCTGCAAAGTGGGACTAGTGGTTATCTGATGAGTGATGTGGGTTACAGGAGAGACTGTGTGCCAAGCACAGTCTGGCACCTGATCTCTGAATGTCCCATCTCCTCCTTCCCTGCCTTGTACCCTCTGGTTTACTCCCAGCACTGACGAGGCAGGATAGGCCTTGAGTTCTATGCAACCTCCAGGCCTTTGCTCTTTTGTTCTTCCTCTGCCCCAATATCATTTCCGATCAGAAGCCCTTCTTGACCCTCTGGCTGCCAAAATGCCTGTGATCTAATTGCAAAGGGCCTCTCCTGGCTGTCTGGGGAAGATAACCTACTTGCTACCTAGCTTCACTATTCTGTGTAAGCCTCATCTCTGTGTGGTTGTCCAGAGGTAGGGGCTCAGGCCTGACTCCTGTCTGCATCTCCTCAAGGTCTCAGAGGTGCTGGGTGGGATCCAAATCTACCAGTTTCATGAAGTTCTGGAAACTAGGCGGGTGTGGCACTGGTGTCCCGTGGATCTGGGTAAGGCGCACTGGACTCAGTAGACCCCCTTGGCCTTAGTCCCTCCTCACCTGTAAAATGCAGATGATGAAGACACCTGCCCTAGGTATGGTAGTTGGGGAGAGTTTAGAAACGAGTATGAGATACCAGCGCCAAGACAGAGCACCGGCTGACCCGGGCAATTTTAGGGAGAGTGTCTTTCTTCTCCTTTTCAGCCCAGGTTGGGCCTTAAGGGCCGTAGCCAGGTTACTTTCCTTTCCTGGAGATTTATCCAGAGGGGGTTCCTGGCCCTTCTGATTCCTCAGTTCATCACTGGATAAAGGAATGGAGTTTAAACTTGAACCTGGCAGGACCTTCCCCTCCCTTCCCACAAAACCTTCTATCCAATCTGGAGAAAACAGTCTGATTGTTTCAAACACTTCCTTTACATTTTCAAAATTCGGCACTTGGAGGAGGGATTGGAAGGGATATGCCAACAGCCTGCCAATGAATCATGGGAATGGGGCTGCCCCCTGTGAAACCCAGCACCGGGGGTTCAAAGAAAGAGCGCAGTCGTGCCCTGCCCGCTTGCCCACAGCCAGGACAACAGAAGCCAGAAACTCGGGCGGGCAACCGAACCGGATGCACCCCGGAGCCCTCACCACAGGCACGCGGAAAACTGCACCGCACTAGGGACACTCGGCGGCGAGGGGCTCTTCGCAGAGTGAGTCCCCGGCCAGCCCCGTGGCCCGCCGCGGTCGCGCCCCCGTCGTGCCCCCGCCTCAGCGAACCAGGCGATCGGGAGGGCGACGGTCAGGGCGCCGGCAGGGGTGGGGGCGCACACAGCCCTGCCGGGGGCTCCCAGACCCGGGCTGTACTGCACAGCCGGAGGGAGTCGCCCCGCCCACCCCGCGCAGATCCGAGCGCCGGGAAGGGTCCCCTGCCCACCCAGCTTGGTGGGCGGTTCGAGCCCGAGGATCGCAACGCGACTCCCTACAGCTCGCCCAGGGACTTCTGCCGGTCGTCCCTTTAATTTCTGCTCCTGTCCGGACCTCGACTTCTGCCCCGAGTTGTCACGGCTCTTGTCTCCCTCTTACCCCCCGAGTTTTGCATCTGACACTGGGGAAGCCCTAGCTTTTTTGGAGGGAGGACATTTAAAGGATCCGCGTCTGTCTGCCACTCCCTTCCGGAGCGGCCCTCGTGCCTCGCTGTCCCCTCTCCCCGCCACCGAAAGCTGCCCACGGGGGTGGCGGGGCACGGAGCAAGCCAGAAGAGTTGCCTACAGAGTTCCAGAGTCCCTCCCGCGTTCGGCCGGGAGGGACGCGGCCGCGCGCCCCGCGGTCAGCCCGGGGACCCCAGCCCCGGTGTCCCCGGGACCCTCGGTCCGGCCCCAGCGCGGGTTTGAAATTGCTGCCGGGCGCCGCCACTGCCATCCTGACAGTGGGAGCGCACGCCGGGGGCAGGGGGTCCCCGCAGCGCCCAGAAGGGGTCCCCTCCCTACCCGCCTCTGCAGCCCCGCTGCCCCTTCTCGGCCCGGCTCCCAGCCGCCGTGGCCGCCGCACACCTACCTGGCCGCCCCGGGGGCGCCGCGCTTGTGCCCGAGCCGAGTCCTGAGCGCCGCCAGGGTCCCGGGCTGGGGATCCACGCGGCAGCGCTGCTCCGGGGAGCCTGCCGCAGCCGGCGGGAGGTTGTCATTGATTCGTGCTGGGCGAGTTAAGCCATTCCAGGAGTGGTTTTGAGAGAGCACTCCCACCCCTCCCTCTAACCAAAGTATTTGGCAGGCAGCCCCTGTCGTCCACCTGTACTGCTAAGCGCGGGGCAAGGACCAACTTCACCAGCCGCGCTCTGTGCTTCACTTTATCACACGCAGATGAAACTCTTTCGTAAAGGTAAAGCAGAAATGAAAGCGGGGGGAGGGGGGATGGAGGGGATCCCCCCACCCCCGCCCCTGGGGCTCCTCGATTATTTATTTCTCCCTCTACTATTTCACAAAATGCCTTACCACTTATCTCAAATCAGGGCAGCTTTTTATTATTATTGTTTTACTCAATTCTGTGTGTCTTTTATTTTTAGAGGCAATTTTATTTCCATTTGCCTGAAACCTGAGTCCAATAAAATTACTAGAATTATGTTTTCTTCTCAAAGGGTCTTGAGTGTAACTTCACCAAATCAAACACTGCAGGGAGAGCATTCAAGTGGCAAATATAAAAGAAGAAAGTGCAGGAAGTAAGCACAGAACTGCAGCTCCCTCCCCCTTGGAGTCCAGCTGGGCTTGGCCCAGGTGGAGCTAGGAGGCCTAAGATGGGGGAGCCCACTTCCAGGAGCCTCCCCCCCCAACCTGCCCCACTCCTCGCAACAAACATGTCATACAGGATCTCGGCTGCTTTGTCTCCATTCTAAGACTGACTCAGAAATGCCAACCAGAGATCCAACAGTCCACATCTGGGGTGGGCCAAGCACCAGTTACAGAGAGGTGTGGCTGTTCCTTAAAGCCACACACCATACCCTTTTTGAGAACTGCCAGCTGGGGAGGCCTCGTCTCCCTCTTTCTGGGAGAACCCTCCACCTGGGGAGGGGGAAATCTTCATTAACCCCTTGGTGTCTATGCTGGCTCCCCTCAGATAAGGAGAAGGAGCCAAGGGGAGCTTTTCTTCCCTGGTGATCAGCAGCCCCCTGTGCCATGGAGAATCAGCACAAAACAAAGGAGCCCAATCAGAGTTCTGGCTGTCTGTGGCCTCTGCCACTCTTCCAAGGGCAGGCCACTGCCTTAAATCACCCCAAAGCCAAAGGTAAATCCCACAGGTCCATCAGCCCATGAAGGTCAAGAACTCCAGGAAGATGGTTCAGACTAAAATATTTTCTCCAACAGGTGACCCCTGCCTGAAATTCTAGTCTTAGTGATTCATTCCTTTGTGGGGCACGCCCTACAGATAGCCTGCACCAGGGAGGCAACGTTGCTTTGGAAAGGCAGGAAGGGTCTCTCTCTGTGCTTCCAAAACTGTAAATATCCATGGGCAAGAGCAGGAATGGGTTTGCCAGACGCTCCTTGCTACAGTGGGAGGGTCGTGGACAGCAGGGTGGGGGGGAGGGGACAGAGAGGCTCGGAGCCAGGAAGGCGTGGAATGAAGTGGGGAGGGGGTGCGACGTCAGGGAATCCGTCACTGAAGTTCAGAATGGGAAGCACTTCATCTGGGCAGGTGGACAGTTTCCGAGATTGGGTGACTCCATAGTTTTTTTTTGTTTTGTGTTTTGCTGTTTTTTTTGGTTTTTTTTTTTTTTTTTTTTTTTTTTTTTTTTTAAATCAAAAACCACGTATTCCCGGAACACCCAAACCCAGGAACAAAAAACCAAATCCCTTTGTCCACAAAGTCACTAATTAAATATCCAGTCATTTGGAACTCATACTCCACTCCTGGACCGGGTAGGTGAAAGTGCCAGTATGGGACCAGGATGGAGTGGTATCAATCCAGCCGTGTTTGCTATGAGCCCGGAAGAGGTTTACCTCAATGGCCTGGGTGGAGACAGGGTGGGGTGGTGCAGAGGGGTGCCCCCCCCAAAGCCTCGTGCCTTGTGGGGAGATAGAGCACAGGGGGCCGGTCAGTGTGTGGCAGGGCACCTACAACCCCGCAAATGGTCCTTAAGGAGCAGGGCGCTAGTTCTGCTGAGCAGACAAGGAGCCAAGAGAAGACATGAAGACTGGGCTCAGGGAAAGGGCTGCAGGAGGGGGACTGGGCTGGTTGGGATGTAAGTGCTGCCGGGAGCAGGAGGGCGTGTCAGGTGCAGGTGTGAAGGCTTTTGGGGGGGAGGCAGCTGGCCAGGTGTAGAAGGTTCTCCCAGTGAATGCAACATCAGGCTGGGGTCTGAGTGGTGCGACCAGTTTAGGGATGCAGCTTCTGCTGGGATGCAGCTTCTGGCTGAAAGAGAGAGTGCAGGGCCGGGCCTGCTTGGGAGGGAGGGAGGGAGGGCGAATTGGAGCACCTCTTTCAAACCCAGCTGGAGCTGGATGTGGGCAGAGTGGGGGAGGAGGGAGGATGCCAGGAGGGGTGGGGGAGAGCTGCAGTGCCGAGCCCAGCCTGCCCCCAGGCGGCCCCTCCTAGCAGGGCTCCAGCCCCGACCTGAAGGAGTGTCTGAGTAGGCCAGTGGGTGGGGCCAGGGCCCGGGAAGCTGCAGCCAAGAGCCTGAGGGGAGAGCTGGCCACTGGCCAGCCCACCGGCTGGGCCCCGCAGTGGACAGTCAATGTCATTCCTCCCTCCCCCTTAATCACTGTCTGTGTGTGCCCAGTTGGGGCACGCCCTTCGGAAGGGCTCTGGGCAAAAAGTGGGGAGCCCTACCCTACGGCCCCCTCCAGCCTTGCCTCCTTGTTCTCAGTCCCCGTGCCAGGTGCCTGCTGGGAAGGGGAACAGAAAGGAGTTTCGGAGGGCTGGGGCGGGGAAAGAGACTGCGGAGGCTAGCACAGCCACCCACAGAAGGGGTTCCGGGCTGGCCAGACTCTAGATCTGTTATTGTGCATTTCCTTTTGGGATGTGGCTCCTTCCTAGGCCCTCTTTGCCTCCACTCCTTCCCTGGCTCGAGCCCTTCCTCCTCTCCCAGTTCTTTCCCGCCCCCGCCCCTCTTCCTGGGTCAGGTTGATCAGAGCTCTTGGAAACAGGCTGGCTTACAGCCGCCTTGCTTTTCACATCTGCCTCCAAACCCACAGCTCGCTCTTGGTCCAGGGAGGATGAAAGCTTCTACTCCAACCACCCAGCATGGCTCAGAAGGCTAAACAGAAGCCCAGGGAGCAAACCGGCTACCGTCTAGACCTCCGTGGTGCCTGTGCATCGGCTGTGACGTAGGCACGCCCAAGGCTTCTGAAGGTGCGTGCACACATACAGACCACCTGTGTGCGTGGGTACAGAGAGGTGGAGACGGATCTGGACCGTGCTATCCTGAAACAGAAACAGCTAATGTCCACTGAGGGTGTACCCCGCCCTCTTCACCTCTGCAACCTCACTATGAGGTAGATACTCTTATGTTCCCATGTCACTGATGGGGAAATGGGCTCACGGAGGTCTCACCACTTGTTCAAGGTCACGGGGCTCGATGAATTATAAAACGGGACAGGACACCAGGGTCTTCAGAACTCTGGTGCCCAAAGGCTGTTTCTGGGGCTCAGCTCTGGCTCTGTCTAGCTCCTATAGCTGGCTGTCTTAGGAGAAGTTTGCTCTGCTGATGGGTGCCTCAGTTTCTCCAGCTGCTGAACAGGCAGTCTGATGACTCTTCCTGCACCAGGAGGCTATTATTAGCCAGGAGGAGGCTGAGATGGGGCAGGGGGGCACTCTGGTCAAAATCCCTGGAGCAAGTCTTCCCTGGGGAATTTGCACAGCCCTGGGCCTGAGGATTACTTAAGCCGGAAACTCCAGCCAGCCTGGCTGCCTCCCTCTCCGGCCTGCTCTGCACCCCACCCCTGCCAATCCATCCATCTGCAAGTTTAGCTCCAAAATAGATCTCCAGTCCCCTCTCTTCCTGCCACCTCCTCCTCCACTGCCCTTGGCTGGGCCACCATCCCTCTCACCCTGACCTCTGCAGGGACCTCCTCGAGGGTTCCCTGCTCCCGCTCCTTTCCCCCTCCCTCAGCCCAGTACCACAGGGTACTTAAAATGCCATCCAAACTGTTCACAGTGGCCCTCAAGGCTCTGGCAAAATTCCTGCTCCTCTCTCCAAGCTCAGCCCTGCCTCCTGCTCCTGTCCTCTGCTAGGGTTCCTTTTCCTTCCTGTTGTGGGACTTTGCATGTGTGGATTCCTTGGCCTGACACGCTCTCCCTGTGTCTTGCAGAAACATACCTCCTCAGATAAGCCTTCCTTGAGCACCACAGATAAATGTGAAACCTCCCCACTGCCATCCATTTCAGACCTGCCATCAAAGCACTCAGGCAACTTGCACACTTTTATTTAACTGCTGGCCCTACTGGACTGTTTTTTGACTGTCCCTCCCACTAGAATAGAGGCTGCTTGTGGTCAGGGACCCCATGTGTCCTTTTCACCGTGTGTACCTGGTATGTGGTGGGAACCCTGGCAAATATGTGGGGGACAAAGTTTTGTTGTGAGAACCCCAGATCTGGGAAACAAGTAAAATGCGTCTAGTCCTCCCTCTGTCACTGCTGGGCTGTGTGCCCGCAGGGATGTCACCCACCTCCCTAGTCCTCAGCTTTGTCCTCTGTAAGTGGGGACAATGGACGAGATGAGAGGATGACCCAGAACTTCCCCAGGTCTGGTGCTCTGCATCCTCCACGCACTTGCAAGTGCCGATAAATGGACAAGAAGAGAATCCCCGCCATGCTGTACTTTGGGTGGCTTCGAGAAGGTTCTGCCTGTGTGGTCGGTCCCGTTGACTTGTTTTAGACAACTCAGGCTGTGAGAACTTCGCCCGCTCAGGACGGAGACAGAGCGTGGCTGTTGCACACGCGGCTATGCAAGCATGGAAATGGGGGCTTGTACAGAGAAGGCGGTGACCTCGACGAGGACCAGCACCAAGTAGGGGCTGATCTTATTGGGGGGGGGCTTCCTCCCTAGCAGCCAGGTGCCCACAGCACTGGCTCTGCGACCAGACCTCCGATGACATCAACATCTACATCTACACATAGGGGGCTTTCCCTTTCTGTGACTTTTACACCGGCTGCCCTACTGGGCCTCCACAACAACCCTGGAGAGTACTGCAAGAAGGGATTTTTATTCCCACTTTGCGGAGGAGGAAACTAAGACCTGGATCAGAAACAGTGAGTGAGTGGCAGAATGGAGATTTCTTTCTCAGATTTCTTTGAAATATATACACATATATAAAGAAAACTGGAGTTTTTCTTCTCTATGTATGTTCATATATATATATATATATATATATATATATATATATTTCTCTCTATTATAAAGAACATACATTTCTTTCTTTCTATGGATATACATTTTTAAGAAAATATGAATATATATGAACTATATTTGAAGAAAATATACATGAAGTTCTCCCCAATTCGAGAAAATTCGTGAAAGAGCGGGGAGACAATCTCTCGTAATCACACCGCACTGGACAGGAGAGTACCTGTAGTATCATAGCGAGTTAGGGTAGTTAGTCTTAATCTTAGTGTCTCTCCCCTCTCTTTCCCTCCCCTCCTCGACTGCTCTCACCAGAGTCAACAGAGGCTCCCCCTAACACCCCACTCTGTGTTTCTTCTATGCTCCACAAACATTTAATTAAAAGTTGAGGAAAACTGAGAGAAAACTCAACCCATCCGGCTGGAACAAGGGGGAAAGGTGGCACTTGGGGACACACCAGTCTCTGCCTACGAGGCCCTGTAGCTTCTCTGCTCTGAGGACAAGCCAAGCCCTCACTATCCTGAGCTCCCTGTTTGTACTATTATCAGAAGGGACTTTTCTGTAATCAGAGGCTCTATCACTTTGATCCGCAGACCGGATTTCACTGAAATATTAAAATGCCGATTTGAATATCAATTCGTAGCTCTTTAGCGTGAAGAACAGAAAAGGAGCCACCAGCTGAATCTATAAGCTATGCTTAACAGCCCTTCCTGTGGTCACAAAGGTTATCCAAATCTGTTGGTTACCAAAGCCACACACACATTCTGCCACCATGTTTTGGGGGAAGGGGGGGTTGGTCAGAGCCAGTCACCTAGAACCTACTGGCGTTTGCCAAACTCCTTGACCAAACTGCCACTTCTCCAAGCACATGGAGGTGACCCAGAGGAGCAGAGCTGTGTGGCCAGCTAGCCTTTGGCTGTCCCGTCCTGTGGGAGCTGGAAGGTGAGGGGGTGCCCAGAGGGCAGGCCTGCATACTTGGAGTGGCCTCCCGCTTCTCAGGTGTGCTGAGAGACCAGCCAGAGCTTGCCCTGACCCCGGGCCCTCTGAGGGGAGGTGCAGGCTGAGCACATACTTTTCTCTGGGGAAGCGAGGGGAAAGTACCCCACCTGGCCAGGGCCCAGGGAAGGGTTCAGAGTCTGACAGGCCCCACAAGACACAGGGTCCCAGCGGCTCACAACCCGAGGGCCCCAGGGCTGCCAGGGCCTTGCCCTCCTCCCAGGTTGTATTGGGTGACACAGTCAGGCACCCACAGCAGGAGGAGGGGGAAGTGCCAAGAATTTGGGCTCCCCCCCCCGGGGCCGGGCCAGGGCTCTGGGTGACTGGGCCTGTCTGCCTCAGAGCAGGGAGCCTAGAGGGGGAGGAGGGCTCAGCAAGGACGCGGCCAAGGGGACAGCAGTGGGAAAGAGGGCAGCACAGCAGCCAGGGCAGGAAGCTTCCTCCACCTCCTCCGTCCTCCCCCTCTCTCTTCCTTCCCTCCTCTCCTCTCTTTCCTTCTTCCTTCCTCCCTCCCTCCCCTCTTCCCTTGGTCTCCCAGGTCTGTAGTACCTGTGGGTCTGTGGCCCTACTACTCCAGGCTTTGGCTATAAAGTGACGAACACAACCACATCTCCGAGTCCTCACGGGGCCAGCCTTCTAGTAGGGAAGGACCACGACCTGACAACCATCTGCTGTGAAGTCAGGTGGGTGAGGCCATCATGGTTTCTCAGCCAGGGCCTTAGTGGGAGCACTCTGTGGCCTCCAGCATCCTCCTCATCACCTTGTTCCGCACCCTGAGAGACCAGGGGAGCAGGGATTAGAGCCCCCAGACAGAGTGAGGAGATGGGGGGATAGGCGGGGTGTGACTTACCCAGCAGCCCCCCGCCCCCCTCCAGTGCTCCCGGCACCCTCCCTCCCCGCCTAGCACAGTCCCCTATAGACAGAACTACAAAGCAAAACCTTTTTCAAGAAGATATTTATACCCAGAAAACTAAAAATACGAAACAAAACTAAGAACTTCAACCGAGACATACAGGCAACACCCTGACATGAAGTGACAGCCCCTAAGACAGGAGGCTGTGGGGCCAGACAGCCCTGAGGAGCCGAGGGCTGGCTGTGCTGACCCTGAACCCTAGCCTCCACCCAAGGTCCCTTTAGTGAACACTGTGAATATGGGGCTGTCCCTACGGGGTCGCTGCAAATGTATGAGGGCCCCATTGCGCAACGGCCCCATTGGTCGTTGGTATCTTTTGGGCATAACAAATACCCACTGGGGGTCCATGGGTCTCTTCTTAGGTGTCTGACCCGGAGGAGGAAGGGTGGTGATGGGGATGGGGACAATGAGGGCAGGACTGCGCGTGTGCACGCACATGGGCGTGTATGTGAGTGTGTGGGGCTGTGGCGGTGGGTGTACAGTGTGCAAGGGAACCGGTGAGTGGAAGGACAGGCTACTGAGCTGGCTGCTGCTGGGGAAGGGGCGTGCACCAGAAGCTTCTCTGTTGGAGGAGGGCTCTGCCAGCCTCTGACACCCGCCCGAAAACACGTTCTCTAACTTGCTCCAGGTGTGCTCAGGCAGAGGCTGGCCTCACCCCTCGTCCTGGTCAGCATGCCACTGCCAGGGGCCACTGGGTATAGCCAGGACAGTCCATAGCCCTTCCCCAGGGCCAAACTGGCCAAACCGAAGGGTCAGCACAGTGACTTCACCACACTGTTAAGGGTGCCCAGGACCTCCTCCTCGAAGCTGGACCTTCTCCGTAGGTCAAGGTTAGGTTTGTAGGGTGGATGGGAGAACAGGGCAGGACTGAATGGCCACTGTGAAGATCAAAACAAGGGCCTGGCCTCCTACAAGGACCTCATCAAAGGAAAGACTCACTGTTGAGCCCCGAGGGCAGGAAAATAATCATAATTACGGTCACCACAAGCATTGTGCTGAGAGCTTTGCACCGTGTTATTTGGTTCCGTCCTCAACAGCCAACTGTGAAGTCAGTATTCCGTCCTCAACAGCAAACTGTGAAGTCAGCACTGTGACGGTCACTGTCACGGGTCCTTCAGGTGTGTGTGTCGGGGGTGGGGGCAGGGAGGAGGAGGAGGAGGTTTGCCAGCCGCTGGATTGCATCTGCATTTAAGCACGTGCTGCCGGACAACCACCTTTAACAGCCACGCAGAATGCCAAGGAGCGGCTGCTCCCATGTGCACGTGGACCCCCCGGACTCTTCCGTCTCACAGATAATGTGGGCACGAACACCCTTGCACATGCTTGCCCTCTATTGTGGGCTTCTGCCTTAGACTGAATTCTCGGGATAAAAAGAATGAGGGGTGTGAAGACTTTCATGGCTCCTCACAGAAGACTGCTATGTTGCATTTTCCAAGAAAGGTGGCACGTTTGGGTGGGCCCCTGCCATGTTCAAGAGTGTCCAGTTCACCATAGCGCTGCCAGCATGCCTCCTCCACCCATCACTTAGAGATAAGGAAACTAAGGCTTCCTTGTTGAAGTGACCTCGGACCTGTCTGGAGCCACACACTCAGTCAAGGCCAGCACCTGGGAAAGAACCGGTATGTCCTGCCCCTGGTTTCTCATTCCAGGGGGGCAAGATGTTTCCCCACCCTCAGTCTCCCACCAGGCGGGAGGGAAAAATCAGGTCTGACACTTGGTTCCCTGTCCCCCTGCCCCTCTGTACCAGCTCAGACTTCAGCGGAGCTAGGAGCTCACCTTTCAGTGCCTCGCCTCGTTTTTCTGCAGCTAAATCAGGGCCTGTCCCCTCTCTGCTCAAGCTCCACATCCTCAGGGAACTCTCTGATCCCTCCCTCAGAGGAAGCCATCGCAGGCACACTTGAACCCTGGGTTAGATGCAGATAAGCAGGTGGGGAGAAGGTAGGACAAAGGCGAGGTGACAGCCCGGGGCAGGACAAAGGCCAGCCACACTGGTCAGAGCAGTGGGAGCCTGGTGAGGAAGATAAAGATGGGAAGGAGTTGGGGCCCAGCAGGCCAGACAAAGGAGTCCTAATATGGCAGGGTGTCCTTGAAAGCATGCCTAGCTGCTGTCAGCTGCTACCGGGACACGGACTGTTTCCATAAGGAAGTTCTTACATTAGCAGGGGTCCTTACCAGGGTGTCTGGGAGGCATGGGGGGAGGAGGGGTCAGAGGAGTCACAAACCCCCAGCTAATCACTATGCAAAATTGTATGAAGATGTGAGCATGTTCCTTTTTCTGGGAAGATAGCCCAGAGAGCTTAACAATGTTCAAAAAAAGTTTATGAACCTCCCCCAGAAGTTCAAAGAATAAAATGTAAATGAAAGGTAGATGTCATTGAGAAATAAAAACTATTTGTTGTATGATATATATATATATATATATATATATATAAAATACAACAAATATATATATATATATATATTTGTGTATATATATATATATATATATATACATTTTTTTTTAAACCCATGGAAGGAGAGTGGAAATAATTTCAGGTGGTCCTTCTCAGATAGGTAGATGAGAGATGGATGGATAGATAGATGAATACAAGGAAGGGAGGGAGGGGAAAAAGGGAGGGAGGAAGGAAGGGAGGAAGGAATTGATCGACATTTAGCAAACAGATGCTGTAAAGAGCCAGTGTTTGTACATCTGAGCTTCTTACTTTCCAGTGTGCGCCTGCGAGCCGGCAGAGCAGGCAGGAGACGGTACACCTGGCATGGAGGTGTTCGGTCACTGCCCTCTCAGAATGATCCAAGGCAAAGAGAAAACCTTCTCCAAGTGAAGAAGCCAAGCTAGTGGGCACAGGGGATTTGGTTTCACAACTTTTCCAGAACCATCGCTTGCGTAAGATGGGATGCACTTGAAAACAATCACAGCAAGCCCTTCTGGAGCCCTTAGTGGGTGTCCTGCACGGCGCTGAGTGCTCTAGGAGGACTATCTTGTTTACTTCTCAGCAGCCCTGGAGGTTTGGACAGTCCTCTACCTTCCAATTTACAAGGGAGGAATTGGAGGCCCAGGGATTTGAGGTCACTAGCCCCAAAGCAAACAGCCATAAATGAAACAGGGCACCAGAAGCTAGGTGGGCTAGTCCTGGAGTTGGGGCCCCATACAGCCTTTGAGAGCAGTCGTGTCCTGTTCTTCACAATCAGCCCCATCTCCACCTTCCTCCAAAAAACTGGACCCAGAATACTTTAACTCTTCTGTTCTCTATGCCTTTAAAGGGGTAGTTCAGTGAATATACTTCAGTAAGCCAGGCAGATTGTCTACACTTGTTAAAAAAAAAAAAGAACTAACAGGAGTAGTTACAGTATACCTTCCGTTTACTGAGCATGGAATATGAGTCAGAAAATATACAAAAGTCTTTACGGTCGTTTTCTTAATTGTATCCTTACAACAACCTTCCAAGGTATCAGCGTGGTCATTTTACAGATTAAGGTTCTGAGGTCCAAGGAGGTCTAGATAACTTGCCTGAGGTCAGCTCATAAGTGGAGGGGGCTGGACCGCACCCACACTCTTTTTCTGCCGCTCTGTCTCTTGCTGGGCAACGCAGAGCACAGAGGTACAGGAGGTAGCTTCCTTGTTAGGGCCTGCTGGAGGACGGAGCGTGAAAAAGAGCCTGGGAGCTCACCGCCACAATCAAAGGGAGAGGAAGGAAGGAAGGAAGGAAGGGGAGGGAGGAAGGGAGGGATAAAAGGAGGCTGTGTTTTAGTCAATACCAAGATGATAAATGATCCAAATCTAGAGCTGCAATTTCAAAAGCGCTACAAATAGGGCAGTAGCTCCTGGCCACAGCACTGTGACTCAATCTACCCTGAGTCACTCACTCCGAGATACACGCGGAGGTATGACCCATGTCTTTCTGGAATTTGGCTATAGTCGCACCAGCTCGGTGCCTTGTGAAAAGTTCTTGGGAAGTCCGTGTGAAGGTGGGACCGTTCTCCTTCACTGAAATCAGTGGTCATTTCAGCTCATCTCTTCTCTGGGGTTTTGATCTTGATTCTGAAAACCATAGGGCCTGGAAAGCATGGCACACAGTGGGCAGGAAAGATCGCCAGCCCAAAGGACAGGGCTGGGAAGGAGGGCTGGATACACTCATACCTGTGGCTCAGGGTCGCGGCTGGGAAAACCTCAAGGGGAGGGCTGTGACAGCCTTGTCATGTCCAGAGGCCAAGCCGGGCACAGAACCTGAGAAGTCTTGGGGAGCACAGCACACAGCCTGTGTTCTGAGCAAGCAAGCAGGGTCAGGGCTAGGCACGATGCTGGATGTGTGGCCCCGCCACCTGGGCTCCTAACAAGCAAGCATGTAAAAGGGTCAGGAGCCTATCTGACCAGTCAAGGCAGGAGGAAACACTGTGGGTTGGATCCCAGGCCCTGAAGGGGGTGAGAGGAACCCCACACAAAGGGCTTCAGGATACCCAGTCTGGGCCCTGCCCTCTAAGTCCTGGGTCTGTTCTCAGGGGCAGGAGGAGGACTGAGCTTGACCAAGGAGAGTGGTTGGGGCGGCGGGGGGGGCGGGGGGGGGGCGGGAGGCAGGCCAGCAGAAGACTGTGGCAAATGACCTCACTCCCAGAACTGCCTTTCTTCCCTGACGGTGAAAGTCCTTCAGCTTGGCCTGTTCGCAGAGGGCCACCCTCCCAACTCCAGTCCTCTCGGGTCTGCCATTTCCTTTCATTTCAGAAAATAAAACAGCGTTTCTTAATCTTGAAAGTAATACACACGCATTGAGAACAAATTTATGTGTGTAGGATTCTATTATGATTAAAGGTACTTTCTTCCCACCCTGTTTTCCACACCCGTCATTTTATGGTGAGCTCTTTTCCTCAAGGCACTCGCCCCATCCCCCACCCCTCTTCTTGCCACCTCACGTTTGGCCATACCTGCAGGTGCCTCTGGCCTGAGTCTGTGTACTCAGATTAAGCAAGACACCCTCCAAACCACTGCAAGACCTACAGGTCCCTTCATGGGAATTGCTTAAACAGTTGGAAGACGTTTGCATAACAGAAAGAGAAATACCGCCCCTCCCCCCCACCCCCCCACCCTCACTCCCCAGCATGGGACTGTGCTCCCCTCCCTCCCAGCCCCCAAACATGGCAAAGCTGAGCTACCCTCCACCCTGCGCTCTGCTTGCTCCAGCAGGTCCCATGAAGGTGGGAAACTAGAAAATTATGCGTAAAACAAGAGCCAAAAGGCCCCCCCCCCTCCAGTGACATGGGCCCCCTGAGAATGAGTGTTCTAGCATGCATTCTGTGACTTCTTTTGGTTCCATATGGTTTTATTTTCCACTCAGTTCTTGGCTATGTCCCAGGCGGAAGAGGGAGACAAATACATGTGGTTTCCCTGCACCCCTAATATTCTCTATTATGTTATACAGACTTTATTTTTTTGAAATTTTAAAATTATTTCCTTCTTGGTGCTGTAACGTTTGTATGGTCCGGTCATATTGGTGGGGAAAGAGGGATGCTTCTAGATTCTGGGTTCTGCTCCTCTGCCCGGGCTGAGACCCACAAGAGCTATGCTAGAAAAAAAAAATCAGAGTTTTGGGTCTTACTTTATCTGCAGTTGAGCTGTGTGACTATAACAAGATTGGAAATGGAAGCAAACTCAGGCTATTAGAACTGCAAGGTTCCTCAGAGGCTCTACAGACCCACCTCCTCACTCCCTCCCCAAGGAAATAGGGTCTGTCTAAGGTTACTAAAGCAACTCTTGATTAATACGCAAATCTCTCCTCCATGGGAGACCTTACGAAATGATGGATTAACAATAACATCCTGGGTAGGATGTGTGCCTTTATTTATTTAATCTAATTTTTTTTTTATTTGACAGAGAGTGAAATCACAAGTAGGCAGAAGTAGGCAGAGAGGCAGGCAGATAGAGAGGGAGAAGCAGGCTCCCTGCTGAGCAGAAAGCGCGATGTGTCCCAGGACCCTGGGATCATGACCTGAGCCCAAGGCAGAGGCTTAACCCACTGAGCCACCAAGGCGCCCCAGGATGTGTGTCTTTATAATCAGTCTTCTTCCCAAAGGATCTGAACCAGTGTACAAACGTGCCCACAGTTCGTTGGTAGGTAAACATACGTTAAAAAATAATAATAATAAATAAGACAGGAAAATGAAGCAATAGGAAAATAAGGAGGAAAGCGGAGCCAGGCTTAAGATCAGCATCCAAAATGAACACGCACCAGACCTGTGTGCTCAGTCCAGCACAGCCATAGATTTGGTACCCAGAGGAAGTACACCAGCCCCCTGGGGCTTCGCTTTTCCTGTTCTCAACGACTTCCTGCCTCCCTCCTCAGACATCGGATTGTCTGTCCAGTGGGCAATTCCTGCATAGTAGAATCTTTGTGAGGATCAAGTTAAATCCTGTTTGTAAAAGAAAGCCCTCGTGGGGCGCCTGGGTGGCTCAGTGGGTTAAGCCACTGCCTTGGGCTCAGGTCATGATCTCGGGGGTCCTGGGATCAAGTCCCGCATCGGGCTCTCTGCTCAGCAGGGAGCCTGCTTCCTCCTCTCTCTCTGCCTGCCTCTCTGCCTGCTTGTGATCTCTCTCTGTCAAATAAATAAATAAAATCTTAAAAAAAAAAAAAAGAAAGAAAGAAAGCCCTCGAAAAGTACGGTGCACAAAAGGGTCCATCATTTTATTTTCTTGCTGCCTCTTTGTGATGAATTGAGCATTCCTTGTTTTCCCAGGCCACCTGAGATGGCTTCCAGGTTTCAGCTGCTGAGGTTGGTCAGAATTTATTCTGTATCCATTCTTAAGAACTCGACCACTGGTGGAACACTAGATGAGAAACCTTGTAACATTTTTCTGAGCTCAAATGATGCCAATTTCCTCCATCCTAACCAACCCCCCCCCTCAGTTGTTGTTGGTGGGGTCGGTAAGAAATTAAGGTACTTGGGAGTAGCAGGGAAGTTTAAGCACCCCTGAGAAAATGTGTTTCCTGGCACAGGGAATGGGTAATGAAGAGGAGAGAACGGAGTGGGGGAGAGGGGTGGGGGGTGGGAGGGGGTTGAGAGGGAGCAAAGGGAGCCCAATTAGGGGCCTCTCCAGGTGTACTTGGCAGGCATGACCCCCCACCTGTCACTCAAGAGGGTTTCCCCAGCCTTAATCTTTGGGGTGGAATCATCTTCTGAACCCCAGCCAGAATTTCATCTGAAAGTTAACTAATGCTTAAGACTGGGCGTGCTGTGATTCTAGCGGGGAGTGAGGGCAAAGGAGCCACCAACTCTGGGGGAACAGAGCTTTGGGGGTTGCAGCTGGCTTCCCCCATGTGGCTTCTGCCATACTCACCAAGGAGAGCTGTTTAATAAATGAGGGCATTTATAGCAAGAAAAGCATATAAATACCATAATAAAAGAAATATTATATATGTAACAACTACAGAGTATTTGTATTTGGTTGAACTACAGAGTGTTTGGTTGGGGGTTGAACATGAGAAGGTCCCAATGGGCAAAGGGGGTCCAGCATTCTCATGGGCAGTTACTGTGCCCTCATGCCTTTGCTGCCTGCCGGAGCCTGCTACCCCGTGGAGGATAAACAGGCCAGGGGGTGAGTCAACCCTGGCTGGGAATGAGGTCAGATAAGAACCAGCCCTCTGCTCTGTAGAGCCCTTCACACTTCCCAAAGCTACTGTTTGAGGGGTTCATGCGGACTTACGATTATCTCCATTTTATAGATGAGGAAACAGATCTGAGCGGGTTAAGGTTTTTTTTTTTTTTTTTTTTTTTTTTTGTCAAAACATCAAAAATCTGGTTATCCCAGCAGAAAGGCCGCCTGGAATCCTAGATGGGAGTGTGGACTCTGGCTAGAACCTGAATCCTGGCTCTGGGATCACTCACTGTGTGACCTCGGGCCAAGTTCTCTCTCTCTGCCTCAGTTTCCTGGTCTGTAAAAGGTATTGGGTGGGTGACCTGAGCCAATACTTGTGAAGTGTTTATAAGAGTCCCTGGCACTTATAAGGTGCCATAGCAGCATGTTAGACACCCCAAAGCCTGACTCTGTAACCCTCAAACCAGAATAGAACAATGGCAAGATCGAAGTGTACGTGCACTACCCTGCAGAAGAAATTCTAATTCTGCTCAGTGTTGGCCAAGAGGCATCGCTGGGGGTGGAGAGAGGGGCTAGACAGGATCAGGGTGGGGAGCGGGTGCCTTCCCCAAAGCCCGGGGACAGTCCCGCTTCCTTTCCCTCCGAAGCTCTTGCCAAGGAGGAATGCATGGGCTCGATAAACCCGTGCCAAGCAGGAACAAGATGGTATCTGGGCCGGACGAGCTGACGAGTTCAATATGCCCAGGTTCCCAGCAGGAGCAAACACCAGCTCCCCTCTTGGCCCTCCTTCTCCTTCTCTTTGCTTTGGTGGATTTGTTGTAGCTGCTGCCAAGGGCACCCATCAGAAATGACGGCTGGTTTGCCTTTGGGGAGGGCTGCAAAAGTGTCAGGCAAACAAGCTCTGGCTAGCTTTTTCATAACGCTGGCCCTGACAGGCTACACACTGAACAGGGTTTCCCAAAAACCACAGGCCCGTACACTTCAGAGCAGGGGCTGAATAGGAGCACAGAAGTCCTGTCTCCTCGCCGCAGCTCTGCTTCTGTCGGCCTGGCTGTCCCTGGACACTGAGCAGAAATTCTAATTGTCCCCTTCCTTCTTCTCCACCTTATTCTCATCAGTAAGATGCAGGCCTTGGGGGGTGGGCGCGGCGGTGGACGGGGGAGGCAGTGAGCTTGAAGGCCTTTTTGGCTCTTCCATCTGTGAGTTTGGACGAAGTGTGTTGGGGCCTGAGCGGCCCCGTTCTGGCTGGTGGGCCTTGGCAGTGTGCTGGAGCGTTTGTTCACTCAACACACACGTGGATGAGTGTCCCCAGGTTTCTGGCCCTGCCCTGGTGGGACAGAAGACGGCAGAATCCGAAGGCAGAGGACGGCAGGAGAGGCGGAGAGAAGAGTGTCAAGCATGGTCTTCACCTCACTGCGTGGTTCACCCATCTCCAGGCCTCGAAGGCTTTCTTTTAGTGCTGGGGAGGGGGAAAGGGACGGTCTAAGAGGGAACAGGAAGCTGAAGGTAAGTCCCCAGAGGCGGGGGTGAGAACCAGGGGCCTGAGAAAATGAAGGCACAGTCAGCCCCTCTACCTGTGTCTCTCTCAGTACATTGCTTCCACGCAGCCAAAAAGAATGCCATGCAGAGGGAGCTGTGCACCAGAAACCCCGCAGCTTTGGGTGTATCCCTTCCCCTCCCCAGGCCAGTCTCTCCAACTGAAAAATGCTCTGACCAGTGACCTCTCCCATCCTCAGTTCCTATGGTTCTCTTGGGTGTTCCATGTCTATTATGTACAAGCACCGGCATGGGGTTGGGGGATGCAGGGAGAAGCAAGCCCACTTCTGCCCTCAAGCAGTTCATTCCACGTCCCCACCATGGCTTAGCTAATTAATCCACTTATCGAGCTCCTGCTCTATGCCAGGCCCTGTGTTTCCCTCTTCCAACTAGAGCTGAAGCCCCTGGAGGGAGTAGGGGTCACAGGCCACTCAATTTTTTTCTATCCTATCCCCCTTGTCTTAATACATAAAACCTGGCAGCTAAAAGCATAAACCCTAGAACCAGACTGCCCTGGTGTGAATCCTGGTGGTTTTCTGACACCAACCTCAGTTTCTCTATCTGTAAAATGGGAAGGATGATCATTCTTAACCTCATATTACGAGAATTCAAAAATTAATGCTTACTAATTTGGCACTTAGCACAGAACCTGGCATGTAGAAGGTCCCTAATAAATGTTTGTCAATAAAATGCTTACCAAGGTGAACAGAGCTGACCCGCTTCCGGTCAAAATTTGTCATCACAGTAAAGTCAGGTGCATGCACCTTCCTCCGCACTCAGAGTCATGTGTGCATTGTTCATCTATTCATCAGGCTGTGTTCACAGTGCAAAGGTGAATCTCGCCACAGCCAAGCTCAACTGTCCTAAATTCCAAATCAGTGTGGTCCAAGTTCATGGGCTTCTCCTATAACCAGAAGTATTATTTATTTTAATCATTCACTTCGGCCCATTTCCTCTTCAAATACCTGACTAAGACTGATCATTGTAGCCCAGCTGTCTTGAATTCCAAGCCTCCTTTTGCTCTTCCCAACCCTGTGCTCACAAACAGCCAAGGTTCTGCAGGTAGGACCCCAGAGACCCGGGCAGCCCAGAGTCAGCGACGGGGGCCTCAGCCCTACGTCTCTGGATCTGTGGGATCATGGTCTCCTAACACAATGCCTGGCAGGGCCCCAGGATGACAAGAGTCCCTGCAGGAACAGACATGCCTCGGTCTTTTGCAACCTGTTCAGATATTGGCTGAGGGCAATGAATGGAAAAGAGTCACAGCATTGATTGCTCTGATTTGGAGTTGCCAATTTGGCTCAAGCTTATACCTACCTCCAGACCCATAGTCTCCTTGGGCACAATGACCTGGCTTGAAACGACCAGAGCAGATGCTACACTCCTAGTGGTGGTCTCTGGCTACCCTGGAGAAACATTTCACCAGCATATTCAGTGAGAAGGGGCTAGAGTCCCAAGCTTGTGCTGGGCGGAGTAGGGGCAGTGCTCAAGGTCTTCTCACCTCTATAAAGTGATATTCTCCAACTTCCTCACTGAGGCCTCATTCATTCCTCTCTGTGCCACCCAGGTGCTAAGCTAGGTCCTAAAACACAGAGCTCGCCTAAAATTAAAGCACACTGGACCAGGGAGCTAGGAGGTGAATGAGAGTTCCGGCTTTGCCACTAACAAGCTGTGTGACCTTGGGCAGGTCACTTATCTCTCCAGGTCTCAAGGGCCTCAGTCTACAAAACCCAGGGCTTGGGATGATGATGTCTGTGGTCCCGTTCTGTTAAAGATCCCAGTAATTTAATCGATTTCATAACAGCCCTGACATATAGATAATGGTAATCTCAGTCAAAGAACTCCAAGCTTGGGAGAAATGCAAGTTCAGCAAAGTCACAAAGCTCCCCATGGCCACAGGGAGGGTGTCCGGTGTGCCACCTGGAAGGAGCAGAGGAACTCATAGCCTTGGGGGATGAATTCGAAGTAGAGCTGGCCAGAGAGAGACGGGGCAGGACAATGGAGGGTGTAAGGGAGACCATGGTGGCCTTCTTGATGTGACCTGAGGGTCCTTGAAAAGCCACCCCTACCTCAGATATCCCCTCCCCCAACCTGGTGGCCAGCCTTTGTAATTCCAACATTTGAGAGTAACTTCAGGGTGGCCTGTGTGTGTGTGTGTGTGTGTGTGTACCTGCAATTTCAGCAATTTCCCTGCAAAATGCAGACACCCGGGAAAAGAGTGAGCCTCTTACCCTGCTAAGGTTGCCTGAGTCTTCTCTCTCTGCCAGCAGGGGCCTGGAAGCCTGTGGGCACTAGGCCCCGAGGCCACAGGAGAAAGGGGGGGACCCTGAAGGACCCCTAAAGGGTTTGCGCGGGAGGAAGGGCCCTGGGCACCGATTCACTAAGCTCCTTCGAGAAACTCAAACCAGAGAGCCTTGGGAGGAGCAGGGGTTCAGGGAAGTAGAAAGGGAGGGCACGCACAGCAGTTCTCCAGGAGAGGGTGGGAGTGGGACAGTTGTGGGCAAGAGCTTGGTGCCTCCCTTTGGCTAACCCATTCCTCTGAGGAGCCAACATGGGGGGGCGGTGCGGAAGGGGAGGGGAGGGAAGGGAGGGCGAGGGAGGGTGGGGCCGGGGTGGGGGGAACTGTAAAACCAACCGGGCGGATTCACAGAAAAATTCCCGAGCGTGGTAAGGATAAAGGGTGCTGGGAGCACCCACAGTTCTCCGGGCCCACACCCCTCGAGTTGCCCGGCCGGTTCAGACTGGTTCGCCCACCTCTGCCTCCCAGCCAGCCCCCCTGGCCTGCTCCCTGAGAAAGCAGATTCGGGAACGTGATGTAACCACAGGCACTTCGGACTCCGCGCCCGCCCGCAGCCCGGGTCCCCGCGGCGCCCCTTCCCAGGTCCAGCCCGGGCGCCCCCGCCCTGGTCCCCGCCCCCTTCCCGGCGCCCCGCCCCTCCCCTGCGCTCCGCGCCCTCGCTCCGCGCGGCGGCCCCGCACCCTCCCTTCCCTTCCCCCCCAGCCCTGCCGAGCCCTCCTCCGGGTCATTCTCCGCGCCCTGGGCCCCTCCCTCCTCTCCTCGCCGCGCTGTGCTCCCCGCGCCCCTCTCCGCGGCCCCAGCCTGGTTTCTCCGGGCCTCCCCTCCGCATTCTCGCAATGCCCCAGCCCGACCTCCTCACCCTCCCGCCTCCCCCGGAGGCCGCGGCGCCTCCCCGGCCCGCGGTTAAGGCTGGAGAGCCGGCGCCGGCCCCGGCGGGGACCCGGGAGAGGGGCAGCGGGGTGCGGAAGAGGCCCGAGGGCCGCGGGCTGAGAACGCCCCGCCGGACTAACCCCCCCTGGCTGCCCCCTACCCCCTGCCCGCCTACCCCCGGGCCAGGCTTCGTGCCAGCGCGCGATGTGGGCCAGGCAGGCGGCCAGCCAGGCTGCAGCTATCAGTTGCCTGGAGGGTAGTGCCAGCTGCTGGCGTCCCTGATCGCACACGCCACCCCAGGACCCCGGCCCTCCTTCCCTGACAGCAGCACCAGCTACCTGAAATCTAGAGCCACACAGAGCCAAAGGCAGATCTTACTACGACTGGGAGGCTAGGGGTTGGACCTCAAAAGCAGGGCTGGACTCAATCAAGCCCAGCTCACTTATTTTCTGGGTGACCTTAGGCAAGTCACTTCCTTGTGCCTCAGTTGTTGCATTTGTAAAGTCCAGGTAATCACAGTAGCCGCCCCTGCCAGAGTTGTGAGTTTTGGTGCATGACACATTAATAGTTACTTCACAGAGAATAATAATTATTATTATTACTATTAGTAGTAGCATTAGTAATCATCCCCATCATCTCTCCGGGGACATTTGCTGTTGGCAGAGGAAAGTATAGTATAATCGGTCATTTAAGATCTGTTAAACACCGATTCTGTGCAAGGAAGGCCATTCAGCATGGTGTTAGTGTCTCAGGGCTGAGATGGTGGGTTTGAGTCCCAGGCCTGTCACTTAGGAACTGTGTGACCTTCTCCCTGAGCCACGCCCACCCCCAACTGTGGGTGATGGGGGGGGGGGGGACTTACTGCTCACTCTGCAGAGCTGGTTTGGGGATTAAATGAAATACTGTGAGGACAGTGTCAGGGCAGTTCTCAGCATATCAGGGAGCCTTGGAGGACTAAAGAGGTAAGGACATGGGGACAAAAAGGACAGACTCCATTTCTGCCATGAATGGCTGAGGAGGTAAGCCTTCTGTGCAAAACCTTTATCACTACATCAAGGGGATCGGAGCTCAGTGCCAAATGCCAGGTCGGGAGGAGGGGTTGTGGGAGGGGAAGGGCGGAATGTCAGGCATCAGTTTCGGAATGCACCCCTCAGCCCACTCCCACCAGGGTCACCAGGGCAGCCACCAGGTTTGAGAGAGGGCTCCAGCGGCTCCAGAATGGCTGGTGTCAGCATCTGCTTTACCGGGGAGGCCCCAAAGATGGCTCGGCCATCTCCCATCCCAACAGGAAAAAAGAGGAATGAAAAGAACAGTTGGAAAACGCAGGCTGAGCAAAACCTCCACCCTTTATAATGACGGTGAATGCGGCTGAACCTCGTCCATGCCCACAGACATGGCTGTGTGACTCGGGAACCCGGTTCCCTCACCGGTAAAATGACAGGGTTGGCCCCCCTGAGCTGTAACCCTCCGCCCTCTTGAGAGCAGTACTTGCTCTGACCTGCAGGAATGTGGGGGAGAAGCCGCTCCTGCTGGGAGGTGCAGGCGGGGCGCAGTCCCATGGACCGTTCAGTGAGCTGGCTCCCAGCCCTCTGGAGGGGAGCAGGAAGGAGGCAGGGCCCCACCCCGGGAAGAGCAGCTGTCCTGTGGAATATGACCCTGAGCTGGAAGGAGCCTTGCAAGCAGGCATCCAGCCCTCTCCCTTGTGGGAAGGAGACAAAAGCACAGAGAGGTGGTGAAGGGACTCGCCCAAGTTCACAGGTCTCTTGAGGGCGGGGAGGTGGGGGGGCACAGCCGAGGTTCAGCCCACAGCAGCGCACAGCCTTCCATTTAATTTAGCTAACAACAGTGAACCAGGAAGCCAGTGCCCACGGCCAAGCCAAACTTCTCTGAGCTCCTTTCATGAGAGCAAGATGGAAGAGCGTTCCCTTCACTGCAGGTGAGAAAGTGCTTCTGGAAGCCAGGGACCTGTACAAGCACATAGCCTCCATAAACACTGTCGGAGGCAGGCGGGGTGGATGCTGGAGCAGTGGGCAGTGGCCCCTGCCAGGCCTGGTTGAGGGCGGGGGTGGGGGGGTGGGGGGTGGATTTGCTTTTGTGATCAGCACTGTAGGCTCCCTGAAGAGAGTCCAAGGACACTGGGCTTGAGGACTAATATGCATTTTTATTCTGCAATAATTTTCATACGGAGTTCAAGAGGCACCAGCTCCAAGTACATAAAACCAAATCAAATTAAATTAATTGATTTTATTGAAACCTGCTGCAGTCGTATTCAAGCCCACAGCTAGGGGCATGACCCTCGTGAAATACCAAAGGGGCTTTTGAAATAATTAAATTAATCACACCCTGGGTTATGCATAAGGGCTTGCTCCCGTGCTCCATGCAGTCCTGCTCCCGCTCACGGCCACGGGCGGGAGAGGTGTATGGCTGTGACACAAATTGTCGCACTGCCTCAGGGTCCCCAGGCCAAGACTTCCCATTCCGGGGTAAAGCCATTGTCCATGCTCTCTTAGCAAACATACACACACATGACCACATCCACTCCCCAGCACATGCTCAACTGCTAGAATTCCCTTCTTTCGTTCTCTGCCTACCCGCGGCCCAGGCCAAGGGTCCTCTCCGTCCTCCTCCTTTCCTGACCCACCCAGAACCCCTTATACTTATGCACTTACACTCATGCACTTGGATGACGTACTTTCTCGTACTGTGTCATGGGAGACTGTCTTGCATCATGGAGCTAAGGCTGACAAGCCCCTGGAATGCAGAGAATGACCCTCTGCTGTTTCTGGATGTCTTAGGAGGCTCGCCCAGTGCTCCCCACATGCAGGGAGCTCCAGACATCTATGAAACACCTTCTAGGGGCACCTGGGTGGCTCACTGCCTGCGGCTCAGGTCATGATCTCAGGGTCCTGGGATCGAGCCCCACATGGGGCTCTCTGCTCAGCAGGGAGCCTGCTTTCCTTCCTGCTGCCTGCCTCTCTGCCTACTTGTGATCTCTGTCTGTCAAATGAATAAATAAAATCTTTAAAAACAATAAAAAAAAACCCACCTTCTAGATGCTGGGCACTTTTCAAATGATTTTACACACACTAGCTCGTTGATTCCTTACCATCCCCCCACCCCACTCCCCACCTGAGCCCCCAAATGGGGATTGTTGCTATCCTTACAGACAAAGAAATTGAGGCAAAGAGAATTCAGGCAACTTGCCCAAAGTCCTCCAAGCTGATAAAGGGAGCCAAGCCGTGTATCTTCAGTAAATCCTCAATCAAAACAATTCTGTAAAACCCGTTACTGATCAAATCATGGCATCATTTTTCTGTTCGAAGACATTCGTACAAACAAGGTCACAAAATCCACCAGCGTTCCCGGTGAAAAGGACACACCAACCCTTCATTTCACAGACGAGGACAGCTGCAGACTAGCAAGGGGAAGTTCATAGAAGCGATCCCAAGGAGAGAGCACCCTGTGTCCTGTATCCTGCTGGCCCCCAGCTCTGAACTGCGCTTCCCAGAGGAGAAAGTTTCTGATGATTCCGGTTACTCGTGTCTGGGGGGCTCACACTCCAAGTTAGGCTGTTCTTGAGAGAAGACCACGCGTGTTTCCGGGTAGGCATGAGGGGCCCCCGAGCCTCACCCACGTTCTGTGGCCTTGTGCACATTCAGGGAGCAAACGAGAGCAGAGCGAGGGACCGGGCCCTTCTGGGATCCAACCCCACACCTCACTGGGCCCTGCTCTAGTCCTTGCCCCACCTGCTGGGGATGTCTCAGGAGACAAAACCTGCCACTCTACCCCTGCTCATGAGCTTCAAGCCCTGCTCCCTAATCCTTCCCCCCACCACACACTCCTCTCACTACCCTCAAGATTCACCTCCTAACAGAACCCGGGCCGGACGCCAGGCAGCCTGACTCCCCTCCCTAACTCTATGAACTCCAGCTACTTCACAGTAATGACAGACACCATCATCACAACGGTGAGAGCCACTCATCCCAGACTTTTCATCCTTCTACTCCAGCGGCGGGCACACCAGTCCACAGAAGCCTCACGATAACCTCATATGATGGACGAGGAAACTCAGGGAAAGGGAGATGAGGAACTGGCCCGGGCCATGAAGCTCACACCTGGTGGGTCCTGGATTCGGAGCTGGATGTGCGGCACACCTGTTTGGGTCACCTGCACGATACATCCCCCCCATATTGTTTTTTGATGGATGGTCTTTGATTACCTCTTTATCTGAGGATCACTTTTAAAAATGATGGTAAGGGCTACCTGGGTGGCTCAGTGGGTTAAAGCCTCTGCCTTCAGATCAGGTCATGATCTCAGGGTCCTGGGATCGAGCCCCTTATCGGGCTCTTTGCTCAGCAGGGAGCCCGCTTCCCCCCTTCTCTTTCCGCCTGCCTCTCTGCCTACTTGTGATCTCTGTCTATCAAATAAATAAATAAAATTTATTTTTAGTAAAATAAATTAGGTAAAAAAAAATTAAAAAGTACATAAGGTCCAAGTTGCCATTGTAACCATCTGAGTGCCCAGTTCAGTGGCATTAATCAGAGTCACGGAGCCGCGCAACCATTACCACGATCTCAAAAACTTTTTCATCAACCCAAACAAAGACGGTAACCATTAAGCAATAACTTCCCGGTTATCCCTTCCTCCCTCCCCCTTCCTCATCCCAACCTGGAATCTACTTTCTGTCTCTAGGGATTTGCCTGTTCTAGGTATTTCACATACGTGGAATCATACAACATTTGTCCTTGGTCGGCAAATTGTTCTCTTTGGTAGGAAGCCGGGCTCTTCAACATTTCAGGCTCTCAGTTTCTCACCTGCCAGAAAGCTTGTCTCCTTGACAGGGATTCACACTCCTTGATGAGGAGTGTGAATTCTGGCATGGGGGGCTGGGGACATCATCATGGGTGGGGGCAGCCAGTCTTGGGGTGGCTCAGGGTCCCTGGCTACTGGAAGCATAAGGGTTTCCTCCAGAGGGCCACTGAAGTGGTATATTCGGGGATAATCTATCTATCAGGGAGAGGAGGAAAAGAGGGGACCCCCAGTGCCTCTAGAGCATGGGCACTGTGTTGTCACAGGGGGCCTGTGGCAGGCCTAGGATAGAGTACTTTGAACTGCACCCCTGAGGAGAAACAGCATGGCCCAACCAATGGTCAACACCCTTTCCCTCATTCTGAACCCACAGGCTCTTCAGGAATCACCCCGTCTCTTCCCACTGTCTGTGCTTCCCTGTGGGTCCAGGTGGGCAACCTTCTTCCTACCCTGAGGCCTTACTCAGGCAGCCCTGTGTGTTCCTTTTGTCAACGCCCCCGTTTGGGTCCCCAGCTCCTTTAGGAAGCCTTCTGCCCTAGCTCCACTAGCTCCTTTTCCATCTACATCATGGGATCTACCACGTGGCAGGGGTGGGGGGGGGTGCTGTCTTTCAGGGCCCAGCGCTCGACCACTCTGAACCTCAGATCTTCCTTCGTCAAACAGACCTGAAAACACCCACTGGGTGGAGCGGTCATGAAGATGAGAAGGAATCCGAGCGGGGGGGTGTGGCAGAAGTGACGCAAAAAGACGGGATACAATATGGCAGATCTCTCTGATGCTCAATTTTACTCAACTACTTGGGCAAAATGAATTCCTTTTACATTAAAAATTAGAGATGATTCAAGAGAAGGATGAAAAAAAACTGGCACTGCTTTTAAAAGATGGAAGAGGCCACTTCTAGGGCATTCCTTGCTTGCTGGGAGCCCCATTCATGATTCCAGGGGATCCACAAAATGCGCTGCCTACTTTGTTCAGAAGGTGCTTCTGGGATGGGCCAGTGAGGCCATGGGAGGTCAGGGGCTTGGCACGTGGCAGACATTGGATAAAGGGTGGCTGGGGTGTTTCCCCAGGTTGCTGCAGGTGTAGAGTTTAAAGTGCAGCACTGAGGTGCGCGAACCTGTCCAGCTGGCAGATCCTACGATTGGTATTGTCTCTTGAGCTCCCTTGACAGAGGCAGAGTTTGGGGGTGGCGAGCACATGGGTCTGGATTCCCAGGAGACTTTGGTCTCCGCTCCAGCTTCACAGGCTGGCTGTGTGTCCTTGGACACGTCACTTCACTTTTCTGGGCCTGTGTTAACTCACCTACCAAATGCAAACAGATGTCCTAACCAAGGCTTCCTCACCGGGCTCCGTGCAGATGCCCTGGGAGCAAGTGTATGGAAACGAAGCAGGGGCTAAAGGAGCATCTAGGTGCTCATTTAATTTCAGGACTCCACTCTGTGGCTCAGTGCGGCCGGGTGGGCAGGGAAAGCACTCTGTGAAGAGATGACCACGGCCCAGAGGGTGTATGCAAGGCCCGTGCAGCAGGAGCCAAGCTGCTGGCTCAGGAGCTGAAGACTAGGAGACCCAGGCACTAAGTGGCTTTCCAAGATCCGGGGCCAGAGGAGGGGAAGCTGGGCCGGGAGCCGCTGACTCTCAGCTGGTACTCTCCCTGCCCACCCCACTCCTTCTCCTTGTCAGTGTGGCCTGAAGAGGGAAGGAGATGACGAGCTCCTGGCACCTTCAGTGTTCACTCAGACCTTGGCAAGGATGGGAGCATGAAATACAAGCCCTAGGGATGATCCGAGCTACTGACCTCTGAAAGATTTCTTCCAATTCCTCAGCTTCTGGGATTCGAGCTGGCTATCAGACTGGGGGAGGCTGCCAAGGGCTCCGACTACAGTGCTCGCTAGGTTTGCTTGTTATACCTTACTGGACTTTTCTGCAGAGCCTTGTCCAGCACTCAGTATCCAGTAAGTGCTCAATAAATACTTCGTGATGGTTTCGCCCAAGTGGCCCTGAAAGCTGAAGTCCACCTGGAACAAGCCCTTTGGGACTCAGCCAGTGAGGCCACCAGCACTTACTGGACACCTCCTGTATACTGAGCAACAGGGTGCCTCAGCATGTCGTCCTCCCTGAACAGGAAGGAAGCTCCTGAGGAGTGTCCCCACGCCCCAGCCCTCAACCCCAGGGAGCCTCTTCCTCCATCTTCAGGAGCATCCTCAGCTGAAAGCCCAGGGCTGAGCCTGGCCCTCAGCCCTGCTCAGCCCTGCCTCTCCCTGGCCCGCCAAACCCCAGGCCACCCTTCTGGCAGAGCCGTCCGTGGCTGCTGTCTGCACAGTGGCCATCCAGAGGGAGCCCTGCCTCCGGTCCCTCCTTGGCCAGAGGCAAAGTCCAGACCCTTCCTCCACCCTCACAGGCTTCTCGCCCACTCCTGAATCTCCACTTTGAACACATCTCATGGACGCGTGATCTCCAGGTCACAGCCACACACCCACCCTCGCTTCCCCTCCCTGTCCGGGCGGCCCCTCCCACGGGCCCCAGCCTACCCATTTCCTCTGCCCTTTTCACCCTTTGGCGCCAGAACCAGCTATTCTGAGCCTCTGGCCCCGCTCCTTCTCCCTGCCAGCTGCTCCCTTACTGGGGCCTCCATGTTTGCCTCTTTGGAGTTGACTGTTCCTCAGCTCTGCCAAAAAAAAAAAAAAAAAACTCCCCTGAAAGCATGTGGCACTAGGATATGGGGACAGCAAAGGCAGCGGGACCCAGCACAGACCTAATGCTTGAGTTACCTACATGGAAATCTTAAATACAGACCACCACCTTGCTAGGGTGTGTGTGTGTGTGCGCGCGCGCATGCCAATAGCTTCTGGGTCCTTCCAAGAGGCTTTCCAAAGCAATCTTTCTCCCCCCTTGCCAAAAACAATGAATTAGTAAGGATGAGCCCCAATAGGATGAACAGAGCTTTTCTGGTTGCCCAGGGTTCTTGTTTCTTTTAAAACACAGCAGCCCCTGGATTTCAAGTTTTCTCTGAGCAGATTCTAGGGCAATTACTGCAGATCTTATACAATTACACTGAATGGTATGTTTGAAAAGATAATTTTCTGTACTCGGCTCTGTGAAAAGTTTCCCATAAAAGCAGCAACAGATAAAGGTGCCCGCCCCCATAAAACCATTTTAGCAGGATCTTCAGATCCCTTTCAGAGTGTGGGGAAGGGAACAGGGAGGAAGACGGGGCTACCAAAAGGAAAAACAAGTCCCTGTGCCTTGATCTAGCCTTGGTGACCCGGAAGATATACTCTGAGGGCACAGTCAATATTGGACTTGCTGAGCTTATCAGCCAAGCCTCGACCTGCGGGAAGCGGAGGGCAGAACCCAGCACAAAACCTGGGGTACTAAGTGAGGCATCCAGGATGAGGGCTGGGCCATCCTGGGCCTCCTCCGGGTCCAAGGCTTCTCACAGAGAGGTCCTTGGGAGATGTTTGCTTGCTGCAAGACAACTTTCCTGGATGCCTGCACCAAAGCTTTCCGGTCCTGATGCTCTGGCAAATTTGTGTTTTTGACACAGGCACGGTTAACGTGCAGGTTTTCCTCAGCATCACACATGCCATAAAGGAGAACAGGAAGGGATGGATTTGATTAAATAAAAGTCAGAAACTTTTATGTCCTAAAGATAACCACAATCCAAGTTGAAAGTCAACAGGCAGGGAGAAAGTATTCGGGCTTTATGTAACAGACATATGTTTACCTACGGTATAAAGAGTTCCTGGAAATGGATAAGGAAAATCATCAAGTCTAACTGCCCGCTTAAGCTGCTCACATGGCTCAATCTCACTAATATTTTTTTTTAAACATGAAAACAAGGGTGAGGTGCCCATGAAGAGATAAGGGGGCAGACGCCTTAGTGGAGGGGCCCAGATGAAAAGAGCTAAGAATGTGAGATGTAGTCATTTGTCCAATGAGACTTCGGGCAGAGCGCCATCCCCATCTGGGGCAGGTTCCCAGTTAAGGTTTCGGTGGCAGCTGCATGAGGGAAGGTATAGCTGGGTCTTGTGTCTTTTGCATCAAACATTCAACATGACTTTGCAGACCCTCCCCCTGTCTCTGAGCAGTTCCAGAATGTTGATGGCACTGCTCTCCACCACGCTCTGCAGTCTGGAAGATTGGAAACAAGTGTTCGCGGGTCCTCTCTCCCGCTGTGGAATCAGAGAGCATGGAAGGGAAGTGGCTGAGCTAAGACCCTCAGCCACCCGCGCTGAGTGTTTCAACTTCTCTGGGGCCTTTGCCCTGTCTTCTCGGGGGTCTGTCTGTGCCACAAGGGCTGCGGGCTGGCTGGCTGGATGGGGGTGAGGAGGAGGAACAAGCAAGGGTTAGAGAAGAGAAAGGCAAGGTGTAAGGAAGGAGCACAAACTTGATAGTCAGGCAGCTGTGGGTTCGAATCTCAATTCTACCACCTCCCAGCTGTGCGCTGGTGGGCACATTATGCCATCCCTTTGAGTGTCGGGCTCCTCTTCTATAAAATGGGCACATGCTCCCTGTCTCCCCATGTCCTTGTTGTTATCTGTCCCACTCAACTGGACCTATTTCAGAGACAGTGTTCCCTCGCTGTTACTTAACTGTTTCAGTTCCCCAGGCTAGACTATATGATTTCATGGCTGGAGCTGTGTCTCTGGAGGGGGCAGGGACCCCGGAGGGCAGCGACTAGCTGACTAATGCCGGGGAGCTGTCATGGTCACTGTTGCACTTCCAGCCCCTGGCCCATTGCCTTGTACATGAAAGGCACAAAATAATGCCTACAGAATGAAATCAATGGGAGAGAAACCAGGAGTCGGGAGAGTGAGGTGATCTCCTAAGGGCCAGACAACTCATTAATTACCTAGAGAGCTAGGAAGCTTTCTTTCTTTTTTAATCACAGCCAAAATGAACAGGACAACCTATAGCCAATTATATTGGCTCCCGAAGTCTCCTGTTTGCCGAGAAAGTCTCGTTTGACACCTGTTTTCCTTATAATAATGTCCATCTTCACTCTCAGAAATGTCCTATTGTGGGTGATAAATTGTCCCTTCTCTCTGTTATGAGGGAGAGTGGAGGGAAGGACTCTGTGTTTCCCTGACCCCATCTCCTACCCCCACCCCTCATTTCTCTTATCTTGTCAGATATGCAATTAAAATGTCATTCCATCAGCTTTTCATCGAAAGCCCCGTGTGAACCGGGCTCGTCCCAGAGGCAGCCCTCCCCCAGCAACACCCCTGAGCGCTCACTGCCTGCACATGCGCTGTTGGGGCTCCGGACTGCTCCAGTGCCCTCCACTGTTTAACCAGCGAGGGGTAGTCCAAACACGCTGGCACCCCCTCCCACTCCGGCTAACTAGCACCTTGCCTTTCTGTTGCTCAGGAATGATGGATGGGGACTCATTGGCCATAACTCCTGGTGGGTCTGGCAGCCTCTCCAGAGAAGGAGAGGCAGGCCGAGATGAGAGCTGGAGTCCTAAGGTCCAACCACCTGGTGATGGGTTGAGGGGAGGGAGAGAAGCATCTAGAACAAAGAGAAAGGTACAGACCCACCCACACCCCGCCCTGCCCCCACCCTAGGGAGAGCACACCAAACCAGGGGCAGCTCCAGAGATGAGCACTGTTAGATATGTTCAGGTTGGTGTGGCTTGGCTGCGTGACGGTGGGGGGATGGGGCTGGCCTTCCTGCTGGTCCTCAGACTTTCAGAGACAGCCAGGAGAAGAAGACCCATTAGCACCTCAGCCAAAAAAGTGATTACCTGGGAGGGCCTCTTACACACCCTGTGGAAGGACTGGCTACCCAGATGCCTGCCCCAGAGCCTTCCTAAGTTAACCCACCCTCCCTGGGTTCACCCCATCTCCCATGCCCATCCTTTCCGCACAGACACGGCAGATGACAGAAGTCACACTTTTGTGGGGCCGCAGGGTCTTATTGTGGTTGCCCCTCCCTCCAACCCCAGCATGTCAGCGGGGTGTGGTGCTTTCCCACTGGAAGATGGCCCACTGCCGGGCGGGGCAGGAACCCTTCACTTCCTGACTCCACAGGGGGTGTACCCCAGGCTCTGCACACAGCCCACCCTTGACTGGCATTCGTCAACCATCTGACTGCGAGTAGGAAATTAGAACCTGGGGTTGGCAGGTCCACCCTGCAGCACCTGGGCCCAGAAATTCCCTTGGCAGCTGCTGAAGATGGCTTCGAGTCTCCTTTGCTCTCTCTCCCCAGCCCTGCCTGTCCCTGTAGACTCCTGGTCTACAGTGCTCCCAGGCCTGGTTATTAAAGCAGGACAAAGCAGTCTCCTGGCCCCTTCCCTAGGCTGGCCAACATCTAATGTCCCCATAGGAGGGACTGAGGCCTGCTTTGTCCACCTGAGGGCCTTCTAGAGAGCAATGGGTGTGACACAGTAAGAGCTCTTTGAGATCAGGAGGCTAGCCCTTCTGAATTCCCCTGCCCTCTCTGCCCTCAATTCGCCCGCCTGCGCCAGGGCCTCTACTCAGTGAGGAGTATTTTGGAAATCATCCATCACTAAATTCTGGGAGTGGTCTCATCTCAGTAGTTGTGTGGTTGGAAATGTTCTGGAAAACCCACAGTCTCCATAATGAGAAAGACTCTAGCACCTGGAGGGTAGGGATGCTCCCCCACCAGCACGGCCCCGGCCCCAGCACAACCCAGACAGTACGGGATCCTGACATCAGCGTGCAGAACTGCACTCGGGCCTTAGCTCACTGAACCTCTAGCTGCTCTGCAGCCTGGCACAAAGAAGGCACATCGTGAGCGTCTGTGAATGCATAGACGTGGGCCTACTGAGCTCAGGTTCTGGGCTGGGCACATAGCCTACTCTATTGGTGCAATGGCCTTGCAAGGCAGAGATGGTCATTCCATTTAATAGATGAGAAAATAGATGAGGCCCAGAGAGGCGAGGGGCTTCCTCAAGGACACTCTGCAAATGTCTGGCCAGAGTTCAAGTTTACTTCCTGTTTCTGAACACTGGGGTCTTTCCATTTGCATTTCAGCAACTGGACACTGACAGAGCATCCACTCTTGGGGACACAGTGGCTCAGCATTTGGCGGGGGATTTTGAGCTAAAGGAGAAGTAGCTCTAGCTCTCAGGTCATTCACACCAAAAGGGGCAGACGATCTTGTTCCCAGCCACCGGTGATGAAGGACCGACATGGCAAGGCCCCCCCCAAGAAGCCAAACCCTACTTGTGCAAGCTGCACTGGGGGGGCACCGAGAGGGGGTTCATTCCGACAAACTAAGAAAGGTATCTGGGAAGGGGTGGCACTGGCTTGGGGCACAAAGGCCAGACGAGCTTGGAGTGATGGGCAGAGGCCGAAGAAGCTTTAAAGAAGCATTTTCAGCAGCCCTCTGGTGGCAAGATGGGCCTGAGCTGGGGGCTTCCCCACCCTTCTTAAATATCATGATGCAGGAGGAAGGGCTGGCAGCTCCCTGGGGGACTCTGCTCCAGGACCTCTCAGTGCTCTCTCCCAGAGCAGGGATTAGAGAGCCGGCATCCGGCATCCGTGTGCCCTCCCTCCAAGTGTGGTCGGGGAGGTTCAGCCAACCTCCCCGCCTCAGTCAGGACCCTGGGGGAGAGGCAGATAAGCGAGCTCTGAAGGACAAGTTCCAGCCACCAGGCCACAGACTTACTATTTTTCCCACACACTTGGTTGGCCTGCGACAGGATGGCCCCGCTGGGCCCCCGCAGCTGAGGTTGGGAGAGGCGGGAAATAACAGGTCTGGGGGCCTGGGCAGGCCCCTCCCTCAGGCCTGGGGTCGGTGGCTGGAGAGGGCAGTGGGGCTTGACGCTCTCCCCACTTCCTGTCTGCTGCCTCCTCCTGGTTTGGGGGCTTTCTTCCTTCCAGGTCAACATGGCTCAAGAGGAAGCTCTTCTCTCAGGAAGCCATTGGGAAGGTTCTGTTAGGGGCCGGCACGCACATGGTTTTTCAGGACTGGGGAGTGCGGACAGACCGCTGCCTGGGAGAGCCCACATCTCTCTTGGGGGCTCATGGGAGTGCAAACATCAACTTCCGGTAAGCCATTAACACGCCGTGAGACCTTTCCTGAGCCTCAGTTTCCCTCTCTGCAAATGGATGTCTTGGAGCTGCCTCTGTCCAGTCCTTGAACAAGGCCATCTTCCTCTTCAAGCAGGTGAGTGGACAGATGGTTTCCTTCAAGCTTTATTTGTTTGAATTCCTACTCCTACATTGTGATTTGAATGGTCCCCCGGTGTCAAGGTCGCCAGACTTGAGAGGTGATTAAGAGAATCAGTAGAACCACCCCCACAAGTATGGGAAACTAACATTGGCTGAGCTCCCATCCATGCCAGGCCCTCAGCCCACAGAAATTATTTATGTTGATCTTCTTTAGTCCTGACATTGGCTCTGGGAAGAGACAGTAATCATCCCCCCTTCCCCTAATTTGACAGAATTTCTTAAATTTCAAATCCTGAAGTGGTTTCCCACCACCTCCAGGATGAAATCTGCCCATTCTTCCCAGGATGAAATCTGCCTATTCTTCCCAACACCTCACCACCCCTCCAAGACACAGCTTCTACTATAACCAGAAGTATTATTTATTTTAATCATTCACTTCGGCCCATTTCTTCTTCAAATACTTGACTAAGACTGATCATTGTAGCCCAGCTGTTTTGAATTCCAAGCCTCCTTTTGCTCTTCCCAACCCTGTGCTCACAAACAGCCAAGGTTCTGCAGGTAGGCCCCCAGAGGCCGGGGCAGCCCAGAGTCAGCCACGGGGGCCTCAGTCCCACGTCTCTGGATCTGTGGGATCATGGTCTCCTAACACAATGCCTGGCAGGGCCTCAGGCAGCGCACCCCATTCATTTTACTTCCTCAAGCCCTGTTCAGGTCCTGCTTTTCCCCAGAGAAGAGCCAAGACCTGGGGAAGGCCAGGGAGGTGCCCAAGGGGCACAATTTAAGGAGGCCCTCACTCCCAGGTTCCAGCGCGGCCCTGGCTCAGCTCTGAGGGTGAGGCCTCCTTCAACTCTGCCCTACAGGCCACACTTGCCCCGCCCCGGTCCCAGCCCTGTCCCTACATCCCTCCTCCAGCCCCAAGCACTGGCCTCTTCTCTGAAGTTCTCAGCATCCTCCCTGGTGGGGCCAGATGTGATTCCCAGCCTGAGCCTCTGTGGCTATAGGACGGAGACAGGTTTCCTCCTTCAGTCCTGAAACCAAACCGGGTGTGGGGTTTTCACACGTCCGACCTTCCAGCATGCTCCCCTCTGCCCTCCTCATCTCTCTGCTGCTTCTGCCTGAGGTCCCAATTCACCTCTTAGCTTCTATATAAAAATGATGATTTTGGGGGCGCCTGGGTGGCTCAGTGGTTAAGCGTCTGCCTTCTGCCCAGGTCATGATCCCAGTGTCCTGGTATCAAGCCCCACATTGGGCTCCCTGCTCAGTGAGGGGCCTGCTTCTCCCTCTCCTACTCCCCCCTACTTGTGCTCCCTCTCTTGCTGTCTCTCTCTCTGTCACATAAATAAAGAAAATCTTTTAAAAAAATAATGATGATTTTTTTTTCAATGAAATAGTAGATAGCCATTAAAAATTGTGTTTCCACATGGGTGAATTCTTCTATAACTTTGATGTAGAAAAGACTTTCTAACTATGACTGAAAATCTAGAGGCAATCAAAGAAAAGATTGGTGAATTGACTATATAAAAATAAAAATAATAATAATTTCTATGGCAAACGCCTTAAGTAATGTCAAAGTTAAATGATGAGCTAGAAGAAAATATTTGCCATATGTACCATAGATAAAGAGATAATATCAACAGGGCACCTGGGTGGCTCAGTCGGTTAAGCATCTGCCTTTGGGTCACGTTGTGATCTCAGGGTCCTGGGATCGAGCCCTGCATCAGGCTACCTGCTCAGTGGGGAGTCTGCTTCTCCCTCTGCCCCTGCTCCTCCCAACCTCTGTGCTCTCTCTCTGTCTCAAATAAATAAATTAAGAAAAAAGAAATAATATCACTAGTGTGTGTGTATAGTCTTAAAAATAGAGAGACAAAGAACGAAAAACCCAGTGGAAAAATGGCCAAATGAACAAAAGTATGGGAAACTCACAAAAGGAATATAAAAGTTATTCTTAATCATATGAAAAGATGTTCAACTTCACTTATAATAAGAAATGCAAATCTGAACTACCTACACTACGGTACCGTTTCATATTCATGAGACTGACAAAAATTCCAAAATTTGACATCACCTTCTGTCAGCAAAGTTGTGAGCAAACAGGGTGGAAAACATAGCAGTACAACCCCATGGAGGGTTTTCTGGAAACACCCAACAAAACTACTATGTGTATCTTGACTCTTCAACCCAGGAACCTCCCTCCTAGACATTTACCCTGAGGATACACTCCCAAGCATCTGAAACACACGTGCATGAGCCCTGCAGCATTATTTGGAATTGTAAGCTACAGCACCCCACCTCCATGGTCATCCAGAGGAGAGGGGGCACAAATGATGGCATGTACACGTGCGGAGTACTATGTAGCTATGAAAACGTGTGGAAAGACCTCTATGAACCAATACAGAGTGTCTTTCGGGAGGTAATATTGAAAACATAAATAAAGTATAAAAAAAGAATATATTATATGGTATCATTTGTGTAAAAAAGAAAGGAAAATTAAAAATCATATATAAAAATGTGCTTATTGTTACAAAAAAGCAACAGAAGTGTAAGCATAGAAGAATGAAGCTGGGATGCAGGAGCGCAGGAGAGAGTGATACATCTCTTGTGTAGTTCTGACTTGTGAAAGTGTGTTAACATTCTACCCATTAAAAAAAAATTAAACCAGTAAGAATGAGAAGGGGGAAAAAAAATCCCTAAACCTGGAAACAAATTGGAAAAAATAAACCTAACTGTATTTCAAATAAATCCTCTGACCACCCTGAAGGGCAAGAAAAGAAAGAAAGGACCACTCCAAGCTATTTATGAACACAGCAGGGAAGGAGGAGGAAAAGGAAGGTTTGTCACCCTGCTGCTACTTTTTTTAATGTAACAGAGGATTAAGCAAACAATTGAATGTGGTGACAGCTCTGAGGTTTTCACTGTGTTAGGAGGACATACAAATATGGAATTAGGGTCCGGGGAGACAAGAAGGAGCTGCAGCGGTGGATTGGAATTGGAGGTATTAGGATTGTGATTTGTAGCATACAAATGTACGTGTATATACATGTATATGTATGAAACACACGTGTCAGTACGTGTATATTCATGCACGTATTTCCTAGTTCTGTCCCCTGAAAGGACTAAGAAGCAAAGACATCCAGCAGCAGTGGGCACACCCAGAGCCCAGATTTTGGTCTCTAATTCCACTCCCCACTAAAAGGAAGCAGGGATTTCAGAGAAATGACTGGTTGTAGGGCTCATTCAGGGCAGGTGTGTGATGAGCCTGGAACCTCTTGTTATCCCAGAAAGTAAGAAAGTGCTCCAAAACAGGGACAGTGACGTTTCCAAATATAATGGGAGTCAGCTCATAGAGGTTCCCACTGGTCAAGTCTGTGGGAATTTATGCACCACAATCATTGAGCACAGTGAGAAATAATAAACTATTGGAAAAACAGGAGCTCATCAGTCCACACAGATAACAGACAAACAAATACCATGTTACTACTTATACCAGTAAATGGGAAATGCTTAAATAGATTGTGCTACTATAGAACGCCAAGGGCTGACTGGGAAATACAGAGGTAGTGCGGGAGCTGGAAAAGCATCATCTTACAACCATCACATCAAGGATGGGATCTGGTCAGAGACATCAATGGATGCTACCCTGGGGTATTCGCCTGGTTTCAAAGGGTCTCTCTGTAGATTGCTTACTGGTTTCAAAGGAGAATAAAGACCATTGTCATGTAGTGGAGGAATAGGTAATACTTTGACCTGGAGATTAAAATTAATGTCACCCGTGATGTCCAGTATGGACCAGTGAGGCCCAGGAGTGCCTGCCAATGTGATGGCACAGGATGCTGGCCAAGACTGCATAACCCAGATCTCACCCTAAGGAAACACTGGACAAAACCCACAGGGGGAACATTTTACTGAAAATAAGAAGGGGGCATTGTGTTCTTCAAGAATGTCAAAGTCATAAAAGACAAAGAGAGGCTGTGAAAATGTTCCAGATTAAAGAAGGCCAGCTAAATGCAACCCCTGCCCTTAGTCCGGATCCCTACTGGAGGGCAATGTGCTCTCTGAAGAACATCAGGAAGCTGACTGACAAAATTGGAATACAAATGGTAGACTGGAAAACCAGATCTACATGTGTATTCATGTTATGTTTACTGATCAACCGTACTATGACTATGCCCGAGAATTTGTGTATCCCAGAAGATAGGCAAATTTGCCTGTCTACACACATATGGGAATGTTTAGGGGTAACCGACCCTCCAATGGTTTCAACAAAGAGTGTGTGTTGGACACTCGTGCATGCATGATAGGAAGAAAACACCCATGATAAAGGCAGTGGGGTAAAATTTTAACAACAGATGCATCTAGGATATAAAGATATAAAGGACATCTTTGTATTATTTTTATTTGTATAGTTTTTCTGTAATTTGAAATCATTTCCAAGTAAAACAATTTAAAACCTATGTTCCAACTTTTGAATGACAGTCCCTTCTCTGCAGGTGCAGAATCTCCTCGGCCAGGGACCCCTGGCAGGCACCCAGGTCAGGAGGCAGTTCTGAAATCAAGCCATCTGGGAAATGTGGCTTTGAGCAAGTTACTTTGCTCTCTGTCTCTGCTCCTCTGTTGGGTGATACCCTCCTCAGGGACTGTTGGACAACTAAAGCACATGACACTGGCAAGTGCTTAGCTCTATGGCCAATCGAGGTGAGCTATAGCTTCATTGGTCTCGTTTGTCATCTGCAGGAACCCCTTCAGGGTGCAGGGCTGGGAGCTGTCTGCGGTTCCAAGAGCCATGGGTGGTTTCCAGCAGGACTGTGAACCCAGGACAAGCCAAAGGTCTAGGCCTAGCCTCAGGCTGGCTGCTCCCTGGTGAAACTCCTCTGTAGGCAGACGGCCCCCTGTCCTTTCTTGGCATTGGGAACTTGGTGTCCTGGTGCTCTTGGCCTTGAGACATACTTTCCCTTGCCTACCCTTGGGCTTGTACCCTCCTTCAAGGCCTACTCCCAGACACTCCCCAGCACCTTGCTAGGGCTGCCCCAGTGCCCCCCTTCAGCTCCTTTTCCTGGTGTGGGATCAGATTTGGCATTTCAGAATGGCCCGTCTTTCCTCTCCCAGGGGAGCGCCTTGTGGCAGTATTGTTCTGGCTAAAAGAACAGTGACCCCTGGAGAACAGGCTGGGGAGGAGGCATGTTTCTTTGGGCTGGGGATTTTCTTGGAGACCATGAATTGACCTTCAGACCAGGTCTGTCCTGACAAGGATGTTGGGTCTCCCTTTCCACCACTGGTCTGTCATTTGGAAAAGTCAGTGCTCCTCTGTCCCCATCTGCCCCTCCAGGCCCACTCTCCACCTTGCCCACACAGCTCTGTGCCCCGGAGACCAACCCCTACGGACCATAGCACTGGGTTCTGCCCGCTCTACACTTCTTCCTGTTGGAAGCCATTGGGGCCCAAGGGGAGGATGGAGGGAGGGAGGTCAGGTGTTGAATGCTCTGACTCCCTGTCGTCAAGGGCACGCCTCAGGGTGCAGCCCAGGTTGGGCGGCCCCCTCCACAGCCCCCTCACTGTCTCCACTTCCAGCGTCCCTCCTCTCCTTGCCCCTTCAGCCCTGGGGAGGGACTGCACCCCAGTGTTGGGGGTACTGCCCTGGGTCCTGTGGGCTCCCTATCCTGTACTGGCCTTTGGACTCAACTCTCTTCAAATCACCCACTTTGAGGACGCCACCTGCTTCCTGCTGGGCCCCGCCTCAGGCAGACCCCTGTGGAGGGAGGCAGTGCCCTCTCTGTCTGTCCGTCCGTCCGGGTGTTTGGTGTTTGTCCGCCTGCGAGGCCCCGTATTACCAAGCTCAGCGAGGGGACCCACCTCGAAGCCATTCATGCCAGAGAACAAAAGCCAAAGCTGCCACCTGAGGCCTCCTCCCGAGGCTCACTGCTTCCTGCTCCGACTTCATTTCATCTTTCCATAAGTTGCTCTTAACTGAGAAGCATTACAAGAAGGGAATTAAAAGAGAGAAAAGTTGGTGGAGGAATGCCTTTTTTTCCCCTGGTTTAAGCCTTTTGTTATCAACTCTTTAGGAATCCGATTCAACTAGAGGAGCATGTGGCAGAACACGTTCTTCAAAATTAGTTCCAAGAGACACTCGGGCTCTTTTATTATTCATTCTATGAAAATCAAAATATTAGCTAACGCCTCTCGCGTCCTCCGAGCGGGCCTGGCAGCTTGTCTGATGTATTGTACGACTTGAAAGGGAAGAAGAAGGCCTTTCCTGCGCAGGCCTCCCTCAAGCCCCACTGCCTCCTGCTCACACAGGGACAGAGAGACCCTGACATGCCGTGCCCGAGAGCCTCGCAGGCCTGGACCCACGCAGAGGTGTACCAGCACCAGCGACCTCTTCCTTGGCACCATCATTGCTCCCGAGGAGCCCAGGGGAGTCTGAGTCCTGGCAGAGCAGGAAGGCCCCTCCTGGTCCCGGGAACGAGGTCTCCCACATCCAGAGGCAGAACGGGTGTGGAAGAGGGTGAAGGGGGTGATGACTCAGGGACCCCAAAGATTAGAAATCAAACCTGCTGGGTATGTTTCTTCTTGGAACCCCACTGCTGCCTTCATTTCTGGAAAGAATACCACAATGCAAACACATTTCATTTCTTGAGGAGCAACACAGAAATCTGGCCTCTGACACCCAGAGGTGTCATAGCAGCGACTTTAATCAGGCCCCTAGGAAGACAGTGAGGTTCTTAGCTGGGGAATGAGGTATAATTCTTTGGCCTTGAGGACTGTGGGTGGGACCAGAGCCCCCCAGCTGTTGGCTAAGCGGCTTCTGTGCCACTGGAGAGTAGACCGAGTACATCCCTTGGGAGCAGGGGACTTTCAGCTAGCTGGGAGTGAGGGAGACTACCCAGGGCCCAGTGTGAGGGCTACAGGTGGTCAGAGGAGGCAGGACTTCCCAGAGACTAAGTAGACCAAGGAGGGCTTCCTGGAAGAGGTGGTATTTGATAGTTGGCTAAGCACTAGAAAGGAGAGGGGAGAGGGAAGGGCAAGGAGGACTGTGAGTAGGCCGGGTGGGAGGGAGGTGGGCAGGAAATGGTCAGAGGTAAGGCTGGAGGGAGCCTGACCACAAGTGAAGGTATTTCTTCTTCCTTTCTTTCGTTTCCTTGAGCAATCCTAAATTCGCTATTAATCTCCCAAGACCTATCTTGTTGATAAATGTTGATTTCCCCTGCACACCTGTTCATATTTCTGATGGAAATGTATTATATAATCACTCTATTCGGCTGGTGATTACCATGGTAATCAGGCACGCTCAGTGACAGGCCAGCACTCCTCTTGAAAACAAGATTCTGCAGATAGGGGCTTTCATTTCACTTATGTTGTGCCCGGGGAGTGAGGGGAATGAAGCAGGCATGGGGCAGGTGTGGGGGGATGGGTTCCTTCTCTGGGGAAGTCCTGGCCCACTGTGGAGCCCGAAGGGCCTGGGAGGGCTCTGCAGGAAGACAGGGGTTAGTTAAATGGGGGCAAATCCTTCCTACCTTGGGGCTCTGCGGTGTGCACACAATTGGGGACAGCTTTGCGGGATCCCGGGTGAAGAGAGGTTCAGAGCAACCCAGTGCCCAAGATCAGGAACCTCAGCTAGAACCTCATTCAACCTCCCACCTCCATCTCAGGAACCACCTCTGTGCCTTGTGAAACCTTACAAAGGTCTTTTTCCCTGTCACAGGATTATAGTAGAAGGTCTGGGGAGAGCACCACATGTTTGAACTGCGTTATTTGGTCCTGATGCTCTATTTTAAGTTGGTAAGAGCTCCAACCAGACGGCTTGGCTTCCAATCCCAGCTCCACCGCTTTCCTGGCTGTGCGACCTCAGGCAAGTTACTCAACCTCTCTTTTCCTTCTTGCTGGCCAAAAACAGATAACGCGAATTTCTAACGCACAGGATTGTTGTGAGGATTAAGTGAACTGACGTGTATAAAATGGTTAGCACATGCCTGCCACTGAGTAAGCCCTTAAAAATTCCTGGGACACAGTAGCGCCTCCCTTCTCAGTGGGTGGGGGACAGGGAGGATTGAGGGCACAGTCAGTAGCCTCGACTTTGTACAAACATCACCTCCCCTCCTTCTGACAGCCCCACGTAACCCTCTCTGCCCGATGAGCAGACCTGAACCCAGGCCCCCTGCCTCCCTGCCCACAGCATTTTCAAATTCCTTCCCAAAGACACCGGTCTGCTGGCCTCTGGCTGTCCCCCCAAAACTAGGACCCGGCCCTCCTTCTCAAGCATAGTCACCCCCATACTCTGACTGCCATCCTGGGAAACTCAGGCCTGGTGGGCACTAGGTTCCAGAACACTCGCTTCCTAAAAACAGATAAACATCCCCAGTTTCTAGTCGCCCCTGCGGTTGCCCATATATGTTAGATGTTGTTGAATGACAGCCACCACCACGATAATAGTAGGAGCTGCGCTTCTCACTCCTGCCGTTGCAGGCTCTACGCTAAACCTGCTCACTTGACTCGGATAACTTTTGTCACTAATGGAATTATTGTACATTGCGCCAGACACTGTATGATCCAAATCGGGCCAAGAGCTGTGGGCTCTGCCTTCCAGGACCCGTCCCCCAGAGACAGCTGACAGGCCATTATTCTGTGTCCCGCAAACTCTGTGCAGCGATAAGGAAACCCCACCAATTTGATGCTTTATCTGGTTGCAGGTGGAGGAGAGATTATTTCAATCAAGATAATGATTCCATTTCTTGGAAGGAAATGAGATTTTTTTTTTTTTCGTGGCCTCATGGGGGTGCCACCAAAATCTGTCTCAGGTCGGAAACAGGTCATGCGCAAGTTCGAGGATTTTTCCGGCAACCTCAGAGAGAACGTGAACATGAAGGAGAACGGAAAGGAGGGAGTTTGCTTGCAAGAAAACACACACACACACGCACACACACACACGCACATGCACACACACACAAACACACAGGGCAGGCCTATGAGATTACAAAGTCAGCTTTCTTTGGCTATTTACAGGCATTTGACAGCACCCGTGAAACCAGCATTTAGAAGATAAGCTCACATGGTGTGAGCACAATGGCCTGGATTTCAAACCAGGTAAGCAGTCTAGCGAGGCAGTAATGATAATGGAGCTCTGGAGACCAGAAGCTCAGCTGTGGAAGGGACCTGAGTAGTCAGCCTGCCCAGCACCTAGGACAGATGTCCTGTGTGACTGTGTAGACGCATGTCCCAACTACTCTTTCAGCGCCTCTGACAGGGAGCTCCCTGGCTAAGGGGACGCCCCCATCACCGACAAGCTCCTATGTTAAGAACATCCCCAAATCATGGTAGGGACTCCATAAAAGGAAACCACGAGGAAAAGTCACAAGGTGCTGAAGCTAGGTACCTCTAAAAACACTTGGGCAACAGACCTATGTCAGTAGGTCATCCAACAATACGCAAATGACATTAGGCAATGAATGCAGTGAGACCAGAATAATTGGAACTAAAGGGTGAATTTGGTGAAATTCTACATTATTTTAAATACTTCAGAATTTCAAGGGCTGTAATACAGCATCTCAAACTCTTTACAGGTGATGTGCAATGATGCTGACATCAATTGTATCTATAGTAACTTCAAAAAGTTTGGGAATGTTTGTCAAGTCTGTATGCATTTAGAACATTCTGCTGAGAGCTGACTTGGTGGGCTGTTCTCCCTTGATCTCCAAAGAAAAGGTGCATTTTAGCTCAACTCCTTCAGAAGGAAGAGCCACAACTGCTGACTCTTGAGTGTTTTTTGTTTGTTTGTTTTGTTCTGCTTTGGGTTTTTTTGTTTGTTTTGTTTTGTCTTACTGTACTGTATCAGATTCACCAAAACTTTGAAATCTACACCACACCATTGTTGATGTGCATAGACTATCCCTGGAAAGTAACCCCAATCCTGGTAATGCTGGTGGTCACCAGGAGAGGAGTTGGGCTGTTTGGGGACATAGGTGGGAAGGAGACTTTTCACAGTATATCTTTTGGTACTTTTGAATTTAGACTCATGGGACTGTATGACCTATTAGGAAAAAAATGATGGTTAAAAAAGCACATACTTGTTTCAGTGAAAACAGACTTTGATACTCACGATGTCTATTTTAATACTTATACTCTTAAAATGCAAACTTAAAATTGTGAAAATTACTGCCAAGTCAGGTGAAAATCTCTTTTGGATGTCTTGACAATAGTGACTTTCACAGGCACGGGTGTAGATGCAACAAAGGCCCCATTCAGATGGGACCACTTTGCTGGCTGGGACACCTCCTCCCAGCTGCTTTCACCTGTGATCTTCTCCAGACCCTGGCTCTTGGTTAAAGGCATGCCTTGGAGTTTGGTAAACGAGGGGTTACTTGAGGCCTGCCCCTTGCTGCCAGGTCATGGACGTCAGTGCTTTGCAATTCACACAGATCACGCTAACAAAAGACACAGGCCCTCCCTGACAAGTATTCCCTAAGAGCGCTCCTTGGATATAACACATGTACCTGAGTCCTTGTCTCAAGCTCTGCTTCTAGGGACTCTAACCTGCATCATTCAAACAACAGTTCCAAATGCAGCCCCCTTGTATCTTTCCTGAGGTGGTAGAAACGCACATGAGCCTTCCTCTTCGGGAGCAGAACCATAACCACCTTCCCGCCTGGCCCAAGCTTACCAGTCAACACTATACATCCCATGAAAGCCGCCCAACAAAATGTTGACCCATGCGAAGAGAGAGCTCCACCAACCAGACCCCTGTGGGGGCCACACAAATACTCTCCTTCTCCAGGAGGAATGAGCAGGAGGCAGGGGCAGACTCAGCAGGCCTGTCCCACAATCAGGTATCCAACTACGTGCAGCAGGAGCTGGTGTGAACGTCGGCTCTATCTATGATTGGCTAGCGAACTGGAGGGAAATAGTAGTTCCCAGCCTCAGCTTCCTTACCTGCAAAATGGCAATACCCACAGAGCCTCTGTGCAGCTCGTGAGGGACGGAACTGCGGGAGGTGTGCTGCAAGCCAATGACGCCAAATAAATACTAGTTGTGATTCTTGAGATCTAGGACATGCTAGCTTCCCCTGCTTGCTGGGAACAAATAATTACCCTTTGTCAAACAACTCCATCTCAGCTGCCCCTCATCTTGGGCATCGTACCTAGAGCTCTGGATGTGAGAAGCAGCTCCAGAGAAAAGTAAGTGAACATTGAGAGCACTGTCCTGGGGACCATCCACCCGGAGCTCAGGGGGCTTCCTCATTGATCTCAGGGTCCTCTGGTGGCCCTCAGCTACAGCTGTCCAGAGAGGGCCCTCTCTCTCTCTCTCTTTCTGTCTCCCTCTCTCTCTCTCTCTGAGATCCAGGGAGGATCCCCCATGTGAATTTCCTGTAATGTATCCAGTGTCTGCACTAATCTCAAATACAACCTCAAATGTGGTGAAAAATCCATGCGGTCACTGTTATGCAAGTCACAGATGAACTGGCAGAAACTCAACTTTATTTACACAAACGAGGGAAACCTTATTCTGTCCTGATTCTTTGCACATTGATCATTCATGGAGACACTTCCAGCCCTTTACCACCTGAGCCAGCCCAGTGTCACCAGCATTTTCCTCTGTCCCCTGCAACACCCACCGCATAGGGCATTGGGTGTTCCCATCCTAGCACTTGTTGCTTCTACCCTGGAGTGGCTTCCCTCCTCTATCAGCCTCTTCCGTTCAAGTCCCTCTGTCCCCAAGAAGTGGGCCCTGACCAGTCCTGTCACCAGCACTCCTAGCTGTGGTGTGTGCACCAGCGTGGACAGTACGCCCGTTCTTAAAGGTCTTTAGTAACCTCTTCTGCGGGTTTCTTCTCCTCCCACACTGGCTCGAAAGTGCCTCCAAAATAGAGCCTAGGCCACGGTTCCTCATTATTTCTCGGAGCCTGCAGACAGCGCCAGGCACCCAGCGATTAAGAACATTCTCAGCCGGAGTAATGGGTTGGGTCTTACGATCGCTCTTAGTGGAACACACTGCTAAATGGCCTGTATGAGAATTTATAGTTCTAAGAGGGCCAACCTATTTAGCAAACTCAGAAGTGTACAAACTGTATGTGGTTCCAGGGCCAAAAAATGCACCTGTTCCTTTATCCTTCGGGGGTCCTGCTCTCCCTCAAACACCAACCACAAGGGAGCGACGCTCTTTCCTGAGCTGGCGGGAGGGCAGAGCCTGGGTTCCAACCATCCACCTTCCACTCCGAGGAAGACTTCCATTCCCGGACCAGCCCCGCTCGGCCGGACACAGCTTCCAGAACCAAAAGCCGATTCCACCGAGGTCATGCCCCCTTCCCCAGACAGGGAAACCCGCCCCCTCCCAGGAACAGCATCAAACCACAGTCCTAAAAAAGCCAAATTCATACTCACGAGCAATGACGCCTTCCTCTCCGATTTCAGGCCAGCAGTCTCCCTGCAAACCTGCTCATTTCCTGCAAAGAGAAGAAAGGGATGGAGAAGCATATTAGCATCTGCTCTGCTATCCTTTGGCAGTTTCCTGGCTGACCTCGGGCTTCGGCACCTTCTCTCCTCCTTACTCCCCACGGCACTCTCCCCTCCCAGGAACACCGTGTGCTAGCTGGGTGGGCGCCCCTGCCTCCCCGCACGCCTCCCTCCCCCGCCGCGGAGCCATGCCAGTCTCAGATTGACCACTGCCTCCAATTCCCTGAAGGCGCTGGGCTTCTTCCCACTCTGGAGTGAGGCCTCCTCTTCAGTAGCATGGGGTTGCCTAGCAACCCCGCGCACCGGCTCGGAAGGCCCTCCTAAATTGGACCTCACAGCACAGGGCATCTCCTTGTACAGCTGCCGGAATCTTAACAATCTGGCTCTGAATAATAACACAATGGTAATTGCATGCATGGGCCCCAAACTACATTTAAATAATGTTCAAGAGCTGACACACACCAACAAAGGCCAGAAAATGCATTGCGGAGGTTGACTGTAAGGCCAGGCGGGACGCTGGGTGCGGGAGGGAGATGACACCAAAGACTCGCGTTAATGACAATGCCAACCTGAACTGTAAATCCCCTGCCTTTCTGCCTGAGTGTGTCACCACTTTAATGCGCTTTAAGTGAGTTTGGGATCTGCAGAGGCAATTAATGCCCAGAGGTAGTGATGCTTTGAGACAGGCTGCCCTTTAGCGGGATTTTGGAGGGAGCCGGGGAGGGAGAGAGGACAAGAAGGGAGAACTGGGCGTGAGTGATGTCCCTTGGCTTTTACAGTCGTGGCTAAGTACATTTTAGAAGGTGGGAGAAAGAACTTACCAAGCGAGAGCACAAAGCACTTGCTGCCTCGGCAAGGGACAAATTCGACACGACTAATGTGTTTCGGGATAAGAAGTGAAGGCAAAGAGGCTGGAAGCTGGCAAACACGCAGACCAAAGCCCTCAGTGGGGTATGGGGTTGGCTGTGCACAGCTCAGTCCAGCCTTCAGTCTGGGTCCCTGGCACAGGGTAACCCCGAGCTCTGCTCCAGGCACCAGAGTCTCAGCCCAGGGCCGAAGGAAGGCTGGTGAGCCGCTCTCTGCAGAGCGACAGCAGTGACACCCCCAGGTCAGCCCTGCTCCTTCAAAAGCCTAAAGCATATTTTTTTGTTTTGTTTTGTTTTTTTGTTTTTTTGTTTTTTTTTTTACAAAGCTCAAATTCTTCCTGCAAGGGACTTAACCAGATACTGGCATAGCCACGTCTCAGAAACATGAGTCACACGAGGCAAGAGACGGAGGCAACCCAAGGGTCAGTCGACAGATGAATGGAGAAAGGAAAGGTGCTCGGCGCACACAACAGAGTATTACTAAGCCATACACCGGAGTATTACTTGGCCGCACAATGGAGTATTACTTGGCTGTACAACGGAGTATTACTCGGCTGTACAAAGGAAGAAATTCTGGCAGGTTCCACCGTGGGGATGAAGCTTGAGGGCCTTATGCTGAGTGAAATCAGCCAGCCACAAAAAGACAAATACTGTGACTCCACTTAGATCACAGAGACGGAGAGTAGGACAGCGATGGCCAAGGGTGGCGGGGAGGGGCACCGGGAGTTAGTGTTCGGTGGGGACAGAGTCTCAGTGTGCAAAGGTGACAAAGTCCGGGAGACGGATGACGAGGACGGCTACACAGCAACGTGGATATACGTCACACCCCTAAACGACACACTTCAAAACGGTTCACAGGGTAAAGTTTGTGACACGTCTTTTACCACTAGGAGTACACCATACACAGTCGATGAGACTTGGTCTATCTTCACCTTGGATGTCAAAGGGGCCTGTGTCATTCATGAGCTTGGCCACAGAGGCTGCTCATGCCTCCCCGCAGGGACGAAGGAGACAGGGAACCCCATAGCTTGTCCGCATGGGGTTGGCGCAGCAGAGTGTCAGACGGAGGTGGGGAGCGTTGAGAAACAAGCCCAAGCACCATCACCCTCCGGAATGTGGCCTCCTTGTACCCCAGGAGTCCCGTCCACCACCGCCTGCTTCCCTATCCGGGCACGTAGGCTCTGAGGACCCACTCTGACTTTTGCCCTCTGCTGCCTCTATGTCCCCACACCCCCTGCCTAGAAAACCCTTCCCGTGCTGTCACCCTGACCTGCTCCTCCTCTTTCTAGGGGGCTCACATCAAGGACTGCCTCCTCCATGATGCCCTCCACATGCTCCCATCCCCCTGTGTCCGAATGCTGCAGGCTGCCATCAGTCCTGGCTTCATACTCACATTCGTATCTGGAAGGCTTGCCTCTCCCGATACATCCCTGGCAGGACCCTGGATAAGGATGGTCGTTAACCTTTTCTGTCTGCCACTGGCCCTGGCTCGGGGCTGAGCATACCATAGGCCATCGCCTCAAGGCTCTCGGAGGGAGAGCCCCCTGCTTCCCTTCCTAGGGAATCTGCCCACAGCCCCACTGCCTGGGGTGGAAAGCACGTCTGTGTGTCACCAAGGCCGGAAGCTCTGTGCGGACAGGCAGGTGCCTCCAGCCATCTAGTGTTGTAACTCAATGTATGCAATAAACAATGGAGCATTTGCGGATTTTATTAATTCGGAAAGGTCATTAAAGCTAACAGCGTCTCGAGGTGAAAGTGAATAAATAGCGTGGATTGGTTTTTTTCTTCAGTGTCCTGAGCTGCTTCTTGGGATGTGCTTTAAAACCTCAGAGAACAGTGTTACAAGTGAAAAAAAATGAAAAAAAGGGGAGGAAAAAAATCCAGGCTCTGGAGGCAAGAGGAGACCCACAAGAGCTCTGCAGAAACCTCTGCCTTTCTCTAAGCCTGTCTCCCCCAATCTGTAAAAGGAGGGCATGATTGCTAAGCTCCCTCCAACTTAAAATAAACTAAAATTATGATAGGAGATAATCACGCGAAGTTAGTAACTTTCTGAAGGAACAATTACCCCCCCTAACTCTACCCATCCTCCCAGGTGGTGGACACCCCTGCAGCTCTGGGTAGCAAAGATGGGGGTTCGGGCCCCAGAAGCCAGGAGAAGGGCCTTAATGATTCTAGGGGCCCTCACAGAGCCTGACCTGGAGGCTCTCAAACCCGACTGCCTCACTCTCCCTCATTAGATCATTAAGGAACACTCTGGACTAATGACTGGTTTGATCGAATCTCCAGGAATGGCTGGAAATGGGCCAAAGGGTGGCATCCAGGCTCCGTCTCCCCAGCCCTTGGCTTCGTGACTGACTGGCAAGGTCTGTCAAGAGCCAGGTCTCTGCGGGCAGATGCTGCTGGTTCTCTCCGAGGCGAGAAGGAAAGAGCATTCAAGAAGACGTGGGGTCTGGCTCCAGCCTGCTGTCATGGGGGGAAGCGGCTGGCCCTCGACCAGACTCTGCACTCCCACCTCCCCCACTACCTCCCCGCCCCCTCTTCCCACTGCCCCAAGTGCTGACAGAGCCCCACAGCGGCCCCGGCTCCCACCTCCAGATCCCTCGTGGCTTCTAGAAGCAAGAAGACGACCACGTATGAATCAGAATTGTGTGACTCACAACCCAATACTAATATTAACATTAGCGTTAGTATGAGTTAATATTAATGAATATTTGTGTGACATTTTCTGATTACAAGAGTATTTTCCCACTTGTTTATCAGGCAGGTAGGAGAGCTTCGATTCATTTATTGAGCACCTGCTGTATCTTAGGGTCTTTGCTACCTCCTAGGGATACAGACACGAAAAGTGTGTCTCCTGCATGCCAACTCCCTCCAGGATGTTGAAAGTCGGGAACACAGAGGTCCAGGGAAGCTGAGGAACTTTCTCAGAAGTGTTCAAACCGAAACCTCAGATGCGGGGGGCTTTCGCCATTGTCCCTGCAAGGCCTGTGAGTTTAGCATGAAATTGAGCCTCCACAACGTCACCCAGAAGGGACCAGCCAGAGGACCGCATGCCTTGGGGACAGGGAGGGTTGATGCCCAAAATGAAGCAATGCCTGGGGTTGTCAGGCCCAGTGGCCCTGAACACTGCAGAGGGGTAAACCCTGGACTGGGCACAGGTCAGAGCCTACTGCAGACATGGCCTTGACCTCTCATGGCCTTTCTGCTCATTTATAAACACCCTTCCTCTCATCAGAAGGGCTGCAGAGAGACACTGTCTGGAGAGCTGAAGCAAATTAATGACTTTTTTTGGTTTTTGAGGTTTTTTTAGTCTACAGTCATCTTTGTTTTCTAGAAGTTGCCACAGCGCTTACAATCAGCATGTGACACAAACTGATATTGTTCTTTTGAGGGTTTTTACTGGCTTTTCAGAAACTATAATGTCCATGGTTGGGGGAGCACAGCCAGGGCGCCCCAGCCCAGAGACGGCAGATAAGTCACCCCAAGTCATGCCAAGGATAAGCACAGACCAGAGCCAGAACCCAGGTCCCCAGACTCCCAGGCTCCGGCCTGAAGGCTCAGGCAGAGTCCCGCTGGCTTTGAGCCCCCACAGCAGCTCCGCAGCAAGCCTGCGAGGCTGGGATGGGGGCTCTCTGATGCTGGATAGCAGCTAGCACAGGTGGATTGCCATCTCCGCCCCTTCAGTGGCACTCAGTGATCTGCTCTGCCTCCTAGCCTGGTGTTGTGAGCCTCACAGGGAGGGGCAGAGGCAACGACGGGTGCCCTTAGGCCAGCAAGGTTGCCATCTCTGTTGCAGGGACCTGTGGCTCTAAGGAGGCCATCACGCATTGTGGTTTGGAGCTAAGCTGACCCCGCTGTGCCACCCTGAGCAAGTGACTTAACCTCTCTCTGCCTCAGATTTCCCTCGGTCCGGGCGAAATAATGGCGCCCATTTCCTACCTCACAGGGTTGAAGTGAGAATTAAATGAGAACATGGAGGGAACCCTCGGCCCAGGGCCTGGCATCTATAGGTTCTCAGGTGTAGAGAGTGAGATCAGACTTGCCCTCTCGGGTCAGCTCCATGAAGAGGGAGACCATCTGGAAAGGCTACACGTCAGATGATGCCAGCTATAGGACATTCTGGAAAAGGCAAAACTCAGAGATAGTAAAAGATCACTGGTCACTAGGGGAAGAGAAGATGGATGAACTTGGGAATTCTCTAATCCCAGAGGATTAGAATAGTAAAACTATTCTATGATACAATGGTATACACACATCATTATATATTTTCAAAATCCGTAAACAGAGTAAACTCTAATGTAGACTCTGGACTTTAGTTAATAACGACGAATCGATGTCAGCTCACCAATTGCAACAAATGTCTACCCTAATGTAAAATGTTAGTAACAGGGGAGCCTGGGAAGAAGGGGGAGCCTGGGGTAGATGCAAACTCTCTGTTTTCTGCTCAATTTTTCTAGACACCTGAAGATGCTCAAAAAAACCAAAAAACCAAAACCAAAAACAAGTCTATTAATTTTTTTAAAGCAAGATCAACCACTCCAAAGCAGGATACACAGGGCCCATCTGTACACGGGCCATCACCAAGCCCCCGTGGGTATCTGGGCACCCCAAGGGAGACCTACAGTTGGACCAAGAGACTAGCATGGGCCTCCCAACGTGAACTGCACCTGTGTCTTGTGTCCAATCAAAACGTCAGAGGCAGGGGCGCCTGGGTGGCTCAGTGGGTTAAAGCCTCTGCCTTTGGCTCAGGTCATGATCCTAGGGTCCTGGGATCGAACCCCGCATTGGGCTCTCTGCTCAGCAGGGAGCCTGCTTGCCTCTCTCTCTGCCTGCCTCTCTGCCTACTTGTGATCTCTCTGTCAAATAAATAAATTCTTTAAAAAACAAAAACAAAACAAACAAAACATAAACGTCAGAGGCAGTGTAGGGAGGCCAGGGTGGGAGGCCGAGTGGGAAGGCCAGCAGGACCAAGCACCCCAGCAACCAGGATACCTCTGGTCACGGGTGTGTGTGTGTGTGTGTGTGTGTGTGTGTGTGTGTGTGACTCAGCCCTCACTTACCCTTCTTTAGCACACACCCTATGCCTGCCTCACCCCTCCCTGCCCTCCAGATAGGGATCAAAAAGAGACTCAGCCCCTTGCCCACAAGCCAGACTCCTCCTAGCCTTTTCCTACGTTCTCCACCTCCAACACCAGTATAGTAGGTGCTCAATAAACATTTACCGAATTAAATAGTGATTATCTGTGTGCCTCTTGCTCTCCCCATGGAAGGAAAGAATCTGACTGTAAGCCTCCCTAACCTTCCAGCAAAGTATTAGCTGACCAGAGCGAACAACAGAATTCAGACAGATGTAACACATCATGGGCGGGGGACGTCGTATTTGGTCATAGGGCCCCTGCCTATAGTCCTGACGGCCTATCTCTGAGGGCACTACCCCAGCGCACCTGGCACACACGGCCTGCTTAGCCCTGAGCCTCCAGTTAGCAGGATGCACGAGCCCCTGCTCACCCTGGAAGGACTAAGAGGCCAGTGTGTCCTGAAATGGGGTGGCAAATCTGTGGGGTCACCTCCAAGCAGCCTGGGCAGACAGCAGAGAGGTCAAGGCAGAATGAAGACCCTCAGCCTGGGGCACAATGTGGGGGTGTCTCGGGAAGGGTTTTTAGAGCAGGAACTGAGTTCCAGCCTGTCCCACTTCGCACAGGCAGGCAGCAAACAGTTGGGTCCAGTCTGATCCCCAGAAAGGAGTGGAGTCTGTGTGTTGCTGGGAACAGCATCCTCGAAGGCAACTAAATCCTCCTTTCAGTCATTGTTTTGGGGGTGATGGCTCCTTAGAAGTCTGAATTTCTGTGACCTGAGCCTCAAGTCTTAAAATAACCCTGAGAAGGAGGGAGGGCTGAGCCCAGAGCCAAAGCCAACAGTGGGGCCTCGCCTGGGGAAGCGGGGGAGGGGAGAAGAGCCTGTCCGAGGATCAAAGGCCCAATCTCCCTGGTCCCATTGCCCAGCCCAGGCCTGGCTGTGCAGTCAGGCACATTTTATTTTTTCTGGCCTCGGGGAAGTGTTCTTGGGGTTGGGCAAATCTGAGCAAGGTCTGCCAGCAGGGAATGGCCTGGAGCAGCGGAGAGAGAGGGCAGCGGCTGTCCACAAGCACCCCCTGGCTCCCAGCAGTCCCCTTGCCTGACTGTCAGGGTAGGAACGGGGAGGGTGCCCGCTAGGGTGAGGGTTGGGGCGTCCTTCCCAGCGCTCTCTGGCTAGTGGAGCAGAAGAGATTCTCGGTCACAACATGGGCAGGCCAAGAATATTCAGTTTTATAAGAGCAAGTAACAGTTCATGTTTGGAAAAAAGGAAAAGGTTGCTCCCCCACAAGGGAAAGAAAGTAAGCATGTTCAGTCTTCCTGTCTGCAGGACAGCAGAGCTCCTCCCCTGCAGGGGCGAGGTGAGGTGGGGGCGTCTCACCGGTTTAACAACGTGGTTCTCTGGGCCTGATCTCACTGGCTGATGGTATTCAGGGGGACACACGTGCTGCGGAATTTGCCCGGCTGGTGGGTGCAGCTCTCAGCCGGGCCCGCCTGGTTCTGCTGCCAAGTGTGGCTGGGATTTTAAGGTTGGCATTGGGCAAACGTTGGGAGGGGGAGTCAGAGGGCAGAGGGAGCAAGGCCTGGTCGGGCTGAGCAGGGGTGATGTCAGACAGGTGATGTCAGCGTTCAGAGCTCCAGATAGCAAAACGGGGAAGCGGGCCCGTTCTGTCTTCATGACCACACGCTTCCCCTTGACAGCATCTCCTGGCTCTTGGGTCTTGCCCCTGGCCCTGACCTGGTGCCCCAAGTCCTTTTACTCCTTCTTCCTCTAGCTAAACCTGTTTTCCAGAAAGTTCTATCTCCGCCTGGTGTCCCTTATAACGGCATACTTAATGTCAGCATTCCTTTCTCTCAGAGAAAAGACATTTCCAAGCCCTCCCCCCGCTTAGGTGGGAAAATGGTATCCCCTGGAAAGGGATTTATTTCACTTTTTATTTCTGAACTCCACTGTCTACTCTGTCTCACACTGACGACAAATACGTAAATGACCTACACTAGTCGTTAATAACCCTGATGTGATGTGGATGGTGTAGGGGGTGTTTGGAAAGAGGACCAGGGACTCTTACAACAGAAGGGACACCACGGGGAGAAGCCTGCCTCCGAAATCATCCCCTCCAGTTCCTGTCCTCATCTTCCCTGGGCACTCCCACCCAGCATGGAACATGGGTAGGGAAGATGTACGTTTTATTTTCCCAACAAGGATACTTCTGAGAGTGAAAGGGGATACTATTCATGATCTGGGGACAGCAGGCATCAAGGGGCTGTCCCTAATCAACTAGGGTGTCACTCAACATTTGGGGTTTGGGAAAACCTAGTCAGAGTTCTTCTCTGGAACTTCCATGGCATCATTTAGGGAAGACGGGTCTGCCTCTACCCACCCCCCGCCCAGCTTCCCCTCTTGGGAGGAGGCATCAGAAATGATCTTGAGAGAGGTCACCAAGCACATCAGACCCAGAGGAAGCATGACAGGTACCTGTGTGAAATGTAAGCAGTTCTCTGTCTGGCCCTGCCAACCATCAAAGCTCTCCAGTCAGATCCTTGCAGATCCCACTTCCTGCAGGAAGTCTGCCAGGATTGCTCCATTTCTCCCAGCACTGTGTGTGTGTGTGTGTGTGTGTGTGTGTGTTTGTAATGACAAGGGAAAAGGGCTACAGTTTTAACAACAGGTGAGTCCAGAATATAAGGGTATCTGAGTTCCTCAGGCGGGTGACCATCTCCCCACCAGCTCACTGGCTCTGGAGTGCAGGTACCACTGTGAATCCTTTGTCTCTGGAAACTCCTGTCCCTCCCCTCTCCCCTCTACCCAGTACCTTGATTGCAGAGACTTCTGATTTAAAGTTGCTGGGAAGAAGTGAGTTGGACTGAATGCCTGCAATTTCCCCCTCTCGCACTGGAGATCCAGGGCTCTCGGAGGGGCCCTGCGGCCCTTCAGGAGCTCACTGATTCTCTCACATCAGCTTATAAGTTATCTGCAAGGCAAATACACCTGCAGCTCTTGACCACTGCAAGACTGTCACTGGTGCCATTTTTGCAAACCCAGCAGGATGCTGATCGTTGAGTAAGAGGGTCTGAAATAAAACCCGGAAAGGGGCTCAAGAAGAACTCTATTTTCATACCTGGGGGAGGTGTGGTTTGGCCAATGAACCTGGGTGAGAACCTCCACTTACAACCTAAAATTCCACCCATGTCTTAGAAAGAGAATAAGGCAATCAAGACTAAGTGTAGGGGGTTCCTGGGCAGCTCAGTCGGTTGAGAGTTCGACTCTTGGTTTTGGCTCAGGTCTTTTTTTTTTTTTTTTTTTTAAGATTTTATGTATTTATTTATTTGTCAGAGAGAGAGAGAAAGCACAAGAAGGCAGAGGCAAAGAGAGAAGCAGGCTCCCTGTTGAGCAAGGAACCGCACATGGGACTCGATCCCAGGATCCTGGGATCATGACCTGAGCTGAAGGCAGCAGCTTAACCATCTGAGCCACCCAGGCGTCCCTTTGGCTCAGGTCTTGATCTCAGGGTGGTGAGATCGAGCCCCTTGATGGGCTCCACGCTCAGCAGGGAGCCTGCTTCAGATTCTCTCTCTCCCTCTCCCTGTGCCCCTCCCCACTGCACATTCTTTATCTCAAATAAAGGAAAGAATCCTTAAAAAAAAAAAAAAAAAACAAAACTAAAAAACAAAAAACTTAGGGCAGGAGAATGGTGCACTAGTAAGTTCAGGAGGTAACTGGGAAGGCTTCCTGGAGGCAACAGACAGTAAGCAGAGGCTTGAATGATGGGGAGGGCATCAACAGTAGGGGCAAAGGGCAGTCTCAAAAGGGGAGAGTCTGAGCAAAGATGCAGAGACAGAAATGGGTGCCGCATAATCAGGGCAGTGAGTTACCAGGTCTGGCTGGAACAGATGGTGTGTTCAAAGAGGAGTAGCAGACACAGCCATGAGGACAGAAAGAACCCCAAATGCCAGCCACCTCCAGGCTTGAGTCCCTGGCAGCTCTGGAATCACCATGTCCCACTCTGACAGTTGTGGGGGAGGGGGGCAGAACCCAGAGAGGAGAAGCTGGATGGAAGCTTCTGGCTCAGGCCCCCAGAGAAACATCTGGGAGGGAGCAGAGGGACTGGCCTGGGCTGAAGCCATCTCCGACTTCTTCCCTGGCTACTCCCAACTCTGCCAGCTCTGAGAAAGCCAGCCAACTCAGCATCTGTGGCCCCAAATGTAATCTCGCCCTGCATGCCTCTGATTCAGAGGGGTGGGAGCGAGTTTCCAGGAGCTGAAGCCCATGGCAAGCATGCGCCTGGTAGCAGCCCTGAGCTGAGCCGACCGCTCAGCTAATTGGAACATTTTCACGCGTATGCTTGGACATCCATTCACCAAACAGTGGGTGGAAAGCCAAAGCCTTTTCTTTAACCTTTCATCTCCTGGATAAAATTGTCCCTATTGTCTTTCTTGCTTAGGTCACACTCCTACAGCCTTGCCTACAATTTCCAATCACAGTTTTTCTAAAGTGGAATGAGAAATTAAATATACTTACAAAATATTCTAAATGCCAAGGTCTCCCTCGATTTAATGGGCATCTCCCCAACCTTTCAGGGTTGTTTCATCCACACCTAACCCAACCACATTTTGGACAAATGGCAAGTCTTGTTAAGTCTTTCCAAAGCTTTAACTTTCTGTTCATTGAAAACAACTTTTATTCTTCTTCTTCTTCTTTTTTTTTTACTATGCTATTTCCTTGGTTTGTATAATCCTTAATTAAATTGCATAATTACAACAGCAAGTTCCACTGGCATAAACAGGTTTGGGAACTAAGCCAGCTGCCTCTAGGAAAGCATTCAGCTCAGCTGTGGGTACAGCCATGGTGGACATTTGGACCAGCCGTCCTCCTGCCCCTCCCAAGCACCCTCCAGTTGTGGGCATCTGTCAGAGACGATGGAGAGAGAGCCGAGCCTTCCTCTCATGGCAGTTGCCTGAGAAAAATTTGGCAAACTAACCCTATGGCTTTTGTGATAGGTAATAGACAACACCACCCTCCCAGAGGTCATGGGACTTTCTTGCACTGAGATGAGTTTCTAATGACATCATCTCAGATATCTGTGGCAGGTTGGCTGGGGAGAGAGGTTTGGAGTCAGGGGAATGTCTAGGAGTCATCCCTCAATCACACAGTCTTCCTGAGACTGAGATTTTAGACCATGTCCAACTGAGTCACAACTCACAACTCACACCTCACAACTAAGTCACAACTTATCTTCCTCTAAGAAGATAGGGCTGTGCATTTACCCTTTTATTCTTCATGTTCCCAGATCCCTTACTTGGCATGGGATGCCATCCCCCTCTTCACCTTCTTTAACAAAGTCATTTTCTGTGTCCAGGCTTCCCTATTTCATGGATCACAAAGAGAAAACCACAAAGAGAAAGGCTACTTCCTTTCTCCAAATACAGCCACACTGGGGGGTTAGGACTGGGGGGTTAGGACTTCAACTTATGAATTGAGGCAGGGGCACAGTTTATTTCATGGCTCATGTTATATGCCACTATTTCTGAATTTCACACTTTGGGCTGTTGCCTGTTAATGCCCCATCATGGAAGCTGAGGTGTGATCCCTTTTGTGACGCCTCCGCTAAACACACATTTCTATTCTCTGCATCTTCTCACCAGAGTGACACTGCTACTTCTGGTTAAATCAGTCGTCAGTGTTTCCAGTGTTTTTGGCTGGGCAGATACTGGTCACAGATGAGCCACCTGATAATCTTCCTTTTCTTGCAGAACTAATTTTCCTTCGTATTAAAAATGGCTTTCTATGCGCCTAACACTTACTAACACACAAAATGACTGCCTGAGCTCTTCAAATCCCTCCTCCAATGGCTCAGCACATGAGGAATCTGTTAGTTCCTCTTTGTTTTGTTTTGGGTGGGGAGAGTCATCCCATCCAGAGTTCCCCACCCTCCAGTCGAGCTGAGCACAGCACACAGCACAGCTGTCACCTGGGAATTCTTAATTAAATCCCTTGTTTCCTGGATCTCATTGTGCATTAATTTCTATCACTACTATAAGAGATAACCATCAACTCAGTGATCCTAAAACAACATGATCTATTATCTTACAGTTCTGGAGTTTAGAAGTCTGAAACAGGTCTCCCTGGGTGAAATCAAGGTGTTTGGCAGGGCTGCATTCCTTCTGACAACTGTAGGAAAAAGTCGGTCTGTTTCCTTACCTTTTCTAGCTTCCAGAGGACGCCCACATTCCTTGGCTTATGGCTCCTTGCCTCTACCTTCAAAGCCAGCAACCTTGGGAGAGCCCTTCCCCTACTGCCTTACTCTGACCTGCTCACCTGCCTCCTTCTTTCCCTTCCTGGGTCTCCTGGGGATTACGCCGGGCTCCCCAGGAAAATCCAGGATCTCCTCCCTTGTCAAGGTCAGTCAATGAGCAACAGCCATTCCTCTGTACCCTGAAATACCATCTTGCCTATAACTTCATGTTTTCACAGGTCCTGGGGATTCAGATGTGGACATTTCTGGGGGTCTGTTCTTTTGTCTCCCACATATACTATTCTTGTTTGCGGCTAATGCTCTTGTATCATTGGCGCAAATCTTCCTCGAGTACTTTTCTCAGAAAGAATACGTAGGAGGGACGTCATCTGAGATCGTGCCTATCTGAATCAACCTTCTATCCACTCCCTCCTGAGTCTGTTTGGCTGTGAACAGAAAGCTAAGTTGAAACCACTTTTCCTCAGAAGGCTGAAGGCGTTGTCCCAGTGTCTTCTAGTTTCCAGGGATGTTGCTGGAAAACCCAGTTCTATTCTGTGCCCCTCCCCGTTTTCTATACAACCCACTTTTCTCCTCTCTGAAAGTTGTGTGGTGTTTTTCCCTAGCGTTCTGAAACTCCAGTGTCACGGGCCCTGGAGGGAGTCGGCTGCAGTCACTGTGCTCTCCTATGCAGTCTGGCAGGCCAGGGAACGTCCACGAATTGATGTTTCTGAAACCCCCTCCAGGTAGCCCTCTTGGATTGAGCTTGTAATGTCTTCCTGACATTAGATTGAGCTTCTAATATCTCTTCCTCTCCTAGTTTCTACAGTCTTGTCCTCATTTCCTATTGTCTGAGGAAGTCCCTCACCCCTACCTTTCAGATCTTCTACTGAACTTTTAATTTCTGCTATTATATATTTAATTTCTCAGAGCTGTTCCTTATTCTTTTACTAGTCCTTTATTACAACTCCCTGTTCTTATTTTATGGATGCATTATCTCTTCTTACTTCTCTGAGGACCTTAATTATACTTTTATTGAAGTTTCCTTCTGCTCCTGGATTTGACTCTACTAACTCCAGCTCTTTTTTTTTTTTTCTGTTAATTTGGTTTTTTTTTTTCCCCTTTTTTGCTCTTCTCCTATGTTACAAGTTTTCTTTTAACAAATGCCAGGTGATCCTTGACCATGTTAATATTTAAGAGTGAGACCCGAATAAGTTGGTGATCTCTCTATGGTGGACTGGATAAAGTTCCGGTCATGCTTTTGGGGGATCATACACAGGTAAGCATGTACACACAAACGTATGTTCATATTCACACATACAAGCGTAAACACACACATACATACACCTTATATGTCTATACACACCTATTCACATGCACATTTGCACACACACATTCATTCACACGTACATTTGCACACATACAAACACACATTCATCCAGTGTATAGGGTTTTCTTCTCTGGGGCCCATCAGTTTATTGGCAAAGAAACCCTGAAATCACCCTGCCTGGGGGACAAACATGGGGTTGTCAGTATGCCAGTAGCAAAGGAGATGGAAGTCCCACCACTCAGGATGCAGCCTTGAAATAAATTCTCATTTTGAATAAAGCACTCAGACTTGCTCTCAGTTGTCTCCGAGGCCAGAACTTCTCTGGATCCTATCCTTTGGGAAAGCAACCTCTAGTCTTTAATCAAGGAAGAAAGGAGAGTTGTGGGAGGGGATATGGGGTCTGATCATCCTTCATGCAAATTTTCCACCAGTTCCTCCATTTTCAAACCCATTCCTCACCTCACCTCCCCTCAACTTCAGAAGTATCTAAAATTCCCACTTCTGATCTGTTGGAAAGTTTGGGGAGGGACCAAGAGTGAATGTTTCTAGAGCCTTCTTCCCACTACTACGCTATGAATAAACATCCATCTATTGACTTCCCGGATTCCATGGTCTTTCTAACATCTCTCACCTGCTTCCCTGTCCTTATGGAGTTGGGCGTTGTCATTGTCCCTAAGGTCATGGGTAGGGGGATGATTACAAAGGGGGCAGAGGTAAATGTCTGTGGCCAAGTCACCACATGTATCTGGCAGTCTCCCCCTTGATCTTTGGGGCACCTGAGGTGGGGTTTCTGGTACGTGAACCAGACCGCATCCCACATCTCTCACCACTGCATTGTGGGCCCCCTGCCACAGCTCAGGGCACACGTGGCCACACTTCCCAACCCAGCCTGGGCAGCCAATTCCTAACACTGCTCACCCTGGAGTTCAGAGGCTCCTCCCCAATGCTCACACTATCCCAGACGGCAGCACCAGGAGCTTCTAGTAAGTTCTATTTGCTCTTGTTAACAGCTCTCAGCTCCCACTCCCGCTCAGGCCACATACAGTAACTGGAAGCCCCTGTCCATAGCCAGCCATGCTGTCACCTTGCAGGCACAGGGATTTTCCAAGACTCTCTGCTGAGGGGACCCATCAGATCCATTAGAAGAGCCACTGAAGGAACCTTTCACAGACACAGGTGACACAGAATCACCTACATCTCCCTTCCAGGTTCACATGTCAGACACAGCTTGTGACCCCATTACATAGGCAGTGCTGGGGAACTGGGGGATAGCCCAGTGTGGCCAGTGTTAGTAGTGCAGACTGTACTGGGCATAATGAAAAGGGCCGATCAAACCCTGCCTGATGGACAGACTCTTCCTCGACACCGGCCTCATCGATACCCACCACAAGCAGGAGGCGGCAACACAGCTGATGCCACAGACACTAGATGTGAAATCCAGACCCAGGGGATGGCTGCTGGCCTCCTACTGTAGTCCTCTCATAAATAACATTCAAACCCCTGAGTCATGAGGATAGCGTCTTCCAGCAGAAAAAGACCCATTAGCAGGAAGTGGATCTTGTTATCAGAAACTCTCCACAGAAGCTTGTGGAGCAGCCACCAGCCTTGCTCTCGTGCCCTCCCAGCCTCCGTCCCATAGCAATCTAGGTCATAGTCCAGTGGTCCAGGTAGCCTTGGAGGCAGGCAGAAAGTGAGTGGGTTCCCTGTAGGGCAGTCGTCATCCAGCACAGATGCCCCTCTTTCCTCTCGAAAAGCAACACACTCTCCTCCCCTGGGGGAGAGGCTGGGGTGAGGCTCCCGCCTCTGGGGGCCCAGTGCAGATGTGAACATGCCCAAAGCAGGACAGGCTCCTGCACCTGGGCAGGTGAACGCCCCTTTCCCTACAGCATGGGATCGCAACAGCCTAACACCTCAAATCCCATTCGGCCCACCCAAGGGTTTGTTACTAAGAACGCCATTTTCATGAAGCAAATCATTCCTCCTCCAACGTGCCCCCTCCTCCCCAGGATACCGATGTATCTGTTCCTCAGAGATTCAGATTCTGAACACCAGGCATGCTCAAAAGGACATTCATCTTTTTTTTTTTTTTAATTCATATATTTTTTTAAATGATTTTTTTAAAACAACAACAGTAAAGGACATCCCCATCTTATCCCGACAGCCCTGTCTAAGCGCCTGGAAGCACATGCACAAAATAAAAATCCAGGGGACTGGCAGGCCACAGAGGGGATCATTTTGTATCCTAATAAACTTGATCAGATCTCCTCTGTTGCCCATTCCCATGATGATATCATCCCTAATTCCACCCCGGTCCATGCTCTAGCAAGTTCTTGACAGAGCCCCCGTCACGACTTTGGGATTTTGGTGCATCTTCTTCCTTCCCCTTTCTGGAACCTTGCCCCTCTTTCCACCTACCCTCCAGGTGCTCTGTTTTTCCTCGTGAAACCTTCCTTCCATTTCTTCCAGAGCTACTTCCTTTGTCTTGGCCCCCAGGTATCTCTTTCTTTTAAAAATTCATTATGAAATATTCTAGACATACAAAAAGACATAAAAATAACGCACCAAACACCTGTGTACCCGCCACCCAGCTGCATGGATTAGAGGCAGCTCTTCCTCATCCCAGGCCCACGGCTCTCACTGACATTGCAGCTCCTAGCAGCCTTTGTTCCATTTTTCCTTGGAAGAAGCCCAGGCTGCTGCTGAAATCCAAGGCATCCCCAGCTGCCACCTAGACTCTCTGTATTAATTCTTTCTCTACCTTCATGGGTGAAGCTCCCCCATTCCCCAGCCTGCCCTCTTCCTTTGTGATTTGATCACTTCCCTGTCCCGAAGGGAGGGCTTGCCCAGGTCCCCGCCTAGTTAGAGGCCATGAGCAGGTCCATGGAGAGCTGTGAGTTGCATCAAGGACTTTTACCCGGATGATACCCCAGCACGGGACCACATGCTTCCTTCCCACACCCCTTCATGCATCAGGAACAGGGTGCAGGAGCTGGGGACAAGGTGGCACAGGGGGACACTCTGCCTTCATGGTCTCGCCTTCTCCTGGGGACTGTGCACCGAGGCAGCCCAAGCCAGGAGGGGAGCAGGCTGGAATCTGGGGGCGGTGAGGGGGGTGCTCCCTCCTGTGTAGTGAGAATGGCAGCTGCTGAGGCTTGGGGAGGCTAAGATTGGAGCCCAAACAGGGTGGGATAGGGTGGGGGGATTGAGAGAGACAGAGGGACAAGTGGATCCTTCTAGGTGAGGGAGAAAGAATTAGCAGAGACAGCTGAGAGTGGGGGTGAGATTGCAGAGAAAGAGGGCCCAGTCAGGCCGGAAAGCCTAGTAAGGTGAGGCCGCTGGTCAGACCCTGACAAGGCAGTGGGCTTGGGGGGTGGATGTTGGGCACCCCACCTCTGCCAGGCTTGCTTTGTTCTCAACTCCGGGTTAGAGGAGGGTATGTGTGTTTGTGAGCCCTTTGTCCCTGCTTCCCGGCCCTGCCCCACCCGCCACACACACCCCCACGGGAGGATGCAGAGGGCAGTGCCAACCATTGACCATTCTGTTGATATTGGCATGGCCTGGGCAGAGGTGGAAGGTGACTTGCTGGACACCCTCTCACCCAGAGCCCGCCCCAGGAGACAGGGGCACCCACATAGCCAGGAGTCTCCCATGGTGCCTAGCAATGATGATCCTCTGGGGAGAGGGTGCCCTGACAAGGATCCCCTGCCAAAAACAGCAAACACACAGGGAAGCTGGCCCCATCCTCACCACCCACACTACTCATCCCCCGCCCAAGCTCTTGCTCAAGACCATCACCCCCATGAGACTTCCCAAAACTCAACTCATACTGATCTTTTTAGCTTAAATATACACTGTTTTTACTGCTCCTATTGCTTGCTTGGACACCAGTCATGAATGGTCCCTTCTAGACAGTGTCCAAGTAGACCCTCAGAGCTGGATGGCACTGTAGAGAACAATTAAGTCTCCCTTATAATTTCACTGGGAGCAACACCCATGTAGAGTGGGAAGGCACACCCTGGAAGGCTTCAAGCTCATTGGTGACAGAGTCAGAACTTGAACGCAGGTCCCCCAGCTTCAGTTTAGGGCCCTCTCCTCTCTGGGTGGCTTGGGCCTTGACTTCTTATCTATAGCAAGATCCTGGAAGATAAAGACTGTGCTGTATGCCTTGTATTATCCCCAATTGAGGACCAAGCAAAGGGTTGCCCAGATTAGACCTTGAATATTTGGTGATTGGTTGTGTTATGTGTTCCAAGGCCTAAAATAACCTCCACACACCCACTCCTCAGTGTCATTGCCACTCTTTCTGCCAACATAGCCCAGTCCAAGCCAGAGCCTCCCACAGAAACCCAGCTGAGATCCCTCAGAGGGGGGAGAAGGGTGATGTAAATTTCCTCTCCTCCAGGCCCACTGGTGAATTTCTTTTACTCTGTTGTCTGAATTCTCTCAGCCATTAAGCAAAGAGGTGAATACCCATTTTAATGCTGGCAAGGTACTTTAAACAATAAAACAGCAAACCAGCTTGAGAGTGAGGTGGGAACCAAGGTTAGAAGGTTTATGTCTACATAGGGACCAGGGATCAGGGTATCCAAGGTCTCCAGGACGTGCCTCTTTCCCCTCCTCCTCTGATGAGAAGGTTCTCAGGACAGCCAGTGAATATTTATAGAGGCATACCATTCTGCCAAAGGAGCTGGGGGAGTCCTCCTCCAGTGAGTTTACCATTTGGTAAGACACGAAACAGTAAATGAAGTCAGCAAGGTTGCTGGATACACCGTCAACAATAAAAAATCAATTGTAATTAGTAACAAACAAATGGAAGATAAAGAATTTTTAAATAGTACTTAAACAGCAATAATAAATAAATAAGTAAGGAAAAAATCCAATAAAATATGGCAGAACCTCTATACTAAGAAACATAAAACAATGCTGAGAGAAATCAAAGACTTAAGTAAATGGAGATACCATGTTCATGGATTGAAAGAACCAAAGAACCAACAGTGTTAAGTTGTTTTCTCCAATGTGATTTCAGAGTCAATGCAAGTGCAGGTAGAGCCATGTGCTTATGTGTGTATATGCGAAACTGTGACATAAGAATTACATGGAAATTCAAAGGACCTAGAATATCTGAGAAAATAATGGAGAACAAAGCTGGAAAAGTTTCACTACCGCATGTTGGGACCGCTACCATGAAGTTTCAATAATAAGACAGATTGTTATAGGTACAAGGAGAGATTTGTATGAACAGATCAATGAACAGATTCCAGAGGCAGACACATTCATATGTAGTCAAGACAAAGACTCCACTGCAATTCAGTGAAGCAAGAATGGTGTTTACAATACATGCCACTGAGTCAACTAGATGCCCGTATCAAAGATATGAACTTTTATCTACTCTTCACACTGAACAAAAATTAATTTGAAATGGATCATAGACCTAAACATGAAAGGCCAAACAGTAGAGCTGCTAAAAGGAAGCATAGAAAACTATATCTTCATGACCCTGGGTAGGCAGAGAGCTTCCTTAGACAAGGCAAGGAAAAGACTATTCAAAACTAAAGAAACCAACAAATTAGACATGATTAAAATGAAGAACATCTGCTAATCAAAAAAAAAAAATCACTAGGGGATAAAAAGGCAACCCCTAGAAAGAAGTTATATGAGTGAGAACTGACACCCAGAATACAACAAGAAAGCCTTCAAGTCAGAAAAAGACAGACATGCCAATTAAAAAGTGGGAAAATATTTGAAGAGACACTTTACAAAAGAGGCTATCAAAATGGCCAATAGACACATAGAATCACACAAATGCAAAAATAAGACCATAGTGACATATCACTACAACAACCAGAATGGCTAAAACAAAACATGGACTCTTACATGACTGGCAGGAATGTACATGTACACAACTATGTCCTTCACAAAAGTGGTTGGCGATACCTATGAAAAATAAATGCATATGTATCCTAGGACCCAAAATTCTACTTGTAGGCATTCCCCCAACAGAAGTGATACTTATATAGACCAAAAAACATCAGTAAGAATGTTCATAGGTCTTTTTCTTTTTTCAAAATGTTCTCAAATTTTGAAATGACCCAAATGTGCATGAACAACAGAGGGGGTAAATAAATTATGGTATTGTCACACCGTGAATAGTCCACAGCAACAAGAAGGAATGGACTTCTGGCAGAGTCTACAAAATGGGGCTCTCAAGGATATCATGCCAAGTGAAAGACAAAAGGAGTGACTGGGGCATGATTCCATTTATCTGAGTTCAAACCATAAAATCATTGTCAGATAATAGGAATTAGGGTCTTAGTCAGGCTTCAGAGAGGGCACACACCGGAAGGAAAGCAGAGGAAACCATCTGGAGGGCTGGGACGTTCTATAACATGGTGTTTGCCTATGGAGAGATTCCTCAAGCTGTACATTTTAGATCTGGGCCCTTGACCAAGAAGGTCTGGATGGGGGCCTGGAGAGGGAGCAGGTGCAGGAGAGTAGGACAACAATGGGAAGGCAGAAGAATAGGGCGGTACCAGTCCAGGTATTACAGGGTTGGGAGATGGAGGGCAGCAAAAGCTGGCCTTGGGCAACTTTCCTGGTCAAGGCCCAGGAGCCTTGCCGGACAGAGCACCATTGCAGTAAAAAGATGAATTCCTCAAGGGTCAGTCACAAGGATAATAAGGCACCTTCCACCAGCACTTCATCCACTTTATAAGGGGAGTGAACAAGGGTGGCTTTTGAAAGGGAGGGGGTCATGAGGTGCAGCTGCCGCCCTTCAGTACACACACATGCCACTGGGGATGGCACAGGTCTGTGGCACTGGCTCTGGTTGGCGTCAAGTGTGGCTCTAGAGGGAATTCATAAGATGAGTTTTCTCTTCTTCCTTTTAAAAAACCCCAATCTGCAAACTCACTCCTCTAACCTCTACTCATTCCCCAAGAGAGAAAGAGGAGAAAATGTCTTAGTTGGCGCCGAGCCTGGAGCCTTACCCAGATAAGAGAGATGTCGCCTCCCAGTTCCGTGTGACTCCTGCAGACTCCTTAACGTCTCCACCCACTTCGGGTGGAATTTGTCCCCTGCCCCAGGAGGCCTTGTCAGCACTTCCTTTTCATCTTGGCCTGATCTGGAAGCCCCTGGCAACTTGGGCTCACCCACCCTCCCCCACCGTCCCTGTCAGACCCTTGGTGGCAGAAGGATGGCTTAGGTGTGCCTCTTCCTACTTTGCGGCTCCTTACCCACCCCCACCAATAGTTTGTGATTTATTGATATTTGTTTGCTCTCATCCATCCGGCAATCTGGTCTGATCCCCCACCCCAGCCCGGTCGCTTCCATCAGGGCGGCTCTGGAAGTCTGTTAGTTGGATTTACTCTCCATCTGTCCTGCCTGCAGTGTTGCTGTTCTCCATGTTAAACTGTTTAAAAATAAAGTCGAAAAAGTAACAACTAAATAGATGACAGCCGGGCAAAAACAGCAGCTGTTGCCCATAAGGCAAAATAGAAAATATTCCCCTGGATATATTTCTATCGAGATGGATATTACAGAAGAAGAGAGAGAAGAAAGAGGTCTCATCGGATGCAATGTTGTTAAACCCTCTCTGATGCCGAGGAGGCGCTGGCTGTCTCTCAGGGGTGTCTGTTATCCCATTCTTGGGCTCACAGTGTGAATGCATGGAGTGTAGGGACTCTGCAGAGGCAGCTGGTAACTGGGAACCCCCGTGAGATGAGCCTTTGCGTTCTGACACCAGGTACAAGTCAGATCGCAATCAAATCAACAAGTCCAGACGCTGGAACGGATACCACAAAGAATTTCATATGCATTTTGCCCTTGACAAATGTCAACAGTTGGCTGAGTTAGCATGACACAGACTTACCCAAGAGTTTCATTTAAAAATCCAAGTCACAGGACACCAAAAGCCCAAGTGACCACAAGAAAAACAAAAAACAAAACAAAACAAAAACCTCTTCCAAGTTTAAAGTTTTGGGTTTCAATAGACATCATCAAGAGAGTGAAAAGACAAACCACAGAATGGGAGAAGACATTCACAACTCGTATACCTACTGAGAAACTTATGACTAATAGATATAGACATCTTATGCCTCAAAAATAAAAAAGAACACAACTTTTAAAACGTGGTCAAAATATCTGAGTAGGCAATTCAAAGGAGAGACACAAATGGACAACAAACACAGGACAACATGAAAAGATACTCACTATCATTATCCATCCGAGAAATGCCAATCAAAACCACAATGAAACACCACTTCACACCTCTTAAGATGCCTAGAATCAAGAAGTCAATTAATTACAAGTGTTGGCGAGGATGTGGAGAAATTGGAGCCCTCGTGCGCTGCTGGAGAGAATGGAAAATGGTGCAGCCACTTCAGGGAACAGTCTGGCAGTTTCTCAAAAGGTCACATACAAATTTACCCTATGATCCAGCAACTCTACGCCTATGCATATACCCCAAAGAAATTAAAATATATGTTCACACAGAAGCTTGCACATGAATATTTATAGCAGCATTATTCAAAATAGTCAAAAGTAGAAACAGATGTCCATCAACTGATGAATAGAAAGAGGTCACATATCTATGCAGTAGAATATTATCCAACCATAGAACGGAATGACATTTTAACACATGCTACAACATGAATGGACCTTGAAAACCTTATGCAAACTAAAAGGAGTCACTCACAAGAGATCACCTAGTCCATAATTCCATTTACAGGAAATGTCCAGATAGAGAGAGAAGGTAAAATTAAATGGTTGCCAGGGGCTGGAGGAGGGAAGTGATTACTTGTGGGGGCAGGGTATCTTTTGGGGGTGATGAAATGTTTTGGAATTAATAGTGGTGATGATTACAAACTTTGTAAATATACTAAAAAAAAACCACTGAATTGTGTTTTAAATGGGTGAACTGCATGATATATGAATTATGTCTCAGTTAAGCTGTTTTTTTTTTTCAAAATCCATAAAGTTTATTTAGAGAAGAAAAAGACCCAGAATAGCCAACTCAATATCAAAGGAGAACAAAGTTGGAGGACTTGTACCTCCTGACTTTCCAGACTTACTATAAAGCTATGTAATCAAGACAGTGTGGTAGTGGTGAAAAGAATAGAGAAATAGATCAATAGAAGACAATGGAGAGCTCAGAAATGGACCCACATAAATAGAGTCAACTGATCTTTGACAAAGAAGAAAAGGTAATGCAAGGAAAAAATAGTCTCTTCCACAAATGGTGCTGGAACAGATGTACATCTACAGGCAAAAAAAAAAAAAAAGAAAAAGAAAAAAAGAATCTAGATACAGACCTTATACTCTTCACAAAAATTAACTCAAAATGGATCATTGACCTAAATGTAAAATGAATGACTATAAAATGCCTAGAAGAAAACAAAGGAGAAAAGCTAGATGATCTTGGGTATGGTGATGATCTTGGGTACAGTGGCCTTGGATACAATGATGACTTTTTAGATACGACACCAAAAGCATGAACTGGACTTCATTACAATTAAAAATTTCTGCTCTGTGAAATACAATGTCAAGAGAAGAAGAAGACCAGCCACAGACTGAAAGGAGATATTTGCAAAAGCCACGAATGATAAAGGACAAGTATTCAGGATACACAAAGAACTCTAACAACTCAATAATAAGAAAATAAATAGTCTGATTAAGATAATAAGCAACAGACCTGAACAGACACCTCAGCAAAGAAGATATACAGATGGCAAAGAAGCATATGAAGATATTCCATATCATGTATCATTCGAGAATTGCAAATTAAAACAACAGGATGCTACTATACACTTCTTAGAATGGCCAAAATCCAAAACACTGACAATTTGGATGCTGGTGAGGATGTGGGACAATAGGAACTCGCCTTCATTGCTGGTGGGAATGCAAAATGGTACAGCCACTCTTGAAGATGGTTCGGCGGCTTCCTACAGAACTAAAAATACTCTTACCATATGATCCAGCAATTATGTTCTTTGATGTCTATCCAGAAGAGTTGAAAACTTATGTCCACACAAAAACCTGCACGAGAATGTTCATGGCAGCTCTGTCCAAAATTGCCAAAACTTGGGAGCCACCAAGATGTCCTTTGATGGGTGATGGCATAAGTAAGTGGCCCATCCGGACAATGGACTATCAGTCAGTGCTAAGAAGAAATGAGCTACCAGGTCAAGAGAAGACATAAAAATTAAATGCATATTACAAGTGAAAGAAGCCAGTCTGAAAAGGACTCTTTAGGATTTCAACCATATGACATCCTGGAAAGGCAAAACTATGAAGACAATTAAAAAAAAAAAAAAATCAGTGGTTTCCAGAGTTAGGCAGTGGGATGGACAAGTAGACAGCAAAGAGGAGTTTTTAGGGCAAATATTACTCTTTAGGATACAGTACTAATGGATACAGTTGTGCAAACCTATAGAATGTACACCACCAAGAGTGAGCCCTAACGTGAACTGTGGACTTTAGGTGCTAATGATGTGTCAGTGTAGGTTCATCCGTTGTAATAAATGTACCCTCTAGTGGGAAATGATGATGAGGGAGGTTTTGTGTGTGTGTGTGTGTGTGTGTGTGTGTGTGTGTATGTGTGTGTGTAGACTGCAAGAATATGGGAACTCTGTAGTTTCTGCTCACTTTTGCTGTGAACCCAAAACTGCTCTTGAAAATCAGGTTTATCAGGGCACCTGGGTGGTTCAGTCAGTTAAACACCTGCCTTCAGCTCAGTTCGTGATCTCAGGGTTTTGGGATCAAGTCCTGCATTGGGCTCCCCGCTTAGCGGAGAGTCTGCATCTGCTTCTCTCTCTCTCCCTCTGCTCCAAACTCGTGTTTGCTCGCTCTCGTGTGCAAGCAAGCAAATAAATAAAATCTTTTTAAAAAATGTTTTAAAACTCAAGTTTATTAATAAAAAATCTGAGCCAAGAGAAGAGATAGGACAAGGTAGTTAGTTTCTGATTCATTGCTATATGGCTTTGACGGCAGGTAAGGCAGGAGGTTAGAGCAGAAAGAGCATCCATCCCAGACGGGGAGAAGAAGGGGTAGTGTCTGCAAAAGAGAGTTCATCCAGGTGTGGGGCAGGAGATGGACATCAAGTTCAGGAGTGTCCCAAGTGCCCCCCACTACCCCCACAGCTTGGACTATCACCAAAGCTTAAAAAGTCTCTGAGACCCGTCTGCAGCCAGGCATGTGGTCTAGCCCCAGATACACCGAGGAGGGCCTCTCCTCCCAGCTGATGGCAGAAGTTTCACCATGCAGTTCTCCTGGCTTGCCCACTCAGCTGCTTCCTTGTCCAAGGAGGAAGATCCAGTCCTCCCTTCGCCCAGAGAGAATGCCCCCGTGTCAGATGAAATAGCCTGGTCCCAAGGATGAGGAGCTAGCCTGACCTTGACTCATTGATTGTCAGGCACCCTTCAAAATGGCCCAAACACAGCACAAATGAGACAGACCAGAGGCCTTGACACTTGCAAGGAGGAGGAAAGTGTGACATGTGCTATGTGAAGTGCTCTGCCAAGGACCAGAGCAGAGAGGTGCTGAACCGGACTGGCGGTCAGGGAAAGGCCAGGCGACATTTGAGTGGAGACCTAAATCCTGAGGACAAGCAGCCTGTGAGAGCAGAACAGCATTGCTCTAGCGGGAGCAGTGGGCACAAAGACCTCTGGGAGGAAGGAGTGAGGCTCGTGTGTCAGAGGAGCAGAGCCCAGACCTGGGTGGCTTCACGTCCTGGGCACAAACTGAAAGCCATTGCCATCTAACTCTCTCCATCTCCGGGGCCTCGGTGTGGGACTGCACAGGTGACTTGACTTTGGTTTCTCTACCTCCAACCCACCCAACGTCCGGAAGTTAAGGGCCCGGGGAGCTTGCTGCAGAAGAACTCTCTGCAGTGGCCCGGCTCCCTCCTGAGGTGATGTTTGCACAACGGAACGAGAGCATCCTTGCTGGCACGCAGCAGGATCCCCTCTGGCCCTAGGTTTTGCCATCTTCCGCAGCCTCTTCCCATGGCCACGGCAAGACAAGTGGCACTGACGGGACCACCTCCTGATAACATCTCTGTGCTTGTTAGCACCTCATCGCTCTTGGCATGAACGGAGCCAACACCCTGCCTCTGTCACCTCTGAAAAGCAAGCTGCTCAACTGTAGGCAACCAACGGCAAAGAGAACAGGGCACCGAGAGTGTGCGCTTTACCCAAACGTATTAACCCTGATCCTGACGTTCTGAACGACAGGCAGCGAATCCTGCGTGGTGAAAAGAGCACGCCCAAGAACTGGGGCCAGGAGGGGAAGTGGCACAAGAGGGGACAACTGGCTAATGGGCCATGTCAGGGCGCAGGAGTCCCTCCCTGGGCTGAGCTTTCCAGGGTGGGCGGCCCCGGGCAGCTGTCAGAACGCAGGGCCGGGGTGAGAAATGGCCTCCAAAGTGCACAGCTGGGACGATGTGTGTGGCCAACGAAGGACTAGGTGAGTCAAAGGGACCGCTTTCTTCCCAGACACGCAGCAGCCCGTCCGTCGTGGGCAGCGCACGTCGTGTGTGGGCACGGGGCTGGGCGTGAACACTGTGGCACAGTGGAGGCCCGGAGAGCCCGCTGGCTTCTTTTCCTCCACGTCTTTTTTTTTTTTTTTTTTTTCAGAATTGTGGTAAAATACAGGGAACATAAAATTGACCGTGTTCAGCATTTTTTAAGTGTACATTTCCATGGCATTAAGTACACCCACGTTGTACGGCCATCACTACCACCCACCTCCGGAAGTTTTTCATCTTCTCAAACAGAAACCCTACACCCACTGACCACGAGCTCCCCAGGCCCCCTTCCTCCAGATCCTGAGAACCAGCATTCTGCTTTCCATCTGTAGGACTCTGACTGCTCTAGGAACCCATGTGAGTGCAATCATGTAGCATCTGCCCTTTCATGCTGGCTTATTTCCCCCGACACGAGGTCCTCGAAGTTCATCCATGTGGAAGCACGGGTCAGAATGTCTTTCCTTTTTAAGGCTGAATACTATTCCATCGCGGACTGCTTTTTATCTATTTGTCCGCCGATAGAGACGTGGGTTGTTTCCACCTTCTGCCCATTGTGAACACTGCCCCCGGAAGCAGGACTGCACGAGTCCTTGCTAAGGCCTGTCCAGATTCCTGTCCAGAATCCACCCAGCAGTGGGCCTGCTGGTTCTCACAGTCTCCCCGTCCACTTTTACATATCCAATTGCATCTTCATGTTTTAAAAACCCAGAATGTCACCCGTTTTTCTTTTTTGCTTTTGTTTTTAGAGGTGGGTACAGGATAAGATGGTAAATAAATCTCCTCCAAGATCTAGCTGAAAAAGACCAGTCCCAATGACCCTGCTCAAGGAATCCGGCCCATTGCTATTAGTCAACCAACCTTCACAGACCCCAAGACCCCAGCCCCGCCAGCACCCGGTCATTCCCACCAGATGGGAGGTCTGCCAGCGACGACGGGGCCCGGGGCTCACCATCTTGGCAGACCACTCACTGCACAGTGGGCAGGTTTGGTGGCTCTGAAGTTCTTTCCTGCACCGAAGTCTGTTTTGCCAGAGAAGAGCTATCCGTGGATTTGCTTGGCACGAGTGAAGTCAGAGGGGGTAGAAAATGCTCCAAGGGCTCCTCTCACAGCTTTGTTGTGGAGAGACTTGACGGCTGGCGGAAATGACGTTATGTGACCACACTGAGTCGGTCAGGACTGAGTGTCGGCAGCCACTCAGTCCTGCGAATAGAGGGACTGGGAATTCCCCGAAGGGAATAGAGGGGAGAAAGACACAGGTGGCTCTTGACACTCACTCTCTAGGGGACGGAGCGTGGGAGGAAGAAAGGAGACCCCGCCCACCGGCGACCCTCGAACCCAGGTCTCCGGGCCGTGGGTGTTTTCCAGAGTGAGCGGAAATCCTTTCCTCCTAGCTCCCTGAGATGACATCTCGGCCAGAAGCTGGGTCATTCTAAACGTCCTCTCCTGGGCCGGTGACCCAGCAAGAGCGAAGGGAGGCCTGAGGAAGACCGTTAGTCCATGCTTGTCAGAGGGGTAAATGCAGGAAGGATGAGTGAAAGTGTGGGGGTCACCCGGCCCAGCTCCTCTCCGCACAGGACAGAGAGGAGGTGCCTGGTGAGATGCCCGAGGAGACGAGGGTCATCGAGGTGTCTGCTGGCAATAAATCTGTGCTGTTGTTTAAGCTAAAAACAAATTTTTCCCTTATTGCCTTAAAACAGTTTCTGTCCCGTGTCCTGGATCTGCTCCTCTGAGAACTTCTTTTTCAGCTCACACTTTGCTTTCCTCCCAACTGCCTCCTGCCTGGGCTCCCCACCTAACAGCTTTCTTCTGTGTGAATGTCATTCACACAGAATTCATTCATTCATTCATTCATTCATTCATTCATTCATTCACTAGGCCCCAGTGTCCTCTGCCCTTCCCTCAGGCCCCTAGCCGGTGGGCACTGCCTGGGCAGAAACTGGACTTACGGCTTGAAGGCCACTGCCTGGTTCCACGAGTGAAGGTCCCTCTGTCCCAGGCAGCTCTCAGCACAAGGCACAGAGCAAAAACCCATCACCCCCTCCAGCCCCCAACACATACTGCCCCGCACCCTCACCCCACGCTTCCTACATGCTTGCTGCATCTTGTCTGCCAGCCACGCCCCCTTTCACAACACTAACACCCACCCCCACCCCTGCCATGAAGCCCTTTCCGTCCATTGCCTCCTTCGACCCTCATGCTCCCCTCACACTTGCGACTTGACAGGGGTGTTGGGTGAAGGTGCCGATTGTCTCTCGAGGAGCACTGAGAAGCACAGAGAACCGTCGAATCACTCTATTGTGCACCTGCCACTAATACAACACTGCATGTTAATTGCACTTCAATCCTAAAGAGAGAGTCTGATTCTCCCTTATTTTATACATGCAGCAGCAAGAGCTCGAGGGTGAGCTGTGTGCCCGCAGCAGCCAAAGCCGGTCTCCCCAGTCCGAGACCCATTCTCTCCACTGGCACTGCACGGGCTGCCGCCTCCTGCCCTCCCCAGACACCGGCCCGATCTCCGCCTCCCAGCAAAATCTGGCCTCGTGCGCTGGAGAAAATAAGAAGGATGATGACAGCAACACTAACCCTGTGATGAGAGCAGGTGACGCATGCAGCCCCCGTCTTGAGCACTTGCATGCCATAGTTCACTCATTCCTCCTGCCTCCCTGGGAGGCAGGCTCTCCCATTCCCTCCCCGTTCCCGGTGGGGACACTGTGGAGCACAGTCTCAGTCCCCCACCTGGGCCACACAGCCTGCAAGTGGTGCAGAGAGTGAGGTCCGGGCGGCCAGCTGCAGCCATCCGCACCCAGGGACTGATCACTGATGAGCACCTGCTCAGGGCCTACATGTTTTTGCTAAGATTTTATTTATTTATTTGAGGGGGAGGGAGAGTGGGGAGGCAGAGGAAGAAAGATAAGCAGACTCTCTTGACGAGCAGGGAGCCCACCTCCGGGCTCGATCCCAGGACTTTGGATCGTGACCTGAGCAGAAGGCAGACTCTTAGCCAACTGAGCTACCCACGTGCCCCTTAGAGCCTGCATTTTAACATGTGGGAATGCCCTCATCTGTAGAAGAAGCATCTTAAATAGTGGAAAGGCAGCCTTGGTAGTAGGATGGGGAAACAGAGAACGAGGAGCCCTGCATGCCATATCCCCTGTCCTCAGCCACAGGGGCTCAGAGCTCCGTGCCACAGAGCGACTCCATCAGGAGCTTGTTTGGGTAACAGGTGTCAGAGCCGAGCACAAGATGCACAGAGAGAGATGCGGGTAGGTAGAGCTAAAGAACTCTGGGGTAAAGAGGAGTTCCCCTAGTTTCTCAGCACAGCCCCACCAATGGCCTGGCAGCTTGGGGTGCTGGCCAGCATTTGTCCCACGAGTTTCTGTGATCTACAGATGTGGCGCGGAGCCCTGGGGCCCACTCACCAGGCCCACAGTCTTCTGTGGGGCCTGCGGGGCCCAATGAGACATGCTCCTGGCCCAGAAAGCCAAGGCCCAGCTTCACCCAGTTCCCACATGGGAGACCTGCTGGAGAAGGTGCCAGACCACAGCCCTCGGTCCTCCACCAGCCCGGCCTCCTCCCAAGTCCAGCACTGCTAGGTTCACTCCTGCTCAGGCACAGACCCCAGGCGGAAAGGAGATGAATTAACACACGTCAGCCACTTTGCTGAGGCTGGCATCCCAGCACCGGCATCTGGCCTCTTGGGTGGGAGCCTTGGCTTTGCTCAGTGAGGTGGGGCCGCGGCTCAGATGGTGGTGATGCTGGCCTCCTCCCTACAGACGTGGGGCGCCAGGAAGGATTCCTGTTTTAACATGCACATGAGACCGACACAGGGCCACTACCAGAGTTTATAAGCAGCACCCCTACTCCAAAACAGTGTGAGAAAGTATCTCCTTCATCTTCTTATCACTCCGCAGGACTTGCAGGCGACCCGCTCTGGCAACCTTGCACCCTATGCTCTGTCCCCAGAGGAAAAACTCCAGGAGAAACAGCTAGGAATCTGCAAAGGGGAGGAGAGGAGGCCAAGGTGGAGCTAGAACATCGAGGTCCAGAGGGTCCCTGCCCCTGGGGCTGGGCAGCCCTGGGCCAGCAGCACTTAAAAAACATACCCACAATATACCATCAATGTAGTCTTCAGGCTTTGTGGGTGTGTTACCGCACAGGCTGGGCCAGCACGGAGCTGAGAAGTGGTGGCGGGGGGTGTCCTGGTTCCTGACCTGTGGGTGATGGGTTTGCCCCAACAAAGGCCCTAACCAAGGAGAGAGGTCAGGTGACGTGATTTTGCCACCAGTCCCCTTCTTCCAGCCACCACCACTGGCACGTCCTGGCTCTCCCATATGCCCGGCTAGCTGGCTGTTTGGGCTCAACAGCACATTTAACAGAGATGGCCAATAAACCAAGGTTTGTGGGAACAGGGGCTTAGGGCGGGACACTTATTGGATCAAGAACATTTTTACTACTTGAGCCCATTGCAGTGATGTGTCACGAAGGATCACGCATATGCACACATGAAGATGTGTACGTTGGAAGGGTGAAGGAGGTGGGGGAGGGGTCCCTCCTTGTTTCTTCAGTGGGCGGGCCAAACATAGACATGACCAGGAGTCCTACCCCATGTCTTAGTCCCAGTTCTGCTACCATGACTTTGAGTACATCACTTGGCCTCCTTGAGCCTCAAGTCTTCCATCTGTAAAATGTCTGTTCTCTCCACCAGGCCATGCAAACAGGTGAGACTCAGGAAAAGGGTCTGTTTTGGAGACTGCTGTTTTCTTGCCTAGTGGTGGTTCTCTCCTTGTGATTAAGGAACCTGGATGACTTAGAAACCTGGAGAATTATGTTTCCAAGACAACTTGGCAGATAGAGGTGGCTAACCCAACATATGCTGCACTTTCTAAGTAGGACCATAAGAGAGCTCTTTAAAAGTCATGAGAGCTGGAGCTTCAGCAGCCATCTTGGACCACGAAGACGCTAAGGCAAGGACGGTGGAACAGTGTGACTAAAGTCCCAAACAACAGTGGATGTTTCATACTGGCTCCAAACTGCCTGCCTCCAGGATTCCTTTACATGAAAAACAAACAACAAACAACAAAACCTTTGAAATTAGTTAGCCCACTGTTGTTTATGATCTCTGTTGCTAAGTTGGTCTTCTAAGCAATATAGGACCTGCATGCATTTATGCTATGACCTATTTATCCAGTGTGCATGGGTCCAGCATCCTGCCATCCATCAATTCCACAAAAGTTCATGAAGGTCACCAATCTAGAGCCAAGGAAGGAACCTTAAAACACAATATCTGATTAATAAAATTGAGAACAAAATGCATAGGAGGAAGGAGCTGCCACACGCATGAGGAGAGGTGAAAAGCCTGTGACAGAAGGAAGCCATGCATGGATGCAGGGGATGCAGGAAGGGAGGAGGGCTCTCAGGAGGGAAAGAAAGCAAAGGAGTCCCCTGGGGGTTCAGCTCTGGGGTGAACAGCTCCAGGCATGATCTCAGAATCCCAGGGCACCACTGTACTTCACTAAGGCGAACTGTGATAAAAACAGAGTTTTCTAGAACAGTGTGATAATATGAGATACTCTATCAAGTAAGTCAACTCCTAAATCATGGAGGGCTGGACAGAGTTGGGTACCAATGCCAGTACCCAACTTTGGTAGCCATAGACAAATCAACTAGCCTCGCTAGGCTCTTTACTTTGTCCTTGAATTGGGAGTAATCAGACTAATTGCTTACTATGGGTTACAGATAATGTATATAAATATACATGTTTTGCACAGTGCTTGGCATGTAGTAAATGCTCAATAAATAATAGCCAAATAGCCTCATTCATATTCTACCCAGTCAAGGGCAATTATAAGGAAATCATTAAACTGGGGTCCCCACACTCAGGCAGCTACTTTATTCCATATGTGTATGAAACCTTTCCAGCAGACCACAGGACGGCCTCAGGACTTGCTTTAACTAACGGAGTGCAAAGAAAATGACTTGCGCGACTTCTGAGCCTTGGACTCAAGAGGTCTTAGAGCCTCCATTGTCTCCCTCTTTAAATGCTGTCCTTATCACGTGAAGACACACATGGTAGCCTCCTTAAGGATGGGAGACACATGAAGAGAGAAGCCCAGCTATCTCGGATTATCCCAGCTAAGTCCAGACGTGTGTAGGAACCCAAACAACACCCCACAGTGCCCAGCCCCAAATGCTGGCCATGGAATAATGAACACAGCAGTGATTATCATTTTAAGGCATGAAGTTATGGGACTGTTTGTTATACAGCAGTAAAAAACAGACAGAGGTCAACTCAGGGAACATCTCAAAGGTGTCCTGTGCACTTCTCCATTCAGGCTATGATGCAGGGACAAACCCAGACGGCGACCCTCTCCCTTGATCTTGGCTCCCACCTTCTCCTAACATCTTCATTCTAAACAGACCCACACCAGTCAGGATGCTAGGGCATTAAGGAGCTGGGGGTTTACCTCTCAGCTAAACACTGGTAAGGCTGGGAAGGATAGACTGGAGAAGCATCCTATCTTCTTAAAATTGAGAAACCGGAGGGCCAGGGATGTTAAAGTGTATGTGCGCGATTCTCCTCTCCCCCACGTGCATTGGGAGCACCGGTGATAGGTAACATATGCATGTCCCACAGCTTCACATCTTCTGGGTGCCACCTGGGGCCTCACCCACAGCAGGCAGCTGGTGTCTGTTCCCAGAGAGAGTGACTGTCCTCGGCCAGCTAGATGGCATTCTACTCCGCACCCCTAATGCACAGCGACAGCCCTCCCTCCGTCTTCAGCCACAGAAGGGCTCCCCTCTGAAGAGCCCTGACAAGGCCATCTGGGCGAGGAGGGGTCAGACATGTGTTTGGGAAGGGCAAGAACACGGTGTTCCGTGGACAGTCAGAGGGCGGCGAGGTGCCGCTGGGTCCAGCAGGAATGCCGCGGCCCCAAGCCATCTGCAGCGCCTGGCAGGTGCTTCTGCAAACTTCTTCCCATCCCTTCTCACGGCAGCCCTGTGGGCGGGTACCTCTACCTCTGAGACTTAGTCGGGGAGCCTGCCGGACCCATCCTCTTCCTTTTGGCTGGTTCTCTCGTCACTGAGGCGGAAAGCGGTCTAGCATGGTCTTGCTTGCGATGTCCTCCACCAAACACTAGGAATGATCTGCAGACTTCCTCCCTCTTGCTCCTAGTTTCTCTCTTGCTGAGAGATCCCAACAGCACCAACAGTTGTTCACATTGTTGTTGTTTGTTATTATTATTATCGCCAGATGCTGACCACGCTAGGGAACAAGCTGGTCACCTTTTAGAGTTTTGCTCATTCTTTTAGACCCTAGTTAAACACAGGAGTTTTGTTTGACCATAAGGATTTTCGCTGGACTAGTCTTAGCCGTCGAGTAATTAAAGGGGGTAGAAAAAGAAAAAAGTATTAAAAAAACAGCAAAAAGAAGCTGTCGGGGTGGTATAGTATTTGCAGAAGGATCCCCCTTTGCTCTCTTTGTCACCTTCCTTCCCAAAGCGAGAGAGAGGGAGCTGCGATCAAACATCCTGATGAAGGAGACATTTAAGGAAACAACTTCTTATTCTGCACTCGAAGCCCCACTCAGACCGTTGCTGGACAAGGGTGGGCCAGCCCTGTGAGGCGCTAAATATAGCCACAGGAAAAGGGGAATGGGCACCAAGGAGGGCATGGGATGGCTGAGAAGGTGCTGGAGGGGGTATCCAGGAACTGGGAACTGGAGATGCTCCAGCTCCTCGCCCCCCCGTGAAGGGAGAGTGCGAGCAATGGTAGATGGACTCGGGTGTTCTCCATGGTGGGGCCCGTCAGCTGGCGGAGAAGGCCCAGCAGGATGGCAGGACCTCGGGCAATAAACATTAGTAACAATCCAAAGAACTGACAGGCACTTCACTCAGATCCTTGCATTATACTGTGTGGCCTCAGTTTTCTCATCGGTGCCATGGGAGGAATGGGCCAGAAGATGTCCAAGGCCGTTTGCTACTTCTGACCATGGGTGACTTTGTTAAGGGCGGGCCCAGAGAAGAAATCCCTGCCCACCTGCCTCTGGAGGGCAGGGTTCTGCGGGCCATCAGCTGGCCCAGGTGGCACAGGGTCTACACCCTGGAAGAGGGTGATGGGAGTGCTGGCCTTCTGCTGGTGGGTGAGGCCGGGCCTCTTAGGTCCTTGCCTTCCCTCCCCCTCACCTCTCCCCACTGGCGGGACCCCTCCTCACCGCCCCATCCTATCCACTGGCCTGACAGCAGCTGCCAAGGGCAGAGGCCGCAGCAGGAAGAGCAGAAGCAGCCCTGGTGTGCTGGGGTGGCCTTCCCGCTGCCCACCCACAGCCCTTCCTTGGAGGCCAGGAGTCAGGAGGCTCGGAAACCAAAGACGGAGGTGATTTTCCAAGTTAGAGGACATTCAACACACATGTATGTGCATGCACACACACACACACACACACACACACACACACACACACCCCTATGCATACATACGCACATATGCCACCCCACACACAGAGATACACACCCACACGTTCATCTGCACATGCGCACACACAAACACACCTACACAGACATACACCCCCATTTACATGTGCTCACACACACACATTCTCACGTACACATACCCCGACGCTTCCACATACTCAGACACACTCGCACACTTTCTCACACACACAAACACACGTCCTCTAGACAAACGAGGATGCATCTTCCCTCCTCCTTCATGCCCCACCCACACAGAAGGACTCCATCTGGCTTTCGAGTGGCAGCCACAGAGTTCCAGATCATCTGGAAACACCGGTCCAGAAGAGCTCTGCCGGGCTGGAGGTGGAGACCGCCAGGGTCGGGGAGGCAAGGACAGAAAACAGGGCGGTGGGCCAGATTCCAGTTCAAATGACATGCCCACTCCCCCTCAAATCCACACAGCCCTCACATGGCCCTTCATGGCCCCTGCATCCACCTGGGCAGCCCCCGCCACCCCCACCATCTTCCTGTGGTCTGTGTCACCCTCTCTGCTGCCCCGGGACACACGAGCAACCACTCTGATGACGTCTAAAAACAGCCCCACAGTCTAATTTTAGCTCCAATCTTCCCTGGCTATGGTTGTGTGGTTTCTAATTATTTTATTCCCAAGATTTACCTTGATGGATAGTTATACATTTTCCAATTTACGGTACAGTATCTTGTAAAATGCCCTTTTAAAAAAATGCGTGGATTAGTCCCTGTTGTTAATTTCACCAATCCTAAGGAGAAACTGTCAGATAATCACGAACCCTAGAAGCTCTGATTCAATCCTCATTTCCTTTAATACTAATAAAATGGACAGTTCATTTATAAGAAGTTCCCTAAAAGAGGGTATTGAAAAACATTATATTTCTTTTAAAGTTGTTAAAGGGCATAAATCCATTACTCAGATAGAGATCACTTAATAATTTAATGCCTTTGGCTTGGCATTGTTCCCGGAATATTTTCACTTTATCTGTCTTTATTTTCAGGTTGGAACAAATTGAGGAATAATCAGCTCTGTTGGCGGGAATTGTCGAGGATCCCTGGGAAGGAGTAGGGAAGGACTGGGGTGGGGGTGCCTGGGCAGCCTCCCTCCCAGGCCTTCAGTCAGGGAGCAGCATGGCTGTGGCCCACTGAGCGGGGTTCAGGGCCAGCCAGCCTTACCTTTGGGCGGGGAATGTGTCCTGCCCGCTGCCTGGCGGGCTCAGCCTCCTAGGAAGCCTGGAGCTCCCTGGGAGGCGACCAGCCCCGCCTCTCTTCTTCCCTCCCTCCCATCCAGCCTGGCAAGCAGGTGGGAGGGCCCACAGACAGAGGCTTTCGGCAAAGGGGATTAGTTTGCATTTTCTAAATAAAATCATTTACATGATGTATTAACCCAAACCTGTAATTAAAATCATTAACGTTTCTTTGTGCAGATTAGCAATAAAGAGAAACTAAGTGCAGGAATCAACATTCCTTCTTACAGGCTCATCAAAGGACTCTTCTGGAAGAAGGCTTGGAAGCCTCACCCTGCCCACCGGCTCAGCACACAGCTCCTAGTCAAGGACCCTCAGCTGACTTGTTTAGAGCTGCTGAGGAGGGAGCAGGGACCAGGGGGCTCTGGATGGAGCCCTAGACTCACAAGAACGATGGCTGAGCTTAAACCACCCCTCTCTGTTCCTCAGTTTCCCCTTTAACATGATGCTTCCAGTCTCTTTCCAGTTCCCCAATGCCAGGGCAGGTGTCCTACCTTGTAGGTAGGACAGATTTTTGGCCATGATAGGTATTCAAGACATGTTTGTTGAAGGGAATTGAAGTGACCAGGCCAGACTGAGGAGATGGGCTTGGCGGGGGAGTGGGGGTATCACCACTTCCTGCACAGGGGTGTGAGCCATCGTGTTCCTGAGGCCAGGAGCACGAAGCCCCACTAGGGTGCCCCCACCTCTGTAGGCCCTGCCTGTGGAATGACCTCATGTAGACTCAGGGTACAGTGACAGAGTTAACCAGGCTGCTACAGGAGGTGAAGCAGGGAGACCTGATAGGCAGGAGGCCCGTGGTCCAGCCTCCTCCCCCCAGGGACAGCAGCCAGTTTGCCTGCATAGCTGGTGAGGCCAGCGGCTGCATCGACAAGAGCCCAGGGCCACTGGATGGGAAAGGAGGGCTCAGTAGTCACGTGGTGGTCCTTGGCAGGGAGTCTGGGCCCTGGGAAACCTTACCACTCAACAGTGGTACTATAGGCATAGAAGGCACACCTTTATGCTGTCCCTAGGTTTTTGGAGCAGCTCTAGATGCTGACAAGGAGCTGGCTCTCTTTTCTTTCCAGGCTGGTGTCCTGGAGGGAGCATACTTTAGAACTGGACAGCCATGGGCTGCAATCCTAACTCCAGAGTTCACCAGCCGTGTGGCTTTGAGCAAGTTGCTTAACCCCTCTGCGTTTTGGTTTTCTCCCAGGAAGGGTGAGTAGAGCCTGACTCCGGATGGTTAGGAGGGTTCAATGAGATAATGTGGGAAAATGTCCGCCATGCTACATGGAACGGAGACCTTCATAAATATCAGCCCGTATGGCCAGCTACAGATGGCCACAAATTCTTTAATGTTCCTTTAGTCAGGAGGTGGTTTCTAATCCCTTCCGCCTGAATATGAGCTGGCCTGTGACCCCCCACTCAGCCAATGATATGTGGAAGAAATGGCATTCGGTGACTACTGAGGAGAGATCACAGGAAGCTTGGCAGCTTCCATGGTGGTCTCTTGAGACACCCTCCTTGAGAGTCCAGAGCCCCTACTTAGGAAGCACAGCTACTCTGAGAAACCATTCTGGAGAGGCCACGGGCAAGGCACTGGGCCCAAACTTCCCTAACTTCCAGCTGACCTTGCTGCTGGCTTGCAGCTGACTAGGCTGAATAATGCCCCTCTCCCCCAAATTCCTGTTTACCCGAGACCTCTACATGTGAGCTTATTTGTAAATAGGGTCTTCCTGGCAGACGTAATCACGTTAAGCTGAGGTCATACTGGATTATGGAGGGCCCTAAATCCAAAATGGCTGGTCACTTATAAGAGGGACATCTGGACAGAGACACATGGACACAGAGGGAAGAAGACCATGCAAACATGGAGCCAGAGATGGGAGTGATGCATCCCGAGCCGAGTAATGCCAGGGACGGCTGGCAACCTCCAGAAGCTAGAAGAGGCAAGGAAGGATTCTTCTCTAGTTGACATTAGAAAGAGCATAGACCAGTCAACGTCTTGATTTCAAACTTCAAGCCTCCAGACTTGTAAGAAAAGAAATTTCTATTGGTTTAAGTCACTTTCTGCCATTTTTGTTACAGTGACCCTGGGAAACGAATACACCGGCCCGGATGCCAGACCTAAGAGTAAAAACTGTCTTAGGCCCTGCCTCTGGACCAGACCATCCACCAGCTGAAGACCACAAAAGACCCTCAGTTGATGCCACAGGGAGCAGAAACACCATCCAGCTCAGATCTGTCCAAATTCCTGAGCCACAAAATCACGAGGTCCCATAAAATAGATTGTTGCCTTGAGCCATGAAGTTGTGCGTAATTAGTTTTGCAGTCATCCAGAGAAACACACAGTAGGTCTGTGGCCAACCTGAAATTAACATTCAGGTCTCTTGCCTTTTACTGAATTCAGTGGGACTTTCCATTCCACCATGCTTGTTTCCAATCAAACACTGTTATTCTTCTTAGCTTCTTACGCATGTATCTCCTAAGTCTTATGCCAGGATACCACTAACGATGTAAAGTTAACTGAGATATCATCTTTGTACACCTTCACCATGACCCCAACCCCCTTAGCTGAGTATGTTGGAAGTGCCATTAACAAGGGAAAATAATGAAAACGGGCAAGAAGTGTAGGAGGAAGGGCATGACAGGGGAATAGGTCTTGATATAGAAGGAGTAGGGATATTGAATGGGAAAGGAAAATTCAGACTGTGAGTGGCTTTGAATGCCAGGTTGGGAAGCTCAGATACAGGCACAGTAAGTGCCTCCCCACCCCAGTATTTCCAACAGGAATACCAGTGAGCTAGAAACAGCCAGTGCAATTTCACTGCCTACATTGCCACTCCTATTCTAGCTAGCTGGACACCACCTGGTTTCCCCAGCACTTACTAGTAGTTAAGGACACTTGTGAACCCCTTATTTGTACTCAGAAACTCAGCCACAGCACAAGCAAATTGATAGCAGTTTTGAAAATCAAGGTCTGAGTATGAAGAGCCTTGTTGTTTTCAAATGGGTCTTCATGGCTTCTGGGAGAGGACTAATGTTCATCTGTGATTCTGCAATAATGGAAAATGTTTGGCTAAATTATCTCAGCAACTGCAGGGAGATGGGAAGCTGCTTGTGACAAAGGCCAACGGCCAATAAGATGCAGCAATCCATTTAGTAGATCCCAACATTGCCACCTCAGAACCTCCCAAAATGGGGTTGACCTCTCCTTTCAGGATGGTGGGTCAGCTCCAACCACATGCATCATTATCTCCACTCTACTGCTTCTAATAGCAATCTGGGCCATGTATCAATCTCTGGGGTCATTGATCATAACACATGAGCTTCAGTGGAACTGCTTCCAGAGGTTTAAGCGCTCAGAGTATGTTCCTTTCTTTTTCCTAATCTCAATCCTACTCGAACCTCAAGACCTAGCAAAAATCCCTTCTCTCTGAAATTCTTCTGCAACTCCGCTGGTCCACAAGCAGCCTGGTTTCTGAGCTTATAGTAGCTTACTATATTTTATGTGGTAGCAAATTGTTTTATAATATCTCTACTGTCCTAAGCAATCTTTTACACCTGCATCAATATATTTTTAATTTATGATTTTAGTAAAAAGACATACCAAAGGCAGAAAAAAATTGGAAAATGAACATATATAAGATGAGAAGTAGGTCTCTGTCCAACCCTAACCCCCAGTTCTCTTCCCCAGAAGAAACTGCTATCTAGATTCTAGAAGGAAAGAAAACAATTAAGTTAATCCACACTTTGGTGTAAAGACCAATGTTAACTCTCACAGAAGCCATTTAAGTTCTTATCTGGATATATCTGTCCTCAGAAACTTCAGATGGGGCCTTGGCTCTGATAGGGCCTGATAAATTCTTGTTGCACAGACATATGAACATTAAAGAAATCAATAAACGTATAGCTCAGGGAACTAACAAAAGTGCCACATAAAACCCTCTTCAGGGGGCGCCTGGGTGGCTCAGTGGTTTAAGCCGCTGCCTTCGGCTCGGGTCATGATCTCAGCGTCCTGGGATCGGGTCCCGCATCAGGCTCTCTGCTCCGCGGAGAGCCTGCTTCCCTCTCTTTCTCTCTGCCAGCCTCTCCATCTACCTGTGATTTCTCTCTGTCAAATAAATAAATAAAAATCTTTAAAAAAAAAAAAAAAAAAAACACCCTCTTCAGCTTCAGGGAACAGAGGAGTTTGGGCTCTTGTTTCTGCTGGAAGAAAACTTCATAGAAGAAACAGCATTTGAATTGGACCTTGAAATATGAAGAGAAGATTACTACGTGAAAGGCAAGGAGAGAAAGCTTCAAAGTTTTAGGCTGACCCACCTGTAGCACAAAATGGTGGGGGGGGGGGAGGAGACTAGTCCAATGAGGACACTCTTCACTATCTGTGAATAGTGATGGTCATTTGCAGAATTTTAAGGTAGTATTAGATTATGAAAGTATTAAATAAGAGGATTTCAACTCTATCCTATTGTTAGCAAAGAATCTGACAGTTCCTTCACTGGGGAGTTTGGCCCGGAGAGCCCACACCAGTCAAAGACCAGGCAGAGAAATAAAGCCCATGTGAGGTAGCTCTACAGAGGGAATTCAATATGGGGACGTCATTATAAAAGCATTAGAAGGATTGAAAAGCCAAACAGAAGATGATGAGGCAATTCAGGGATTAGCAACAGCAGGAAGTTGTGACCACTCCAAGGGATGGAGGGGGCAAGGGGGAAGGTGGTGTTGCTGGGGCTCAACAGCTGGAACTGTGGGCTGGAATTGGAACAGAGGACTTAGGAAAACCACAGCCATTGCTGGAGATGCTGCCTAAAGCAGGGTGTGGGCAAGAACTATTCTGGCTTCTCCCCTCCAAAAATTCTTTCCATCTCCGTTTAGTGTATTTCATTGACCAAACTTAGCAAAAACCCAGTTGCCAAGGGAACCTGGAGAACTCAGTGTGAAGGGGTCATCACTCCACAACAGAGCACAGAGAAGAAATCAGCAGAAAATGGTACAAAGAAAACATTAGCAAACGATAAGGACAGCCCATCAAGGAAGAACTATGAGGAAGAGCAGAATGGACACTGAGACCAAGGAGACCAGCTGGAGAGCTCATAGGGCAGGACACACACTGGGATGTGTTTGATTCCAAACCACAGAAGTGGCAAGGGGGAGGAGAAAGGGAGGAGAGTACTAGAATCCCAAACAGTCAATAAATATAAGAAGAGATACTTAACTTCAGTCATCAAGGAAATGAAAACAAAAACCTTGTGATACAAACAGCAGAATGGCAAAAATTCGAAGATCTGATAATACCACCTGAGGGGGTAGAGCAATGAGGCATATGATTTGGCACATAGTCTTTGCCTACTTGTGAGAGTATATTTTGGTGTAACTACTTTGGGGAAAAATAGTTTGGTGTTATCTAGTAAAAAAAGAAGATGGGCATACTCTATAACAGACAATCCCACCCTAGCTATATACTCTATAGATGGGTACCACAGTTACACGTTAAGAAGATTTATAGCATTTTGTATTTGTCCCAAACTGGAAATAACCAAATAGCCAATCAAGAGTAGAAGTAGTAAAAAAAAAAATCAGTCTGTATCTTGTATATTTATACTACGGAATGCAGTAATGAAAATGAGCACAGGAGCACCTGGGTGGCTCAGTTGGTTAAGCATCTGACTCTAGATTTTAGCTTAGGTCATGCTTTCAGGGTTGTGAAATCAAGGCCCAGGTCAGGCTCCGTGCTCAGCAGGGTATCCGCTGGAGATTTTCTCTCTCCCTCTCCAATTATCCTTCCTCCACTCATGCTCACACTGTCTCTCTCTCTCTCTAAGACAAATAATTAAAAAAAAAAAAAAAAGAAAAAGAAAATGAGCTACAATGACACATAACCAAATGGATGATTCTTACAACATAATGTTGAATAAAACACAAGACCTAAAAGAATACGTACATAATGATTCCAACTTCTTTAGGTTCAAAATCAAGCAAATATAAATGATAAAATGAAAATGTAGTTGGTAAAATAAAAGTAAGGGAATTATTACTATAAAATAAGGCTAGTAGTTACCCCTCGGGGGAGGGAAAGTGTTTTTAGGGGTTCTTGACATTGATGGTAGTTACTTGGGTGTTGCCTTATAACTATGGATTAAACTATATTACAAATTTTATTCAGTTTTCTATGTGGTATATTATGTTTAAAAGTAAAAAATAAAAATAAAAAACAATGGATTGACAGACGAAGGAAGTGTTTCAAGCACATTTTCTCATAAAGCTACCAGAGGGTGTGTTCCATTAAAACAAGAGAGCGGGTGCCTGGATGGCTCAGTGGGCTAAAGCCTTTGCTTTCAGCTCTAGTCATGATCCTGGGGTCCTGGGATTGAGCCCCGTGTCAGGCTCTCTGCTCAGTGGGGAGCCTGTTTCCTCCTCTCTCTCTCTGCCTGCCTCTCTGCCTACTTGTGATCTCTATCTGCCAAATAAATAAATAAAATCTTTAAAACAACAAAAAAAAGAGAGATAGCAAACCAAGAAAGAAGATAATGGATCCAGGAAACAGGAGTTCCAAACAGAAGATAGAAAAAGGGAATCTTTAGAATGATGGTGAATGATGATTTCAGGTTGACAGCTATGTCCCAGAGAGCAACCATATAAGAATGGACCAGATCAGAAGCCTCCAGAGATATTTCAACAGGAGATGAAATTGACAGATTGTCTGATATAGTTAGAAGGATTGGGAAGATATTTACCCAATTATGGGAACACATGGTACTAAATTAATAATAAATACACAGAAAACTAACCAAACAAACATACAAACAAAACCAAAGGTAATTACTAACTCCAGGGAAACAAAAAGTTGTATAAGAAAAGGAATCATATAGTGTACTACATAGTTCAGGTGTCCTAGCATACATGGCTACAATAATGTACATATTTATCTAACCACAATTATGATATAAGTACAGGGATATGGGAAGTTTGTGTTTCTGATGTGGATCTAGGGTAAAGGGAACAAAATCATCATTCTCCACGAGGAAATACAATAAATCATGATGTTTAAAATAGGAAAATGAAAAAATAGTGCAAAAGTATATTACTTAGAGTCAGAAAAGTTAAAATTTTTTAAAAAGTCAACAAACGAGAAAAAGGTGCCTGTCTCTGTCAAATGGGAAATGAGGTAGCATGGAGAGAGGGCGGCTGTTTTTGTAATAAGTCATATTGAACTCTTCCATTAGCTAAAAATGAAATTAAAATAAAAAGGGGGTGGGAGGGACCATGTCCTATGGAGGGTGTGCACCGAAGGCAACATCATTGGGTGCCTTCAGTCTGCCAGTGTCTGCCTCACCATCTCTGCCCCAGGACTCCCTCAACTACAGTCAGTCAGGATTGAGGCAGGGATGAAAGATACCAGGGTGAACTGACTATGAGCAAAGAGGAGAGTCTTAAAAGAATATCAATATATTCAATACATTAAAATCATATCATGATGAGTAGGGCTACCCTAGGGCTACAAGCAAGAACTGCTTTATACAAGTGTTCTATTAATATGGCACCTCCTACCAAGATGCGAAAGAGGGAAAGCATTTTGTAATATTAATGCATACTTAACTGATATTTTATAAAATTCAACAATCATTTCTTTTGTTTTTTTGGGAGGGAGAGAGAAGGGAAGGGAAGGACAAAAGGAGAGGCAGAGAGAGAATCCCAAGCAGGTTTCACACCCAGCACAGAGCCTGACTCGAGCCCGATCCCACAACCCTAGGATCACAACCTGAGCCAAAACCAAGAGTCAGATGTTCAACCAACTGAGCCACCCAGGCACCCCAATGATCATTTCTAATAAAATTTTAAGAATTAAAAAATTCTTGTTAATAACATATAGCATCCATTTTTAAACTAAATTAGCAATAATTCCTCTAAACTCCAGAACATGTAGAAGTGTCTGCTACTATCATTGTTATTGAAATATTAATAAAAATATAACTACTGAGCATTGTCTTGAAAGTTCTTATTAAAAACCAAGAGACAAAGATGGCATAAAGGAAATAAATATTGAAAAGGAAGATGTAAAAAAAAATGTCATTTGTATATGATGTGTTTATATGCCCAGGAAAATCAGCCAAAATGATTCAAATGTAAAAATATCTAATGATCCTGTTAAGGTGTAACAGGTTGTTTCTCTCATGCTCTCTCAACTCCGATGGCCTCCCATCTCTCTGCATTTAAATCTAGCGTCCTTACAGGGGACCCAGTTGGTCTGGTGACAACCTTGTTCTTCCCTATTCTCTACCCCAACTGCTCCACTGCAAACATATGGCTTCTTTAACTCATTATGCTGTGGATGCGCCCCCCCCCCCATCTCAGGGCTTTTGAACTTGCTGTTCCCTCTACCACCTCATTCATGTCTCTGCTCAAATGATACCAACTGACATTCGTCTTCTCTATCTCAAATGCCACTCTGTGAGTCAGCCTTTCCTGAGCACTAAATCTTTCCTTTGTCTTTATTTTTTCTTTATAAGACTTATTGTTACTTAACATATTAGTTACATACTTGCTTGCTGGCTCTTTTCTCAGTAGAATGTGAACTCTAAGAGGATGGGAATTTTGTATCTTTGGAGCCAAAAGGGATATCTGGTCCACGAAAAGCATTTGTTAACTCTGTGTTGAGTAAATGATTAAATGAAAAGCAGACAGAATACTCAAAAGATCTTTAGAGGAATTACTCTCTTTTCTTTGGAAAAATAAAAAGTACTCACAGATGAAGAAATTGACAATCCCCATACAGAACAATAGCAACCTTCCCAATAATGAAATTTAAAATTAAAAAGGGAATAACAGGCCAGGGTAAATATTTGAATCAACAAGACAAAAATGATTAATCTTATGGTCTATAAAGAGCCCATTTAAATTTATAAGAAAAATACCAAGACCATAATAGATCAATGAACAGATAATTCACAGATAATTCAATACAATCTACATAAACACATTGAGAAATCCTAATATTCACTAGTAAACAAAGGCATGTAAATTAGAGCAAATCGGGATACTATTTCATCTGTCAAATTAGCAACAACGAGAAAAAAATGTTTTTGTTAACTGCTATTGAAGTTGAGATGAAATTAGTAGATGCATTCCAGAGTGATGACACTGTATTAAATCATGTTTTGGGAAAGCAATTCAGCAATGTAGAGGAAGAGCCATATAGATGTCTGTGTCCTTTGCCAGTAATTCCTCTATTAGGAATTATTCCTATGGAAATTCAACAGCCACAAAAAGCTATTTGCAGGAAGATACTCAGTGCAGTATTATCTATAAAAACCCCAAACCGAAAACATAAATGGCCAACATTAAAGGGAATGGTTTAATAAATTACAGTACCTCAGCACAATGGAATATTATGTGACCATTAAAATGATAATTATGCAGAAACATGAAAAATGTTTATGATCTACTGGTCATTGAAAACATACAGAATATAAAATAGTCGGTATGTACCATGCACAAAATGCCCAGGACGTGTATACATTCATAAGATAATATGTAAAAAAGAATATAGCCGTTAGATTGAGGTTAGTAGAATTTTATAGTGAGTTATAACAAATATTATTTTTTAAATGTTCTCTTTAAATTTCCACCCAGAAGCTCCTATCATTTCTAACAAGTTAGATGAAAGACTCTTTCTGAGCCCGAAGCAACACTATATAAATTATCATGTTGTATATGTCTCCATAAGCCCTTATTTTTTTTTTAAGATTTTATTTATTTATTTGACAGAAAGAGATCACAAGTAGGCAGAGAGGCAGGCAGAAGGAGAGGGAGAAGCAGGCTCCCTGTTGAGCAGAGAGTCTGATGCGGGACTCGATCCCAGGACCCTGGATCATGACCTGAGCTGAAAGCAGAGGCTTAACCCACTGAGCCACCCAGGCACCCCCCCCATAAGCCCTTGTTATCCTTACTTGTATTTACATACCATAGTAGGACCCCTCTTACCACGGCTTTCATCACTCCTTCTGTGATGGAATATAGTGGCAAACGTGCAAAAATAGATAAATAAACAAAAGAGTGCTCAGGCTAGAGTGAAAATGACTCTCATAAGTGCTCCAGCCACCTGCTGATAGCTGGCAGAGCTCCTGTGATTTCTGCCTGGGTCAGATATTTCGCTGCAAGTTTCTGGGTGGACTGAGATCTCCAGTCTGCCCAAACCAGAGCACGTGGTCTGAAAACCCAGCAGGGACTGATTCGCTCTCCGTCTTAAGCCAAGGACACATGCCCAGAGGAATTTCCCCATCGTCATGTGTGGAAGGCAAGCAGACCCACCAGCTGATGCCTTCCGCACCCCTGACAGCCAGTAGGTCCTGATGGCACAGAATAGGGTGGGGGGTCTGATCTGCCTAGAATGCTTCCCGCCCCATCATCTACCTAGAGGACAGATTCCCCAACCTTCCATCCTTACGATACCATCCTAACCTTCCCATCCTAGCCAACTGCCTTGCTCTTAGACCTTGACTAGGGTGTGTAAACCCTGTGTCTCACTTTCTGCCTTTGTAAAAATGCGGATAATGAAAGCTCCTACCTCACAGCACCACGCAGAATTCAATGAGTTAAAAATCTGCCAAGCAAAGGGAAAAGGACCTCTCATATAAAAAACACTCACATAATGTTAGTAACCATTGCATTGTTGCCCCCAAGTGGAATTCACGCCCCCCCACCCACTCTACTCTGTACACATACCTCATAAAGAAACATGGTCCCAAACCTGGTATGGGACAGAACCTTTTTGCATGATGTAATTCCTAACCTCCTTCTGGGAAGAAATTAGCGTTGATAAAATGCTTAAGCAATTTTCTGATAAACTTTAATGAGATTAAGACCTCTTCTGGGAAGCCAGTTACCCACCCACTCAGCTGACTGTCAGTCAGAATGTAATGATCTGGAAACAATCCTTTCTTGTATCCAGTCGAACAGTGATAACCTAATCATTCTGTTTTCCTATAAAATTTTTCTGTGGGACAATCTCTGAATAGGCTTGCTTAAGCCTCTTTTCTTTGTGACCTACTTAAACTAAAACTTTGATACATGTTTGAAATTAAATGTCTGGAAAAAATTAACAAACCTAACAAACAAAGTACGTAAAATAGCTTATGGCATTGATTTGTATTCTTCTCTAATTTATTTATTTATTTTTTTACTAAGGTCCCCCCAAGGCAGATCTTACCCTTATTTTTATCCAGAACATAACATTGTGACTGATACATAAAAGATAGTAAATAAAGTTTTGGTAAGATAATAAATTAATGAAATTACAAATAAACCTTTAAAAACAAATAAAGAGAGCACTTCTTGTCTAGGAGAATAGGGACACTGTATTACATAAATCACCACCAGATTTAGATTCAGTTTTAAGTTCACAACTGGCTTTTGGCTCTGTGGCTTGGGGAAAGTTTCTTCACCTTCCTGAGCTTCTGTGTTCTCATCATACTATGGGATTAATAATGTGCTATAGACATGTCAAGAGTTGAGACAACTTATATGCAGAGTGAATACAATGTCACGTACATTAGGACCTCAGAACATTTTATTTCCCTCTCTTGCCACTAAATCTCTCTGTGACATTGAGAAAGTCACTTCCTAATTCCAGGTCAGCTTTTTCATCCATAAAGTAAGATACAAAAAAATAAATAAATAATCCCTTACCTGGCAGGAATATAGTCAGGACAAAATAAGACAATGAATGTAAGAATGTTTTCAAAAGTAATTAAGCCTCAGGGAAGGCTTCTGTTTTTAGCCAAGATGGAGAAACAGGGACCAGGTTTACCTTCCTGATTGAAACAATCAAAATACTCAGCAAAACACACAAAGACTATAGTTTCAAGACACTGGGCATCAAGCAACAAAAGACAGTGATACCTGAGCCCGGCAACTGCCCCAATGACAGCCTCAAGAGAGTATCCAGGCCACAGGGCAGGAAGGTAGAACTGAGGCAGAGCATGTTCTCCCTGAGCCTACGAGACAGAGCCGAGAGAGAGTCCAGGGAAACTAAGGCAGTTCAAGTTCACAGAGTACCAGAGAGAAGAGAGTCACACAGACAGAAAACCCTACCCTAGAGATCTTCAAAGAATTCCCTCATGGACTCAGTGGAATACTGATCAGTGCACACATGTGAGGAAAAAGCCCAAAGCCAGAGAAAGAGCCACCCAAAGGGGCTAGAGGGGACCATTTCTAACACTCACATGGAGCGGGAATACAGCTATTCCCAGCAGTCAGACTGGAAAACCCCCTAATTCACAGGGCACCAGGGTACGCAGAAAGGTCTTTACACTGAGATGGAAAACCATTAGTCCTAGACTAGATGCACATCTAGTCCCACCTAACAAATCTTTAAAGTAAGTTCCAATAGGATCAAACTCTTTCTGATAACTTGAGTCCCAGAACAAATCTCAAAAATATTTAAAGAAATGCAAAAATATTCAGCACAGAATAAGATTAAAGTCATATCCAATAAGACACCTGATAGCCAATAAAAACTTGCCAAGTCCAGGAAAAAAGCAGCAAATTATGATTCATAATGAGAAGGAAAAAAATTAATCAAAAGTCAGCAAAACTAATACAGAATTTAGAATTAGTAAAGGACAATGAGATAGTTATTATAACTGTATTCCATAGGTTCAAAAGTTAAGATATAAAAAAGACCAAAATCAAATTTTTAGAGATGAAAACTATAATGTCTAAAATGAAAAATATACTAGACAGAATTGGCAGCAGATCAGAACTTGCTATGAAAAAAAAAAAGAAAGAAAAGTAAAGAAAGGGAAAAAAAATAAGGAATGTGAATACATAGCAACAGAAGCTACCTAAAAATAAACACAGAGAACAAAAGAATGAAAATAAATAAACAGAACATCGGTGCACTGTGGGGATCACCTCAAGTAGACTAATATGTGTGTAATTGGAGTCCTCAAAAGAACAGAGAGAGGAAAAAAAGTATTTGAAAAAATAAGAGCCAGAAAAATCACTAATTTGATTAAAAAGTAGAACAGAACAAAACTATACATTTATACACTCACAGATCCAAGAAGCTCAACAAATCTGAAACACAAGAAATATAAAGAAAAGTATGCCAAGACACATCAGATTCAAATCATTCAGGACAAAGAATAAATTGAAAAATTTTAAAAGCAGCCAGAGAAGAAAGACATATTATATTCAGAACAACAAACAGAAGGATTACAGCAAACTTCTCAAAGAAAATAAAGCAGGCAGAGGCACCTGGCTGGCTCAGTCAGAAGAACACGTGACTCTTGATCTTGGGGTCGTGAGTTTGAGCCCCATGCTTGGCATAGAGATTGCTTAAAAATAAATAAATAAACTTTTAAAAATAATGTAGACCAAAACAGTGGAGAGGCATCTTTAAAGCACTAAAGAGAAAAAAAAATGTCAACCTAGAATTTTCTACACAGTGAAAGTATCTTTGAAAAGCAAAGGTGAATAAAGACATTTTCAGACATACAAAAGCTGAAAAAACCATAATCAGCAGGCCTATACTACAAGAAATGTTAAAATACATTTTTCAAGAAGAACAAAAATGATGCCAGGTAGCAACATGGGCCTACACAAAGCAAGGGTAGTATTGGAAATGGTAACTGAATTTATAACCTTATTTTAAAGGTAATTGAGTATTTATACAAAAGATAATAGCAATGTAGTATGGGACTTATAACACATGTGAAAGTAAAATAGATGACAACATTAGCATAAAAGCCAGGAGGAGAGAGATGGAAATGTACTGTTCTGAGGTTTGTATACTATACTCAAAGTGGTATAATGTCACCTGAAGGTAGACTGCAATGTTAAAGATTTATATTATTAACCTGAAAGAAACTATTAAAATAATAAAACATTATAGATAAAAAATGAACAAAAGAGACAAAATGGAATCATAAAATAAAATCCAAAGGAAAGCATGAAAAGCAGGAAAAATGGAACAGAGATGGAATGAATAGAAAGCAAATAGGAAGATGACAGATTTAAACATCAGTACTCGTACTAAACCAAGGGGTCCAAACACTATAATTAAAATGTAGAGGTTGTTACATTGAATAAAAAAGGAAGACTCAGCCATATGCTGGCTATACAAACCCACTTTATTTATATTTATTTATTTATTTACTTACTTACTCACTTACTTACTTGAGAGAGAAAGAGATCAAGAGAGAGCTAGAGAATCTTAAGCAGGCTCCCTGCCCAGCATGGAGCCAGACACCAGCCTCGATCCCACAACCCTGAGATCATGACTTGAGCTGAAATCAAGAGTCAGATGCTCAACTGACTGAGCCACCTGGGTGCCCCCAAACCTGCCTTAAATATAAAAAAGGAAATAAATAAGAATAGAAAGATCAAAAAATATACACCATGCTAATACTAATCAAAAGAAAGGTAGAATATTTATATTAATGTGAAACAAAGTATATTTTAAACCAACTACTACGAGAAGAATGATGACTGTTTCATCAGGATAAAGAGGTCAGTTTATGTGGAAAAAGACACAAAAATCCTAAATGATTGTATACCTAATAACAGAGTTTTAGAAAACTTGAAACAAAATCTAAAGTAGAAAGAGAGACCTTAATAGCCAGTACCCCTATTAACATAGTTAAGTTTAAAGTTAAAAACCTTCCCATAGAGACAATTTAAAAACATACCCATACATATATAAACAACTGATTTTTGAGAAAAATGTCAAGGTAATTCAGTAGAGAAAGAACAGTCTTGTCAACAAATTATGCTGGAACAATTAGATATTCACATGCCAAAAAAAAAAAAAAATGAACTTTGATATCCATCTTACACCATATAAAAATTAACTCAAATCGTAAACTCAAAATGTAAAACCCAAAACTATAAGATTTCTGGACAAAAGCAGAAGGGAAAATCTTTATAATGTTGAGTTAGGCAATGGTGCCTTAGAAATTACACAAAGAGCACTACTCAGAAAAGAGAAATTAAAAACTTGGACTTGACCAAAATTCCTAACTTCTCATCTTTGTAACCTAGTTAAAAGAATGAAGGCAAGCTGCAGTCTGGGAGTAATATTTTCATACCACATATCTGCTAAAGAACTTGCATCTGTAATAAAGAGCTCCCAGAGCCCAATAATAAGAAAATAAGCAAGGTGTACCTGGGTAGCTCAATCAGTTAAGCATCCTATTCTTGATTTTGGCTCAGATCATGATCTCAGGGTTGTGAGATCAAGTCCCACATTGGGTTGCTTGCTGAAGATTCTCTCTCTCCATCTCCCTGTACCCCCCTTTCCCTCCCCTTTGCTCTATGCACCCCCCTCACTTGCCCTCTCACTGTTCTTTTTCTAAAAAAAGAAAAGAAAGAAAGGAAGAAAAGAGAAGAAAAGAAGCAACCTCCCTAAAACTGGGCAAAACACTTGAACAGACACTGTATCAAAGAAGATATATTAATGTCAGATAAGCACATGCAAAGGTGCATGACACAATCAGTAAAAAGGTAATACAATTAAAACCACAACAAGATGCCACTACACAACAATTAGAATGGTTAAAATTAGGAACACTGAGCATAACAAGCATTGAGGAAGACACAGGATGGCTGGACGCCCAGACACCACTGCAATGAGTGGAAAGTGGTACAAGCACATTGGAAAAGAGCTTGACAGTTTCTTTAAAAGTTAAAGACACACCTACCACTTGATCCACTCATTCCTCCCTCCCTCTCTCTCTCTCTTCTTGCAAGAGAAATGAAAACATACGCTTCTGTGAAGATTCAGACATGAATGCTAAAGTAATTTGACTTGTAATAGCCTCCCATCTAGCAGGTGAATGGGCAAGCCACTGTAATATAGCCATACAATGGAACGTTACTCAGCAATAAAGATGAACTATTGATACATGCTCCAACAAGGGTTAATGTAATTGTGTCGAGCAGAAAATAAAACTGAAAAGAGCACATACTGTATAATTCCATTCATAGAAAATTCTAGAAAATGCCAATAATAAGTAGTGACAAAAAGCAAATCTACCACAGTGCATGTTCTGTTCCTTAAGGACTGGAAGGAGAAGGAAAGTATGATGACAGAGGGGCAAGAGGAATCTTCTGGGGTGAAGGATTTACTCGTTATTTTCATTGTGGTACTGATGTCACAGTTGTATTTAAGGCAGAACTTAGAAAGTGGCATACTTAAATATGTACAGTGTATTGTATTGTATTTCATTTATGCCTCGGTTAAAAACAATGAGCACTGCATTGAGGAGGGCCTACAATCAGCTCCTACTGGGTAGCCAACAGCACAGAGCCAAGTCAGACCCGGCAGCCACCACACAGGAGCCATTCTGCGCCTCCCACTGACGATCCCTGTGACTCATATCTTGGGGGGTGGGGGTGGGGGTGGAGAACTGCAGTAAAATTTTTAAGCCGGTAAAACCAAAGCAAGAGAGGCCAGTGAGGGCCAAATTAGCTGTCATACCTTATCTGGAAGGCCATTTGACTCGCTCACCCCTCCCTGACCACCCACTTCCTCCAGCAGATAGCAGAGAAGCCTGGTCTGGGACTAGAAGTCTGGCCTCTCCACCCACTCTGAGAATCTTGCTTTCTTCTTCCTGAAAACTGCAAACCTTTCTCCAAAAAAACACAAAATCATGATAAAAGGCAGCAGTACGGCCTCACACCGGGCTCTAATGGGCAAATTTGTATGAACAAGGGCAAAATGAAGGACAGCAAGTAAAACACTGAATTAAAAGCCACTTAAATTAAGAATTCAATAGCATCCACTTAACTAATAAATAGTATTCCTCTTTGCCATTGATCGACTCAGGATTGTAATGAAGAGTTCCAGGGGCAACAGCAGAATGTCTTAATTCATGGTATAAACGTCACCAACTCTTGGGTTCCTAAGATTGAATGTGTCGGAGAAGAGCAGCATGGAGAGCCCGCAGGAATTAATTCTTGGAACATCCCTGCGGGGTCAGCATTATTATACCCTGCTTCTAGGTGGATTTAATATCTCGAGTGCTGGGCAGGGCGCCGTTTGCCCCGGGGAGGGGGGGCTCCGTAATCATTATTAAGTGATGATGGGGTACAGGGACTGAGCTGGAGCTCACACGAGATCAGCTGTCTTATTTATTTCGAAGTTAAGAGACTGAACAAATGTAGTGTTGTTATTATCATGGTGATGATTATTGCCATAGCGCATAATAACAGCCCAGAGCTGCCAGAGCTGTGTAGGAAAGACAGCACTAAGTCACAGGCTGCAGAGAGCTGTTTTCTCACAAGACAGTGTTTTGCAAAATAAGGGTTCATTGAAGGATGCCTCCTAGGCTTACCCTAGACTCCCACCCAGCAGTTCTGCCCCACTCGCAAACAGACCTGAGCTTCTCACTGCCACTTCTCCTTGGAAAGTAAATGTCAGGTGGCTTCAGTCTGAGCCCAAGGGCCTCCCCAAACACTGCCCTAAGCAGGACATTGTGGTCACGAAAAGGCAGTTTGGGGGTGGGGGGATGGCCGCTCTGAATCTTCTAAATTGGCACAAAGGTCTATTTCCCGCCCCAAATGGGAAAGAATGTTTTGGACCAGTGCAATCTCCAGTTTGATGAGTGGGAGTGAGGCTGAATGACCGGAAGGAAGGTACAGAGGGAACAAAGGTGGTTCTCTCTCAACTTGGGTGCATTTGGGGGGTGTCTGGTCACAGGGTTGGGATTCCCATCCCAGAAAGTCCCACGGGCGTGTGGAAGAGCATGAATGCGGGCAAGAATCTAAGATAGCCTCACAAACGTTTTCCGTGATGGTCTTGGTTCACACCTGAGGAAATCGAAGCTAAGAAGGACAAAATGAGGGGTGCCTGGGTGGCTCAGCGGGTTAAGCCTCTGCCTGTGGCTCAGGTCATGATCCCAGGGTCCTGGGATCAGGCCCCCCATTGGGCTCTCTGCTCAGCAGGGAACCTGCTCCCCCCACCCCCACCTGCTTCTCTGCCTACTTGTGACCTCTGTCTGTCAAACAAATAAGTAAATAAAAGGACAAAATGATCAGCTCAAGACTACCCAGGTGGAGGAGGGCTCCCCGGCTCCATGTCTCAGGGTCCCTTTGGTCACATCATGCTTACAGTCCCTTGGCAGGGTAGTGAGACTGAAAGATGAGACAGCTGAGAGACGACAAGAAATAGGTGTGTCTTAACCATTTACCAGGTCTCTCTACTCTATCTATAGACAGGCCTGATGGGAACTCCTGGGCAAAGACTTAGTGACCTGCCCTCAGAGAGTTGGCCTTCTCCTGAGGAGGTCAGTCCTATTCCCAGGAAACCCTCCAAGAGAAACATCAGGAAGTTTATAAAATAAAATCAAGAATCCCACCGATCCTGTGCAAATGCTAAGAGATGGCTCCAGAAGTGCCTTCTTGAGGGTGTGTCCTACGGAGCTGCATCATACACAGATATTCTGAAATCACCAGCACACACGAGAGCATCATGAAGCCTTTCTTTTCCTCTGGATATGTTCAACAGATGGGGCCTGCTCAGCACACGCCAGCCAACCCAGCCTGCACCAGACCACGCGAGTCTCTCACTGCATACCACGAGCTTTTGTTTCTAGGAATAGCAGCCCGGGCTGGGGGAGTTTCAGGTCCTGCCAAGGCCAAGCCCCCAGAGCACATCTCAGACCGCTCACAAAGCCTGACGGTGCCCCACAGCCAGCATCTGCAGGTGCAGACCCTCCAAGACCAGAGCCTCCGCTGGTCCCCCTGGGAAGCTGTCCACCTGGCCGTTGCCTTTCCAATCCTCCGGTGGCACTGCTGTGACCCCATGCTCCCACTGGAAAGCCTTCTGGGTCCCACAGATGGACCACCTCCACCGGGCCTAGCCCACACTTCCGCCCTGGCCTGGGAACTACCCCAGTGCCCACAGGAGCCCTGTGCTCTGGCCCGACTCCGTCCCTCGCCATCCCACAAACACAGTGCTGAGAGGATGCTTTCCGCCATCTTGCAGTCCTTCCCTTCCTCCATCTTGCTAAATCTTATCTGTTCTTTGGGACTGTCCTCCACGTCCAGACTGCCATAGCTCACATACCCCTCTGCGCCCTGGGTCCCCAGAACCCTTACAAGTGGGGCCCTCACATGCCGCAGCATCACACCATATTCAGCTCTGCACCCGCACCCTCTGAGTCACCAGAGTTAAGGATTGGGAGACTGGAACAGACACAAAGGTAACCTAGCTGCTCCGTCCTTTTTTTCAGGTGAAGGAATAAAGAACCTTCAAAAATGGACTGAATGTGCGCAGCTGAGCTCTGTGGCGGCCTTCAAATGACCCTCCTGCCCTTCCCCACCACCTCCCCCAGCAGAGTCCTGAGGCGGTGAGCAGTGAGGCTGTCTGTGCTCTAGCCACCGAGGAACTATTTCTCTTCAGTCCGGGACTCCTGGGTGACCCAAAAGCTACCAAAAAACTCAGCCAAAAGCAGCAAGGGATATAAGCAGGCAACACGCAAGAGCAAATCCAAGTAAACCAACCTACAAAGAAGCCATCAAAGATATGCAAATTAAACCACCCAAGCCCCGCCCCCCAATGCAAAGTAAGGCAATAAAGTACCATTTTATGCCTATAAATTTGCACAAAACAGAGAATCCATAAATCAAAGGCTGGCAGGACTGTGGGGAATTGAGAACCTCCAGACATGGCTAACGGCATTCAGATACTGGTGCATGGGAGGGAAACATTTAGCAAAGCGTGTTGAGACCCACAGAGATCTTGGTGCCGGATCACCGAGCAATCCCACTGCTGGGATTTCATCCTCCAGGAGAGAACGGGAATCTGCAGCCCCACACTTGCTGAGTCAGCACCGCTTTAGGCCAGCGTGTGGGTGACATCTCTACAGTCAATTAATGAGCCGGTCTTTGTCCCACAGAACATAGCCAGCCCAGCTAACATCAATTACAGTCGCAGGCTGAGCTGTAATCACGGGATGAATCAGACTGAACTGCTCATTGTTTAAAATGACCACAGAATCAAATCACCTGTATGAAGAGAACAGGGATAAATCAGAGAGAAACAAAGGAAGGAGCACTCGCCGCCATGTGGCCTTTCCCACGGCACAGCACTGGGAAGCCACAGCCCCACTCCCCCAGCTGGGCTTGACCAAGGACCTTCCGGGGTCGTCTTCTGAGGGGCTGGGTTCCAGCCGTCAGACACGCCCCTCCTGGTTTCACAGAAGGGGCGGAACAGCTTTTCCATGTGCTGGCAAGCCCGTGCTTCGAGAAGCTGGCTGCTGGGGTTGGGATTAGGGAAGCCAGCGAGGGCTACCACCAAGTCACCATGGCAACAGTCTCCCTGGCATCACCCTCCCCTAACCCGGCCAGCCCCCGCCAACTGGTCTGCTCACGCGGGGACCGTGACTAACTGTTTCTCCGTGCAGCAGACACTCCCCACAGGCTCGTGCCGGCGAGTGAGCCGCCAGGGCGGCCCGGAACCCTCTACCTTCACAGAGGGCTTCACAAACACTCTCCACCTGTTCCCTCAGGTCAGCCCAGCAGCAGAACAAGGAGGAAGGCCGAGGTGCTGAGAATGAGAACCGGAGCAGCCCCTGGGGGAGCTCACAGAGGAACCAGACCCGCCTCTCTCTGGGAGGGACTTGCTTTCCAGGCCTGGTGGTACCACACACTGCTGTGTGACCTGGGTCTCTCACTTAACCTCTCTGATTGAGGGGTCAGGGGAGGTCAAGACCAGAGCCAGAGTTTGTAGGTTTGCAGATTAAACAGACGTATGTAAACATAAAAACGGGTGTCTGACATGGGGCTGCCTGGTTTGCCATGGTTACGACATTGGAAAGCACCTACTGTCTACTCTCTGTCCACCATAAACCCTCCCGGATCACTACAGTTTCCTCAAAGAGAGATTGTTCCACCTCCCCCCAAAGCAGGAGGGGCATGATCTCAAAATAAAGAATAATCCTTTAATTGGATAAATTGAGCTTCATAAAAATTGTCTTTTTTTTCCTCTCGCTTGCTTTCAGACTGGTGAACACTTCAGTGATCACTCATGAGGAACCTGAGGGATGATGTCTGGGGACCTCGAAGGGTCAGTGACTCTAGAGAAAGCACGGCGGACATTGCTGTCCCAGAAATGGACTTGACTTCCCTGTGAGGGACCATTGGCACCAAGAAGCCAATTGTACTATCCTCAGTAGTTCCTCCAGGTTAACCTCTGTTGGGTCCCCTATGTTGGGTCCCCCAATAATGGGTTCATGGTCAAAGGAACAAGACTGATATAAAGCGAAGGTCAAGCAAAGCTTTATTTCACACCAAGCATCAAGAATCAAACCGATTGTCAAACAGACCGGTCGGGGCCGCCCCTTAAAGAGAGGGCAACCTCTCTCTGTTTCACAGACTAGCTTTTAAGGGCAAAGGCCATGTGGCTGGGCCTGGCCACGCACAGGTGGCCAATGAAACTGTAACACACAGAGAAAGCTGCACAGTCATGTTAGGTCACGCATAAGTGACCAATTGAAGTACAATTTACCCTAGTAGATATTTGTACTAGCCTATCACCTTGGTCAGAATCGGTGCCCAAAAGATGTCCAAAGGGAAGGGCCCATACTCCTTGGTAGCTAGGGAGACAGTATGCATGCTTTACTGATTGGATGTCTCCACCTGACCTGTCTGTCTCATCCCTGCATTCAGAATGTCATCTGCAGCTGACCTGACCTGACCCACCCTTGTATCTGGGCTTTGTTACCTGGGACTGGTTTCCTGGACTTGCTTTTAAATAAGTTCTCGGGGGAGGGGGGGCGGGGGACGACACCAGGTCAATTTAAGTTTTACTGCACAAACTACAAAATGGCTGTTCAACCGAGGTGGGGCTGCTCTGGCTAAATAGGCCCTTACACTTCTTCTCTCAGAGGAGTCGGTATCAGTGTAGGAAAGGGCTCTTGGTCCAAAGTGCAGTGCCAACCTGCATCCCACCCCTGCATGGCCTTGAGGTCCTGAGTTGACCTGTGCACTTTGTGAGGGACAGAACTCTGGGGACTCTGGTTCATGGTAAAGCCACGGGAGGCCCTCCAGGGTGAGAAATGGAAACCCACCTCTGACTTGCTGTGAGGGGCAGGAGACCCCAGGCCTCTTCAACATGCAGGGGCTTGAACTTGTGCAGGCACCTGAAAAGTCTGTAAGGCCTATTCAAACAGATTCCTAGACCCGGCTCAGGAATTTCTGATCCATGTTCCTGGGGCAGGACCCAAGAACTTGGATCCCCAACAATCCCCCAGCAAGTTGATGCTGACGCTTCTGGTCTGAAGCCCCATTTCGAGAACCGACTTCAAACTGGTCCTTCCTAGAAGCTCCTGGACCTACCACAAGGCATCTAGAAGGCAGGGGTGGGGCCAGAAAGGGGCAGTGGGCTGTGACCAAAAGAAGAGGTTGAAGCCAGGGTAAGGGAGAGCCAATGCAAATGTGGAAGTCTGGCAGAAGCTTGACAGTTCCCCAGGCTACAGAGTTTCTCCGCAGGGTGCCTGTAATCCCCATTCACAAAGGGGAAGTGTAATTTACAACTGTGTCAGTAAACACTGAGAGGCATCCTGGTGGGAGCCTGCCTCCCACAGCCTTAAAGGGCTGGCTAGAGGCACATTGCTGGGGGGCACAGAGAGGGGCGGATACCTCCTGTCTCCCCCAGCTAAACAGCCCATCCACTCCTAGGCCAGGCCACCCAGCTGGGTGCAGCTGCCCTGAACCAGAGAGGCTGGGGAGCCCACGTTTCCATTCTCAACTCCTCCCTGTCTTTGCTCATCTGCTGGGCTCCACTATGCTCAGAATCTCAATCCTGTCTGAGTGGAACTTGCACAGTTTCTTCTTGCCCAGCGTCAATGCCAAACCCGAGTTATGGTCCCTGCACTAGGAATGAGGAGGTCTGCAGGCCCAGTTCAAGTCCCGCGCCTGACACTGTATATGGCCCGGCCAAGTCCCTTACGACGTCTCTGAATCTCCATCTGTCAAAGGGGCATATTGATTATTACCTGACTTGACAAGGAAGAAACTCGATATGCGTGCGTGTTAAAAAAAAAAGTAGACATACAACACAATACAAGGCATTCCATAAGGCCAATGAAGACTAACACTCTCCACCAAACTTTAGGCAGGCTCCTCTTGACTATGCCTTGACCTTGGTCCTGTCTGTGCTGGGCCCATGCAGGCCAGTTTTAGCAAGACTCCTGCTAATTCAGTTGAGCTAAAATCCTCCTACCCTGAAGTCTCCTCTTAGTCATTTTCTATCCACTGGCCCCTCCCAGGCTCCTTGGGTATCAATCCCCATGTTTTCTTGTTGTATTTGGCCTTGAGCTTGGTCCCATGCTGAAGTCTCTTTCCCTGATGGCACGTTTCTGAATCCAATCTGTCTTTACTCCCATAACTAGTGGCTGACTACGGTTCCATTGGAAAATAGTAGGTTCCTAGAACTTTAACGCCAGAATGCTTGAGTGCAAATCCCTGCTCATCTGTGATTATCACTTCATGGGGGCCAGTCATTCTCTGAGACAGGGTTTGCTCATCTCTAGAGCAGTAGGTGTGATGAACTGTTCCCGATATGTGGACCAAATGAGTGCAGCAGGGGAAGCACACGACCCAGTGCTGGCCTGTGGTTGGGAGCATGATAAAGGACCACCGTTTTCCCTCTGATCTCATTTCAGATAAAACTGACCACGGAAAGGCATGGCCTTACTTCTGCAGCTGTCCTGACAAACAGACACCTTTTAACTCTCATCCCACCGACATCAGACAAACCGCCCATGAGGGGTGCTTCCAAAATCCCCTATTCCTCAAAAGGACCGGGATCGGGAGAATAAGAGAAGAGACTGAGAAACTGGCCCACACTGGAATGAGGGACAACCTGGGATTCTGAACTAGGCCCTGCTGCCTAGAGTGTATGATTGAGACTTTTAGCAAAACTTGCTTAAGGACCTGAGAATGAGAGCAAGAGTGTGTCCGTGCTAATGTCCCGATCTTCTGGCTGTGATGTGGTTCTGCAGGAGAATGTCCTTGTGTGCAGGAAGAACACACTAGAATGTTCTAGGGTGATGGGGCAGCAGGTTGGCACCTTACTCTCAAATGGTTTAGGGAAGAAGGAGGTGGTTTGTGCTGTACTGTAATGTTTTTGTAAATTTGAGATTATTTTAAACCAAGAAAATTATCCCCCCAGCCCCAAAATAAAAATGAAATAAAGAAAGGTTTGTGTGCTGATGCTCTGAAAGCTTTAACTGGTCTGGTGGAAGTAGGACTCACTAACGTGCAGGCCTTCCCATCTCAGGACACATGCTCTTCCCGCTGAGCCCCGGCAGGGCAGAGGTCATCCAGGAAGCACTTTATAAGTACTCCGGAAAGCATCTTGGGTTCTAGCGCCCACCCGGCCTTTAACCACAGGAAGCCCCTTTCCTTCTCAGCACATTGGTCTCTTCATCTGTAGAATGAGCAGGTGGGGCAGGAACCTGAGGTCCTTAACCAGGCAGGGCGCTGTCACAGCTGACATGTTTGAAGTGGGGTCGGGAGAGGACGTGGCAAAGCATCCATGGTCCCACACAGCCAAGACTTGCCCTGCATGCAAGCACCGCCCAGCAACCAGACTTGGTTTTGCTCGCCATTTTAGTAGGTATTATTTACCATTTGAAAAGAAACCTCATCCCAAGAGCAAGGCTGCTGTCCGTGACCAAAATGCCCACCCAAGCCAAGCATGTGACTTCATACAGGGCAAGCTTCCGACTCCTTCCCAGATCTTCACTGTGTCTCTCCCTGCCTGAGCACTGACTTAGTGAAACAGGCAGTTTCATTGCAAGTTACTCTTATTTCTCTTCTACGTTATCATTAGTGTTACAGAACGGATTTTTAAAAATCTTACGCATAGGTGGGTTCATACGTATTCATGAGTTTCGTTCAGACTGTGAGATGTTTGTTATCTTGTGTGGCATGGACCAACCCTGGTGGAGGCCTACCATCCCCTCTAGCGGGCTCCACCTCATTCTGTTAAAGGGCTTGTACCCATAGACATTTACATTTTGTGAGATTATCCATTTTTCACTCTTGCAAATAAGCCCACAGTGAATATCTTGGCACCTGCCTCTTTGGTACATGATTAGTTTCTAAAGTAGGTCAAATGAGATCAATGTGCAAGGTCATTTCCTTCTGGCCATGCCCCTTCACTGTTAATCAGCTACTCCCCTCTGCAGCACAGACACCACAGGACGGGAACACGTCTCTTTTCCTTTTCTCGCCCACACGTTTCACTATCGACAACTGACCAGTCCCTGGAGACAATTCACCCAACATTAGAGAAGGCACATGCTCACTGCTTGACAGCAAGGCCACCAACACCGATCAGTAGGGATACCACGTGGCCAGGCACAACACGCTCTGTGGTAATTTATACCATTCGGAATGCATTTGGTTCTGACAGCCAACTTTTTGCAGTTGGGTCTTCATGTTTATCAATATGGTAACCCAGCCCAGAGGGACAAAGGAATCCAAATTCTCCCTCCCACTCCCACTCCCACTCACATCAGTTTCTCTCCAAGGCTCGTTGGAGCCTGCCCGTCTGTGGTTCGCAGGAGGAAATCTTTTAGATTTCCAGCTTCTGAATGTTTCTATCTTATGCGTGAGAAATGTGAGCACTTTCCCCAGGCCTGCACTCAAGACACAGCCCCTTCTGCAGCTGGACACAGCATCTGGCCGATGGTTTTCCATAGGGGGATGGGTGAGGGCACACTTGAAGTGAAATGTTGGGAAATAACAAGCCACATGCTTGTTGCACGCGTTGACCGGCCAAATCCAACAGGACACTGGCATAACTACAAGCACTTTGTTGATGTATTCATTTTGTTGAACTCGGCTTCATCCATGTGTTACTTTATTCACATGTATCTAGATCTAGATCTAGAAGCCCAAAAGAAAATTTTGCCCTGGACACTTGCTAAAAACAGAAAGACAGGCTTGATTCAAGCTACTGTGGTGTGGGAAAAAGACCTCAGGATAAAACTGAACACAAGTCCCAATTCAACAAAGACAACAGGGGATGTGTAGTCAAGGAACACAGCAAGGTGGCCAGTGGGTGGAAATTACTAAGAGAACTTGCTTACATATCAAGGGTAAGGGGATTCCTGCTAAAGACACACCAAGGACTTAGACCCCAAGGGTGGGGATGAGGAATTTGATCGGATATCAAGGCTCTGAAGGATTCTTTATTAAAACTGGGCTGGGCAAACCAAGGTTGAAGGCTAGTGGAGAAGAGGCTCAGAGGAGCCTGACTGAAGCCTGGTCAAGGAGGGGTCCTTGTAGGTATGGCTATAGCTTTAGATAAACATATGGATGTAAAAGTAGATATTGACATACATATAAATATACATACACATATAATCGGGCACCATGTTGGAAGCTGAGGGTGAAGTGGTGCGGGAGAAAATGGCCCTGTGTGGAAAGAGCACAGCATGAGGAACTTCTCCACACTGGGTACTAAGACAGTGTGAATAGACCAGAAGCATCGTGCCATGATCAAAGCACGAAAACCACAACAAAGATGTTCAAATCTCAAATTACAAGGCAACCAAAAGTATGGGGATAGCCAGGAACACATCTAAAGGCTTTCAGGAGACTCCCAGGAGCTGACGGAAGGAAGCCCACAGACTAAAGGTAGAAGTCACCTTAACGGGTAGATGATTCTGGCAATGTTTTATTCTTAGAGTCATTTCCTTCTGAGCCTGTGTCCTGGAGGTTCACTAGACTGTTCTGAAGCTCGTGAGGAAAGACCATCTGTTGTCCCAATTATTTCACAATTGTCTCCAGAGCTGATGGCCCCCAGGGCTCAGACCTGCCCCCTCCCCTTACTAGTTGGGTAGCTGGGGAGAGATTCTTAGAAAGAACTCTCAGCTATTCCTATGACCCCAGCCCCTTTGTCCACAGTGGCAAGAAGAATCACCTTGGTTGTCGTGGAGAAGAGGCCAAGTTGGACCAAACTCCTTAGTAACAGCCTCCACCTGAACATATTTCAAAGAAACGTACCCAGATGCTTTAAAACAATCTGTGAAGAAAAACTTTTATATAACCAAAGAACAGTGAAACAAATTTACGCATAGTTTGTAATAACTGCCCATGATATAGTATTTAGTAAAAACAACCAAGCAAACCAAACCAAACAAGACACATACACAGTATTGACAGTCTTACCTCCTATATATAGAAAAGACATTAGAAAGTATCTGGCAAGGTCCATTTAAGAGGGTGTTAGATGTTCATGCTTTGTGTCAGCCACCCTGACAATACCCCAAATATATTTTATAGCAAAAATTAAGAGAACATAGCCATGTTCGGCAGCAGGATTTAGAAATCAAACAGGTAGTGAGAAGGGCTGATGCTGTGGGTCTGGGAAACATGGGAACCTGCAGCACAAAGAGGCAACCAGAAGTCCAGCCTCTGGGGTATCAAACTCTCACAGCAGGCAAAGGGCCAGAGCCATTGCCTGAAACCAGGGGTAGGTGTCCATCTGCTGATCATAGGAAGCAGCTCATTCAAACTGCTTCTGGCCACTCTCTGCGGCTACACTCCATGAAACCAAGTACCTTGGGAAACTGGAGAACTCAGAAACAGCCTCACACTAGTATCCGAGCGTGACTGGATCTGCAATATTCCCACCATAAAAGCAAGTGGGAACCATGTGAGGTCCGTAGAGGACCAGATACTGCCCCAAAGGCCCTAAAGAAGTGGGCAGAGGCAAACACGAAGTCACCATACGGAGAAGAGTGAGCACTGGGCAGAGGAAGAAAGGCAGCCTGGTACTTAGAAGAGACTGCAAAGAACGTTTGCAAAGCAAACGAAGGAGAGGACATGAAGAAAGACAGCCAGCAAAGTCCACAATTGGAAGAGGAATGGACCCAAGAAGAAACAAATATGATAGAAAAATCTAGAAAAAACAAATGTAAAGCATCTTCCCTCAGTATCCACAAAGACAGAACGACCACTGTAAAAAGAAAAAGAATTACCAAACAGTAACATAGAAACAAAATAGAAATAGCTCTATATGAAAAAGCATTAAATCCTGAAAATTAAAAGTAGGGTCACAAAGGTAAAATGTAATAAATTGTAAAATCTGTACTGGTCATTATGACAATATAAATTAGTGAATTATAAGATAACGTTAGGGTATTTATCTAGAATGAAACATGGAGGGATGGAGATTTTAAAAACTATAAAAGGTAATTAAGAGATCCAGACAGTAGAAGGATAGGGTCCAACGTGTCTTAGAGACATCCCCAAAGGGTCAAATGGAAGGCGTAGTGAAAAACAATGTTCTGGAGTTACTGGATTAAGAAAGGTTTTTTTAGGACAATAAAAAGTCATGAACAGGAGGCACAAAAGTAAATGCATACCTGGACACAAAGTAGAACAGCAGAGAGTGTGAAAAACAAAGGGAAAATCTTTTTTTTTTTTTTTTTTGAGAGAGAGAGAGAGGGAGACCACACATGAGCAGGGGGAGAGGCAGAGGCAGAGGGAGAGAATCTCAAGCAGACTCCATGCTGAGTGCGGAACCCACTGCGGGGCTGGATCCCAGGACCCTGATGGGATAATAACCTGAGCTGAAGGCAGATGTTTAACTGCCTGAGCCATCCAGGGGCCCCAAGATTGTATTTTTTTTTTTTTTTAAAGGAAAGGGTAGCCTCTTAAAAATAAAAGGTTACCCAATCGACAGCTTTTGAATCAGGAGAGGAGAAAAAGTAAATAGCAGAAATGTGATGAGTCTAGCAGGAGGGAGAGAAAACAAATAAAAAAAAGTCATAAACAAACAAACACTATGAAAAACCAGGTTAAAAGAAATGTCTATACCACTAATCCAAAAAATAAAACTGGATTGAAATCCACCCAGTGAAAGAAAGACATATCCTCATCCTGGGTAAAAAAGAAAGAAAAAAAAAAATCCTGCTAAATAGTGTTACAAAGACATTCAAAAGTAATTCAAAGAGATGGAAGAGAAGGTGATAGAAAAAGACAGTCCAGGCAAGTCTTAAGGGTAAGAGAGAGCAGATCTCACACTATTAGTGTCTAATCAAAAAGAGAGGGACAGAGGGGTAAATATAAATGAGGTTTTAAAAAAATAAGTTAAAAGCTCACCTCAAGAAGTTAGTAAAACAACAACATATTAAACACAAAGAAAGTAAAAGAGCTGTGGGGAGCCTGGGTGGTTCAGTCAGTGTCCAACTAGGTTTCAGCTCAGGTCAGGATCTCAGGGTCTTGAGATCAAGCCCCCTGTGGAGCCCCTCCTCCTGGCTCTGGGCTCAGCTGCCCCCTCTCCCAGCTCACACAGGCATGTCCAATCTCTCTCTCTCTCTCTCTCCCTCCCTCTCTTAAATAAATAAATCTTAAAAAAAAAAAAAAGTAAAAGAGCTGAAATAATAGAGCTAAGAGCATATTAATGAAAGAGGAAATTTAATTATCAAAAGATAAAGCTAGTTCTTTGGAAGACAAATCCTTAGCAAGAGAAGGACAAGTGGTAAGACCAGAAAAAACAAACAAACAAATGAAAACAAAAACCAAAAACCTGGTAATATGATTTAAATGGAGATGTCTTGACAAAAACAGTAGACTTTTCCTAAATCAAAAGAGAAAGGATTAACTGAGTTAGAAAAACACAAGCGATTTTCATTAAAAATATGTAAATGATCACTACTGATTCAAGAAGTAGAAAGCCTACATACACTAATAACCCCAATAGAAACTCAACTGATGTTTAGAAATCTACACCTCCCTCCCCAAGGGCACGGGCTAAGAAAGTTTTGTAGGCAAGTTACGCCAAATCCCTATGGAATAGCTAATCTCCATCCAGAGTAAACTGTTTCAGAGAACAGAGTAAGAGGGATAACTAGCAAGATGATTTTATAAGGTGAGCACAACCTTAATAAACTACAGGATAGTAAAATCAAAGAAAATTATAGACCAGTCTCACTCATGACAAGACATACCAAAAAATCCCATTTTAAACAGTCTCAAATCAAATTCTGCCATGTACAAAAATTACATCAGAATCAACTACAGTTTATCTTAGAAATGTAAGAAAGTATGTCCTCAGAAAATGTATTAATATGCCAAATTATGAGCTTAAAGAGGAAAAAATATATGATCAACTTAGTAAATGCTGAAGAAAAAGCATTTGACAAAATTCCAGACCTATGCATGATAACTTAGCTAACTAGGAATAGAAAAGAATTTCCTAATTTGATGAAGATACATATTAAAAACAAAATGGCAAACATATCTAACTGTGAAATTGTAGATGTATTTTCATTAAAGTCAGGGCGCTAACAGAAACACCACTATCACCTGCGCTATTCATCCCTGATTTCAAAGTCCTATCCAGTGCAAAAGACAAGAAAAGCAAAAGTATAAGCATTGAAAAGAGACAGAATTGCCACTCTTTGAGATGGTATCACTGTTCCCAATGCACCTAAAACCAAAATAATAAAGTCACTCGGCAAGATGACCGGAAGGGCATAAAAGAGAATCTGATCAAATGGAAAGGTACGTACCCGGGTCGTAGATGACAAGAGTCAACATGGTGAGGCTAACTTTCCCCCAAATCCATTTGGAAACCAATACGTCTTCAATCAAAATGCCATGAAGTTTACCACTTCATACCTACTACTTCTTATTACCTAAGAATGTGAAATGGTGCACTTTGGGAAACAGTCTGGTAGCTTCTCAAAAAGTTAAACATAGCGCTCTTACCTATGTTAAAAAGGTGACCCTCTGATCCAGTCATTTCACTCCTAGGTATATACCGGAAGAAATAAGAATGTGTCAACCCAAAAACTTGCACACAGATGTTCACAGCAGGGTTATTCATAAGAACCAAAAAGACAATTGAGCCAAAAAGAATTAGCAATCTCAGAAAGAAATTCACAAATAGACGTCAAGTTAGTATATGCCAACCTTGACACGTGGTGAATTAGTAGGCATAGGGCAGACCCTTCAATCAGTTTACCCATAAATGGAAAAAAATTAGATTGTTACCCTAGAAAGTTTAAGAGAACAAGGAAATTCCATTTCACATTCAAAGTACTAAAAATTCTAGAAGAGTTGTTATCTTTTAGGAGGAAGGGGAAAGAATTGAACATTGAAAAGGGTAGGAGGGTCCAATGGTATCTACATTTTATTTCACAAGGAAAGAATCCAAATCAATATGAAATGCTAAGATTGTTTAATGATGGCTCATGGTTTATAATAAAATAGTATCGTAATATAGTATAGTATAGTAAATAGTATAGTAATTACTATAGTAATAATAACAAAATGTACAGAATTTCTCTGTACATTTCTACACATTTGAAATAATCTCTACTTTTTAAACGTCCTTGCAAATATTACCAGGACATATGCCAAACTATTAAGAGTGTTTTTTCTCAGAGTAGTGAAAATGTGGGTGATTTGCTCCTTGTTTCTGATCTTCTATGTTTTCCTTCCTCCCTTCCTTCCCTCCTTTCTTCTGACGATAAGCAGGTGGTATTTGCTAAGAAGGGAGAACATTCAGACTATCTACAAGGGAAATAATCCACTTTGTCACTGCTATCCTGCTAAGAAACTCTCATTGTAACTTAAATAAAAGGATAATTTCTGTAAACTTCATAGCTTCTTCTACTTCTCATGCAACTTCCATTCATCTGTGTTGTGACAAGTATATGAAGCCAAGAGGCAAAGACTCATGATAAGTTGTTTGTTCTAGTTACACCTGGTTATTAGTGATGGAGCTGAACCAAGAACTAGTGTTTTAGGACACATAATCTCATACTGCTTTGGCTATACCAAACTACTGCCTCTTAACAACCCAAATTGGCCCTTGGAATAGATGTACACAGCTACTTCCAGCTTCCAAATAGTTACGCTCTAGGGTGCATTTGTTAAATCAGGTATTTTGAATTCGAACCCTATTTTCTCACCAAAACAGCATTATGCTAACCAAATCAAGTTCCCAAAAGCCACCATCTCCACCCTGACATCTCCTGTCATCTCTACCGGGATGATTCTCCAGGCATCCCAAATTCTGCATTCCCAAAACTAATTTTGCCCAAGCTTTCCCAGTCTCCCCTACTGTGATGAGTGTGCCTTGGTCCGCACAGGATCCCCATCCAGAAACTTTTGCAAGTTCTCCCCGTCTCGACCTGCTCCTTCCTCTGCCACCACGTAACCACACTTGCTTGCCACTGCTGGAGTCTAAACCTTCACCAGATTCTGGTGAGTGTGCCTCTAAGGTATATCTCAGTTCCATCCACTTGTCCTGGTTCTCCTTTCCCTAATGTGCTCCAGGCCACCATCCTCTCCCCCGAACTTGGTCACTCATAGGACTCTTGGCAAGAAGGCAAAGAGCAGTCTGGTCCGCCAGGGAGGGCCCGGGCTCTACTATTTGGGGTGGTTGTTTGTTTGTTTGTTTGTTTGTTTTAAGATTTATTTATTTGTTTGACAGACAGAGATCATAAGTAGGCGGTGGTGGGGGGAAGCAGGCTCCCCGCCAAGCAGAAAGCACAATGTAGGGCTCAATCCCAGGACCCCGAGATCATGACCTGAGCCGAAGGCAGAGGCTTAACCCACTGAGTCACCCAGGTGACCCTGGGGTGCTTGTGAGGTCAGTGGGCATCCGCTCTTGTCCCAGCTGAAGAGCTCCTTGCAAAAGTGCCCTCAGCAGCCCCCACCTGGCACACACACCAAGGCTATCCATTTACTGACCTTTCCCTTCACAGAGCCTTCCTCTTGGGTCCTTGTCATTTCCCACTTGAAGCCAGAGTTATTCTTCCTAATTATTGGAATGACTTATTCCACGGAAGAGCCACAAGTGAGCAAAACAGTGACTTAATTAAAAGAAAGTTTCAATCTCTAGCAATGGGAAACGAATTGATTAATGCATACCAAGCCAGCCCTAACTAAACGGGTAGAGAGCTGATGTAAGTCTACGGCCATACCACCCTGAACGCGCCCGATCTCATCTGATCTCGGAAGCTAAGCAGGGTCGGGTCTGGTTAGTACTTGGATGGGAGAGCTTATGTAAATAAACCCTGCAAAAATATAAATGACTGCTCATGGCCAGCACCCCAGCATTCCACCTATCCCTACGATTTTGTAGAAGATAGCAGACTACTCGTTGGGATGGTTCCCCTCTGTAGAGCCTGGTGTTATTGCACTACTGTCCAGAGCTTTGGGACGTGCATCCAGGGGGTACTTTTGAGCATGTGGATCATGCATTTCACTGAGTTCCCTGCAGGGAGGGTACACGGCGCTTGGTCTCCAAGCCCAGCAGAACAGGATGCCTGACACAGAGCTTGTGAAAAGGAACCCAGTCCAAATCCCAAACTCAGAGACCTAAAAGGTAGAGCCCAGGAAGGTCATTCCACTTGCCAAGATGACACAGTTTGCCTTTGGTGGAGCTGGGATCGCCTGAGGTCTCCTGACCCTCAGTCCACACTATTCTGTGCATTCAAAGGGAAAAACGTGTATTTCATATTGCAGCTTTCAGTGACTGAACTGCTCACGTCACCATCTTCCCAGAAGCAGACACACGGCGCAGAGTAGTGCTATGGGACACCTTGGTACGAGCCTCAGCTTGCCCCCTTCAGCCCCTGATGATCATGATTTAAAATCAATGGGAAAACGAAGCCCTTTAAATTCCCGTCATCGGCTAAGCAGCTTTATGGGAAGAACATCAGGTGACAGGGACCCACGAACTACAGACCTGTTTTCTCTCTGCAGAGGCAGGTCTGATCTTGCAGATTTGCTTCTGGAAACATCTTGGGCCTGGGGTCCTGACAATGGACTCAGGATAAGGAAGAACGAGGAGAGAAGGACAGATGGAATTTGAGGACATGGAAGGGGACAAGGCACATGACAAGAACCCAAGAGCTGCACGAGGCACAAGACCCCTGGGACAAGAAAATGACCTCAGATGTAAGAAACCGGAGATGACCTCCAGAATTCTCATTGTAGAAATTCTTCCTGTGCCTCAACCCTTGTCATCCCTGCTCTTACCTTCTTGTTTCTGGCTATGCAAGTGGCCATAAGAGGGCTGCACACGTGTTCCAAGATTACTCTAAGCTTTTCTGTCCCCAGCGAAAGTGCAAAATAAATAGCTATTCTCCGTGCATCCTGAGAATTTGAAATTCACAGCTATGCCGAGGACAGCTCGGGCTCCGGATAAGCTGTTTCACAAGGTGCGGCGTGCATGGAGTACGGCTGCGTAACGAAGTACCACGCAGGCCGGGGAGGACACACCTGAATTTGGGCAATGGGCACTTGGGGTCGTCCCTGCTTCCTGGTAACTTTTGAGTTTCCTTCAGTAGAAATCAGACAGCATGGGGTGCCTGGGTGGCTCAGTGGGTTAAAGCCTCTGCCTTCAGCTCAGGTCGTGATCCCAGGGTCCTGGATCGAACCCCATATCGGGCTCTCTGCTCAGCGGGGAGCCTGCTTCCTCCTCTCTCTCTGCCTGCCTCTCTGCCTACTTGTGAGCTCTCTCTCTGTCAAATAAATAAATAAAATCTTTAAAAAAAAAAAAGAAAGAAAGAAAGAAAGAAAGAAATCAGACAGCATCCCCCCCAGTGTGAAATTTGGAGACAGACCTCTTAGGTTTATAATCAACAACAGAGTTCTAGAACTCATAATTTATAGCCACAAAAAGAGCACACACATTTAAAAAAAATTTTTTTTTTCAAAAATGTATTATTAAATCAACCTCCCTTCTACCAGGTGGTACATCCTCTTTCGGGGCACTGGGAGCCCAGGGGAGCAGGCGGGGGGGGGGGTTGGTGGTGAGGAGAGGAATATGGGTTCAGACATGAAGATGGCTGTCGAAAACAAGTGACTGCGGTGGCTCCCTGTGACAGATTATTTCCAAAGACGCCACAACAATCTCTTATCAGGAGGTGGGTGATACTAACCTTCCCCTTACTCTGGACTGGCCATGTGACTGGTTTTGACAGACAGGATATGGAGGAAGTGACCTGGGCTTGTCATGACCTTGTAGTTTCCATGTTCCCAGAGGCAGGTTCCAGCCACATGAAGAAGTCAGGCTGTTCTCCTACAGAGAGAGGCCACAGCAGGGAGAGGTCTTGGGGAAGGCGGAGCCATGAGACAATCAAGCTGCGTGGAGAAGACTCAAGCTTCCAACCAAGAGCCAAGGCCCCTTTGACAACGGAGTGCTGCCATCTTGAACCTCCAGCCCAGCTGAGTGACCCAAATGGAAGAAAGTCAAGCTTCCTCCAGTGAGCCCTGCCCAAATTCCTGACCCACATGACCGTGAGGAAAGGGTGGCTTCAAGCCCCCATATCTGGGGATGGTCTGCTATGTATCCATAGGTCACTGAAACATCACCAGCTACTCTCCTCTCTCAGCCAGTCCCTTACAGGCTACTCCCTGAGGGACTGTAATGAGTTTGGGTTGGGTTTTTTTGTTTGTTTGTTTTTTGTGTGTTTGTTTCTGTTTCCTTGTTTTGCTTTGTCTTGTAAATTCATCAGCTGGAGCATCTTGTCGGGACCGTGGAAATTGACTTGAGACCCACAGGGCCCTTCAACCTGCCCGGAGGGGAACGGCTGGCCGGCACCTTATCACCCGTGTGCCACACATGTTCACGGGGAAGAGGTCCATGGTACTGACCCATCCCAGGGTCCAGAGGGAGCCCCACAGAGCTGGCGTCCCTGCCCATCCCCTCGCCTCAAACACAGACCACTGTTTCTTCTGGGAGAGAGGTGTCCCTGCGTCCATGGTGGGGAGGAAAGTGCCCTAGAAGGAAATCCCACGAGCCTTGGTCCCTCTCCAGTCCTTAAGGACAAGTTGGCAGATCTGCCCACCTGCAAGTGGTGGGCTCCCTGCCTCCCACAGTCATTTCATGGTCAACATGGCAAAAAAAAAAAAAAAAAAAAAAAAAAGGAAAGGAAAAAGAGACGGTACTGACTGATTGGGCAGAAAGCTTCAGGTGGGGCTGGCGTCCCCTCGCATTTGGCTGCGGGCAGATCCTGCAAGACGCAGCAGCTTTTTATCACCAGGGAATTGTGTCCAAACTCCACTGGGGAAAAAAGCAGCTAAATATAATGAAGACAAAGGACCATACGGGGCCTGGAGTGGTTCCGTCTTCTGGCACCAGAACCGTCTGACTTTTGCAGTGGGTAATGGGGAGTAGGGGGGCAGGGGCAAGTTCCCCCCAATGACCTACACTTGGCTGCTGCTAAAATGAAGACACTGTCAGTCCTGAGCCTTGGACAGCTTCCCCAGTGCAGCTTCATGGGCAGACACCGCACCAACACCGGGATGGGGAGCACTGGCCATGCAAATGTTGACCTAGGGCCATGATCCCAGAAGTCAGGAGGAGGGAGAAATGAACTCTTAGAGGGGAAGTGATCGCTCTGCCTCTGCACAGAGTTTGCCTGGACACCCTCCCCTAACACGCAGAGCTTTGAAGAAAGGAAACACAGGGCCACGAGGCAGTGGCTAGGGACAAAGCCAGGACTGCAGATCAACAGACATGAGCCATGCAAGAAGGGCCGGCAGAGAGGGGATATCAGCTATGATACGCGATAACGATCACGCTCCAAAACTGTTTATCCAAAACCTGCTGTGTGCAGGCATGGTGCTAGGCACTGGGAATAGGGTGGTAAGCAGGACACATGTGGTCCTTCCCCAAGGAGCCCACATAAGTACAGTGTACCTCCTGAAGACTCCTGGGGCTGGCTGGGGTCAGAGAAGAAGGTCTGGGCAGGAAAGGCACAGGGGAGGTCAGAGAAAGTGGCAACACAGGGCAGCATGGCCCCAAGAGGTTCACCCGCAGACCCGCCTTGCTCTCCTTCTGGAATCCTGTAGCTTCTTAGTGCCTTTCCAACCAGCATGAACTGGATTCTGGTGATATTCTCATTTGCTTTATTTTGTTTTTTAAGAAAGACTTTATTTATTTATTTGTCAGAGAGAGAGAGAGAGCACAAGCAAGGGGAGTGACTGGTAGAGGGAGAAGTAGACTCCCCCGCTGAGCGGGAAGCCTGACGCAGGACTCAATCCCAGGATCCCGGGATCATGACCTGAGCCGAAGGCAGATGCTTAACCTACTGAGCAACCCAGGTGCCCCTTCTCATTTGTTTTAAAATGTTGCTTCCATGAAAACAACAACCTGTTCAAAAGCATTGTATGACCATCCACCACCTACAGAACAAACACCACAACATTTTGGCTTGTCTTCTCACACCCTACATAGTCTGCTCCAATCCATCAGAACACACCTGGAACAAAAGGTCCCCACAAAGGGACCCCTCCCCGAATCCCTGTTCATGGTCACCTGCACAACCCCATGACTTGCTTCACCCCGAACTCTGACCATACTTGCTAATACATTTAGGAATGTCTCCACTTCCCTATATGAACTGTAAATACAAGGGTCTATGTATTCATATGGTTATGCATACTTGGGCCGGCAGTCCCAGTGCAGAAAGATATGAGAAACCTAGAAAAGGCCCCAGGTCCAACCAACACCCAACCCCCAGATGGTCTGAAACTCTCTAGCAGCTGTTATTCGTTGATTTAAGCCTTAGCTTACCAGGCAATTTTTTTTTAAAAGATTTTATTTTTTAAGTAATTGCTACATCCAATGTGGGGCTCAAATTCACAATCCCGAGATCAAGAGTGCCATGCTCCACCCACTGAGCCAGCCAGGCTTACTAGGCAATTTTTTTAAATTAAAGATTCTTAGTGTTGCCACCCAGCGATTCCAATCGCACATACATAGCTAACAGAAATGTGAACGATCACTCACCAGAAGTTATGTACAAGAATGATCATGGCCGCCCTGGGTCAAACAGTCCCAACCTAGAAATTAATTAAATGCCCATCTGCAGTAAAATGGGTGAATTATGTTACTTTCACATAACGAAATGCAATACAGAACCAAGAATACACAAACTACAGCTACTCACAGCAATGTGGATGAATTCCCAAGCATAATATCGAGTGAAATAAGGCGGACACAAAAGAACAGGGCTACAGGATTCCATTTGTATGAAGTTCAAAAATGGCCAAGACTAAGCTATGATGTTAAAAGGACAATCGTTACCCTTGGGCTCATGATAATGCCTGGAAGTTGGTTTCTGGAACACTGACCATGTCCTATGTCACGATCTAGATGCTGGGTTCATGAGTATATCGCTGTGTGAAAACTGATTGAACCATACACCTAGAATGTCTCATTTTTTCTATGTATGTAGTATTTTTTTTTTTAAAGATTTTATTTATTTATTTGACAGACAGAGATCACAAGTAGGCAGAGGGGCAAGCAGAGAGAGAGAGGGGAGGAAGCAGGCTCCCTGCTGAGCAGAGAGTCTGATGTGGGACTCCATCCCAGGACCCTGGGATTATGATCTGAATCGAAGGCAGAGGCTTTAACCCACTGAACCACCCAGGTGTCCCTATGTATGTATTATTTCAATAAAAAGTTTACCTTAAAAAAGGAAAAAGAAAAAAAAACAATATTGATGAGGGTACATGGAAGCTGACTCTTATATTGGAGGAGGCAAATTAGCATAGCATTAAGGAAAAGAATCTGGCAATGTGTATCAAAACCTTTAAAAACTGCATATCCTTTGACCTAGTAGTTCCATCTCTAGAAATTTACCTTCAGGAAATGAGTGTGCAGTGGTAACTGTCACAGAATTATTTGTAAAAGAGAAAACATGAAAATAACCTAAATGATGAACACATATATACTAGCAGGTGCTAAAATACCTTTTATAAAATACTTAATGAAAGGAATTCAGGAGCTTTTAATTTCTTCTCTCTACTTTATATTTTCCCCCCAAATTTCCTACAGTGTAGCACATGAGAATACCCATGAAGAAATTAAAAACTTAATTCGGCATTCATTCGAAAAGTATTTACTTAAATCTTCCATTGCCAGACACTGTGGATACTAATGAACACAGTTTTAGGGCTTGCTTTCAAGAATTTTAGCCTAGTGAGACCTGAAGGTGAGTCTAAATGATTCACAGCTGATGCAACCGGAAGAATGACCAATCTGAAGTCAACATACACGAGTTCAATCTCAGTTCCACCATTTACCTTTGTTTTTTTCCCCCAGCTCTAGTTTTTTGGTTTTTTTTTTTTTTTTTCCCCACCACCTTGGTAGGTGAGGTCCTCTCTCTATTCACCAGCTCTTTCCATCTGTAAAATGAGTAAAATGAGGGATCTCCTGATTAGCTCACCTTGATGTATTCAGCTGCAAGGGAGACTCCACTGAGTACGCTCTGAACATGAAGGCTGTAAATATCACCATCAGGTTACCCTTTGTGTCATGAACAAAAAGGGCACACATGCTCTCTAGTTCTACTAAGAGACATTATGCCCCTCAGCCATCCTCCTGCCTCCAGCTTACCCATTCCTGCCCTAAGCCTTGCTCCTGGTGCCAACATTCATGATAGAGTGACTACTGGTTAAAACAGAGGGAAGTGCTTTTTATTTATTTACTTATTTATTTATTTAAGGGTTTTATTTATTTATTTGACAGAGATCACAAGTAGGCAGAGAGGCAGGCAGAGAGGGAGAGAGGAAGAAGCAGGCTCGCCCCCGAGCAGAAAGCTTGATGCGGGGCTCGATCCCAGGACCCTGAGATCATGACCTGAGCTGAAGGCAGAAGCTTTAAACCACTGAGCCACCCAGGCACCCCTAGGGAAGTGCTTTTTAATCACTGAATTCCAGTTGCATTGAATGGTGGCAGAGAACGTGGTCTGTATAAGGTCTGTTCTTTAGCATTTGCTGAGCTTAACTTACTTAGTGGTCTTGTCCTTGCTCAGTTTCTGTAAATGTGTGTCTCAGAAGTAGTAGTTTCCATCTGCAGGATGCAGGGTTATATAAAGATCTGTTGGCTGAAGCTTGTTACTTGTCTTATTTGAACCTTTATAGCTTTACGAGTTTGTATCTCCTTGATCTGCTTGTTTCTATAAGATGTGCTCAAAAATCTCCTAGAGTAATTGTGGATTTGTCCTTTTCTTCTTACAGTTTCTGCTTGCCTTATTTTGAAGCTATGTCGTTAGGCCCATAAAGATGCATGATTATTATATATCCTAATGGATTGTCCTCTTTATCAGTAAGCAGTAGTTCTCTTTTTCTATTTAGGCTTTTTTCTTCCCTTTCTATATTGTTATTAACCTTTAAATACCTGGTTTCTTTTAATGCCTGCATGGCATGTTCCCTTTCAACCCTTGGCTTTCAATGTCTTTGTGTCAGAATATTGTACGTATGGCTTTATAAAGAGTATATACCTATATTTCATCCTTTAAAAAAAATTTCTTTTTTTTTTTTTCAATAAAAAACTTTCTGTCTTTAATGGAAGAGTTTTATCTGTTTGGAGTATGATATCAGCTTGGGGCTCCATTTTTTTCATGGGTAAGTGTTTTTGTTTTTGTTCTTCACTCCTGGCCCTTAGTAGATGGCACATGGCTTACTGGATTCCCTGGGCTTATGAGTATTCAGCAAGTATTCAGTATTCAGTATTCAGCAAGTGTTCAGAGTTATCAATTCACAGAAAAAACTGACCTTCATGGTTCCTGCCATTAGTTTCCCAAACACAGGGGCCCAAACCTGAGCTCCCTTCTTCTTGAAGGATTTAGAACCCCAGTATATATTCATTTTACCTTAGATCAGATCTCCTTACTTATGAGGCCTTTGGCATCAACTCTTACTATGCTCAGGATTTTAGTCACTCTCTTGGCAATATCCCTTTCTTGGTTTGAAGCCTGGCCTCCAAATATCATTTTGTGGGTTGAGGTTGTTGTTTTCCTGGCCATCTTGGCATAGGACACAATATCAGCTATGTGTCTGTATGTGTATGTCAGGGGGTGGGAGGGTTGTACATTACTTCTTTGTTAGCTAGATCCACCATGGTAACCAGACAGAAGATAATGAAATAAAGACAGTAGAAAACATCCTCAAAGTGTTTAAATGATTGACATCCTGGAATTGTATACCCAGAAAAATGATCCTTTAGGAATGACAGTGAAATGAAGACTTTTTTCAAAAAAAAAAAAAAAAAAAAGAGAGAGAGAGATCACACCAACAAGTATGTAATGAAAGCATTTCTAAAAGAGAAACAGGTAACTACTTACTGATAAAATGTTCAATTCACCAGGAAAATATAATAATAATTCTTAATTTGTATTATGCAATAAATTATCCTCAAAACATGTGAAGAAAAATTTGATAAAAGAACAAGGAAAAGTGGGCCAGACACAGCAGTAGACTTGGAAATTTAAAAACTCCTCTCACAGTACTTGACAGACTTAACAGATACAACATGCAAGAATATAGGTGTTTTGGACTTTTAGCTATGAATGATTGAGTCTGATTTAATGTAAAGCTTTGTACCCTAAACTAGGTAACAGATATTCTTGGATTCACACAGAAGAATTTTAAAACCTGACCAGATATAAAGCAATGTCAAATAACTCCAAATAATAACACAGTCCATGTTCCTTGATCTTAATGCCATTTGGTTAGAAATCAGTAAAAGAAGATAATAATTTTAAAAAACCGGAAACAAAAATTATATTTGTAAATTTAAAAATACTAAGACCAAAATTATAACAGAAATTTTAAATATTTAAACTGAATGATAACAAAAAGACTATCTATCACATTTGTAAGATGCAGATAAAGCAGTGTGTAGAGGGAAATTTATAGCCTTGAATTCTTATATTGTTAAAAAAAAAGGTTAGTTAATAATGAACTAAGTTAAAAAAATAATCAACAGAATAAAACCAAAGAATATAGAAAGGGGAACAGAAAAAGAATAAATTAACAGAATGGAAAGCACTGATAAAATAGAGAAAGTTAAGGGACACTGGAGTTGGTCAGTTGGTTAAGCCTTTGGTTCAGGTCATGATCCCAGGATCCTGGGATCCAGCCCCTGATCAGGGTCCCTGCTCAGCAGGGGGTCTGCTTCTCTGGCTTTATCCCTCTTTCCATCTGCCTCTGCCCCTCCCCCTGTTTGTGCTCTCTCTGTCTCTTTCTCCCAAATAAACAATTAAAATCTTAAAAAAAAATAGAGAAAGCTAACAGAGCAAATAGATGTCTCTTGAAAAGACTAGTCTCTGGGGAAACTGATTAGAAAGAAGAGGAAGAAAAGAAGAAAATCAAATGGTACTAGGAAAGGAGAAGAACTAACCTCAGATACTGCAATGACTTTTTAAAGATCCTAAGAAAATAATATGAAGAACTTTGGGCCAATATACTTGAAAACTTCAGTAAAATGGACAAATGCCTAGAAAAATATAATTTACAAAAATTGATCCTAAAACAAATAGAAAACCTGATGAGTCCTATAACCAGTAAATACACTGAATAAGTAACTTAAAATCTCTCCACAAAAAAACCAAACCAAACCAAACCAAAACAAGAGACCCAGATGGTTTTACAGGCAAGTTCTATCAAATAGGCCAGAAGTAAACCATTTCATCTTCTACATAATCTTCTTAAGCATAAGAAAAGAAAGCCTGTCTTGCAACTCATTTTGTAAGGCAAATAAAAACCTCAGACCAGGAGAGTCTGAAGAAGGAAAATTATAGGCCAATCTCCCTCAGGGGTAAAGATCCAGAAAAACTGAAAAATACTAGATAAACCAAATACAGTCATATATCTGTAAAATATATATCACCATCAAACTGAATCTTTCCAAGGAATTGGGAAGAGTAACTTAGCATCAGGAAGTCTCTAGTGTCATTCACCAGAAGAATGGCTTAAAGGAGACCAATCATATAATTATCTCAGAAGAGGGGGAGAAACGTATGTGATACAGTATAATGGTTATTCCTGATTAAATACTTAGCCAGCTAAGAACTCAGTGGAGCTTCCCTAACTTGATAAAATTATCTAACACACAACTATCATACTTAACGGGGACATACTGGAAGTATTCCCTTTTAATCAGGAGCAACACTAGGCTGCCTGTCATCTCCTGGCAGAGGTACCATGAAATACCATATAGCAGTTAAAATGAATGACCTTGATGTTTATGTAGCAATGTGGATAGGTGTTTTGTGTGCCTTGGTCTCCTAATTGTGTTAAGGCTCAGTTTCCACACTGGTTAAAATAAGGGTTATAATAGTTATGCTAGTACCTTCTTATGGGGTTGTTGCATGCATGCTATCAAAGACATAATTCATTTAGAGAACGTGGCATGTAGTGGGTACTTAGTAAGTGATAGCTATTCATATTTTTACAAAAGGGAGGAAAGAGGCTTAAACTATCCACAGGACTGTGGATGGCTCCGTTGCAGTCCCCATGCCTGTGGGTTCTGTCTGGGGCTGTGTGCCCTGAGTCCAAGGGCTGCAGTGCCAGGACCCCTGTGCAATCTGTCCAACCTTGCTATGCTAGGGGTGCTCCCTTTGGGCTGCCCAAGCTCCTGAGGGTAACAAGGGGAGGAGAAGGTGGGCAATGGCTTCTGTAAGTGGAAGGGGTTTGCAACCTTCAAGCCAGGTAGTGGCATGAGAATGCAGAAGGTGTCCTATCCTCTGATTCACTTGCTAATTATCTCAGGTTGCTGATCAGAACTGCTCCTTTAGGGTATTTTTGAGGGTCATTGGGAACATGGAGGGGAACACTGGGGACAGGCGATTTTTCCTTCTGCAGGCAGGCAATCAGACCTATTGATGGAAAAAGGGAGAGAACGTGCCCTGAGTTGGACCATTAGTCATCTCTGTGCCCAGGCCAGAGTCTCCTGGGCCTGCACATTCTTCCCTACTGAAGGAAAACAAGGCCCCATCACCTCACCTTAGAGGGTGTTTGGATGATCAAGGGCTCTCCCTCTCCCTGGCTCCACGGGGCTGCAGCCAGGCTGGCCTGGGAAAAATCATATATGGTGCCACTGGGTCTGAAACCCCTCCCCTGCCACCTGCCTTGCCCCCCCTCCCCTCCAAAGCCCAGACAGACAGTAGCTGAAGGTCAAAACTTCTGGCCCAAGATGACATATCAAGTGTTTTTCACTTTAGAGAAATTGTAAAAACAACATTTTCCAGACTCCTTAAAATGAAACTCCTCAAGTACTATTTATTCATTTGCAAACGCAAAAACATGGGTTGCTTGTTATCATTCCCCCAGCCTGAACTCTAGGTAGTCACTCCAGCACTTTCTGCTCTCAGGACAAAACACAAAAGAGCCCTCGGTTTGGTGTACTCAGCATTTTCATAAGAATGTACATCCACTAAGTTTAGAAGCTTTAGCTGAAGAGTATCTGGCTTGGAAACAGGGCACTACAGCAGCCTTAGACCACAATTAGCTAAACCTTTCTGGAAAGGGGCACCTCCCACCCCAGCTACTGTCATCTTGACTCCTAGGCTGTCCCAAAATCTCAGGGAGGTTTGCACCGGGTGGGGGAGGCAGTGGCTGGGGACCCAAACCTCTAGGGATTTTAAAAAAGGAAAGACAGTTGGAGCTTCCTTTCTCCAGTTGGCCTGGATTCAATGAACCAGAAAAGCTATTCCCATAAAAAGGTTTCTTTCCCTCGGGGATTAAAATCCAAGGGAAACGCGGAAGTAAGTTGGCAACAGCCCCAAAGAGAGAGCCAAAGGGGAAAGCTGGAGGAAACCCAGGCTCCTGAAAGCCAGGCCTCTTCACTCCCTGGGATGGGTGGCATCTGGACCACAAAATCATCTTCACGTTTACACGGCGTTGTGAATTAGGAAAGCACTCTAAAATCATTTATATTCAGAGACCTGTAACTAATCAAAATATTACACCGTTCCACAGCCACAGCCATGATGATCCCTGCAGTACAAGTTCTTTCCAGGGCCCCTGACTAAGAAGTGGGGTCACTGTGGGGCCGAGGAAGGGGCTGACAAGGAAGCAGCAGGTAGGGGGCATTGGTCAGGTCTGGAGGCAAATCTAACTCACACCCTCTAGGCCCTACATCAGCTATTACAAAGTCTAAGGGGCCTCAACCCCTTAAAAACTACTACATCTGTTAAACGCTCCCAAAGTCTCAGTCACTGTACATTTCCATGAATGTTCATAATTACTCTGGGACGCAGGTCTAGCCCCCCAGTTCCATGGCGGGGGAAACTGAGGCGCAGAAAGGTTAAGTCATTTTCCATGGGCATACCGCTAGTGGGGACAGACTGAAGCCTGGGATTAGGCCTGTCTGACAGCAAAGCATTTCATCCAGAGCTGCTCCCTCTCTCAGTCCTAGCTGCTCAGACCCACAAACCTACCCAGGACAGAAACAGCCTATACTGAGGCACCTGCCTCCCAGAAGGGACCCGTTTCACACCAGAATCAGCTACACAGGACTCTGCTTTATTCTTCTAATGCAGTTCTCCTGCACCTGACCTTGGAGAGGCCAGAAACAGCAGGCTCCAGGATAGGAGGAGAGAGTCAAGGCAGAGAAAACACCTCGGCCACACCCCTTCTTTTTTGTAGACTCCAAACCCGGGCAGGGACTCTGGAGTGTGGCAGGTGGGAGGAAAAACCCGGAACTGGAAACTGGATGAGATATTGAGACTTGGGTTTTAAATTGGGTGGGATTTTCCAGTACCTAAAGCCATTCATTGATACCTGGGTATGGCCAGAAGGGCTGGGGGATACCCCCAAGATTTGCTACAGAGACTGGAGAGAAGAGCTCCAGATGTGACAGGAAAAAACAGCAGAGCGAGAAAAAGAAAGCTCCTCCATAATTCCACCCACTGAGCCCGGCTTGTGGCACAAAGCCTGGAAATCTGCTGCTGAGAGCATTGCTACTAATGGTGTCCCTCCCTCAGGGGCAGACTCCATGCAGACACGTCACCAAGGGAGTCCTGCTCGGTATCCCGGCTTCTGTATGAGCCTCCTGTCTGCAGAGCCTCCATAAAAGTTTGATGAATGAATATGCGAGCGCTCAGGACTGTCAATCACCATCTGGTGTTTGCGGTTACTCACATCCTCTCCCATCCCCTCTCCTCTTTTGACACCTGTTTCAAGCCTGGTGGAGATACTACTAATGAACTTCAGAGTGATCCCACAGATAAGGAGGAGGGGGACTCAGGAGCACAAATGGTCTGAAGAGTGAAAAAAACAAGGATGCAAGGGAACCTCTTCCCCCTTCCCTACGAGGCGAAGCCACAAGGGTCTAGGACATTTTTTTAAACTCCCCTGAGAACAGCGAAATGATAGAGATCCTGACCCAAAGTAGCGGTGCTTTCTTGGCTACGGCCATCTCAGGAATCGTTAGGAGGGACCAAGGGTGTTCCTCCTTGGAGAAGGGTTCCCACCCCAGGACCTAGAGAGACAGCGGTCGCAGAGGCCAAAGATGTGCATCCGTGCGTTCCAGCCCTGAGTTCTGAATTAATCACCTGCAGGAGGCACAGTGGGCAGATGGGAGGGAGTTGCAAGGAAGGAGTCAAACCAGCAGCCCAGGCAGCTGCTAAATTTAGCTTGGTCCCCAAAGCAGGACTTAATTAAATTAAACCTGCACACACACACACCCCTCTACCCCCCAGGCCCCGTTCCCAGGTGGGTTTTTTCTGTTTCTAGCTTGGCTCACATTATAACATGGGCCTCCAAACGTTGATCCCCTTGACAGGCGCCCCAGGCCAGCTCCTGTGGTGCTGGTGCTGGGGAAGGATGCGCAAGTTCCCAGCTGTCCTCCGGTTCCTGCCGCACTGGGTGCAGCCCGGAGCAAGGCCATTCTCGAGGCTGTGCGAGGCTGTGCCAGGCAGAGGGGTCTCCACCTGCTGAAATGGACCTAGCACTCAGCCCCACTCTGCCCCTAAATGGGACAGGGCCCTCACCTCAGGGCAAGCATGCTGCTGACCTGCCCAGGGTCCGGTTGCCACATGGCTAAAGTTGGCCCTTCCCTGTCATTGTCTGTCCCCTCCAAGAGGGCTTGCGGCCTCCAGCACCTGTAAGGTGGTCATCACAGCCGACCTCAGAGCAGTCCCAGGCACGGGGCAGGGAAGGTGAGTCACAGCTCCACGGGTCAGTGGGAGTGAGTTATTGGTTTCCAAAATCCCCACTCCAATTCCTTCCCTTCACACCTGTAACTTCCCCAGCCCTCTGCACCCTGCCATTCACCACTGTCCTTTTCATTTACGTAACCTAAGCAACTGAATCAGAATTAGGACACCCCAAGGGGCCTGGTCTCCACCACCGCTGCAGGAAAACTGACAGTGGATGGTTCTATGCTCCGGCCTCCGGTTCCTCCTGGCAAATGGGACGTGAGAAGGCAGGCCCAGGGTTGAGGACGGAAGTCGGAAGTCAGCATCACTCAGGAAGCTCTCTAAACCACTCTTAGGTCCCCCTCCTCCTGCTCCGGGAAGAAGCCCAGGTCTCAAACTCCATCAGGCATCAGGATCGCAGGCTCGGCAAATAGAGTGGCAAGGTCCCACCCCAGAGTCACAGCTTCTGCAGGCTCACGGTGGGGCCTAGGGATTTGCCTCCTAACAAGCTCCTAGACGGTACCAGCTTTGGGCCCAGGGACTACATATTGAAAGCAGCAGCTTTGGTGATGGCTACCACCACTCCCCAGGGCTTACACCCAACAATTTCTCAGACTTGCTGAGTGCTGTTTTGTGGGGGCAGAGGACCAAACTCCTGGTCCCAGATGACCTCCAGTCCAGTGCTCTTTCTAGAATGTTCCTCCCTGTTAGTGAGGAGGGTGGGATCCAGGGGTGGCAGGAGCAGGAAGCTTCTCCTTCCTCCCGCTGCCCACAGAGTAGCTTGCCTTCTGGGACTCCAGACCAGGACGATTCAGGCTACCACAGGTTTAGCCTGAGGGAGTCAGCTGCTCTCAAGTGGTCAAATTTGATTCAACAGAACTTTCTGGAGCCTGTGCCTGGCCTAGTTTGGGGCGGAAGTGGTTCAAGAGGCACAAAGCAGCCTCAAATCTACGAGGAGCTTAAACTCTAGACAGCAGGCCAGATACGGCTCATAAGAGAAAAAGCGCCCCCACCACCCAACTCCACTTGTCCACCAGCAGCCAGAGAGAGTCACGGGCTGAGTGGGCAGTGGGGTGAGGTGGGTGGGGAAGGGCTTCATTTCTGAGAAATGAAAAATCTAGTAAGGTCTGTTGCATGGGATTCATTAGTGCCATGGCCGCATGGCATAAATCCTTCTCCTCCACTGGCCCAAAGAGGCAGTGCCCAGATGGGAGGTCATGTGCAGACCCGTGCATTCCTGCCAACCAAGGGCCCTGCCAGGACCTCCTCCCTGTTCCCTGGAACCTTACCGACCACCCTCCACTGTCCCTATTCTGGCTCCCACCTCCCCGCAGGCTGCCAGGCCCTGCAGTGGAGTCCTTCTGGATGGTGCAGGGCAGGGGGAGGCGTGGGGGGGGGCCCCCGGCTGTTGCTTCCAGGACAGGAAGGGTTTCCCATGCATCGTGGGCCAGCCCAGCAGGCAGCCTCCTCCTCTGGGCTGCCTTCCTGCGCCCTCAGGGAGCTGCTCCCAGGCTCCTCTCCGGGTCTCTGCCACACTCCTACCACCAAGCGTCCAGCCTGAATTTTGGCATTTCATGGATCTTTCCCCTGCACCTTATTTTTTCCCCTTTATTAGTTTTTCCTTTTGTTTTCCTCTCCCTTCTCTATTCGTCTTTTCTTAACTTTTAGACATAATTATGTTATTTCTTTTTAAATTAGATAATAGGGCACATGGCCTGACATCCAAACAGTATGAAAGAACATAAAGGAAAGAGATGTTTCTCTCCAGCAACATGTGTCAAGTGTTCTGGGTGTCCTCATGGAGGAGACTGTGCTCCCTGTGTCCCGTGCGTCCTGCTAGAGATACGTGGTCTGTGGGCCACAGTATCTCTTGTACACAGATAGGGGTTTCCTACACGTGCTGCCCTGTACTTGGCTTTTTTCTCCTTTATGTGTCTGATTAATTATAAAATATTTCAGGTGCATTGGCAAATAGGGAGTCATACAGCAAATATCCTCAAACCTACCTCCAACATTGTCACCTCTTACTACGGTGGATTTTGGTTTAGCATCGCATCGCATCTGCCGTTGAGGTCCTGTGGACCTGTCTCTTGTCCCACTCCTCCCTCTTCAGAGCAAGGCTGGCTCAGCATGGGCTGTTTCCCATCTCTCGCTTGCCTCCTGTCCCCCTCCTGTCCCCCTCTGTCCCTCCTCCCTCAGGAAATCCCCTTTGGACGAGGATGTGCTCAGTGGTTTTAGAGCGGCTCCCAAAGTCCTTCTAGAACACGGTGGGCTTTTCATAGCTAGCTCCCCGTTACTCTAACAAAGGACATGCTATTAGAACAGCAACTGGGTCCTGCTGCAGAGCCGGGCAACCTCACAGACTCTCCAGTGGCATCGTCCCCCTCAGTCATAAGTCATTGCGAGTGGCATACATCACAGGCTAAAAAAATCAATGCCCGTTAATGTCCCTGCAGGAAAGCAGAAACATTAACTTCATGAATTCTCCTTCTGTTTACACACTCATTAGGAGGATATAATGTTCCTTGGGTTGGGTCAGGCTTTCTGCTGCCTCAGAGGTGGACCTGCATGAAAATGCATACCTTCATTTAGGTGGGACCTGGGTCACTCGTCCCATGCCTACAGCCAGCAATGGAATGCTAACTCTGGCTCTTTTCTTTACAGTCACTAAGGGCTCTACCATCAAGATAAGAGCTGTGAGTCGAGACTGCCCTGTTTGTTGCTCTGTGAACCGGAGCTGGGGACAGACCTGCTCTTGTCCATCCCACTTTTCTTGCTGGTGGAGATGCCTTTGGGCGCGCACCTGGGGGCTGTGGCTCAGAAGGCAGCCCAGACAACTGCTGCATCCGTTCCGCTCTAGAGCAGGGGGCGCTCTAGAGACAATCTTAGTCCTACAGTCATCATTTTTAAGGGAGGCCAGGGAGACCCAGAGACAGGGAGCCTGGGGCCGAGGGTACCCAGCAGACTGGCCCCATGGGAGCCCTCCAAGAGACCAGTGTCGCTTAGCAGAGCCTCTCCACAGGAACCATGGGCCAGAGGGGGAGCGAGGCATTCTTCTCAGTCCCTCGTCCTGTCTGGGTCCCTTTCCCCTGCTTGCACTTTGGTCCCTGAGTCCCTCCCCAGCTTTGGAGATTTTTTTTTTTTTTTCCTTGAACACTGGGCTCTTATTAACACCTGCCCTCAAGAAAGCAGAACCTAAGAACAAAAGTAGTGCTTCTGTGTGTGTGTGTGTGTGTGTTGTTGGAAGGCTCTGATGCCAACCAAGGGGAGAGACAGGAAGAAAGACGGACAAGGTGAGAAGTGAGGGTGGCAAATGATGTGGACGGGACAGAACAGCCGCCCTCATACAGCTGTGGGTGAGTAAGGAGTGGCCAGGTCAGAAGGAAGATGGCAGAGACCAGAAGGAGGATGAAGAGCACACAGGGCAGAATACAGCACATGCAAAGGCCCTGTGGGGAGGGCACTAGAGCTCCGCTCCTTTGAGGAATGGAAATGCTCAGGGTGTCGATATTACGTCTATCTTCCTGCACATTAACAGGGACTGACCTTGGTTACAAATTCTTTCTGCCACATTTACACCCAAAATGGATTTGTGGTCACTTATGCAAAAATAACAGACATTTTAGGCTAAAGGGAATCCTAAAAGACCGCTTATGGAGCAAAAGGCTTGCTCGGGAACCCCAGGGACCATGCCATTATCCACATTCTGGTTGAGAAGTCTGGGGCAGGGCCTGTGAGCCTGCGTTTCTAACGGGTTCCAGTGATGCCCAGGCTGCAGCACTGAGAACCACACGCTTCGAGTAGCAAAGCCAACAGCAAGGCCCCCGCAGCCTCGGGTCTAACTCCGCTGCATGTTAGGAGCACCTGGGGAGCTTTTAAAACATAAAGATGTCTGAGCCCCACCCAGCCCAACTGATCAGACTCTCTGGGGGCCGCATCTCAGCATCCCTGGGTTTGAAAAGCTCCCTGGGGGATCCTAATGTGCAGTCAGAGCCGAGAACACTAGGCTGGACCTTTCCCAGTTTTCAGGGTATCCATCATCTCTGCCCAACAAATGAGTTACAGAAACAGTCTCCCTCGTGAAACCAAATTTTGCCAGCAGGGAGTGTGCAGGCTCTGGAATAGAAAAACGGAAGTTTCTGCCCCAAGTGGGAGCCCCACCATGTCAGAGCTGGGCATCTGATTCAATCTCATTTCCCAGCTGAGGCTATGGAGGTCCTGAGCCCACCCAGGTGGTGAGTGGCAGGGCCAGGACCATCCAGGCCTCTTTCCACACTGCCTGTGGCTGTTAAGCCAGAAGGGTCTCAGAGGGATACAGGGCTGAATGCGGTGGCTGGGTCAGGAGGAGCTGCAGGGGAGAGGGACATCCAGAAAGGAGATGGTGGGGAAGAACACTGTAGGGGGAAGGATGGAGGGGCGGTGTACGCAGAGGAAACTACCCCCAGTTCTTTTCGAATGCCAGACAGGCCTGGCCAGCTGCTGGAAAGCAGGAGACTGGCAGACACAAGCCAGGAGGAGCGAGGGAATCAGAGCGAGAATACCAGGGCACGGAGAGGTCAGGCATCCACAAGGCCCCCGCAGCCTCGGGTCTAACTCCGCTATGGCGCAAAGCCAGGACCTACGTGGGTGGAGGCCCTCCCTTTGAGAGGGCACGGGCAGGCATAACCAGAGCCAGGCTTTTAGGAAGTGTCCGCAAAGTCAAAAACCTCCTATACCTGGCCATCCACAGCACATGCCCTTGGAGGACCCCTTTACTGGTCACGAGTGAAGAAAGCATTGTCGGTCTGTTGGGGGGCACCCAGGCTCCCAACGCAGATGAGGAAGGTGGAGGGACAGGAGAGTGAGCCAGAAAAGAACTCAAAGGACAAGAGAGTCGGCCACAGGCCCCCGGGAGGGCTGGATGTACGGAAGGGGACCAGATTAGAGAGTCACGATGAGTGGTCGGGGAGGCGGCGGCAGAGTGGGTGCAAAGCGTGGCTCGAGCTCACGAACAACTCCCTAGCAGTGACAGCGATCTGAGGGTGGCAACCGTCTTGCAGCACAGTGAGACTCCCTCCGTGCCAGAGCGATCTGAGCAGAGACCGGGTGACCCGGCCTCCTGGAGACTACGGGAAAAGCAATGGAGCAGTGGGAGGTGGGGTGACGAGCCTTGGCTGTTTTCTTCCAGACTAGCCAGAGGGAGCACCCTGATACTTGACCTCAAGGGACTAAAGACTGGATTTGCCAGAAAACCAGCTCTATCCCATCTAGAGAAGACAGGTTCCCGGTGCCATCTCTCGACCTGGTCGGGGGAGACCCCTGCCCGGGCCCAAGTCTTCTGAGAATTCCCAGGGGAGTACATTTGTCATTCTTTCCACCTCTGGTTTGGAGCTTTTGCAGAGCTCCCCTCTCTCTTCCAGGAGTTAAGGACGCCGCTTCATCTCTGTCCTGTGCTCCGCCCAGCCTGTCCCTGGTCTTCCTCCATGAGGCCCCCATCAGTGCACATACAGGCGGGGTGAGGAGCAGATGCCTCTGGAGATCAGGAAAGTGCAATGTAACACTGCAGAGCAGACGTCCCCTGTCCTCTCCTGACCGTCTCCAGGAGCATGATCCCAAGCTCTGACCAAGATGTGCGCACGCCCCCTTCTTTGTTCCACGATTCCTGCTCTTCTTACTCCGAGGGGCTCCTCTTTATACACAGAGTCTTTCTTTTCCTACTCACGCCCTCAAGGCCTCATCTCTCACCCAAATAACCTATCAAGATAGTTCTTAATGAAAGCAGCTCCTTTCCTGAGAGAGCCCTAATGTCAGCAGGTAAAGAAATAATTTTTCTCTTTGCCGCATGTTCGATAACACAGAGAGCTGGCCAAGCCCAGCCAGATCGATGTCCGCTCTCCGTCCGGCGAGCTAGCGTGGGTTGGCCAGATCTGGGTGCTTGAGTCAGAACTGCAACCTCTCAGGGGGGATCTCCCAGCATTCCTCCATGGGGGCCTTTCTCAAACACCCACAGGCAGAGTAGGTTTCAGGCAACTCAGACAAGTCCCAGGAAAGCTCCGGACCCAGCAGGTGTCTGTGAACCACTTATCTGAAGTCCCGTTCTTCCGCCCTGACTTGCTGCGGCATCCCCTGGTCTGGGGTCAACGGGATCTGCCCTTCCCCGACTTTGCAGCCGCAGAGCACACAGTCCAAGCACAGCACGTGGTTTGCAGGCTTCCAGTCCTGCCAGTTTGCACTGGGCTAGGAGTGATCCCAGAAAGGGGAGAGCAGACACACAGCGTCATGCCGGCAACTCGGGGTGTGTAGGACAGGCCGCCAAAGCGCCCAACTCTCCTCTCCCTTGCCTGTCTATCCCTGGGTGCCTTCACATCGCGTCTGGGCAACGGGACCCACCTGCAACCACTGTGGAGGACGTATCTTTGAATTCCTTGACTTCTGTGTACGTGGATACCCCGTGATTCGTTGTTTCCATCTTGCCTCTTGACCTGCTCTCCCATTAGCCCGGAGGAGACAGAGAAGAGAGACCAGTCCCAACAGTTTGCCTCCAAGCGATCCAAAGAGCCAAAGCAGGTAGTGAGTTCACAGTCACCAAAGACTCCCCACCCCGCCTTTGACGAGATCTCAGATGTTCCCGAAGCCTCTTTTAATCCCAGGGACCTAGGAGGCAGGGGCTGTGGAAAGTAAAGAGCAAATAGACAAATGCCATGTGGAGTGACAGCAGGGGCCCGAGGACATCCCCGCCTCCCCCGATAACCTCGCCAACCTACGAGCAGGTTCTCAACACTCTCTAAGTTCATTCCCACAGCATCAGGGGTTGACCCTGCTCAAACACGAAGTAGTCGTTTCTCTCTCGGCTGTGAGAACAGAGGTCAAGGTGAACGTTGAGGAAGAGTGCTGGAGACCAGAGCCCAGGGCGCCTGGGAGGAGGGAGAGATGCAGCCACAGTGCCAGGGACAAGGCTTCCATTCCAGGCTTGATTCTCCAGCTACTTCGCTCTGTGAACATGGGCTCACTCAGAATCCCCCTTTGCAAAGCGAAACTAAAAATAATCGCAACGTGCTCCTTGCAGAATGGAGGGCAGTCTTCCTGGTCACCTGGTCGGGGAAGTGCTCTGGGATAGAGGAGCAAGACTTCCCTCTGTGCCAGGTGCCACTCTCGGCCATTTACACGTGTTAAGCGATCCTTCCGAGAGGCCAGACGTGGGAACTATGACCACCCCCATTTTGCAGATGAAGGACTTGGGGCAGCCAGCCCCGGATGCCCCGGATGCCACAGCCGGCTGGCGAGGAGCCCTCCATGCACGAACCCAGGCAGCCTGGATGCAAGCCCGCACCTTGATCATCACGCTGTCTGCGTGCAGGGCCTGTGGGCACAGGCGCGGTCCGGGCTGTCTGCCCCCCGCGATCTCATCTGGCAAACAAGGGGTCCAACGTGTCCCTGGTCACAAAACGGGGACAGCCTCGCGTCCTTACTTGACTGAGACCAGAGTAACTGTCTAGATGCATTTTAAGACTGCACCCAGAAACTGGTTCTCCGCCTCAGTATTGGGCAGGCACCTGTTGTTAAAAAGATAGTCTCGCTAGATTTGATTTCTGGCACCAGGACTTCATTTTAATCCTGTTTAAGACAAAGCTAGTTTTCCTCCTGACGCTCTACAGGCCTGACACCGCGGGGAAGGGATGAGGCGCCCAGAGCCTTTGTTACCTTTAATTAGGTGTGCCTGCATTGATTGATTGATTGATTTTCTTCCCTGAGTTGCAAGCGAGGACAGGGCCCTGGCTCCCCAGGTGCGCAGGGCCTGCCACCGGAATTATAACAAGCACCACGAAGGCCCAGCACGCCATTCCAGGTCTGCCAGACCTCCACCAGCTCCCTGTCAAACCTCAAATTGATTCTGAAATTGCTTTGAGGATGTAAAGTGGCGAACAATTTGAACCCCGTGTAATTATCTGAGTGGCTGTTGCCGGGTGACCTGGCCATGGCTGCCCAGAGACCACCAGGAAGGCCCGAGCTACAGGTCCACAACCCAACGGTTCAGGCTGCTGGGCACCTGTGACTCAAGCAGGACTGACCCACCCCCAACGTGCCCAGCTCCGAGGCCTGGAGTGTGGCCGCTCAGCAGGCGAACCCTGGAAATTCTACCCCGACCGTGGCTTTGGGAACAGTCTGTGGAAATCAGCTGAGGGTCTGGAGAGCACCTGCCGTGTGCCCAGCTCTGTGAGAGCCACACGGCAGGCAGGGGAAGAGCCGGTACCCTCACGGGTGCTACGTGACCTTAGGGGGAAGATGTCAAGAAAAAACATACTGTTCTTTGCAGAACAGGGCCGGTTAAGGCCCAGAGTGAGTGGTAATGCTCCAGGTCGACAGTGGCAGAGAAGCCCGAGTGCCAGGCCAGGATTTCACACCCTCATGCACAGCCCTGTGCCTAAGGCCTCCTGAGGGTGGGGTACAGACCCAGACCCTACGGCTGGGAGAGCCAGCCCGAGTCACTGGCCCGGACTCCCCTCGGCCCCACCAGTGACCTGCACACGAGTGACGAGTCGGCAGGGACCAGTAAGAAAGCCATTATGCCGGGTAGCCTCCACTCACCTGTTTTTGAAAAAGAAACTCTCAAAAACACATTCTGGAGAGGAGAAAACCAGCTCCTGAACTCCGGGTATCACCATGGTTACAACCCCAAGGTTTTTAGCCCTTAAAATTTCTGTGAACAAACATCAGCTCCCAACAGAAATTCAGACTTCAGCACGATCCTTGTGCTCTGGCAACGGCCTCGAAATCAAGAAATGGTATTGGATTTTGGTGAGAATTTGTTTAAAGACAGCATGCTTCCTTGAACGGGCATGCAGAAGGGTGGCCCCTGCCAGAGGTCCCCCTCCTTGGCTTGTCCTGGGTGTTCCCAGACTTCCAAGATCTCCCCCGCTGACTCCCAACACTGGTGCTTTTTTTTTTTTTTTTTTAAATCTCTAGTTAGCCTGGTAGCTGGGAAATATTAGGCGATCAACAAATATTTGCTTTTTACCGAAGGACCCAGCACTCAGGGGCTGGGCAGTTCTCTGGCTCTGGCATGGAATCCTGCAGAGCTGCAGAAAGTCAGATGTGCCGGCCTTATCACAGCCTTATCACGGCCTTATCAGACATCAGACCTCCTCTCCTCCCACCTCCCCCAGCAATGGCCATTCAAGCCCTGGCTGGGCAACCATCCCCAGGCCCCATAGGGTGCTGTCACCCCCTTCCCCCAAATAATGCCAAGTTTTATGCAGTGCTGATTTCCTGGCCAGCCTTCTCTGCACAAGGAAACAGAAAAGCAAAGGTTCTTTGCAGCCCAGCATTAAAAACCAACAAAAATTAGCCCCAGAGGAAAAATAGGTGGGGTACCTTGGACAGAAATGCACGATGCACGGGAATTCCTTTGAGGCACTCAGTATAAAAATGTAAGCCAGCGTTCCACGGAGCAGGCCTGGCAAGAGATGATTTGCCAACTATCTGCCACCTTCTGACCACCTTCCCTCCACCCTCCTAAGGAATCTCATGCCTGGCACAAGAAACAAATGAGGGGCTTTACTGTCCCTGTAATTGCTCCAAATCCCATTAATTACATGGTAAGTCTTCAACAATAGGCCCACTGCCTGCCTTAACACAAGCTCGACTTGGGGCAGATTTGGGGCCTCCCGGGCCTCAGTTTCCACCCTGCTGAATGAGGAGTTGATGAGCGCTAAGCGCCCTTCTGGCTCTGCTTTCGACAGCTCTGAGCCTGAAGAGCTAGTGGCCTCCTCATGTGCCCAAAGGCACAAGACAACTAATTACTGCTCACGCTGTCACCATAAAATGTCAAAACATGATCTGTAAAGATGGCGGGCTGCAATTGCAGAGCTTTTTTTTCCTAGCTGAGAAGGACTTGCCAGGCCAGACGCTGGTGAGGGCCGGTGACCAATCTCAGGCCGGATCCCTTCCAAGAGGAACTGCTGGTTATCGCGGGATTTACTGCCATGTGGGGCCTTCTGAGCAACTCACAATGCCATCGAAAATCCTGGAACGCCTTTAAATTCTGTGACCTTCCTCTGGAAGAACAGGGGTTCCTTTCTTTATGTGAACGGCTGTCCCAGAAGCCGGGGATAGACTACATACTCGGTACATTTTTTTATGGAGTGGGGACTCCTCCAATTTATCCTTTTTAAAAAGGAATTATCTTCACTACTCCGTGCAAAGCTATCCCCTTCCCACACTGGAGCTTCTGCATACTGGTTTTGGATAAAGCAGGAGGTTCCCGTAAGGTACTAACATGCGAGGACACACACACACACACACGCACACGCGAGGACACACACACACGCACACGCACACGCACACGCACACACATACGCACACACACAGTTACTATGTACAAAAAAGTCACTCTGCTTGAACAGGTTCTGACCAGCTCACCTCCCTCCCCACTCCTCGGCCCCAGGACCCCCCAGCCCCAGGAGAAGGCAGGGAGGCCTGGAGTCAGGCCCGCTTCTTAGACCTACTCTTCCCCGGCTATTGTTCCTCAAGAGGGGTTTTACTGGGATTTGGGGCAGCATGAGTCTCTGTGGTGGCTTCGCCCAGCCCTCAGCCATCAGATGCCATCTTCCCTTCAGTTACCAGCCATTCTGACAACCAACATCGTGCCCTGTCCCCATCCCCCTGTCTGCCCCTTCCCCACCCCACCCAGCACGTGTTCCCAAACACCTTCCAGGGTCAGCCCGCTGCGTGCCCAGCCTGCCCAGAGCCTACAACTGCCTCAGTTTCTTGATGGGCATACAACTGTCCTGCCAGCCTGGGGGCTTCCCTGACCCCTGACCATTAGGCTGGGCCCTCCCAGCCATAGCACCCAAACTGCCACCTGTGGCAAGGGATAGGACATTTTTCTTAGTAACTGACCCATCCTAGACCAATCCTTTTGTGAAATAAAATAAAACTAAATTGAAAAACACTCGTGTTCTTGGCTAGTATGGCAATATCAAACATCAATACAAGTTTCTAAATCCTTTTTCTTCATTTCTCTCTCTCCTCCCTGCCTGGACTCTCTTGCTCTCTCTCACTATCTCTGTCTCTCTCAAATAAATCTTTTTTTAAAGAAAGATTGTATTTATCCATTTGAGAAAGAGAGAGAGAGCGAGTGAGCATGAGTGGAGGAAGGGGCAGAAAGAGAAGCAGACTCCTTGCTGAGCGGGGAGCCTGATGTGGGGCTCCATCCCCGAGACTCTAGGTTCATGACCTGAGCCAAATGTGGATGCTTAACCAAACGAGCCACCCAGGCACCCCAATAAATAAAATCTTAAAAACAAACAAATAAACACATGAACAAGCCTTCTGATGCATGCTCAAGTTTGAGAACCAATATTTTAAGCAGCCCCCTTTCCTCAAAGTCAGCTGGCCTGGGACCCCAAGAGTCTGACCGAAAGTCAGGTCTACCTGAGGATTCTAGAACTTTCCAGGCCAGGTCTCTTGTCATGTTCCTTACCTCACCTGCCATGGCACTGGAAGAGCCTTTTGAGGCTTGGAGGCCTGTAGAGATGCACAAGGCAGGGAAAAAAAGGTAAAAATTAAGATCATTGGAGCCCCTCACTGCCAGGAAAACACTCTTTAATTAGGGCCAGACTCCTGGAGATAACCAAGGGAGGCTTGCTGGGACCACTAGTCTCCATTAGCATTTTCCCAAGGGCTACATCCAGGTTATGAAATAGGAGGGCTGTGTGTGATTTGCATCTAATTTGCATATGCCTACTTGGACTGCACTCTCCTCTCCAGCAATTTTCAACAGAATTACGATCTTTTCTTAGAAAACCATTGCTGCCCTAAGGGTTGTCACTTATCATTTTTCCTACTTTCTTCTGCTCCTCCTCACTTCTCCCCAACCACCCCCCCAGCCCCGACAAATCCACAACCCTAAGCAAAAGCATAAAAAGGCAGAGAAATACAGACGTGAGGAGAGTGGCTCCTCCTCCTGGAACATGGCAGGAAGCAGCTGTTCCTGATGGGGCTGTGTGACCTGAGCATCTCATTCATGAAGGAACTACCTGACTTGGGGTTTCACGGTCCTGTCAAACATTTTTAAGGGGCCAAGGATCAAATTTTCATGTTGCCAGCGTCGTCGTAAAAGAGAGTGCATCTTATTACCAAAACCACTGGAAGAACAAAATAAAGGACAATCCTTTCGAAGCAGGAAGTTTCACCTCATGAAAAGCTCACTCTGTTATGTTTCTTTTTCTCACTTCTTCCGAGACCAAGATCCGAATCCTGGCTTCATCGCCACATGCCCTCTGGACAACTTCCGACTTCGGAGTCCTGCCTCTGAGATGGGACGGTGAGACTGACCTTGCAGGGACCTGGGAATAGCCACAGCGCCGGGCAGAAAGCAGACCCTCAAAACCTGGTGGCTGTTGTCCATTCTCACTCTTCTGTTTAAATCGAGGTTGTTGCCGCTGTTACTGTTACTTTGTTGTTATTGTTGTCCTAAGATCTTTTGTTTCTTGCCCCTCCTTCTGAGCAAGTGAAAACCATTCCTCCCACTTCCTGTTTCCCAGACAACTCATGAAGGCCTGGATTTTAAAACCAGAAACGTAAGAAGTGGATTCAAGTTGAAAAAAAAAAGAGCTACATCCAAGACTTGTAAAGAAAGCCTAGTGTTGGAACACATAGCCTTTTCTTTCTTTCTGAAGTGCTTACAAAAGTGAGTGTGAGAAAGGCTTTTTTTTATTTTGTTTTTTTCCTCCAAAGGCCTGCAAGCAGCCTTATGTCAGAACGCCCAGGAAAGGCGCTGTCCTCCAAACCCACAGGCCTGGGCAGGCAAAGTCCTTTGCTGAGTTTGTCCCCAGGACAGTTTTTCGGCCCATCTGCCTCACAGTGCGTGGGTTTCTGCTCCCCTGCTCTCCCCACAGCCCAGGTGCCCAGGCTCTGGTGAGTCAGAGAGCTGGGGGCACAGCCCAACACAGGCTGGGAGCCACGGTGTTCTTTGTGGGGGCGACCTAATAAATGCACCTGTCCTCTGCGTTCTTGGTCTTCCCAGGAGACATACCAGCAGGCTCCCAGCTGCCTGGTTCCGAATGTCAACACGAGGTAACTGCCCCTCCGAGTGATGATTTAGTGTATGGCCTTTCAGCCGCTTTGGGCAGTAAATTCTGTCCTATGCAGGCTTGAACAACGTTCTGAAATTCATTCCAACAACAGTAGGAACGCAGGGATTTCTGGAATCTGCAGGTCCGTATGTTGTGGCACCTTTGACCACCCTCTATACCCATCCGCCCCCCCGCCCCTCCAGTGAAAGATCCAGGACAAAGCCTCTCTTTTATGTGTTCCCATGGCACCGTGTGCATCCTCAGCGCAGCTTACCCCAAGATGGTGTGGGGGGCTGCTCTTCCTCACCCCATGGCCTCCCCAAGATGGGAGCTGCGGGCATGCGACCTGTCTTGCTCACCCCTGAATCTCCCAGGACCCCAGCACATGGCAGGAGCCTGACATCTATCGAGTGGATGAATCCAAAAAATGAATGAAGGAAATTTAGGCATTTTTTTTGCCTGAAAGACGCCCAGGGACTATTACAGCCAATCTCAACTGCGGGCAGATTTGCCTCCCCGGGGACATTTGGCAATTTCTGGATACATTTTTAGTTGTCACCAATTCAGGAGTCAGGAGGGTGCTACTGGCATCTATGGGATGGAAGCCAGGGATGCTGCTAAACATGCTATAATGCTTAGGACAATCCCTTCACACCAGATGAGAAAACTGAGATTCAGAGAGGTCAAGTAAGTTGTCCAAGAACACACAGCTCTTCAATAGCTGGGATGAGATCCAAACTAAAATATGTCTGACACCGACTCTATGGTCTTACTTTGTGCCCCACAGGGAAAGCCAGAGAACAGTGGGGATCCCAAAGCATGCATGGCTGATGGTGGTTATGCCATTAAATTTTGCCTTTATTCTGAGTTTTCCTCATTGATGAGACAAAGATGAAGAGAAAAAGCAGCCACCTTGGACCAAATGTTTCTTCCCAACAAGACTGTTTGGATTCCCGAATTTCCCCCAGTGAGTCACTGTCTCCTGTTAGGGTGAGAATCTGTACTTGTGATGATGCTCTCCCACCTGCTGGAACATCCTTGGCTCCCATATGTTTGTCCAGCTCCTATCTATCTCTCAAGAACAACATGAGGGTCTCCTTCTCTGTGGTGCCCTGTCTGACCCCCTCAGGAGGGAGCGGCCACCTGACCTCCAACAGAGGGCATCAAAGGAGCTCTCGGGCAGTGCCCAACTCACATGCCTGGGCTTCAGCCACATCTTGGGGGCCCCAGGCCTCTTCTGCCACTTCCCTGCCCAGCTCTTGGGCCCCCTGTTCCCAGTCCATGGGGTCTCCCTAAAACAGTCCAGGCAGCAGACCCACGTGCTCATCTGCCCAAGGAGGCTTGCTCAGTGGCCCTCTTGGCCTTGCCAGGCCGCCCCACCCCACCACAGTTAGCCATGTCACCCACTGTGTCACGACTCCATCCCACTCCTCCAGCAAGCATCCAAGCGATGACTTCTGTACCATGGCTGAACACCCACATGGCTCTTTATATATTCAGGCCGTGTGTGCCCGCCGGGCTTCTGGAGGCAGGGCGTCTGGGTCCAGATCCCGGCTCTGTTGCTTTCTAGCTATGAGATCTTGGGCAGGCTGCTTAAATTCTCTGTGCCTCATAGGAAGAGCAAAGATATATCAGCAGCTACCTCGCAACCACGTCGCAGGAATGAAATAAAGAGCTTAGCCAAGCACCCGGCACCTAGAAGTGCTCTGTAGGCATCTGCTCTGATCGTGGCCTGGGCCCTGCCCCTGGGAGCTCAGCTGCCCCGAGGCTTCAGGGACAGTGTCTCAGCAACCATTGGCTCATTGAGGACACTAGCGTCGGGTCAGATGCTGGGGCAGTTGTGGGCAGACAAGCTCTTCCGTGATGCCACAGGGCAGGAGTGCCTTGGCAAGTGGCCTTCCTGAACCCAGACGCTGACTTTCTATATATAGTCTTTTCTCAATTCCTCCCATCCCCTCATCTGACATTCTCATGGCTACTTAGGATCCAAGAAGCTCTTGCACACATGGCCCACCTGATCCTCCTCTTGTTACAGTTAATACCACCTTCATTCCTTTTTTTTTTTTTTTTTTAAGATTTTATTTAAGGGGCACCTGGGTGGCTCAGTGGGTTAAACCTCTGCCTTTGGTTCAGGTCCTGGGGTCTGGGGTCTTGGGATCAAGCCCCGCATCGCATTGGGATCTCTGCTCAGCAGGGAGCTGGAGCACAAGCAGAGGGGAGTGGCAGACAGAGAGGAAGAAGCAGGCTCCCCACTGAGCAAGAAGTCCAATGCAGGGCTCCATCCAGGGACCCTGGGATCACGACATGAGCAGAAGGCAGGGGTTTGACCAACTGAGCCACCCAGGTACCTCTACCCCCATCCCTTTATAAGTGTGGGTCTTGGGATCAGAGAGGTTCAGTGGCTTAGCAGGGGTCACACAGCGCTTAATCTGAATTCGAAGCTAGACTTTCTGTTTCCCAGGCATGCTCCACTCCAGGGGACACCCTCCACAAACCTCCCTAGAGTCATGGAATGGATCCACCCTGCACCTACCTGCCCAGAGGTCAGGGAGAGAAGAGAGATGACCCAAAGAGAGCCTAGGGTAGTGGTTCTCAAGCCTGCTTGAGAATTAGATTCACCTGGGGAGAGGATGTGGAAAATTAGAGCCCATGTGCACCGCTGGTGGGAGTGTGAAGTAGTGCAACCATTATGAAGACTAGCATGGGGAGTCCTCAAATTTTTTAATTATAAAAAATTAAAAATAGAACTACCATATGATCCGGCCATCCCATTTCTGAGTACATACCCAAAAGAATTGTAAGCAAGTTCTCAAAGACATACTTGCACGCCCATGTTCATAGCACTATTACTCACGATAGCCAAGAGATGGAAGCCACCCAAATGTCCATCAACAGATGAAAAAATAAGCAAAATGTGGTAGATACAGAAAAAGAAGTATTGTTCGGCTTTAAGAAGGCAAGAAATCCTATCACATGCTACAACCTGGATGCGCCTTGAGGAGACGATGCGAAGTGAAATAAGCCAGTCCTCAACAAATGCCGCCCGAGGATAGCTAAAGTAGTCAGATGGGTCGAAACAGAAAGTAAAAGGGTAGTTACCAGGGGTTGAAAGGAAGAGAGAATGGGGAGTTTTTTCATGGGTATGGAGTTTCAGATCTGTAAGATGACCAAGTTCTGGAGATCTGTCTCCTAATAAAGGGAATACAGTTAACACTACGAACTGTACACTTAAAAATGGTTAGGATGGTGGAGCGCCTGGGTGGCTCAGTGGGTTAAGCCTCTGCCTTCGGCTCAGGTCATGATCCCAGGGTTCTGGGATCGAGCCCCGTGCAGAGAGCCCGCTTCTTCCTCTCTCTCTGCCTGCCTCTCTGCCTACTTGTGATCTCTGTCTGTCAAATAAATAAATAAAATCTTAAAAAAAAATGGTTAGGATGGTAAATTTTGTTATGTCTTTATACCACAATAAAAAATCTTGTTTTTAATTCATTGAATGTCCCTTGCTTGGGCCCCAACCGAGATAAATGAACTCGGAATTATGGAGTGAGCCCCAAGCAGTGAATGTTTTCAAACCTCTTCCCACCAACCCCCCTCCAGCTCACTTCCTAGGGAATGAGGTCAGCCTGGAGACAGGCTCTCCCTCTCTCCTTGCTACTCAAAGTCTGGTCTAGGCCAGCAGCACTGGCCTGGAAGCTTGTTAGAAATGCAGAGTCTCAGCTCTCAGCCCCGCCCCGGACCTACCGCACCATAACCTGCACCTCATTACAACCTCGGGGGCATGGGTAAGTGGAACAGGTCCTACAGAGGACAGAAGGAACCCCTCTTGGTCCCATTCCCATAAGGGGTGATCTCTCTGCAGGAGAAGCGCCTCATCCGGCAAACAAAAATACAAGATGTCCAGCTGGATTTGCATTTCAGACAAATGACAAAGATTTTTTAGTAAAGTATGTCCTATACAGTATTTGGGATATGTACACTAACCTTTCTGTTATGGCTCATCTAAAATTCCTAGCGAAGGGGGAGTGGAGACAAGGGTGTGGGATCACTGCAAATAATGGCTAAGAGCTGCTGGAACTAGCTCAGGGGAGGACAGACAGCACTGGGTCGCCGTCAGGAGCAAGACCTGACCCTTCCAGAAAGTCCCTTTAGGAAGATGTCTCCAGCTGAGGTTTCTCAGAGATCAGAAAAGGAAGAACCCACAGTTGTCCCCTCCCTTCCAGGCCAGCCCACCCTTCCAGAGATGGCTGCCAGCTGGGAGAAGGGTTCAAAACTGCAGGCCACCTCAAGTACTAGCCTTGACCCTGGCTTTCATGTTTAACATTCTCCTGGGACTTCACAAGCTTGCAGGCAGGCATTTTTGCAGCCAGCAGGGGAGTCCTGAGCAGGGCTGTTAATGGGTATGGTTTCCCTCCACTGCCCATCCTCGCCTGGGGTCTGCACAGCCACTTGGGATGAAAGGAGCCCTCCATGGAGGACATGGTGACCGCGGGCATGACAGCCCTCTCCTGTCCTCTTTTCAGGCTGTCAGAGCCTACCGTGTCATCTGCCTGGGGAATGCCTTCAAGAGTGCCAATTAAAGTTGGGACAAACGTGTGTGATTGCAGAAGCCAGTTGAGTTGAGACACTGGGAACACAGCGACTTCTGCATAAAGCAGATACCTGGAGAGCTGACCTTGAGAGAAGCACCAGCCACTTGTCAACAGCTGGAAATCTGCTGGGGGTAAATGGGCACACCAGTACTGAATTAGGCTCACAGGACTCAGGGACTTTTGAAAATTCAAAACCCTAACAGGATACAGGAAAATGACCACAGTGCTTCTGTAATCTGGTGGGGGAGGCAAAGCTGGGATAGCACGCGCTTGGATTCACAATAAAGTGGAAATTGTTCCCACAAGGGCTCCTGATGCTCAAGGTCATCCCGTTTTCCTCCTCTTCTCCGTCCTTCCCATCACCCCCCGTCTCAGTGCAAAGAGCAATGGTCTGGCACTCAGGATCCCCCTACCTTGCCGCTTACTAGCCTTAGGACCCTTAAGAAGTTACCTGCTGCTTTGGGACTCGGTTTCCTCCTTTTAGGCAAAGTGGGAAGTAAGGAGGCAGACTGGAGCCTGTGTTCAGCCCCACACTCTCAGTAGGAACAGCAGCTCCTAAGGGGCATAGTTGAGTCAGCCTCTCCAGGGGGGCTACAGAGTTGGACCCTTGTCCCACTCCATCCAACTGTCCTGACCTGCCCCTGAGTCAAGTCCAGCTCTGACAGGCGGGCTCAGTCAGCTTCATGGCTCCCCACTCCATCAGTGTAACACAAAATGGGAAGACGTCTATAGGCAGGCCATGGAGACAGGCCCTATGGATCAGCACAGACTTGCATGACAACTGGGGCACCTAGAAGCCCCCAGCCACGCCCTGCTCAGGGAGGATCACGAGTCCTCCTACGCCTCTCGTCCTTGGAGATACACATCACCAACTGTCCAGCCCTAGAGACCTGGTAACCAGGACCCCCAGACTTCCCACCCAGACCCCGCCACTCAGAGGGCACCTGGGGCCTGCCCTGGGCCTCAAAATTGAGAACCCTTACTCATTTTTCCCCCTTCCTTATAGCTGTAGAAGAATTGGAATTGTTAAAAGAATGTTCTAAAAATCTTCATGGAAAACAAACAAAGGAGGTTTTTTAAAAAAAGATCAGGGTGGGGAGACTTTGAAAAGAAAAAACCCATGTCTGGGTTTAGGAAGAAGAGGTGGCTGAATTTAGGACACGGGCTTCTGAGGACCCCAGACACATCCCCCCAGTGTCCATCCCTGCAAGCCCTCAGCCTGGGGAGGAAGCCATGGATTATAACTCTGGGGAGGTGGCTATGGTACGGCGAAAAGTCCACAGACCTGGTTCTTCTGTGTGACCTTGAGCAAGTGGCTGGGCCACTCTGGGCCCCAGTTTCTCCCTCTGTAAAAGGGGGATGTGTGTATCCATCACACAGGGTGGCTCTGAGAACTGTGTGAAATAATAGATGTGAACATGTCTAACGCATAGGAGACACTCCACAAATGCTGCCCTTCCCCCAGGTTTGGCTAAAATGCTACCCCAGCTAGACACTGTGACCAAGGATAAAGGCTTCAGGGAAGCAGGCACCATCCTCATCATCTCTGACCTGAGGCTCCGGCACAAGACGGTGTCTACCAGTCTGACCCGGCCCTCCAGGTCAGCTCCCCCCAGACCTCAGATTCCAGAAACAAAATGTTTCCCCGAATGTTGTGTGTCCCCAAGGACCCCGAACGAAGGCCCTGCTCTGAGGATGGCGGGTCCAGAGGCTCTCCTCCAGGGACAAGTGCCCTGACCTGACTGTGCAGATTCCCTGTGGGCGGCAGCCATGAGCAGGCTTTGCACACAACGTTCCCCATAATTCTCACAGCAGCTCCTGATGTGAGCCCATGTCACCATCGCTGTCCTGTAGAAGTCAGTACTGGGTCCCACAGCTATGGCGGCGTGGGGGTTTTGCTGGTACTCAAAACAGCAGTGTCTGACTCAGTGGATCTCGGTCCTGGCCAAAGAGAAGAATCATCTCAGAGGCTTTAAAACAGACCTGTCTCTGGGGCCTTTCTCCTGACCTTCTAATTCCAGGTCTGGATGGGCCGGGGTGTCAGTATTTCAGAAACTCCTGGGGCCATTCCAATGTGCAGCCTGGGTGGAGAGTGCTGGCCATGAGTTCAAACAGTCCTTCCCCCTTCTGGAGGATTCCTTGCCTCCCCACCCCACCCCAGTGGGCGCCCTGCCCTTCCACAGTGCCACACACCTGCACTTAGCTTGAAGGCTTCTAGGCCCACCAGTGCTCAGGGGAAACTGAGGCTGGGATGGACTTATTAGCAGTGGAGGCCCCACTGTTCGTCTTTTGCTCTCTGCCGCCCCCTATTGATAGCAAAAAGCAGAACATGTCAGAGCGTTCCCCTAGCTTCCTTTACTCCTCCCATCAGACAGATTTGGAACCTCTGGTGTCACCCATCCACCTCTACTCCCATCCCCCCAAGGTGAGGCTTCTGGCCCCCTCCACCCCGCTTGGTTATCAGGGATCCAGCTGCCCAGTAAGATTCGTCTGCCCTCCCTCTGTAGCTCAGTGAGGCAAGTCCCAGGTAGTCCTTGCAGAAGAGCTCGGCTCCAGGCCTGGGCAACAGCTGGCTGGCATAGTGGGCCATTCTGCACGCCAGAGGGGTAAATTCCATGGCCCTGTCCTCCCTGTGGTCACACCCAACTCACACAAGCCCAACCCTGGGCTCAGGACCAAACCCACCACAATGTTCATTTATTTGCCTGACCTTGGCCTTACTGAGTGTGACCCCTGGGGCCAGGGCAATTGTTCTCAGGGCAGCGTCTATTTTGGGCTGGAGCCTGTGCCCAGCCCTCCAGTTTTCCATCCCTTCTTTTAATTTCTAATGTAGAAAGAATCTCACCCTTGAAAGGGTGCTCCTAGTACCACGAGGGGGCACCTGATGGCTAGGGGGCCCCTAGAAGGATCAGCTCTTGCCCAGCTCTGCTCAGTGAGGTCCCTGCGGTCTCCCGGGGCTCTGGTATAGAGGGAGACGAACTGCCCTGAACAGGTTCTTCCTCCCCCAGGCCAATGGCACTGTCCAGCCTGCTCTCCTGGAAGCCAAGGCCAAGGGCACAGACTGTCCAGCTAGATCCTGAGCCACCAGCCTCTGGAAGCACAAGACCCAGATGGCTTTTTTCTTTTCATAGAGAAGAGATGTACAGAAATAGACAGGGACAGACAGACAGCTCTTGGCAAACATCAGAAGCTAAGGTCTATCTCTCCTAATATAAATTTTCCATCAGTTAACAAGTATTTGTGAGTGATTCCCGAGAGCCAGTGTATACGTGTGTGTGTGTGTGTGTGTGTGCTTACGTGTCTGTGTCAAACCTTGATTTGTAACTGAGAGGCTCTGTAACTGAATTTTTGACTGTGTTTGTGACTGAATAGCAGGGTTCCTGCTGGCCATGGGGGTGAGTGTGTGTGCAAGCAAGAAAGCTACCTCATGTGTTCAGACAGGTGGTATGGTGCAGGGACAGGAGCAAGGCCTCTGGAACCACACTACATCGGTTCAAATCCTGCCTCTGCCCCTTGACCCATTCTGGTATGACCTTAGGCCAGTGCTTACCTCTTGTCTCAGTCTTCCCACCTGTTGTTAAGTGGGGCTAATAAAACACCAGAGTGCCTTGCACAGAGGAAGTGCTTAGTAGATGTTAGCTGTTGTTACGAACTTGGCACTATGGGGGAACTGAAAGTTAGATATTCACTCCACTCATCCTTTCTGACATCAAAAGGAATGAGCCACAGCATATGCAACAATGGAGGGGGACCTTATATAATATTGAGTGCAAAGGACTTCGAAGATTATGTACAGTATAATAGGCTTTGTATAGGCTAAAAATAACTACAGTAAGACATACTTTTTAGGAATACATATGGATGCAATGAAGTGGGATAAAAGGGAAAACAGGAGAACGATAAAGTCAAAATTAAGAAAGACGATCATCTCAGTGGGGAGACACTGGGATGGGGTGAGGCCGGATCACATGTTCGGATGCAGGTTTTGTTAAATCCTTGCTTTGTTTTGGATGACGAGCTCTTGGGTGCATATTCGATTAATAAAAATAACTAAATAACTATATAAGTAAATAAAAGTAGAGCATGCATGGGCCAAGAGAGAGAATGTCATGAGACAGAGACTGTGATTAAGCCAGTTGTAAGCGTCAGTGGTACGAAAGGGGGGAAATAAGAAAAAATATATCGAGTACCCATCGCAGGCTAGAGATTGTCCCTGGCTCTGGGATTATGCCAGCGAGTGCAGTAGAAAAAGAAAATTCCCACCTTTTCAGAGCTCACATTGGAGTGTAGGGAGATAGACAGTCCCCACAATACCCAGCGTCAGTCTACGAGTGCCACGGACAGAAATGAAGATCCGGGAGATAGGAAGTAGGTGGTCTGGGAAGATGTGATGGAGAAAGTGACATTTGAGCCAAGTCCTGAGGAAGGGGAAGGAAGAGACTTGTCCATTTCTGAGCTTCGGGGGGACTGAGCTTCTAGGCAAAGGAAAGAATCTGGGCAGAGGCCCTGAGGCAAGGGGACCTGAGAACTGGCTAGCGAGGCCAGAGTGGAGTGACCCGAGGGGCCTTGCAGGCCACTCAGGGGACTTTGGCTTTTATTCTGAGCCACATGGAGAGCCACTGGTTCTGAGCAAAAGAGAAAACCATCTGATACATTTTAAAGGATCTCTCTGGCTGCGGCCTTGAGGATGGCCCATGGCGGGTGACGGGGGGGAGGCTGGTATGCCAATCAGGAAGCTATTGTAGAAACCCAGGTGGGAGAGCAGGCTGCCGGAACCCGAGAGAACAGCAGAGGAGGCGAGAACCAGTCAAATCCCAGACGGAACTACCAGCCAGCTATTGCTCTCCTCGGAGGCTCCCAGGCGGGCGGCAAAGACCGGACACCTGCAAAGCATCATCTACCATGGACTGTACCGCAGCTCACGTCCAGTCAGCTGCGACCCCCTTGCCTCACCTGAAGAGCACCTTGTCAGCTGTAGGGAGTGTGCTGGCAGCCTCGGCCCTGCTCCTTGGACCCTGGCTCTGGGCACCCCTGCCTCTGGGAAGGAGGTCCTCATGCTCTTTTCCAAACCCTCCTGCAGCCAACCTGACCGGAAACCCTGGGCATCTGTGTGGCTCCCCAGGCGATGGACCTTCCCCAGCTCCAAGAATCCCTCCTAATGGCCGGGCTCGTCCCCTGAAGTGAGGCACCCTCTGAAGGCCTCATCAACCCTGAAAGGAGCTGGGAGCTCCCATCTAACCCACACAGAGGGTTAGGACCCAAGGCTGCCCCCTGCACCTGGACCGCAGAGAGGACACTCAGGACCACCGGCTTCCAGGGGTCCCCAGGCTGCATTTAAGGCCAGGAAAACCCTGCGGCTAAGATACGCTTCATCAAGGCTGTTGGCGGCTGGTCACCCTCCCTGGCTCCTCCCCATCCTGCCTCCTTTAGGACTAGAACATGGAATGCATTTTTATTTGACTTTTCCTAGGTGAAAATGGTGCGGGCCTGGGGGTAGGGAAGCTGGACGGAGTGTGATTTACACTTTCCCTGAGTCCTCACACCTCCCAAGGGCAGCTGCTCACAGAGCCACGGGCAGACGTGTAACATTGCATGGCTGCTCCCTGAGCCATTCCAGCAAGGACCCCCCATTTCTGCAGAAGCACCCCGAAACCCTGGATGAGCCAAAGACCCTTTGGAAAGGGAATAGCGGAAGGTGGGTGCTGAGATGTGTAAAGTTCTGGCAAAGATGCCCCTCAGAAAAACTACGCATACTTCCTGAAGCCCATACACTTCTGAGGTCACCCCTGTTCCATTTTCTCTCCACGATAAACAGCTGGTTGACTCTTGGCTGCTTCTCTGTTCTATCTCAGCCTTCAAGCCCTGCTCAGCCTCGAGCAAGAAAGGCCATTTGCCCCGGATACAGACTTACAAGGCACCCTCTGGCCTTTTCAGAGAGGGCGTCCCCCTATAAATGCCATAGTACGGTTTCTCAACATTGGCACTATTGACATGTTGGGATTCTTTGCTGGCGGTGGGGCTCCTGTCCAGCCCCCAGCCAGCACCCCAGGCTTCTTCCCACTAAACATCAGTAGCACCCCTTCCCCCTTCTAGGACAATGAAAAATGTCTACAGACATCACCAAATGCCCCCGGGAGAGTGGGAGGGCATAGGTAAAGTCACCCCGATTGAGGAGCACTATGTCACAGCAATATGATCAGAACGTCTGGAGACGGCTCAGTCCAGTGACCAGTACAGAAAACCAGGGTGGGTGTTAGGAACTGTGTGATCTTGCTCAGGAAGCCTAACCTCTCTGGGCTTAAGTGTCATGCTCTGTAATATAATAATAACAGCCCAAAGGCACTCAGGGCTGGCCCTCTGCTGAGCACCTCGCATGGGTTTTCTCATGTAACACGTTTCTTCCCTTTTAATTCCTCACAGTGTTTTTCCGGAAAAGGTGCTGTTCCTATCTTACAGATGAGGAAATTGAGACTCAGAGAGGTTGGGCAACTTGCTCAAGAACACACAGCAAGAAGGCAGGCAGTTGGGACCCAAGAGGCTGCAGTCCTGGCCACAGCTCTGCTCTCCCTCCTTCCCAGAGGGGCTTGGGACTCCAGACTACCTCTGAAGTCCTTTGTATTCCCACAACTGTGTCATCCGGCTGATGTTGCTACAAAAGGAACGTTCACTGGCTGTCTGTGTTCTTTGAGTCCCCCTGCCCTGCCCTTCGGGACACGGCCTGCTCATGCTTCCCCTCATTTGATATGCTCCTACTATGTTCTGTGTGCTGTGCTGGCATCCAGCTGTCAACAGGACATGGAATTTACCCTCTGGTGAGGAGACAGATATCAAATAGCTCATTACATTAGATTTTTATATATAACTGTGATCAGGGCTAACAAGGGACTGGACCTAGCCCAGAGGGTCAGGAGAGGGACCACCTAGCTGCTCTCTGATGGGTGTGTAGGGGTTCAACCCATGAGGTTGAGGGAAGCCAGCTCCCAGAGAGAGCAGCTTGCATACCACCCCAGGAGGAAAAGAACACTGCTTCTTCCAGAAACCAAAGGGAAGAGGGTGCAGGAGGAGGCAGACAGGTGGGCAGGCCCTGTGGGTCCCAGCAAGAATTTCTGCCTTTGTCCTAGAAGTACCAAGAAGTCAGCAAAGATGACATATTGCTCTGGAAAGATCGGGGTCAAGGTGGCAAGAGGAAAGGCAGAGAGGCCATTTGGGCTGCAGAGCTAGTGCATGGGAGAAGCTTTGGGCTACACGAGGACAGGGGGAGCAGAGAAGAGCCAGACTCCAGGGACGTTGAACATGCAGAGCCTAGGGGAAGCAAGTGGGCTGAAGCAGGAAGCCGGGTGGACGGAGCCAACGGCTCCTGTTCACAGGACGAGGACGTGGTAGGTGTGGACCCGCTGCGTTTGAGGGGTTCTGTACAGGACAGCATCAGTGCAGGACAGACCAATCTACCAGCTGGTTGACTGAGACTTGGGGCCCAGACCTCCTTCCTGGGGGGAGGCCCCGGCTGACTTAGGCACACCCGGGACAGGAAGAAACTAAACCACAAAGAAGGCACACAGGCTGGCAGCAAAGTCCTGGGGAGGGAGCCCGCGTAATGAAAATGTGGGTTATTATTACTATTACCTTATCAGATCTGACAAGATCTTTGTCCAAGGTGGGGCCACTGCAGCCCATAATTCAATATAAACGGGCTCTTGGGTGGCAGTTGGCTGTGGCATCGATTCCTATTCACTCAGAAGCTAAATCACAGTGCTTCTGTGAAACGTGTGTGAAATATCCCTTTTTCATGCACTAGCAATGAAAGGGCGCCACAAATCTGTAGCCAAATGAATGTACTTATGAGTAATGGCAATCCGCACGTGGGCATCGTTTTATTAACACGTACAAGCCAGCTTCATGGACGCTTGGATTTCACGTTAAAGAGAGCATTCCGGCCCCCCGGGGAGGTGAGGCAACACCAGCAGGCAGGCCCGCATTGAGAAAGTGACACTTCGTTGCTAGCCCAGGCCTCAGGAATTTAAAACTGCCCTTAATGCCATCCGGCTGCTCCCACCACCACCTAAGGTCAGCGTGGGAGAGGAGGTCAGGCCACTTGACTCCCCGACAGGACAGCGCAGAGGGGGATGCTGCTGCAGTGTCCCCGGTTCATCGGCAGTAGATCTGGGACCAGAACCCACACCCCCTGACAGATCCAGGCCATGACGTTTCTGCCGCTGGGCTCAGGACTCGGGCTAACCTTTCCAGAGACTTCAGATGTCTAGGGCCCAGGATTGAGTCTCTGCTGAGACCACCAGAGGAAATGAAAGTAAAGACCATTTCTAAAGTTCCAGATCAGCCAACAGAAGACACTGCATCTGGGCAGACATTTTGGCGGCTATGGCATGCAGGGAGCTGGGGGACGGGGTCCTTTGGACAACCAGGCATGGGAATCTGGGAGCAAAGTCTCATTCACATATCTGCTCTAAGATAATGCATACTCCACCTACTTCTGGAAAAAGATTTGGGGTGGTTCGTTATATACCGTGTACCCACACGCAACAAAATGGTCCAGCCTGACATCAGATTGCAAGTGGGTTTTTTTGTTGTTGTTTTTTGGGTTTTTTAAGAAAGATTTTATTTATTTATTTGACAGACAGAGATCACAAGCAGGCAGAGAGGCAGGCAGAGAGGGGGAAGCAGGCTCCGTGCTGAGCAGAGAGCCCGATGCAGGGCTCGATCCCAGGACCCTGAGATCATTACCTGAGCCGAAGGCAGAGGCTTAACCCACCCAGGGCACCACCCAGGCGTCCCTGCGGAAGTGTTTTTAATAGTCAAAAACTGAAAGCAATCATAGTGTCCTTCTATAGGGGGCTTGTTTAAAAAAAATTCTAACCATGCATCTGGTAACTACTTCACGGCTATTAAAAAAATAAATAAGCAAATAAATAAATAAATAAATAACTGAGGAAGCGATCTGTGGGCTAATATGGAGACATTTCAAGGATACACGCAAGGAAAGAAGAAAAGCAAAGGTACAGGATATACGGAAGGTATTTTTTTTTTATGGTAAGGTGGAAAACGAAAGATACATATTCGAGTTTCTCCATTTTGGAAGAAAGTAACACTGGAAGTATAAATCAGAAAATTATGTAAACGGTCGCCTACAGAGGGCAAAAGAGGGAGACGGAGAGCTCTGGGTATATACCTTTATATGTCATTTTGACTTTTAAACCCTATAAATGCTTTACCAATTCAAAAATTCTAATTCGGTCAAACACAAGAGGAAAGGGGAAGGAGGAAATAATTTTTAGGCACAAGCACCAACAAGGTCTCCCTTCTGCCTTCTCTGAAAAATGGGTCCTGATATTGCCTTGCCTGGGATCCCGCAGTCCCAAGGACCCAGGAGGGTAGGTCACCAGCCTCCAGCCTCCTGGAGGCTGGGAACAGGGGGACAGATAGGCAGCCTGATGGAGCTGCCCGCGGTGGCCTGGCATCCCTGCCTTGGCAGCGGAGGGAGGAGGTGAAGGCCAGGGCTGGTACCAGGCCAGTGCCGTTCAAGGTTGCCCACCTCGGCAGGGCGATGCCACGTCCGCTCCCTGACTCAGCCCTGAGTCACAGTTGTCCCAGCTGCTGGCATTCCATGGTCCCAGAGCAACCAAGCTGCTCTAAGAACGTGTTTACACCATTAGGCTCTGGCCTGCCCGTGGCTCCAGCCCACCCCACCCCAGACCCTCCTCACTGTGCCCCCAGTTCTGGGGAGCAGCACCCTCACTCAGGATGGCGGCTTTGGCCCTGGAAGCGTGCTCTCCCCTCACAGGCTCTTCTCTGACCTGCTCCCGGAATAGGAGGGGCAACCAATCATCCAATCAATGACAACTCACTGCCACCACCCAGATGTCCATTAGTGAAATTAATTCTAGTCTATTAATAGATGATGTCCATACTATAGAAAACCATATTATAAAAAACAAGAGTGAGCCATGTGAGTAGTTTTTTTAAAGATACATTAAGTAGAAACACAAACTGCAGAACATAATCCGTAGCTTGATCTCATGTTGGGGCCATCTGGATCTATTTTCCAGAGCCACAGTGACCATACAGATAGAATAATGCCATGCTAGTCCCTGGAAGGGGAAGGGGAGTTATAGTTCCCTTCGCTTTCTCGGTGACACACTTGTAATTCTTTTCTTATATGAAGCAGTTATTATATTTGTAATCTGAACACAGATATCTCACATTCATTATACACTTCGTTGGGCTGATTTGCTCCGTCAGAGGCTCAGGACAAGAAGTGCCCTCCCAACCCTGCACTTCCTGGCAGAAGAGAAACTGAGGCTGAGAGAGGTCATTATTTTCTCATGCAGAATCATACAGTGAGTGAGCTGACAGCAAAGTGGTGCCCAGAGTTCCTATCTCCCGACAGATGCCTGTGCTCTTTCCACAACACCATGTGGCCTTAGAATAAAATGAGTTTGTATTTGTGGAGGGTTTCTTATGTGGCTGATAGGGGGAAAAGGGGGAAATACTGCCCCCCCAAAAATAAAAAGACTTAGCACCCCAGGACTCATTCCCTGCTTACAAGTCAATACCATCACCATTGACTGATGGAAGGTTCCAGACAAGTGTTCATTCAAAGATGAACCATTAACTGTAAATCAAAACCTAGAGCGAGTGCTGAGTTATAAAGCGAATTAGAATAAGCGGGTAAACGGACGGCTGATCTCGGCCCCAACGGCCAGGGCTGGGAGAAGGAGCACCTTCCGACTCAGAGAGGCAACAGAGGACCGGGGTCAGGGACGGCTGCTTCAAGGGGTGTGTCTCTAACAGAAAAGAAGCCCCCACTGCCCCCCCCAGAAGCAGGTGAAATAGCAGAGGATCCATTCATCAACCAGTTCCGGGACTTGCTCCGGCTTCACCCAGGGCAGCCTAAAGGCCACGCCGGATGCCAGGTCGCTGGGGCCTGGCCCCACGTGCCTCTCCCACCCCCAAGAGCACAGGGCAGCCGGCCAGAAACAGGGACGATTGGCCTGCAGGAAACTGAAACAGCCAAAAAGCACAATACACACCAGCTCAGAGACAGGTGCTACCTCTCTCCCTCCCAGGACACCCGCATCACGCTGGGCACCCTTCTGGCCACTCTGGGAATTCTGAGTATGGTCTGTGTGTGTGCGTTCACATGTGGGACTACCTGACGGGAACGGACATACGCATACGGGTTTTTAAACGTTTGATGAACTCTGGCTACTCCTTCCAACACTGTTACCTTACTTGCCCGTTAAACTCACTCCTCACTGTGCCCCCACGTCAGCAGGGCAGGTAATCTCATTATTTCCATTTCGTAGACAAGGAAACTGAGGCTCGCGGGAGCTTGCTGGCTGTCATACTACTGCACGGCGGCAGAAAGGGTAGAAATGAAGACTGAAAGTTGGTGAGGGTCCATAGGGGCCAAGGGCTCTCTCTGGATCATTTCATTTGCTACCCCCCCCGCCCCGCCCAGCCATAGTGGGAGGGAGGACCCCATCTTACGCCTAAGGATACCAAGGCTTAGGAAAACCCAGTCACCCGCCTGAGTAGTGAAGCCAGGATTAACAGCAGGCCCTCTGACCCCCAAGCTGAGGTGTGCAGTCACTATGAAAAGCACAGTGGGGGACAACTTCATGCCAGGCACTGGGTAAGCCCCTCCCCCCAATATCAGTATGAACAGTAGCTTCCTGAGCCTTACAACGAGCCAGGAGTGGGCTGAGCTCTGCCCACACAGACTCTAGAAGAGGACGCACGTGTCCACATCTCTGAATCCTGGCGTGGCACGGAGCTGGCCTCCTTGCTGACTCAAAGCACCCACCCCAGCCCTGTTGTTTCCTTGGGTCCTTCTCTTGCATTTCTGCCGTGCCAATTAAAGGACAGCGTGGGCTCTCTGTGAGCAAGTGCCCTTGACTGCTATTCACACCCCAACAAACTGCACGTACACCCCACGAGGAGAGTCGAAGCCCCCCGGCCAGCTCTCTGCACCCAAGAATCCAGGCCGGCCCCCAAGGGTGCCTCCAGTTCCTCCACTTCCACTCAGACCACTGCTGCCCACCTTTCCCGCAATCCCCGCTCAGGCTGTCTTCTCTCACTGCCTGAAGGAATGATTTGACAGTGATAAACATTTCCACATGAAGGCTTGGGTGTCTCTGAGTCATAATTTATTGCTTTGTTTCTGTGCTTTATACTTTCTTTTTTTTTTTTTTTTTTTAACTTAAAAAGGAGGGCAGGAGTGATGAGTGTGGACGGGATGAGTAATCCCCGCTCCTCTGGGCTCCGGTGGGCAGATGGAAACTAGAGGTGGAGATAGAGCGGAGGAAAGGATGGGAGTGGCTGGGAGGGCTGAGCAGGGGGAGCACTGACCCCTGCTCTGGACGGGGAGGACCCGGGCCCCCGCGTCAGACAGTACTGCAATCCAAACAAGGTTTATGTGTTCAGCTGCAGAATGTGGGCGGGCGGCGGCAGGAGACAGGGAAGTATTCCAACGAAGTGATCCACAACTAACAAAGGGATGGTCCGTGCAGATCTCCCCCAGTTTCAAGGTCCAGGTCAAGTGCCACCTCATCCGGATGGCCCTCCGCAGACCACCCCAACCGAGAGCACTCCCCTCTACCTCTGAATCGGAGACATTCATTTGTCTCAAGGGCTAGATGGCTTTGCTAGTCCCCATCACTGTTTGCTCTCACTGCCCACCCCCCAGGTCCATTGTGAGCTCCTGAAGGGCAGAGACCTTGTTTTTACCGCCTTTGTATCTTTTGAGCATGTGACACCCCCCACAATCCATTCTTGAGGTGACGTGTGGCACCCCCTGTGTACAGAGTCACAAGCCTCCAAGCAAACCCTCATGGACCAAGCATTGGAAAATGGTCCCAGACAAAAATCACACAATTTCACCTTTGCTCTTGGGCTCTCTACTGTGTACGAAGCCCTTCCATAGTCTTGTAAAGTACGTGATAGGTGATATTAAGCTCATTTTACAGATAAGAAAACTGGGACACAGAGTGAGGGATTAATCGATGACTAGGGAGTAAACAGAAACAACTCTGCAACCAGGGTTCTAACTGATTTTCCCTGAAGGGGCTGGAGGTGTCTACCTCCTTTGAAGCCTATGACAAATAATCGTGGGGAACGCCGCATCGCCAGAGCCCACCCTCACGCAAGATGTCCCGTGCCAATCAGCCAAACCAAGGCTCCAGAGAAATCTCTCCGGCTTCGTTCAATACAGACTTTTCCAAACTGGACCTCCCCTGGAACTCTTCTGCGCTGGGGACATAGTCTTCTGACCCACTGTGACTCTCCTAAAGTGGCAGTCGCACTCCCAGGAGAAGCTGCGTATGATGGATGAAGGAAGGCTTAAGCTGGGTGGATAAAGCGCTGATGATGAAATTTCAGGGCTCAGCCAACTAGTAAGGATGTTTCTTCTTCTTCTTCTTCCTCTCCTCCCCCTCCTCCTCCTCCTTCTTTTCTTTCTCCTCCTCTTCCTCCTCCTCCTTCTCATTATTATTCTACTTGTCATCGTCAAACTTCTCAAACACGCACAAATAGAGGAGCCTAATAAATCTCTAGGTGTCCATCACCAGCTTCAACAGTATGCAACGATCTGCTATTTTTGCTTCATCTTTTTGATCTGGAATATCTTAGAGAAAAGCCCAGATATCGTGTCATCTGTAAATACCTGTCACAGTATTACATGCCTTAAAAAATTCATAACAATTCCTGGATATCTAACGCCCATCCTGGATCTAATGTTCCTGGCTTCTCTCAGATTGGTCCATCTACGGCAGGTAGGCCTGAACTCAGAACTCAAACTGGACCCACAGAGTGCATTTGCTTGGTGTATCTCTTAAGACTTTACCAGTCGGGGAACCTGGGTGGCTCAGTCAGTTGAGCATCTGACTCTTGATTTCGGCTCAGGTCATGATCTTGGGGTCATGGGATCGAGCCCTACGTTGGGCTCTGTGCTCAGCAGGGAGTCTGCTTTTCTCTCCCTCTCCCTCTGCCCCGTTTATGGGCTCACTCTCTCTCTCTAATAAATAAATAACTCCTTAAAAAAAGATTATACTGATCTGTAATAATTTCCCCTACACTTCCCCTTACCTCCTCCTCAACATCCTATTAGCGAAATGAGGGCATTTGTCCTGAGGTTCGGTGTGGCTGTGTGGACGGCCTCCCTGCATTGGCGTTTTGCCTATTTCTCTAGTTCCTGTGTAAAATGGTGGTTAGATTTACCAGCTTGAGCAGATCTGGTTCAGCTTTACAGCAAGCAAATATCATGGGTGATGCTGTGTCCTTCCTATTACATCTGTCTGTCCAGCGCTTAGCAAAGCTAATATGGACCCATGGATCTGGATACCTTTTTGAGCAACTAGATCCTCCCAGTGCCTCCAAAGTTATATACCACATCCTAAAACGTGCTTCTAGATGCATCTCTAACCCTTTGGGACTTGCCCATTTTTCTAAGATTTCACGGGAGACTCTCTCCGACGATGAGGTTCCAAAATTCTATCACCATATCCTTTCTTAGCTTGTCTCTGTGTGACTTTTAACCTTCCCTTTCTTCTTTTTAAAGAAAAGACCTATTTAAATGACCAGCCAAGCTGGGGACCCTGTACTCCCTACAGTCCAGGCCCTACCAGCAACTCTGTGGGCTCAGCCAGAATCCCAGGGTCTCAAGAGCCTGCGGGCTCTTCCAGCCGTCTCCTAGAAGATGAGTCAGAATCTCAAGGAGAACAAGAACACATAGTTGAATATGATAAATATGCATCCAAAATTTTTAAAAACCAAATTACACAAATCAAGCTTATTCTGAGAGGTTCGTTTTGCCAGGGGTCTCTAGTGCTCCAATCAGCATAATTAAATACCAAGATCTCTCTAGAATTGATTGTGGTTTTCACATTTTTTTCCTCCTCCAAGGACCATTTCAGTGGGATGATTTTAAGCTAATAAGAACCCCCAAATTAGAAACTAATTAAGGAGATGGAAAATACAAACGTATTTGTTTTTAGTCAGGCACTATTTTTATCAGAGGAATCATGAAAAATTAAAATTGTTAAATACCCATACGAAGGTTGTCAGTCAAGGGCAATGTGGCTTTCCGCCTCTCCCGGCTACAGAAGTGTAAAGGGATAGATCAGAAACCACTCCCTGTGTACCCCCAGGAAGCAACAGAGAGGCTAATGTTAAAGAACAGAATGACACACTGTTAGAGGCATGGGGAGGGAAAGCGTGCTGCCCTAAGACTCTCGAATCTTTGGTGATTGAGGTTCATAGTTCCCCTTTGGAAATGCAAATGCACCTGGCATCTTGGCAACACACGTTCTCACGCCCGTTGAACAGATGAGAACATTAAGGCCCAGGGAAGGTAAACAACCTGCCCGGGGTCACACAGCCAACTTAGAAAGAGCCATGACTACATCTCTATCTAAATGTGCTTGATGTCGTGAAACAGCCTTCCCACTGTCCTCCAAATGTGCCACGGATTACCTCTTAAAATAGATGTTAAGTCACAATGACACAGGTTTGGAGGGATCCTTTCTGATTCGTGACAGCTTTGAGAACTCGGGGCCCTGGGAGAGGCAGCAGGAAGCAGGAGCCAGCTGCTCCAGGGGATAGGACTTCTTGCCTAGAGAGGCAGCAACACGGGGACCTATGGGCCACTGCAGTGAGCCTCAGAGGACCGCTGACCCCGCCACACACAACCAAGTGTTAACCCAATCTTGAAAACGGTGCCTGGGTCCCCAGGCCTGGAGTCTCCATTCATTTTGCAGACGTTGCCCTGGTTCTCCAGCACAGCTGATACCCCCTTACTCTCTGTGTCACTGATCTTCACCGCCTGCCCCTTCCACAGCAGGCCAGGAGGACATGGGATCTGCCTGCAGGCACTCTAAACCTCTACCCCATGGCAGAATTCTCACCAAACCTTATTTTGCTGCTGCTGTTGGGGGCCTGTGGCTGGAGCAGATGTCATTCACAAAATAATAAAAACCATACCCCCAGCCCCAGAAAGAGTAGCCACGCTCTGTGCCAGTAGGTTCCCTTATCCTCAGAGGGAGGAACCTGTATGTCTACGGCTCAGGAAAGATAGGGGTAATAAGGTAGAGATGGGTCTTCGTTTCAAAGGCGGCAGCCGGAAGAATAGAAACAGAAAGGTTGAAGGACATCCAGTTTTTAGAGCAGGACCCCTGGGGTGGGTCCCAAAGAGCAACTTGGCAGTGTCCAAACCCTAGAGATGAAGGCCTAGGTACCTCAAGATTCCCTATGGCAGAGCTGACACAGGAGCACAGGCTGCCTGCAGGGTCTGCCTCCTCCAGATGGCTCCAGGCAGGAGTCCCCAGGCAGGAGGAGGAGTCACCTCCTCCAGATGGCCCCAGGAGGGTCCCCAGGCAGGCCCCGCTGCCATGTGCTAGGATCCAGGCCTCACCTCCCTCTCCATTTTTCCTGACCTGTAAAGCCCCATCATTCCTGTGCAATGGACAGAACCACAGAAATGCCTGCTAGGAAACTTCTGCCAAACTTAGGGGAACTCAAATTGGTTTTTGTTTGACTTAAGATAATAACAAGAATTCTTTCTTGACAAGAATGTCACGAGATAATCACTCATTGTTGTATTGAAGTCCTCATCATTACCCAACAAGATAGAAATGATTAGTGCTACTTCCCACAAAGTCTCTGATGCTCAGAGAGCTTTAGGAACTGCCTGAGGTCAGCCTTGAACAAGGAGATGCTAGAGTTCTAAGACCAGCTGGGGACACCCACCCCCCGGGGGCTGGTTCTAGAAAACATAAGTCACCATCTAGAATGAGTGATTCAAGTCATCTCAGATCGCTGAAGCCAATTTCCCCAGGGATGCATGACAGATGTGTCATAAGAAGAGGACATGATAGTGAGTCCTATTGTTAAGCTTGGGACACCTGGCCTCTGGGTTCCCACTGACAAGATATTCTAGACTGTAGACCTGAGCTGTCCAGGACAGTAGCCACAAGCTGCTTGAAATGAGCCCTTGAAACGTGGCCAGTCCAAACAGAGGGGTGCTGCCTGTGTCAGATGCACTCAGGACTTGGAAGACTTTGCATGAAAAGGAGAATGGGAAATACCTCATTAACAATTGGCATATTGACCATAGGTGGAAATATTTGGGACTTTCGAGTTATATGAAATGCATTATTACAATTAATTTTATATTTACATATTACATATTTACATACTACAATTAATTTGACTTTCTTATGCTTACCTTTTTGTGTGTGGCTACTGGGAAATTTAAAATCCCATGGGTGGCTTACATCTGTGGCTGGTGCTCAGACTCTCCTAGGCAGCCCTGCTGTAGGACCCAAGGCCCGCCTTCATTTCTATACCCAGCTCACCCTGCCCTGCTCCCAAGAACAGCGCTGGAAGCTGAGGAAGCAAGACCCTCCGGGCATTCTGAGAATGTCCTCTCTTCTCAACAATTCTGGAAATTCCCACCTCTCCCGCCGTCTATCTTACTAGGTACCCATAAAGAACCGTGGGCCCAGCAGTTGCCAAGGCACTTGAACCCAGTCACCATTTCTGAGTGTTTGGCTCCACCTTGGACTACACCTTCCATGGCCAGACAAATTCTGATAACCAGGTTTCCAGAGTCCAGGTCTTGGATCCCATTACAATTGTGACCCTTGGGACTTCCAGCCTCCTTTGCTCCCAGCCCTGCCAGACCGTGAGCTCCTCCAAGGGCGGCATAATGCAAGTAAGTTCGATGTATTGATCACTTCTTATGGTGCCAGCTGCTGCGCTAAGTGTTTTTGCATGTTTTATTTTATTTAATTCTCCCAACCAGTCTGTGAGTGAGAAAGCATTGCCCCCGTCTTGAAGATAGGAGCCCGAGGCTCCCATGGTCTTGGCTCTGTCCCCACTGCCGTGCTTATTCCTGGGTGCCATCCTCCCTCCCTCAGCAGCAAAGATCCTCATACATCTTTGCATTTCTGGCACCGCGCGCAGTGCCCAGCACACAACAGCTACTCAGTAATATTGATAAACTAGGTTAAGAACCTTTTTCATAGACCTGATCCTTTGTTCTTTCTTGCCTTGATCAGGAAGCTTACTACTCCGACCTTCCTGAAACCACACACACAATGAAAGTCCTCACACAGCACCCCGCAGGACTGGACCTTTGCTGCCCCTATCACCTGCCACCACGGGACTCTTTAGGTTCAGCCCTGCCTACGTCCCCAGTCCAGTCTGAGACATATGGACCACAGACCCCACTGAGAGGTGGGACATGTGAGTAGTCCAGGGCCAGTATGCTGGCTTCTGGGGTCCCCAGAGACACAGCCCCAGATACCTGTGGAGGTGGCTGCCTCCCTAGCAAAGCCCCTCCAAGCACCGCCAGACCCCCGACTAACCTTGCTGGGCTCCCCAGAGCTCAAACTCCCTTCTATTTCCTCATATACATAGGAGCTAAGTCTGGGCCTGCCTGGTGCGTGTGGCTGACCCATTTCCTAGAGCTGGGCTCAGCTTTCTAAATTCCTTCTTCATCTTATTCTTTCTGCCTGATTTAGAACAAGGCCACCCAGAAGTCCTAATTCTCTGCCCCTCCCCACCCCTTGGCTTGACCCAATGGATCCTGACACTGGCCGGCACTGGAATGGAATTTGCCACACCCCCTTGGGCCTCCTGCCCCAGGCCATTGGTCCTTCTCCCCCTGCCCTGGTCAATTTCCCAAGGCCCTAAGCTATTTTTTGCCTCTGCCCTAGCCTGCCGTTTTCCCCAAAGTAGAAGTTGCCAGAATGGTACCCTATATGACACACAGAGCAAAGACCAGATGACCCATGGGAACAGGCCCTCCATCAGATCAGAACTCACCTTCAGGGTCTCCAGTCCCACTGGCTCCCTTCTTTTTCTAGCCTCAGGCTAGACCTCCACCTTCAGGCTCTGGGGACCTGCATGATGCTTCCTGCTTGGCTGACTTCTAGATCCAGGGTATCCACCAGCCCCTTCCTCTGCTCCCCAAATCCCTACTCATGACCTTCCCCAGCCACCCTGGATGATCTGCTACTTGACCTAGTGCCCTTGGAGAGAGAGAGAGAGAGAGAGAGAGAGAACGATAAAGTCCCCTTTTCCTTTAGTCTACAAGAAATACCAACCTACCGCCTGACCCTCTCTTCAGAGAAATCTCAGTCAATCAAGAAGGCTTCCCAACCAGTGAGGTCTCCAGACCTACCCCCAAGAATCCGCCAAGCACTCCTGCGCCCCTCGCTGCCTGTTTACCCACTGGCATCAACTCCCGGCCCAAGGGAGCCAGTAGGAAATAATGACTTCTTGATTTGTTACTTTGAGCTCTTCAAACAAGAGGTGCTACGTCTATAAAGGCATCATGCCTTCCCATACAGCATAGGAAGTGAACCAGCCGATGCTAAATCTTCCGGTGCCGGGCTCCAGTGAGTGCACGGGGCAGAAACTAATAACTAGAAAGCGCCCATCTATCATCTTATCAGGCCTTACGGCACTTTGTTTGCATAGTTATCTTTCCAAGGGTTGACATTTGATGTCTTCTGCAGGCTGATGTATTCTCCTACCTGCCACATCATTCAGAGAGGATAGATGAGCCTCAGGTTCATTACCTGTCATTACACCGTGTACATGTTGCTGGGGGCCGAAGCATCGATTCTTCTTGAGTCTCTCCGGTAGCGAAGCCCTCCCGACGTGGCGGCCCCAGGTCCAGCGGTCTGCAGACGACCCTCACTCCTCAGGCCTTGGCTGCGATCCGCGCCATCCCCTCCTCCTCTTCCTGGCTGGCCCGCTCCTCGGAGGTGACAGCACGTTCTGAGCTCCCAGCTGCTTCAGAAAGGACCTGCAATAAGAATGGAGGCCTCTGTCGCCCACCGCGAACAGAACCACCTGTCCCAGTTTTAACTGTGCTAGAATTTTCCAGCCATCGTCTTATTGCTTTTTATGATTAGGTCCTGCAATTGCTGGGGACCATACATAGTTCACCGCAGCCAAGGTCTTCACTGCCAAGGTCCCACCCACCAGCCCCACCCCCGGGCCGCAGTGCACACATGCCCACGCACACACACCCTCAGTCCTGTTTCCTTACCTCTGTATATTTGTTTTCTCTGCCTGTAAGACCTACCCTTCATCCTACCCACTCTTCAGAGCTCAGTTCCTAATACCGACAGAACCTTATTATCCCAGGAAAGAGGAGGGAACGGGGCGCTCTCCGTCCACAGATGAGACCACAGAGAACAGACACATGCCCATCAGGGACACTCCTCAACTCCTGCAGCCCAGGAAGCCCCTGGGGTGAGACTTCCAGCATGCTGTGGTGTGGGGGCTCCAGGCAGCCCCCCCACCTGTGGTTTATTATGAACCTCCTTTGGCAGTCCTTGGGCTCAGAGCAAGAGACAAGAGAGGACATGCAAGCCTCACTGAGTAAGGCACGCAGACTGGCTCCACTGAGTGACAGCATCTCCTCGCCAAGACCACAGCTCACACTCTAAGGGGTGGCCAGCCTGGAGGTCCGCTCACCTCCGAGGACTAGGTCCCCAGTAGCCATAGCCATGTGCCTCTAGCCAGTCATGGCCTCCACTTCCAAAGGTACAAGGGGAGGGTTCCTGCTACCCAGATGGCCATAACCCTGAGCTCCACCCCGGCCCTGGCCTCCGCGGAGCCTCAGTGAGCCCACTGCTGGGAAGCGGCTGTGGCCCGTGGGGAGTGCCCACAAGGGCACCCAGCACTACCAGTGAGGGGCAGCACCATGGACAGGGATGAGGGTGGCAAAGGAAGGCAGAGATCGGAGGTCCCATGAATTCCATAAGCATGACGATGACAGTGTCTTACACCACATATAATGATAAACACCCTTCAGGCTGCTTTAACATCCATTGGATCTCTTTGGTTTCAGAACAGCAAAGTAAAGGGGTATTTTAAAGATGAGGAGACAGAGCACAGAGACACTGAATATCTTGCTAATGGTCACACAGTAAGTGGGTGAAAGAGCCAAGACAGGAACTCCTGACTCCCAATTACCATTCTTTCCAGCAAGCTCCCAGGTCCTAGGCTAACTCCCTGTCACCTCAGCGGCATGGTGGGTCAAGAGGAGTAGGAGGGGGAAGAGGAACAGAGACATGCTTGGCCTGCTACAGGAGGATGGGGACAAGAGAACAATCATGCCTTCGGCTTCTTCCCTGAGAGGAGGGTCTGGGAGGAGGAAGCACAGAGAGAACAGAATAGGAAGACAGGGATATGCAGGCTCCCAGCTAACTGGCTGTGATAAACAGCTACAGCTTTGGGGTGCAAGGCTGTGCCGACCTGGAGCTTCCTGGGGGACCTGACTCTATGGCTCCAACCTCCAAGGCATTTCTGGGCAAGACATCGCTGGAGGTGGTGTTTGTGTATCACTTGGAACAAACAAGGCAATTCCTGTTACAAAAAGCATATATGCATTTCTATGTTCTTTCATATAGGTGATATGCTCCTAAATAATAAAAATTTTTAAAAATCCACACTGTCCCACCCGTATGAGGAAAGATTTGCTTCTGGACAGTAGGATGCCCTGCTTGATTCCAGAGCTGCTCTGCTTCTATTGACAAGGGAGGAATCACAACTTGGAAATCTCTACCTGGCAGTAGAAGGCGGGGCCAACCCAGCTCCTTCCAGAGAAAAGCAGCACCGGCCACAGGCCCGGAAACCCAGGAGAGGGGGCAAATCCATGGAGCTGTGCAGAACAAAATGACCCAAACACTAATGGCAGCCACAGCACGTGGTACAGCCCCAGTCACCCCGCTCCATCCAGTCCACCGTGGACTAGACCTCCCAACCTGGGGCTATGGGAAGAGCAGCAAATCATTCCCTTGGCCTTAGGTCTCTGAGTCCCAGGCAGCCAAGGGGGTCCTTAGTCAACCCTGGAGCTCTTAAGTGAGCCCTGCTACGTGCTGCAGATGCCCTGGCGGGGGAAGAAGGAGAGTAAGTCGACCCCTTTAGAAGCCAGTCGCTGGCCTCTCCCGCCAGCTGCATGGTCACCTAGCAGCTGTAGCTCCAGAGGCAAACAGCTCAAGCTCATAAATTCTTGTTGGGGGTTGGAGGGGGTGGGTGAGGAGAGCCGCACTTGCGGGCCCTCCTGCAAGGTGGGGCTGAACCACATTCACAGCAGATGGTGCTGTCGCCCTCACTCCGGGATTCTCATTCCTAATTATCTGTGCTGTCAGCAAAACAATTAACCCTCGAAGAAAAATTGCACCGTCCACTCCCAACCATATGAAAAGGCAATTTTTCCCAAGGACGAGGGACACTTAGGGCAGTGGCAGACGGAAAGTAGGGCAGCCTTGCCTTCGGTTCTGGATCTCACTCACCCTGGGCAATTTCACCATCCTCTGACCTCCGCGGTCTGGGAGCCATCCCGGCAGCCCCAGCAGCCCCTCCAGCCTCCGAACCTGAGCTGTCTTTCCCATAAGAAGGCGGGGAGCCTGAGCCCTAGGGCCCCCTGCACCCCACAGTGCTACCATTCTACAAGCCCTGGTCTTTTCCTCCAAACGTTAAGTCCCTTTGGCGCTGAGACCGCTTTTCTGTCCGTTCCTTCATTCATTTGCTTACTTGCTCATTCATCTGTTTGTTCATTCACCCAGTCATTGCGTATTTACCGTGTTGCTCCCAGGAGATAGAAAGAAAATATCTATTCAGCCTTCTTGACCACGGCTTGGAGGCTTCTTCCCTGAGACGTGGGGAGGCAGGGGGTGGATGGGGCAGGGAGGGCTGGGGGCCGCCAGCCAGGAGCTGGAGCACTTGGCAGGGGCTTGGTTTCAGGCTGTAGGAGGGAAATCCTGTTGCTGCATTTGGATTCTCTCTGAAGATTCGGCGGCAGGAAGGCAGCCTCCTCTCCCAAGAGCTGAATTGGAGCGAGCCACTCCAGTCCCCAGAGCAGGCAGGCCTGCAGAGGGTGGAGAGGTGTGATGGGAGGCGAGCCCTAGCCCCCACCCCCACCCCCACCCACGCTGTGGGGGCTGGCAGTCACCAAGGTCTGCACCTCCCAGGTGCTCAGGAAGTATCAGAGGCGAGTGGAATGAATCAGAGCGCCCCTCCTTAGAGGAACTGTTTTAAAAGCAAAGGGAAAAATAAATTCTGATGGGGGGGGAGCAAAGGGAGTTGTTACAGGGCTGGGGCATGATGGTTGTCCCCAGGAGGCTACGCTTTAAGACCGAGATCACTTGATCTAGATTGTCCCTCCCCGCACGATGCCATGGAAGAGAAAAGAGAGTGAGCAAGAGATGCTCGGACCTCTCTGGTCAGTGCTGAGCGAGCCTTCGGGGATGAGGCCATCAGGGCCACATGTCATAGGTCCCAGGTGGAGAGGCTGATGGGCTGGCTGCTTTCAGAGGGAGATGGAGCGAGATGCTGCTGCAGGTGAAACCACACCCAGCCTCCCTCCAGCCCCACTCCCACTGCCTCCCAGGACTGCCCCTGAACAGCCCTGGGGAACTCCCAAGGCAAAATGGAAAGTCCAGGTTGGGGCACTGCTGGGCCCCCATGGGGGCTGCAGGGCCCCCCCCCCCCCCCCCCCCCCCCCGCTCAGACAGGGGCAGCGCTCTGGGCACTGGGAGGCGGAGTGCAGAGAACAGGGAGGGACCGACTTGGGGGTGGGGTGGGGTACGGAGCTGGGGCCCTTCCTCCACCACCACTTTGACATCTTTCTTCCCTCTCCCCATTGCCCATCGGCTACCAGTACTTGCCCTCACCCAGGGCCCAGGAGTGCAGGCCCTGATGCCAGCTCCTCCGCATTAAAGAAGAGTGTTTATATTCAAAGCGGACTGTTGCCCACTCAGAATCTGCCTACTCGAAGGCAGCGCATGTGACTGCACCCCCTGCCCAGAGTCCAAGCGGGACCGACGCCAACCCCTGGCTGGAGACGTTTCCAAATATGAGCCTGGCACAAAGAGTCAGGTTCCCAGGCCTCCTCTGCCCTGGGAGACCCAGCCAGGATTTTCGAGGCTGTTGGGAGGGAGAGGGCTGGTGGGGATAGGCAGAATCAGGAGGCAGCCAGCTGAGACAGCCATCAGCCCTGGAAATATCGCCTGCACCCCTCCCTGGCCTTCCAGCCTCGTTAAGGGGAGAGAAAGGATTGCCCTGCATCCAGAAAGTCTAATCAATTGCCCGCAACCCTTGGCAGTGGGGACAGGAAAGCCACTGCTCAAATGTGCACGGATTAAAAATATACAAATGGAATCTTTTTCTTCCCCTCTCCTCAACCCCCTGAAGCCTGGGATGCTCGTTAAAAATAGCCTTGCTGTGGTGTGGATCCTACAAAACCCAACGGCTGGCAGGAAAATGAAGGAGCCATTTGAGGCAGCGCTAAGTGGTCACCCCGGGGGAGTGGGCTGTGAAGGGCCAGGAGAGGGTGTCTTCAGGTGTTTCTAGACACACTGCTTGAATTTTTAACAATAAGCAGACATTATTATTATTTTTTTTTAATGGAAGTTTATCCATTGCACCCTCCAACCTAAGCTGAAAGCTAAATATCCACAGACCTAGCCTGGTGCTGTCTGGCCTGGCAGGGCACGTACCATTGGCCCCCTGGGCAACTGCTACAAGGAAAGCCCAAAGTTATGAAAAGAACCCTGAATCCAGAATCAGGGTCTTGGATCTGTAACTAACTGGCTGTGTGGCCTTAGACAGGTCATTGAGCTATCTGGGTGTTCACTTCCTCAACTATAAAATGAGTTGGATTTCATGCTAAGCCAGGTACCTTCTAGTCCTGGCATCTCAATTTTTGGTATTGAGGGAAAACATCTAAGACTTGCCCTGTGTTTCTCCCCAGCACGAATAGGCCAGGGGACTGCATCCCTGGGCAGAAGTGGGGTTTTAAAACCAGCAAGCAGGTGGAAAGGTCAGAAGCTGTTCCGAGAGCAGAGACCAACTGCATACCTTGCTGACGAAATGCCAAGTAGAAAGAGCATCACTTCAGGACCTACAGTGTCCTGGGTTCAAATCCTGCATTCAGCAGTCAGTAACTATCTGAACTCAGGTCATTGCTTACATGCAAATCAACCTCCTCATCTGCAACACGGGGTCAGAATACCCACGTGCGAAGTGGGCGTGAATGTAACTGCGACCCAGCTCACTGTCGCTGCTTAACATCCTTTCATTCTTTTCTCTTTCCTGTCATTCACTCTGCCCTGAATTGCAGGGCAACTAAGGGCTGGGCCCTGGATCAGGCTTGTGTCCCTGCTCCACTGCCCATTAGCTTGTGAGCCTGGCCAATTTCCCTGTGCCTCAGCCTCTGCCCTGTAAACTGAGAGCGAGCTACGAGCGGTTGCCTAGTGGCCCCAGCCCACAGCCCTGTCTGTGCTAGCCAATTGGGCCCTCAGCTTTCCATCTTGCGTCTTCCATGGGTTTGCCATTTTGGACTTCCCTCCCAGGCAACCCCCTGCCCTCCAACCTGTCCAGGGATCCTGGACCACAGTGGCCCACCACCTGGAGCGATCCTGCTGATCTGGTCCTTCCCTATTCACCCTTACCTACTCTCCACTTGGTCTCTGCTCAGCAGGCTGTGCACCTGGCTGGGAGCATGGATTTTATCCTGGAGGCACGTGGAGTATGTCTCAGATCAGTGCTTCCCAAGCTTTAATGTGCTTATGAATCACCTGGGGATCTTGTCAAAATACAGATGCGGGTTCTGATTCAGGAGGTGCCACGTGGGGTCTCAGACTCTGCATTTCTAACAAGCTCCCAGGGGATGTCCATGCCACGGGTCTGGGACCACCCTTTGATTAGCAAGGCTGTAGACTGGAGGAAATCCTAGCATGTGTGTGTGTTTAGGGGACAGGGACAAGGCAGACCAATTATCCACATTGAAAAAAGATGACAGAGATGGCACCACGGAGACCAAGGGTGGATTCAAGAGATGCCAAAGAGGAAAAGCAGGCGACTGTTTTACCAAATTATGCGACCTGATCCAAATAATAAAGATCACACTGATGGGCATAACATAGGAACACGGAAACATGCTTACGACGTATCAGCTGAGAAAGGGAACTGCAATCACACACACACTGTGTCTTCAACTTGGCCAAAGGCACATCTAAGGAGCCTGGTGGGAAGGCTACAGTGCAGAACGCCCCCCCTCCATCAGGCCCCCGGTGGGATTACACGAACGCCACCGCGTGCATTTTCGTTTCTCTGTCATTTTCTAGATGCTCTCGATGAAGTCTCACCAGTTTTGTAATTCCAAACTTATCTTCTCCATGTTCTTATATGCCCACTTCTTCCGACTGTCAGTTATTCTGTGTCATTGAGGTCTGATGTATTTCGAGCACAAACTGCCATTTGCTGCAAGGGTTGGAACACCGCGCGTTAAATCTTCTCCAACCCAAAAATAAAGCAACCCAGATTCTGTTTTTCCTCTAAGCCAAGGGTCCAGCGCTTTGGAAGGCCGGCGCTATCACCTCTCACTATAGCAACAGGGAGACCCTGGTGACCCCGAGCTTGCGGTTATTAAGAGTAAAAATAGGAAGCCTGTAGATAGACGTTCAGTAAGAAGCCGCACTGGACAAGCCGGGCTTGAAGTCCTCTCTGCCTCTCTTGCGGGGAAGAGAAAGCAAAAATCAGACTCTAGCAGCTGATTCCTGCAAGATTACAAGGTGCGTTTGGCATTTTCTTCTGTGTTTCTCAGGTTGGGGTGATGAGCTGCCTTTCAAACCAGTTCCTAATGCACCTGGAGGTAGGCTGTTCTAGAATAGGAGGCAAACGTTCCAGCCAGGGGATGCCTGTAGCTCACTGATGGACTGGGCATGCTCACACCACTCCTAGCTCCCTGCCCCCAGACTGCCCTGTGCACTACGGTGACACCAGCTTTCCATCCACTCGGAATCCCATCCCATTCCGTGCAGGGTCTCCCCGGCCGGTCCTCTGGCAGATGCTTTGGGACCCCCAGTCTCCCATCAAGACCTTGGCTGGTCAAGGCCCAGCCCCGCCAGCAACAGGTTGTAGAAATTTGGGCAAACCGCTTCATATCTCTGAGCCTCAGTTACATCAACCATACCCATTTTCAAATAGGTTTATGGAATCTCGTGGTCTTTTTTGGTCCTAACGCTCCATGAGGCCAACAGATACCACCATTTATCTGGCAATACAGATGAGGTATTTCACAGGCAAAGATTTTTCTAGATAACTGAAACAACTGCCCCTTCAAACAACAAAATGTGTTTTCTTTTAACCCTACCCTGCACAAATTATTTTTCTGAATGTGTACATGTTTCTCTTCCTTTTTGTGGCAAAAGATACAAAACCTCAACTTTGCTGTGGACATCTGCCCCCGGCTTTGCTCCACAAAGCCCTTGCTGTGGCTAAAGTGCTGAATGTGATGTGACCTTGTCTGCATGGCCATCCTGCCTCTCCAGGAGGCTCTCTGCTGTCCTGGGGGATACTGTCCCCACTGCGGGGGTGGGGAGGCTTCTCTTTTCTTCTCTCTGCCCCTTCCCACTGGAAGGCTTCCGGGCCTCATGCTGTCTGTTTGGGTATGCCTGCCTAAAGAAGCTTCTTGGCTTCTAATGTGCAACTTAGAATCCTCCTGGGCTGGGCAACCGTGGGGCTCTGAGCCACTTCAAGATCTCTGTTCTGGGTGGGAGGAGTGATGACAGGCTGATCTTTGGGTAAGTGAGGGGACGGTCTCTTGACCCTGCACCTGAACCGACACTTGTTTCTGCTTCACTGGGTGCTCTTTCTGGATGCGGGTAGAGAGACCGTCGGAGCTGCTGACATTACTACACAGGCCAGACGAGAAGGCAAGCTCGGATGTAGAATTTAACCCCAATTCTGTCTGTCCCTAGTGTCTCCCCCTCCAAACCGACCCTCAAGTTTCAGTGGGCCTTTGCCTTGCATCCTCTCTAAGAGATGCTACAAGTCCCCAAATTAGGCTTTCTTTCTCTGCTTCCCTGAGAAACCCGGCTGGAGGCATTAGCCCAGATGCAGGCTCATCCCTGGGTCAGAAACTTCTTGGGGAGCCATCCATGTGCCTCAGCAGGCCTCTCCCAGGTAAGGTAGTGGGAAGCCTTGATGCCCTCTGTCCTTGCCCCTCCATGGAAGATGGGAGCCAGCTAACCCCAACAGGCTCTTACGGTCTCCTTTGCACACCAGGCTTGCAGCAGCCTTTTCTCCCACCTGAGAAGTCAACTCCCGCCAGTCGACTCTATTTCATCACCAACCCTACACATGTCCCCAGAACATATGAACTTCCTGTTCCATGCATAGAGGAGCCCACCACAGCACAAATCTTCTGGGAGACCCCAGCAGGGAACCTGGAGGAGGTGGTCAGGAAAGAGAATTCCCGAGTTTTCAAGCCTGGAGGTGGATAGTTCAGAAAGATGGCCTTGATGGGAAGGCCAGGCTGCCCACGACAGGAGGGGGAGGCTGCTGGGGATGAAACATCAAGGCCACTTTGAGACCAAGGAGGGAGATGGCTTGCAAAATGCTGAGGTCATCGAGAACAAGGGCAGGGAATGGGGGCAGAGATGGCCTGGGAGATGGGCATGGGAGGTGACCAAGGGAAGAAGGTGGGGTGACCAGTAGCCCGGGCACTGGTATGAGGACAGAGCTATCAGTCCTGCCTCACAAACAGACCTGACCCATGCTGTCACCATGAGGCCTATTAGAAAGGGACCTCTGCAAACCCACCTTCCTGCTTGGGTCCAGGCTAGGGAGCAGCAGGGCAACAAAAAAATAATGCACCAAGACAGTAAAACAGCACAAGCCTTGCAAAATAATAACCAGTGCCTGTACCCAGGCATTTCCCAAGGATAGGTCAAGGCAATCATCACGGCCACCCCAGCCCAGAACTGGCACCCTACTTCTGCTTTGCCAGGCCGTCTACCTAGAGGGAGTTTATACACGGTTGGATCTGGTGTGAGCATGGGCCAGAGCAAAAGACAAGCTCAGGATTAGAATTCAATTCCAACACTGTACCTCCCAGTATCATCCCAGGTCTGCGACCAACCCCCACTTTTACCGATGAGCAAACTGAGGTTTTGAAAGGGTTAAGCAGTCAAGATGACAGAGCTCATAAATGGGGGGGTCTGCTTTTGCACCCTCGGCTCTGGGCTCCCTTGGCTGCCACACATCTCTAGACCTCTGATTCCTAATTCTTCACTGGAGGCACGGACAACAGCTCTGGGCTGCTTTGCTCTGGGAGAGCTTTCCTGTCTCCCCGCATGAAAACGCTGCTCCCGGTCTCCGGCGGAGGCCGAGATGGGGCGGCAGGATCACTCCCTCAGGTAGGGCTGGTTTCCAAGAGGTACAGCGTGCACACGCGTCACCTGACTGTGCACTCTGCGCCCGCCCACACGGAGCATTGTCCAGGAGAGGATGGCAGAGATGGAGCCGAACAGAGGACATGGGAAGCTGGAGGTGGGGAGGAGAGGGGAGCAGCAGGAGGCGGGCAGCGAGGGCTGCATCCCTGGGTGTGGCCCTGGCAGGACTTGAGAAGTACCTACGAGCAGCTGGGTGGCCCCTTCAAGTCAAGACAGCGGCACCCTGGCCACCCATGACAGGGAAGGGGGGCGGAGGGAGGAAGTCATTTTACCTTCACGTCCAGTATAAATGGCTACAGACAAAGGAAATGGCCGAGAACAAGGACAAGTTTCCTGGTTACAGACTAGGCTCCAAGACCAAGTTTCCATTTGTTTGTTTTTTTCTTGCATCCTTTCTCACGCGCACCTGGCATTGCCCGGGGCAAGCAACGGAGCCTGCGCAGATACTCCCATCCAACAGGTGTTTAGCGAGTCCCTGTTATATGTCTGGCCCTCCTGGGACGATGAGTGGACAACAGACCCCTACCTGAGGGAACATGAGGTCTCGTGAGAGCAGCCAGGACGGCACCTCCCAAAGCAGAGGGCCCGGAGTCACCCAGTCCCTGAGTGATGCCCGAATTCGTGGTGCCCACACTAAGTGCTTTAAGAGGAACATTCAGGGTAGAACCAAAATGCTCAAGAGGCAGTGGGTCCTCCAGCCCTAGAGGTATTCAAGGCAGGCTGGCCACAGGCAGGGACAGGAAGGCGAGTCTGGTCCTCTGAGACCCAAGAAGGTTCTAGAAATGCGATGCCCAACAGGCCAATGTTGTGGGGGTGGGTGCGGGAACGCAGGGCACACATCCCTGGAAGCTGGTTTTAAAGGGAGGGGGAGGTGCTGCAAAACCTGCCAGGAAGCCTCTGGGGCAGAGACCATTTCCTTTTCATTTTGAGGCCCCTGTTAATACGTACTTGCGTTTCTATCCCGAGACTTTATGCCTATATAAATAAATAGTAATATGTATTATTTTTACCCTTTTTTACACACGTACTGTTCTGCATTGTGTTCTTATCATAATACCAGTGAAATCACCCCAGACCAGTATACAAAAGCGCCCTGGTTTTTTTCACAACCTCCTGCTATACCACCGCCGACGGACGTTTATGTCGTGTCCAATCTCCCGCTCTTACAAGCAGTCCTGCAGTGAACAGGCTCGCAGATATACCCTTTCCTGCACGTGCCTGGATCTGCAGGAAAGAAGTGGCACTCCTGGGCCAAAGATGCGTAACTGAAATTTCACAGCTACTGTCGAATTGCCCTCCGGAGAATGGATCCCCCCTCCTCTAGCCCTGTAGAGGAGTGAGCTCACTGTGGCGGGGAAGCCAAGGCTTACATTTCCTCTGTGTCCCCACGGTGCTCTTTCCAGGGATAGACTTGGGAAGACTTTGGGGATCACCACTGCTCACAGTTATCTGGACTCTTAGTAATGGGGGCTTGGCCAGAGAGGAGGATGAAGCCAGCGGGCAGCAAAGGGAGGGCCCAGGTTTGGAGGATTTGAAAGAGCAGTGGCTTCGTGCACGTGAAACAGCCAAACTGCCCCTCCTGTGCGGAGATCCCTCTGGGCAGACAGACAACAGGTTGCCCCAGTGCGGAAAACATATGAGCACCATCTCAAGGAGAGGCTCTCAGCATGTGCTCTAAGAGGCGATTATAAGTGTATGTGGGTTTCTGAAGTCCCAGCTGCACCCGTGTTAAGAAAGAACCGTTTTCTTGCTGTTAATCCATTCCTGGTGGAGATGTTGCTTCGAATTGAATGAGCCTTTTATGTGCTGAAGTCAAAGGCGATCTCAAAGATAAGTTAAATCACTTATTCCGGAGAACATGAAAACTTCGATCGGAATGATTAAGACTTCACAGCAGCAGTTGCTGGACCAGGACAGCCCCAAAAGGACCCACTGCCCCCACCAGCCTGGCTTTGGCCCCACCAGCAGGGCAAGCTCAGGCTCCGGCATAGGACCCAGAATCCCACCCACTGGGAGACTTCTCTCTGGCAGAGCACAGAGGAGGCTGGAGGGGAGAGAGCAAGGGGGCCTGAGGGGCCCTGCTGTGTCTGCTGCCCAGCTCCCTTCCTCAGCCCTCTCCAACCTCTCCCAGGCCTTCTAGCTTCAGCTCTTCCCGGATTCAGCGGGCACCCCAAACCATGTTCCTAGAACACTTCTGACCGGAACAGGGACCCCGTCCGTCTACCTGGCTTGGCATCCACAGACTGGGAGCGCTCTGACGCAGAATCCAGCACCAAGTTCGAGCCCCACTCAAGTACTCGACACGTGCTTGATGAGGGAATAGCTTCCTGCCCTAATGATGTCACCCACCAATCATCCTGGTCCCCGTGGGTGCCAGCTGCTGTGGTAGGCCCTGGGGCATCTGATCCCTGGATTAGGTGGCGGGCTAACTAACTGGGCTTCCTGAACTTAAAGGCCACGCTGGCCCCAAAGGCCCACTGTTTGAGGTACTTTTTCATGGAAGTATCACCTTGAGGAAATCCCTACCCCGCTAGGAGTCACCCTGTCACTCAGTGGAGCTTTTTACTTCCCCAGCCAGGTAGCGGTGGGGTGGGTGGGGGGGGCGGGACACACGGACAGAAAGGCTCGATCTAGGGCCCTGCTGTCCACGGAGGTGAGACAAGTCTCCGAAATCCTAAAAGTAATGTGGAAATAGACACTGCCGCCATGATAACCCTTTCCTTGCCCCATGTCTTGCAGTCTGCGTAGAGCTTCCTATCTAGTACCTTCTGATCCTCAAAGCAACGCCGAGGCAACTGGGGACATTCTTACCCAATTCACAGATATGAAAACAGAGATGAGGATAGCTCAAGCCCCCAGTCACCCCGATAACACGGGGCTGAGCTGACAGCTGTGTCCGGGTCTTCCGCCTCCAAAGCGAGCATTCTATTGACCACGGCAGGAGGCATCAGCCTTGCCTAAAGCCACAGCTTCCAGCTGTGCAGAAAACCCTCTTCCTTCTTCAACCCTTCCCCTTCCCCAAACTCACTGATTGAATGAGCTTCCCAGGGCTCTTTATAACCAACAGTGTTGGGGGGCAGGTGGGGCAGCCTCCCCAGGCTGACCCACTCTGGGGCTTCGGGAGAGGCCCTGTCCCCCAACTTCCTCCAATTCTTCATATCTTTGATATTAAAACCATGCAGTGACCGTAATCTGGGCATTTCCAGGAAAACACACTTGAGGTTTTCCTGAAGGGTGGCAACATGGAGAGCTGGGCAGGGCTGGCCTCTCAGTACAGGGCTACCTACTCCTCTCCTGGCTTTAAGCATGTCTTCTTAGTCACCCCTGATAACTGCAGGTCAGGGTTAGCCTAGGGGCGGAGGAGAACAGTTGCATGGCCTGCCCACAGCCGTCACACAGCCCAGAAGGGGCCAGGCTCAAGGGCCATCCTTGCATTTCCCATCATAGCACGGGTGAGAACAGTGGAGACGGAGCCACCGCGCTGGGCCTCTTAGTCCACTCCCCAGAAAAGACTTTATCCGCACTCCAAGCCAACTTGTGGGCCCCCCAATTTTTCCTTCACCCAGTGAATTATGTGGAACAAAACACAACCAGCTGGTTGCAGAAATCAGACCCCCGTGTCTCAGAGACCTTCATTCTACAAAAGCATTGTCCGAGGGGAGAATGCCTAGGAATACACCTGTGTGATTCACACCTGCGGGCAAAACGCCGTCTCTCTACCGGGCCCATTTCAATAAACAGGTGTTTCAGGTTGACATAACCAAACTCAACAGGAACACAATTAATGACTTGGCTCCTAACAGTTTTGTGTTGGAACTTTATGTGCGGTACAGACACTGCTCTCCCTTACGGAGACCATCTGATCTGGGAAAGTGACTTCAAAATGGAAAAATAAGGTAATTAATCACCTGGCAGAAGGGCTCACCAGAGATTTCCTTGTCAGCTCGTCATCCCCAAATACAATTACAACTGCGTTCCTCTTCCCACACGGTTAGAGGAGCATTCATAACTAAGGGACTTGGGATCACCGCCTGAGAGGTACAGCTATTTCCTGCTTCCTGGCTGCAGATCTAGCCCCGATTTCAACCTGTTAGCCAGTTAAGCGAGAGAGGAGAAGGCGGGTGTGTCAGGGTTGGTTGGAAACCCAGCAGTACATGCCCCTCCGGGTTCTACAGATGTGAAGGGAAATGGGGTGACCGAAGACATTGGGATGAGCGATTGTGAGCCTCCCAAGTGGACTGATGCCTTCCTGTGCCATGGCCATCCAGGCCCCTCTGGCCTCACACTATCCAGAACATTCTTGCTGACCAGTCTCGAGAGGGCTTTCCCTTTATCCACCGCGTCTCTTGCTTCCTCTCTGATCATCAAGCTGTGACAGGCCGCCTCTGCCACACCTAGCCTCTCTCTGCCTGCCTCAAGGTTCATCAAGGTTTACCTGTTCTATGTCTGCTGCCCACTGGTGCCTGGAGAAGAAGACTGCCATGGCAACCTCCTCTAAGGTGACCTAGCATAGCATGCCAAGGTGCATTTCTTTCCTTCTTGAGCATTTCTGGTGCATAGCATGAGCCTTTTGGAGACAGTAACATTTTTGAACAAAAGGAAATAATCTCTAATGGTGAAATTGCAAGAACTGTGGGGAAGAAACTGGGCGGAGGGAGAGAGGTGACAGCAGAGAAATCTCTGAGATGCAGCCTTGAAATGCTGCCACATGGACTGGCCACGAGCTACTACTGAAAAATCTGTTCTTCAAAATGTAAAACAGTCAATTTCCAGATGTCTGCTTTGGGGAGCCAAGCTGCTGTTGATTTGTTCCCAGTTCATCAAGGAATAAAGTCTGAGCTCCTTACCGAAGCAGTTCAGGCCTTCCACGGGGCCCCGCTCATGCAACGCCTTCTCTCCTCCCTGCCCAGAGAGAAAGCCCCCCTCGGCCCGCTTGCTTCTGCACTGTGTGTTCCAGGCCTACTCTGGGCTTCCCAGTCTAGGCGCACATGCACTGCCCAGCCCCGAAGGCCTCTCTTTCACTGGAGCTACCTGCCGCACAGATCAGGGGATGCACCCCTATCCAAGGTCCTGTGTAGGCAGTACATGCATGGCACGGTCATCCGGGTCGCCTACCCTCACAGCCTCTCTGTTTCGGGAGGCCTCCCCCCACCATGGTGCACTCCTCCTCCCCAATTTCCTCCCTGCTTCTGCCTTCGGTGGACTCCAGGGCTTGGACACCCACTGTTCTCTCGATCTGGGCGGGTGCAGGTAGGTCCCCAGGGGTAGTGACGGGGTCCAGAGTCTGTAGAAACCACCCCCACGCCCAGCCTAGTGGGCTGGGAATCTGGCCTTGGCTTTCCAAGTGTGGTCCTGGGACCAGCGGCAGCTCAGCACCCGGCAACTTGTTAGGAACGCAAATTCCGACCCCTCCCGAGCTCTTGAATCAGAAACTCTGGAGGTGGGCCCCAGCGCCCTTTGCAGAAGCCAGACGCGATTCTGATACACAGGAAGTGCAAGAGCCACAAGGGTACAGGGTCCTCGGCCACCCTGATGGGTTTGTTGAATTGATTAGCACTGTTTCCCAACCAGGAGAGGAACAGGGCCCTTGGAGGGCGCCCACTTCCTTGGTCTGTGGTGGAGACCCAACTCCCCTGGTTGCTCGGAAATGTCACCGAGTGAACTCGCTCAGAAAGTCCTCCCGGCAGCCTAAGCCTGAGCTCTCCCGTGCCAAGGCTGAACACAAAATGTGCCAAGCCCCCAGGCCGCTCTCCTCCCAAGGACACTCCTGTCCCACCATCCTTGCCCTGCTCCTGCTCACTGGGCAGGTCAATCAGTCAGCAAGCAGCTAGAATTTAACAGGGTCACTGTCTCCCTGTGTCCCTACCAAGTTCTTGGCTATCTCAGAGACCCTCCTCCTGGTCCCCACACCTTTCGCAGCCTGCCCGGGGCTAAGCCTCCATCATCCCACGTCCTGCCACAGAACTGGGAGTGGGCACGGTTCCCAGCCCCAACTCCAGACTCCCAGAATCTGAAGCTCTCCCAGGAGGGTCCCCAGAATCCTGGTACTGAACAAATCTCTCTGGTAACTCTTATCGTTGGCAATCTGAAAAGCAATCAGGGAGCCCACCTTCCTTATTTGTCAGACAGGGAAACTGAGGCCCAGGGCCGTGAACTGACATTCAGTGACTATACCTGACCACAGAGCACTCTCTCCTCTCCTCGGCCTCAACAGCACTCACAGCCCGGATCCCACCCCCAGTTCTAGCCCACATTACCCTACATCACCTTTCCCAACACTGCCCTCTCAGCCCTGCCCCTCCCCCACTGGACTGCAAGGGTCTGGAGGCGGAGCCAGGCTGTAGTCACTAGCCCCTTCCCACCACCTCACCCACCTCCAAGTACTTAGTGCTCAGTGCTGGGCACATGGGAGCCTCAATAACCATCTGAGGCAGGAACACAGCCTGCACTCTTCCTTTAGCATAAGCACTGAGATTAATCGACCACTTTGCCAGATTGTCACCTTCAAACACCCTGGAAGTTCTGTCCCACGGGGGTGAGACAACGTGTACATTCTGATGTGAAGCAAACAGTCACCTACAGAACAGGTGGAGAGGGGGCCGGAGCGATGGGGGGTAGAGGCTGGATGGGGCCTGGGGGCCTGGGGGAGTGTCACAAGGACAAACTTCAGCTTCTTGTTCATTCCGCTCAGAGCCAACCCCTGGAGACACACAGCTGGGAAGTGGGACACAGAGCTCACACTTTCTCACCTCTGCCTCTCAGAGCCCTGATGCTGACACACAGAAAAGGTGACAATGAAACAGAGACAAAGAAGAGCCCCAAGGAGAAACAAAAGTCTGCCCCGTCTGTGGGGAACAGGGTCCAGGGTGTCCTCACCGGGTGCCCTGGCAGTGCGCTAAACCCGCCGGCCTTCCCCAGTGGCATAAAAGGGCACTGCCACAATGAGGAGTTTTCACGGGCTGATATTCGAACTTCGTACAACCCAACCCTGACCAGGCCCTCCCCACCTCCCAGTATTAGTCAGGCAGGCTAATAAACAAACAACTCCAAAATCTCAGGGGCCCAAGACAACAAAAGTGAATTTCATGTTCACAGTATGTATCCGTAGATACTCCAACCATTTCATTTTCCTATTTGCCCTAAGCCAGTGGCACGTCGTTTGCATTTTTGCAACACAGCACAGCTCCTCCAGGCAAAGAATCAATTTCTTTGCCAGCCAGGATGGGCGAGGTTCTGCCACAGTCACCACGGCCAGCCACTGCACTGTGCTTGTGGCAGTCACTGGCGGCAGGGGGGGGGGGGGGGCGGCGTTGCAGGAGGATGCAGTTAAGCTGACACACTGGTCACCATCTTGAAGGGTGTTGACTGTCCTGCCAGCTTGGGAGGTCCTCAGGCCACAACCTAGAAGTGAAACCCAGCACGGCCCTCATGACCTACTGGCTGGAACTCATCTCATGTCCCCACACCACCGTGACAAGCACAGGAAGGACAATCCTGCCAAGGGCCAGAAGACACTGCCCCCACCAAGGCACACCCCGGCCTCCCAGCGCTGGTACGTGACATTCCTCCAGCAAAGCCTCATCCCTTTCCCTCGCCTGCGAGGGCCAAACTTCCTCCCCTTATTTGTCATTTTCACTCCAGGATAAAGGAAAGCTTTCAGATCAGGGAACTATGAAGACGATCAAAACACGATTTTCAAAGAAAATGACAGGGGACATTATTACAATATAGAACGTTACAGTCTTACAATATAGAACAACATTCCCATGTATAACATTACACATTTTTAGATAGAACAGGAAGTTCAAAGTAAAGGTTTTAGTGGGATGGCAAAATGACGGTCACCAGATGCCCCTGTGGGAGTGAGAAGGCAGAAAGCACAAAGGGAAATTTCAAGAATGAACTTAACAACCGTTGGGCCTTCCAATAGATCAAGGGTATAAAAGGAGGCCAGAGAAGGCCTGCCCTGAGAGTTTGGCCCCTTAAAAACCCTTCAAAAGCTGATGGCATCAGTGCTATGAGGATGCTTTGTGACTTCAACAAACCATCCTTTCCCTTGTGCCCAAAGACAGCAAGGTGGGTAAGAACTGGAAAGGAAGCCATGGGTGGTGTGAAAGAGGAACAAGAAATCATATGTGCTGAGGTGGGGGTGGGGGAGGTGGGCAGGGGCAGAAAGAAGCCAGAGACCGAGGACCACTGCTCTTCCGGGGCGCTTATCAGGAGAGGGATTTACACCCAGGAAGAAGACCCCAGAAAAGCAACAGGACACAGGAGCCTCTCCCTGGCTCAGAGCTAGAGTGTTCTGGCTCCTTCTGTAGGCCCAACACAGCAATCTAGGAGGTATGTGAACCTAGAATTGTCCATGAATGGAGCCTTCATAGAGGAAGCTCTTGCCGTCTGTTGAAATCAGAACATGGAAGAATCTGGAAATCTCAAGACTCTAGCTAACTGTGCATTAGCTATAATAGAGCCCATATGAGATTAACTACTTTTCCAAGCATTGGAATACAGGAACAGTAGAAGCTAAATGGACCCTTCTTTGAGTATCCAGAAGTCACCGTGGTCTGTCAAGATACTTCAAGCCATCCTTTGCAGATAAATCAATTCAGTTCTATGCACGTGTGTTGAGTACTAACTCTGCACCCAGCTCCACCCATTTGAGGGTAAAAGCTCGAAAGAGACAGCACCAGCCAGGAACCCTTCCCTCACTGAGCTCCCTGGTCCCGGGGAGGCCAAGGCAAAAGCTTGCGCGCCTCACACAGCACGAGGTGAGCTCTAAAAGCAGCATGTCTGAGCCGCAGTGGCCCAGAGCAAAGCAAGGCAAGATAAGCCCCGTTTGGGATTGGAGCAGAGAAATCAGGGGAGACTTTCTGAGGGATTTGACATTGAGCTGGGATTTATTAAATGAGTCCTGCTCTGCCATGAGGTTGGGGTAACAGTGGTCAGGGAGGGCTTAGGGGGACATTATAGAACGTGAACATCGCAGAGCCATGACATGCCACAACATGGGGAAATGAATGCAAATGTAGAAGGAGTTGGAAGAGATCAGTCTGGAGACACAGGCGGGGGTCAGGTCACATGGGGTTTTGTGTTGGACTTGACCCTGAGGAACAGAAGGAACCAGGGGAGGAAGGTCAGGATTCCTTAAGAGGCTGGACCTCTAGCCCAGGTGAGAGATGGGGGGTCAAAGCAAAGTTGTGGCTGTGGGCACTAAGGGGAGGATAAAGGTTTGAGAAACAATTCAGAAGTGGAAGCCCGAGGGCCAGGTGGTCAGCCGAAGGTCAAGGTGAGAGGGCGGGGGAAGTTGAGGAGCCTGGGGAAGGAGAGTATCACGAAGAGAGTGGTCCTTAGGACACATGCAGCAGAGACATCGGGGAGACAAAGATACAGCAGCTGGTGGCCATGGGACACTGGGTGCCTCTAAGGTGAGAGGACAAGGGAATTACATATTCTAGAAACCTGGTGGTAAGGTAGGGGGTAGAAGCATGGAAGCTAGATGGGGGCCAAAGGTGTGCCTTATTTTTCCTGTAGGAGAGAGAAATCAGTTTCTGTCCTGAGGGGAAGAAGTCAGTAGAGGGCAATGGAATTTGAAGACGGGGGCTGGGCAAGGAAGGGGACTGGCCAGGGCTGCCAGGAGAGGATGAGGTCTGGAATGCACATGGCGGGCATAAGACCAGGAATTTGGGACATCTGGTCTCCTCGTGTCAGGCCAAACTCCTGAGGGATGGTGTCCAGAGAGTCACGGCCGACAGGATGCAGAGCACAACTGTTTTCGTGCAATATTTTCGTGTGTTTAGAAATCCTGGTTTCTCAAAATGTTTTCATGAATGATCTCGTGTGTTCCTCACAGTGATTCTGGGAGACAGGCACTAATATCCCCACGTGACAGATGAGGAAGCTGGGTTCAGAGAGAATGGGTGGTCCCCCCCAGACTCACAGAGTGAGTCAGTGACATGGCCAGCCTTGGCAACCGGGCTCTGGTTCTGCTGTCTCCCCACTGCCCTGCAGTCAACACACTCGGATCCCAGAGGAGATGCGTGCTAATTCACACATACAGTATTCCGTTCAACATAAACATCTAATGTACTCCTTTAGTTTTCTGTGACCTTGCAAAATATATCCAGTATCGGGCCTAAATCCTAGCACAGCATCTAATAAACATGTTTTTAAATATTTTTCTAGGTACGTATGCTGCCCTTGAAGGTCCGACAGATCTTCTCTTTACTCATGCGTGCCCTTTGCTGCACCATGGAGAGTAGGCCTCAACCCAGGGGCATCCTAGAAGCCCTTGGGAAGCCTTTAAAGTCATACCAAGCCCATGCTGCACCCAAGACCCTGGGATCAGAACCCACAGGGTGCCTCAGTTAGCTAAGCATCCGACTCTTGGTTTCAGCTCAAGTCCTGATTTCATGGGTTGTGAGATCAAGTGTCAGGCTCCAGGCTCAGTGGGAATCCGCTTGGATATTCTCTCCCTCTGCCCCTTCTCCAACTCATGCTCTCTCTCACTCTCTCTCTCTCAAACAGATAAAATCTTAAAAAAAAAAAAAAAGAAAGAAAGAAAAGAAACAAACAAACAAACAAACAAACTCTGGGGTGGGCCCTGGGCTCTGGAGGTCTCAAGGGGAGCTGCCAAGAGATGACTCAGAACCCTGATGTAGAGGCAAAGATACCCCAGGAGGATCCAAGGGACAGGGGGAAGGCTGCACGGATTCAGCGAGTCTAGAGTCCAGTCAAACATACAAGCCCACCAGCCAGGAAGTCGGGGGTGGGGGCGGGAAACTAGGGAGAAATTGGCATTCGTCACTGAATTCCAGTGCTTCTGGCCACCAGGTCTTTGCCCCAATGGGCACACTCCCATCTCACCTTCCCAAGGCTCTGCTGCAGGGAAAGGGAAGGCAGAGTTGGATATTTCTCTCCCTTTCAGAGGAGGTAAATGAGGCTCAAAGATGCGAGATGCCTACTCCAAGGTTGGTCATCTTCATGGAACAAAAACAGCCCGACTGGAGGACCAGAGCCCACTGCTAGAGGGGAGCCCTGGGACAGAGGGCCGGCTCTGGTCCCTACCTGTTGCCAAGGCCTTCCCACACAGGGGCTTCCCTCATTTACAAAAGGGGATCCTTCCCAGTGAGCTCTCCTCCCCTTCTGGTCACAGGGTGCATCTTGACGGCTCCCCCCCACAATCCTGCAACACACACAGGAGTCAAGCCCCCCAGGAAAGTCTTGTCACCTGTGTCACTGTGTCGCCTTGCCCCTTTCCTCTAAAACAAGAACCATGGGGACATTTTGGGCAACTCCACCCACCATGCCCGAATCAGGCTTTTGGCTCTCAGGAAGGTGCAGAAGGCTGCTCCCCATCTTCGGCCCCAAAACAGCAATCCTCTCAGCCTCTCATGGGACCAGGAGCTCCAACAATCCACAAGCCATGAACGACAACACCCCTGTGACACCAGGCACACCACCTACAGGTGTGCGGCGCCCCCGCCGGACAGGCCCGCTGGCAGGCTGGAAAGCTAGGAAACGTGCACACAGAACAGGGAGATCAAGCATTAAATGGACTGAAAGTCACCTGAGGTGTGTCCCAGCTCTTGGGCAAGTTATTTAGTCTCTTTACCTCAATCTATCCATCAGAATAATGGGGACACCAACACGAACACTACCTTTCAGGGAAATGGAATGAATTAATCCATGTCAAGTGCTCAGAAGGTGCATCAGAGATATCTAGGCTCTGAGATGCCATGACTGCTGGAGCTATCGTGTTTCTGTGTGTGCTTGATGCCCAGGGGAGGGAGGGGGACCCCTCGGCCAAGCGCAGGTGAGGGAGAACTTCTGTGGGAAGTTGGGATTTTAAGCATTAATACAATTGAGAAAGGAGGATGCGTTCGAGAAGAAGACAGAACATGAGGATCCCCAGAGTCAGAATTTGGACATTAATTTACTGTCAAGGAGCCAAGGAGTGTGAGGCCCGCACCCCGCCCTGACCCCCCCAGAATTCCTGCCGCCACTGCAGGACGGGCCGTGTTATTAAAGCAAACGCCCCACAGGAGCCGAAACCAAACAACTCCAGGCAACAGGAGTTCGGGGAACCTTTGGCTCTGTCTCCAAGGCAATTGAAAAGAGCTCAAAACAGATTAAAATATGAGATGAATTTTGAAGCCCAGGAATGAGAGAAAATGAATCCTGTGACTGGGAGCCAATATGATTATTTCATTATTTGGTTAGAAAGTTAAAATGTGCAGGAAATGTCAGATGCTTTCTCGAGACGGAGGGAGGGTTGGGATGGCATGGCCATGGGGGCGCATATTCTTTTTAATATTAAAAAATAGCTTCGCCCCGACTTAGTTTTAATCAGAAAACCCTCCCTTGATAGGGCAGCCCGCTGCCAGCCTGTGTGAGGTCTCGTTAAGGCCCACGTTCTACCCTTCGATTACCCACCCCCACCCTTCTCCAGCAACAGCACATCTGCCTTTTGGAAAGAACATCTCCTCCCATCAGTAAAATTAAATAAATCCCATGCACTCCCAGGTAAAGGGTGACCCCCCACCCTACCCCTTGGGGCACTGATGATGGCTCAGTCCCAAATGAAGCCCTGGGGAAACCCAATCACCAGTAGCTTCTCCTGCAGCCTCTCCTCATCTTTCCTGCCCAGATGCATTCTTCCCCACCCTGGGCAGTTACCATTCCTTAGGTCTGTCCACGATCCATGACATCTTACATCCCCATGTCCCCATCTCTATGGCCATCACTTAATTGATCACTCAGTTATCTGTTGAAAAAGTCCTAGGTATCAACTGGCAGGCTGTGTGGGTGCAGGGCGCACCATGATGTGCAAGGAAGGCCCAATCTCTCCCTGCAGGCAGCTGACAGTCTGTGGAGGAAGACAGGCGTGTGGCAAGCAACACAGATGCACAGACTAGGGAGCCAAGGAGAAGAACCAATTCATCCTGGCTGCAGGCAGGAGTCAGGCAAATATCTCAAAGGAGACAGCCCTTGGGTCTGACCTTACAGTTGGCTTTGATTATGAAGGAAAGAGTAAAGGGAATTCCAGATGGGGTCACAGAATCAAACAAAAGCCTGCGACTAGGAAGTGTGACCCAAACCCAAGGGACAGCAAAGAGACAAATTTGACTGTCCTGAAGAAGCCACATCAGAGCGGAGAGAGAAAGCTCATGAGGAAGGCTGAGGTCTGATTGATGGGGGCTTCCGTATTTTAATAGTTTAATGTAGAAACACATTAAATGATTTAAACTCACAAGGTACAAAAAGATATACAGTGAAAAGTCACCTTCCCACTCCTGCTCCCAGCTATCCAACTCCCCACCTCAAAGGCAACCAATGTTAGCCACTTATGAATCCCTACAGAGATATTTTATGCACATTCATATAAATATATGCCTCTTTTACCTTCCATGCATAAGTAGCAGTATATAATATACACCTTTTACCTTTTTCTGATTAATTACAAATATTGTAAACCAGCAGTTCTCAAAATGGAGTGTGCATCAGAATTACCTGGCTGGCTTGCTAATACAGAATTGCTGGGTCCCACTCTAGAGGGTGATTCAGTAAGTCAAGGGTGAGACCTGGGAGAGTACATTTCTAACAAGTTCCTAGGTGTTGCTGCTGCAGCTGTTCTAGGAACCACACCTGGAGAACCACTGGTAAAGATCACACTACATGAGTTTATAAAGAATGGTTTCGTTCACTTTTATGGCTGTGTAGTATTCCATTGGTGGGCTGTACGGTTACATATTTATCCAGGTCTCCCACTTAGGTTGTCTCCAATCTTTTGCTATTCCAAATAGTTCCATAGTGATTATAGTGGTGTATTCATTATGTTATCCATGTGGGAGTATAGTTCTGGGATAAAGCCTGGGTCAAAGGCTTTGTACTCTGGCAATTTTGACAGATAACTGCCAGACAGCTCTTGGAGGAAGTCCTGAATGCTAATATGAGAAATTCTTAATTTTAACTAATGTAGGGTTTGGAGAAGACTGATGAGATCAGAGCTGTGCTTTGGGAAAATTAATCTGACTGTATGGTGAAGTGTGGACTAGAGAGGAGAGAGCCTTAGGAAGGACAGCCACTGGGGCAGACAGACTCCACAGATGCCTGTGAGCCCTGCCCTCTACAGGTCATATCTAAGAGCAAGTCTCTTCCTTCGAGTGTGGGCAGGACCTGTAACTGACTTCTAACCAATACAATATAGCAAAGGGAATGGTGGGCTGTCATTCCTATGATCGTGTTACGTTACAGAAAACTCCATCTATCTTGCTACTACACTGGCACCAGAGGCTCTCTTTCTCAACCTGCCATGAACTAAATGCTGCCAATAATCACCTGAGAAGGTAAATGGATCCTTCCCCAGTTGAGTCTCCAGATGAGAACCCAACCCAATCAAGGCAAATGACACCTTGAATGCAGCCTCACTGGAGACCCTTAAGGCCAGGACCCAGCTAATCTGTGCTGGGCTTCCTAGCCCGTAGAAATAACAATTCTGTGGACTAACAGATGTGTGTTATTGTAAGTAATTAGGGTTGGGTGATTTGTTTGGGCAGTAAAAGAGAACTGAAACAAACATATAGAAGGGTGCTAAAAAAATCAGCTACAACAGTGAAGGCCTAAATTTTCGGAGGCAGAAGAGGGGAGCAAAAATGAAGCATGGATAAACGAGAGATTTCAGAAAAGAGCAGGACCTGTGGGTTCATGAGAGGAACAGACAGAGGGACCTCCTACCATCAGCGGGCAAGATGGCTGGACAACATCCCTAAAACAGACTCAGCCCATTTTCATGAGATCGAACCAAAGAGCAGTCTGAGGTGAGATGGAGCAGACATGCTGGCTCTTTATCCCTTTCTAAAAGTGTTCCTTCCCTTGCAGATGGCTCCAAGATTACCACAAAACAGCCTCCCCAGGCCACCAGCTGCCATCTGCAATTTGCTGACAAGGCAGATAAGCACCTACACAGAGAAGGCCCACAATAAATCACGGTGGCATTTCAACCCACTGGGATAAGATAGACTTTTCAACTAACTGTGTTGAGACAACTCAGGAATCATCTGCAAAAAAAATGGGAATCATGTGTAACAAGGATCTAAACAAGAAATTAATGAAGAAAAAACTGTGAAAAGAGCTAGAAGAAAAATGTAGGATATGTTTGTATTAATCTTGAAATAAGAAGGACTTTCCAAACACGACCCAAATCCAATACTCATATTTTTTAAAAGGCTACATCTGAGTTCAAAGATTTTCAATATCTAACACTAGAAAATAAAATAAATTCAAAGACAAATGAAAAATAAGGTGAAAAAATTGCAACATATATGGCAGACAGAGGGCTGATTTCCCTACTACATAAATAACGTGCATGTACAGACATGTACAAGTCCAAAACAAAGGCCAACAACCCAACAGAGAAATGTACAATAAAGAAGAAATTAAATTGTCAGTCCGCAACGCAGGAAACAAAAATGCATTTCACACATCTGAAATGATGCTCATCCTTACTCATTAATTTGCAGGAAATGCAAATTAAATCTACAAGATCCAGTTTCTCCTATATCAGGTTGGCAAATTTGCTTGAATACACACAGTGTCGCTGAACCAGAGTATGTAAAACCACTCCCATCCATGGCTGGTGGAAGGTTAAACTGGTAACGGTATCATGTAGGTGAAGAGCACGAACTCACGAGCACACGTGCACACACACACACACACACACACACACACACGAGCAGACGCTCTTGAGAAGGACTCAAGGGCACTGGTCGCAGTGGCTGTCTCTGGTACAGAGCCATGTGGCTGCCACCAGGACACAGGAGTGAAAGGAAACATTTCACTGCATCCTTTCTGTACTGTTCAAAATTTTCCCAAGTACCTGTTCTATGTTCTCAACAACTCTACAAAGTAACAAAGAAAAAGAAGTAGAGAGAACTTCCACTTCTGGGAAAACGAAATACATATCTTTTCTCCCCACACTGCCCTGTACGCACAACTGAAAACGCAGGGTGTTGTACATAAAGCAGACATAAGAAGCATCTGAAAGGCAAAGTCAAGCAACTGGATAAGAAATTTGGGACCGGAGCGACAAGAAGATGGCAAGGTTCCTGGGTTTTCTTTTGGTCTCATATATCCCAGATTCAGAGCTGAAGAAGCCAGCAACATGTGAATATCAATGGGCACAGACAGAAACAGCAACAACAACAAAAGTCTGCTCTTTCTAGCCAAAAGACTAGAAAAGGGACAGCCTAGAAAGATATTTCTAGACAGTAACTGCTCCAATCCAGCCAAACACTGCAGAAAAAATTGAGGTCCCACTCCCATCCATGCTTGCAAAGGCCAAGTGCAGAGCCTCGTTCACCCCCACCCAGCAGTAAAGAAGCACCTTTACCCATTCCTGCTGGAGAGGTGCCAGAGGAGAGCTGATGGAGACTCAGGATTTTCCCATTGCTCAGCAGGGATGAGGCCCACCCTCAGTCCCCATGGTGTCAGTGGAGGTCACACGGGGAACAGTAACTAGGCATTCCAAAACTGCCCAGCCAGTATTTGTGGGGGCTGAGTGGGATACCTGGACTTCAACCTTCACAGTAATGAGGCAGTGTCCCAACATCCAAATCTAAAATCTAAATCCAGATCTAAAATCCCAACCTAAAAAAATGAAATAAATAAAATAAAATAAAACCTTAAGTGGACAATTGAAGTAAGATCCAGAGGTCTCAAAAAATATTACCCTAAATGTCCACTGTTTTAACAAAAATCACTTATACCAAGAATCAGGAAGATCTCAAACTGAAGGAAAAATACAATCAATAGAGACCAACCCCAAGAAGACAGAGATGTTAGAATTCTCTGGCAAAGATATTAAAGCAACCATCATAAAAATGCTTCAAAAAGCTACTATGGGGCACCTGGGTGACTCAGTCAGTTAAGCACCCAACTCTTGATTTCAGCCCAGGTCATGATCTCAGGGTTGTGAAATTGAGCCTCACATCGGGCTCTGTGCTCAGTGTACAGCCTCCTTAAGATTCTCTCTCTCCTTCTCCCCCAAACCCTCCCTCACCCTCTTTTGAAAAAGAAAAAAGGCAACCAAAAATATGTTTGAAACCAATGAGAAAAACAAAAAACACAAAATCTAGCAGAGAAATATAAGGTATGATAAAAAACCAGTGGAAATGTTAGAACTGAAAAACACAATAACCGAAATACAGAATCTAGTGAGTTGACTCAAGGGCAAAATGGAAAGGGCAGAGGAAAGAATCAATGAACTGGAAGATGGAACAATAAAAATGTAATAGTCAATAATTAATACTCAATAAATAAAAATAATTAAGCAGTAAAATAGAATCAAAATAAATAAACAATCAAATACTTAATAATTCATGATAAGTATGTTTTTAAAGACCCAGTCTGAAAATTAGAAAATAGAATGAAAAACAAAAAACAAACAAAGCCTCGGGGACTTGTGGTACTGTAACAAAAGCGGGACCATTCGTATCACTGGAGTCCCAGAAGGAAAGGAGAAAGAGAGAAGGCTGACAGAGTGCTCAATAGTTAAAAACCTCCCCAATTTGGGAAAAAAATACATAAACCTACAGATTCCAGAAGCTGAGTGAATCTCAAAGAAATCCACATCAATACATATCACAGTCAACTTCTGGAATTAAAGACAGAGAAGAAATCTTGAAAGCAGCCAGAGAGAAACACCTACCTATAAGGGGGAAAGAACAAGAATCATATCAGATTTCTCATCAGAAACCGCGGAGGCCAAAAAGAAGTAGTACATTCTATTTCAAGTGGGGAAAGAACTGTTAACCCAAAATCCTAGATACACTGGAAATACCCTTCTGGAATTAGGAGAAAACCAAGTCATTCCAAGATGAAAGAAAATGAAGACCATGTGTTGCTAACAAGCTTCCTCCCACCAAAAAATAAAATGGCTAACCCAAAAATAAGCAATAAAAGAAGAAACCTTGGAACATCAGGAAGGGAGAAACATGCAAAGCAAAGGTATAGGTTCCTAAAATAAACTTTATATCCCTCTTGAATTTCTAAATTATATTTGACAGCTAAAGAAAAAACTCTAACACTGTTATGGTTCTAAATGTATGCAGAGGAAATGTTTATGACAATATTATAAACAGGAGGAGATAAGAAGATTTAAAGGGAAAGAAGGTTTCTACATTTCATTGGAACTGGTAAAATGATGACACCAGTAGACAGAGATAAGCTAGGAAAACATCACGTGTGATATAGAACATCCACTGAAAAAACCATACAAAAATGTAAACTGAAAAACATTATTGACCAGTGAAGGTAGGATTTCAAAACTTATTTAGCCACAAGAATGCAGAAAAAGGAAAAGAGAAACAAAAGAGAAAAAGGGGGAAACATAAGAATGAAATCATACATATAAGCTCTGACACACCGATAACTACATTAAATATAAATACTCTAAAGCCACCAATTAAGAGATCATGACTCAGCACATGGCATCTATGAGAAATTCCCTTCAACTGTACGATATAAGCAGGTTGAAAGTAAAGGATGAAAAAGCATATATCACATGAACATTAATCAAAAGAAAGCAGGTAGGGGTGCCTGGGTGGCTCAGTTGGTTAAGCAACTGCCTTCAGCTCAGTTCATGATCCTGGAGTCCCGGGATAGAGTCCTGCATCAGGCTCCCTGCTCAGCAGGAAGTCTGCTTTGCCCTCTGACCTCCCCCGCCCCCATGCTCTCTCTCTTTCATTCTCTTTCTCTCAAATAAATAAATAAAATCTTTAAAAAAAAAAAAAGCAGGAGTGGTATATCAATATGAGAGAAATTAGACTTTGTAGCAAAAATATTACCAGAGACCAAAAGGGATATTATATGATAATAGAGGGTCAATCCACTAGGAAGACACAGCAATCCTAAATGCTCAGGAGCCAAACAACAGAAACGTAAGATATGTGAAGCAAAACCTGACAGAACTGAAAAGAGAAATACAGTTGACCCTTGAACTATGTAGGGGTAAGGACTGCCAACCCCCCACATAGTCAAAACAACTAAAATTGGGTTCCCTAAAAAGTAAACTACTAATAGACTACTGTTGACCAGAAGCCTTACCAATAATCTCAACAGTTGATTAACATGTTTTCTGTATGCTCTATGTGTCATACGCTATATTCCTACAGTAAGCTGGAGAGAAGAAAATGTTAATAAGAAAATCATAAAGAAGAAAAAATCCACTTATAGTACTGTGCCTTCTTTATCAAAACAAAACAAAACGAAAACCTGTAAGTGGATATACATACTTCAGATCTGTGCGGTTCAAAGGCCAACTGTTGATAAAGCTACAGTTATATTTGCAGACATCAATACTCCTCTCTCAAAAAATTAATAAAATATCTAGACAATCACCAAGGATATAGAATAATTCAACAAACACTATCAGCCAGCAAAATCTAGTCAACATTTTAGAATACCCTACCAATAAGAGCAGTATATACATTCTTCTCAAGTACCTATAGAATATACATCAAGACAGACTATATCTTGGGCCATAAAACAAATGAATTCAGAAAAATTTAAACCACAAGAGGGTGTGCCCCTTGATCTCCGTAGAATCAAACTAGAAATCAGTAATGACAAGATAATAGGCAAACCTTTATACATTTGGAAACAAGGCAACCGACTTCTAAGTAATCCAGAGGTCAACGAGGAACCCAGATATCTTTCAACAGGAGGCCGGTTAAATCAACTGTGGTACGCCATGAAATACTACTGAGTAATAAAAAGGGAGAATTACTGACACACGTATCGACGTGGACGAATCTTCAGAGGGTTGAAAAAAATCCAACCCCAAAGGTTCCATACATACTCCTTTATTCCCTTTATATAATGTTCTTGAAACGATACAATTACAGAAATGAAGAACAGGTGAGTGGGTTTCCGAAGAGAAGCAGGGAAAGAGGGCAGGGGAGGGAAGCCGCTGTGACTCTGAAAGGGGAGCAGGAGCCATCCTGTGAGGATGGAAATGTTCTGCATTTGACTACATCAGAGTCTTGCGAGTTACTGTCATAAGGGAAAACTAGGTGAAGGACGCAAGAAATACCTCTGTATTATTTTTTACAATTGCATAGGAATCTCCAATTATCTCAAAATAAAAAGCTTAATTTAAAAAAAGTAGAGAATCCCTCCCAGAAGATGTGTTATCAAGGTAAGAGTGCTGATACACACACATTTCTCTCTCTCTCTCTCTCTCTCACACACACACACACATGCGCGCACGCACATACACACCCCTCACCCATCAACAGCCTTCAGCTGCTGCCATATAAATTTGCACTGATTTTTAAGTCTGATGTGATTTTCTGCCTCTCCTTAGAAAGGACTCGTGCAGTCTCTTGTGAAGTCAGAAAAAAAAAAAAAACAAAAAAACCTCTGAGAACTTCCTTTGGGCCTCCTGAGGCTCTGCCACAGCTTGGCTCAGGAGAAAGCACAGAATTTGTTAAAATCAATCAATCAATCCAGAACCCACTAGGGAAAGAAAAGCCAGGAGGTGGTGTGAGGTGATCTAAGCCGTGTTTTAGGGAACCATGAGGCTATGAAATGAAATGCAAGAGGGGGTATGTATCTGGTACGTGTCGCATATTTATCTGGAGATACGGACTGTAGCTTTCACCCACTTTCTCAAAGGGGCCCTTTGAGGGGGTGAGAGAAGGGAGGAGGCCCACATTGATTCCTACAACCCCCAGTTTCTGTAGCCCCAGGTGAGCACCGCTGAACCCCAGTCCACCTTCTGGAAACTGCACGTAAGCCTCCTGGTGTTCCTGCCCCTCGCTGAGAAAGCCCTGTTCCGAAAATCGCTGTACCCCTGGGCTATTCAGTTTCCATCCTGTGGAGCTAGAAATGTCAGAGCCTGGAGGTTATTTAAATACCCACGCCCCATTAACAGAGGAGGACACTGAGGCCCACGGATACACAATGACCTCCCAAGATCATCCAGACAGGAGCCAAATTGAAGCCGGAACTTGCGGCTCCTCCTTGCTGCCTAGCTTCGAGACACCGGTGCCTGAGGTTGGCATAAGGGCCTGACATTGGGCAGGGCCAGCAGGAGGGCAGTGCCTGGGCAGGAGGACGGGGGCCACCAGCGGAAGAGGGCAGTGGGAGCACAGCCAGGCGCTGGATTAAAATGAGCACGGATATGCAGAAGTTAATGAGCGGAAGCTTCCTCCGAAAATCCCAGACAGTACCCCGCATGTGGCAGCTTTCATTACTCCTCAGAGACACAGATAGGTGGCAATGAAGGTTAGGAACACTAGCGATTTTATTACCTCGGAAGACAGGCCATTAAATGTCATTGTTTCCCAGGGATGTCCCCCGTCCTGCCCCCCTTCCCCCTCCAAGCCCCTTCCCTCACACCCATGACTCATCTACCAACTGCTCGCTCACTCTACAGATGTCAACTGAGGAATTCCAAAGGGCTGAGAACATGGAGGTCAAGAGACAGGAGCCCTGCCTAGGCAGAGTTCACCCCTGCTGAGGGCCTGGGATCGAAACACCAGGAGCATCTACCTGCTCAGCTCTGGCCCCCACGGAGCCCTGCATTCCTGCGTGGGACTGCCTGCTGTTCGGCCCACGGGCCCCTCGCTAACCTCCCTCACGGCTGTGTGCACCCCTCTTCCTTCAGAGCCGGAAGGCTTGCCTGGCTGCACCTGGAGAGAACTGGGGAGCTGGGAGGGTCATGTCACTGGATCATCAGAAGAGCCTCCCTATCTCCATGTGTGAAGCCCTTTCGCTCATTCTGCTCTCGGAGTGAACATCCCAAACCACGCATCAGTCCACAGTTTTCCTAACATCTGCGGCAGCGGCCCTGAGTGCTCCTGAGTGTGTGTGGCCTCCCGAAGTCCTCCAGCCTCCCTTGCAACTAGGCTGGGGCCACAGGCCTGGTTCCCACCAAAGGGCCTCGAGTGGGACTTCAGGTGTCACCTCTAGGCTGAGGGCGTGGAGTGCTGTCCGCCTTCTCAGCTTCTCTCCCTCCTACAGGTATAGAATTAAACTTTTATGGGAGCTAAGCCATTACGATGTGAGGGGTTGCTTTTTGGACAGTTAGCAGTGATCGGCTAATAAAACCTTTCAGTGACTCCTCTGAGGATATAAAGGGGAAACCTTGTAGGCAGCCGTATTCAATGCCTTTTATGGCCCAGCCCAGCCCCCCGCTCTGGCCTATCCCTTGGCCCTCCCCTAAACACACTCTGCCAGGAACTCTGATTCAGCCATATTTGCAGGTTCTGAAAGGACTGTGTCCCTCCCACCTGAGATGTCCCCTTTACCTGGAATGCCCTTATGTCTCCTCACTCGCAACTCTCCTGCCTGCATAGCGAACTCCCACTCGGTCTACAATTCCCAGCTCAAGCATCTCCAGCTCCGACTCTCCCAAAATGAACTGGGGGCAACTTTGTCCTGACCACAGGCACCCTACCTACAGTTCCCAGGGAGCCCTTGCGTGCAGCTGTATCTTAGCTTTTTTGTTTGACTTTCTGTGTTGCCCACTGGACTGTGAACTCCACAGAAGCAAGGAAAGGCTTTCGCTCACCTTTCTCGTCCCTAGAGCATACCTCAGCAACCAGGAGACCTTCAGAAGATATTTAATGACCCCTCAAATGAAGCCCACATTTTTTTTAAGATTTTTTTTTTTAATTTATTTATTTGACAGACAGAGATCACAAGCAGGCAGAGAGGCAGGTAGAGAGAGAGGAAGGGAAGCAGGCTCCCTGCTGAGCAGAGAGCCTGATGCGGGGCTCAATCCCATGACTCTGGGATCATGACCTGAGCCGAAGGCAGAGGCTTTAACCCACTGAGCCACCCAGGTGTCCCAAATGAAGCCCACATTAAACTCTTTCTGGAGAAGGCCACTTCTTCCTTAGGGAGAAATTCAGACAAATTGCAGGAACTTTCATAAAAAGAGGAGACTTGAGGTAAAGAACAAAATGACCCATAAACTGGGCTCTAGAAAGAGCTCTCTTCTGGAAGCCCATAGGCCAGGTCTGACTGCCTCTGTCCCCCACTGACCCAGTGTCTCCGAGCAAGGTAATCGCCCCTCTGTCATCCAAGGTACATGGTCCTTGAGCCTGGTGAGGCTGTCTCTGCCACCCCACCTGGCCTCTCGTCATCCCTCTCTTCCCCAAAAGCCTCCTCTCTGAGTTCCTGGCCCATTTCCACTGAACACCCTAGCTGGGCGTTAAACTAAAATCCGAGAAGGCATCCACCAGCAAGGAATTACCCTTCCTCGGGCACCCGTCTTTAATATGAGACAACTGAGGAACCAATGGAACAGTGCTCCTAGGGGGATTTCAGGCCAAAGACAGCAGTGGGATAGACATCTGGCCGGTGGTGAGGGCTGCTTTGGAGGCACGCCTTCTCCGCAACCCCCCGCCCCACCCACACGTCCTGCTCCAGAGGCAAGAGCTCTTAGAGCAGCTGGACCCTGGCAGATATCAGGGAGAATGCTGCCCTGAAAGAGAGTTAATGTTGGTGGAATATCCTGAGGGTGGGACCCAGGCTCCTCACTCTTCATTCCATGGTTTCTTTTATCTGGTATTTCTGGGCAAGACAATGAGCAGACAGACTGGAAAGTTACAGGCCAGCTTTGCCGAGCCCTGCCAAAAATGCAGCAAAGGAAGCTGGAGGGAGACTCAGGCCTCTCTTTAATTTCCTCTTCTGTTTGGCTCCGCATGTGCTCCCCCACCCACCCCACTTGGACTCTTTTCTGCCCTTGGGCTCTAACTCCAAAGGAGCACTGCTTCCCATCCCAGATGTGTGGGAAAGCCCTCACCCACCCGAGCCTCTCCTGACTGATGTGCCGGCCCCATTTAGCGTGACTCCGGCCCTTTTTTGAGCAGCAAGGACACGGAGAAACATGAGACCAACCAGGAAATCCCATTTCCAGGTCAAGCTGGAAATAAAATGGGAAGAAGACCTGGGTGAGTCTGTCCTGCTGTCCCTCGAGATGGGAGTCAGAACCCAACCAGAAGCAAGAGTGGAAAGGAATACCTTTCCCAGTGGAGTGAGAGGAGGCCCCCTCCCCATGCAAGAGAGATGAGTCTGGAAAGCTACTGTGACCACCTAGCACGCCCCTACCCCAAACCTGCAGGGTCTGAACATAAATCTCCAGGGTCCACGCGTGAACACAGGCACACACACAACAAATGCAGACAAGCGAAAGAGAAAATTCCAGACTGAAATACTGTCTCTATCTGGGTACATTATTCCGCTACACTAAGTCTCAACTTCCTCCTCTCCAAACGGAGCAATTTGCAGAATTGTGGTGAGGATCAAATGAGATAACACTCCTGCTATGGGACTTGCATGAAGAAGCCACCCTCCCCTCCATAAATATAAATTCCTCCCCAGATCCTGGCAACCAGCTGTCATTTGAAAATGACAGTTCTGCCATCAACTAGCATTGTGACCTCAGGCAAGTCCACTACCTTCTTGGGCGTTCTTGAAGCTTCCTAATCTTGAAGAGCCGTGTTTCTCAAACTAGAGCGTGCACCAGAGTCACCCGGAAGGCTTGTGAAACACAGATGACTCCGCAGGCCCCGGCGTGCAAAGTTTCCAAGTTCTGGGGTAGGCTAGGAGAATTTGCATTTCTAACACATACCCTGGTGATGCTAATGCTGCTGGCTCTGGGGCCCTCCTGGACAAAGTACTGAAGTCAGGCAATCTAAGAACTCCTTCCAGTTCTCTGGGTTTAATGAGTATGTTAAACTAATCCACATTAAGGTGTTAGTGACTGATACTTACTTGATATGTTCTTCCTAAGGTTGCTTGCATTTTAAGTAGAATAATGTCCTGACCCCCCAAAACTATCCACTTCTAAGTAGGCTGTCAAGACAACCCTAGTGTCTATGATCTGGAGGATGATTTAAAGGGGAAGAGCTTCCCAGGCCTCTCCAGACACGCTATATAGGTGTGACCTACCTAAAAGGAAGACTGCTTGCAAAACTCTTTAGTATCCCAGGTGACTCAGCTGCACTTGGCTAATTACCATCTGGGGGCATGCAGTCTGAGGCTGAGGAAAGGCCCCTGGTTGCCTGAAATCAGCCCAAGGCCAGGCCCCATTGCTGGAAGCAGGGCTGTCAGTCAGCCTGACTTTTCTGGGTAGCCCCCACCTCTGTCAGAGCCCAGGAGAAGCCTTCTGCCTGGGGAGTGTGGCAGAGCCAAGGGCCTGCAGCCCCAGAGGCTGTCACTGTACATCTGTGCATCTGGGGGCAGAATCCCTCTCAGCTTCACCCCCTGCTTTTGTGTCACTGTAAGACCCGTCCAGCCAGGTGGCTGGGCTCTATAAGGCTGCTGTCATTCTGCTAACGCTCTGGGCCTGCCTCAGGGAAGAGAGCTGCCCCGCATGTCAATTACAGAATAATGACACCCTCCTCCATGCTCTACACCAGTCCCTCACCCAGCACTGCCTTGCATTTGGTGCCCAGGAACATGAAGAGGGCAGAGATCATTATGCAGCAACACCACTCAGCCATACTGTGTTCTCAGTATTTCTAATCGCAAACTCAGACAGGTGGACAGTCTTCCGGGAAAAGGTCAATGCTGAGAAAAAGGGTTCCCAGGAAGAACTGAGGGGCTGAAAGCCAGGCTGAGATCAAGCCCTCCGAGACTCTGACCAAGCAGACAGGTCACAGAGATTGGGAGAAGGATGCTCAGGGTAAGCCCACCCCACCACAGCATCACACCCAAAGCAACTTGTTCTGCTTTTGTTCATGTCACGATCACTTCCTAAGTCTACTGAAGCCTGAGCATTGGGTCAAGCAGTGGAGTTCTTCAATGAGGTGGGCTCCCAGAAGCTCTCAGTCTGGGAGGGCAAGATAGCACCCCAAGTTACCATCAGTAAAGGCAGTGAGAGGAAGGTATGCACAGCCTATATGAGCTTGGGAGAAGCGGTGGCCAACTGTTCTTGTGGAAGGAAGGAGGGAGGAAGAGGAGAGAAAAGATAAAGCAGCACAGAGAGGGTGATATCCAGGCAGGTCCTCAGGGGTGAATGGGAGAAAGCGTGCCTGGACAGAGAGAATATTCAAAATCTTTAAAAACTGCTAGGGCCCAAGCCGGGCCAAATCAGAAGATTACCTTACCTCACCAGGTAAATATGGTGAGTCAGACATGTGCATCTACTTCTGCTTCCTCCCCAAACCCTACTGGAATAACAGTTTTTACAAAAATAAGTATAAATATATAAGGGTGGAAAAAGCCAGAGAACAGACCGAAGTAGCAGAATTTTGGAAGCTGGGAATCAGATGGACAAGTGGTAAATCACCCAGGAATCCACAAAAAAACTGCATTCTAAGCCAGCAGTAGGGGAAGCTGAGACCAACCTAATTTATACTGCAAAACCCTCTTCACAGCTTGGAAATTGGTCCCCATCCCTCTTGAAAGCAGGAGAAAAGAACCAAGGAAAGTTGGTTGGCAAGCTGTTTAGGAAGCAGTTAGAGCCTCAGGTTCTTCCCTTGACTAGCAACAGCCCCACTGGGCCCAGAAGAAGATGGAGGTCTGTTTTCCAAGATAAACAGAGACTTTCTGGCCTGGGAGACGCCAGACAGAATTGAGGTTGCACCTACAATGTTGAAACACAGAGGGATTAAAGAACACTGAATTCTGCTTATGTAGTCTCTACTTCCTCCTCCACTGGCCACTCAGAGCACTAATTCTCAAGATGTCAGCCTCCTGGCAAGAAACAGGATGAGCCCTCTCTGAGCATTGCAAACTAACTTCATAGGAAAGAAACCTCATGATTTAAGAAAGAATTCATAACATTTAATATCCCACAAGAAAAAGGCCCAGCTAGATCATTCCCCAGCAAAGGCCATGATTATTGAATCCCACCTGCACACAGATCCTTAAATATGTACAGATAAACAAAAATAACCAGACAACTGAAGAAAGCTTCAAAACTGAACAACAGACAAAATAAACAACTTGGAAGAAACAGAGACTATGCAGAAAAAAAATGTATCATTAATTTCTTAGAAGGACAGCACTGTAATCATAAAACAGGATGCTATAAAAAGGAACATTCAGAGAGAAAAAAAGAATTCTTGTAAATTAAAAATATAACAAATGAAATGTCAATAGAGGGTTGGAAGGTAACGTTGAGAATATCTCCCAGAAAATAAAGCAAAAGACAAAGAGATGGAAAAGAGAAGTTAAGAAAACTAAAGAATCAGTCCAGAAGGTCTACTATCCAAATGAGATCCTTAAAAAGAGGAAACAGGGCAGGTGTGGGGGGTGGTGGGGTGGAGGGGGAGAAATAAACAAGAAAAGTAAATCATCTACAAAATCAAGAAAATGTCTTGGAACTAAAGGCCCAGAGCTTACAGATTAAAAGGTCCTGCCAAGTGGGTGTTGGGTAAAAATATGAGTACTACTGATCAAAACAGATCCACGGCAAGGCACAGAACATTATTAGAACATCTCAGAACACTGGGGTAAGAAATAAAAACAAGAACAAAACACGTTCTTGGACTGGAAGACTCAATATTAAGATTTGAAGCCTTCTCAACTTTATAGATTCAATACCATCATAATCAAACCCCCAAAAGCTCTTTTGTAGATACTGACAAACTGATCCTAAAGCCTATTCAGAAAAGCACAAGACCTAGAATAACCAACACAATGCAAAAGAACACAGTTGAAGGACTCCTACTACTTGATTTTCAAATCTCCTATAAGGCTATAGTAATCAAGACAGGATGATACTAGTGAAAGAATAGATACAGGTCAATATAACAGAAGAGATTGCCCAAACCTATGCCCACACAAATGTAGTCAACTAATATTTGATGAAGAGCGAATACAACTTGAGAATGGATGGTCATGCTGACAAATGATGCTGCAATGTTCGGCAATAAATAAATTCAGTCATTCATTCATTCATTCATTCAGCTAGACATAGGCTTTGTGCCTAACACACAAAAAATTAAATGGATCATAAACTTAAATATATATAAAATGTAAAACTATAAAACTTCTTGATGAAACACAGTAGAAAATCTTCATGAACTTGGGTTTGCTGATGACTTTCAAAATACAACAAGTATCACAAAAACATTGAAAGGCACAAATATTTGAAAGGAAAAATGGCTAAGTCAGTCTTTATTCAAATTAAAAACTTTTGATCTATGAAAGACAAGTGTCAACTGGGAGTAAATATTTTCAAAACACACATTTAAGGGAGGACTTATATCCAAAATATACAAATAACTCTTAAAATACAACAATAAGAAAACAAACAAGCTTGTTAAGAAATGGGCAAAAGATTTGAACAGACACCTCACCAAGGAAGCTATATGCATGGCAAATAAGTGTATGAAAAGATGTTCGACATCATTTGTCATTAGGAAGCTGGAAATTTAAAGCAATGAAATAACACCACCCACTGATCAGAATAGCTAAAACCAAAAACTGACAATAACCCCTACAAGGATGTGGTACAAGATACTTGTGCTCAATGCTGGAGAACACAGAATAGAATAGCCATTTTGGAAGACATTTTGGCAACTTGTTTACAAAACTAAACATAGTTTTACAATACAATCAAATCATGTTCCTAGGTGTATACCCAACTGATCTGGAGACTTTTTCGCACATAAAAAACTACATGAATATTTATTCAGCTTCATTTACAATTGCCAAAAGTTGGAAGCAACCAACGTGTCTTTCAAGAGGTAAATGGATAAACAATCTGTACCATACCCACAGAATGGGCTATTCTTCCATAACATTAAAAAAGGAGCTATCAAGCTACGAGAAGCTATGGATGAATCTTACATACATAGTGTTTAATGAAAAAAGCCAATTTGAAAAAAGCTACATACTGTATAATTCCAATTATATGCAATTCTGGAAAATGCAGAACTACAGAGACAGTAAACAGATCAGTGATCACCAGAGGTTTGAGGGAAGGAGAGGGGAACAGGTGGAGGGTATATTTAGGATGGTGAGACTATTCTGTATGAAACTGTAATGCTGAATACAAGACATTAAGCATTTGTCAAAACCCATAGAACTTTACAGCACAAACAGTAAAACTTAATGTATAAAAATAATTTGTTAATCATTTAGGAGATGGAGCTACCCAAGGATGGAATGCAGAATGTGACAATAGAATCTAAATGCTCATACGTATGTGTGTGTGTGTGTGTGTATATATATATACACACACACACACATATACACATGTATGTATATATACTCATGTATGCGTGTATATATATATACACACACATACACACACACGCACACGCACACAACAAGTTCACTGAAGGGGATGAGGAATAAGGTGCTAACCTTAGAGAAGTACATAAGGCTAAAGGCAAAAGGAATTGTACATAAGCACTACACTCTAACTGATACAGCTGTTTCCCACGAGTATAGGTTAACAATTCTGTAATTATTACACTTATTACATATTACATATTACAATTATTACATATTACTCAGTTATATGTACTATAACTAAGTATTAATAAATGGATGACATGGTGGAAGCCAAGTTTCTCACTGTTGGAAGGGGAAGTTACAAATAAGCAAAGGCTACAGTGATCCATGTGGTAATTGTAGGTAACAGTATGAACTCATGATTACCTTAATATAGAAATATTTATAGATACGTATATAATCTTGGGTTAATATACAGAACATCTATCCTTGCTCTGTCCTTTGAGAAGTCCTGCAAAAAATGACACTCCAGTAGCAATGAGCATATCCACTTCCCAGATCTTGGTTTCTAATACTATTCTCCAGTAAAAGGAACTAGGTCTCCTTGGGAAAATGACTGGTTGAAGGAGTGGGACAGGAAATACACAAAATAAGCCTGAAGCATCTTGTAATTCCAGAGTAAGAAAGTGCTAAGGCATACAAATATGCACAAACAGAGCAGTACGCGCACACACACACACACACACACACACACACACAGAGTGATGGGTGTATATCAGAGGAATACAGGAACCAACTGAAAGAGGTCCCAATGGCAAAAACTGGAACAATTTAAGCAACAAAATAAAGCAGCACTGCATTATACCCAAGGCAATATGTCCATAGCAATAAATAATTCAAACAAGTAAATAAATGGGAGAGAATAAACAAATCTACTGTGTAAAAGAATTCCAAATAATTATGTAGATACTCTGTCCTTAAGGAGGTGAACATAGTGATGTTCTTTCAAAGAGAAAATTATGGAAAGGGAGGGGAACAAAAAGGGTAACTTTAAAGTGGGGAAACTTGACGAACCTCAAGTCAGGTGATCAAAGCTAAAATCAACAATGACAGGTCATATTGATAGTATGTACCCTTGAAATGATGTAATGACAATGGCATTTTACCTATATGTTCTTCATCCCCAAACATATTACCCCCGTCTGATCATGAGATAAACATCATATATATCCCAGTTAAGGGACACTCTACAAAATACACGAGTGCTCTTAAAACTGTCAAGATCCGCCACAACAAGGAAAATCTGATAAATTGTCACAATCTAAGGAGAAATGACTACTAAGTGTAATGTGATATTCTGTACAAGATCCTGGAACAGGAAGGGATATTAGGGGAAAACTAAGGAAATCTGAATAAAGAATGGAATTTAGTAAATGATCATATATCCGTATTTGTTAGTTTATTGTGACAAATGTACCATAGTAATATAAGATGTTCAAAATAGGAACAAACCTAGATATGGGGTATTTGGGAACTCCCTATACCATCCTCACAATAATTCCATAAATTTAAAACCATTCTAAAATTAAAAATTTAGTTTAAAAAATTATTACAAGCTTCCAGAAAGAAAAGAAAACCAGAATATGTAGAGGACCAAGTATTAGAATAGTTTTTAGATTTCTTAACAATAGTGAAATCTGAAAGATGATGAGAAAATGTCTTCAAAATTCTAAAAGAAAATAATTTCTAAAGGAAAATAAATTCTATACCCAGTCAACCATCAATCAAGTGTGATGGCAGAATAAATATACTTGTAGACATTCAAAGTTTCAAATAAAATATGTCCTCCACACCTCTTCTTGGGAAGCTATTGAAGGCTGTGATCCACCAATATAGGGATGTAAACCAAGAAACAAGAAACCATAGGATAGGAGAAACAGAAAATCCAGCACAGGAGAGAGTCCAAGGGAATCTTAAGGATAATGATAAAAGCTGACCCCAAGATGATAACTATGCAACAGGTTTAGAGATCAATCAGTCATTGGAGCACTTCAGAGATTCAAGGAGATATTTTTGAATGAAATTAAATTTGAATGTTCTTAGAAGAGATTTAGACCATTGGCAAGAATTAGGGGGTTGAATTAGTAATAAGAACATGTAATCATCACTACAAAGTAATGAAAAGTAAGGCAATGATCAACACTAGGGAAAACAAAGAGTGATCCAAGAAAGGCACAGTATCATAGAGATACTGGACAGTTCCCCTGGAAAGAGCACGTATTTACTCATAACAATGTAAGCCTTCAATTTTTATCTCATAAAAATTATGATATAAATATTTTGGGAGGATGAAGGAGATGATGTATCAGTCAGATTTTGCTAGGCTGTAATGCAGTAACAAAAGAAACCTCAATGGCCCACAAGAACAAAAGTTCTCACTCATGTAACATTGCAGCACAGCTGTAGGTCACCTGTGGCTATACCACACTTGTTTCCTTCATTGTAGGATCTAGGCTAAAGGATCAGCCCCCTTTGGGGACATGCCCATTTGCTTGGCAGAGGGAAGAGAATAACTTACATAGACCATGCAATGGTTCCTAAAGCTTCTGATCAGAAGTGGGATAATCACTCCCACTTACATCCCATTGACCAAGCTAATCACATGGCCAAGCTCAATGTCAATGATGTTATTCCTCCCATAGGGATGCTAGTCACATGACAGTGTAAACAGGCATATTATCCATTTATGAGGAGGCAGTGATTCGATTGGGAGCAATAATACAATTGGTGGAATGCATATATATTTTGCAGTACCAGGTGAAGGTTAGGTGCAGGAAAAGAGAGCTAAAGTTTCACTCTGCATGAAAAGAAGCCAGTAGAGAAGGCCTCACACTGAAAAATCAAGAAGTAGCCATTTGTGCACATTGTTTAGAAATATGGACCTAGTATAATAATGCAGGAGTAGGAACTGAAAACAGTTGCCTGTGGAGAGGACGAAATAGGGATGGGGGAGCAAGGGCCTACTATTTTTTATAATAAATTTGTAAAACCACTTGATAAAAATAACCAAAAGATGAGAAATAACAAGGAAACCAAGCAATTCTTAATCGCTAAACTTCACTGTGCTGTGATTACTTTTCACTCTGTTTTGATAGTAGGAGCATGTATAAATCTTTTTACTTTAAAACAAAGAAAGTGAAATCATTGACAGCTACTATTATATTAACACCCCTTCAAAGCCCACCAGCTAATGTCATACATCCTCAGTGATGACACTCCTTCCTACATAAGGAAAACCTAAATATTCTCTACTTTCTTTCAGCCAAAGCTGTATTATCCAAGCCATAAAAGGATAATAATACAGAAAACCCGTAACGGAATATAATTCAAAAGTCACACAAATGACTTGAGAATGCATCCGTGTTATTACTGTGTGGGTGATTTGCCTTACTAACTATGCATAACTCCAAATGCAGAATTTAAAATTTTTACCTATGCACAGATTCATTTAGCAGGAACTGTACCAGGAGCTCTCAGAATAACAGAGCTTGGAGGTATAAAATTGCCTGAAATGATATAACATGAGGCTGACCAAGAGTCAATATTCCTTCTTCCCTTCTCTACTCTCAAGGTATACGCTGCATCTTGAAAGATATAAAAATGGGAGGCAAAGTAAAAACCAATCATTGTTTCGTAGGAACTCAAATTGGCCTCATAATTTTCTTTCCAACTTAACGAGGCTAGATGTGAACTTTCATTTATAGGTATTACATCACAACAGATTTCCATAACATAATCAAAACTGTATATAACAGTATCTTAGTCTCAAAAGACCATGAGCCAATCTCATACCAACTTCAAGCAAACCTGTCAACCCTCATACCAGGTTACTGGCTCAGGTCAGTATAGAATCTCCCTCTTGAATCACTCCTTATGCACTCCTCAAAATAAAAACTTTTGTAGAAAACTAATGTAATGACAATCTTTTAAAAACTAGTGTGGCTTAAGGGAAAGAGATACATTTCACTGCATTTCTTGTGATACTTTTTGACATCTGAATTGTTTAAAATTTTTAAACTATTTTTTAAAGTGTCAGAAAGGAGGGTGGAATGAGAAAGGCATAGAAGAATTTAGCATGTTTTAGGAACAGCAAACAGCAGAATATCCCCAGGGTTGTGGTGTTGGGTGAAGTTGGACGGGCGTTCCCTGAGTTAGGGCTTTAAAAAGTCTCGTGCTATGATGTGGGGGGTGGACTTTAAATTTAGGTCTTAGGAAGATAATCCTGGGGGCTGAATAATCCTAGGGGTCAGAAGTAGCGGATAGGAGGAATCTGTTTGCATCCTCAGTCTTTCTTGCGTGATCTTGTGATTGAAAGATGAGCAGTAACAATGGAAGTGGAGCCAATGGGATGAAGTCAAAGAGACTTAGACAGTTGAATCCAGATTTGAGAACTGCTACAAAGAGGAAGGTAAAGGGAAGAAGGATAGAAGAAATCGGAAACAAGGCTTAGTGAGGATTAGCTTGGGCTAACCCTTGCCCCTGGATGAGCCCATCCACAGCCCCTGATACGGTAGAACACGTCTCCTCTATTGTCTCAGTCTGAAGAAGGAAGTGTGCTTTGGCCAGCTCAGCCTGCCCTGGTACCAGCCAGACCGTCCCCTGAGCTCCCCCCACGCCAGGAACTGGGGGACTGAACACACTATGGGGGAGGCTTTACGGGGCGGGAATAAGACCACTGTCCCTGCTCCCTTTTGCCACACCCCCAGGAGAGACACAGATGGAAACTGGAGGGTGTGGTCAGGAAGCTGGGAAAGGGATTAAGAAAGGTGTGGCAGAAGACTCAGTTGGATGGTAAGTCATGGTGCTGGATATAACCCCACCGCGAGCAGCCATATCAAATGTACCCACATCCTTCACTGAGTAGGGTGCTCATGATCAAGGATCCAAGGCTGGTTGCTGCAGATGTCGTATTATATTTCGTAAGCATCTTACTCCATTCTACCACCTTCTGGTTTGCTGATCTCTTTGCAATTTGGAGTTCATATTCTTCTCTTCAGGTATCAGGTATTTTTGTAGGTCGTTGAGACATTCCTACACCCAGTAGCACCCCTATTGCTCTGCACTGTGTGGCCATCAGGAAGCCCCCAGCAACATCTGCAGAGCCTGATGGGGGTCGTGGATTAGAACACCAACAGGAGGAGCTACGGTCAGGGTCTCAGGGCCTGTCCTGGCCGCCTGGTTTTGCATAGCCCAGCAACGACGGGTCCCGTCTTTGGGCACAGCCAGAGAGGATGGATGACCCCATCACCTCCATCACAATTCCAAATGCACGCACTTTTGTGAAGGGGGTAAAATACGCCCTGCACGGTGACTGGCCCAGAAAACACTTACCCTTTGGAGTGGGAGGCAGAAGGGCAGAGAAAGACGTACATAGAGAAGCAAGTGAAGCATACAAAAAGTCCCTTTAACCTCTTCCAGCTAGCAGTTCAGAAACACACAGGAAACCCTGGATATTTGCAGAGTCGTGATTTGTGGTTTCCAACATGCACGGTGCTGCTCGCTCCCCGCTCCTCGCCAGCCCACAGGGCTGTGCTGCAGGCAGCCCGTGGGGTAGACACCACGGCCCATGTGTCTCTACGGAGCCCCTCAGAGTGGCCTTTCTGCCACCCTGATTCCATGACGGGGAGACTCTCTCACCCCCACTGTCCCTGCCAATCAGCCCCCACAGATGGACTCTTTTTAACCCCTTGCAGTTGAGTCACAGATTCATGTGATGCCTGACTGGGGAAGCAGGAAGCTTAGAGACCTAGCCCCTCTGTTTCCTTGCCCGTTATTCCTGCCATCCCAGCCCCTGTCTGATGCAATCAGGAAGAGTGTCTCCTAAGCAGAGGCTGTTCCCTCCGGTTAACATACTGTCACTGAACTCTGATGGAGAGGGCTCCTCCATCCACCGTGCGGACAATCAGTCCTGGTGGGCTTGAACGAGCAGCAAGAATCTTCTGGGCTCGACGCTGACAGGTGGAAAGAGGGGAGGGAGGGAAGAGCAGAGGACAGATGCTGAGAGTCCACAGGGGAAGACCATGTGCCAACCCGACATCCAGGTAAACCTGGACCCCAAGCCCATCCCTCCCATCCACTAGACAAGTGTTTACCCTAGCTGGCACAGCGGAGGCGAACAGAGGTGCATGGACGCCTGCCACGGAGGGAATGCACTCTATGCTACAGAGGCTGGGTGTACCCATAGTCCCCATATTTTCCAAACCACAAATCAGAGCTGTTCTGGAAAACCCAGGTCATAGAAGAGCAGGAAATAGACAAAAGAACCTTAGGTAGAAGATGATGAAATAAGGCCTGGGTGTTGATGCACTGGGCTGCAGCCGTCGGTAACCCAATAAATCCAGGGCCTCACATCACCCAGTCTCAGGGAGGACTCTAGTCAAACATGCAGAGCCCAGCAACCCACAATAGCGGAAAGGAGATTCTAGTCTTGTCTTGCATTGAATGTCACCAGACACCACAAGATAACCCACAGAAACATCCCACCCTAACACACACACACACACACACACACACACACACACACTCAAGTCTCCTACGTCTCTCTGGAGCCTCTCTTTGCCAAACCTTCTAAACCCTCCCAGATGCCCAGCATGTACTTTCTCCAGCCTCTCTCTCCTTTCTCAGCCCACAGGGCTGCGGGAGCAGTTAGTTCTGTGGGGGTTGATCCAGGAAGACTTCTTGGAGTAGGAGGCATGTATGGTGAACTTTAAGAGATAAGCTGGGTTTTGTCAGAGGAGGAGTAAGTAAAGAAGCTACTGGAGCAACATTCACATACAGTCCAGGTTGAGAGGCTATACTGAAATGCCCTGTCACGTGCAGGGATGGCTAAGTAACTGGGGCCAAGTATGCAAGATGCAGAGATGAGACTCAGGAGCTTGGTCAAGAGTGAACTGGGAGGAGAGACATCTGTACCCATTGCAGGTCTTCTGGTAGAAAGGTGAGGTAAACAGCATTCCAGGAAGACTCACTGGTTAGGATAGAGAGGAAGGGGCCAGTATGAAATGTACTGCAACAAGCCACCAAGCCTGCCTCCCTTTCCATAGATGCTCAAAACCAATGGGCTTTCTTCCTAAGAGGCAGCTGTAATGGATACAGCTGGAAAACCTGGTCCACTGAAATCCACAGCTGGCTCTCAGCATTGCTATCTGGCCAGCTGCCTCCTCCACTCAATCTCTTGCCTGAACCTTGGGTCTGACCCTCTTGTCTCTGTGGGACAAGCAGGGAGACAGGCCAGGGAGGTAAGGGCAGCAGGCAGAGGCTACAGGCCTGGGTCTGAGATGCCAGCAAGTGGGGTGACCTGGTCAGAAGGGGCACACCAGCTGATAGTGTGCTGTTATAAACAGCCCCATTTGACAAAGGGAGAAAGCAAGCACGGCTTGAACTCTGTACACTGGTCCCATCAGCTGTGCAACCTTGTTCCATAAGACGGTTTCCTCCTTCCAATCAAAATCCCAACCATGCTTCAAAACCCACCCCAGCCCGGAGCTACCCTCATCATGCCAGCTGTCCCCGTTCTGAACACCGATTGTACCTGATGGCACACACTATCAGATGTACCAACTGTACACCTGACTTTGATGCTGTGTTGTACTTTTTTCATCTTGTTTCAATGGACGTTCACATCTTCCCCCTAATGAGGGATGATATTTCTCAAGGTCAGGTATCCTGTCTTGTCCCAGACTTCCCCACGGCACCTAGGAGTACGTTGGGCACATAGAAAGAACAGAATAAACCATTGCTGATTTTTTTTTAAAGGATTATAAAATAGGGCAGTGTCTGTATTGCTTTCTTCTCTGTGCTGGGGAATTCATGAGAGAAGCTGGCTTTTGCAAACTGATTTGAAAATATCTTACGTAGATTGACACATACTGATACCATAGAAGCGGTGGCTGGAGGAAAGGAATGTTTGGGCAACTTATTCCATTACTCATGGAAGTACTTGGTATGTCTGATCTAGAACAGGCAGAGATAAAGGATTGCTTGGAGGTGCCAGTGGGTACTTAAAACGATGTTCTCCCAGAGTTCAGCCCTGCACTCTCTCTTCTTGTTTACAGGACTCATTTGGCCTCCCCCTGCCTCCAGTCTTTATTTGGACCAAGCTGTACTTCAGTCCAACCCTGTCTGAGTCATCACGCTTTCTAAATAATCACCCCGCAGGCTGAACTGATGTGCAGGCTGGAGGCTGGCAGGGGCAGGTTAACTCTGCATGCTGCAAAAGTGCATTTTGTCATGAATTCATAGAGTGATGCCCAGTGCCTTGTAACAGTTTCCCCATGGGCATGTGTGCATGCATGCACAAGCGTGTGTGTGTGTGTGTGTGTGTGTGTGTGTGATGGGCCTGGCGGAGGACTTCACAAGTGCATGAGGGCCCGGACCACCTTGGTAGATCAGGTCGTACAAGAGCAAGGTAGGAACACTGGGACTCAGACAGATGAAAGTATGTAAACCCAAGCCCTGATTCTGGGGCTTCCTAGCTGTGTGATCCAGAGCAAGGTCCTTGACTCCTAATGCTGGATTTCCTCACATCTAAAAGGTTATTGCGAAGATTAAAATATGTGTGAGCACTTAACCCAGTTGCCGGCTTAGGGAAAAAAAAATCAATAAACAGAAGTGAGGATCAAGATGCGTCTGGGTGGGAATCCCTGGAGTGGGAATCACAGCCTCTCCTCCTTCTAGGCCACCCTAGGTCCCAACCCTGCTGGAGAGGCCTGCTGGAGTCGAGTTCAAGTGCAACGAGACTCTCTCCTAATGAGAATCGAAGAACTGGATCCATGCAGAAAGGGAGAGAGCTCAGAGGAAAAGCAAGCCACCATGCCCTTTCATGACTCTGCAGAGCCCAGTACAGGGCCTGACACCCAGAAGGCCCTGGATACAGATTTTTGGATGAATGATGAAATGAGTGAATTACCCATTTATAGAATTGCAGGTCTCTAATCTAGAGTCTCTTCTCCACATGGGGGTAGCCCCACTCTTAATGAGCTGGACTCAGAAGAGTTCCAACGGAAAAACATTTTTAGTGTATTTAAAGATCCCATAACAGACTTTACATGAAACTGTGGACTTCACAGGGAGGAGCAAGGACTGGCCCTTATTAAAGAGAGTCCTCTGGGTTGTCCAAAGATACCGGAGCTCTTTTCTGTTTTAATTCAAACTGATAATAATTTTTTTCTTTGTTTTTAAAGATTTTATTTATTTTTTTATTTGTTTGTTTGTTTGTTTGGCAGAGAGAGAGAGAGAAAGAGCACAAGAAGGGAAAGCGGCAGAGGGAGAAGCAGGCTCCCTGCCATCAAGGAACCTGATGCAGGACTCGATCTCAAGACCCTGGGATCACGACCTGAGCAGAAGGCAGAAGCTTAACCAACTGAGCTGCCCAAGTGCCCCAATAATTATTTTTTCTAACTACAAAAGTAACGTACGCTCATACCAGAAAAACTGGAAAACAAAGATAGGCTAGAACAAAAAAATGTTACTCTTCATACTGTTTTAATATTCATTATTCCAGACTTTTCCTACAGGTAGATACATTTCTATCAAAATGGCATCATACCAGAAAACGGTGTCTTCTTTTGTGGAGTGATTTACTTTGACCATTTTTTTCCCCAAAGTACTACAAACTCTTCACAGAATTTATTTTTCTTTGGTCTAGAAAAGCGCTTCATTTTTTCCTTAGTGCCCCCCCACCACACACACACACACACACACACACACACTCATATGCAGAATAAAAGTAAGATACAGTCAAAAAAAAGGCACACAGCAATGAAGAGTACTGAATAAAATGCAAAGTAAAAACCACTCCCTACCCACCATCCCAGGCAGGTTCCCAGAGGTGATCCTTAGAGGCCGATATTTTTATAACTGCTGGTGGTTGCTGAAAACTTGTAATCACAGCGAGTCACTCACCTGCTTAAACTCTTCCAAGGGCTCCATATGCAGAATGAATTCCAAGCCCCTCCCTGTGCCCAGGGCCTGCGCTTTTGGACTTCCACTCTTCCGCTGGTAGAATAAGACCTGTACTCCACCAGCTCCAAGGTCGGCTGGCCCCGGGCAGGCCGTGGCTATGCCGACCATACGCCCATCCCCAAAGGGACAGCCTCTTAATCCCTCTGGAGGCCAGGGAAAGGCGAGGCACGTAAGAATGGCAAGCGCTGGCCTGCCCCTTGGGCTCCTTCTCTGTCCAGAGGCCTTTGCGATGAACAAAGGAGCCTTTCTCTGACTCTTACATGCCCCTTCCTTTGGTACAGGCTAAAAAGTGTGAGGACAAATGGACAAACGGCATGAGCAAGGAAACCCCAGAGCTGGGCTACAGCAGACCCGGGCCCTCGGTCTCTCTCTGCGAGTGACTCATGGTACGGCGTCAGAGCTCCGCATTTCCACGTCTTCATCTATAAATTCCAGCAAGTGGCCTGGCTCACCAAAACCCCCTCCAACGCTAGCGCTCAATTCCAGAAAATTCCGTGGTCCTCTGGGGGAGAATTGCCACAGCATCATGGCAGAGCCTCGGAGTGGAGCCAGCCGCAGGAGGGAAGCTCTCTGTCCAGGCTCCGAGCTGGAACGGGCCTCAGTGGCACCTCTGGCTCTCATCGATTCGCGAGAACTCCCGAAAACAGGTAATTTTCAACAACAAAAAAATGAGGCTCAAGAGTCTTAAATAACCTACTCAGCTTCTTGCTGCTGGCAAGAAGTAGAGTTAGAATCAGCTGGTCTGACTCGCAAGACCTCTGTTAGTCACTGATTGTAGTTAGTTACTTTTTGCTCTGTTTTTTGAAGCACCCATAGTAAGACTTCATTCAAAATGCATGGAAATACTTTAGGCTTCACGCGTTAGAATGCAAAGTGCAGTAGACCCTTGAACAACGCAGTAGTTAGGGGTGCCAACATCCCAAGCAGTCAGAACCCCGCCTGTAACTTTTAATTCCCCAAAAACTTCATTGACCACTGTGGACAGAAGCCTTACCTATAATATAAACAGTTAATTAACACAGATATTTTTAATGTTATAGGTATTAAATACTGTATTTTGTAAAAATAACAATAAAGTAGGCTAGAAAAAAGTTAAGTAAATCATTTTAAAAATATCTTTACAATACTTTATTGAGAAAAATTTGGCATATAAGTAGACCTACACAGTTCAAACCTGTGCTATTCAAGGGTCAGCTGTATAATATCCAATTTTGGGGGGTTTTGGTATGCGATTCAGCTACCTATCTATTCTATAGGTTAACAAAAATTCTTTTGTTAAATTGACCAGACAAGAGTTAATGATTTATCATATTCACAAAAGCAATACAGAACCAATACTCCCATCTATTATCGATGGGTCATAGCCTAACATAACCCCCATTGTGAACCTGGGAGCTCGTCCGAATCTTCAGGAAGGTTCATTACGCTACAGTGCGCTGGGCCCGTCCCCAGAGTTTCTGGTTCAGGGTGTCTCCATGGGGTAGGGCCTGATAATTTGCATTTTTCCCAAGTTCCCAGGATTTGCTGTTGTTGCTGGTCCGAGGACCTCACTTAGAGAATCACTCCTGTCTTCCTGCTCCTCTAGTTCCTACTGGCCCAAGCACTCAGTTGTCCCAGCTGTAACTGCCACTGTTTAATTGTCGCAACTTTGCTCCTGTGTTCCCGGTAGGCCATCTACCTACTTCTCCCCCTCTGGCTCTCAGCACAAGGGAGAGCTTGGCTCTCTGCCCTATTTGTTGGCTTTCTGCTCCATACCAGCTGGCAAAGGCTGAAAGAAAAGGCCTTCTAAGTAAGCATCCCAGCAGGGAGAACTCCCTATGATGAGCTCTTGGATCAGAAGGAAGGCTGTTCCCCTTTCAAAGCATAAGATCTTCCCTTTCCAACATACACTGGGTGTCTAATAAGTACTTATATCTACATACAATTGGTTTCTTCACTAACCTTTTTTTTCCCCAAAGCTTTGAGTTCTTCAAGATAAAATGCTCTTTTTTTATCCCAAAATATAGTTTTTTCAGAACTTTTCTCAAACACACACACACACACACACACACACACACACACAGAGCACACACAAACACACACCAACAGAATGCAACCAGGATTTTAAATAGTGGTTTCTGCCCAGAAGTCCAAGGGTGAGCTACGGCTGTGTTTCTCTGTTTGGCCTAATTTCTTGTTTGGAGTTGTCAGGTATAATCAAAGGATTGCTGCTTTTGGAATGAAGGTCTAGGTTAGGGGGTTCTTCACTTGATCTCTACTTCTTTCAGGGAAGTTGATGAGAACTGCTTGAAAACCAGACTGGGAGAGCACAGTGTCCTTACTGAGAGGGCCTTAAAGTAGCAAAAGACAGCTGTGGGACTGGGCTCGGGAGCGCTACACCAGACTCCTGGGAGGAGACACGTGGGCCTTTGGTGGCCTCCATGCTGCCTTTCTGCCCACTTCTCCTATGCCCACATGAGGCCATCCTGGCTGGGCAGCAGTGAGAGGGGCCCTGCCACTGGCCTACAAAGGGGCAGGCGGCCGGGATCTAGTCCCAGTCCTCGGCCCCAGCACTGAACAATGAGTGTCCCTGGGCCACTTGCTTGAGCTCCACGGGCAATATTTGGTTGTTTATAGGGCAAGGGGCCTGGATGACCTCAGAAATGCTCTTCAGCACAGTCAGCTAGTGAGAACAGGAAATGCTTTTGGCCAAGTGTGCTAATGGATATGTTTGTTGTGACAATACCTTAGTCTTTGTGAATTGTGCATGACCAGGGAGGAACTGTCCTTGTCTGAGAGCTGAAGAGCCCCACCTATGAGGGCAGGACCCTGTGGAATGGGGGGGGGGCCTCCCTAGAGTCTGTCTCCCACTGGCCCATGGGCCTGCTCTGACCACCTACCTCCTGCCCACAGGGCTCCCTTCTGCACAGAAGGTGGGCTGAGAAAACACCTGGCAGGCTGCATGGGACAAAAAGAATCCTTTCCCATTTCTTCTCCCTCCCAAGTCTCTGCCTCACTGCCACCCTCCCTTCCTGACATATGCATATTAATTTAATACATATATTACTAAAAATTAACCACTGAATTGTAAACCTAAAACAAACTGAATTCTATGGCATGGAAATCATACCTCAATAAACCAGTTAAAAATGTTCTTTAAAAATAATTTTTTAGGAGCAGCTGGGTGGCTCAATCGGTTAGGTGTCTGACCCTTGATTTTAACTCAGATCCCGATCTCAGGGTCATGAGTTCAGGCCCTGCATTGGGCTCCATGCTGGGTGTGGAGCCTACTTAAAAACAATAATAATAATAGTAATTTTTTAATGTAAGGATTTTATTTGATTCTTTTGCAATTAAGCTCTGACTCAAAACTAAAGAACACCGGTGAGGACATCTTCGAGATGATCACATATACACAGACACATACACACAGGACTAAAGCCAATGCTCCTAAGTAAAAATCACCACAAATGGCAGAAGCAGAGAGGTAGCAAAGTGATCGTAAGCATCCCGAGGTCAGCAACTAGGGGCACTGGAGTCAACAGATGGCTGCCACTTAGGTAGCTGGAAAATGATATTCCTTTGCCTTCAGAAGTGGGGACCCTCCCTGATACCTAGAAGGGTATACGGTTCCCAATCTTCAGATCATTCTTTGCAGCATTTACTTTCTGATGGAATACCAAATGAGCAAAGCAGACCGCACAATGAAAAGACCACTGGAACCCCTTCCCAGCCCTGGTCAGGTCCGGGGGCCAGCAACCCTCAGGCTCACCATGTAACCGTAGATTTGGACAGCATTTCCCCTGCCCCCACCACATTTGAAGACTTTAGTGGTTCTTCTCTTTAATACTCCCTATACTTAAATGGGGTAGAAGAGACTTCAAGTCGGCATCCTTTTTTTTTTTTTCCCTGAACTTCAAAAAAAAATATCCCATTGGATCATTTTTAAAATTCAGGAGACTTATACCTGGAAGACCTTGAAAAGGTCTAAATTTCTTTTCTTCCTGCTGCTCTATTTCATTGGGTCAAATCAAGCGCTGCCAATGGCAAGTTCCCTAACGATTGATTTGGGGGGGTGTGTGGGTGGCAGGATTTTCTCGCAATGTTAGTTTGAAAGAGCAATTTGGGATGAACTCTCTGCTCTCAGGGAGCTCAGCTCCACCTAGGGCATGGCAGATGACTAAAGGGGGGTGGGGTGAGCGTGGGAAGCAAGGGACCCAAACCAGGAAAAGATCAGATGCCCGGCTTCATTTATTTTGACAAATCTTTCCTTTGTAATCATCTGTAATAAGACCCCAGGACATTGTGCCAGTGTATGATATATTTTGAGAAGGTAATGAAGTCAGGGGGATAGGCAGCATAACTCAGCTCCCAGCAGTAAATCTTTGCTTAGAAGTAGGGTAAAGTCAGAGGTAGGTAGAGGTCTGTGTGTGTGTGTGTGTGTGTGTGTGTGTGTTCACACGCACATGCGTGTGTGTAAAAATTATAGGGTTGATACATTAGCAAGGGCAAAAATTAGCCAAGTTCTACTACTACACTGAGATTTAGAACATCAGAATACAGTGACTACATTTTTCTGGAGAGATCTTTACAGCTATTTGAAATTATGAACCCATAATATGCAAATGCACAGGGCTAAGAAATACACATTCTTGGCGGAGACCGAAGATGTTATAATGTGTGCTGTAAACGGCAAGGCGTATGTGTATAAAATCCGTGTGCACATACTAACTGGTCGATTATCCCCTCTAAAACCACACATAAATTCTCCTGACAGGAATTGGAATTTCGCACGCATCCCAAGAATGAACAGACTCTTAATGTGCTGTGTTGTGTATGGATAAGAGTATAAAAAAACAATAGAATGGGTCACTAGGCTAAGAGAGCTTGCTGATTTTCAAGCGTGACCACAAAGGAACTTGGGGCTACACTTTCCTTTTGAACATGATATTATATTACTCACAGTAGTTGGTAATATTTATTAAGTCCTGGGCTCGGTGACAGCCACTATACTGGGTGTTTACCACCTATGATCCCATTTAAGGGGGAGAAAGAAAGTGAGAGGGGAGGGGAGTAAGGGCGTATGTGTGAGTGTGAGTGTGTGTGTGGGGGGGGTCCTATTGGAAGGCTTTACCCCTCTGTCAAATGGATACTTTCCCAGGGAGCGTAACAATTTGCAACGGGAAAATGTTAGTTTGTCCATACGGCCGACAAGGAGGAGAACGAGTTGACCCAGGTACCTCAGTGGCCAAGCCGAGTCCTAGTACAAAGATGTGTCCTTTTGTGATGAGACGGACTCCTTCAGACCTGGAGCCAAAATTGAGCCATTCCTGAGCAAAGAGCATAAAACTAGGGAACTGCAGTCCAGATTCAGAGAAGAGGTCACAAAGTCCCCAAACAGAATGTTGCTGAGTCAGGTCTGTGCAAATGCGGGGTCTTGAAAATTGTAAGGAAAGAAAAGAAAAGCCTTTAGTTAAACAATGGCTTTTAATGACTTCTGCAAATAGGTGCCCCTCAGCGAGGTGGCTCAGTCTGGTGCATCAGAATCTGTCATGAGAAATTTCTGGCAAAGCCAACGAAGACAGAACATAGACTGATTTAGTTTTCTATAATGTAAGCAGAAATATTTTTGTATCAAATAATTTACTTTTACAACCTTTCTTTCCACCTCCATACACCCCCCTCAAAAGCAGTTTAGGAAAATAGCCAGGGCTCCAGGGAGACCCTCACTGACAGTGACTGGGATTTTGACACTGCGCCCCCACCCCCCGCCCACCAACCTGGGCACTGTCCTCTGTACTACTCAGCTTGTGCACACAATTTCCAAGTTCTTGGGAGCCCGCTGAAATCCAAGTTACAGTATGATTTCCAAAATGGACACAGGTATATCTAATATCAGAAGTTAGCCAGAAAGGCATTTCCTTCCCTTGGGGAGCTTTCTGTATTTTGCAAAGTTGAAGTAAGGAGCCTGCGATGGACATCAGTTCATCCAGTGAGCTTTGAATCTACTAAGACTTCATTAAGGCACAGACTCCTAACTGTCAGAAAAATAACAGGCAGTCTTTTTTGTTGTTGTTCAAGTGGTTTGTATTTATGTGTAAATTAGTACTAGGACAGAGAAACCTTGAGATTACAAAGATAAATACAAATCCACTAGGGGAAGCTTATGCAAACTTGGGTTTTGTAATGGGGTCCTTGAATCTCTCCAGCACATCTCACAACCTAACCATGACACAGGATTCACCAGCGTGCAAACCCTTTCTTCTGTTCCTGTCCATGTATCACCCCAACAACACTTATTGTTTGGCCCACATCACACAGAGAAATAAGTATAACAAAAGAGGAATTCTCATCCTTGACCATGAACCACAAGGTCATGAGCAAGTGGTTCTCATAGAAGTTGAGATATGGAATCATCCATCTGCAGAATTCTAAAACACGGAGAGAGGCACACCCCTGGGATTCTAATGACCAGATAATCCTATGTGCTGGTAGTTGCATTTTTACAACAGTGATTTAAGTAGCTCCAAAAACAGTTTCCTAAAATGCCATAGGAAAGAGACATTGGTCAATGAATAAAAATCATCCCAGCTTGGTTCTAGCCTGAAATACACGTTTTTAATAGTTGGCATGATGTGGATTATTTCTTCCTAAATTCCTACCATTTAATGCAAAAATTAGCAATATGACATTGTCTGCAACATACCAGAATTGAGAAAAACAAAAATAAAAATGAAGTAAACTGAACAGAGGGGATAAACAGCTTGACAGTTAAGATTTGCTGCACTCAATTCTCCAAGTCAGACCCCCTTATCCAAATGTATTTCCTCCCACTGTCTGCATGGGCCTTCCTGCTGCGGAGGTATTTCTTCAATGAATATGGCACAGGTCACGTTGGTACTACCACCATTCCTTTGCACAGGCCATTCCTCCCTCCCTGAATAATCTCCAGGAAACTCAGTGTCCATTTAAGTGCAGTGGAAAGAATATGGGCTCTGGCATCTGAACAGATGGACAGTGACTGAGAGAGGCAGCTGAAAGAAAGCAAGAACATGGTACCACAAGCTGTGGTCAGGAAACCTGGCTGTTCACACACAGCCAGGCAGCCCAGAGCCCCCTCCCTGGCACTCTGTACCCTCACCCCCAAGTCAGAGAGCCCAGAGCTCCCTCTGTGACTTCTGTGTTCCTTCGTCAAGGCTGCCCCCAGGGCTGCGTTAACTGTCATCTTCTCCAGTTAAAGACACCTCCAAATGCACTCCCCAGTCCTGGCCCAAATGCAAAGGCCATCCTGCGTGCCCTTTCCTCTTTGCCCCATCTACCCTACCAACTGCCTGGCCCAGAGCCCAGCGCCCAGCACCTAGCGGGAACTCCAAAAACACCAGCTTAATAAGTGAATGAGGACTGTATGTCATTTTCCAGAAAGTTCAATGCAAAAATTATTTATCTTACTCTTAACCCTTAAACAAGTAAGGAACTTTATTCTTTCAAGCATCTTGCAAATGATAAATCAGCAAGCTTAGAATGCTATCAATTTTTCTGTAGTCAGAAAATTCAAGGATTGCTTTCATTAAAAAAAAAATAATAATCATCAGGTAAAAACCAAGAGTATTAGATTAGCAAAACACTGGAAATGACCAAAATATCTATTTATAAGGGGCTGGTTAACTAAGCCAAGGAATACCCATACAACGGAATCTACATAGTTGAAACAGAAGAGCAAAAAGGAATAAAGAAGTTCTTAATACTCAGATAGTCAGATGTCCCCCAAATTTAGTGCTGTTGGAAAATGTAAAGGAAAATATAGTGTTTATGGTATGCTTCCACTTGTGTAAAAAATTTCAGGACTAGAGACACACATGTATATGTACGTTTACACGTGTGCACGTATTTCCCTGTATATTCATACCATATCTTTATGCTGCAGAAACCAGTGACTGTGGTTGCTTCAAACTAAGGGAAACAAGAGATGAGGAGAGAGAAAGATGTGTCATTTTGAATACCCTTTTGTACCTTTTGAATGTTAAACCATGTAAGTATTGACCTATTTGAAAAAATTAAATTAAAAATTCAAAGCAAACAATGTGTGGGAAAGTAATAAAAAATCTAGTTTAGGAAAACATAAAAGAGAAATCCTCATTTTAAAAAAATGGTTCGAGGCCGCCTGTTGAGTCATCTGTAAACCGTGGAGGAGACGAAATCTGGGGAGGCACCCGTGCGTGGCAGAAAGGAGACTGTGGCGGCTGCGGCCATCTCAGCTGCCTTCCCGGGTGACCTGAGAGTGCTGGGGCCTCTCTGACCCTCAGCCTCCTCCTCTTTGAATCCAAGTGTTTGGACCAACTCTTAGAGCAGGCAGGCCCTTTCCCCCTGGGGGAGTAGGAGGTCCTCAGGTAGATACACTTAGTTACTTGGTGACAATCTAATTTAAAAAGAAGAGACCACCCTTTAAAAGGAGAGAGAGAGAGAGAGAAAGAGAGAGTGCCCCACCTACCGCATAGGAGTCTGTGGCAGGGAGATAAAAACCTCAAACCCCTCCTCACCAGAGTGCAATAAAACCAATGCGTCTCACTTCAGGAGCTTAAAATACATTTGCAGACACGCCCTTCCCTCCAAACACACCTGCTGCCTTTTTCCTCCCACTTCCCACATCCTCTCTGGACAGGCTGAGTGCCCATTTATGACAGAGCTGAAATATTTCCTTTTTTGATCTAATATTTCCTGAGGGCCCCTCCCCTCCTTTATGGCTGCCATTCACAGCCATCTGGGATGACCTAGGAACAAGAAGACGCGTCAGATCTTAAAGACAATGGAAATATGTCGCTTTTTAAAAATAATAGTTCATGCCCAGTCACCTCTATCCCCAAAACATACTTTTAGATAAAGGCGACTTAATGGTGGTGACTGGATATTGGCATTGCTAGAGAGGCTTACGTGTCTCTCTAAATTGTCCAGATAGAACCTTCTATGAGCTACTTGGTAAACATGGGGCCTGGGCATCCTCTCTGTGGTCCTCACTTTCTCTCCAAGCTCCACCGCTACTCTCTTCCAACTTAGGAAGTGGCTAAATTTGTTCTCCTTGCTTTTCCCTTAAGGAATTAGAACATGAGGAGTGCCCAGGTGGATCAATGGGTTAAGCATCTGCCTTTGGCTCAGGTCATGATCCCAGGGCCCTGGGATCGAGCCCCGCATTGGGCTCCCGGCTCAGTGGGGAAGCCTGCTTCTCCCTCTCCTGCTCCCTCTGCTTACATTCCCTTTCTTGCTGTGTCTCTAACAAATATATAAATAAAATCTTGAAAAAAGAGGGGGGGTATTAGAACACGAGAGTCAGAATGGGTCTTAGAGGTAATGCTGGCTCATTTTGCAGGTGGGGAAACTGAGGCCCATGAAGGTGGGAAGCTTCCCTCCACACAACACATCCACGGCAGGGCCAGGACAAAAGCCCCGGCTCACAAGCCTTTGCTTCCTCCCTAACGTACTTGCTTTTGTGCATTCCTGCCCAGAGGTCCAGCTGCCTTCCCTGCAGGGTGGATACTGCCCCCCGCCTCCCACCTGGTAACACCAGCCTCCCCCAAACTGGCCCTCCCGGCCCAGGTGAAGGGCTGACCCAGCTAACCCCGGGGCGGCCGCCAAGCACCTGAAATGTGGCACCTGCAGACATGGTGAGAGTTTGGGTATAGTGGGTTAAATTAAAGGCATTTCCTTTTTCCTTTGTACTTCTGTTTCCTTTTACTTTTTTTAAATGTGGCTACCGGGAAACTTAAAATTACATAGATGACTCGCACTGTATTTTTACCAGCCCGCACTGCCCCCGGTCATATGCTCCTACCCATTTAGCTCCCAAACGGCAGAACTGACCTGCCCCGGGTGCCATTCTCTGTGCCCTGGAAGGTCTCTGTTCTAAAGACCCAGCCATGCCCAGGAGTTAATGGGGTAAATAATGTGCCACCAGGGACATCGAGGACGAGCTCTAAAGCCTTGGGGTGATTTCTGCAAGTGCTTCTCCCTTTCCTTCGGTGGGGATGGAGGGAGGGATTCTGGCACCCCTCAGGTGACTCTGATTCTCTCTCTACAAGCAGTGGCTTCCCACAGCTGTCTTTCCTGTAGATTGGATTTTTTTTTTTTTTTTTGGTAAAGATTTTATTTATTCATTTGGCAGACAGAGATCACAAGTAGGCAGAGCAGCAGGCAGAGAAGAGAGCCCGATATGGGACTCGATCCCAGGACCCTGAAACTATAACCTGAGCCGAAGGCAGGGGCTTAACCCACTGAGCTACCCAGGCACCCCTGTAGATTGGATTTTTATCCCCTGAAGTATGGTGGTAGCTTGGGGGGGAGAGGAGGAGGAAGAAGGCAGTCTTGGATTTGGGGCCCCCAATCTTCACTCTTCCCTCTGCTCCCTCAGGGAAGGAGCAGGTTTCACAGAGCGCACGGAGACGGCGTCTTCCTTGCCGGGAGTCGTGCTGAGGACTTTGGGTGTTATCACATCCCCTCCTTTTCCCACCCACCTCACGAAGTTGGTGTTCCCTGCTTTCTCGATGAGGAAACTCAAGCTCTGAGAGGCTCCGCAACATGCCCAAGGGGACCACAGGAAAGCAGCCAAGCCAGGGGATTCAGGTCTCGCCGGTTCCAAAACCCACGCTCCTCACCGTCACTCGACTTCTTGAGGCCTCAGTTTCTTCATCTGCAGTCTGGCCACAATACTAGCCCGGACACAGGGTGGAGCCCTGTGACCCAAGGACCCATCCTCCCCTGGAACTAGGTTCTGGCCTCACGAGGGCCCTCCAGCTCCCGCCGTTCCCTGGCAGAGCTACCCTCCTCAGCCTGGGCTGACAAACCTACCCTTGTTCTCTCAACTCTGAGGCTCCACACAGCCCGCTATCCTGCCTGGGTACCCTCTACATCTTGTCTCCAGGGAATTAAACCCCGGCCCCCAGCCCCTTATAGTAAGATGCCATCTAAGCATCGCCTCCTCCAACAACCCGCCAAGACCAGGCAGGCAGAGAACTGCTTCTCATGTCGCCCTTTCCCGCTTGCCAGGCTGTGACTGTCTTCCTCCTCCCTTCACCCCCAGGGCCCTGCTCTCCCTCCCCAGCCAAACCCACTCCCAAAAGAAGCTTTGACGTGGACAGGCCTGAGTCTCTCCTCCCATAGGAAGGATTCTGCATTTCCTTCATTCAGCAAAATATTTCCTGAGCACCCATGAGCAGCGGCCATGCTCGAAGGCCCTGGGAACATGGCGGTGATGGCTCCTGAGGGAGCAAAGGTTGTCTCCAAACAGCCCTGCCCTAAACACACGAAGCCAATGATCTGGGTTCATATTTCTCAAGATTCTCCTGCTGTTCTTATTTTGAGGTCAAGGAATGATCCGTTAATGGGCTCTGAGTTCGGTTTTTGGCAGGCATGTAATGGTCAAAGTATGGTCCTTGACTTGAAGGAAGGCTCCACGTCTATTAAAATATGTTTTTAGAGACCGCGATGGCCTTGGGAAATGTGACAGAATCCTCAGTAAGGAGACAGCCTGTAACACCATGAGCTGGTGGCACTTCACATGGTGACAGAGGGAAGGCCAAGAGTGCACGACACCTTCCCAAACACACCCACCGCGTGCGGGAGGAGCCCACTGCTCTCCCAACTTGTACTGCATTCGGTAAAGCACGCTGAAATCTTCCCGGCGGGTGGAACATAGATTTTCTTCTAAATATCAGTGATTTGCTGTGGGAATGGTTGACACTCCCAAGAGAAGAAGCCCTTATGCTTATTAAGGATGGCACGGGTTCACAAATTTCAGAAAACTACGTGCGGGGGTATGTGCGTGCATGCCCATGCGTGTGTGTGTGTGTGTGTGTGTGTGTGTGTGTTGGTGGGAACAGAAAAAAAGACTGGAAGGAAACGCACCAACATCAGGGTGTCGTCACAGTTTGGGGGCTTAATTTTACACATTTCTCTATTTTCCAAATCTTCTATCATGACTCTCATTGCTTTTATAATCAGAAAAGCAGTAAACTGAATGCTAATAGTTTTTTAATTTCCTCAAGGATCTGTTTTTACAGGCACCATTTCAGTGGGGTTTGGAAAGCAGCAGGGTGTGAAACACAAATGAAATCCCCCATTCCTGCAGGGCTGAGTGTACCCCTTGGCCCTGAAGAGAAGCCCTCCCAGCATTCACGCTGGCAGCCAGCTGTCCACAGCTGTTCCGAGGAGGCAGCGAATGAATGGAGCTGGTGGAAAAACACAACATTCCTGACTCTCCAAGGATGGCATTATGCTTGGAGCTCTCGCTCACCAAAGAAGTAAATAAACAGAGAGAGAGGTGGCAGCCAAGCAAGCGAGAGGAACTTCAGTCCTGGAGGTGGGTCAGCTGCCAGGGCTCCTGACTCCTAACATAGCAACAGCAAAAAGATCCCCACCCACCCCCGCCCAAGCCAACCAGCCCCATGGAGTTGGGCTAACACCCGCTGACCAGGGCCCTCCCTGGCTGTACCTCAAGAATGCCATCCTCCCTTCCCGCCACCATAGAGCCTCAAGGACACATTTTCTCTCTGCCTCCAGGCCGAAGAGGTCCCGAGGGCAGGGTCCCTGGCCGGTTCGTCTCTGCAGACCGCCAGCATATTCACTGGCACACCCACTCACTGTCCATTCCCTCTGGCACTGCTCCATTCCGGGCACCGTTCTGGGGCTGAGGACACGACGAGGAACAAAACAGACAAGGTCCCTGCCCTTCTAGAGCTCACAGTCTAGTGGGAGACACAAGTGACAAACAAGAAGAGAATCAAGATTCTATCCCAGACGGAGGTGGGCACTGTGAAGAGTGTAACACAGGGTGCGGTCTCGGCTGGGACCTGAAGGCGCGGGGTGGGGGGAGGGCAGCTGAGGGAAGATGGGAGGGAAGGGCATGCCAGGAGAGCAAGGTGTGTTCAAGGAACAAAAAGGTCCCAGCAGAGAGGGGAGGGAGTCTTAGAGGCAGGCAGGGACCAGACCCCGGGAGGGCCCCCAGAAGGCCCACGGAAGGGTAAGCAAAGGCGTGGCCCATCTCTCTCATGAAGGAGACTCACTCTGCACACTCTGAGAGGCTAGACTGCGCCACCGCAGCTCCCAGAGAAGGACTCCACGGCTGTCTCTGGCTTCCAGCATCTATGGCAATGGGGAGCGGCCAATCAGCTTGGCCCCGGGGCTCTCAGAATGCCTGGGGAATTCTGTCTCTTCTCACTTACACTGATTCTGCTTCGTCAAGCTCCTGACACCAAGAAACACCACCAATGGCAAGAAAGAAGCAAACCTGCCCGCTGTCCATCCACCCACGAGTGCCCCCCAGCCCTTGCTAAGCAAACATCTGCCATGCCCAGGGCTGGCGCTGCGTGCCGATGAGCAACACACCAGCCCCGCCCTCAGGAGCCCCCGCATGCCATGCCCGCACCAGGCTCACCAGGCACCAGGCACCACCCTCGGAGGGAGCTGCCCAGCACCCACCTCTCCCCCTACGGCCTCCCGCTTGTCTTCTCTCTGGCAAAACCTCCCTCGAGCCCCGGAACGGTTCTGATTGGGAGGCTTAATTCACTGCGCGGGGCTAAACAGAGAGACGAGCTCAGTGCCTTGCCTACTTCCTCCACCGCCCACCCTCATTCTTCCGTCCACTGGCCCAGGGAGAAAATATGTTCAGTTGCACAGATGAGGTCGTAACCAGTGGAATGGCAGATACTATTTCTCTGAAGACAAAAGAGGACTCGGGTGTTGGCTGAAGAGTGCAAAGGTGATGGGGGCCATCGGGGACTGGTCCAGGGCAGGGGTGGGCAAGGCGGGGGGGAAAGAGCTTCATGTGCACACCTCTCCAGCCGGCACCACACAGCAACATCGCAGCTTATAGTCAGAGGGAACCACATCTGACAGGTCACTTTCAGAATCTCCACTCACGTAAAAAGGAGTTACCGTCATTCAGAACAGCCAAGTTCCCCCACTTTTGCAGATTCTTTAGTTCTGCTCTGTGAGATTTCTAGGGTACAAATGGGAGGGCCTTGCCTAAGAAAAAGTGCACATACAAGGGCTCCAGGAAATCTTTCTATCTTAAAACTCCCAGAGCAGCCGAAGTTCCAAGAAGCTCTACAGGACCCCTCCACATGGATCAGGGTTCACATCAATACCCGCCATGCAGTTGGGTGGTGGTTTTTTTCCAGCGGGACACAGCCATCCTTGGGCAAAGTCACCACTGAGGATGGTTCCAGACCCTTGAGTCTCTTCTTCCCAGGAGGGGAGGATGGGTTATAAATAGCCTGGACTCCTTCAGCCCTACACAGGCACAGATCCCACACCCCCGTCCCAGGCTCAGCCAGCTGGTCCCTCCTCCCCCAAGTTCCCACAGCCTGCTATAAGAGGGAGGAAACTGCTCACCCACTGTGGGGGTGGGGAACTAAATCCTTCAGGCCCCCTTCAGAGCAAGTGGCCTCTCATGAATTTTAACTGTAACCCCCACACCTCTGCACCTTTCTGTAATAGCGGTCCTGGAGAGGGGTCAGGGGCAATATGATTAGAGGGCCTATTACCCTCCCCAGTCACCCACAGAAGCCCTGAGTTGAATGCCCAGGATATGCTAAGGCACTGAATGAAGCATAGGAATAACCCTCTCTCATGTCTCTGCCTCAGTTTCCCCATCTGTAAGATGGACACAGAGCTGAACTCCATACCACTTGGGGATGGCCATGACATTAGCATGCGATGACAGTGAAAAGGCACTGTCACAATGTTAGCCCTAGACCGTCATGATGACGTCAGATCTTGGTTTCTTCTACAGGGGCCCCCAGCACAACTGCGGGGACACCAATTCTTATCTGTTCGTGAGAGCAGAAAAATTCTATTTGGCCGCATTGCATTAGCCTTGAATTCTTGATACTGCATACCCTTGAAAGCAATAAAACTTACAAAATATTCTCTCTTACAAGTCACTTCTGACTAATACAGATTGACATACACCGCACCCAGACCGATTTTGATTGAACACGGTTCCGCCGGACTGTACGTGACAGTATATGCTGAAGGAGCATTGCCCTAAAATATTTTGGTCTGAGGCAAGAGGAAGGTCTCGACAGTCATTCTGTTTCCCATTCAAACCCTTCCCATCCATACCCACTGGTAAGAAACACAGGGCTAAAATCTAAGTGGCCAACTCCCAGTTCTTTTTAATTAAGACACTTTGTTTGCTCAATAAAATACAGCGCAAAAAACATTTACTGAAAACCCACTCATTGATGTCTAATAGCTGTGTCAAATACTCACAACAACATTTATTCCAACACCCCCAGATAATTGCTCATCCTTCTCATTTGGTATCCACAACAGCACAACATTTGTGTCCAAGTGTAATTGATCCAGAATTGGGCTCCCTTTCAAAAATATCTGTAAAACCTAATTACCAGGAAAACAGAGTTCTGGCATCCTACGGAAAGAGGGTGCTTCACAATGAGACAAGCTGCAAACTCATCTTGGCCAATCAAGCTGCATTATGTTACAAAAGGAGTTTGAGGAATTTGGGGTGAGAAGGGAACAGGAAAAGTTGGAAAAGAGTCAGACTGGAATCTTCAGGGATAGTCCTGATTTTTTTTTTTCCTAAGCCAAGGACAGAGAACAGAAAATATACCACATTAGCTGGCAAGCATAGCTATAGAAAGTACCAGATAATGAGCCCCTAATGGGCTTGGGGTCTGGGGTGGCATTTCTGATCTCAGGTCCTCCAGACGCCTTGCTGAGGGAATTCTCTCCACCCTGGTCTGGGAGGCTGATGTCATTTCTCATCTCCTGGGGTTTCTAACCACCGTGGCAGGTCACTTTCCCTTGGGCCTAAGTTGGGTCATCTGTAAAATGAGAGTTCCTCATATCTCTAGAACATCTTTCTGCTCAAAATCCCCATGACCTTTTTTTTTCTTTCCTTTTTAAAGCAAAGGGCACCCTTTCCGCTCAGGTGCTCCGTGGGGTTGGGGGAGTAGGGAGGAACGGTGGGAATGAAGGACTCAGTGTTTCCAACCAACTCTCACACAGTTCTGTGCACACTTGCACCAGCTGGGTATCAGACCCACTCCGGGGATAAAGATTCCTTTCAGCCCAGGATGGACCTACCGGGGTGGTTCTAACCTCACGGCCCTAGATTCGACAACTGGCCAGTAAGGAACCGGGCCAAACCACTGGCCTTCTTGGAGCCTCTCCCCCAGAACTGACTACACCACGGCACATCTTCCTCTTCGGAGGGGGGTTTCCTTCCCACCTTCATCTTTCCGTCCCGCAGACCCGAGAAATCCCAACCCCAGCCTTGCGAAGGGCCCGGTGAAGCTCCCGGAGTAGGGAGCACACACCGGCGTCTCCAGGCTCCCTCTGTTCCTGGACCCTCCTGGCCTAGATGTGGGTACCAGCCTCTACAGCTGGTTCCAAAGGAAGCAAGAGTTGTTGCCGCTTTGCTTTTCTTTGGCTCCTCCTAGTTCTCCTCCTAATGAAATCAGACAAGCAGCCCGAATAACAAAGCAGCACAGCGGCCAGAGACAATTCGATTTCAAAGGAGCAAGAGATGCGCACGCCTGGGAGCGAAGACTGGCGCGGTTCCTAGGAAGAGACCCTGCGCTGCCCCGTGTGAGCGACAAGTACCGGGCTGGCCTCAGCTTAACTTTCCCAAGGCACGCAGGAACCGTGTGCGTGAGCCCATTTCCCGCAGCTTCTCAGTGGCCAGCCGCGTGAATCCGGAAGGTCTGGCAAGGGCGCCACCTCGGGCAGAGACCGCACGAAGCCCGCGAGCCGCGTCTCGAGATGCGGGATCCCAGGCTCTCCACCCCCTTTCTAATCTTCGAGATAAGACAGTGTGAGATGCGGATGCCAAAGTCTCGGGAAACCGTCACTCTCCAAAACGCTCCCGCGCCTTCCCGGCAGAAGTGCAGTAAAACTTTTGGCAGAAACCACCTGTGGCTGCCGGCAGGCCCGCCCTGTCCCGGCCCTGAGGCGCCGCCAAGCCCGGGCCCGCACGCACCCGCAGAAGTTCCCCTCCAGCCCCGCGCGCCACTTCGCTCCGGGCCGCGGTGCCAGCCAGGAGGCGCGGCGCCCGCTCGCTGGCTCGCTCTCCGCTGGCTCTCCCCTCCTCCCTCTCTCCTCCTCCCGCCTCCTCCCGTTGCATGGCTGCCGCACGGAGCCCCTGAATAGCCACCGCAGCCCCCCGCCTCCTGCCTGCCGCGCTGGGGGCGCCCCTGCCCCCGCCGGCGCCCCGGGGCGCGCGGACCGCCAGCCTCCTAGCAACAGCCCCGAGACCGCTTTCCGGCGTCGGCAATGCGGAGCCACCCTCCCGGAGCCCCGCGACCCTCTGACCCGCCTCGGCAGCCGAGGTGCGGGGGAGACCGTGACCCTCGCAGCCGGTGCCCAAGCGCGCCGCGCGAAGACGCTCACCTCTGCGCGCCGCCAGCCCCGCGCGCCTCCCGCACTTGGCGCCGGGCCGCGGTCCTCGCGTCCTCCTCCGCCGCCGCCGCCACCGCCGCCGCCGCGGTCCGACCGTGCCTGTGCGCCCGAGCTGCGCGGGCCGCGCGCTGTCAGAGTCTCGTGGCGGGGCTGCGCCGGCGGGTGTGGAGCCGAGCGGCGGCGGCGGCGGGCGCGCGGGCAGCTCCTCCCTCCCCGCGCCGCGCCTCCGCCCTCCTCGCGCCCCGCCTCCCGCGCCGCGGCTGTCAGCCCCGCGCCCCGCGCCCGGCGCCCGCGCGGCCCGCGCCACCGGCTCGGGGGGCGCACGGGGTTAAAGGGCCCGGATGTCTACGGTCGCCTCTCCGCGCGCCCGCCCCCTGCTCCGCGCCCCCTCCCCGCCTGCCACTCTTGCACTTGCTGCGCCCTGACCTCCTCTCCGGCTCGCGGAATTTCTATTTTGACAGTAACTGTGGCGGTGGGTGGCGCGGCGGGGGGTGCCCAGGACCCGCGGAGGCGGCGGGCGGCTGGCAGGACCCGGCGCGGGGGCGGAGTGGGGGGCCGGGCAGAGCCACCATCCGCTCGGGGCTTTTTTCTTTCTTTCCTTTTTTCTCTTTGCCTCCTCCAGGATTTAAAGGGACAGCCCCGGCCGAGGCGAGGGGCCAGGCGGCCGCCGTTTCTCCGGTCTCCAGACGCCCTCTGCGGCCCGGCCGGACCCGCCGGCACCCGGAGCACAAGCTCCCGACCGCCGGGTATTTTTAGGTCAACACCCTGCCCGGGACAGCGGTGCGGCAGAGCTTGGCTCGCTCGCCCCGGCGCACGGCTATTTTTACAGAGTCCGGTTGGGGGAGGAAATAAAACAACTCAGCAACTGCTTTCCCATCCGAAAGTAGGGAGTAAAGAGTGGAGGCGAGAAGTTTCCCAAATTCTCTCGGAATTCCAGCGACTCAGAAAGATACCTCTCCGACACGAGAGACTATGGGCTTGCTGCATTTCACGGCGCCCAAATCCCAACGGGAAACCCCGCCCTAGAGACCGCTTGGACGCGCGGTCTCCCACCCCTCGCCGGGCGGAGTCCCCTCACCCTGCACCCTGCGCTCCAGGGACCCGGCCACAGCCACGGGACACTCCCCTGGACGGCCTTAGAAGGCGGCCTTCCAAAGCATCCAATCGCCCAGCTACGCAGCCAGGGGCGGGCTCTGGGGGCTTGGTTCCGCCCGGTCCCTCCAAGCCCCGCCCCCGCTGTTACAGTACTAGCGGGAGAGTCTAGGTGGGACCGCCGCGCGGAGCGGTGACAGACAGCGCCAAGGGCCCATTCCAGGGAAGCCGGGCGGCGTGGGGTGGGTTGGGGGTGGGGGGCACTAGGGTCGGGCGGGACGGCACGATCGGTTGCACGCCAGGCCACGCTCGGGCAGATGTGCTGGCCACCAGCAGGCCGGGGCACACAGGGACTGGATTTCTCTCTACGTTTTTGCAACCCTCCCCTCTGCGCTCCTGGCAGACAACGGAATCCTTGCCCGCCCTGGCGCGAGTCCCCTCGGATGACAGCGGGTTCTCCCAGGGGCTCCGCCACCAGACGCGGGAAGTTTGCCGTCTTCAGATGCCCGCTGGGGCTGAGCATTCCTGAGCTGCGCGGGGCGTCCAGGACAGGCAAGAAAGCGAATGCCTTCCTCCGCGTCCCTGTTCTGGCCATTGACTAATGAAAGAGAAGTGGGGCTGCCGCCTGCCGTCTGGGTATTGGCTTTTAACGTTGGAGATACTCGGTGGCATCCTTTACAGGAATCACCAAAATAAATTTGTGGACCTTCTGCTTGACCCTTCTTCCTAGGGTCGCTCGTTGGAATTTTTTTTTTAATCGTTTCATTTATTCGTGCAGTAAATGCACAATATAAGGCACCACGTTGGGACAGTGAAGACAAGGGACACACTCTGAAATACGATGTGACAGTAGACAGCTAGGGACACACGTGAAAGGGGAATCTGGACCATAGGGTTGTGTTACGTGTTTCATTTGCTAGAGAGGCCAGACTTTTCCTAGTGAGTAAATGTCATTCACGCAACAGTTTGAGCAACAACCTTAACCAAACCGTTCAAAAACTCATAGAAGTCTGGGGAGGTCCCTCCCAGAAACTAAGAGATTTTCAGATTCAAGATATCACGATTCCAAGTCACTTGAGCTTCCGGGGACAAAATCATATTCTTTGCTTTAAGCCTTAGGAGCCATTGTCCCCCTACTTTAGGTTGACTCTCTCCTTTCCTTTCCTTAAAAGGTCTTTGGCAACTTGGGGTTCTGCTGACCCAGCTGATGCTTCTAAGCCAAAACTATGGAGGAGGGTGCATTTGGGGAGTACTTGGAAGATCTGAGCCTGGAATGGCAAGGCAGGTGCAGATGATAAGACTATGGTTTTGGGGCTGAGGGCAGCTACAGCCATGAAAAAGGTGTTTTGTTTGAGAAAAGAGAGATTTTCTACTAATTAGAATTATCTCTAAATCAGAAAGATTTTCATTCTTTCTCTAGGCACAGTTGGCTCAGAGCAGATGTTTGTCCTATAGATCACTGAATAGCTTTCCATGCCATGAGCTATGGGAGGAGGGCTCTATGTTTGAAGAGCGAGCCTCAGTGCTACAGAGCCTAATCACACAGGCAAAACTTTTATAAACTTAAGAGCAGTCAGGATGAGACTGGTCTGCTTTTTTATTATTTTATGATAGTGATATTATAAAATATTTTTCAAGAAAGCAGCTATTAAACTGCATTTACGATTTTTGTTCATTTGATTTTTTTTTTCCTACAAGACTCGGAGCTCCTTTGCCATCTTGACATCCTCAATGCCTAACACACTTAGCACTTAATAGGTGCTCGTTAAAAAAATAGTAAACCAAATGAATGAAAAGTCATTTTAGAATGGTAAAGTGGGTGGTGGTAACACATGAGGATAGAGACCCAGAGAACTTTGTAAGACTCATTTGCAGTTGGCTTGTTTGTATTTAACAGTAGACTTTGCCATAAGTGATAGGATTTACTGGCTCCTGCCAGACTCCTACTTCTTAGCCATGAAAGCTAGGAAAGCATGTCATTCATCTCCTTGGTGCCTCCATTTCCAAATCTATAAAAAGGGGATCATCATGAGAAATTTCCTACCCCATAGAGATGCTGGGATGACCAGATGAGAAAAGTTGCAGGCAAATATTGCCCCATGAACAACATTCATTAAGGAGTTAATAAGTGTTGAGCACAGTGGATACATTGCAAATTATCAATATTAGTTATTAGAACAAATTTTATAGAAATGATCAAAGAATTGTATTCAAAATTTACCCATGTCCCAAGGATGGTTAAAGGCCAATTCCAGAGAAGAGGAAAAAAAGGAAATTAGCATTCACAGAGTTCCCTCTAGAATCAGAATCGTGACAGGCATTGTTGTGTGTTCCTCCTGACAATGGCGCAAAGACTATTTCATGGTCATTTATCAATGAGAAATCTGGGATCAGTAGCAGTAGTAATGACCAAGGTCCCACAGATGAGAAGTGACAACTGCAGCATTGGGGACCAGATTCATGAATTCAGGAATTCACTGCATTCTATCCAGCTGTGCTGCCTCTAGAGGAGAAAGAAGCTTTGAGAGAATTACGAGATAACTGTGGTCCATGTCACCACAAGGCAAGGTGGGCAAGATACAGTCTCATTTGAGAGGGACTTCCTGGAAGAGGTGGCATTTGAGAAGTAGTTTACTTCTCTTTTTTTTATTCAATAATTTTAGGTTTTCAGAAAAGTTACAAAGATAATATAAAGAATTCCCATATACCTTCACTCAGATTCCCCAAATGCAAACATTTCCCATGTTTACTTTATCTTGCTCTCTCTTATATGCATATTATTTTTGTCCTAAACCATTTGAGAGTGAGCTAAAGACATGATGCTCTTTTTTTTTTTTTAATATTTTATTTGTTTATTTGACAGAGAGCTAGAGAGAGAGCACAAGTAAGCAGAGCGGCAGGGAGAGGAGGAGAGAGAGAAGCAGGCTCTCCGCTGAGCAGGGAGCCTGATGCGGGGCTCGATCCCTGGATCCTGGAATCATGACCCGAGCCGAAGGCAGCCGCTTAACCACCTGAGCCACCCGGGCGCCCCGACATGATGCTCTTTTACTGGCTAAGTCTTCAAGGACTGTTTTCAAACAATTTTTACATAATTAAAATTAGGAAATTGCCTTTGATACTATTATCTAAGCTAAACCATACCTAGATATCACCAATTATCTCACTCATGGCAAAAATGAAAGAAATAAATTCTGATTAGGATTCAATCCAGGATAATATGATGCATTCAGCTGTCATATATCTTGGAAGAGTATTTTTATTATTAAATATAAATTTTATCAATTTTCATTTCTTCTTTTAAATGGTCATACATGTATGGTCCATAAGGTGTCACAAAGACCAATCTTCTTACTCCATATTCAGACAGGTTCCTCTGAGCCCTCTTTTTGGCCAGGCCTCACCCTCGGGCCCTGTCTTCAGCCTGCCAAACCCAGCTGTAGCAAGAATCCTGCTAAGTCAGTTTAGTGAGAATCCCCCCACCCTTGATATTTGATCACCCTGACTTGACTTTAGCAAGAATCCTGTTAGATCAGTTTAGCAAGAATCCACCTACCTTTGATGTTAGTAATTTTCCATCCACTGACCCCCGCCCTTCCTAGGCTACAAATTTTCATCTGTCCTTGTCAAGCCTGACCCTTTTCACCCCTTTTGCCATGGTCTCGAATAGTCTTCCTTACCATTTTAACAAGAACAATTTCTTCTTTAACAACGCCAAAGAAAAGAGAGAAAAAATTAAAACCCATCTGTAATTGCCCACCAGATATAACCTTAATTAATCCATGGTTAATTTAAACGTATTAATACTTGATTTCTTTTTAATGTACATGTGTAATCCAGGCACACAACCACCATCCCTTCCTGGGGGCCAGCTTCCCCTGGAAAATATTAAGGATATGCAAGTTCTACTTATCATTTCTCCAGAAGATCTCCCTCCAGGTCCAGTGCCTCCTGCTGCTCCCAGTGGGGCCATAGCCCACTTTGCCCTCTACCTCCTAACCCAAAACTCCAGTTACCGCCTCCCTTGAAAAAATGCTGCAGCCCCTAACAGCCCTAAAAAGAAGCTAATGTGGGCAGGCCACACCCCTCGTATATACCTATTTTGTTTGCAACATCAAGACCTACAAAAGCTCTACTGGCCAACAGATTTGAAAAAACGTTCTGGTAGCTCCAGAGAATTAACATGTAAGACTGGACAACTTAAAGCTGCCCAAGAGATACGACTCCCTCCATGTTCCAAGAAAGAGTAACCACGTACTCAACCCTCCCTTGGGTCTCTCAATGGTGCACCTCACTTCTAACCTGGCCCCAACTTTGTTCATCTCCTCTTTGATATGACTCTCCACGGGAAAATCAGCCCCTAACCTCAGGGGATGAGCTTTCCCTGGGACCCCCATCCCATCATTTTCCCAACAAACAGTTCACAAGCCTCAGTCGGTCAAGATATCTCTTTGACACTCTGGGGTGGTGGTAGTTAGGTGTCACCAATGGGACTGGTCAGTGACCGCCATTGGCATTCCAAGCATGGCTGAACAGCTGAGCAAGTCAGGGCAGGGGAGGTCCTCTAGTAAGTTCAGCCTCCTTCAAGATCTTCCCAACTGTCTGAGTTGCAGGTGTGCGAGTAATTGTTGAATCACAATTCTCAGAGTGACTTCATTCTAAATCAATGAGGGTCACAGAAACAATTGACTAATTCCACCTCCAATTTTTCAAAATACCATAGTATTACTTCTCTTTAATTAGTATGATATATTATATAGACATATTACATAGTATATTATATATCTATTATTATGTAATTATTTTTTATTCCTGCCCCCCGCGTTGAGTTTATATTGTCTTGTCCTCCTTCCCCTCATGAGAACTCCCAGGTGGAAATCACTTAGGGCCCCCACCGGGATTTCCCTTAGTTAGCCAAGTACAAGGTCAGTGCTGCGCAATTATCCTGAGAATGCGATTTAATTGAGAGCCCTCACTCCACTCAGAGGCTGTGTGAAAGGAGAGGACTGCTTTCAGGACGCGCAGGGCACGAGGCAAATATCTGTTGCAAAGTGCCTGTCTGCATAAACAACCTGATTTCAAAATGTATTATGAAACCCCTGGCCCATGTGAAGTACAGTGATTTAATGATGAAGGTTTAGAATAATGCGCAGAAAAGAGATATTTACATATTTATGTATTGCTTCATCAGTGCGCGTAAGATTTCCCCATAGTGTCCTGGCACCCTCTCTTCCTGTTCAAGTCCAAAAACCCACCTTTTCATTTTCTTTCTTGCTCACGAAGGCCAAATACACCATTCTTCGTTAATTTCATATCTCTCACCTCTACAGAAGATGGCCATGCCATTGTTACTCACAATGCCAGGGCTCTTCAGAACCTATATGTATTGAAACAGTACAGCTCTTCTTCCCCTTCAGTTCCCTGATACTGTTGACTCATGTTGTTGCATCATTCATCCCAAGGTCTGCGAACACTGGCTTCTGATGACTCTCAAAGCTGTGACTGTACTCTGTTCAGGAGGACCTCGCGTGCGAGTCTTACCCAAAGTATGCAGGAAAATGTGAGCCATCGTTCATTTCCAGATCATGTTAAATTTACCATTTGGAATTATATAGTACAAACCTTAAACAATACATTTTTCCACCCTTGTCTTCTCTCAAACTCCTAAGGCTGTAATCACTGCATTCCTAGGATGTGAACTCTTTCATTGTTAACTGAATTGCTGTAGGTTTGGCGGAAGGGTGTCCCCCTAAGACTCATGCCTACCTGGAATCTGTGAATGTGACCTTATTTGGAAATATGGTTTTTATAGATGTGATCAAGTTAAGATAAGGTCCTACTATAGAGATTGGAATGATACATCTAGAAGCCAAAGAACACCAAGATTGGTGGCAATACAGAAGCTAAGAAACACTGAACAGGTTTTCACTCAGAGCCTCCAGAAGAAGCCCTGCTGACAGCTTCATTTCAGACTTTCGGCCCCCAGAACTGTAAGAGAATAAATTTCTAATAAATTCCTAATGTCTAATAAAGACACCATCTTTACAGTAATTTGTTACAGCAGCCCTGGAAAATGAATATGTCCTGCTTTCTGCAGACTGCCGCCAGTGGGAAGGAAAGCAGGAGCCTGTGGGTGGAATGAGAAGAGAAACTACTTGGGCAAGGAATGTCTATCCCTTGTCCAACATGGGATGAGACTGATCTGGAAAAGCATGACATTGCTTATTAGCTAGAGGCTAGAGAGGACATCAATGAGAAATGCCTGTAGGCATTCTGGAACAGTGGTCTCAAAAAGCCACTGCCACCCCTAGAGGACTTTCTGCCCTGTGACACAGAGCCTACTGAGGACACAGGATGATTTCCCTGGATGCTGGGCTGGGAACAAATGTCATGTAATGAGACTCATGTCCCCCAAGTGTTACAGACCACCAGCAGCAGCAGCACTGTGGTCTGATTGCATATAAGGGTGGGAGCTGATGTGCAGATCTATATACATGGCTCAAGTCCAAGGGTTAGCAGTGGACTCTCAGGAGCTTAGACCCCCGAACTCATCCTGCATCCATAAGGGCTACAACAAATCAGCATGTCTTTTTGGTGGCCCAGTCACACAAAAATCCACAACACAAAGCCACATTTGTCAGTAGAAGCTATCTACTCACAAGGCCAGCCTCCATTAGAGCCCAGGGATATCTCTACAGGTGTGAGTCTTGGAGCTGTTTGGGACATCTAGTCTACCCCATGCATAGAGTAAAGGGTCAGTGAGGCTTGAAGGGGAGAAACAGTGTCTGGGACACGTAAGGGTTCTGGGCTCCACTGTGAGCCATGTACCCAGCTGATCAAACATACATGAAGGAATTTAGGAAATTCTGATGAAGATACTCCAGACCACAGGGTTTTCTAGACTCAAAGATGGGGTAGGATCCTATTTGTGAGGGTCTGACAAGGACTCCCTACTTGACCACACTTTCATCAGTCTCCATTCAGAGCCAGAAACTCAATCTTATTGTTTTTCCAAATGGTTAGATAGATGGGATGAGTCTTGGATAAAAACACATCCCAAAACAAAGGTAAAGAAACAAATCTACAAAGGTAAGAATTTGCAGTCAGTTGTGGAAATAGCGACCTGGTGTGGCTGTAACAGAGGTGGCTGATCGAGGAAAAATAGAAAAGACAACTGGAAAGGTAGGGAGGAATTTTAAATGAGAGTTTCAGTCTGTCAGCAAGGAGGAAGTCTCAGGGGCTTGGAGAGAGGAGAAATATGACCAGAGCCAACCTTTCAGGAGGGTACATGGTCCCTAGAGATGGGGTGAAGGCCATCGAAGAAGCTGAGGTACACTCAACCAGGGTCTAAATTGGGACAGAGGCAGTGGGATTGGAGAGGTGATGGTTGTTCAATATCTGGAATAGTCCAGCGGGATGGACTATGAAGACAAGGAAGGGTCTACTGTGACTCCATACGAATCTTGCCTTGTGGTTGTCAGGAGGACAGAAGTTACTCATCTTAGGGATGGGGCTATTCTGTTCCTTATGGCTCCTGCCCATCTTCTCAGGTGGTAGGTAGAAGAAGTTTTCCTTTCCGCATTTAAAAAATGGGGACACTGAGGTTCAGCAAATCATGACTTGCCCAAGAGACACTGGAAAACTGAATCCCTGGCAGCAAGATCTGAGTAGAAATGTAGGCAGGACTCTGGAGCTCTGTTAGGTCTCCTTGAATGTGGCGAACTCACCTCACCTGCGCACACAGGGTTGGGGGTGGTGAAGCAGGAGATGAGGGAACGTGTGCCTGTGTGTGTGTGCATGCATGTGCTCCATGGGCATGTGGGTGAGGAGGGTAGCATGTGCGCCAGCTGGATTTCTCCCTCAGGAGGTGGTGATGGGCACCAGGGCTCCCTGGATGGCTTCCTCTTCCCAAATAAACAATCATATGACACAATGTCTGAAAGCCCAGAAGATTTCCTGTCTCCATTGGCCCCATGCCCTGCCTGCTGCAAACCCCAAGCCAGTAGAGCTATCTCTAGCCCTCCACTTCCCTCCACCCTAAGTCTCTAGCTCCAGGACGAAGGGAATGCCATGAGCTCACTGCGCCCGGCCTGCTTGGCACCAGCTACTTGAAGAAGCTGGACATTCTTCTGCCAAAGAAAACCCAGTGGCTGGGCCAGCGACCTGGACTCCTGCCAACAGATGGCTCCACCACACTACCTATCTGTAGTCTCCCGAGGGTCTGCTCCTTCCATCGGGGCCACCGAAAGACCCCGAATAGGCTCCACCATTACAGAAAAGGAAGTCATGTTTCCCAAGGACCATTTATTTCTCTCCATGTTGCACACACACACACACACAAAAAAAAAAAACCAGCAACAGTGCAGGGAGTGAAAGGGAGCTGGTGGTTTCTAACCTACAGAATCCATTCATCCTTTGAGGTCCGTTGATTGGCCATCTGCCCTGTGACTTCTCACCCAAATCCCACCCCAATATCGCTAGCCAACAGCTCCTCTGTGCTCCCCTAGCAAATGTGTGCAGTGTGATTGCAGTCCTTTGTTGCCTGGGAAGCAAATAGGTTCCATCTTTTGTTCTAGGGCTGATTGACGCCTGGCGATTGCTTGGTTGCTGTGTCACGAAGGATGCTGAGGCCATATTTGGATACAACGGGAAGCTTGCCATCACCAGTTAGGAAAGGCAGTTGGGGTGGGTGGTCGCCATGTAGCCTGCAGCTGTGCCTGCCAACCCCGACTGCTACGCTGCCCCACCCTGTGTCACCTCGACTGTCCTTAAATGTCACCCTTCAAGCAATTTGAGGACAGGACTCCATTTACTCCTCTTTGTATCTCCAGTTCCTGTCACAGGACCTGGAATTTAATAGGTGCTCAAGAAATATTTTTGCTGAATGAATGATTCATTAAAATATTCCATAATTCTTCCAATTGAGCTGATAAGCAGTTACACCCAGCCTGGCTCTCAGGGGGAATCGTGCAAACTCAACATCCCTTGGGCCCTCAGGGAGACCACTCCTCTGGGTACCCACCTTCTCTCCTATAGTCTTATTCTTGATGACATTGTGTCCAATGGCTTTATTCCTATGTCTTGAGGTCAGGGATGGTAGCTTCTACTTTAACCTACACTGGGCCTAGCATGGGGTAGCCATAGGCATTTAGCAGCTCCTGGTTAAAGAAATGAATGGACCTTCTCCCTACTCTCTGCCTGCCATCTACTCTTCTGTTGTGTAAACACCATCGTATTCATTTTAATACATGGTAGTAAATACATTACCCTGTTACATTAATGTACTTAATTTCCTCTTAAGTGATGACCATCTTAATTGTGTTCATAAATATTACCAGAGTCTCAGAATTTGAGGTTGGAATGTACCATACAGTTTAAAACTCTCATGTTAAAAGACAAGGAATTGGAGAGGAGGTGATTACCAAAGGAGTTGCTATCTCCTTTTTCTTTTTTTTTTAACCTTTTACATTTGTTCACTCAAGGCTATTTTGTTAGAATTAACATTTCATTGAAACAATTTAGTTATTTTCAGAAGAACACAAAGCAAGCCATGCTTCTTAATGTTTTGAGATCTCTTCTACTTCTATGAGCTTTTCAAGAAAACCAAATTTAAATGAAGGTAGAATTAACAAGGCCACCCACCAGGTTCACTTTGAAGCCCTCCCCAAGCCATACACAGCCCTTCAACACAAATTTACCAACAATCCAAAGTGTGTCTCAACCAAGTAGCACTGGTTACTGAAAGAAATAGAAGACATAGCTCATGCTCTCCAAATATTCTCTGTGCAATTATCTAGAGATTTAAATGTTGTCTACAGACTGTCAAAACTATAATAGCCTCGCATTTTTGTGGCATGCTACACAAGCAGGTTTCTAGAAATCTAAAGTTTAACTCTCCTGCCATTGGAACTTAAAATATATACCTATTACTATACACATTGGAAAGAAAACTTTCTAAAACATATTGCATACAGGTTTTTATTTTTTTATTTTTTAAAGATGTGTGTATTTATTTTAAAGAGAAGGGGGGAGGGAAAGAAGGAAAGGGAGAGAGAGAATCTCAAGCAGGTGCCGCCTTCAATGCGGTACCCGACATGGGGCTTGATCTTCTGGTCCTTACATTATGACCTGTGCTGAAACCGAGAGTTGGAGACTCAACCGACTGAGCGACCCAGGCACCCCTTGCATAGATGTGTTTAAAACAAAAAATACTCACTGTAACTCCACCAGCTCTTAAGGATGGCACCAGCTCTTCCTGATCATCTGTGGACTCAGCTACAAAACCCTGGTGGGACTCACGTTTCACTGAGGCGTGAGGGCCTCTACTACATGGAATGGCCCTGGAAAGCCATGGATTTCTAGTTTTTCTACATAATTTTGGAAGTATTTCTGCCTGCATTCTTACTCTCAGCTGTTAGTTGTCATTTCTTCATTTTGCTGGTCTTCTTGCTTCTTTCCGCTCACACTCTTGGGGCTCAAGCAGGCTGCTCAGCATACATCCTTGGTTCTTGCTTCCCCCGTGCTTTTCTGTCCCTCCTTCCTTTTAGGTGGGTCTTTACTGGGTCGCTCTCCAAGATCTGTACAAGTACTTAAGACCCCACACTCAGAAGGGCCCATACTTGGTTCACTGCTGTGCCACCACTGTCTTGAACACTTAATACTTTTATCTACAATTTGTGTGCTCTAAATGAAGACCTGTGGGACAATGGGCATGGTCACAAGAGAGGAGATATGTTGAGTGGGTGTCTCCGCCCTTTGCCACCCATGTAGTGTTGGCTATGCTTGCTATGTGGCTCCACGATGCCCTCACCTTGTCCTGCCTTTGAATCTGGCTCAACTCCCATGCGTTGTGGGCTCACAGGAGTTCCGTGCTCACATCCCGTGTCCACACAGCTGTATCTGAGTGAGGGGGGCCCTGACAGCCCAAGGGACCCCTCTTTCCATTCAAACCAGAACTTGCTTCAAATATAGAAGGATGGCGATGGTATTTCTAGGAAACACAAATGACCAAGGAGCCCTATCATATCCTTCCTTTTCTCCCTCATGCTACTTCTCTGTACTAACCAGCCACTTACAACATAAATGATGACATGAAAAGAAAGAAAAAGAAACAACAACCCAAGTTCCCTTTCTTTAAAAGTCCTCTCTTCCTTCCTCGCCGACTGGTGAACTGAAGGTAGAGGTAGGTGTGCCTTTCCAGAAGTGCAATAAACATTGTGGATTTAATTTCACCCAGCATTTTCCTGATGGTGGTAAGAATGAAATATATATGTATGTGTAAGCTATGAAACGTGACTTTCGTAATGGTGATTTTTCATAGGAGTTAAAGTTTTTACATTTTCTTAAAAGATTTTATTTATTTATTGACAGACAGAGATCACAAGTAGGCAGAAAGGCAGGCAGAGAGAGAGAGAGGCTCCCTGCTGAACAGAAAGCCCGATGTGGAGCTCGATCCCAGGACCCTGGGATCATGACCTGAACCGAAGGCAGAGGCTTTAACCCACTGAGCCACCCAGGCGCCCCAAAGTTTTTACATTTTCATTTAAACTGCCCTTGCTGGGACGTGTGGGTGGTTCAGTCGGTGAAGCATCCACTTTGGCTCAGGTCATAATCCTGCAGTCCTAGAATCCAGCCCCACATCAGGCTCCCTGCTCAGTGGGGAGTCTCTTTCTCCCTCTGTCTCTGCCCGCCACTCGCCCTGCTTGTGTGCTCTTTCTCTGACAAATAATAAATAAAATTTTAAAATAAATAAATAAACTGTCTTTGCTTATTCACAGCAGCCAGAAGTGGATATAACCCAAGACCAGAAAGTCTTCTCAAACTCATAGAAACAGGGATGCCTGGGTGGCTCAGAAGGTTAAGCATCTGATTCTTGGTCTCAGTTCATGTCACAATCTCTGGGTCATGGGATCAAGTCCTGGGTGGAACCCACACAATGGAGCCACCACCCCCAACAAGGTGTCCCCCCATCAAGGTGCTTCTCCCCCACCAAGTCCTACCTTGGGCTCCATGCTCAGTAGGGAGTCTGCTTTCTCTCTCTGTGCCCCTCCCCCACTTGGTCTCTAAATAAATAAATAAATAAATATCCTTTTAAAATTAAAAAAAAATAGTAAATGAGTGAATGAATATATAACTGGCACAATATAAAGATGAATGACAAAATTCACGCAAATAATTTAAACATTTGGTTCTTCTTTATTTACAATATTAAATAGAAAAAGTTCTTTAAAAGACTAAATTGAGGGAGGGGGGTTGGGAGAAGGGGGTGGGGTTATGGACATTGGGGAGGGTGTGTGCTTTGGTGAGTGCTGTGAAGTGTGTAAACCTGGCGATTCACAGACCTGTACCCCTGGGGATAAAAATATACGTTTATAAAAAATAAAAAATTTAAAAAAAAAAAAGCCTAAATTGAGAGGGGTGCCCGAGTGGCACAGTCAGTTAAATGTCTGACTGTTGGTATCAGCTCAGGTCTGATCTCAAGGGTGTGGGATCAAGCCCCTTGTGCTCTCTCTCTCTCAAATAAATAAATAAAATCTTAGTAATAAAAAATACCCAAGTTGCGCCAGATGGCAGAAGAAAGGAAAAAGCTCTGAATTTTAGTCCTTTAAACTGCATTTTCCTCTGCTTTTTCATTTTGCACTGGACCCTGCCTGACAACTATGTAGCAGGTCCTCTGCAAACTCCCCTACCAACCTTCCCCCCGCCCCCTTCCTTTTCTGAACCAAGAGCAAGAGTGTCACCACCACATCTCTCTACTTACCTTCCGGGACACATTTGTCCTCCCCCTCCTTCCTTCAGCTGAGAGCCGGGCCCCCAGGGTTCTTCCTCACTCGGCTCATTCCACTCACCAATCTGCTCCTGCTTCCCTTTTGCATCCTGAGGCCATGGTGCTTTGCCTTGGAGCCCCCATGGACCACTCCCTCTGTCCCCCTGCTTCTTCCTGGACTCAGCCACTCCTGAGGTGGAAGGCTCCTGAGAGATCCTATCAACTTGGGTGTCTGAAGCTCATTCTTCTCTCGACACACTCCCCCCACCCCCGACTCAAATGGGTTACCCAGAAACACTTTTCTTTTAAAAAGAACAGGTGGGCAAGCTAAGTATCCAGCGATGGATGAAAGCATAAGCAAAGCGTTGTCGCTGCAGACAATGGAAGATGATTTGGTCTTCGAAAGGAAGGACATTGTGACACGAGCTATAGTTTGGATGAATCTTGAAGACATATCACTGAGTGAAGTAAGTTTGTCACAGAAGGACGAATACTGAATGATTCCACTCACATAAGTTTCCTAGAGGAGGCAAATCTGTACAGATAGAATGTAGAATGGTGGTCTCCAGGGGCTGAGGGGAGGGAGATGTGGAGACTTCATGGTTCGTGGGTTTCGTGGGTTTCGTGGGTGCACAATTTCTGTTCAAGATGATTAATACATTCTGGAAATGGGTCAGGGTGATAGTCTTACATCGGGAATGTGCCTAATGCACATAATGCTACTGAATTATACATTTTCAAATGGCTAAAAGGTTGCAGTTTATATTATATATATTTTACCACAATAATAATTTATTTTGAACAGGTCTGAATGCTAATTCGTACCCTCCCCTCTTTCCCATCTTCCTTCTCCTCCTAGAGGTGTGTGTGTCCTGGAGAAAGCCAAGATGATTTACGTCTTCAGTCCAAGGCTGGATGGGGCGGGTGGGGGGGGGGGAAGACAGAGGAAATGAAGGCGAGGATGTGGCCTTATCCATCAAGGTTATGGCGCCCGTTGAAGGGTTGTTGTCAGAGAAGCACCTGAGGGCTTTCTGATGATGGCAGAATGGGGGAATCAAACTTCAGAGCTGGAAGCCTCAGAGGGGAAAAACGCCTTACCAGGTCCTCCCTGCTCATGGATGACATAAAGAGGACCGCAGCCAGGGAAGGGCTGGCACTCCTCTTCAAGCCCAGAGTCTTTCCTCCTGGACTGAAGTTCTCCATGAGGTGGCAGCTGTGAGGGAGAGGGTATGTGGGTCAGTGACTGTGGCACAACAAAATAGGGACTCTCAGGAAGGTAGACACACAGGAGTCACAGATGCTGCTTCTGGGGTTAGACCATGGCAGGTTTTAGGATGAGTAGCTAAGGATTCGTGTAAGGCAAGGAGCCCGGAACAGGCACCCCGGGAAGGAGCAGCATGTACCAAAGGAGCAGGACATCACAGCATCAGGCAGTGGATCTGTTGCTGGACGTTCAGCACCTCTAATTCTTGCCTGCTGAACTCCATAAGCATTTCCCATCGTTGTGACAGCATCACACACCTGATGTATTTCCAAATATAACCCTATATAACTACAGCCTCTAGTTAAGAACTTCCTGTGAATCTGGTTCCTTTGAGTCGTTCAGAAAGAACAAAGCAAGGTGAACCGTGATTGAGACTGACAGTGAGCACGGTGAGTCAGGACATGGGCAGCGGGACATCTGGACCAGAGCAGCTACCCAGGACTCCATATTCAGATGGGCCCTGTAAGCGGGATTTTAATGCTCAGAGGGCGCCATCTTGAAATTCTTGACCCTGTTATCTTTGCCTTTGCGTTTTGTGAACAGAGTCCACAGGACAATGGAGATGTACTGAGGACCTGCTCTGGAGCAGTCCCCCTCCCACTGCCTCCTTAAGACAGGTTCTCAGACATCGACTCCATGATCCCTGGCACTTGGGGCTCCCCCCAGTCTCCCCTCCCCCATCCCATCACTTGACCCCCATCTCTTTGGTGGTGGGGGTCACATTCTGCTTTACCCCCCTCCATCTGCTTTGGCGGCCAAAACAAGCTCAGGGAGGTCCAGAGTTGGGCACATGTCCCCTGGTGTCTTAGGCTAGGACAGAGCAGTGGCCATTACTGCCCCAGGACTGGCAGTGCAATGACCCATCAGGGGTGAGTCAGCAGGGATCTCTTGTCTACTCCCAGTGCAGGCAGGGAGCTTCTCTTTGGTTGCAATTCCTTAGGGGTTACCCATTCATCTATGGCAGGGGGTGAGTCCCATGAGAAGGGAGACTGATTCCCTACCTCACACCACCTCCCTGGAGGCCTCCATTTTGTGCTGGACCCACAGCTTGCAGAGCTAGTTCTGTGCATATAATAGTGTGAACAGTGAAAATACAGAGAAAGGGATGCTTTCGGGAGAAGATCTGGCCTGGACTCAATAGCTTTGGGTGACCTGTCACATACGGAAGGAGAAGGAGCATTTTAAGAACACAGCCTTCCCCAATTGTTAGCCCAGAAATAGAGAAAGGTGACATTTTTTTGAAGGGGGTATGGAAAAGTGGGGAGAAATAATGAGCTTATCTTGGGACATATTTATTTTGAGATTACAGTGGAGACATCCAAAAAGCATTTCGAAATTAGGTCAGAAGCCCAGGAAAGAAGTCTGAGAGAAACAAATCTGTGGGTTGTAGGTGTGTGGAAAGTTTCTGAAGTTATAGGAGCAAAAGGGAAAGACTGGGACAAGATGTGTTTTTTAGGAGAGGGGCAAGGGGGCTGCATGGACAGAAAGTGAAATCCAGACACAAACATGGGCATTGAACTTGGTCACTAGAAGGTCACAAGTACTTCCTGCTGTACTGACCACACAATAGTCACTGGCCATTGAGCAGCACTGCATTCAAGCAGATTCTGAGGGGCAAGCTTATTTGGCAACCTTGCCAAGACCAGAACCCAAGTGTCTAGACTCCCAGCCCAGGACTCTTGCCTTTGGTTCACAGACTGCACATTTCCTGGCTGGCAAGGGCATAAATCAGCACCCAACACTTCTGCCTCCAACCTCCCCACTCCACAGCCCTCCCGGGCCTGCAGGCTCTCCAGTGCCCCCGGGACCTCCCTTCCCAGTTCCCCCAGGTACAGAGCCTGGCAAACAGGAGACCCTCACTAGACACCAGTGGAACGAATGAGGAGGCCCTGGTGAAGTGTTTCAGCTCCTGGGAATGCCCTCTCGCCATCACACACTGTAGAAATTAGGTCTCCTCCTTCGCACCCGCCCATGGTTCTCAGGCTGGTCTCGTCAATTGGGCTAAATGCACGTCCAGCCTCCTGAAATCGCTCACTGCCTGAAGCGTTCATTTTCAAGGCATCTTGGAGGCTGGAGGCACCTGCATGGTCCAAGGTGCATTTGGAAAATGCAGGAAGAAATTCAGAGGGTGAGGGATCTGTCCCGCCCAGCACAAGATATCAAAAACTGCAAGGGTTCCCCTGCAGAGAACCTCTCTGTGCCCTTGTTGCCCAGCTGGGAAACAGACTCCTGATCCTGTCTGCTTCACGGTGTTGTCGTAGGGTCCTGACTGGACGTGAAGGGATCTGAAGCGGCACAGGGTACTCACATCTCTCCTCCTGACCAGCCCCACCACCACCTCCATCAACACGACTCCTACGCCTTCTTTCTTAAACACCCTTCCCAACCGTACTCACTATTGAATGTTCCACACTCCCTCCACCCAGGGTGGCTTTTCCTGTTTGGTGTCTGAACATAGAGGAATTTGTCACCCTCCAATCTTTTCTTCTGCATTCCACCCAGGGAAATTTCCCCAAAGGGCCCCTTTCCACCTGCTGACTCCGCCCTCACGCCTGGACCCGCCCCTCTGCAAAGACAGCTCCCACCGACAGCACCAGGAGCTCTAAGTCCCCCACATGACCCCAGGAGCCAGTGGTGCTCTGGCCACTCCCTCCCCCTCCAGCCCTGCTCTTTGGTCCACTTCCAGGATTCCAAGTACCACCCACTACCTCTCTGGTCCCTCCCTCTCAGGCTGTCCCCAGCCCCCACTCCTTCTGCGTACCCACCTCCACTTGCATGAACTTGAATGGGTCTCTCCGTGCTCTGCTTTCCGCAGTGGCCCTCTCACACGGCAGCTGTCCCCTGGTGACTTGACCAGCTCCTGTTCTGACACCCCCAAGTCTGCCTCTCCAGCCCCAACTGCTTTCTGATGCCGAGGACCCACATGTCTGGCTGTCTCCCAGACATTATACCAGAAGGGCCCATAAGCGTCTCAAACAGAGTATCCAAAAGCCAACTCAGGGTCCCCCAAAGGGTCCAAGTGAGTTCATTTTCTAGCAATAAAAGAACCATGTTAGACGTTTTAAAATGGACTTCCCACCCCCTCCATCACACCCTGAAAGAAGGGGTCCACAGCACATGGTTTCATTGGGGGGGTGACATTTCAGTGAGGCCCCATCTGACCCCTCCACTTAAGACCCCCCTCTGGCCCCCCCATGACCCCGCTCTTTTCTTAGAGCGTTTGTCAGCCTCTCACACACTCGATGAGCAACTCACTTACGACATTTGTTTTGATGCTCTGTCTCCCGCTAGAGTGAACTCCATGGTGCAGCCTTGCTCGTATCTTCTGTTCGCTGAGGAGCGTCAGGTATCTGGACCCCGTGTGGCACGTGGCAAGTTCAATCCCCAGCTGGGGAATGAAAGGAAGACTCGGTGAGTTGGGGAGGCCTCTTTTCCTGCCTCCCACACTGATGTAAACTGCATTGGGGTGGACACTGGTTTATTCTCCTCTGAATCTCACACACCTAGCACTGTGCAAAGCCACATTCTAGGCCTCAGTGCATGGTTGGGACAGTGTGACCCAATCTAGGGGGACAATTTCTACCAATGCCTGTTGTCTCCTTGTGACATATTTGAAGCTTTGAACCCTACTTTGTGAAGCCTGAACAAGAGAATGCTACAGACCCCCTCCACTCTTTCCTCCTGGCTATGGCATGGAGGGAAGTTTGGTGCACAGAGACCAGATGAAGCCCCAGTTTCTAGGACCAAGCAGGGAGCCTCAGGAAGACCCTTCACCTCTCTTCTCTTTCATGCTCCCTCTCTTGCCCATTGCTCCATGACACTGTGGGCCTGGGCCCTACAGGCAGACCACCTGGATTTCAAATTCTGACTCCCCAACTTCCTGGCTGTGTGACCTTGGGCAGATGGCTCACCATCTCTGTTCTGTCGGCTGAAAAATGGGGATAATAAAGAGCCTACCTCACTGGGCTGTCGAGGGTGCAATGAAGTAATAGGCAATAGGGCATGCAGAACAGGGCCTGCCAGGGGGTAAGGGCTCGATGATTGTCAGCTAGTCCTCCCCTATCCCCGGTTGCCATAGTCCCCTAAAAAACTGGGTGTGGAGGACTTTGAGAGATAGAGTCAGAGACAGACTCTCTGACAGAGTCAGAGAGAGACAGAGACAGAGAGAGGCAGGCCCATGGCCATTTTCCTAGTGCTCACCAGCCCTTATTTATGGCTCTCTTGGCCTTTTCAATTTCTTTCCTTAAGAAATACCAAAAGCCAAGTGTGAGATGAAGGAAGCACACACAGCTGTCTATAAAAGATTGACGTGGTGTGAGTCTGACGACCTTTCAGACCGGGGCCTGGACATCTGCTCCTTTCTGAGATGTGATAGCTCTCCGTTTAGAGCTAGAAGATCCACAGTTCCCTCCTGAGCCTCCTCCTCACCAGCAGCATGATGGTGGGCATCTTGCTTGGTTCTTTCACCTGTGAATTGGGATCCACAAAACCCTCCCTGCCTCCTCTAGAGGGACACTGGGTGAGGTTCAACAGGAAAGCGCTTTGTAAACTAGAAAGTACCCAACACACAGGACCCTCTTGGAGAAGAAAGGTCCAGGAAAACTTTGATGACAGTGATCAGATCTTGGTCATTCCTTCACACAGCTTTCCTTCCCCAGTGTCACCTCCGTGCACACTTGGTGCTCCGTAATATGCTCCCTGGGATGACTTGAGGTTGGGGAAGGAGAGGGCAGGGGATCCATAACCCTTCTGGGTTTCCAGCCCTAAGGGCTCTGACTTCTCTCAGCAGTGCGTGGGCTGCAGGGACCCTGCCAAACACGTCACCCATGAAATCACAGGCCACCGGGAAGACGGCACGGGGTGGGGTTCGCCGGAATGTACTAGTTCTGTAAATTGCCCTGTGCCATCACGCGCACACCCATGGGCGGCAGGGAGTAAGTGTAAGAAGGGAGGGAAGGGAAAGGAGACAATTTCGTGTGAGTGAAATTACAGGTCCTCCCAGATGGCTCACAGGCCCCGGGCTGGCCCTTAGCACAACTGTGCCGTGGGAAAGTTTGTTTTCACTGTTGTCACTCCTTTCATGTCATCATCTTTCCCTCCCCAACACACCCCCCACCTCTCACCCCTGCATTCTGTCCTCTGACATGCTCCACTCTTCTGCATGGGTGCCCACTTGCCTACCCCCGAGGGAAGCCGTGACCTGAGCCTTTCCCTATCCCCGTGCCTCCTGACTCCATCTCCCGCCACCACGCTCCTGCTGCACAATCCAGCTGTCCAACGGCCGCTGATTTAACTGTCGCCCCTTATCTCCTTAACACGAATCAGTTCCCTCCCGGTAGCATCGTTTGAACTCTACCTTGTATCATCAGGCTTTGAGCCCAGGTCTGCCTCCCAGGGAGCGGGCAGGTTCTGAGAAGCAGGAGACTGGGCTGGACCCTCACGGCAGCCCACTCAGAGCCCCGCAGTGTTAGCACCATGGAGGGTGCTCAGGGAACAGTCGGTCATGTGCCGGGCTTCTAACTGGTTACCTGCACCTTGTACCCAGGCAGCCACAGAGTCCAAGTCTCCGTTAGAGCTGAGAGGGCTGAGGAGGATCTGAAGACCCTGCGGATGGGGTATGACCTTCTTAAAGAAACTCGTGGACCCTCCCTCCCTCAGGCAGTACCATCGGACTGACTATAGTTCTCCAGAGGGGAAAAAAAAAATTGTCTGGTTCAGCTTGGGTGAAGGGTGTATCAGAGCTCCCTGTCTTTGCAATTTTTCTTAGTCTAAAAAGATTTCCAAATAAAAAAAGGAAGAGAAGAAGGAAGAAAGCACAATAACAAACCTGGAAAAACAGACAATTCCTTTGTATACAAACACTTTTGGAGCATAGAAAAAGAAGACGAACTAGTTCATCGGAGGAAGGTGTTATGACCCTCATTACAAAAGCAAACAAGGACAGTGAAAATAATGAAAGATCAGGCTCACAGAGGAACTAGGTACAATCATCCTAAATGAACTAGTTAACAAGTTGAATTTATTAGTGTATCAAGAAAAATACAGCATAACCAGGTAGGATTTAATCCAGGAGTATCAGGATGGTTTAATGCCAGAATATCTTTTAACATATTATACTCTATGAACTAACTGCAGAAGAAAATTGATATGTTCATGTTAATGCTGAAAACCATTAAACATATCAATTAAATATATACCGATGGTCATTCATGATAACGACATCAAAGTCTCGGCAAACTAGGAAATGGAGAAAACTTTGTTATCAGGACAAATAGAATCTATCACATTATTAAGATAAGAAAGGTCAGGAAACATGTTACATATAAAAATTAATGCATTTCTATAAATCAGTTACGGTCAATTAGAAAATGTAGGAGAGAAAGAGGGCTCATGCGTTAGTGCAATAAAATGTAGGAGGAACATACAACTGCATTTGCAGAAGAACAATGTGTAAATAAGAGCTTCACAAAGAAGTTCACAGATCTCAGTGGGGACCCGTCACTGTGGAAAAAACCATCCTAAACCAGGGAGTCTAAAACAACCCCTGTTCTCTTTGCTCGTGATCCTGCAGGTCCATAATCTGCTCCAGGCTTAGCTGGGCCAGTTCTTTTGCTGGTGGTACCTGGGATCACTGCCACAGCCACGGACAGCTGGGTCTCCGTGGGCTGCACACTGTACAGTGGCCTCCCTCACGCATCCGGTGGTTGGAACTGGGGTGGGTGGGGCCCCCTTTCTGCAGCCACACAGCAATGTAGAGTTCCCAAAGGGGAAAGGCAGGAGCTGCAAGCCTTCTTGAGGGAGGAACAGGCATTGAAGACCATAACAACATTTCCTCTCTGGGAAAGGCAGGAGCTGCAAGCCTTCTTGAGGGAGGAACAGGCATTGAAGACCATGACAGCATTTCCTCTGCATTTCCCTGATCAAAGCAAACTTTAAGTCCAGCCCAGATGGAAGGGAGAAGGGACTGGCAAAGTCACATTGCAAAGGGTTGTGCATCTTTGAATACAAACAAGTCCTATGAACACCTTTGCAAGCAGTCAGCCACAAATTCTTATTGATCATTAAAGATGAATTGAGGGGCCCCTGGGTGGCTCAGTCGGTTAAGCATCCAACTCTTGATTTCAGCTCAGGTCTTGATCTTAGGGTCATGAGACTGAGCCCCGCTTCCTGCTCCAACTGAGCATGGAGCCTGCTTAAGATTCCCTCTCTCCCTGTGCACCTCCCTGCTCATGCACTCTTGTTCTCTCTCTCTTTCTCAAAAAAAAAAAAAAGAGAGAGAGAGAGAGAGAGAGAGAGATGAATCAAAATAAGGAGTTGTACCTTATTCAAATACATGGGAAGATACAAAATTATAAAAGATACTAATTCTCCCCAAAGTAGTGTACAATTTTTTTTAATTTCTCTAAAAATTCCAAATTCATTTTATTGTTGTTGTTGTTGTATGTGATTTAATGACCTGATCCTAAAATGCATTGGAACAAGTGACGGGATAAGAAAGATTATTAGGAAGACACGTAACAGTAGGATACCATGTAAGATAGAAAATGTATTAAGGAAAAATCAGAGAAGAAACAGAAGACTAAAGGTTAAAAAAAAAAAATAGTGGATTGATCCAATGCTTCCACTTCTGCTCCCTCTCGAAATCCCACTCTCTCCCAAGCGACAGTAAAGTAAAAAGAAAGAACGAGAGAATGGGACAGAATCCTAGCTACAAAATCTTGGAAGCTAAAATCAGATGAGAGAGTAATAAATAACTTAGCAACTCAGTAGATCTGAGAAAACAGAGTTCTAGGCCAACAGTGGAGAAAACCAAAAAGAAATGTGATTAAATTTTAGAACTATCCCCAGGCTGGGAGTGCTTGGTGTTTCTGGGTCTAAGAGCGCCTGGCTTGCGTGCACCAATTTCAGGTCAATTAATCTTTGACAAAACAGGAAAAAATATACAGTGGAAAAAAGACAGTCTCTTCAATAAATGGTGCTGGGAAAACTGGACAGCTATATGTAGAAGAATGAAACTCGACCATTCTCTTACACCATACATAAAGATAAATTCAAAATGGATAAAAGACCTCAATGTGAGACAGGAATCCATCAGAATCCTAGAGGAGAACATAGGCAGTAATCTCTTCAATATCAGCCACAGCAACTTCTTTCAAGATATGTCTCCAAAGGCAAAGGAAACAAAAGCGAAAATAAACTTTTGGGACTTCATCAAAATCAAAAGCTTCTGCACAGCAAAGGAAACAGTTAAAAAAACAAAGAGGCAACCCATGGAATGGGAGAAGATATTTGCAAATGACAGTACAGACAAAAGGTTGATATCCAGGATCTATAATGAACTCCTCAAACTCAACACACACAAAACAGGCAATCATATAAAAAAAAAAAAAAAAGGGCAGAAGATATGAACAGAGACTTCTCCAACGAAGACATCCAAATGGCTATCAGACCCATGAAAAAATGTTCATCATCACTAGCCCTCAGGGAGATTCAAATTAAAACCACATTGAGATATCACCTTACACCAGTTAGAATGGCCAAAATTAACAAGAAAGGAAACAACATGTGTTGGAGGGGATGTGGAGAAAGGGGAACCCTTTTACACTGTTGGTGGGAATGCAGGTTGGTGCAGCCTCTTTGGAGAACAGTGTGGAGATTCCTCAAGAAATTAAAAATAGAACTTCCCTATGACCCTGCAATTGCACTCTTGGGTATTTACCCCAAAGATACAGATGTAGTGAAAAGAAGGGCCATCTGTACCCCAATGTTTATAGCAGCAATGGCCATGGTCACCAAACTATGGAAAGAACCAAGATGCCCTTCAACGGACGAATGGATAGGGAAAATGTGGTCCATATACACTATGGAGTATTATGCCTCCATCAGAAAGAATGAATACCCAACTTTTGTAGCAACATGGACGGGACTGGAAGAGATTATGCTGAGTGAAGTAAGTCAAGCAGAGAGAGTCAATATTCATATGGTTTCACTTATTTGTGGAGCATAACAAATAGCATGGAGGACATGGGGAGTTAGAGAGGAGAAGGGAGTTGGGGGAAATTGGAAGGGGAGGTGAATCATGAGAGACTATGGACTCTGAAAAACAATCTGAGGGGTTTGAAGTGGCGGGGGGGGGGGGGGGAGGCTGGGGGAACCAGGTGGTAGGTATTAGAGAGGGCACGGATTGCATGGAGCACTGGGTGTGGTGAAAAAATAATGAATACTGTTATGCTGAAAATAAATAAATTTAAATAAAAAAAAAATTTTAGAACTATCCAAAGGCCCAAAAAGGGGTAGAACCAGTTATCATCGCTGGAAATCAAGATGAAAACGGGGCTAAAATAAACAGTCGAAAGTCTGCAGGGGACTCAGTTTCCCGGGCTCCCTCCCATCTGTGTGCAGCAAACACTGCCTGCCCATCCCGGTCATAGGTGCACAAGTTTCTTCTCCAGGAAGGACCAAATAGGAGGCTCCCTGGATTGGGCCGAGGTGAAGGTGGGAGTCTGGTCCTGAAAGGCAGAGTATTAGCAAGTTTGCAGGCACAGGAGGCTAAGATCACAGCCCTCCTGGGCCTCCCTGGAAATCATGGAGGCCAATAACCCTTAAGACAAGAAACAATTGGGTGAGCCCCCCCCCCCAATAAAACCTGAAGATACACAATCCCTGAAAATCTCCAAGAGGAGATCTAATCTAGCCTCATTGTCTCAGAACAGCCTGTCTTCACATATCCAGAGCTTCCAACTGGTCTTTTTGTCTCCCTAAGTGTACAAAGATCTCCAAACCCATAAGGAAAGCCACCAACAGGAAAGAGAAAGGCAAGATGAACATATGGGAAAAAAAAACTTGGAAGAAGCAAAGTTGATTTGGGGCAAAAAGCACTTACAATGTTGCAACGAATATCCTCAGAGATAAAAGAAAAGATATTGAAGCCATAGGACAGCTAGAGGTCTTAGGAAAAGGAGCATTCGGAAAACAAAACAAGTGCTCTTGAGAACTTAAAAACATCGGAGTGGAAATGAAAAATCATGTAGAAGAGTAGAAGGCTCAGTGGAGGAGAGAGAGCGAGAGGAAGGATGGAGAACAGAAGAGGGAGGAAAATTAGAGAACGAGTCCAGGAGTCACAATGCAAACACAATAGGAGCTCCAGCCGGAAATGAGAGAGACAGAGAGAGAGAGAGAGAGAGAGAGAGGAGCGGCATCATCAAAGGGAAGAGGAAGAAAGGAAGGAGGAAGGGAGGAAAGAAGGAAGGGACAGAGGGTGGACAAGAAGAAAGGAGGAATGAAAGAAGGAAGGGGAGGAGCAGAATGTAGTCGACTGGAGAGGATGGCAGAGGAGACAGAGGAGAGGAAGGGAAATGAGGGGAAAGGAGGGAAAAAGAAGGGAATCTCCCAGAATTGAAGGACTTGGATTTAGAGAGTTGAAGGACCTAACCAAGTGTCCAGCCCAATGGATGAAACAACTTTGTGAAATGTTAGAATACCATCTACAAAAAAAGCAGGGGCAGGGGCACCTGGGTGGTTCCGTTGGTTAAGAGTCTGCCCTTGGGGGCGCCTGGTGGCTCAGTTGGTTGAGCGACTGCCTTTGGTTCAGGTCATGATCCTGGACTTCCGGGATCGAGTCCCGCATTGGGCTCCCAGCTCCTTGGGGAGTCTGCTTCTCCCTCTGACCTTCTCCTCTCTCATGCTCTCTCTCACTCATTCTCTCTCAAATAATAAATAAAATCTTTTTAAAAATTTAAAAAAAAAAAAAAAGAGTCTGCCCTTGGCTACAGTCATGATCTCAGGATCCTGGATGGAGCCCCGTGTCGGGCTCCCCGCTTAGCAGAATGTCTGCTTCTTCCTCTCCCTCTCACCCTGCCCCTTGCTCATGCATTTTCTCTCTCTCTCTCTCTCTCTCTCAAATAAATAAATAAATTTCTTTAAAAAAAAAAAATCCTACAAGTTTACAAAGATCAGAATGGCTTTGGAGTTTTCCACAGCACTATTGGAAGCCCGAAGATAGTGGTGAATGCCTTCAACATTCTGAAGGTAAGTACTAAAGACCTAGGATTGGGCCACTGTCCAAAGTAGCAATCAACTAGGAAGGGAGACGAGAGATATTTTCAGATATGACAGATCCCAAGACATTTGCTTCCCATCTATGCCTCCCCAAGAAGCTACTAGAGGACACATGCTCCCAAACCAGGAAACAAACCAAGACTTAAAGAAGAAATGGGACACAGGATATCGACCATGAAAGACAGATTACCCTGGTCAAGGACGGGCCCAGAACAACAGCTGTTTACACCCCACAGCAAGGGACTGGGAAAGGGAGGGAGCACAGACATCCCCAGTAGATTCATGGTTAAAACATAATGATTAAAATTGAAAAAAAAATTACAAGGTAGCAATAGAAGTTTAGACATTATTTAGAGACATGGAAATAAATACCCAAATCATCAGAGCTGAGAATGATGGTCCCCAGGGAGGGAGATATGGTGCAGAAGGACGGGGGACTGCTGTGTTTCATAGCCAAGCCCATAAAACAGTTTGACCATGTCTATGTATAACTTTGATTAGAATAAAATCTAAAAGATAAAATGATAGAAATAATATCGGCCCTTACCATTCTATCAGGTGGAAAGAGTGGAAAGTGCCATCCAAGGAGAAGGTATTTCCCAGCTAATGAGACAGGGGAACAATAGCGTGGGTCAGTATTTATAATCTGGTTGATATTTTGAAATGTCACCACTTTGTCATGTATGCTCAATCTTCTGAACTGTTTGTGCTTATTTAGCATAAGTTTTTCCAAACTCGAGGAAACATTCACGCTATACACACACACACACACACACACACACACACACACATACACACACACACACACACACAACGATCTAAGAATAGCCAAGGCAACCAAACAACTGGATAACAAAATGGCAGGGGACTTGCTTTGCCAGATATTAAGATTTTACAGAAAATGGCATTAATTAGGTGTGCTGTTGACACTGCAGAAATAAGCCAGTAGAAACAACTAGAGGGCCCAGAGATATACCAGTACACAAATGGAACCCCAACATGCAGCCAACATTGGACATATTCGTCACCCGCTGTACGTAAATGCGTTTGGGGCGATTCGTTATCTACATTGAAAAACTGACCTTGAATATAATGTTGATTTTTTTTTTTTAAGGAAGAAGGCTATAAAAATAGCAAACCATTAAGATTTAAGTTTTTATATGCTGAATGAGAGCCAGGTAAAAACAGAAAAGCCAACAAAACCTCAGTCTGGGAGGCCTGTGGTTACAGACTCAGGGGACAACACCCAGCTAAGGACACCCATTGGAGGCCAGAGCACTGGTGAGGAGAAGAGACAATGTGCATTTAAATAAAAGGAGGGGGATGCTAGAGAGAGGGCCTGTGTCCTCCAGACATCTCTAAGGGATATTTGCGAAGATCTAGTGACTAACCAAACGGGATGACCAGAGAGAAGAAGAGTCAGAGGACCCCCCAGGTACGTAGCCTGCAGATGGGAAGGGTCTATGTTAGTAGTTAATAAGTCATACTGGATTAACAGCTGATCTAGTTTGGATACAATTATTTCCACTGCGGATATGTTTAGATCTAAGACTGCAACAGAACTTGCTGGTGGAGGGGGTGCCTGTGTGGCTCAGTCGGTTAAGCATTTGACTCTTGATTTCCACTCAGGTCATGATCTCAGGGTCATGGAATTCAGCCCTGCTCTAGACTCCACTCTGGATGTGGAGTCTGCTTTAGATTCTCTCTTCTCTCTCCCTCTTCCACTGTCCTTCCCAGCCACTCCCGCAGAAGTAAAAAGAACTCAAGAATTCGGAGGTGGAGTTGGCTAGTAAGCAGTGGTAAACACAGGGCTGTATTTCAAGAGAGAAGGGGAGCTGGAAACAGAGTGAAAAAGGCCTTAGTGGGTGGTGTGTTCAGACCCCTGCCACTTGCTACTATGACCCTCTCCTCCCTTCCCATCATGGACTTGCAGTCATGGACTGCAGCTGCTTCCTGTTTCCTAGCTGGGCTGTAAATCCTGGGCGGTGGAGGCTGTGTCTTGTTTTCCTCTGTATCCCTAGTGGCTGGCACATACTAGGTCCTTTATCGAGGACCTAGCAAAAGGAAGATGATCAAGGACAGAACCTTCGGGAGCTCCAAAACCTCTCAGACCGGCAACAAGAGAAGGCCACGGAAGGAGCCATCAAAGTAACCACTAGAGAAAGAACCACAGGATGTACATTGCCAGGAGCCAAATGGAGAGATAATGTCCAGTGTGGGGTGGGGCCAAGCGGCCAAGAGGTCCCTATCCTGGGTAGGTTTTCTGTGGGCCCCAACCCAGCTCTTTCTAGAGGAGCTTCCCAGTCCACAGTCCAGGAGCCACATTACTCTCCCTTCCCAGGGAGGCCAATGAGACCAAAGATGGATGCCTGACCCAAAGCTGAGTCTGTCCATCGGGCAGCCAGCAGCGGGGTGGGGAGGAGGTGGGGCCGGGAGCAGTGTGGTTCGAGAGGAAAGTGGAGAGCAAAGTCAGCACTCGATGAGCCGAAGCCCCATGACATTTATGAGGGAACAGGACCTCTGGGTCAGCAGAAGAAGCTTAGAGCAGAGAGAGCGGGAGGCAGCCCGCATCCCTTGTCGAGCTCCAGCCTCCGCAAGGCCTTCCCTGACCTTAGATGGGATCCCGTAAACCTCCTTTATTCCTGAACTAGTTCGAGTGGGTTTCCATCTGCTCGGCTCCCACCAGACTGTCTTTAAACTGTATCTATTACATAGATAACAGGTTTAAGGGAAATCAAATGTCTCCAGACTTAAGAAACTCTTTCTCTTGACTGGAGATTGTTGACAACCTCCCTGCTCGTATTAAAACCATAATCTTCGGGGCCCCTGGGTGGCTCAATCGGTTAAGCATCTGCCTTTGGCTCGGGTCATGATCTCAGGGACCTGGGATCGAGCCTCAATTCGAGCTCCCTGCTCAGCAGCGAGTCAGTCTGCTTCTCCCTCTCCCTCCATGATCTCTCTAGCTCTCGCTCTTAAATAAATAAAACTTTATAAATAAATAAAGAAATAAATAAAATGTAATCTTCATTTGCATTTGGAACATCCCTGTTTAGAATTTTGAAGTTAAATGGAAACTTAGAATTAGCCAGCCGGGGAAGGAATCGATCGCCTGCTGTCGTATGCCATTAAGTGGCCAAGAAAGGACTTTATTCGAGGACCCCTGACTCCCAATCGTTAGTATTTGTCACAACTAACTGTATGCTGTTTGGTCCCCTCTAAGCTCAGGGAAACAAGAGATCATCGGCCCCAGCAGCCCTCCCAGTCCAACGCCGGGAGGCAGTGTGCAGCCCCAGGGGCTGGTTTTCCACCAGGAAGGCGGCTAAAACGAACTCAGGCCAGCGAGGATGGCTGAGAGCCTCCCCTCCACCCGAGCCCAGTGCCACATGGGATTCTGTTCGTGGAAACCTCGTGGTCCTTTTGTGTGTTCCTTAAAAGCCACATCTGGTGCTCACCTGAGAGCCAGCACTTTTGTGCTGGATAAAAGCAACGGGACTGTGTGTGCTCAGGGGTCGGGACTTCTCTGAAAGCAGGAGTCCCAGCCCTCCCAAACCGGCACAGGACGTCCGGCCCCACTTGGCCTCCTCCTCCACGCTGGAGCGTGCCAATCGAAACACTGTCTCCTGCCAAGACTCCAGGACCCTGTTCAGATCCAGACCCGGGGGCAAGAGGGAGAGCTCATGCCAACTTTCCCAAAGCCCGGCTCCTTCTAGGCTCTTGTCCTGGAAGTGTTCTGGCCTCTTCTTTGGAAAGGGGACATCAGTCTTCAGATGATTCCTGACCCTCCTCCAGCTTGTCTTGCTCTCTCCAGCCCAGAAAGGCTGGTTTGCAGCGTCTGGAAAAAGCATTTGCCGGTTTGGTTGTGGTCCGCCCGAGCCGCTGAGCCCCTGAGCCTGTCCAAGTGCCACGTCCTCCACCGACCCCACCCCCCACGGCCGAGGGCTCCTCCACTCAGGAAAGGTGACAGGGACTCCCACTTGTACACTTGCCTCACGCTGTCCTTCCCCTGTTCGTTGGACTAAAAAATGTTCATTTTTGTGGGATGAATGTGGAAAAAAGCTTGTCGGGAATTCTTTTTCCAACAGTCTTTATGGCCACGCTTGACAGACGAGGAAAGGCCTGAATGAAGTTTTCCTGCATAATAATTCACTGGGCCTGTGTCAGATTGGTCTGCCTCGTTATGCCATTTATCTTCCCAACCTTCTTAGAAAGGGGCAGGGGAATAAACCTCCTGTCTGTTCTCTATGTGGAAAAACTGAGGCCCAGGGAAACTACAGAGACTCACAGCTGTAGGAAAAGAGCCAGTAAAGGCCACAAAGCCGGGCCAGTGTGAGGAAAGGCATGCTGGGAGGGTAGACTTTTCCTGACTTCAGGGAGTGACATAGCTGTTAGGCACCGGAGACACCACGGGTGGGGAACAGGGAGGGCAGAGGAACTGGTCCCTTTGCAAAATTAATTTGAGGGACCCTCATTTGAACAGATACCCCAAATTCCAAGCCGAGTCCTCTTATCCTGGTGCCACAAGACGGGGCACAAATGACCCCACTTCAGAAGGATTCCCTGATTCCTCAGTCGCCATCACCCTTCCTATCTAAGAACTGTTCTCCCAAGCCCAGTCTGAGCCACCACCTCATTCTTTACTGTTCTCAAATTCATGGCAGCCTTCTCTTGGCTAGATTACTAGCTGCTTCTCCAAGGCAGGGATTTTACCCTAGACTTTGGAAACCCCAGTCTCTCTGCATTTCCTCATTGTTTGCCAAATGACGGGGTCATGAACTCCACCCCAGGGACAGGATCAAAGAAAACAGTCATTTGGGACTCGGGAGAAATCTTCCTTGTTTTTTTGTAAGAACTGATCAGGAAGAAGAAATTCAACCCTCTGAAATGATTTGGTAAAGAAGTTTGACCTCTTCTTCAAGTCATGGAAGGTGGCTGTGCTGTTAGCTGTACACATAGAGAATGGATCTGGGGTGAACCCCAGTGCGACTGACCCAGGCTAACACCATCCATAGGGAGATTTCTCTTTTTTGTGTTCCACAGTTAGATACTATGTTCTTTAGCTAGTACACATGTATATTATGTCTCACCTAGACTACAAGCCCTCCTACAGGCAGGGATAGCTTATAGTTCTTTTGGACACTATAAGACAGTGTTAGACACATAACTAACATGTTCACACTAATAAACCTGAATATCGCATCAAAAGAAGAGCACATAACCCAAGCTGGAGAAATGAGAATGGACCATTTTCTAGGTAGAGAGATGAAATGTATAGCCCCATGGTAGTTTCTGCCAATCAACTGCAAGGTTGTAACCAAACAACTTAAGCTCCCTATGACCAGTGCATGTCTTTATGGGGGCTGTCAGATCTCTCAGGGAGCTTTTACCTATCTCCATATCATGTACAGGGATTTCCCAGCAGCTCCTGTTCTGGAAGTTTCCATCTGTGCCTAGACCCATTACCCCATAATCACCAGAACAGAACTTGAGAAGCTCCTTCCCACGTTCACATTCCAGCCTCATACTCCAATCTCCACTTCCCTGGCAATACCCATATTAAACACCATAAGTACCACCCAGAATCAGGGCACCATGACTTTGGTCCCATCAGTGACCTTGAGCAAGTGATTTCCTCTCACTGTTTGTAAAACAAAGGAATACACTAACTGGTCTCCAAAACACTAGAATGACAGATGGTGTGTCGCTTTTGTTACTGCTTGGTCAGTTTTCTTGTCTGTGTGTCTTGGTCCTGCGTGGCCATCTCTACCTGGAGGGGACAAACAATGATCCACATGAAGTCCCCCCTAACTGGAGAATGACTATAAGCCTCACTCCAGGGAGGACTGGGGTGGGCCAATGGCTGAGCAAAGGACATGTGAAATGACTTTGAAGTCTCTTACTTCCCTTCATGTAAATTTTGCATTCTTTCCTATATTATCCCTAAGTTTTTTACAATAGAAATTTTCACCACCACCCCTCCACCCCCGTCTTAGAACAAAGTGACCCTCCAGCAAAGTATTTCATGCTGCTGAAACACCAGTCTTCAGGCATTTTCACAGACACCAGAGCTTCCAGGGCTAAAAATTTGTTTTTTGATCCAACCAGAGCACCTTTTTTATTAAAATGCCCATTCCCTTGGGAAGAGCGTGAAAGTTGGGACAAAGTAAAACAAGGGTAAGTTTCTATATTTGGATCTGGGAAACCAGTCCCAACAAAATAGCTCTGGCTATTAGAGGAGCTGGTAAGAAGAACAGAGGACATTGGTCAACCTTAATCAAGGCAATGGCATGAATCGACCGTGTCCTCCAGAATAAGGACACAGTTCTGCGGTTGCCAACCCCAAGCATGTCCCCTGGAAAGCTGCCCTCAGAGGTGGAACCATCCCTCAGTGGGACTTGGTCTACCACACCATGGTACAGATAGGGGTCGTAGACGGGCATCTCACATAGATCAGGTAGAGAGACCAGAAAAGGCAGTAAACTGGAGGATACTCCCAGTTGTCACAGGGATGATTTTTCTTTTTTTTTAAATTTGTGTAGCCCCAGAGGGCAGGACCCAGAGAAGTGCTCACCTGTTTTAGCTTTGAGCCCAAGAGAGGGGAATGTAGAACCTTGTGCAATGGACCTGGGCTGCCTCAGTAGGAAGTGAGAGCTTTGGTCCCGGGAGAGTAGAGGCAGGAGCTAGATGGTCGCTGGGTGATGGCGTCCTGTGACAGGGTGAGGTGCACACGGAGATGTGGCTCCTAGGTCCCTCTGAGGAAGGACTCACTGTGCAGCTGTGTGGAGTGTGACCCGCGGCCATCGTCCTCCAGACTCAGCTCTTCTGGGTCGGCCTCAGCTTCGAGGAGCCTCGTCCCCTGGGCTCAGACACAGAGACGAGGGTGTGTAAAGGCTTGGACTTCTGGGCTTGTTCACATCAGGGCTCGGTTGCCCGAGGCTCTGCTGGGTCAGCATCACTGTTCCACATGTTCCTCTGCCCCTCAAACCCCGTATCAGCCTCCACTTCTGGAAAAGCCAACTGAGACAAAAGGATATGACATGAGGTAAGTCAGGGGATCACACTCTTCTCACTCACAGCCACGCGTGAGTGAATTCCCTGAATGAGTTACAGAGGACGAGTGAAGACAGGTGTAGCCTCAGGAAGTGGGGAGGGAAAAAGTTGCAGGCCAAGGAGGTAAAGAGCCAATGGATCGAACTGCACCCTTTAAATGGCTGAATTGGGTGGTGGGTGAATTCTAGCTCAGGAAAAGTGCTTTTTAGAGAGAGACGACAGAATTGCTCTAAGATGGCTGGTTCCTGCCAGGGCTGTGCTAGAAGACTTCCGCCTTGTAGCCAAATACCAGGAACATTCCTCGGCAAGGTTCTGAGCCTCAGAGCAGATTGGGCACAGCTGGAGCATGGCTCCTGGAGGCATCAGTAGCACCACCTTCTTCCCTATGCTCGGGGTGCCAAGGAGGAGCTCTCCTGCCAGCCAGATCCCCACACGCCATTTTGTTCTAGAATCTGAGGCAGCAGACATTTTCTATAAAGTGCCCAATAGTAAATACTTTAGGATTGGTAGGCAACTTGGTCTCTCTTGCAAATATTTAACCCAGCTGTAGATGTACAAAACAGTCCCAGACAATACCTAAATGAATGGGCGTAGTTGTGTTCCAATAAAACTTTAATGACAAAAATAAGCAATGGCCCAGATCTGGCTCAAGGACTGTAGTTTGTTGACCTCTGTGCTAGACTCCTGGACCAGCCCATTTGGAAATAGTTCCAGGCCATGGAACAGAAAAGTTTTCTCCACTTGAGATCTACTCAGGCATCTTGTTGCTTGTGTCTTCCAGGCCTCACTGGAGAAATAGACCAAATGGTGTATGTATGTTTGACGTAGACTTTGGTTTACCTGGGAGCAGAGACCCATATAAAACATGGTTTCTGCTTAACATGGTTTCTGGAGACATGTAAATAAGCAGATAATTCTCCTTCTGTATGATAAGTGTAAGAAAAATATTTATCTATCTCTATCTCCATCTATCTATCTATCATCTGTATGTAGATTTGGGCTAAAACCATTATTGGCCATTGTCACCAGGATTCAGATCCTTAATTTGGGGGCTGGGTCAGTGGGGCTTCATGGTGCGGTAATGAAGTGGTATCTGTAATCCCTTCCAGCCATGATCTTTGCACGCATACGAGGACTTGACTTTTTCCAGTTGATCTTGGAAGCAAGGACAAACATAATTCCAGCTTGTTAAGGAGCCGGATCCCACAGGTACTGCTTTGGTTACATAAGTCACAGTGGTATCCACCAGGAAGGCTGGGTGGTCACGGCCATTGTATGGAACAGGCCAGGGGCTGTTCCCATTTCCCGGGCTTCCACAAGCTGTATATTTCAGCTTGTGTGCATGCTTTTCCCTCTGCTGTGCCATGACCTGGACCACCACAAGTGTCCTCCCTGGCTCTGTCTCTGGGTGCCCTCTGGTGGCCTGTCGCTGGAAAGTCTTGGCACCTATTACAGGAGGAAACCCGGCAGGCAGGAAGTGGGAAGAATCAGGGACAGAGGTTTCTACCAAGATTCTCCGACACAAACTCAAACCTCCCCCTAGGGATGCTGGTGTGCATCCAGAGCTTTCCAGAAGGAATCATTTTCACCCCGAATCTGATCCCCTTCATTCTTTTAATTGGGGTCATTCATATCATCAAACTGCCCAAGAGATGTGGGCATTCTGGACTGTTTATGACACAGAGGGCACCCAAGATCTTCCAAAGGCACTGGGAGCCCCATGGATAAAAAGGCAGCTGCAAATTTTCCTTGTGGGGCCATTTCTCCTTTGCATCTCCCCACTTCCCACCCCCTCCTGTTCCTTTACCGCCTCCCGCAGCTGGGGCCTCAATGGGAAAGGAGGGTCTTCTGTGTGTGACAGGTACTAGAAAAGCCATTTCTGGTCACATGTCTGTTTCAACTGAATAGTTGTTCTGGCTGTACTTCACCTGCTCCCCACCCTCCATGGAAGCTGTCCACATGTTTTCTTTCTCAACCAGAGGACAGGATCTGTGGCCTGCTCCTCCAAGCTACGCTGCTGCTGTCTGCGACTCTGACCTTGCCTGTCCTTGGCTGGGCCATCATGTTGGGAAAACTCCACTTTTGTTCCAGGCCCCCTGGGTTTTTTTCAAGGCTGTTCCCCTCCCTTGAGCCCGCTTTTCCAGCTTCATACCACACCCCCGCCATCCAAAAAGCTACGGGCACTGACATTCAAGTGCCTCTCCCAGGGTGACTTGCCTTTTCCGACCTATGTTTTTTTTGGAAAAGGACTTGGTTCTAGGAGTCAAAGATCTGGATTTCCATTCCCGTCCTGCCACCAACGGCCATCTGACTGTGGACAAACCACATTTTTTGCATACAGTAAGGAGATTGGTCTAGGCCAGTGGTTCTCAACTCGGCCATGGATTAGAATCACCCAGGAAGCTTTTTCTAAGTTATTCTTTGTTGCCTGAGGTCAATCCGAGACTTGGCTGTATCTGGTGGGGCGGCAGGACCCCACCACTAGGACTTTCTATGAACTCTCTAGATAGTTCTTATGCACAGTCAGGTTGAGCTGTTTGGGGGCCTTGATCCAGCAGGTGGGTCAGAGGTTGGGGTGGCCCGGGAAGAGAGGAGTCTCTGAGACCCCCTGAGCACTGTCCCTAACATTGTAATGCTGTGCTGGTCAGCTCTGGACCCAGGAAATACATGCAGAAGGCCATCTGGAGCCAAGAGAAAAGCACAGGGCAGAAGGGTGAAGTAATTTAAGGAAACGTCTCTTTACAAAGCCTCTGTGCCGAATGCCAAAGCCCTTTCCGGTCTCCAGAGCAGCGGCACAGCCCCCGTCAGATCTAGGATGATGTAGCAACAGCCAACATCATGTTCTGTAGACAGTCCGTCCTCTAACGAATGATAGGGCTTAGCCCAAAGGCACAGGACCTGAGTCCCAGCAGGTCTGGAGCTGGCTTAGCCTTGGAAGCACCATGTTAACTGGTCCCAGGTCCCCCCACCCTACCTTCCCCACATTTCCCCAAGCCTTAGCAAAGCCCTGTAGCCCACTGTCTAACTCTATGACCTCTGGATCCAGGCTCCCGGGGTTCAAATCCCAGCTCTACTGCTTACCAGCTGTGTAACCTCAGACAAGATACTTAACCCCCCTGTGCCTCATTTTCTTGTCTGTAAATGGGGCTAATCACAATGTCCAGCTGTTAGGGTTGTTTTGAAAATTAAATGGACTGGCATCAGAACAGCCGGTGGCTCTTAGAATCTGCTCAATAAAAGTATTCTCTCCTGAGTCGGGAAAAACCTCCAACTGTAGTGGAATGCGAAAGTGAGGCTCTGGCTTTCAGCCCAGTTCCACCTTTATCCAGCTGTGTGTTCTGGGATAGGTGACCTCCCTTCTCTGTGCCTAGCACCCTCTACTCGAAGATGAGGGGTAGGACTAATTCCCTTACTCTAAAATCCTCCATGGATCCCCACTGACCTCATGAAAAAGTCCCCGGTCCCTCTCTTGGCCTGAAATGCCCTTGGTGCCCCCAGGCCATGCCGCCCTTCTCTCTAGCTGAGATTCACACAACACCCAAGGTGGTCATGGCTAATGAGTGTCTCTAAGGCAGCATCATGGGTCCCTCCTCTGCTCAGAGGCTTCCTAGGGCTCCTTGTGCCATTGGAATAAAACCAAAGGCATAGCCTACATGGCCCCACAATCTGCCCTCAGCACCTACCACCGCCCCCTCTCCACCCCTGCCCACACCCAGCTTTGGGCTTCTTGGTGGTTCCCAAGATGCCAGCATCCTCCGCCTTGGGGCCTTGACCCTTGATAGTTCCTCTGCCTGGAACCTTTAGTCTGAGAGCCAACAGCTCGGCCTCACCTTCCTCGAGTCTCTGTTCAAGCATCCAGAGATGCTGTAATAAATACTAAATAATGAAGTCAGGGCTAATGACATAAGACACAGGCAAGGAACACATACGTGAAATAGTACAGAGCGAAATGGGGACGAAGCATGTGATCACAGCAGATACGACTGTGTTAACTCTAGGAGACAACTGAGGGGCTTCTAGAGCCCCGGGGGTGGGGGGATCAGGGTGGGCTGCAGCCCAAAGCTGAGAGCTTTGAGCTAAGGGAGAGGCCTTCTGTCAAGAGCAAGCTACCCATCTCCCTGCTATACGTTTCTCAACAGTCTGACATCTGTAACTGACTGTGTATTAGGTTACAGTCTGTCTTCCCATCTGCAAGGGAAGCACCGAGAAAGCAGGAGCTTGGTTTGGTGGCTGCTCTGTCCCCAGCTCTTATGCCCGTGCAGGGCACGTAGTAGGTGTGCATCCACTGAAGAAGGATGCCCGCTGCCTGCCGGAGGGAGTTGTTATTGCAAAGAACTTCCAGGAAATACATATCCTCACCTAAAAGAATGAACCTCTTTTGCAGGTGATGCCAGGCATAGAAGCAGATGGGTGGGAAGATATTTTAGGAACAGTAGGAACATTCCTGGCCCAGGTCTTCAGACCCGGACTCTGGGACAATACCCCTCACTGGTAAAGCCCAGAACAGGAGAGCTTGGAAAACCATTTAGCTCAGTCCCCGTCTCCCCAGAGGACCCGAGCCTGAATTTAGGCCTCCTGGCTTGTTCTGTCCCAAAGGCCTCAACAAAGGAGCCGGCATCAAGGCTCGCCATCCCCACTCCTGCCCCCCAGGATGCCTCCGGACACCTGGGAAGCCGCAGGCGCCTGGCAGCCACCTGGGATCTCCTGAGGGGGGTGGGGGCAGGTAGGACCCTTCTTTTACTTTTTGCTTCTCACCGCATGATTCGAACGTGTGGCAGCTTCCAAAACGTAGCCACGTGGTTTGATGGCAGATCTCTGGGGGGAGATGCTGTCCTTTAATTGTCCTCGTGGCTGTTCTGAAAATAGAGTCCTTTTTATTCAAAGCTTAATGCAGTTAATGTTCCCAATATAAATGAATAATCGAAAGCGTAAGCGAATTCTCTCACAGGTCGTGAGGACAATGTTCCTCGGTTCTATTTAAAGACCCTTCCTGGGCAGAGCCTGGGCTCCGCTTTCCCTGAACCTACTTAAAAGTCCCTGGGTAGCTCAGTGGGTTAAGCCTCTGCCTTTGGCTCAGGTCATGGTCTCCAGGTCCTGGGATCGAGCCCTGCATTGGGCTCTCTGCTCTGTGGGAAGCCAGCTTCCCCCCTCTCTCTCTGACTGCCGCTCTGCCTACTTGTAATCTCTGTATGTCAAATAAATAAATTAAAAATCTTAAAAAAAAAAAAAAAGTCCCCACCCCCGGGCACTGCACTGATTTCCTTCCAGTGCTGTGTGGCCTGGGAAGAGGAGTGAGGAAGACTTGGAAGAGTACAAGGTGAACCCCCACCCCTGGCCTATTCGTGTGCTCCAGTGCTCCCCAGACTTGCCTCCACTGTGCCCTAGGCACAGTGTTGTGAGATTGTCTAGTTACATGTCTGTGTCCCTCACCAGGACCCACGTATGCCCAGTTCCCAGTCCTATTGTGTCCTGAGCCTCATGTGGTGCCCAGACCCTGCTGGGCCCTCAGTCAGTATTTGCTGAATGGAGGAATCTGCCCTACGACAATAGGCTCCTAGAGTCTTTGTATTCCTTCCTGTTCTTATCACACAGTTGGCTATTTGCTGAATGAAAGAATGAATGAATGAAAGGTAAACTTCACAGCAGAGGTAGGACTTGAACTGGGCCTTCAAGGAGGAAGTACTCCAGAAAGTCCCAAAAGGACTGGCCATGGTTAAGTTCCCACCAACCTCCCAGCTATGGCCCAACTCCCCTGATGGGGTCTCTCCTATTAGATCTGGTTAGCAAAGAAAATCCACCCAGAAGTGTAATAGACAAAGGATGCTCGCTGCCTTGATTCTGGGTCTGGCATCCATTGTATGCACACCCAAAACTTGCCTTATATCCTTAGGGCCCAGCACAGTGCCTGGCACATTGTAGACTCCTCAGAAATATGTTGAATGGGATAGAATATCTCCAACCCATTAAGTGTCCCACAGCCCACAGGACTGGGATACCTAAAACTCTGGATTTAGGAGAAATGTGTGCAGAGAGGGAAATCCAACCCCCCCTTCTGCTGGGCAAGATTCTAGAATCTAAGACTCCACAAAAATAAAGGGCTTCTTAATCTCAGCTAGACACCACGCCTTGCCAAGTACAAGCTGCAACGTTTATTCAGAAGTGTCTATCACCCACCAGATCTAGAGGCCAGAGCTGTCCCCGCACAGCTGAGCCACAAGGAACCCTGTCCAGGCCCTCGTGCTTGACATATGACCCAAGCAAGGATGGATGAACAGAGTGGCACCTGATGGGGACACAGCATCCAAAGGAAAGGGGGCACATAATTCAGAGTATGGGAGGAGGTGTCTGGAGGCACCACAAGTCTCATCCATCTTGGTGAACAGTGGGTCACCTTGGTACCCAGAATTATAAAATCTCATTTCTCCCAGAGAATCTGATCTTTGGATAGTTTGAGCTGGAATATTCCCAATGCAAGGCAATGGAGACATAATGGGACCCTTCCCTCCTGTCCACACCTCTTTCCTAGTAAAATGAGAAGAGACAGAGAAAGACTGAGCGAGAGAGAGAGAGAAAGAGAAGATAGCAGTTGAATTTCTGCCTGCCCATCCTCCCGTGGGCACTGCAGGAAAGTTCCTTCTGGTTCTCCAGGTGATGTAGGTGCTGCTGGCATATGAGATGCTTTCTGGGAACTGGCAGCCAAGTTCACGCAGCCTAGGGAGCAGCTGACAACGGGCCTGGAGCAGAGGCGAGCAAAGCCCTCACCTCCTGTGCCCCCTACATGATTGTGGAGTCCCTGGGCAGGGTCTGCGGGGGGGGGGGGCATCCGGTGGGGCCACCTTCATCCCAGTCCTATGAATCTGTCCCTTCCAGGAATGTTCCAGTGGCTGCCAAGATTTGCTGCAGAGCCATACCCCTGCCAGCCCAGGGACAAGACCTTGCTGGCTCTCAGCCCGGGCAAGCTCTCCCCAGCCACAAGGCCTCTGTCTCTGATGTCCAGGCTGCATCCCTTCTTCCTTCCTTAACTAGTCTGAGCCTCAGTTCCTTTGCATGTACAATGAGCACGATAATAAGGCCTCCATTTACTGCGCGGGGACTGACAGTGTGAACCAGGGAGATGGTGGGTAAGAGGTCCAGGAGGAACCACCAAGGGCTCCAGGTTAATTTATTATTATTAATTCTACTCCACTGACCAGAGAAAGTTAGGGAGATCACGGTGATCAGGGTGGGGCCAGGCTGGGATCTGTTCTCCCTCTCAGCAGACCTGCACACAGAGCCCCAGGACACAGGCAGGGGTCCAGCACTGGCTGAAAGAGGAGAAGGGCCAAAACTCAGGATGCACCACAGGGCCGGCAGGGGGGCATGTCAGAGTCCCAGGCAGGTGGCTGCAGGACAGGGCCATTTGGAGCCTCCTGCTTGCTCCCAGATTATGTCAGGATTAGGGCAGCCCCAGAGGACCCCTCAGGGTGCTGCCTGGGCTAAGCCGGAACAGCATGAGCTCCCCACTCCTGGAAATGCCCAGGTGCTCAGAGGCCTGTCACTCCTGAGTTTCTGCTAGACTCCCCCTTAGAGAGCCCCAGCTCCATCTTCGGGGGCAGGCGACAAGGCGTGGATCTCAGTACTTGGTGAGGCCTGCGGGACTGGGGCGCAGCTGGGAACACGTGCAGGAGTGGGATGAGTTTCCCCGCTCTCTAGGCGATTCCAGGCCTGCGTGAACGCTGGGGGAGAAGGGGGCGGCCGGTAGGTGCCACCCTGGGCGCAGTACAAGGTAGGAGGAGAGGAGATTGCTGGGAGGCCGAGAATGGGACATTCCCTTCTGCTGAGGGTCAGGAAGTCCTTTGCAGAGGAGTTGGCACGCGTCCTAAGAGCTGGTACTGAACAGCGGCTCAGCCCTCGGTCTGGGTGGTGGGTCTTGCCTCCGCCCCTCCAACGAGCAAGTAATTTTGGACTCTTCACTATTCACCTTCTCCTCTATAAGGTGCGGGAAAGAACAGTGGCCATGAAGCGGCTATGACGGGTAATGTGACAACATCACAGCACGGAGCAGGTGGTTTGCCGCAAAGCCAGCCAGCCACCGTGAGCTCGCTATCATGAAGGACAGTGGGGCGGGGATCTGCAGAGGCGACAGGGAGAGAGAAGGCACGAGAGGCCGGCGCCAATCAACTTGCCCACCAGTTAGGGTTGAGGTCCTCAGAATCTCCTGTTACATAACCAAAGCAGATTCTATTCAAAGTACCCCATCAGGGGCACCCGGCTGGCTCAGTTGGAAGAACACGTAACGTGTGATCTCCAGGTCGTGAGTTCGAGCTTCATGGCGAGTGTAAAGATTACTTGAACAAAACTTAAAAAAAAAAAAATTAAATTAAGTGCTCTTTTAGAGAAATGTTTTGTAAAATGAAAACTCCTTTTAGAAAACTGAGGAATCTGTCTCCATTTTCCTGCTTCCCGTGGTGTAGTTACTTCAGCATGCCCTAAGCCTGTTCTTGATCCGGAATGCTATGAGGAGTTCTGGCAATCTGGGTGGATCAGGAAGTTTCTACCCTCAAGGAGTTTGCAAGTAACAAGGGCAATGCACGGTCCTGCGGGGGAGGGAAACCGTGCTCAGCCCCTCCCTCAAATATTTCCAGGGCACTCAGAGGGATAGGTGCCTCCATCCACCCAGACCCCATGGAGTTAGACAGACCCGCTTCTTCTGCTGAGCTCAAGGGCAAATGGGTCACTGTTTACTAAGAAGAGCTGGGTACCCCAGCTGGAAGGAAGCAGGAGAGGTCTGTGAGAAATTCCAAGACCCCAGGGCAAAACTGCCCCAACCAGCCGTCTTTTGCTGAATTTAAAAATTAACAGCCCAGCTGCAAAGAGACTATTTGTTCTATGCTCACAGGGAAATGGTCTGTGCAGATCTGACCTTGCCTGACTCTCACCCTCTTGCTATGGACCAGAACCACAGAAAACATTAACCCTCCGTCCACCAAACCACTGCTTCTCAGCAGAAGGCATTCAGCTTCTTGTGTGGGTTTAGCAGACGGGGGTGCAGGATGGCCTGGCCTTCTTTGATTGAGCCACACCCACTACGGGGGTTGGTTCATCGTTCTAGGGAATAGATGCTTCCATGAGTCCCACTTGACAGATGAGAAAACTGAGACACAGTCAGCTTTAGGAACCTATCCACTGATCATACAGCTTCAACGAAACAACTGAGGGGCATTCCTCAGAGCGGGACACCAAAGCCCATGTTTTTAACCTCCTACCTCAAATGGTCCCCAATCCAGTGTTGTGTTGTAAGAAGCCCTCGCTGGGAGGAGGGGTGGCCCCTGGTGATGCAGTCAGCTAGGCATCTGACTCTTGATTCGGCTCAGGACATGATCTCAGGGTTGTGAGTTCAAGCCCGGCGTGGGGCTCCGCTCTCAGCACGGAGTCTGCTTGACGATTCCCTCTCCCTCTGCCCCTCTCCCCCTAAAATAAATAAATTGTTTTAAAAAAAAAAAAAAAGAAGAAGCTGTCACAGGACTCTGATACTTTTCCTTAAAGTATCTGATCAGAATAGCAGAAGTACAGACTGTATACAAGAGGGCTGGAAACTCACAGCCTCAGGAGTGTATCTGGTCAGGAAGTATGTTTTATCTGGCTAAAAAGTTGCATTTAAAATTTTTTTTAAAAGTTTTTATGAGATCTCGAGCCTGCCATGTATCCTGTGCCTTACATCTGGTTCTTTCTGTAGTTAATAACCTGCCTAGTCCCAGCAAGCATGAACCTATGAGCCCCGGAAAAGCCCATCTCACTCTGCTCTGACTTCAGGCCGGTGCCTTGACACCTTCCTGTGTGGAAGGCATTTGGCCTTCTTTTCCTCAGAAGGTATTTTGTGACAGTCTCACCTGCAGTGAGAATTCAGACCAACGAGCTGGCTGAACTGATGGGACTCCCCCTTCCCCTGCTCCACCGACTTTTCCTCTCTCCCCACCCACCCTGCAAAGGACTCTGCAGTCTTAGACAGGCCAGCCTGTGTTCCCAAGGCCAGATTCCGCTGAGTGTGGGCAGCTCCGAGGGGAGCCAGGCTGTCAGCACTAATCCCACAGTCCTCGATGGACCCTGTAGGCCACAGGACTGGCATTGACCAAGGCCTCTGGGTGCAAGGCTGGGTCACTGCCACTTGGCCCTAGGAGCCCTAACCCAAGGCAGCTCCCATGCCGGCTCTGCCGAGCCTTAAGACAGTGCCAGTAGCAGCAGATGTGAGGCCTCCAGGTCCGAGACAGGGGCTAGCTGATCCGCTGGGTGTCCTAAGGGCTATGGGCATCTTTTGCTTACATCTTCTTGGACCAAATCTTGAGCAGCCTTGTTTCGTGACACCGGGAGACAGCTTCCTGATGGGAAAGCTGCTGTAAGAGAAAAATGGTGTGTGTGTGTGTGTGTGTGTGTGTGTGTGTGTGTGTGTGTGTATTGGGGTGGGGTGGGGAGGGAAGGGAAGAGGGAGACAAGAAGAAAGGAAGGACAAAACAAAATAAGAAAAAACAGCCCAACTCAAAAGGCATGTGGTTTTCTTCTTGTGGTTTGATTCAAGGGCTTGGTGGTTTAAGTAAAGCTCTGAGCCCAGATTGTGGGACAGTTAAACACTGGGCGGGGCTGGGACAAGTCCTGAGAACAAAGAGTCTATTGAGGGCGCCCTGCCCAGGGGAGAGGCAGGAAGCAGGAGGGGGCCATCTCCACTCACCTGGGGGATCCCTCCCCGGAGGTCAGGCTTCTGGTCTACCCAGAAAGCCTCACAGGCATGACTCACACAGGAACTCTTCTTTCTCTCAAAGAGCAGCCGCCAGATGCAATGCTGCACCGAGGAGTTTTAGGGAGAATGTAACCCCGTCTGAGCTGTGAACTTGGGTTTCAAAAGATGAAGTCTCCATAGAGAAAATCCTATGATAGGAATACAGAGTTTAATTCTGGCACAGTCTCTCACCGACTTGGGGGTCAGACCAGGTCACTTACAGCTCCAGATTCACAAGATTCTAGATGCGTTTTAGGGGAGCAACATTTCTTCCTATTTCTTGGACTTAGCATCATGGAAACTTGAGTTTATATAGCACTTATTTGGCTGGCATCTTCTAAATGTTCTCTATTCACTCCCTGACTCCCTGCAAGTCTATGACATAGGTCCCATGTCTACTCCCATTTTACAGCAGAGGAAACTGAGGCAGCATTCAGGTGACTCCCCAAGGCACAGACCCTGCAGCCTGGTCCCTTCCTTCAGCTGCCAGCTCCCTATCCCCAGTGCGCACACACACACACCTGCAGAAACTGATATTCACTCCCCAGGGAGAGGGATGTCCTGGCTTCCTGACCGGGGGAGAGGCAGAAGGAATCAGATTCGCTTGTCCCTGCAGCCTTCTGAGACGGAAGGACTGGACTCTAGCCACAGTGACAATCCAGACAAGTCAGATTTCCACCCCCACCCCCAACCCCACCCCCGCCGGACCATGCAAAGCAGACTTTGAGCAAAACCCCTACTATAATTACCGTGCCCAGGGGTTGGAATTAGCTGGTAAATTGTATTTTCTGGATATCGGAAACCTCACTGGCTTTCACTGTTGCTGCTGGAAACCTCTTTCTGCATGAGGAGAATCCCAGAGATACCATTAATTCCACCAGGCAAGCCTGCACCCTTCTCCCCGCGTCCAGCAGCCTTGTGCCTTCCCTTGGCACAGAGCCTGCTCCAGCCAACAGGGGCCTTGGAGGGGATCTAAGACCCCAAAGAGCAGCACAGAAAGAGAACTTTGGAGCCCTGAAGGCCAATGATTTGGAGCCCGTCACTATGCTCTCTGAAATACCCATAGAAACACTCACCTGGGTGGTCACCACGAAAAGGGCTCTGCTCCTGCACACAGAGCACCATGCCTGACACAGAGCCGACACTGAGTAGGTCATGTCTCTTACCACCGAGACCCATACCTGAGTTTACGATAAACAGAAGGCAGGGAAGCGGTCCCAGACAGTGGCATGCGCCTAGCATTTTGATGAGCCCTTGACATACATTTCTTCCCTTGCTCTGGGAAATAAGACAAAGGGTTACCTGAGACCCAGATAGATTAGGGGACTTTCACAAGGTCACCCAGGTGACCACTGTGGCCAAGCTCATAGTCACACATGGGAAGAGATTGGAAGAGGGAGTCCAAAGACCGTCTCTGCCTGTCTGGTTCCCAGCAAACCCAAAACCATGATGAAGCAATGAAAGAAGGAATGACTATATGGGCTAGAAGGTCTGAGGGCAGAGACATCCCCGGGATCTTGCCAGTCACCCAGAGCCTTGCCACTGCCAGGAAGATCTGGTCTGTATTTCCTGGGACTAATACAGGCCAGAGGAGCTTTGCTGGCAAAGAATCCAATCTGGGGTGGAGTAAAGATGTTTGTAGAGCTGAGATGAATTCCCAAGACAATCCTCAAACCTGATGTTTTGGAGCCAGAAGACACAAGGCACCATCCAGCACCCCAGCCACTCTGGGGACACAAGGAAGGAGCCCCAATCCTGTTTCTCTTCCAGGGGACAGGTATGAACGTTCGGTGTGGAAGGAGGCAGAGAAGCCTGAGCCCAGATGTGAGGGAGGAGAAGCCATGTCTGGCAGAGGCCTGGTCGTGTCCACGCAGTGAACGAGTCTCTGCGGCGCACTGAGTGAGCGATCAGGAGGCAGAGACAAGAGGTGGGATAGGAGTGGACCCCGGGGCGGCACTGTCCCCTCTGTGGCCCCTCCTTCTTGTCCCAGGAGCGTTGCTCAAGGACTTCTGTAGCCCCAAGGGCCCCTCCCTGTCTTGTCTAAACCCCAGACCCCCACGCAGAAGCGAGTCAGGCTCTGAGTCCCCGCCCACCCCCAGCGCCATGACAGTCTCGGACAGTCGTGCCCAGCAAGGACAACTCGACAGCATCTGGCTGGTGAGAGACAAAATGGGGGGGGGGGGCGTTTCTAAGGAGACATGACAGCTGTCATCTGGACTGGACCCTGGAAGAGAAAAAAGACCCTAAAGAACACTTTGGGGGTTGGGACAGCTTGGGAAATTAGAATGTCAACTGGATATGACGTAAGAGCGTCGTCCGGAAGTCGAATTTCCCTGAATGTGAGAACTGATTGTGGGTGTGTTCGAGGATGTCTTTGTTCTTCGGACATACACATGCCCACGTGTTAAGGCTAAAGTGTCGTGATATCTGCCACTAAGAGCTGCAAATAGTCCAGCAGGGGGAGAGGAATAAATAAATACAGGCACAAATGTATGTCTGCAGAGACACAGAGACAAAGAGACAGAGACAGAAATAGGAGCAGAGAGAAAATCGTGTTAACCAACGAATCCTCCGGGGCAGGGGTTTGCAAGGACTCACAGTGTATTTCTTGCCCCTGCTCTGTAAGCTTGTGTTTTTTCAAGATAAAGCTTTGCAGGGAAAGGTTTTAAAATAGATTTTTGTTTGTTTGTTTGTTTGTTTATTTTCCAAAGAAAAGGTGAACCTTCCGAAGTCAGCCTCTTCCGAGCATGAGGACAGAGGAGACTGTGCAGCCTTGGAGAGGAGGCAGGTAGGGCTGGCTGGAGGCCTCCCTCCATTGACCCGGTGGATGGCCCTTTGGAAATGAATGAATCCATTTCTTCTTTAGTATGTTGGGGCGATGATACTACGGTTTTCTCTTAGTTCTGAAGTTGTTTTGTTTTATTTTGACAGACAGAGATCACAAGTAGGCAGAGAGGCAGGCAGAGAGAGAGGAGGAAGCAGGCTCCCTGCTGAGCAGAGAGCCCGATGCAGGGCTTGATCCCAGGACCCTGAGATCATGACCTGAGCCAAAGGCAGAGGCTTAACCCACTGAGCCACCCAGGTGCCCCAGTTTTGAAGTTTAAATGAGATCATGTATATATGATTGTGCTTTGTAAATGGTCTGGTGGGATGCACCAATGATAATAGTGTTGTTAAGTGCCTCACCAGTGAGAAGGGCTGGTCAGAGGGGGTTTAGGAGGCAGAGCCTAATAAAAGAAGGTTCTATACCATGCTTCATGCCTGTGCCTTGTGCTGTGGCAGATGCAATTCGATTTCTTTTTTCCTTCCTTCCCACCCCTTCCCTTCCTTCTCTCCCTCCCTCGTCCTTTCTCTCTTTCTCTCTATTTTTTTTTCTCCTACTATGTGTTCTAAGTTCCATAAGTGAAGGGCAGTAAGAGAGGACAGAGAATGAGAGAGGCTTTCTATTTCGATGCCTCACGGTCAGAACTTTCAGAGAACTTCACTGGATGTAATCTGGTACACGTACTTTGAATGTTATAGAAATCAAGGCAACAAAATGACAACTACCACGTAATTAAAGTGCCACTCCATTGGGGTTCACCAAGACGTGGCAGTGAGGGGTCCAAGCATGGCTTTTTTATAGTTGCTGAGGATCATGGAGGATGTAAAAATTCCAGATCATTTCCTTTCTTTTTCAAATACTTGATTTTTTAAAAGTACTTTAAGGTGCACAACAAAACCACACAGAATTAGAGAGTTCCATATACCTGCTCTCCCCACACATGCACAATCTCCCCCAGTGTCAACATCCCCCACCACGGGAGAATATTTGTCACAACTGATGAACCTACAATGACACGTCACTATCACCCAAAGTCCATAGCCTACATTAGGGTTCACTCTTGGTGCTGTACATTCTGTGTATCATGGCGTGTATCCACCATTATGATATCGTATACAATAGTTGTGCTGCCATAAAAATCTCCCGTGTTCCATTTATTCATCCCTCTCTCCCCCTCAACCCCCAGCAACTGATATTTTAACTCTTTCCATAATTTTTGATTTTCCAAAATATCCTATGATTGGAATCATACAGTGTGTGACCCTCAGTAATATGTATTTCAGGTTCCTTCATGTCTTTTCATGAGTTGACAAATTCATTTATTCTTAGTACTCAATAATATTCCATTGTCTGGATGGACCACGGTTTATTTGTCCATCCACCTACTAAGGACATCTTGGTTGCTTCTGAGTTTGGGCAGTTATGAATGAAATTGCCCTGAACACCTGTGTACAAATGTTCGTGTGGACATAGTTGTCCATTCTTTTGGCTAAATACCAAGTGGTGCTATTTCTGGGTCATACGGCATGAGTATGTTTAGTTTTGTGAGAAACCTACCCAACGGTCTTCCTAAATGGCCATGCCATTAGAATTCCCACCAGCAAAAAATGAGCGTTCCTGTTGCTCCACATTTGATGTACCACATCTGGGCAACACTTGGTATTGTCTGTGTCCTGGATTTTGGCCATTCTAATAGGTGTGTAGGGATATCTCATTTAATTTTAATTTCCCTAATGACATATGATGTGGAACTTATTTTCATATGCTTATTTGCCATCAGTGTATCTTCTTTGGTGAGGTATCTGGTAAGATCTGTTGCCTACTTCTTAATTGGGCTTGGATTAATTAATTTGGGTTTCTTATTGTTGAGTTTTAAGTTTCTTGAATATCTGGATCCCTTATCAGATATGTCTTTGCAAGTATTTTCTCCCAGTCTGTGGTTGTCTTCTCATTCTTCTGACAGTATCTTTCATAGAACCAGAGTATTTAATATTAATGAAGTCCAGCTTAGCAATTGCTTCTTTCATGGATTGTGAAACATCCCTGTGATAAATCCCAGTTGGTCATGGTGTATAATGGTTTTTAGAAATTGTTAGATTTCTGCTAATATTTTTGAGATTTTTTGCAACTATGTTCCTGAGATACATTGGTTTATAGTTTAGTTTTGTTTTGTTTTTCTTGTAATGTCTTCATCTGCTTTTGGTATTAAGGTAATGCTGACCTCATAGAATGAGTTAAGGAGAATTCCTTCTGCTTCTATCTTCTGGAAAAGATTATAGAATGTTGGTATAATTTCTTCCTTAAACTTTGGAAGAATTCACCAATGAACCCATCTGGGCCTTGTACATTCTTTTTGGAAGCTTATTAATTATTGACTCAATTTTTATCAATTAATTGTTGATTCAGATATATTGTGCGAGTTTTGGCAGGTTGTGTCTTTCAAAAAATTAGTCCATTTCAACTAGGCTATCAAGTCTGTGAACATGGAGTTATTCACAGTATTCCTTTATCTTTTTAATGTCCATGAGATCTGTAGTGATGTCTCCTTTTATTTCTTATATTAGTTTTTGTGTCTTCTCTTTTTTTCTTAGTCTAACTAGTAGTTTATCAGTTTTATTGATCTTTTCAAAGAAATAGCTTTGGTTTCATTGATTTTCTCTATTGAATTCTTGTTTTCAATTTCATGATGTCTGGTCTACTTCTTCTTATTTCTACTCTTCTATTTACTTTGGATTTAATTTGCTCTTCTTTTCCTAGTTTCCTAAGGTGAAAGCTTAGATTATTCATTTTAGATCTTTCTTCAGTACCATAAATACTATAGTATATTATAGTATTTCTAAAATTTCCTAGTAAACACTTTTTTTACAGTATCTCACAAATTTGCTAAGTTGTATTTGGATTTTCACTTAGTTCAAAATATTCTCAAATTTCTTTTGGGATTTCATCTTTGACAGATCTGTTGTTTAATCTCCATTATTTTGGAACTCCCCAGCTATCTTTCTGTTACTAATTTCGAGTTTAATTCCACTGTGGTCTGAGAGCAGACAGATGATTTCTATTCTTTTAAATGTGTTAAATTCTGGTTTTGACCCAGAATGTGATCTATCCTGATGAATGTTTCATCTTTTTTTGGCATTCCTGCTAGTGTTTTCTGAGCTTCTGGATTTCTCCATGAAGCCCTACCAGTTTTACTTCCCACACTTTGACAATCTTTTGTTAGGCTCATACACATTAAAGAGTGCTGTTCAGGGCACCTGGGTGGCTCAGTGGGTTAAGCCTCTGTCTTCAGCTTGGGTCATGATCCCAGGGTCCTGGGATCAAACCCCGCACTGGGCTCTCTGCTCAGCGGAGAGCTTGCCTTCCTCTTCTCTCTGCCTGCCTCTCTGCCTACTTGTAATCTCTGTCTGTCAAATAAATAAAATCTTTAAAAAAAAAAAAAAGAGTGCTGTGTCTTCTCAGGGAACTGACTTTTTTTTTTATCATTATGTAATACCTCTCTTAATTCCAAATCAGTGTTAGTGTGGTATATCTTTCTCCATCCCTTTATTTTTTTATAGTATATTTATATTTAAAGTGGGTATCATGTAGACAACATATGGTTGAGTCTTGTTTTTTAATCCATTTTAACAGTCTTTTATCTTCTAATTGGTGCATTTAAACCATTGATATTTAAAGTGATTATTTATATACTTAGATTAGTGTCTATTTTATTTTTTACTGTTTTCTATTGGTTGTCCTTAATTCCTTCTTTGTCTTCCTCTCTTTTTCTGTCTTTTGTGGTTTTAATTGAACATTTTCTATTATTCCATTTTCTCTCCTTCATTAATATACATGTTATACTTCTTTTTTAAACTTTTTTAAGTGGTTGCCCTAGAATATACAGTATACATTTACAAACAATCAAGGTCCATTTTCAAATAACACTAAATTATTTCACAGGCAGTGCAAGAACCTTATAAAAACAATATAATCCTGATTCCTTCCTCTTTACCCTTGCAACATTGTTATCATTAATTTCACTTGTACAGAAGCCTATGTATACAGTCAAATGCATTGTTTTGTTGCTACTATTATTTTGAATAGCTGTTAGCTGAATCTCTTAGAGCAATTAAGGATTGGAAAAATAAAAATGTTTGTGTTCATTTGTACCTTTTCCAATGCTTTTCCTTTTTTAATGTACTTCTGAGTTTCTGACCCATAATTTCTTTTCTTTCTGCAGAACTTTTAACATTTCTTGCAAGGCAGGTCTAATAACAATGAATTCCTTCTTTCTTTCTTTCTTTTTTTTTTTTTTTGTCCAAAGTCTTTATTTCTTCTTCAGTTTTGAATGCTAATTTTGCAGGGTACGGAATTCTAAATAGGTAGCTTTTTTCCTCTCAACATATTAAATACACCATTCCACTCTCTTCTTGCTTGCATGGTCTCTGAGAAGTTTAATTAATTTTTATCTTTGCTTCTCTACAGGCATGGTGTTTGTCACCCCTCCCCGCCCCTGCTTCTTTCTTACAGGATTTCTTCCTTTCTCTTTGACTTTCAACAGTCTGAATGTTATATGCCTAGGTATAGGTGTAGTTTGTTTTGTTTTGCTTTTTGGCATTTATACTGATGGTGTTCTCTAAGCTTCCTGGATGTGTGATTTGGTGTCCAACATTGATTTGGGGGAAATTCTTGCTCACTATCGCTTCAACTATTACTTCTGTCCTTTTCTCTCATTCTTCTCTTTCTGGTCAATCTATTTCATGTATGTTATACCTTTTATAGTTGTCCCACAGTTCTGGGATATTCTTTTTTTTTTTTTTTTTTTTAGATTTACTTTTATTTATTTTAGAGAGGGGGCAGGAGCTGAGGCAGAGGGAGAGAATCTCAAGCAAACTCCATGCTAAGCATGAAGCATTACATAGGGCTCAACCTCACAACCCTGAGATCACAACCTGAACCAAAACCAAGAGTCAGATGCTTAACCAACTGGGCCACCCAGATGCCTCCCCCCACCTTTTTTTTTTTTTTTCGGTTTTTTTCTGCTTGCTTTTCTGTTTTGGAAGTTGCTATTGACATATCCTCAGGGTCATCAATTCTTTTCTTGGCCATGTCCAGTCTACTAATGTGGCCATCAAAGACATTCTTCATTCCTGTTACAGTAGTTTTGATCTTTAGCATTTTTTTTTATTCTTTCTTAGAATTTCCATCCTTCTGCTTACATGGACTAGACTCAGATATGGCAGGGATGTTGAAATTATCAAACAAGTAATTTAAAACAGCTCTGATTAATATGCTAAGGGCCCTAAAAGATGAAGTACCCAGATGTAGAACCTCTTGCATTTCTGTAGAGCCCTCTTCCACACACTCCGAATCAGACTGCGCCCTGTCTTCTGCCCTCTATCCTCCATCAGAAAGCCAGACCAAGCCCATGCGGCACTGCAGGGCTGCTCAGGCGTTCATCATTCCAAAACTCTACAGCATTTAGAGAGCATACCGGCTATACAAGAGGAAAGGCTGTCCCTCTAGGTTAAAATATATCCCAGTCCACCTCAATTAAAGTTCCCACTCTCAGTCGTTCCTCCTGCGATCATCTAGCACTCTAGTGTCTCCCAGGAATCCACTGTGGCTTACCCTGACCTTCCGACTTCACATTAACAGATTAAAGCTTATTGAAGGCCCACGCCTATAAAAAATGGGCCTTTGGAGACGTCCAGTACTTCTGTGTTGTTTCTATGCTGGAACAGGTAGAGAACATGAATTTGTAACTCTATTTTCATTCTATTTCAATAATAAAACATGTCAAGCACTTTCTACAATTCTGACACTACAGAGTTAAGACATAACCATGTGGAGAGATGTGGTTCCTACCTCCAAAGAAATCACAGACTAACAGAGACCCAGTAACTGATACAGCATCCCACAAGTTAGGGCTCAAGGAACCCTCTGGATTTCAACTAACAGTCATCCCTGCAGCAGGCACCAAAAGTAAATAAATATTATCCCTGTAGTTGGAAAGATGGATAGATACATAAATCCATATATACATACATACATACATACATACATACATACATACATACATAGCTGAACATATGGATAAATGTTCCTTTCTCTATTTAACCCACAAAGATTCCACATTTACCAAGGAGAGATTCAGAAGTGGCCACAAAAAAAAAAAAAAAAAAAAAAAAAAAAAAAACTGAACCCAGAAAGTAACTGAAAATGATCAGCCCAGGTAAAAATAGGCCATCCTAACCATAGCCTGAGGATGGCACAGGAGCTTGAGAATTACGTAAGGTGTTCTCAGAATTACAGATGATCCTCAGGCTCCATCCCTAAAGATTCTGAACCAGTGAGGAGCTAGTCCTAGGTATCTATATTTTCTTAAAGCTCCTGGGATTGTTTTGATTCACAGTTGAGTTTGAGAGCCATTGGGACAGCTTCTCAGATCTAGCAAGTGAGACTCGGGAAGCCATAGGTCCAGGCAAAGAGTCAACACAGGGAAGACAGAAGACTCATTGATAAGGCACAGCCAGGGTAGAAAAGAGGTCTCCTTGCAAATCTTTAGTTATATATAGGTAGAAGTGGGCCTTGAGTCTGAAATAGACCTCAGTGTGCTAGCAGGTGCTCAGAGAGCAATACACGACTCTTATTAAAGCAACATGGTTCTGAGAGTATTTAAAGTTAATATCACACTGTTCACCTGTGGCTGTCAATCAGATCCATGGTACAACTCCCTCCGTGAAGAAATGAATCTAAGGAAGAGAGAGAAAGCATCTCAATATTTGCACAGCGAAAAGTATTATTTTTCTACTGCGGAAATATGAACCTGTCACTACAACAATTATCTTCCCCCATTAAACCCTAAAATTGGAACTGTTGAGCAAAATCAGCTTAATTCGTCACCATCTTGTCATTGGCATGTCCTGAGGTCATCAAAAATTAGTGACACCTCCAGTCTGGTTTTCCTTCACTGTCCTGTCTCCCTAGAGCCCAGCCCACAACAGCTAGCCAGGAGCCATCTCCTGAGAAAAAAATGCAAAGCCTTTCAACTTTGCTTGAGCACATACAGCATTTGGAAGCCACTGGCTTTATATTTATTGAGTAAAAACTCCATCTGGCCTGACTAAACAATAAATTAGGTTTTTGAGTTCAAGATAATAACACTGGAAACATGAGCCTTTAAGAACACATCTTTTGCTGAAACTGAACTCTTCCCGCTGCCAGTTAGAACATAATCACTCCCATCCACGAAGGAATTCCCACATTACAGAAGGGTTACCCACCAGGCTCCCTGAAACCCAGAGTTCTGCCTTTTTTAAGGCATGATGAGCTATGGCATGAAACTCGGCACACCTAGATGCTTTCTCAGACAATGTTCACACACTAAGTTTTCATTTATAAGGTGCAGAGTCCTTGAAAGTAACACAATTGTATCTGATGAAATTGTCTCCAAGGTAAGAATTCTTGAGCGACGTGCACCTGATTTGTCTCTCTTTTCCAGAAGCACAGCATAGCTGACACGGACCTGGTGCCTCCCGGGATTGCCTTCCTGGCTTCCTGCCCAAGGTTCTATTGTCTCCGGAACCACGTTCCTGCCACTGCTTTTAACAACCTTCCTGAAGGGGGCAAGAAACCAGGCTAAGGTCCCAGGCCACATGGCCAACTGGTACTGTGTACCATACTGAGGTCTAGACGTAGATACCATGCCACAGTCAGAGCTTGGCAGCTGTGGAGCCACAGTCAGAGCCACAGCTGTGGAGGCAGATCAGGTAACACAGGGGGCTGAGCAGCTCCTAGGAAATGGAAAGTGGAAGGTAGCAGCATGATCAATTTCTCCCTTCTGTGGACCATTCTGAGGGCTCATTTCTCCTTGAACTTCTGCAGAAAATCCGATGTGCCCCATGACCATGCCCACCAATTGAGTTGCGTGGGGTTTTGTGGCTTGTTGTGGAGCAATGGCCGACATAGTAACAAAGTGCGTAGCTTCCCACGTTCCCTTGACTCACTCTCCATTCTTCTTCACCCTCCTCTCACAGGTCTTGCACTTCGCAAATATCACATCGGCACTTGAATCCTCAACTAAAGCTCTGCTTTTCTATTTTTTTTTTTTAAGATTTTGTTTATTTATTTGACAGAAAGAGAGAGACAGCAAGAACAGAAACACAAGCAGGGGGAGTGGGAGAGGGAAAGCAGGCTTCCCACCAAGAAGGGAGCTGGATTTGGGGCTTGATACCAGGACCCTGGGATCATGACCTAAGTGAAGGCAGACGCTTAATGACTGAGGCACCCAAGTACCCCAAAGCTCTGTTTCCTAGAAGACCCAGGTAAAACAATTGTCCAAGAGTGGTTCTAGAAAACAATCTTCAAGATGGAATTAAGGAGGTGAACGGGCCACCCATCTGAAAGTCATAGGTACTCCACTGTTAGAGGTACAGGGAGTGGTAATAATCCCCTGGCATTTGGTAGACTCATGATTTCTTCAACTTTCATTGTGGTTAACAGGGATTGAGTGCAGATGGAGGAAGGTCAAGGCTCTGGGAGCACAAGGGGTCATGGCATTCAATCGATATAGAAGCAATGCTAACTACGAGGATTGTGGGCTAGGATAGATCCTTGTTACAGCATTAAAGATACTCAAATAAATAACAGCTCAGGGAAGTCAATTTAAGGCATGATCTAGCATTCAGATGCCTTCTAAGGCAATACTCAAGGAAATCTTTATTTCCTGCAGCCTCGGGAAAAAAACGTGCTGAAAATCAGGGCAAGGATCTGATTCTAGGCCATCCAGAACTGCCATGAAGACGAAATGTAGAGCCTCAGCAAATATCCTACGTCAAGTCAGAGCCCTAGCAGGGAAAGTTGGGGACTCTGAGTACCGTGACGGAGACACTGCGGTGAAGGAAACTGAACACCTCAAAACTCCGAATCCCTTTCTACCGTCCTTCCCAAAGAGGCAGCACCTTGACCTTCACCAGAGAACACTAGCCTCTACTTGCCTAGAGAATAGGCAATGCTTTCACTTAAAGCAGTTTATTCACAGGATGATGCCTGTCCTCCTGAAGACAAGCTAACATCCACCAACCTTCATTGTCTCCAGATGGACAGCCAAAGTTGGGTCTCAGCAAGAAGTAGACAGAGGAGCAAAATCCCTGTTTCAGGAAGGAATCATCCGGATAGGTAAGAAATTACAAAACTAATGAGGACTTGGGAACATAAATGGAAGTGAGTATCAAGGATGCTAGCCCCAGGGTGGCAGTATTCAGAGCTGGATAGAGGGGAATTGACTGACACAGAGTAATTCATTTATGATTCACACTTTACTTTATGTCAAGGACACCCGCATAGTTTGCTGGGATAGCTATTTGAAGCCTAGGCTCCTATAAATGAATGAAAAAATGGGCTGCCAGAATTAGCTTGGCTTCATGGTAAAGAAGAGATCGGAAGACATAGGGCAGTGGGAACATGAAACATGGATCTATCATATATGTCATATATGGCCCCAGAACCTACCATTCAGAGGACATAGGCTTCACTACGGCAGTAAAAGTCACTTTATGGCAGTAAAATTCACATTACTGAGGAAGATATGAGCATCTTGGAGAAGTTCGTTCATGGCTTTCAGAAGCACAGTGAACATAATTACTTAACAGGCATTGTTAACATTGTTAACAGTAACATTGGACTGGTGGTCAGGGTTTCTTGGCCTATATATCCATGGCAGTACTTCATAGATGATGGTGTCCTAGGGCAAGATAGATGGACAGCCATTAGAATGTTGTATTTATACATAAAGAAAAATACTTAGACTTGTCAAATAGAAAGACATTAACCACCGAAAGCCAAATGATAGTCCTCACCTCTTGGCCAATTCACAGACACAGACTCCATTGGGAAGGGAAGTCCAGGATCCTGAGTCCAGGACCAATGACCAAAGTCACCCTCACAGAGGACCCAATGCACCTGCAAATCCACCCTGTGTTTTTTTCTTTTTTTTTTTTCTTTTTGTCCAGTTTCCAAGAATACACTTAAGACAGATATACTTAGCATGTGGTTAGCACTGATAGACCCCCTCATAGTATTGGCCTGATTTGTGGGGTAAGGGTCACCATGGTAGGAAGGGCCAAGTGGAAGCCCTGAAAATTCCTTCTCTCCCACAGCAGCCCTCAAGATGAATCAGAAGCAATATGACATTTCTGGAAGAATTTCAGGCAGCAGCACCACTATCAAAGATTTGAAAGATGAGGAGTGTGTAGTATATTTTTATTTTCTTCAGCCCCAACAGCGGACTACTGTAAGATGAACTTCATTTTCAGCTACTGGTCTGAATACAGATCTTTACTGGGGCAGATCAACATGGAGCCTGGCATCTATTAGCCGCATGAATCAGAGGAAGTTTACCTTTAATTAACAAGGACAGCAGTGCACACTCACTGCCTTGCCCTGAGGCTCTGTGAACTCTCTTGCTGTCATGACACAGCAGAACGCCACACTGATCTACTCTATTGGTGACGTCATGCTATTTGGAACCGAACAGGAACTGACGACAATCCCCGAAGTGCACTGAGACATGTGCACGGGAGAAAGTGGGCGACTGGCTCCATAAAGATGCAGATGCAGGCCACACGGGTGAATGTCATAGCGTTCTACTTGTCAGGGATATGTGGGGACATCCCCCCAAAGGTAGAAAACAAGCCACTGCACCTTGCATCTTACATCACTAGGCTAGAGGCATAATGCCTGGGAGTTGCTTTGGATTTTAAGGCAACAGCCTAAATGTCTCTTCCCTTTCTCTGATGACTCAGAAAACCTCAAGTTTTGAATAGGCAACAAGTACAAGTGGTGATTCCAAGTACTCTGTTTCTTGGGCCACGTGACCAACAGATCAAAAGGAGCTTTAGGCATATCTGCGCTGGGTAAGAATGTGCAGTCCTCGGTAGAAAGGTCAGAGCACGGAACCGGCAGATTCTAGAACAAGGCCATGCACCTGGTAGAGATCCATACTGCTTGAAAAGCAGCTCCTGGCATGATACTGGACCCTGACTGAGACTCAGCAGCTGACCACGGGACACCCCATTCCTCAGCAATCTGTTTCCCATTGTGAGCTGGTTTGTTATGTAACCTGCAAAGACATAAGTTTGGACATCCACACCAGCAACCTATCATGCAATAGAAGTGGTATATTTGGATACAGCCTTTAGCAGATCCGGAAACATTTAGTAAATTCTATAAAGAGCTACTCGGACTCTCACTTCTCTTGTTTCTGCTGCATGGCTGACTCTCCCGCGATCCACACCTACAGCCTCTTCCAGGTGCCCTCCACCTCGCTGAACTCAGGCTTGGTTCACGGAGTAGGACTGGGGCTTCATTGTTGCCCAAATCAAGGGAGGCCCTTAAAGGTGATAGTAAAAACTGATTTTTCCGGTGAAGCTAGCTGGAACCAGGGGGGCGCTGGTCCCCCACTTCAGGAGGAGAGAGGAGAGACCTGAGGCCTAGCTGTGTGTTGCCTTCTTTGCAGTATTTGGATAGATTGGCCAGTTGTCAAGGACCTAGAAGGAACAGAGTAGGGGATCAGAGACAAGGAAATCTGGGGAAGAGACATGTGGAGAGATCTGTGGATATGGGTCCCCAAGCCTGTGGGTGCATCTTTGAAAACTGGAAGCATATGGAAAATGGACAGAGACAGAAACTCAAATAGTAAGAAAAGTACAAGTAACAGACAACACCTGGCTTAGAACTCAGCACACCTGGAGATGGACTCATGACCCGGCCCCTTGCAGGCTGTGTAACTGGGCAGGTCGTTCCCCATCACTGTGCATCGACTTTTATATCTGCGAATGAAAACACCTGTCTTGCAAGTTGATCACGAGGATGGGAGATAATATTTACCACGTGCCAGGCACATTTGCTGGCATTGGAGGTGCCCCATGGACCCACCACTCTCTTTATTGCAACATCATGGATTCACATGGTAACTAACATCTGAGCCAGGGGCAGAGCCCCACGTTCAGGAACCCAGCCCAGGGCAGTCCTGGTGCTCAACCAGTTTTCTCCAGCTGGGCTGCGGCCAAATGGCCATCTTGTCATTATAAAGGAACCCCCCCACCCCTCCCCACCCCCGGACCAGAAGGCACATTTCTGAAAACCTTTCCAGAACACACTCTGCCTGCACGTATTTGAAGGGCTGGCGTCAGATCCAGGCAAACCCGAAATCACGTGACCCTGAGTTTTGTTAGAACAGAATTTGACTGCATTTGGAACGAAGCGGATGAAGGGTCAGAAATGGTGACCGAAGCCACCGTATTCCCACTCTGCCCTTCTCAGATTCACACGTTGCCTCTTTCTAAGCCCAGTGAGCCGGCCACAAACGGGAGTTGTTTTTGTGTTCTTTCAACTTCTGTAGTCGCTGCACCCTCTGGTGGTTGTGAACGAAATCAGGTCTGTTGACTCCTAGACATTAGGGGCAAGATGAAATGGATGGATGGAAGGCCAGAACGTCCTCCTGAGAAAGATGTGGGTAGTCACAGACAGACACACACGCACGCACGCACACATGCACGCACGCACTTTAAGGAAGACCCAGTTGAGGTGGGTGTGGCCCGAGGGCAGAGTCTGTGTCAGGGAAACTCTGCCCAGAGGCATACGAGGGAGGTGAAAAGAGGGGTCCGCGGGAGTGGAGAGGAACAATCAACGGGGAAAACCACAGGATTTGGAAGTGGACTCAGATGAGAGGAAGGAGGCAAAATGATGAGAAAATAAGCTAGGAAGTTTCTCCTGGTTCCAGACCATGGGCCACATCCGGGTTACAGCAGGCTTCTCCATCCCCAGAAAGTACAAAAAGTACAGAATTCCACGGGGCGGTCTGCAGTCAGCACCGTCCACTGCTACCATGCTCCTTTCCCTTTTCTGTCTCCTTCATGCTTCATCCCTGCACTGACCAGAGAGGCTGGCCAACCTCCTCCTTCGTGAAGGAAGCGGCCCAGGTGAAGACACCTAAAGCCTTGAGCCTACTGGGATAACACCTCCGTCCTCTCCACCCCATTCCCCATTCCTCTGTAGAGTTTATTCCTTAAAAGAAGCCTTTTCTGGGCTTCAAAGCAGAATATAAGTAGATCTAGGAAAAGTAGATTTTAAAAATTAGGAAAATCTGGATTTAGCAAAGATAAGCAGTTTTCTACACCGCGGGACTTCTCAGAGCCTTAAGTATACTAACATGGCTATGAGAGTCGGCTGGAGGAAATTAGAGGCTGCTGTTTACAAAATGACTTGAGCACTGTAACCTACTTTTCAAATAGCATCTTGAAAGCACTTGGGAAGCACTTTTTTAAACAACTGGTGAGCACATTCTGGTTAAAGTCCAGAGCGCAGGTCCTTATGATAGAAAAGGGTACTATTTTAGGTGCCAAGATAGGAGAACTTCCCCTCAGATCTTCCGTTCTGTGTGTGTGCATTGGTGCATGTTCCTTTCATTTTGGGGGGTTCCATTTCCTCATCTGTAAAGTGAGGAATTTAGAGATATCTGTGGTTTCCAGATTGTTCGGGGGAACTTGGGGCTTCATGGAGGCCCTTCATCAATTCCACAACAGTCATGAAATTTCCATAAATTAAGAAAATGTGAACTCCTCAGGGAATCCACTATTCTCCTTTTCTCTAAACAGAACCAAACAGATAGCAAACAGCCTACATATAACCTCTTCGACCCAACTAGGAGACCGGAAATCTATCAAACTCTGGGATATAGACAAATGCATCAAACCAGCCACAACAGGACAAGGCCACAAAAACGAAAATCTGCTACCCCCCCAAAAATGCTCACCCCCACAAGAGGAAGACGCCATCCTGAGCAGAAACCAGGCCACGAGATCTGCACGCATCCTGTGGGGAAAAGACGTCCCCAGCCTGGCGCTTGGAGGGGACAGCAGCAGGAAGAGTGGGTCTGGGTGGGGGGATGGGGTCCGCATAAGGGGAATCTCATAAAAGACCAGCAAACAATTCATTCATTCCAGCAGGAAGGAGCGTAGCTTTGAGGGAAATTACTGGAAACAGAAACCAAACGGAGCAGGGCAGAAGAGTCTAAGTGGAAGAGAAAGCTCGCCTGGCGAGAAGGGCCTAGAGGAAGTGGGACTCAGGAAACACGGACAGGCAGCAGGTGGGGCAGAGAGAAGGCTGGAGAGCGTGGCCTGCTCTAGGGCCCGGAAGGGCAGGTGAGGGCTGGAACAGGAAATCTCCTGGCCGGGGACTGGTGGCTCAGAGACCAAGAAGGGGCTGCAGAGACAGAACTGAGCTGAACCTCGAGCTGGGAAAAATGCCTTAGCCCATCTCCTTGCAGACCCCCTACTCACTCCCAGCTGAACCTCCACCTCCTGCAGGCCCAGGGAAGGCAGCAGCTTTAACCTGGGGGAAAAGGCAAATGCAGCCCAACTCTATACCAAGTCACCTTCAGAAAGATGAACACGAAACAAGCAGCACCTGAGGTGTTGTTGGCCTCCTGGGCTCTTGGCCACCTCCAGTGTCAGTCCAAGGGACCAAGGACAGATCCCTGTGAGTCCCGAACCAGCCCATCCCAGAGGCCTCCTCTACACGGGGCTCCTGGCTTCTTCTGTGTTCTCCCCCTGGGGGTCTTTCCAGTTCCTCTCAGCTCAGAGGTACAAGCCACCCAGAAGCACAGGGAAGCTGACACCCCCAGGGGCAACCCTCAAGCAAAGGAAGGGGCCAGCATCCTTATCCTTCAGCCCTCTGTCCCCTGGCAGAGATCCTAGCACAGCAAGTCCCCATTGCCCACATATTTTTTAAAATATTTTGTTTATTCATGTGAGAGAGAGAGAGAGAGACAGCAAGAGAGGGAACACAGGCAGGGGAAGTAGGAGAGGGAGAAACAGGCTTCCCACTAAGCAGGGAGCCCGACGCAGGGCTTGCTCCCAGGACCCTGAGATCATGACCTGAGCCAAAGGCAGAAGCTTAAGGTCTGAGCCACCCAGACACCCCCCCCCCCCTGCCCATATCTTTTTTTTTTTTTTTTAAGATTTTATTTATTTATTTGACAGAGATCACAAGTAGGCAGAGAGGCAGGCAGAGAGAGAGGAGGAAGCAGGCTCACTGCTGAGCAGAGAGCCCGATGCGGGGCTCGATCCCAGGACCCTGAGATCTTGCCCTGAGCTGAAGGCAGAGGTTTTAACCCACTGAGCCATCCAGGTGCCCCAAACCCCTGCCCGTATCTTGATGGCGCAACCTCCTTTGGTCCTTTTTCCCTCCCTGTCCTACTATCCCAAATCCCTCCTTCCAGCCCCTGAGGTCCTCCTGCAAACACCCACCCCCCAGCAAGTCTGTTTCAGGCCCCCGAAGAGAGAACCTGACAAATTTCCAGGAAAACCCATTCGAGCTGGTAAAACTCTTGTTTTTAAAAGTCCAAGGACAAGTCATTCCAGTTGTTCACAGAGTAATCAAAGTTCACGAAAACGATGACAGGGACAGCAGATTTCTGACTCGAGGAGAAAACAGGGAAGCTGCGGATAGAGGCTTGTACAGACAGGGTAGAAGGGACTTGGAAAGAAGGATGTGGCAGGAAGAGGCAGAGGGCTTGGCTGCACGTCGGGGCAGTCACCACAGAAATGAGTGACTCTCCAGAACCCAGCGGCGCTCTGCTGGCTGTCACAGGTGCCTACGTGCTGCGAAATGTGAATCCTAAAGTGAGGAACAGTTCCTAGCACCAAAATGAAAGGAATTCTCTCGAAAAACAGAAAAACTATTATATTTGAAATGTTCTACTCTCTGTATAAAATGAAACAATATGGGGACCTTTTTGTCTTGTCCAAATAAGTGATTTTGTGGTTAAAGGGAGAGAGGGAGAGACACCTGGGTGATTCAGTCGGTTAAGGGTTTGCCTTCGGCTCAGGTCATGATCCAGGGGTCCTGGGATGAACCAGGACCCCTGGATTGGACTCCTTGCTCCCTGCATTGGACTCCTTGCTCAGCGGGGAGCCTGCTTCTCCCTGTACCCCTCCCCCCGCCCGCATGTGTGCTCACTCGCTCACTCTCTCTTTCTCTCTCTCTCTGGCAGACATAAAATAAAATAAAATAAAATGGGAGTGGGGGGACTTTTGGGATTGGACAGTGGAGCTGAGCCCTTAGCGGGACAGCACGCTGCTGGTGAACAGGCTGGCTGGGACCCCTGGTGTCCTGTCACCTCAAGAGTGCACCTGAAACAATCAGCAAGCCATGTGGCCGACCCTGGACTTGGCTAGTGTGGGGCATGGCTAACTCCAAGGACTGTGGAGGCAACTAGCTTTGTTATCGCTTGGTATGCTGCTTTGTACGCCTTGAAGAAACACAATGGCAGGTTCCGTTGGGCCTCGTTTCAACTAAGAGCACACTGTCAGAGCAAGAAGTCTCCGTGGCACTATTGGGAGAGACCCACACACCATGCAGCCCGTGGACGGACGTCTCAAAGGCCCAGATTTAGTGGTAATGGTGACCAAGCAACAAAGGAGCCTGAGCAAGGTCTGATTTGCTAAAATCGTGACCCTGATAGGAAAGGCTCCTGACAGCCTCCAGCCTCTAGATTCCCCTGCACCTTCTGGGTTGGCCTAAGGGTTCCTCTCCTCTTTCTGAAGGACAGCAGCCTTCCCAGGCCCTGACTCTCTATTCAGAGATATAATCTGAAACAGTTGCTTCATGAGATGACGTGTGTCATGCCCAAGGTCTGCCCATGGCCCCATGCCCCATGCCCAAGGTCTGCCCATGAATCAGGCTGCATGGCTGCCTGGCAAGGGAAATGTAATCTCCTCTACCCCAGAACTAAGTAAACACGCACGTCTAAACCTTACAAGAGCTGGCTGATCTGCACCCACAGAACCGGGGGGCCCTGCTTGAGAGCAGGCCTTGGAGACGTGGGGCTGAGGGAGCACCCGGACGGAGGAACCTAAGGGACACGATGGTTCATGGTCTGTGTCACCTTGACTGTGCCACCAGGGGTCCAGACATCTGGTCAAATATTATTCTGAGAGTATCTGGGAGGCTGTTTCTGGATGAGATTGGCATGTGAATCAGTAGATTGAGTAAAGCAAGTTACCCTTTCCAATGTCGTTGGGCCTCGTCCAATCAACTGAAGACAAAAGCAACTAAAAGCCTGAATAAGAGGGAACTCTGCCTGCCTGTCTACTTGGGTTGGGCAGAATTCTTTTTCTGGCTTCAGACTCAAGTTAAAACATTGGCTTTTCTTGGGTCATGAGACGGTTTTGGACTAGAGCTCACACCATCAGAGATCCTGGTTCTCAGGTCTTTGGACTTGGACTTGAACTATGCCATTTGCTCTCTTGGGTCCAAGTTTGCTAATATCAGATCTTGGGACTTCTCAGCATCCATAATCTCACAAGCCAATTCCATATATATACATGCATACATATATCTGTACTTTCTTTGCAGAGAAATACATTCCTTGATCAGAACACCTTGACAACAGATAAGGCATTCTGTGGGCCCACACATAGTGAGGCAGGCAGAAACACCATAAGCAGGGAAGGCAGATCTACTTCCAGAATATGTATCTATTCCCATGAGGAAATATCCCTGCCCTATTCCATGACAGGAGAGGTCCGATGTCGTCAGTGTGCCACTAGGTAGCTGTCTAGTCTCCTGGGAATGGTATCATATTGGGGGTTGAGGTTGGTTTCTGCTGTTCGTTGCTGTTGGCAAAGCATTCAGCAATAACCATAACTAAGTCAGCCTTAGCAAGGAGAAATCCGTATCATTGGGCCCCTGTCAAGCCTCCAGCCCTGACGCCTTCACCACTTTATTCATTAGTCCATTGTGCAACTGGAGAGAGAGGTTGACAGATGTTCATAAAACATTTCATTTGGTCCACCTGATTATTGAAAATCTTTGCAAAAGATGTTTTTCAGGGACGCCTGCATGGCTCAGTCGGTTAAGCCACTGCCTGCAGCTCAGGTCATCATCCCAGCCTCCTGGGATCAAGCCCCACATCAGGTTCCTTGCTCAGCAGGGAGCCTGCTTCACTCTCTGCCTCTGCCTGCCACTCTACCTGCTTGTGCTCTCTCTCTCTCTCTCTCTCTCTCTCTCTCTCTGACAAATAAATAAATAAATGAAATCTTAAAAAAAAAAAATGTTTTTCGATAAGCAGTCACCTGGGAGACAAACATGTTTACAATCTATGCCCATTGTGAGAGGCCTATCCAAACAACCTTCTCAGATTTTCTTGTCACTGGTCTTCAATCCTGTTCTTTCCAAGTCCCCGATCATCTGATCGAACCAGTTGCAGCCATAGATCCATATCTCTGGCCATCTCTTGCCCCAAAGACTCAGAGTTCTTCCCCCTGGGAGGATTTTTCCCTTCACTGCTGTCTTTCACTGTTATCCGTAAGTGGGGCTCTAATGACAGTAGAGCCTTAGCAAACGGGGCCGAGCTTTTTCTTCCTCTTCCGTTGACTATAAGGAACTGCCCACGAGGCCATAATCGTCTACTGAGGGAGAGGAAACAAGGTGACCAAATTGAAGATGGCTGAGCTATGTGCTCGCGCTACCACTTGTATCTTCTGGGCCCGTGTGAGTCTGAGAGCTTGTGTACCATTTCTGTATGATAACCAATGGTTGTCTCTTTGTTAAGCATTTAGTCTCTGCCAAGGCCAAACAGCAAACCAGAGGCTCTTTCTCAAAGCAAGAATCTGCAGAAGTACATAGACTCACTCAAAAATCTTAGAGGTCTGTGTGGTGAATCTTCTACTGGTAGTTTCCAGAGACTCCGGAGAGCAGCCCTCTTTGCCATGGTGTCATGTATCTGTCGGATCATAAAGCCAAGTGGGGAACCAGGCGTACTGCTTCCTGGGCTTGCTGAAGAACTTCCTGCTCTAGTTCCCACTGGAAACTACAAACAGGTATTAACTCAGACTTCCTGCTAACAGCTAAGTGCCAGATTTGGCAAGTTACCGTTTTGCTGGAAAATAACACTGCCATGATTTCTCTCTCACTGACAGGCCGTACAGCAGCATTCAGGAACGTCAACAATACAGAGCTCTGTTAGCCTTTCGTCCACCGTTTCTTCATCCAGCCCACCTGACGACCGACCCTGTAAGATGATTCAGTGGTTCTTCCAATCCTACTCAGGAAAGCTGTAACAAACACGTTCTGGCCTTTCAAAACTTTATTGTGTCTACAGTTGAAATGGCCCATTTTGTTTTCCTTAAACTCTGAAGGGTGAGTCTTTTTTTTTTTTTTAAGATTTTATTCACTTATTTGACACAGAGAGATCACAAGTAGGCAGAGCAGCAGGCAGAGAGAAAGGGGGAAGCAGGCTTCCTGCCAAGCAGAGAGCCCGATGCGGCGCTTGATCCCAGGACTCTGAGGCCATGATCTGAGCTGAAGGCAAAGGCTTAACCCTCTGAGCCACCCAGGGGCCCCTGAAGGGTGAGTCTTGAAGTTGTGCCCCAAGTTGCCTTATGCCATCATAGCATTCAAAAATGTTTTGTTTTGTTGCATAAGACACAGTAAATGATAAATATTGATAAAGGTAAAGGAACGATAGTTTTCCCATTTTCATTTTTTATTTACAACTTCATCTTTTTTTTTTAACATTTTATTTATGTATTTATTTGACAGACAGAGATCACAAGCCGGCAGAGAGGCAGGTAGAGAGAGAGGAGGCAGCAGAGAGCCTGATGTGGGGCTCGATCCCAGGACTCTAGGATCATGACCTGAGCTGAAAGCAAAGGCTTTAACCCACTGAGCCACCCAGGTGCCCCTTCATCTAGTTTTTTTGGAGTATATTCCTCTCTTGCATGAGTCAGAGGATTCTCTGATATCAGATTCATCTTTTTCAGCTTCTTTCAAGGCAGACAGTACAGCTGTGAATTAAAAAGGGATGTTTTCTAGAAAAGAAAACGGAAGGAAGGGAGGGAGGGAAGGAAGGAAGGAAAAGAAAGAAGGGAAGTCTGCTAATCCCTGTTTTTAAGCCAATGATCCATTCTCAAATATAGGGAAATACATTGCAAGCACATTGTCTTTGATTTTAGAAGAAAATAGAATTAACTTACAGAAAAATCACTGTGTTATGTAACATTTAAAAATTTAGAGAAGTTTAAACATATTGCAAAACAACACCTCCCTCTTGTGTTTCTGTAAGATGCGAAGAAAACTTTGAGACTTCAGAATGGTAATTTATTATACAAAATGAAATCACAGGATTATGGCAGGTATAAACAAAGGCAGGTATGAAAGAAGTAGACTCCTGAGAACAGAGTTAATTTATAAAAATGCATTATGTGGGGTGCCTGGGTGGCTCAGTCCATTTAGCAACCGACTCATGATCTTGACTCAGGTCATGATCTCATGGGTTGTGGGATGAGACCTGAGTCAGGCTCTGCACTCAGTGGGAAGTCTGCTTGAAAGGTTCTCTCTCTCTCTGCCCCCAACTCGTGTGCACACACACACAGACTCTCTATAAAATTAATAAAGAAATATAATACATATTTCTTTATATATATTCTTTATATATATATTATATACATATTATATAATATATAAAAATATATAATAAAATAAAATGCATTACATAAATCCCACTCCTACTAACTTAGAATATTCTAGGAAACACAAGAACACATGAGCAAATATTCTGGTACCCATCAGGGTCATAACATCACCACACATAGTGAAGCATCTGGATTTCAGACCTACTATAGACTAGTCATTACTGTATATATTCCATTTTTGCTCTTTTGGAATAAATATGTTAATATTTATACCACTTGCCTATTCTACCAGTGTATACTAGGTGGGCTGAGAGCAGGCAGTTGGTATCTTCAGTTCACACGTCCACAGAAGGTGTACTTACCAAACCACAGCCCAGGACCCTCACCCAGCCTCATTTACATATGGACCCAATTAGGATAATGACATCTTGGACTTGGGGCTTACCTGATAATGGGACAAAGCTCTGAAGGACCTTGGTGGGGGAGTGAAGACATTTTGTCCACAAGGAGAAGGAGAACCATTGGCGACAGGATGGCAAACATACCCTGACGAGGTTCCTCGTGTTTTCACCTTTGTGTGGTTCCCCATCCTTGAGTGCAGGTGCTGTCTGTAACTTGGCTCTAACCAATTGAAGATGGCAAAAGTGATGGGATGTTATCCTATGATTACTCACATTACGTAAGGCTCCATCTTGCTGGCAGGCTCTCTCTCTCTCTCCCCTTGCTGACTTGGAAGAATCCAGCTGCCAAACCATAGCTGTAAGTCACTGAATGCCACTCCCAACCACGCAGATGGGACAGTGGATGCTTGCCTAGGTGAGCCTGGTCCAGTGGTACCTTAATTGCTACCCTAGAAAGACCCTAAGCAGAGGACCAAACTGAGCCATACACATCCAGACTTCTGACCAAGAAAAAAATTTAAATTTCATAGCAAGATCAGTGTAAGAGGAGACTTCCTTAACATGAATTTTTTAAAAGCATCCAGCAAAAATCTGCACCAAAGATTTTTTTTAAAGATTTTATTTATTTGACACAGAAAATGAGAGGGAGAGAGCACGAGCAGGGGGAGCAACAGGCAGAGGGAGAGGGAGAAGCAGGCTCCCCACTGAGCAAGGAGTCTGATGTGGAGCTTGATCCCAGGACCCTGGGACTCAAGCCGAAGGTGGATACTCAACCCGCTGAGCCTCCCAGGTGCCCTGCAACGAAGATTTTTAATTACAAAACATTAGGAGCTTTCCCTTTAGGATCAGGAGTATGACAAGGATCCTACTAGTACCACTTTTATTCACTTCAGAAAGGAAAAATAAATGACCACAGGTGTGAGTACTAGAAGGGAGGAAACAAAACTATAATTATCTTCAGATGATGTCCAACAGAATATCCAACAGAATGGGGCCCCTGGGTGGCTTAGTCATTTAAGATCTCAAACACATTCATGCATGTTTTGTTTATAGTAACCAGAAATTCCAAGAGGAGGACGGATGGACTCATCGTGGTACATTTTTACATCGAAATATTATACAGCAGTGAAAATGCACTCGTTCTACACATATCAGCAGGAACATCTCAAAAAGCTAACATTACGGGATAAAAATACACGAGTTTCAGAAGGATACACACTCTATGATATATTTATATAAATTTTAAACTATGCAGTTCTACCATATGTTGTTTAGGAATACATACGTATATAGTAATCATGTAAATGCATGCATGGGAAGGATAAACACCAAATTTAGGATCGTCGTTCCCTTCGCGTGGTAGAGTGTGAAGGGAAACGTAGTTGGAAAGGGCCAGGAAGCTTCAACTATATTTATTATTTCATTTCCTAAGATGAATGTTGTTTTCTCGATCTTTTAGTATGTTTTATATCACCATAATTTTTTTTTATTTTTTTTTTACAAAAAGAGACCAGTCCTTGGTGAAACCATCAAGCTGCTGGAGCAAGTTTTTTTGAGTTATTTGAGCCCATAAAAGCTTGAAGTTTTTCAGCCAGTGGGAGAACGGTCTTGTTACTGCCACCAAAGGCTGGGAAGGGATTCTGTCTCCTCCCCAAAGCCTCGCTAACCACTGCAGTTCTCCGCAGAGCTTCTCTGGGCTGCTCTGAGCTCTGCGGGCTTCCACCTGCTCCGATGTTGTGTAGATATATTCGCAGATTACGTCATGTACTCTCCTCTATGATACCACGACAGCAAGAGCAATGCCTAATGGCTTCTCGAGCTCTCTGTGTGCCAACCTGGTGCTTGACTTTCTGTAGCCATTGTTCGAAATCACCCTCCAGAGACCCCAAGAGCGTTACAAACTCCGTTCACAAACCAGGGACCTGGACCTCAAAGATGCTAAGTGACTCATTCAAGGGGCACCTGGGTGGCTCAGTGGGGGAAGCATCTGCCTTTGGCTCAGGTTCATGGGATCGAACCCCACATCAGGCTACCCCCTTCTTCCTTTGCCCCTCCCTTGCTCATTCTCTCTCTCTCCCTGCAATAAATATATAAAATCTTTTTTTAAAAATGACTCGTTCAAGATCACGTAGCGAAAAAGTGCTGAGTCGATCTGTTTTCTGCCAGCTCCCCCAAATTCTTTCCTCCCCCATCCCTCACTGCCACCTGAGATGGGGACCAACAGCGGAAACTGGCTTGGTGGCCAGTTTGCGGGCACAGTTGTTCTGAGGGAACTGAACCCTGGTGACAAGGCCAACCACAGGGTGGGAATCAGGGTTTTCAAATGCCAAAGGCTGGACCGGCCTGGCCCCCGCACTCTGTGGTCTCCAGGGTGGGGCAGGGCCCGGGGGGGGGGGGGGTATACTGCCCACCAGGCCCAGCCTGTCTTCAGCCACAGGCTCTCTTGCTTGAGCCTTTGCCACCAGCTCCCACTAGGTGTCGCTGTCACTTTATTTTTCTGGTGCCCGAAGGTGAAACAAGGTCCCTTCAACTATTCAAAACCAGCTAAGTGGGCTGCCTGGAATTCCGTGGTTTTCACAGAAAACAGACTCCTCGTGCCGAAGCTGTGGGCTCGACAGAGGAGAGCAGAGGATTCGCATGTATTAGAGGCCTTCTGGATGTCTGCCATGGAAGTGACAGCCAGCGCCCAAGTGATACTCGGTCTGTCCAAGGCCCTGCTGGGCACTCCTTACAAACATTCACTCACTGAGGCCTCACGACGACCCAGGAGATAAGTACAGAAGCACAGAGAGGTTAAGTAACTGACCCAAGGTCACAGAGCCAGGAAGCGGTCCTTTGGATCATTTGGATCCTCAGGGCAACCCTCTCCGGTACGTGCTGCCCTCCCCCTTTTACAGATGAGGACACCAGGCTCCAAAAACCCAAGAAGCCCACATTCCCCAGCTCAACAGTGGCAGAAGCTGATTTCAAACCTAGGTCTCTAAGTCCTTAGCCCCACATGCGTCCCCTACACGGGCCTGCGGTCAGCACTGAGGACGGGGCTGCCACCCTTCGCTTTGGCAAGGCTGAGCTGCTCTGCGCTATTTCAGGATTTGCTTCAAAGGAAACAGAGGAACAACAGAGTCTGTCACCTTGTGTGCCAACCGCTTGTCTGGGTATGGACAGAGAGCACCTGCCCCCTGCCCCAAGGATGAGGGCGCACTGCCTCCTAGGGGCGGCTTTTGGTGGGGTCAGCAGAGGGCACTATAAGGGATATCGGAGAGGATCTACAAGGAGCCTCAAGATTGCCCCTCTTACCCAGCTATGAACTGCTGCCTGAAATCTCCCCCTTAGAGATGGATTTATTTAGTTTAGGGGATTGGCCTTTGTTAAATACAGATACCGCCCAGGAGAGTCTCAGCGCTGTTCTCCGTACATTCCCACCCAGGCCTGTGGTAGAATGGTACACCGGGTCCCCATGGAGTTGGGACTCTACATGACTCACTGAGGACAATGAAATGGGAGTGAGTATAGTGTGCCTCGGTTCCAGTGGGAAGCCAGCCAGCCCCGCGCCGTCCTGGACGCTCTCTCCTTCTACTGGCTACAGGGACCAGCGCTGCTCCAGACGGGGTCAGGTCTAGCTGCCTGGGTCCCCAGGGGAAAGATGTCAACCTCCGTGGACACATGTATGAATGAGAAATACCTCTGTCAGGGGGCACCTGGGTGGCTCACTTTGTTCAGCAACCGACTCTTGATTTAGGCTCAGCTCATGGTCCCAGGGTTGTGAGTTTGAGCCCTCATCGGGCTCCATGCATGGAGCCTGCTTGAGATTCTTTCTCCCCCTCTCCCACTCCCTCGCCTTCTGCCCTCTCTCCCTCTCTGAAAGAAAGAAAGAAAGAAAGAAAGGAAGAAAGAAAGAAGGAAAGAAAGAAAGAAGGAAAGAAAGAAGGAAAGAAAGAAAGAAAGAAAGAAAGAAAGAAAGAAAGAAAGAAAGAAAGAAAGGAAGGAAGGAAGGAAGGAAACACCTCTGTGATATTAGCCCCCAAGATTTGGGCATGTTTTGTACAGATGGTATAATCGAGTCCATCCTGACTGATAGACCCCCAAGGCCCATTAATCTAGTAGTCAGACATTAACACCTTAGTGTGAATTTGCCCACAACCAGGACTTGGGGAAACCTGGAGCTTCACTGGGGGGAGGGGGGAAGAAGGAAGAAAAAAAATCTGTGTTGGTTAATTTCCAAAGATGGTCCCAAATAATTCCAGTCCCCTGTTTCATATATATTCTACCTCAGATAAAAAGGTAAAGTGTAATTTTCCTGATCTTAAATCGGGATGATTTTAGCAACCTTCTCAGCCCATAGAGTGAGGTAGGAATGATATTCTGGGACAGCCAAGGTTAGGTTCTAACAAGCCTCGGTCTCCTGAGACACTCACTTCTGGAACCCACCACTGTACCCCAGAAGCCCAAGCCATAGGAAGTCATGTGGGTCATCAACTCACCAGCCCCCACAGAGCTCGAAGCCAACTGGGCCCCATGTGGGTCAGTCATCTTGAACATCCAGCCCCGTGAAGCCTTCAGCCCGGGGCACCATGGGAATGCAATCACAGCAGAAATCCCGAGTGAGAACCATCCTGCTGAGCCAGTCCACCAGGCAAGTCAGGAGACAGGAGAGGAAGTTGCTTCAGCCACCACGTTTTGGGAGTGGTTTGTTATGCTGCCCTCATTAAATAAATAGACCTTGGTGCCAGAAGTGGGGTGTTAATGTGCTCTTTTCTTAATCTAAAGGTTTCATCTCAAACTGGCATTGGCCTTGGCACAAGGGAAAAGGCAGAAGCCAAAAAGGCTCAGAGAAGGCTTGACAGACAGGGAGGAAGAGCACAGAGAAGGAGCTCTTCTGCTCTCAGACAGGGGTGGGAAGTCGGCGACGCTGGGAGCTTCAGTGACACTTCGTGGGAATCGTACTTCATGAACTGCTGGGCTCGACTATGAAGGTTTCCCGGCTGCAGGTGGCAAGACCCAACTTTTGACAAGGTATCCACAGAGAGAGCAAAGAGAAAAATGAACTAAAAAGAAACTCTTTTAAAAACTTTAATTTTTAGCACAGTGTTAGGAACACAGAGAGTTCCCATGGATCTCTGCCCCCAATATACACAGCCTCCCCCACTATCAACACCCCCCTCAGGGTGGGACAATTGTTACAATAAGGAACCCACATCGACGCATCACTGTGACCCAAGTCCATTGCTTACACGAGGGTTCGCTCTAGGTACGTGCTATGGGTTTTAACAAATGTATTGTGACACGTCTCCGCGACTACAGTATCCCGCAGAACAGTTCACCTGCCCTAAAATTCCTCTGTGTTCCATGGATTCATTCCCTGCCCCCAACTCTGGGCAACCACTGAGCTTTCTACTGTTTTAATGTCTATGATTTGGCCTTTCCCAGATGTCATAGAGTCGGCATCATATAGTCTGTAGCCTTTCGGATTGGCTTCTCTTAATTAGGAATGTACATTTAAGATTTCTCCATATCTTTCCAAGGCTTGACAGCTCACTTTTTTTTTTTTTAGCACTGCATAATGTTCCATTGTGTGGACGTGCCAGTTTACTTATCCAATCACCCGCTGAAGGACATCTTGGCTGCCTCCAAGTTTTGGTAATTATGAATAAACCTGCTATGAACACCATGGTACAGGTCTTGTGTAGACCCAAGTTTTCAATGCCTCTGGGTAAACAGTAAGAAGCAAGACGGCTGGATCTCCTGCTAAGAGTGGGTTTAGTTGTGGAAGAAAGTGCCAGACTGTTTTCCAAAGTGACTATGCCCTTTTTCACCCTCACCAGCAATAAAGGAGAGTCTCCCTTGCTGGACATTCTCGCCAGTATTTGGTGTTCTCAGTGTTCTGGATGCGGGCCATTCTAATAGGCAATGAGCTCTAATAGAGCTCATTGTTTTCATTTGCATTTCCCTGATGACATACGATGTGGAGTATCTTTCCATGGGCTTATTTGCCATCTGTGTATCTTTTTTAGTGAGGTGTCTGTTAAGATCTTTGGCCCATTTTGGAATCAGGTTGCTTTATTTTTTAATTGCGGTTTTAAGAGTTCTTTGCATATTTTGGATCAGAATCCTTGATCAGACATGGTTTTTCCAAATATTTTCTCCCCGTCTGTGGCTTATATGCTCACTTTGCAGAGCAGAAGTTTTTTATATTAGTGAAGTCCGTTTGATCAATTCTTTTTGTAATGGATTGTTTGGTGTTGTATCTAAAAAATCAGTGCCAAACCCAAGATCCTCTAGGTTTTCTCCTGTGTTCTCCTCAAGAGACTATACAGCTTTGCATTTTACATTCCAGTCTATGTATCCTCTTTAGTTAATTTTTGTGACAGGCATAAGGTCTGTGTCTAAATTCATTTTTTTAACATGTGAATTGAGCATTTGTATGATTCCGTTTTCTCTCATTTCTTAGCATATCAGTTATGCTTTTTGTGTTTAGTTTTTTAGTAGTTGTCCTAGAGTTTGCAACATACATTTGTGACTAATTCAAATCTACTTTTAAATTCAAAGTATGACTTATGACTAATTCAAATCTATCTTATAATAACAAAATAATCCCAATTCCTCCCTCTCATCCCTTGTATCATTGCTGTCATTCATTTCACTTATTACAAAAGTGAGTATATATATATATATACATATATATACACATATACATGTTGTGTACACTTATTTGTATATATTCCCTTTTGTATATTTATTTGTGTATGTGTGGGTATATATACACACACAAAGCATACATAATCACATGCATTACTACTGTTATTATTTTGAGCAAACTGTTATGTGATAGATCAATTAAGAATAAAAAAAATTTAAGTTTTCTTAAAAGATTTTATTTATTTGTTTGACACAGAGAGAGAGAAAGAGAAAGCCCACATGTGCAACCACAAGCAAGGAGGATGGCAGGCAGAAGAAAAGGGAGAAGCAGACTCCCCTCTGAGCAGGAAGCCAGATGTGGGGCTCAATCCCAGGACCCTGGGATCATGACCTGAGCCAAAGGCAGACGTTTAACCAGCTGAGGCACCATGGCGCCTGAAAAAATGAAGTTTTTATTTTACCTTCACTATTCCTTCTTTGCTCTTCCTTCTTTTCAGATCCAAGTTTCTAACCTATATCACTTTCTTTCTCTCTAAAGAACTTCTTATAACATTTCTTGCCAGGAGGGTCTGTTGGCAACAAATCCCCTTAACTTTTGTTTGTATGAGAAAATTTATCTCTTTTTCACTTTTGAGGAATAACTTTGCAGGGTACAGAATTCTAGATTGGTGGGGTTTTTCCCTCCCACCGCTTTAAATATTTCACTCCTCTCTCTTCTTGTTTGCATCATTTCTGAGAGGTCAGATGTCATTGTCATTAGAGTAGTTTTTCCCTTTGACTCCTTTTGGGATTTTTTCTTTGACTTTCTGTAGTTTGACAGTGATATGCCTAGACGTAGTTTCATGGCATTTCCTCTGCTTGGTGTTCCCTGAGTTTCGTGGATCTGTGGTTTGGTTCCTGGCATTATCTTGGGAAAATTCCCAGTCATTATTGTTCCAACTATTTCTTCTCTTCCTTTCTCTCTTTCTTCTCCTTGTGGCATTCCCATGATGCTTATGCTTTTGCAATTGTCCCACAATCTTGGGGATTTTTTTTTTTTTGTCTTTGTACCCTTTGCTTTTCAGTTTGAGAAATTCTCTTGACATGCTTTCATGCTCAAAGATTCTTTCCTTAGTCATGTCTAGTCTATTACTAAGCTCATCAAATATTCATCATTTCTATTACAGTGGGGTTTTTTTTTTTTAAGTTTATTTATTTATTTAAATAATCTCTATACCCAACAGGGGGCTTGAACTCACAATCCTGAGATCAAGAGTCACATGCTCCTCTTTTTTTTCATTAACATATAATGTATTATTTGTTTCAGGGGTACAGGTCTGTGACTCATCAGTCTTACACAATTCACAGTGTTCACCACAGCAATACCTTCCCCAGTGTCCATGACCCAGCCACCCTATCCTTCCCATCCCCTTCCCCTCCAGCAATGCTCAGTTTTTTCCCTGAGATTAAGAGTCTCTTATAGTATGTCTCCCTCTCTGGTTTTATCTTGTTTTATTTTTCCCTTCCTTCCCTTTTGATCCTCTGTCTTGTTTCTCAAATCCCTCATATCAGTGAAATCATATGATAATTGTCTTTCTCTGACTGACTTAGCATAATACCCTCTAGCTCCATCCACGTTGTTGCAAATGTAAAGATTTTGGTTTTTTGATGGCTGCCTAAGATTCCATCATATATATATATACCACATCTTCTTTATCCACTCATCTGTTGATGGACATCGAGTCTCCTTCCATAGTTTGGCCATTGTGGACATTGCTGCTATAAACTTTGGGGTGTACGAAGTCACATGTTCTTCTGAGTGAACAGGCCAGGTGCCCCATCTATTACAGTGTTTTTGATCTCCGGTGTTTCTTTTGGTTCTTTCTCAGGATCTCCATCTCTCTGCTTGCATCACCCATCTGTTCTTGCATGCCATCTACTTCATCTATTAGAGACCTTAGCGTATTCATCATAGCTGTTTTGCATTCCAGCATCCCAGTCATATCTTGTTCTGATACTTGCCATGTCTCTTCAAATTGTGTTTTTTGCTTTTTAGTATGCCTTGCAAAGTTTTCTTAATAACCACACATGACGTACTAGATAAAATGCCTTTAGTAGCATTGTGGTGAGGTAGGGAGGGTGGGGAGAAGCATTCTCCAGTCTTATAATTAGGTTTTGGTATTTTAGTGAGTCTGTGCCTCTGGACTATGAGCTCCAAAAGCATCTCTCAGGGTTTTTTCTCCCTCAAAGAGAGACAGGATATCCAGAATAGGCCGGAAGTGGGTATCTCCCCTCCTCCAGGTCAATATGGTCTGATAACAACTGAGGAGCTTAATTTACACCTGGGGCCTGATTTTGATAACAAATGGAGCTAATGCTGAAATGGGATAAAACTTTTGAGTCATTGGAGGGAGTCATTGGAGTACATTGCCATAGGCATGTAGCATGCATATGGCAAGGACATGAATTTTTGTAGCCCGAAAGCAAACTGTGGTAGTTAGTCTTAAATGATGGCCCCAAACAATTCTGCCCTCCCTTTACTATCATACTGTGCCTCAAAGGAAGAGGCAGAGTCTGGCTCCCACCCCTTGAAAAGGGGCCATCTTTAGTGATCCTCGACAAGAGAATACAGCAGGCCTGATGTTCTGGGACTTCTGGGCTAGGTTATAAGAAGACTTTCAGCTTCCTCCTGGAATTCTTTTAATTCTTGCTCTTGGGATGCTTCCCCTGGGAAGCCTGCCATCACTATATTGTAAGAAGTCCAAGACAAAGGACACGTGTAGACTCTACAGTCAACAGTCTCATGTGAGCTCCCAGCCCACAGCATCTACTGCCAGCCATGCAAATGAGCCATCTTGGATGGCAGCTCATTCAAGTCTTCAGATGACTCCAGGCCCAGTTGCCACTTGACTGCAAATTCCTAAGAGACTCTAAATGAGAATGACCCAGCTAAGCATAGTCAACTCACAAAATTATGAGTGATAACAATAAACATTTGTTTTAAGCTACTACGTTTTAGAATATTTCGTTACACCAAGAGATAACCAGACAACTTCTACTGTATGATTCCAGAGACCCAGAAAAGAATGGGTGCCACCAGTTTTAGTTTGATAAAGGAAAACAACAAATTACTGTACACTAAAGAGGAAAGACAAGTATACATCACATAATAGATGTTCAACAAACACTTGTTGCACGAACAAGCAAATGAATAAATGAAAGTGGACACGGCAAGAACAGATTTCTCCTCCTTTCCAGGTGAACAAAAAGTTCTGGCTCTCTTCTGCCACCAGGAAACAAGGCTGTGTCCCCAGCCGGCCCTGGCCATGATGGAGGGGTGGGCCTAAGGACCTTTCCTATCATCCTACTCTAGAAAACGGAAGAGGCTTCCTCCACAGAGTTCTGGCAGCCTCCTTCCCTCCTCCTCCTCTCCATAGCTCTCCAGTCCTGTTCAGTTCACAAGCATTTTCCTTTCAGCCTACCACACGTTTCTATACCATTACAATGGTAAAGATTAAGTAATTAAGAAAATGACTCTCCCTTTAAAAAAAAAAATTATTTATTTATTTGAGAGAGAGAGTGAGAGAGAACATGAGAGGGCAGAATGTCCCAGACAGAGAGGTAGACTCCCCATGGAGCTGGGATCCCGACGCGAGACACGATCCTGGGACTCCTGGATCATGACCTGAGCCGAAGGCAGTTGCTTAACCAACTGAGCCACACAGACACCCTGACTCTCCCTTTTCCGACTCTCCAGCAGTTCACCAGACCCCATGTTGACTCCAGGAATGCCTTAAAAAGGTCATGGGAGCCCAAGTCTGTGTTTTCTGCAGACATCCATGCAAAGGAGACTCTGAATAGGAAAAGCTCTTTAATTTTCATTGAGTCTTGGGGTCTGGACTTATTTCTTCCCCAGTCACTTACTGTGAAAACTTAAGCAAAGAAAGTACTTAGATTCAGTCCAGTTTCTCCATCTATGAAGAGGGAATCATTGTCCCCACATCACACAGTTATTGTAAAAAGTAAGACAGATGCACTGAGAGAATGTTTATTCAAATTAGCACAGAGCCTGGGGCGCCTGGGTGGCTCAGTGGGTTAAAACTTCTGCCTTCAGCTCAGGTCATGATCTTAGGGTCCTGGGATGGGCCCCACATCGGGCTCTGCTCAGCAGGGAGCAGAGCCCGACTTGTGATCTCTGCCTACCTGTGATCTCTGTCTGTCAAATAAATAAATAAAATCTTTTAAAAAAAAATTAACAGAGTCTGGGTTCATTGCTCACCCAATGAATGTCTATTTGATGATTTTTCCCCCATAACTTTAGGACAAAAAGTTGCAATATTCCCTCCTGAGAACCTCAGACTTTGGGGTTTCTCTCTCAGCCTAGTTCAGAAGTACCACCCAAAATAGTTTCCTAAGAGAGTACTAAAACCGTGTCCTTCTTTACATGCTAAAGCACTATTAGTAAAGGAATTATTTACATGGGGTTTCCGCTCTAAATTCTTTTTCCTCCCTTCCCTTCTCTCTCGCCTCCCTTGGGAAAACCGCATCCCAGCTGAATCAGAGATTACGAGGGTTTCTCCACTCTGACCCTGAAGATCTCCCTCTGCACCTCCTGAGTGTTCCTTCCCCCAGCCTCTTTCCCCAGGAAAGTAAATTCCTTTCACTCCTCAGCAGCCACTTGGCGTTCCTCAAAAGAACTGAGCAGCAGCCTGATAGAAAGGCTATAGTACTAGAAAGAGATCCAGGACATGCTAGTTAATTTTGTTGTCGACTTGACGGGGCTAAGGGATGCCTAGAGAGCTGGTGAAGCTTTATTTCTGGGTGTGCCTGTGAGGGTGTTTCTGGAAGAGATTTGCATTTGAGTTGGTGAACTGAGTAAAGCAGATGGCCCTCCTGCATGTGAGTGGGCATTATCGAATACACTGAGAGCCAGACTAGAACAAGAAGGGTGAATCTGTTTTCTCTGCCTGAGTGGAGACATCCTTCTCCTCCTGCCCTCAGACATTGATACTTCCAGTCCTTGGCCTTTATACTCAGGCTGTTTACCACTGACTTTCCTGGTTCTCTGGCTTACAGAGAGGACATTGTAGGACTTCTTTGTCTCCATACTACATGACCAGTTCCTTTAATAAATCTCTCTCTCTCTCTCTCTCTCCCTCTCTTCTCTATCTATCCATGCACCTATGAGTTCTGTTTCTCTGGAGATGTCTGATTAATACACAGGAGTTCTAGTGTCCAGTTTTGGCTCTTTCATCCACAGAATTACCTAAACACGTGATGAGTGCATGATAAGATCCCCGTCCCTAGAGATACTCAAGCACAGTTCATAAGACAGCCTTGGGAGACCTTCAGTTCAGTGAATAAGTGAATGACATAATGAACTTTATCTTGATGGCACTAAAGAGCCATGGAGGAACCCTGAAGTAGTTTACACTTGTCATAAAACTTGTTTTAGGCTTGGTCATGGCACAAGGACACTTTCGGTTCATAAAGGTTATCGTGGAAGTAAGGCGGAGAGCAGACGAGGGTGGGAGAGGAGGAGAGTCTGGGACACCATTGGGAAAATATTGTGGTGACCCAGGGACACATCAGGGAGGCCTGAACTGGGGCACTGCCCCTTGACCTTGAGCAATTCCCTCATTCAGTCAACAAAAATTCATCAAGCCCCTAGCATACCTAAGTCAGGCATTGAGAATTATTACTGAGGGCAAAGGGGTAGAGACCACATTGTCTTGTTATTTAATGATTCTAATTAACTTATTCCATGGCCAAACTGAAGAGTTCCTTTACATTTTTCCCAATCAACAGGAACTGACTTGAATTGAATACAAGCGTCATGATAAGCCACACTGCTTTCGAGGTAGACCATCAAGCCTTGGATAGGAGAGATAGATGTGTGATGTCACTAAGGACAACGAGAAAGTTCCCACATCCCAGTTCCTAAAGAACCCACAGATGTTAGCACATCGTCAGCTGAAAGAAACACAGTATGTCAGTCTGTATGTTTTCTTTAAAAAGTTCTTAAGGAGCGCCTGGGAGCCTCAGTTTGTTAAGCGACTGCCTTCGGCTTGAGTCATGATCCCAGAGTGCTGGGATCGAGCCCCACATCAGGCTCCCTGCTCAGCGGGGAGCCTGCTTCTCCCTCTCCCTCTGCTGCCCTGCCTGCTTGTGCTCTCTCATTCTCTCTGTCAAGTGAATAAATAAAATCTTTTATAAAAAAGTTCTTGGGCCCATGACTGCTTTGCAGAGGCCCTGGTCAGCTGCGTGCTCCGGCCTCACATTGTCAGAACACCACTCCCCAGCTCCTGCTGAGGCTCCCATGAATCCTTAACGAAGGAAGTAGAGGGAAGAAGTTTGGTTTAACAACAAAGGCAAGGAGAGGAGGAAAGAACATTCTTCATTGTGTTTCTAAAAATAGCTCAAGTCAAGAAACTTCATTCCAAGTTGTTCGAATATGAGAAATTAAATAGAAATGTGGTGTTGTCATTATTCCAATAGTTTATTGGAAGCAAAGCACATCATTTTGATTTGCATGACAGCACAGACAGAAGACAATCTTCTATCCAGTCTCGTGCAAAAAAAACCATTTAAGGCAACAGGGTCCACCTTTGGTTTGTGAGCTCGTTAGTCTGGGGCTTGGTATGTGCCTGTGAGAGAGGGATCAGGACAAAAATGACCAACAAGATCAAAATGGCGGTACATTTGTCCACTGCTTCTGTTTTCACCTTCACTTTCCGTCTATATGCTCTGGCTCTTCATCTCCATGCCAGGAGAATATGGAAATTAGTCTTAGCTCTCCACTAACAGATCCTAGACTCTTAGACCCTTGACCTGCCTGGGTCTCAGTTTCTTCATCGGTGATGTGGGAACAATTTCACAGCCTGAGTACTTCTTGAGCGGCTGCGAGCATCCCGTGAGATTACCATCCATGGCGTGATTTGAAAAGTTAAAGGTGCTATGAAAGCACAAGATGTTGTTGACTCTCCAATCATCAGCCATTCGTGCCCGAAACAGCGAATCCCACTCTAACACCCCACATACTTCATTCATTCATTCACTCATTTGTTCACTCATGCAACGAGTATTTTTTTAGTACCCACCCTGTGTTAGGGACTGTTCTGGGCACTGAGGGTATATCAGGAACAAAACATCGTTCTTGCAGCTTATACCATAATGTGAGAAGATAGATAATAAATCAACAAATAGGGGCACCTGGGTGGCTCAGTGGGTTAAAGCCTCTGCCTTCGGCTCAGGTCATGATCCCAGGGCCCTGGGATCAAGCCCCGCATCGGGCTCTCTGCTCAGTGGGGAGTCTGCTTCCCTCTCTGTCTCTCTCTGCCTGCCTCTCTGCCTACTTGTGATCTCTGTCTGTCAAATAAATAAAACCTTTTTAAAAAAATAAAAATAAATAAATCAACAAATAGAAACTATGTCACGCAGTAGAAATAATATAGAGAAAAATAAAATATATGATGAAAACCCTAAGTCTAAATACTACTCTGATAGAAGACAGTGCCTGTGTGCACGTGTGCACATGTGTATGCACATGTGATGAGACGGAACATGTGTGGAGAAAGCAGGGGGAGGGAAGGGGAAACAGGATAAGAGGTAGAAGTACCATAGAAGTGCATGTGTGTAAGGATGATTTTGCTGGTAAGATTTGGGATGGAATTGTTTTGGAGTTTGGAAGAACATAGAGTCCAAGACCTATTTATTCTATGATTCACTGTTCTGGCTTTGTCTGGACAGGGGTGGGGAGAGAGTCTAGACAAGGTGTCCCGTGGGGCTCAGCAGCGGATGACCCAATTGTGGGAAGCAGAATGTGAGTGACTGGGGAATGGCCCCTGTCATGGCCCCTTCCCTGTCAGCACTCCCTGAATGTTGAGATGAGAATGAAGTGGCACCTTCCTGGAATCTTCTAGAACTTCTCATGGTTCTCTGGTTCCCAAGCTTAACTCCTTCCTGAGAGAACACTGACCTGGAAGCTCTGAAGGCCCAATCGTTGTGCCCTCCCCAGGAGGTGAGAGCGCAGGCTCTTCTCCCCACCCTGACTCCAACCAGACTGTTTGTTCACCTGGGCTCACCTGGCTTGTTCTGGCTCTGATTCTAGAAGAGGTAGCTTACGGCCATTTCAGGCCACAGTGGATCCTCCATATTTGGTCCCTATTATCAAGTTAGCCTTCTGAGCCTCTGCCTCCTCATCTAGAAAATGGGCATAACAGCTGCTAGCTCCTGGGGTAGATCACGAGTTTAAGGATTTATCACGAGCCACAGGCACTGTGCTAAGTACATCACAAGCATGATCTCCTTTACTTTAACAAAATTCTGTAACTAGTATTGTACCCATTTTACAGATGAGAAATCTGAACAGAGGCAGTTAAAAACCTTGCCCAAGTTCACCCAGTTGGGAGGCTGTAGAGCCATGACTCAAAATCAGACTTGTCTGTCTCCAAAGCCAGCGGGCTTGATTAATGTTTATAGAATACCTCAGTCATAGTAAAAGTATCGGTTAACTAACTGCTAGCAAACAGATCACCCCAAAAGTTAGTGGCTTAAGACAACCACCATTTCTTTAGTCCACAGTTCTGCAGGCCAGTAATTTAGGCGACGCTCAATCGTGTGGTTCTTCGGGCTTCTGCCAGGCTCCCTCGTGCATCTGTGGTCAGTGACATGGTGGCTAGGTGTCTCTGCCCACACGAGTTGACTAGCTGTGGTGGGACCGCCACAGTCCTCTTCTATACAGTCTCTCATCGTCCAGCAGGCCAGCCTGGGCTTGTTCCCATGGCACTGACCTAGGCTTGGAACTGGCCCCCTTCCATCCCCTACTTTTGTACGTCACAAGCCAGCCCGGATTTGAGAAGTGGGGAAAGATTGCTAGCAGGTGCTGCAAAAGGCACACTCAGAGGGCACAACGTGGGGAGGTTATTCACGAAGCAATCAGTCACTCCCAACAGGTGTTCGAGAAACAGCAGGTGGTGTTACTATGAGATCTATTTTGACAATGCCCATCCGACATTGTTAAGTCGTTATTACTCTACTGTCACGAAGTTCCCCAGAGAATGCCTTGTAGTCATCTGGACTCTTCCAGCGACAAGCGGGCAGGACCATACCTCATCAGGAATCTCGCTCCCCTGTCAGCTCTCATTTCCTCCATGATGGCATCTGGCTCCCTAATCTCCGTGAAGCAGCAAAGACGACACCAGCAGCTCCAAGCTTCCACTCCCCGCCCCCGGACACTTAACCACCCTGACTTGAAAAAGAATGTCTCCAACCCAGCACCCTAAGGAAAGCCTTCGAATGAATTGCACTGGCTCAGGTGATGTCCCCAGGCCTTCCCATAGCTCCTGTGGTCACTGGTAGACCAGGTCTGAGTCACAGCTCTATTCCCAAAAGAGGCGGGACTTACCTTTGGAGGGTAAGATCCCTGCTCTGTTCCCAAGACAAAGGGGAGAGAACACTGAGAAACCCACACCAGAGATGTCAATCACCCACCTTTTGTCATTCCTACAGAGGAACACCTGCCCAGTTTCCTGGACCCTGTACATTGATCTGAAGTTTCTAGGCTAAAATGCACTAACAAGATGTTAACTGTTTTTTGTTGTGGTTGTTTGTTGTTGTTGTTGTTAATGTTATAAAGTCCAAGGGAGCTTCTCTGAACTGAAGCAAAATCGCCTTTAAATGCCAATTGCAAAATCCTATAATAAGGATATTGTAAAAGGGCTGAAAGAAGGGCTATGCAGATTAGAAAGTGCACGGAACAAAAAACAAACCCAAACAACACAGGATAGGCCAGGAAGCTGGTAAGGAGAGAGGGAGGCCTTCTGCATGCGGAATATACTGGATGCTTTATTCCTGGTCTGGGGAACATCCTGGAATGGAGCCTGTGCAGAAGGCTGGAAAAAAAAGAGAATGCCTGGCTTCTGCCCTAGAGACTCTTCTCACTTTTAACCTTGTGGCTCCCACAGTCCTGACTCCGAGTGACCTGTGCTCAAATCCTGACCACCCAACTTAACAGCTGTGTGATCTCGGGAGGGTGATATGCAATTTATTGTCCCGACCAGGATGCTTTGGAAGGGGGGTTGTTATTAATGATTTCACAAGGGCAACATAATGTATGGTCATTCTCTCTTAAGTAAAACGATAAGTACTTATTTTTAGCGTCATAACAACCAATGTAATATTAGCTCAGCACGTCTTATTAGACTGTGCTCCGTTCTTTATATATTCACTGTCATCCTGTGACAGAGAAACAATGATTATCTCCATTTTTCACAGACGAGGAAACTGAGGTTTGGAGAAGTTAATTTTCCTGAGCTCAAGGGGAAGAGATGTTTCAGGTCTCCTATAACCAGGCAGTAATGAGACTGTAAGGAACCATTAACACTAGAGCATTCTGGGTGTCTGGTTGGCTCAGTGGGAAAAGCTTGTGACTCCTGATCTCTGGGTAGTGAGTTTGAGCCCCATGTTGGGTGTAGAGACTACTTAAATGAATGAATAAAAACTGAAAAAAAAAAAAAAAAAAAAAAAAAGAAATGGAGCATTCAAAGGAGTGTCCTCGCTGGGAACACTCATCTTGAGAAAGGATGCAGTGATCACCTGGTACTCATTACGGAACCTGTGTTTGGAATTGTGCATTGAGAATGTCCCACGGATCCTGAGCCCCCTTTGAGAATCATTTTGATGGTAGTAAGTTTTCACCCATGGAGGATAAATATGGTCTTTGAAAATACGGTCTTTGAATATAAATACGGTCTTTGAAAAGAACCTGAAGTGAAGAACCTTTGAAAAGGTACTGAAGTGATCATCTAAAAATTTATTTTGACTTCTGGCTTCCACTTAGAATATAGAAAACTAAAAGAGTGTCCCCTCTTCCTAACAACAAGGAAAACAAAACCCAGAAAATCTACAAAATCACGACTTTTCTTGAGCCCGTCGGAAAAAACTCATGCCACAGGACCACATAATTAACATGAAATCTAGGGAAAGACAGGCTCCTCCAAGGTTAGACAGGACATGAGCACTGGCACTCCTGTAACAGAGTGAGAGAGGAAGACCAGGCCAACCTACAAGTCAAGAAGAAGCATCCAGCTAAAAAGATGGAAGAATCACGAAGGCCAAGTGTGGCTAGCACAAGACCACAGATGCCCGGGAGCTGCAGACATCAGGGACCTACCACACCACTCAGAAGTTCTTCTCTGGAAACCTCCACCACGCACTCAGAAAGATTGGGGACAAGATAGGAGACCAGAGAAAACCTTCCTCCATGGTTCAGGACTGGAAGAAAGGAGTAGACTTGGCTTTAGGAAAAGGCATGAGACCATACCTCCATCTTTCTGGCAAAGAGAGGGGGAAGGGCAATGACCCTATGGCTTGTAGAGCATGAATGAAGATACAATGCAACTGGAGTAAAGGAAAAGGCCAAAGTTTCGACTCCCAGAGGAGGGATAGGATACAGTCCTGGGCCTAGCATGAGGTCTCATGCTACTAGAGGAAGGTCAGGATTACTAGGAAAAGCCCCACTTCCAAGACAGAGACCAGAGTCTGCCCAAGGCTGGGGCTGAGTCCAGACACGAGAGGACCCTACTCCTGCCCTTCCACACCCACCCCCAGGCTGGCAAGCATCACGGAACAAGCAATAGCAGTCTGCACTGGGGGCATGGCAAGACAATGGGAAGGAAGAGCTTCCCTCTGTGGAGCAGGCACACTGGAAAACTGAGGGTAGATAAAAGGTACAGAAAAATCTTTCTGGTATCCCAGCCCCATCCCTTAGCACATGGTGTTGCTCACCAATAGAACACATAAAAAGAGAATCAGTAAATATTGAGCTGACCTGTGTAGCACTATCAACCATCTTGACCTAATTGAGTTTCTAGAACATTCCAAAAGATGACATCTAAATACACATTCTTTACAAGTACACATGGATATTTACCAAGATATTCCATAAAACAAACTTCAACTAATTTAAAAGAATTGAAATCATAGGAAGTATGATCTCAGACCATGATGGGATTATACTAGAAGCAGACAAACAGAAAGATGTCTGGACAAGCCCCAAATGTGTATATATTGCATAGCCCATGTTCAAGTAACTGAGGAGTCAAAGAAGTCATGTGAGAATTAGGAAAGAATTTGAGTGGAATGAAGAGGCACCTGGGTAGCTCAGTTGGTTAAGCATCTGACTCTTGCTTTCAACTCAGGTCATGATCTCAGGTTCACAAGATCAAGCCCAATGTCAGGTTCCATGCTTAGTTAGGAGTCTGCTTGGGATTGTCCCCCTCTCAGCCTCTCCCTCTGCCCCTTCTGCTCTCTCTCTCTCTCTCTCTCTCATTCCCTCTCAAATAAATAAATATATCTTTTAAAGAAAGAATTTAGGGCAGCTGGGTGGCTCAGTGGGTCAAACCTCTGCAATCGAGTCTCACATCGGGCTCTCTGCTTGGCGGGGAACCTGCTTCTTCCTCTCTCTCTGCCTGCCTCTCTGCCTACTTGATCTCTGTCTGTCAAATAAATAAATAAAATCTTTAAAAAAATAAAATAAAATAAAATAATAAAAATTAAAAAAAGAATTTAAGTGGAATGAAAATGAAAACAAAACCTACCAATTTGTGGAGCGCCCCTAAAGTACCACTTAGAGGAAAATTATAGAATGAGATGGTCACATTAGAAGATGAACAAATGTCTCAATTTGAGGGAAATAGATATCTTAACAACAAAGTGCAGATCAATGTATTTATTTAGGTTTCCTTTAATAAAGCTCAGCAATGTTTTAAACTTTCTAGAATAGAGGTCTTGCGTGTCTTTCATCATAAAGTTTTGAGTTTACAAACAAAACAAAACAAACAAACAAAAAGAACAAGAAAAATGACCTTAGAGCATAAAATAAAGCTTTCACTGTAGTTGGGGATATAGTCCAAATCAAATCAAAAATAAAGTTTCCCTTATTTGTTGTATCAAAAAATATCCAAATAACCACTAAAAATGAGACACTGCTAGTTACCACTTATCCAACAGGCAAAGCAGATTACCAGCTCCTTGAAAGCAGGAAAGGGTCTCTTTAACTGGATTTGAGCAACCCTGGGGAGATTTCTCTCCCTGGATGGGGCTCCCTTGGAAGCATTTTCAAAGACTGATTATACCTCTCAGCTCTGCTCAAGTGGCACCTTGTCGAAGATAGCGTCTCCAATGACAGCCTACCATCCGTGCTCAGCCGGAGTCTTACATGTCTCCAGCGGCACCCTGTGTTTACCTTGATCTTCCCTTGTGATTAGGTGGGTTGTGAGTCACAGAGACTTGAGACATAGTGACTCTGCCTACAGAGTGTGTAGTAAACCTACACATGTTTACTCACAGGGAAAACCGTCTGAGGGCAGGCGTCTGGGGCTGGCATGGCAACTCCAGGAAACGACGCCTTCATTCCCTCCCCTTTCGATTCCAACATCCTTCCTGCGTGATTTTCACCCTCAAGGTCACCACCTGTCCAAAATGGCAGCTAGAAATGCAGCCTTCGGGTCCACACTGCAGACACCAGAACGGACCAAGGTCCTGGCTACCCCACTCAGCATTTCCACTCATGTCACATCGGCCAGAATCTCATCTGGGGCCCGCACCTGGGTAAAAAAGCCTGGGAGGTGTAACTTCTCTCCCGTGTAGCATTGTTTCCAGAGAAACATCGGGATTCTGTTACTCCCGAAGGAGGAAAAAAAAGAATGTGGAGGAGCAACCGCTCTTAGTACACCGTGTTCTAATTGCCTGGTTGTCTGTCTCCATTACAAGCACGTGTATCCTGAGTGCCTAGAGCGGGACCCAGCATAGAGTAGGCACTGAAAAAGATTTTTAACTTTTGTATTGAGGTTTATTACACATACATGAGTGTGCACATCCCTGAGTGCACTACTCTTCAGAGCGTGTGTATATATTACATATTATTATATATTGTATAAAATATATATATGAAGATATAGCTATCATCTATATACATCAAAGAATTTTCACATATGTAACCACCATCCAAGTCAGGATGTTGGGTTTCCGAAGGTTCCTTCCCACCCCTCCCAGTCAACTTCTCCCATAGGTAACCGCTATTTCTGACTTTCCTCACTGCAGTTAGTTCTGCTTATTCTTGAACTTGGTGTAAATGAAATCACGTGGCACTTGACATTTTAACAAACTAGTGATTTCTAGGAGTTCCTAGAGTTCCACACAATCTAGATTTTCTGGGTGAGGCCTCATTTCAAACAGCTTGCTGCTGTATACACATTCTTACTTCCTAGAACGTTGGGGTCCTAACTGACATACTCAAATGCTGTCAACAGACATCGTATCGTGTAATTCCCTTTGGCCTGCAATACTTTCACCAGTAAAGTTGTTCCATTTGATCTCCTTTTTACGTGAAACGTTTCTTAAAATGCCACCTCCACCAAGAAGCCTTCTGTGGCATTCCCAGGAGAGCCTGAGCACTCAGCATGAACGCTGTGGGGAGAGTACTGGCTGTGGGACAGAAACAAAAGCTGGCAATGGAGACGAACAGACCCGGGGCTGGCCATCTGCAGCACCTGCCGTGGGCCCAGTGTGATGCCGTGCACCAGTCCAAACGGCCCGGCTGGAGAATTTTCTGCCGCTGTCACTCCCACCATTGACAAGGAGCCATCACCCTCCTTGCCGGCAATCAGCTCATTCTCTATTGGTCAGAAATAGTCAAGTGGGCCCAGATTCGTTCACCAGGCCCGGCAGGACGCAGAGAAAGCTTGGCAGAAGTGTAAGCAGCAGACAAAAGGCTGTCAGAGCTGGGTCTGATGGGAAGGCAATGCTTCTTTACAGCAGAGCGAGACATCTCCCTCGCAGATGAAAACGCCTCCATTCTTCCTGGAAACCACCTCTGAAAATTTGTCCTGTCGTGTGGCAGGCTTTGGCTGTGATGAGGAGGTTGACTGGGACAAGGGGGAAGGAGGAGGGGGGTGGGAGGGCCAGAGGGCCTATGCCCCCGTGAGGATGCGATCGTTGCTGTTAAGGTGGGAGAAGGTGGACACGTGGCCATGTTGGCCTTGGCACCTGCGTGCTGGCTTCCTGCTTCCCTGCAGTCCTAGGTATACCAGCTTGCCCCCGGAGGTGTCCAGAGAACAGAGCTCAAGTCCTAGCCGCCTACCCCAGAGCTCCCAGGGGAATACTGAGAGGCAGCTCCGCTCCTGACCCTGAGTGGAGTGGTAAATGGCAAGACTGGATCATCTCTTCCAGATACTTCTCCCAGCTTGGTTCTGAGCTATCTCCACCCCATCGTTCTTCCTTCCTTTTATGTGTTCTAGGACCACAGTGCAATTCAACTTTGTAGAGTCAGGTGGTGATGACGTCCCCAGGCACACTAGTGGGACGGTCCTGGCAGGGGTGGGGGGGCATACCACTCACCCCCTCTCCTCTGGAATCTTATGCATATAAGTATAGCTTATACACACTTGAGAAATAGTGTGTGAATACCTCAAAAGGGGTCCAGATGAGTCACAACAGAAAGATCTAACTGGGGACATGGGGCACTTGCTTTGTCTCAGAAGTGACTCATTCTCCTAAGGTCGATCAGAATGATTCTCCGCTCCTTTTTTCACAGAAGAAGAAGAAAGAAAAAGAAGTTTAATCTCCTGGAGGACAACTGGAAACCCACAGTGCAGTCACCTTTCAAGGCCTCTCAAACCCTGTTATAGGCTGTAATGTGTCCCCCTCTCCCCCACTCCACTCATATGCTGCGGTCCTAACCCTTCAGGACCTTAGAATGTGACTGTATTTGGAGAAAGGGTCTTTAAGGAGGTGATTAAGCTAAAATGAGGCCATTAGGGTGGATCCCCTCCATCTGGTGTCCTCAAAAGGAGATAAGGACAGATACACACACAGAGGGAAGACATAGGAAGAAGGTGACCATCTCCAAGCCAAAGGCAGAGACCTCAGAAGAAATAAACTCTGCCAACACATTGACCTTGGACTTCCAGCCTCCAGAACGGCAAGGAAATAAATTTCCCTTGTTTAAGCCATTCAGTCTGTGATCTCTTGCTATGAGAGCATGAGAGCCTTGATAGGAGCGCTATCTCTTGTATAAAAGTTTTATTTTTTATATCCCAAAGTGTGGTTATCATTATGACAAATCTCTATGTTTTCTAAAACCTTGTATTACATAGCAGCGGTCCCTAAATTTTTTTCTTGGCACACTTTCATAAAAATGATTCCCCCACATCAGAAAACGCCCCCCTATTCTGGGGCACCTGGGTGGCTTGGTTAAGTGGTAGAATCTTGGTTTCGGCTCGGGTCATGGTCTCAGTGTCCCAACTCTGAGCTCAGTGGGGAGTCTGCTTGAGGATTCTCTCTCTCTCTCTCTCTCTCTCTCTCTCCCTCTCCATCTTCTCCCCATCCCCACTTGCTCTCTTTCTCTCTCTCTAAAATAAATAAACCTTAAAAAAAAAAAAGAAAGAAAAGAAAAGAAACAGACAGAAAGAAGGAAAATGTCCCCATTCTACTGGAAACCTGCTCCAGAAAGTGTCATCTCACACACTTGCACAGAAAGGACAGCTCCCTATCACAGGGATTCCCACTACGAGGCCTGAATCACTTGTGGGAGGAGGGCAAGCGTGCTTCACCACAGCACCCTGGATGAAGCGGATTCACTACCTCCAAGTTGAAAGTCGTTGTAACATAGTTTAAAACAAACAAACATAGTTTAAACAAACATAGTTTAAAACAAACATAGTTTAAAACAAATAAACTTAACAAACAGTTAAGTACTTGCGATATGCTTCTTTATCTTCTGTTCTATTTGTTTAGGTGTATAAATTTCATCTTCCTGTTTCAGTCTGGATTCCCAGGAGGCAGAGCCTGAGACAAGGGTTTATATACAAGTATCTTATTAGAGAATGGGGTCCCAGGAAGTAAAAGTGAGGGGTCAGGGAGAAAAGCAGAGCAAGAGAAAGTCAACAGAAAGCTGCATTCTGGCTTTGCTCACTTCTGTGGGTGATGAGTTGCCTGGTCCCACAAGTCCATTTTGGAAGCCACATGAAACGTGCCTGGAATCATCCCTCTGGTAAAGAAAGAGGACAGCATTTATTTACCAGTTCCCAGCTACCATTGGTCATTTGGGTTCCATGGGGTGGACGCTGACTTGCCTGTGCTTCCCAACTCTGTACGCACTCCACGCACAGTCACTGGGTGGATTCCCACGAGCCCCACATGGCTATGTCCGAGCAGTCTTAGAACAAGAAATGAGAGGTTTGGGGGCATCTGGGTGGTTCAGTCAGTTGAGTGTCTGACTCCTGGTTTCGGCTCAGGTCCCCAACTCGTAGTCATGGGATCGAGCCCTCCGTTGGGCTCTGTGCTCAGTCTGCTTCAGATTCTCTCTCCCTCTCTCTCCCACTCATTTTTTCTCTCTCTCCCTCTCAAATAAATTTTTTTTAAAAATCTTTAAAAAAAAAAAAAAGAAAAAGAAATGAGAGGTATGAATAGAGCTATCCTAAGGATATATAGTGCCTTGGATGTATTTTTGTCAGGGCTCCAACTACGTAGACAATTTGATTAGAAAAATCTATTACAAATTTCACAGGCCTAAGAGAAATAGCGATTTGTTAATGAGAATTTAGAATAATGGACAGAGAATAGGTACTTGTGTGTTTGTTTGTTTGTTTGTTGTCCTATCCATGAGAGTGAAGTTTTTTTGTTGTGTCCAGTCACCACCCCCCTTCCTGTTCAGGACCATGAACTGTCCTTCCTGTTCAGTCCTGACTAATCATAATTGTAGGAAAAAGGTAGCAACACTGTTATTACTCATCATGGCATGACTCCTTTTGGAACCTGTTTGCATTGAAACAATACAGAGCTTCTTGCCTCCGTGGTGGCCTAATACCATGTATTTAATGCTGGTCCCATCATTATTCATAATGATGCCTCACTTGTGATGCCACCCCTGGCTTCTAGTGACTCTCTTGAAGGTTGTTAAAGGGCTTCACTGAGATGACCACAGATTTACATCTTATTCAGGGTATGCAAGAAAAGGCCGATGTAAATTCATTTCCTGGACATGCATGTTCAGTGTGTCCCTCTAACTTTCATGATATAAACAGAACATCATGTCTTCCAACCATGCCCTCCCTGAACCCCTAAGCCTCTACTTGCTGCATCCCAGAGTGTAATCTATATGTTGAGCCACCCATTTCCTGTCATCAAAAGGAGGAACGTGGGAAGCCTATGGGGAGACTGAAGAGAGCGGAACAGACTCCACAAGGCGTGTCCATCCCTCCTTCAGCAAGGCCTTGGGCTTAACTGGGAGGGCATGAGGTCACCACTCCGTCAGATGGGCGCACTGTCATTGAGAGCAAGGATCTGGGAAGTCTTTGGAGGACATAGGAAGGGCCATCCTAAAGGACTGCCTAGTTGGAACCAGCCAGAGATGGGCCCATAGGCTTGAATCCCAGAGCCTGGGACAGCTAGTTGACCCCTTACATGGTGTGTGTGTGCTTGCACATTTATGTGTGAATGTGCACTTATGTATGAGTGTCTATGAGTGTGTGAGTGTGTGTTTAATGTGTGAGTGGATGTGTATAGATGTGAATGCGTGGATGTGTGTGTGAGTGTATGTGGGTGTGTATGTGAGTATGTGTGGCAGTGTGTACATATGTGTATTTATGGGTGAGTGTATGCTTATATGTGAGTGTGTGCATTAGTATTACGAGTGTGTGTATATGTCTTATATGTGTGTAATGTGTGTATGTGAGAGTGCATATGTATTTATGTGTGAGTATGTTATGTTTATCTGTGTGTGTTTCTATATGAGTGTGTTTCTGTGTGAGTGTGTGTATGAGTGTGGGGGTGTGTGTGCATGTGAATGTGTGTGTACAGTAACGTCCTATGGGAGAAATCGGGCCCCAGCCCCACGCGGGCGGCAGTCCAGGTTTAGGAGTACTACAGAAGCGTCGCGGAAGGACCAAGCAGGGATGGGCCAACCCTGAAGCTTGCCTGGATCCAGGGCCCGTACCAGGTGTGAACAGGTGACGAGGCCACCCACTGCAGGGCTGGTGCCATAGCAGGCTGATCGGAACCCTTTAGAAGCAGTCACTACAGCACTGGCTTGAGAAGGAGGCAGTCAGGCCTCAGCCACCTCTCCAGGGTCTGGGAGAGCCTGCTGGAAGCCCCATGAGGGGTCAAACTCCCTAAGGACCTCGTCTGCTCTTTTTCCTCTCCACCAAAGCATTTGGCACAAGGCTGGGGATTTAGAAATAAGCTCTCGGTAAACACTTAAATTTATTCCACCCGTCATTCAGAACTGTTTGCTGAGGGCCTGCCTCTTCTACACCAAGCAACACTAGGCTTCATGGAGAAGACAAGGATTATACCACACCATCCCAGAGCACAAGAAGCCTGGCTTATCTGACTACTTGGCTGAAGGAAGCAACCAAGAGTCCATCTCTTTCCCTAAACGTTGTAGGGTGGCCTCTCCATCAGCTCTGGCTGCCCTAGCAAAATAAACACCCGAGACCGAGGATTTGAATGACAGAAAGCTATATTCTTACAGTTCTGGGGGCTGGGAGTCCAAGGCCAAGGTGCCTGCCCGGTAGTTTTCATTCTGAGACCTCTTCTCTTGGCTTGTCGGAGGCCGCTGTCTCATCGTGTATTCACACGAGCTCTTCTCCATGAACTTTCTGCAGGGAGGTGGTGGGGAGGACAGAGAGAGAGAAGACAGAGGAGAGGGAGACAGAGAGAGAAGGTTCTGGCTCCCTGGCGTCTCTTCTTACTAGGGCACCAGTCCCATCGTGAGGGACCCTCCCTCACCAAACCTATTTACCTCCTAAAGGACCCATCTTCACATAACATTACAGTAAAGCTTAGGGCATCAGTGTATGAATTCAGGGCGGGCGAGGTGGGGTATGGACATAGACATTCAGCCCATAGCAAGTGCCCAACCCATATTAAGGACTCAATACATATTTGCGGAATGAAAGAACACTCATATTAGGAGCTTCAGATGATCCTGCCCATAATGCGGACTTGCATTTGGGAGCTATCGTGAAGTCCCACCAAGAAGCATGTAACAAACATCCCCATGTGTCCACTCTTGGACTTGGCACTGATGAGGAATGCAAGGCAAGAGATAAGATTCACGTCCTCTCAGAGCTAATAATCCCACCAGGGGAAGAGAGAAACCCACAGAAAACAATCAAAGGACCAGATACGATGGAAGTCTGAGAGTGAAACCCTGTGACTTAGGCTTCAGGGTACCTATCCGCGCGCCCTTCACAGCTTAACCCGCAAGCTGGGGTACAAGTTCCCTAGGTGTCTACTAAATTAGGAAACAATAACCACAAAAATCAGAGGTTATTTGAGGGGAGCCTCTACCCAGAGCCAGACATTACAGAAACAAATACACAGAAGGTGTCTTTGGTGCCATCCTAATACACCTTCCAGGACCTTCTGGATTTTGCAGTTTTGAGGTATGCGGACTTTCTTTCCAGCTGCTCAGAGCTGCTACACCAGCGCATCCCGTGGCCTGCTCGCCCAGGACAATGAATTACACCCTGAACCTGTGTCCCACCACCCCACGTTCACCAGCAACACCTACCTGCTCTCCTTCTTGTCAAATGGTATGAATCACCTGCTGATTAACACCAAGTGACTGCAGACGTCTGCACGAGGGCTCCCTTTGCGTGGGGTTAGGCTTCATCCCCCTGTGCCTGGAGAACACTGGCTCTTGGGGAGCACCCTGAGTGCCCTTCTCCTCCCCCAGGATGCCCGACTGGGAATTTTGAGTCAGGTGGTCGTCAGAGGCACTCTGAAGGGGCCATTCTGAGAATATAACGCTTCCCGGATGTCTGGAAAGCCCCATCACAAAAATGATAAGACCTTTCTCTATGTGTACAAAAGAAATCAATATTTTCACTCTTCCAGTAGGAATAAGACATCAAATGCCAATATCACTCATCAGGCTAATCCAGGGATCTATAAAAATCATTTACAATCACAATCTTAGAAGTCATCACATCAGAGGTTCTCCAGCCTGGCCTTACTTTATGAACTGCCCCTGGGAACTTTTAAAACACATGAATGTCGTGGCTCTACCCCCAAATACATTGATGTGTGGTGGCCCCTGGCCACCCGTATTTTCAAAAAGCAGCCGTAGGTGACTCCCGTGTATAACCGGGGTGGAGAACCATGGATCTGGACCCTCGCAGCCTTCACCCCATGGCCTTATTCACGAAGGAGCGGAACCAGAGAGGGGGCATATGACTTGCCCAAGGTCAAGGGCCAGATGGTAGTCAAGCCAGCCTAAGAATCTCGGCCTCTTGATTCCTTCTCAGAACTCTTTCCTCTATCCATGGCTATACACACTAGTGACACCACTTCTCCCCAGTGGAGCTTCTGAGGAGGGATGAGTGAAAGACCAGGGGAGCCAGAAGTCTGGCGGAAGGAGGAGAGGAGCCAGGAAGCAGCGGGGAGAAGCCACGGTCAAGAGGAGAAGGCCATGCCAAGAGGCAGCCGCGTTAGCTCTGTGCACAGCCGCCCCCGAAGGAAGAAGAACGTAGTGTAGTGCTAAGATGACACTCTGTGGTCATTGTCACGGCCTCCACAGTTACCGGCTTTGCATCGCTCTGAATGTTACCACAGTCCCCAGACCCAGGCACAATTCCCAGCTCTGAAAAGGCAGCGCTGGACCTGACCTGCTCCTTTCACCTGCCCCCGGGGAAAATTGCAGTCGACTCAAATGCGGCCACTCCCAGGAGACAATCGCACTGAAAGGGCCCTGTATCTTAGAGGCTGCACATAATACCCAATTATCCCCTGGCTTCCCCAGGGAGAGAATGGAGAGGTGTGGGTTTTCAAAAGCCAGCAGCCCTCAGGGCTCTATTATGGGGACACTCACATAGCCGCCATTCTCCAAACGCCACTGCAGGTCACGGGGACGCGGGGCAACAGAAGCGCTTCTTTGGGGCTTGGAGAATAGCCTCTCTTCCTGCCCTGGTGCCGTCGGGGAACCCCAACTTCTATTCTTAGCTAGAGAAACAAAGATGGAGGCCACTGATACAGACTCTCAGTATGACACCAGAGGCGCCCTCCGGGCCAGCCCTGTGGGGGTTTTGAACAAGACCCAGAGAAAAGTCCAGGAGGGCTTTCTCTCGTCCAAGGTCACTGTGCTCTGTGGTCCCTCTTCTGGCCACCTCCCACCCCAGGCCTTCTGGGGTCTTTTCTCAGCATCTGGGACTGCCCGCTCCGTTCCCCACGTTCCCCGGACTCGGCCTGCTCAGGCTGTTCTCTCTGCCATGTATCTCCAGCCGCACTGGCAAGGCCCTCAGAGCCAGAAACACATCCTCCGCTCGTTTAGCTTTGCTTCCCCGTGGCTATTAATACAGTACCGAGCTCACCATAAATCCAGGGCGATGAATATTTCTGGATCGAAAAAGAAGACATTTCCTTGTTTCCAAGTCTGAACCTCTGGGCTTCGTTTCGCTCTTTTTATTTCCGCCACGGGAAAATGTTTAATTTTTGAAAACGCAGATAGAGCTCATGAAAAGCGTTTATTCTTAAATTCCACAAGTATTTGGAGGAGGGAGTATCCTGTAGTGTTACAGAGTATGGAGTCCTCATGCCTGGAGGTTAAATCCTACTTCTAGAACTTACTATCAGGGTTACTTTGGGCAAATAATTTAACTTTCTCAAGGCTCAGTTTCCTCGTCTGTAAAACGGACTCGATATTGGTGCCTTGGTCCTTGAGTTGTGAAAATTAAATGACATAATGCAAGCAATGCTCTCAACGTGTTGCCTGCCACCTGGTAAGTGGTAGATAAAAGTGAAATACCATCATTCATACCGGGCGCCTGGGTGCCGCGGTCGGTTAAGGATCTGACTCTTGGTTTCAGCTCAAGTCATGATATCAAGGTGGTGAGATGGAGGCCCGTGGTGTGTTCCCCACTCAGCAGGGAGTTTCCTTGGGAGTCTCTCCATCTCTCTCTGCCCCACCCACTCATGCTCTCTCTCTAATAATAATACATCTTAAAAAAAAAAAAAAAAGAAATGTCATCATTTATTGAGCAGCTACATACCTTCTAGGCAACGTGATACAGGGGGCTAGGCCTACAAAGGAGAATAAAGCAAATGAATGGCTTAAGACTTGTAACGTGGGGTTGGGAAGAGGACCAGAGGAGATCAGTAAACAGCAGTGTTACAACCGCAAAACAGGTATGAACAGGGTATTGAGCCCAGCGCAAGGAAACCACCCAGACTTCCTGGAGGATGACAGCTAAGTGAAAGATGAGCAGAAGGGCTGGAAGTGGTGTGGGGATGGCACAGCAGGCAGAGGAAACCACGTGAGCCGGAGCACAAGAAGTAGGGGCAAGAAACAGCCTATCAGGCCGAAGACGGGAAAAAGCAAGACAACGTGAAACGGGCTAGCCACCTTTGTCTTTTTTCCCCATTGCTGGTGCTGTCCAACACAGGTGCCTCAGAGCGAGAGATGCATAGGACGCATGCCTCCTCGGTTTCCGTCTCCTTTCCTTCAGGAAGCAGGTGCCTAAGGGAGGAGGAAGAACCAACAGACTAACCGACTCAGGCCTGCGATCTTGCACTTTGTGGCATCACTCCCGAGAGGCCCTGCATGCCTGCAGAGGCTGCAGGAATGAACAGCACGGCCGCCCTGCAAAAGGAAGGTTCTGTGCTCACCTCTAGAGGCAGACAGTCTGCAGCTTGAACCCAGGCTCCACCTCTTGGAAACCTCAAAAGTTAATATAACCTCTCCAAGCCTTACTTTCCTCCTTTATAAAATGGGACTAACACCCCCACCTCAGAAGGATCCCGTGACCGTTAATGGAAATCATGCACGGAGTAAGTCTGCTGCATATTAAGTGTTCAAGAAAGGTTAGTGGTTACAATTGGTGATACCGCCATCGTGAGGCTAGCTGCTGTAATCTGGCTCAGGAGTTTCATGCCGTACTATGTAGCAGATGCTTTGATAGCTGGCGATCTTAAAGCAAATAAGACATGGTATATGTCCTATGTTTAGTGTCTAGTTTAATGGCGGAAGGAGACAAATAAGATTTTAGGTCACAGGTCAGGGTGTGGGTTCAACAGCAGAGGTAAGCACGGAGATGTGGGAACCCAGAAGGGCATTTAACCCACTTTTGGAGGCAGTGGGGAGAGGCACTCTGCTAAAGGCATCTTCAGGATACGGCTCATGAGTTGAGTCCTAAAGGATGAGAAGTTAAACTGTGAATGGGTGGAGGGAAGGAAAAAAAAAAAAATCAGCAATGGCTCAAGGAGGAACATTCCAGGTGATAAGAATGAGGACATGATTAAGATTACTGGCGAGTCTAACCCACAGGCTAGGCTGGCAATGACGGGAGGAAAATGTGGCGTGGTGACCGGGGAGCCATCTGATTGGAAGTCTCTGCCAGAATCATGGTTTTCAATAGCTTACCATTAGCAAATGTGGCAGAACATGCTGGTCGCCGACCAAGTATCCACACTTCCCTTCTCCCTCACCAGCAGGACTCCGTATGTTGAGTGTGACAAATGCCCAGGTAAAAATCCATTTCCCAGTCTCTCTTGCAAATCAGGGTAGCCAATGAAATGTAAGCAGAAATATATACTTTTCTTACTTTTCATAATAACAAATACAAACATCTCCCAAAGCAGAGAAATTGTAGAAGAACTGCCATGTACCCTGATCATGGGTTACAGCTATCAACATTTCACTATTCTGGGGCACCTAGGTGGCTCAGTCATTAAGCATCTGCCTGCAGCTCAGGTCATGATCCCAGGGTCCTGGGATCTCAAGCCCTGCGTTGGGCTCCTTGCTCAGCGGGAGGCCTGCTTTTCCTTCTCCCACTACCTCTGCTCGTGTTCCCTCTCTCGCTGTCTCTCCCTCTGTCAAATAAATAAATACAATCTTCAAACAAAACAAAATAAATTTCACTACTCTCATTTCATCAATCCTTCTAATTCTCATGTCTTTTTTCTTTTCCTAGATCTTTTTAAAGTTTGTTTATTTATTTTTTTAGAGAGAGTGAGCACCTGAGCAGAGGAGTGGGGTACGGAGGATAGAGGGAGAGGGAGGGAGAGAATCTCAAGCAGGCTCCACACTCAGCATGAAGCCTGAAGCAGGGCTTGCTCTCACAACCCCGAGATCGTGACCTTTAGCTGAAATCAAGAGTCGGACGCTTAACCGACTGGGCCACCCAGAGCCCCTAGATTATTTAAAGCAAAGCCCAAAGGTTATATTCTTTCCACACATAAATACTTCAGTATATCTATCTTTCCAAGAAATACTTCCTTTTTTAACATAACCACAATACTAATATCATACCTAATAAAATCAATAATAATTCCCTAATAGTATCTAATATGCAATCTGAACTTCTTTGGGACATCTTTTTTAGGAGACAGATTTGGCAGAGAATCAAAGTGTCCCTTTGCCCTGTGTCCCATTCCTCTGCTGTTAGGTGATACCTAGGTGGCTAGAGCTCAAGTCACCATTCTGTGACCATGAGCCAAGTTTGAGATGGAAGCCATGGTTGGGGGAAGGCGGAGTGGAGAGGCGGGCAGAGCTGGTGCTCCGGGAAACGTGGAGCTACCACTCCAACGTCAGACTGCCCCATTCTGGATGTTTTTCGGTTTCTCTATGTTGCTTTTTTCTTTTTATGAATGCATCGACTTTCCTTTTTGAAAGCAGTTTGGGGTTTACAGAAAAACTGAGCAGCGAGTACAACGTTCCCATATCTGCCCTCCTCCTCCCCCACAGTTTCCCTTACAATTAACGTCTTGCACTCATGCGATACATTTATTACAGTGGATGAGATGATATTGATATATTATTATTATCTAAAATCCACAGTTTACATTAGAATTCACTCTTGATGTTGAACATTCTGCAGGTTTTGACATTCGTATAATGACTTGTACCCACCATGGCACTTACTATACAGAGTTGTTTCACCGCCCTAGAAGTCTCCCATCATGCCTCTATTCATTCCTCCTTCCCTCCCCTAGAATGCTTAGCAAACACTGACCTTTCCAGTCTTTTGATATAGTTTTGCCTCTTCCAGAAGGTCATATAGCTGGACTCATCCAGCTTTATCCGATTGGCTTTTTTTCAAGTAGTGATATATATTTAAGGTTTCTCCATATATTTCTGTGGTCTGAGAGCTCATTTCATTTTGGTGCCAAACACTCACCATTGCCTGGATGGACCACAGTTTATTTACGCATTCACCTACTGAAGGACATCTTGGTGGCTTCCAAGTTTTCCCAATTATGAATAAAGCTGCTATAAACATCCATGTGCGGGTTTTCGTGTGGACATAAGTTTTCAGTTCCTTTGGGTAAATACCAAGGAACGTGACTGCTGGATCACATGGGAAGGGTATGTTTAGTTCTGGAGGAAGCTGCCAAATTGTCTTCCAAAGTGGCTGTACCAAAAAAGTTTTTTTTAAATGTGAGAGAAAATCCCTCTCATTTCTGAAGCCACTGTAACTTGGGTCTCTGTTATTCACCACTGAATGCAAAGCCTGAGTGAGATCGTGGGGAGACACCTGCTGAGTGCTGACGACCTGGACAGAAATCTTCTACCAACACACAACACGTCATCTCAGCCAAAAACCAGTAGTTACTGCTCTTCAAGCCACGTGTGATTTTCCATGGACATTTCTGCTTCTTTTTCATGAGGTCGGGAGAGATTGCCAAACGCATAACGAACCCATGGCTCTCTCCTGTTCCAGTTCTCTATTAGCACCGGCAATCCAAGAAAAAATTTCAGTTTGTCTTGGCTTGTTATTTATGTCTTGCTAAGGACTCTTCAAGTGATTTCTTCTTCTGGTGGGTGCTTGCAAACTGTTTGCTTAATAATCCGTTCCACATGTCTTCTGGCATTTCTCTGGTCCTTCATAATTTCACCAAGATTAAGGATAGTGGTTTAACAGTTGAGTCTACAAATCCTTTTGTAGTTGGAATCCTCAAACGCTGTAGTGAGCAAATATTCCCGACTATCTTTATCCCGTAATCAAAATCATTTTAGCAATTTGATTTGGTTTCATGCTGGGCAGTAGTTGTGTACTCGGAGAGCTATATACATCACACTGTTATAAATGAATTCCTGTTTTAAGTGAATGGGGAAAGCTCATCACGAAAGAGGATAATTCAGTGAATCCTTCTATAAAGCCAATAATTCCATTATATGAATAATCACCCTCTAATTTAGTTCTCTATGAATATGAAATGTTCATATATTGAGGGTTTTTTTTTTTTTACCTATGGAGATTATAGATGAACACTTGCTTGTATTCCTTTTCTCTCTTTCACATTTATTATCATTATTGTCTTCATTGTCATTTGTTGTCATCACCAGAAACGGCACTAAATTTTAGGAACATTAGAAAAGAATTGCATTACTAGCAGTTGTCCTGCTCATCCGGAAGCAGACCTTGCTCTGTGTTGAGGAATCCTACAGCCTCCTTCAGTGTCCGTGTTCAGTGGTATATAATAATGACTTGTTTATGTGGCCTTGAGCAAATCACCAACTATATAAACTCTGTGGATCTCAGTCTCTTCATCAGTAAAATGGGAATGACAGAGCTAGTTAAAGAATCAAACGAGGAGGGGCGCCTGGGTGGCTCAGTGGGTTGAAGCCTCTGCGTTTGGCTTGGGTCATGATCCCAGGGTCCTGGGATCAAGCCCCACATCGGGCTCTCTGCTGACCAGGGAGCCTGCTTCCTCCTCTCTCTCTGCCTGCCTCTCTGCCTACTTGTGATCTCTGTCTGTCAAATGAGAAAGTGAAATCTTTAAAAATAAAAAAAATCAAATGAGGTAACTAACATAGACCGTGATGAGGGTTAATTTTATGTGACAACTCAACTCAGCTATGGAGGGTGTCCCCAGAAAAGAGCAGCATTTGATTCAGTAGACTGAGTAAAAATCATCCTCATGTGTGTCTATAGATATATACATACTTATGTATACATATGTATGTATATATGTATGTATACATCTTCATGTGTACACACACACACACACACACACACACATACATCCTATTGGTTCTGTTTCTCTGGAGAGCCCCTAACACAAGATACGAGTGTCCAGCCCATGCTAATATGTTCAATTAATGTCAGCTATGATAATTGCTATTAGCAGATGTGTTATTAAATGGTGGGGTTAGACAGGCCCTCTTCTTCAAAAGGTAATTATGACCACAGACACCCATCAGGATGGCCACTACCAAAAAAAAAAAAACAGAAAAATTATAAATGTCAGCAAGAATGTAGACAAATCAGAACCCTTGAGCACTGTTGATAAGAAAGTAAAACGGTACAACTGTCATAAAAACAATATGGAGTTTCCCCCAAGAAAACTAAAAATAGCATGGCCATAAGATCCAGCAATCCCATTACTGGGGTATACTGGATGTATCCCCCCCACCAAAGAATTGAAAGCAAGGACTCAAAGAAGATATTTGCACACCTGTGTGCATTGCAGTATCACATGCATTAGCCCAAAGGTGGAAGCAATCCGACTGTCCATCAACATATGAATGGATAAGCAAAATGTAGTATATACACACAATGGAATAGTATTCAGCTTTTAAACAGAAGAAAAGTCTGCATGGACTACTACAGGAATGAACCTTGAGGATGTCATGCTAAGTGAAATAAGCCAGTTATAAAAGGACAAATGCTGTATGATTCCATGTATATGAGTCCTCTGGAGTGGCTAAATTTGTGGAGACAGAAAGCAGAATGGTGGTTACCACAGGCTGGGGGCAGGGGAATGTGTTTTTATTTAATGGCTATGGAGTTTCCTTTTTGCAAAATGAAGAATTTGTGGATGGAGAGTTATAATACAACAATGTGAAAGTACTTAGTGCCACTGAATTTTAATATAGAAATAGTTAAGATGGTTAATTTTGTGTTATATGCATTTTACCACAATTAAAAAAAATTTTTTTTAAACAGAAGAAAAAAACCCTGTCATTCCATAACTAGGGGTTTTATATACCTAGGAAAAGGGAATATACCAAGGGGAAGGAGAAAGGAGGGAGTGGAGAAGCCAAGGGGAGGAAAACCTGGAATGTTCTTTGGTGGAAGTGAATGGATGCCATAGTTGACAGGTGGACCCCTCAGAGCCTGCTTGCCTTCAGCAAGTATCCTAGAAGCTCCTTCTCTAGCCCAGTGGCCTCAGGAAGCACAGCATAGCTTAGGACCTGCTTGTCATAACCACAGCTTCCAGAGGTAGGCCCAGCCCAGGAAGCTGGGACTTGAAAATTACAACCCAATAGAGAACAAAAGAAGAGTTCACTAGTGGGGAACCTGGGGGGCTCATTCTTTAAGCATCTGCCTTCGGCTCAGGCCGTGATCCCAGGGTTCTGGGATTGAACCCTGCAGCGGGCTCTCTGCTCAGCAGGGAGTCTGCCCTTCTCCCTCTCCCACTCCCCCTGCTTGTTTCCCCTCCCTTGCTGTGTCTCTCTCTGTCAAATAAATAAATAAAAATCTAAAAAAAAAAAAAAAAAGAGCTCACTGGTGCTGGCTTAGTAATTAAATTACAAGGTGATTATTAGTCCGCCCAGGCAAAAAGATTACATCTGAGTACTTCAAGTAGCCTAAAACTCAAACTCCTCCCAGTAAAAAAAAAAAAAAAAAAAAACCTAAAATAAATTAATGCCATTTTCTACCAATTACAGATGCCCTCAGTGACTATAAGGTTGTCATGGCAACATGCCCGCTGAAAGGGTATGTTTGATAAGGCCTGAAATAAAGTATAGCAGAAAGGGAACATTTCACTTCTTATCTCTGTATTAGACCAAAATTGTTTTCTAAGATGGAGACAGGCCAACTCTGCAGTCTACAGCCTGCTACTCTCTCTTCTGTAGCCCATCTGAGGCCCATCTCCTACAGGGAGAAGGGCAGCTCCAACATCTCCCCATATAGCTCCCTCCCCCTGGGATGGTCTCCGATTCAATGTCAGTCAAATGGTATCATTCCTTGTTTTTTTTGAACCCCCCTCTGCCACTTCCTCCAAGCAGGCTTCCCTGATGCCCTGGCAGTCCAGTGCTCTCCACACCAGATTCAAAGCCATTGGTGAGCTCTGCTCATTTTAGACTTTACAGAAATTCTTCAAAGAAGTCAGCAAAGCCCCTATACTGGCTTAAAATGGAACAAAATCAATTCAAGCGTTTCTTATATTCTTTATCCAAGTATCAAATTTGATTTAAATTAGTTAACTCCTGGGAAGGTGGTCATAGGCAACAATGTTGTGAACCATACTAATAACCACGGATGCATTCCAGAGAAGTTTCTGGCAAAGCACAACTCGTCAATGAGATCTGATGTTGAGTGCACCAGAGGAGCTTCTATTTAAAGAAACTACAGTTACTCCTTTTGTAAAAGGGATAATCATCTCATAAAGTGCCTCTTGTGTAAACTCCTATTTCCATATATTAGGTATATTTTAGATCTTATAAAGCTGTCTCGAATCCTTTCTGGAAAGAGTGGCATCTAAACAAATTCGATAATCAATATTGTCAAAACAGAAAAAGAGGTGGGGCTTGTGGATCTGTGTCTCCACATGGGGGAAAGAAGAACAGAACGTTGGCTTCTAGAGCATTTGGAAGCCTGCTCCGTATTCCCCAGGCTCTGCTGACAGGGAAGAGGAGGATTACTGTGGTGGTGGCTCAAGCCAGAATGAATCCCAGGGTCTGGGCCACACTCTGCTCAAACACAAAATCTAAGGGTACTCCTGGGGGGCACAGAATAAAGTCCAAATGAGTCAGATTTTCCTCGTAAGTTCCACAGAGCCTATCCCCAGGATAGCAACAGAAATACCAATAATAACCAAAAAATAAAACCTGAACTTCGTTGAGCCCTTATGATGGGCAGAGTGTTCATACACATGATCTCACCTAATCCCCCTAACAAGGCATGGAGACAGGCACTATTATTTCCGCATTTTATAGAGGACACAAAAGCTCGGAGTTGTCTACCGCTGTCACCCGTTTATAAAAGGTGGCCACAAGATGCAAACCCTGGTCTGTCGGCCCCCGGAGGTCAGGCTCCGCATTCCCAACTTTCTGGACCTTCTGCCTCCTCCTTCCCTTTGCTGACTACCACCCTGCCCTGGTTGATTTCCATGTAGGAGCCCCAGGCCTTCCCATGCCCTTCCCATGCACAGAACACTCAGGCCTCAAAGTCTGACTCAGGTCCCGCATTTATGAAGCCTCCTGGGACACTCTGGCCCTCAAGACACCCCTTTCCCTGGACGGGTCACTCTACCAGGATCATATATCTGGCATGTCTCAGGTTTTACAATTATACTCCCATTTCTCTTTAAAATGTGTCTGTCTCGGGGCACCTGAGTGGCTCACTGGCTTAAGCCTCTGCCTTCACCCCAGGTCATGATCCTGGGGTCCTGGGATAGAGCCCCGCGTGGGACTTCCTGCTCACCCGTGGGCCTCTGCTTCTTCTTCTCCCTCTGCCTACCACTCTGCCTGCTTGGGTGCACTCTCACTCTCTCTCTCTTTCTCTCTCTGTCAAATAAATAAATAAATAAAATCTTTTTTAAAAAATTAAAATACCATATTAAAAAAAAAAACCTATTGGGGTAATAAATAAGTCGAAGGAGGCATTCAGATTTAGTTGACTGCATTTTCATTATTTCCCGCAATCATTTTATTACTAACAAATTGGGAAACGTGACAGACATTCAAAATCCAAGATACGGTATGAGTCCCAAAATGAGCCACTGGGGTGCCAGAAGAAAGTACTGTGACATTTATTGATATTCACTTTTATATTAAATATGGGCAAAAAATGGGGCTCCTAGGGGGCTCAGTCGGTTGAGAGTCCAACTCTGGGTTTTGGCTCAGGTCATGATCTCAGGGTCGTGAGATGGAGCCCAGAATGTGCTCCCTGCTCTGTGGGGAATCTGCTCAACATTTTCTCTTTTTCTGCCCCTCTTCCCACTTGCACACCTGTGCTCTCTCTTTCTTCAAAAAATAAGTAAATCTTTTAAATAAATAAATAAAGACAAAAAATAATCTCAGACTTTTGAATCATTAATTCATAAAAATTTTCGAATTACATAAAAATATTTATTTTGTCTTTAGGAAATGGGTGGAGGGGGGTGAACTAGGTGAAGGGGATTAAGGGTACGGTTCTCATGACGAGCACTGAGTAATGGGCAGAATTGCTGAATCACTATATTGTACTCCTGAAACTAATCTAACTCTCTATGATAACTATTTGGAATTAAAATTAAAAACTTAATTAAAAAATAATCACACTGTACACATTAAACTTATAGAATGTTAAAAAAATATTTATTTCATCTTTAGAGCATCACTTAAAGTGTCTATTCTGGCAAATAGAATAGCTAGCTAGCTAGATAACTGGCAAACATATATTATAGATCAAAAAGTAGTTCTTGACTGATGAGATATATGAACGGAGATCCTTCTTCTATGGCATAGAATCATTTGGGGCATCAGATTTATACAAACGAACACATACACATCTCGAAGGCTCAGTTTAAAAGAAAAATACACCTCATTATAAATGCACTAATGAGGAAGAACAATGTGTCCTACAGCTGGAGGAGAGGAGCTCCCTGGGGACTTAGAGAAGGTGGAGCCTCCTGTTAGGGATGAAGGGGTGTGGTTAAGCTCCTGGGCTCTGAGGTCCACAGCCCTGCCTGGACCATCACCTACCCTGCTGGCTGTGTGCCCATGGGCATGTTTTATCACCCCTCCTCTGCTCCTTCTACTATAAAAGTTGTTATGTTGAAGAAATGAGATGAAATGTTTCTTGCTGCCCGGCAAATAGTAAGTCCTCGATTAATATATTGGTTAACTGTTTTTTGAAAAAGGGGGAGTTAGAGACTGTGGAAGGTTCATGGCCAAATTATTCTGCAGACCTTTCAGAATAAGATTTAGGAGACAGGAATTACAAGGCAGTGGAAAAGGGAGACATCTAGGGTAGAAAAGGGAAAGGCATCTTCAGGAGGGGGAATTCCCAGTTACAGGGATCTTAATGGCCCTAATTCCTCTCTCTCTGCATTTTCTGCCTCTGAAGCTGTTCTCGATGTGGGTCTTTTGATTATCAAGATCAGAAAACCACCCAACCTAGCACAAACGAAAGGGAATTACTACTATAAGGATACAGAGATATCAGGAATCTGAGAGAGGTACAGGGGATTGAGAATCAGAAAATCAGGAACTGAGGTTATGCTGGACATCTGTGTTCCTTTTCCCCACTCCTCCAATCCCAGCTGACTCCTCTTGCACCTGGCCCAGCAAGGCCACAGGTGGGAAAAGAGGGGCACCCAACCAATGATGAGGAGCAGTCACCAGTGAGCAAATGTCTTTCAGCCCCTTCTTGCAGAGTCCTGAAAGAGGGAACCTGATTGGCTCAGCTTATCCCCTGGAGCCCGGGCCACTCACGTCCAGGTCTAGCCAATGGCCTGCGGTCCCCTGAATCAGGCCTGTACCTTTGATCCAATAAGCCTGGCTATGGCTCCCAGGGTGAACATGGCATGGTTTTTCTCAAGTGTAACCTGACATTGAAATTCCTTTCTTGCAGGGATGTAGGGGTGTCCCTTTGCCCACGTCCTCATCCTGGACAAGGCCACCATGTGGATAAGAAGCTCATGCCCCTGACCTATGAGGTCTGACCTTGAACTCTGAGAGACTTGAAGAAGGCCTGACTACCCATGGGCTTTATTTACTATCCTTGAATCTTGCAAAACAAGATCTACCTGCCTTATGTTCCCTCACGGTTTCAGGGCTTTGTTTAACAAAGACTACAAATCCCTCCTGCTGTGCTGGAATGAAACAGCCTAAAATTTACCCTTTTGGCTGCTTAATTTTACAGCTACTTTTACCAGCTGGATTGTAAACTTCTAAAAGGGATAACTTCTGGTTTGGAAATAATCTTTGAGATTGTAGAGTCCAGCTTCCCATTTCACAGGTGTGGAAACTAAGCCCGGAGAGGGGAAATGTCACACAGCAGCATAGGGTCAGATGGGACCTGGAAGCTGCCCTCACAAGCTTAGCCGCCCACGGTCCTTGCAATGCCTGACGCATAGCATGTTCCCGATAAATACCCCTTGGTTTCCTTCTTATTTAGCTTTTGCGTTTTACAAGCTCAGTGGTTCTCCATTGATACCCGTCCTCCCCCACAACTTCAGCCCTAAAGGATCACTTTCCATCTGCCTTTCAGATGTTGGTCTTTGGGGCTATGGAGTGGAAGCTGAGATGAGGCATGGGTGAAATATAACCTGGTTCTATCAAGCCGTTATCTCTCCAGGCCAACACCACCGTAACCGAGTACAGACACAAGACGGGCAACTTCCTTCCTTTTGCTGGGCCAGCGGCCATCGGACTGAGGCATGGGGAACACACTTTAGTTTCCACCTAAAGACACCTCTCCTGCAACATCTCCCAGGCCAATGCTACACAGCAGGGATTCTGGCCAAAGCTCCCCTCCTCCCCCCAGGCCCACTTTCCTCCCAGAAGCCTTCTCTGACCATGCCAGCCTACTGGGAAGACTTTGCTCCCTTGACGTCCCCCTCACGCAGTGTGGCACTTTGTCATTTCCCCTAATGTCACACGTCTCCTCAGCTCCTGAAGGCAGGGTAGCCTCTCATCCCTACCCCGCACTCCAGTGGGCTCCCACAGCTTTGCAATGAAGGTACCGACTGATAGAGGAAAGGCTGGAAGGTGGGCAGAAGGAGAAAAATGGAGAATATCCCTCTCTGCTAGTACCTTAGGCATGCGTGAATTAAAGAAAGCAGCTGCTTAAAACAGAGAATCATTCTGACTTTCAGTTTCTAGGCTACATGGTGACCAGTCAAACAAAGGCAACTTAGCTCTACCACAATTAAACCCATTCTGGTGGCAGTTCATGAACTGGGCACTCAGCAGGGTGGGCGTAAGAATCACTACAGAGCAAAGAAGGAAGGACACCAGATGAGGACCACCTAGAACCCTGGGCCTCCCGTTCTGGGAAACTTTGGTCTAAGGGTCCCACAGAGCCTCCCTCTCAGAGATCCCCACTCCAGCCTGGAATCCGCATCCTTAGAGGTCATTTCAGAGAGCTCTTGATAAGAAGCCAAACACTAGGGGCAGAGAATCAAAGGCTTATCTTTACCCTACATTAAGGAAGGCTTATCAGACTGAAGGTAAAGCAGAGAGCCAGGCTCTGTTAACCTAGGGAGCAGGGGGCAAGTGTTGATACACAGGGAGAAGCAATGCAGGGGCCCAGCACCCTGCCCAGAGAAGCCGCCCCGGCTGGCATGACACATTACAGGAGTCCTTGGGCAGCAGGGTGGGGAGGTGAGGGTTAGGAGAGCTGGGCCAGTGGTGGTTGGGGACTAGAACCAAAGGTTCCTTGAAGATGAACCTAATCTATTTCACACCCGAAGGTGAGTCACGCTCCAGGAATCTTCCTGGCAGCATCAGCTCTCCCAGTAACTCCACAGAAAGAAAAAGTCAGGGATGCTTCTCTTGGCCCAAAAGGACCGTGGGCCTAGGAAAGGAATCTGCTGTCACTGAGCCCTTGCTATGTGGCAGTGCCTGTGCAAAGACTTTATCCCCTCTGGTTCTCACAAGACCAAGAATGGTTGAACACACTACCCAAGGTCATCATGTGGAGGTTAAGGAAGCCGTCCAAGGTCACAGAGCCTGGAAGCTCCATGCCTGCAATTCAAACCCAGGGGTCAAGCTCACTCAAATCTGTTGCCGTCCCCACGGGTTCTCTCACCTCGGGCACACTCCCCAAACAGAGGCGTGTACTCTCCACGGATGTTTTGCATTCTGCACATTGCTCAGCTTCTCCTCACCTCTGGGGGTGTGATTTAAAGCAGAGGCAAAACCAAGACCCAGACGGTCCCATTCTTGTCTCTTTCTAGGTGCCATGCATAGCATACAGCACTGCAGTGCTGCAAAACAGCACTGACAACAAAGGGTAGGTCCATGGGAATGTGCAGAGTGGAGAGACTCCTGTACTATTTCATATTTTGTAAACCTAGGAAATCATCCAGATGTTAAAGCATAAAAATAACACACTGCTTGAACCAATGAGGCATAAATGTTAAAAGGGACAAACCTGCAGGAAGAGTGAGGTATGCTTAAACATGTTCCTTTGGTGGAGAGGGGGTCCAGACTTGGCACCTAGACAGCTGGCGTCCTATACCCCCTCTGCCGTGGACCTGCTGTCTTCCCCTAGGAGGGAGAAGATGACACGCCCCCACGCCCTTTGGTACAAGGATCAAATGAGCTGCCCTGCAAGGCGTCGCTGTGGTTATGCTTTGCTTTCCCTCCATAGTTTGGCTCATGCTGAGCCTCAAGCCTGGAAGATAGGCTCTCCACTAAAAACGAAATCCCACGCCTCCTTTAAAGGATGACTTCAAGCCTCATCTCCAGTGAGAAGCCATCTCAGGCTCCTTCTGCCCTCCAGATCCACCTTCCATTTACTTTCCCGCAGGCTCCTGCTCCCCATAACCCTCCATCAGTCTGCCCCACCTGCCTTGCCAAACTGCTGGAATTTCGGAATTTGCTTTCTTCTCTTTCATCTGGAGCCTTTGAAGCCTTAGTCAGATGTCTACCCCTTCCTTTGCCTTTCTTAAAAATCTTAGTGATTTGGCACCTGGGTGGCTCAGTGGGTTAAAGCCTCTGCCTTCAGCTCAGGTCATGATCCTGGGATTGAGCTCAGGCTCTCTGCTGGACGGGGACCCTGCTTCCTCCTCTCTTTCTGCCTGCCTCTCTGCTGACTTGTGATCTCTATCTGTCAAATAAATAAAATCTTAAAAAAAAATTTTAGTGATTCTTAGGTCAAGTGCCACCTCCTCCAGGAAGCCTTCTATCCTGCAGCCACCCTCCATCCTGGTTGGCTGCTCCTGCAGAGGGCTCCTTAGAACTTTCTGCTTATCCCTGTGTTAAGTGTTGCCTTATTGCCTACATTTTCATTGACTGTGGACCTCACACTAGACTTTGAGCTCCTGGAGAGGAGGAACTAAGGGTCTTACTTGTATCGGTGTTGCAGACATGTCCCATCTGTGGCAAGTGCTCACCAAATGTTATATGTGGTAATAAATGGATTTCTACTGCAGTCATGTGTCACACAGTTCCTCAGATGACCTTATAAGCCCCTTGCTTGGAGGGGTGTACAGCATCGTATATTTCTCAGGAAGGCCTCTCTGTCGGAACCTCAAGTGCCCGGCACTTAGTAGGTACTTGGAAAACATTGGTGATCCGGTTAAGTGATTCTGAATTATCCACTGCACTGAATTCTCCCAGCCACCAGGTCCCCCGTTCTAACCCTTAGCATGGCCAATGGAAAATTAATTGGTTGCAAAGTGCATATCTAATTACAACATCCCGCCCCTGCCACAGAGACGTTCAAATGTTAATTATAACATATGCATCTCAATAACAGACGGTAGCATTTCATGCAGCATTAATAATGCCACATGAACCGCCGAGTGCATACACAAAGCTTCCTTTTATCTGCCATTAGGACAGACTTTGCACTTTCAGCACGGAAGCCTTCCTGCCCCTGAAACCAAACGTTTCCCTGCAAGACTGGACCGTGCCTAAGTCCTCAGTTCTCTCTACACAGAGGTCCCTACCCAGGGCCGTGCCACGGTCGCGGGGAGGGGGCGTCGGCCGGCGGGTTTCGGACAGTCTCCGCTGCGTGCGCCGCATCCCCGGCGTCCCGGCGGCGCCCCGCTCTCCAGGGCCCGCCATCCCGGGAAAGAAAGGCGAACTACATTACCCAGCAGGCCTTCTGCCGCCCTCTTTCCTTTCAAGTCTTTGCACGTGGCCGGAGGGGAGGGAGGGGCCGGGACGTCACTCTCCTACATTCTCTTTCCCTGTGTCAGAGCAGGGATCTTTTTTTTTTTTTTTTTCCTTCCTCTACTCCCTCCCCCCCACCCGCCCGCCCCTCCCTCCCTCCCTCTTTCCCTTCCCTCCCTCCCTCCCCTCCCGGTTGGGTTTGTGCGCTGGGGCGCCGATCCCCTCCGCAGCCGGGACGCGCGGAACTCGAGGCAGGAGTCGGCTCTCTCGAGCCTTCTCCCTCCCTTCCCCTTCCCTGCCCCCTTCCCCCACCCCCGACTCGGACTCGGAGCGGCGGCCGGAGGAACCCCGAGGTGAGCATCCCCCCGCCCGCCCCCCTCTTTTAGTCAGCTCGGCTTGCGGATCGATTCGGGGACCCGCCGGGAGGGCTGCGTGACGTGCGCGTGCTTATAGATAAACCCGAGAAAACCGCCCCAAACAATTAGCCCCCTTCCCCCTCCCTGCGCCCCCGGCTGCCCGGCGTCGGCGCCGATCCTCCGACCCCCTCTCGGTCGCGGACCGGACTCCACGATCTCGCCCCCTCCCCAGGGTCGCCCCTTCCCCGCAGGGCTCCCCGCCCAGTGGGGAGCCTTAGCCTTGGGGCTCCCGAGAAGAGGGGGTTCTCGGGGGGCGCACGGCTGGAGCCCGGCTCGCGTCCGAGCCGCGCAGTGTAGCCGCTGTCATGTGCCGGGTTCCGAGCCGGGGGGGAGGAAGAGAGCGAGCGTGATTGCTCTCCCTTTTGTTTTGAAGCCCGCATTTGCTGCATCAAGCAGTTGCTTTAGTACCAGCCAAACTTGCAGCTGTTCTGACCGCGCTCCGCCGAGGTAGGGAGCGCGGCCCTGGGTGGCGACTCCGGGCCGGAGGCTGCTGCGCTGGCGGCTGCCGGAGGGACCCCGAGAGAGTGTCTCCACGCAGCCCCTCCCTCCTGTGGTGACTGATTGTGTCTGTAGCAGCGGCCGTGCGAGAGTGTGTGCGCGCCCGTCCCCGCGAGCGCGGGGATGTCTGTCGTCTAGACAGGCGGCACCCTCCCTCCGTCCCCTGTGAGCCTGCGGGCCGCGGGGGGCGCGGGGGATGGGAGCAGAGGAGGAACCCGAATCGGTGCAGCCATTGCGGTCGCAGTTGTGGACATTCCCTACGGTGGTGATTCTTTTGGCTTTATTATTATTCCTGTCGCCGCGGTGTAATTGGGCCTGGGGAATAGATCCGCCCGGCCGAGCAGTGGTTAAGTTGACAGGCTGTGAAAAGCCTGCTCGCGGTGGCGAGTGACCCGAGTGGCCGCGGGGTGGGCTCCGGCTCGTGCTCTTCGGGACGACGAGCAGGTGACTGTCCTGGACGCGGGTCGTGGGGGGCAGGGAGGGCAGGGGGTGGTGGTTCGGTCGGCGGCGGCGGATGTCCGCGGCCCAGAGGACCACGAGCCCGAGCCCGGGTGCTTCTGAAGGAGGCGTCCCGGGGACCGCGGGTGTGAGTTGGTATGTCTTAACACTGACGTTAAAAGACAATCGGGGTTCGGAACCCCTCCTCTGGTCGGCGTTGGCTGCTGGGTTTCGTGGAGTTTTCAGGGCTGGGGTTGGGGGCCGGGTGTGAGCAGGGAGGGGGTGCGGCTTGTAAAGGGGAGGGCTGGCTGCGGGAGGCCTGTGTGTCCCCACCCCGAGGAGCGAGGCGTCGCCTCCCCCGCCCAGCTGTTTGTGTGTGTACACACCGCTCTGGCGTGTGTGTGGGGGGCGGGGCGTGGAGGGGACAGAGCGCGGCGTAGTGGGGACTCGCGTGGGCCCGACTACCGGGTGAATCGTCCCGCCAGGCCCCTCGCGGTCCCAGTTGGGGTCTTAGTCATGTGTATGTGTCCGCGCGCGCGCGCGCTCCCGGGTTACTTGGACTGGGGGTCTTGCGGCTATGCGACCGGGGAGCCCCTGCAGCTGCGTGCGCGCGGAGTCGGAGAGGGAGTTCCGGACTCGAGGTGTCGCGGGAGACCCGCCGTGCCTCGCTCCGCGGCCGCAGTGCCCCCTGACCCGGCGGTGCCGGGCGCAGGTCTGGCCGGGCGGGGAGCTAGTGCGCGCGTGTTGCCGCCCCCCACCCTCCCGACACGCTCGGGTTGACCCTTGCTCCGAGGCTCTCTGTGGCTGCGCGTCCCCGCGCGCCCCGCCGCTGCCTCGCGGACCCTGGAGAGGACCAGTGCGCTCTGCGGGGCCCCTTCCCGTTCTTCGTCCTGTAGACGGTGGGGGGCAAAGGCTGCCCGGCCCGCCCAGTTAGGGCGCTGCTGCCCGCGCCGCTACCGGGTGCCGGGCGAGTCGCTCGGCTTCGTCGCTCTCGCCGCCGGGTCTGTGCCGCCGGGAGATTATCTCCCAGGCTAGGGGCGGGCGCGCAAAGGGAGGACGCCGGTGGAGTGCGGGCCCGCGGCGGCTGGAGTCTGGGGAGAGCGAAAGTGACACAGCACGAGCGCCGCCGCCGCGGGAGCTGGAGGGGAGAGGAAGGAGCCGCCCACAGCACGGGGAGGGGCCGCGGGCTGTCCCGGCCCGGTCCCTCCTGCCCAGCGCGGGGTCTGGCCCGAAAACCTCGGGAATCCCAGCTTCGGGCATGCTCAGCCAGCGCAAGGCAATGGCCAGGCTTTCCAGAAAACCCAATCATATGAGAACAGAGTGCGCCGAACAAACGTTAGGTGTGCAGTACCTCACAGGACCCACTCAGGTCGCCTGAGGAAACTCCCTTTGAGTATGTGAAACAGGATTCGATTTACACACAGATCATCTCTGGTGTGTCAAGTGTCTGTCCTAGATAATGTACGCTTGTAGGCAGGAATTTTGTAACGCATTCTGGGGTACAGCGTCATCGGTGATGAACAGATTTCCATAATAATAGTATGTTTGTAAGACAGCACAGGGCGTTTCTCCCCCCCCCCCCGTCCCCACTTTGAATCATCACATTTATTAAGAGGGTCCTATGAGGTAGGGGGTTATTAACCCCATTTTACAGATAAGCCGGCTGAGACTCAGAAAGTGCCGTGACTTGCCCAAGGCCTCTCAGAGGGGGAAGAGCTACTTTCTCCCTCTCTGTGGTCTTGTGGTTTCTCTTCTCAGCCTGAGGCTTTTCATTCAAATAATGGCCACTGTGTGTGTGTGTGTGTGTGTGTGTGTGTGTGTGTGTGTGTGTGTTTGGGTATTTTGTTGTGTTTTGTTTTGAGATTAGGTGTTGGAACCCCAGGAAGTACTGAACCTGGGTAAGGGCCTAAATTATACTGGTATTTCTTCTTTGCCAAAACAATGTTGATTTGTTACCAGTTCTAGTGAGAATAGCCATTAAAGAACAGAAGTTGGCACTGCTGTTATTATTACGCATCTGATAATTTGTTAATGGTGAGTGGTTATCAGCTTTGATACACGCACTGTACCAGAATCATACCATGTAATAAATCCATACGGCATGTGTGTTTATGTAACACCTGTCTGTGTTCCTATGAGTGCGTTCATGGATTCAGTGTCCTTATTGAATCTACGGTTTATTCTTTAGGTGCTGGTTTAAGTGTAGATCCTGGAGAAACCATCCCAGGTGATCCTGCCCTCTGCTTCTCCCGGGATTGGGAAGCCCTGAAAAGAGCAAAGAGCTCCTACATGCTGGTTGTATTTTTCAGAGATCATATGCAGGAAGGTTTTCAGACACAGCCTGGAGGGTTATTAGGTTTGGCCAACTAATCACTCATTTACAACTATGTATTGAGTACCTACATGTTTCTGTACCTAGACGTGTGTGCAAAGAAAATTGAACACATAGTGCCCTCCTGGCAACAACATATTCCAGCTGCAGAGATAAATGTAAGATTTTAAGTCCAGCATATGTTTATTGAACACCTATCTTAGGCTAGATACTCTACTGTGTTTGGGGCACACAAAGATAGTGTAGTAGAAATATCTACTTTGTAATGCAGTAAAACAGATGATTCACAGCCTGCAGAGGAGAACAAATCATAAATACTTTAGAGCACTCACCCTGGGACTTAGTCAATTTCACACTTGTTGGTCAGAAGGGACTCCTAATGCCAGTTCCTTTCCAGAGCAAATGCAGGAGGGAGCAAGAAAGGAAGAACAGCCTTCTGTCCCTTGTTACCCTGGGCTTCAGGCCGTCTGTACCCTCCCAGGTGGGCCTGAAGGTATGTCCTTCTGGGGAAGTTAGGCAGTCATCTGCTGAAGTCAACCAGCGGAGTGCTAAGCAGCGAGGAGCTGAAAGATGGTTCTCCATGGTCCTGCCCCAGCTCTGCGGGGCTCCAGTGGGTTGTGGTCAGCTGCCTTCTGTGCTATTCTAGGGCTTCTGCCGAGGTCTCACTCAAGCCCTTCCTGGGCTTAGCAGTTTCTGTCTTGCAGGTCGGGGTGGATGTTTTCCTATGGGTCTGCTTTTTATCTGTTCATTTCCAAATTCACCTCTAGGGTCCCTGACACGGTCTCCGTTTGGGGGTCTACTAGCGTGGTTTCAAGGTTCCATTGTTTGTTGTTCAGATGATGAAGGAGGAAGCAGGAGGTGGTAGGTAGGATGGAGAGAGAGTCCCAAGCCCAGAGAGAGAACAGGAGGTTCAAACAGACGGGTGAATCACAGTTGTTGGGAATTTTCCAAATGTGGTGGCATTGTTACATAGCTTACTGATAACATGGCAGCTTCTTTTGATGTTCTTTTGTGGGGGGGATCCTCTACCTCTCGGCCTCACTGCCAACTCAGTCACTTCAGCTCAGCTGTTCACATTCAGGTTTTTCTCTCCTGCCCTTCTGCCCTCCTGCCTCGAGCTGCACACAATTTAATTTAGAACAGTGCTGTGTTGGTGGCCTTCTCCCTGAATTATCACCATGCTATCGACATCTGCCTCTTATTTCGCAGTTAAACCCAGGCCACAGCTGTGGTTCAGAACAGGGAGGGGGAAACAGATACATCTCCAGATTAAGCACCCACATCCAGGACGGGTCTAACCAATGAGCTGATCTCCATGTGAAGACCCTGAGGCCGATCAAGGTGAAACGACTTGCCCAGCATCACTGAGAGCCCTTGGCAGAGTGGGACAAGAATGTTCAGATTTTGATGCCGTGATCAATTTTCTTTTTCCATATTGTGGTGCTTTCTGAAACAAGTGGGGTTCTTACTTCCCAAAGAGTGAGAATGCTACCTCTTCTCTGCTTTCTTCTGGTTCTGGGAAAGGCTCTGGAATTCACCTCTGAGTCTCGAGGTTCCTTTCCTTTGAGACTGCCCTTCTCTGCCCTGCCTTTCATCTTTGGCATCTAGGAATCCGGCTGAGGGCATAGATTTATGAGAGGTGGTAAACCTGGGGACTTCCTGGGGCACTTAGGTTTGGCCTTCCCTTCCCATGGCAGGGTTTGGCCTTCCCTTCCCATGGCAGGGTCCTCAGCAACCTCCCAAAACTGTTTGCAAAGCTGTTATGTATGTGCATTTTTCTAGGAAGAGGACCCACACATTTCACTGGATCTTCACCTGACTCAGTAAGGATAGAAACTACTGGCAGGGATAGTGGAGTGGGGCGGGTGGCTGGTTGGCAGAGGAGACTACATTTGTTTTGGATTTACAGTTTGTGAAGTATTGCACACAAGTGATCTCATCTGCTTTTTACCATAGCCCTGCAAGGCTATCAGCATTATTCCCATTTTGTATATGAGGAAATCGGGCCTCCAAGGTTAGTGACATGCCCAAGTCACAAGGAAGCAGTAGAGCAGGGATTGGAACCCGGGTCATCAGACTTCAAATCCAGTGCCTAGGGCTGGGATGGTCATCATGTCACATCATCATGACAGTTTTGTAAAAAAAGTTTTTAGAACTTTTTATGTCCACCATTGGTTCATATCCAGCATGGAGTCAGACCCAAGTGCTGGCTAACTTACTCAAGGATGGGATGGAGAAAGTAAGGAAGACAGTTATCATAGCACTGATATGTAGATGGGCCCACGGGAATGATTTTGTGGAAGAGATGAATTAGGGAGTTGGTCTGAGGTCCTGGCAGACCTAGAATCGGTTTTCAGCTGGGGCAATGGCCCAAACGTCTGTAAAGGGGAAACTGTGTGGTAAGCATAGTGGTTGAGAAAATTCTGAGGGCCTTAGAGTAAAAAGATCAAGGGGCTACCTGTTCTAGAATCAGAGATTGGGGAGGGCTTCCTAAGGGAGACAATGTAGGAGCTGAAGGCAAATGGATGAAAAGAAGAAACCAGCAGGAGAGGAGACAGAAGTGAGAAGGAACAGCGTGTGCCTAGGAGGGGTGACCTGAGGCTGGGCATAGCCAGGGATTGCTGCAGCAAGGTCAAGTTCAAAGGTGGAGAGGCAGACATGGACGGTACAGATCCAAGAGAGCCTGCCCCCGGGAGGACGTTGGCTGTCATACTGCAGGTAGAGCACAAAGGATGGGGCTTTAAGCAGGGCTGAGGCGCGCTGCCCTAGATCAGTGGGGAATGTGACCTGGAGCCCTGAGCCAGAAGGCCACTGGGCTGATGAGACAGTGACAGGTTCCATCTAGGATCCAGGTCTCAGGGGATGAAGCCTGGAGCCAGGGCCGTGGGTAGAGGGATGGAGGCAAGGCTGTGCATTAAAGACATTTGGGGACTAAAGTCTGCAGTGACTGCTTAGCTCGGAGGAATAAAGGAGAAGTCCCAGGGACTCGCAGGTTTCTGGCCTCACTAATGGGGTGGATGGCAGCCTTTACCCAGGGGTGAACTTGCGGTTGTCAGAGCATGTCGACTGAGGCTGGGGTGAGAAGGAGGACCACATGAGCTCCGTGGTAGATGGTGTGTTGTTGGATTTGAACTGCGGGTGGGAGGGTCCAGTGGAGCTGTCTCCAGGAAAACAGTGTGCAGGGTAGCAGCCCGAGGAAGATGTGTGGGCAGGAGCTACAGTGATGGGAGTGGGAAAGAGCTGCTTGGGAGCGGGACCTCGCCAGGGGGCTGCTGTAGACAATAAAAGACCTCTTCCTCCCATTGTCAGAGAATCCTTTGTCATGCCCAGCCGGTGGCCCGCTGTCATCAGGGAAGCCAGGGCGGGGATGCTGTGTCATGCTGGAGGCCCAGCTGGCAGGATCCGGCGACAGCTGAGAGCACACTTCAGCTGGGAGCCTTTAGAGTGAGGGGAGAGGCGTGTTCATTTTTAACATCCGCGGTGAGCAGAGCCTGCCCGGTTCCGGGTACTCAGGGCGTGAGCAAAAGGGCAGGGAAGCCTGGCCCGGATGGGGACAGAGGAAGCCTCGAGAAAGCTTGCACTCCCTGTGCAAGTCGTAGAGGATGATTTCCATAGTGGACCCTTGGCAGATACTTCTCATTCCTCACTGCACTTGGAGAGCTGATGTGTTTTAGGCAGAGCTCTGGCCGTTTCAGTTTTGAGTCTTTGGGGCCTGAACGAGCCGCACACAGTAGGTGTTGCACCTGCAGTTGGATATCTGCAGGGATGTGGCCGGCGTTCATTGTTCGGCGTGGGAGGCCAGCCAGGGAAAGTTCTTGTGAGCAAGTCCAAAGAGGGTATCCCAACACTGAGTTAAAATATTTTTAGTATCATAGTGGAGTAAAAATCTTGAAAATCGTCCAATTACCAAGCACCTAGAAACGCTGTATAAAATATAACTAGCATCCTTTCGAAGAAGAGCGGAGCTCATGGGATGGAAGGGAACTACCCAGGGGACTCGAAACTGAGATCGGACAGTCGGCTTCCACTCGGGCTGGGCCAGTCCTGGGGGTTGGAGTGTGAGGGGTGGTTGCTAGTCTCAGAACCAAAGGGGGTTGAGTCCTGGCAACGTCTCCTCCGGGAGACGAGATGGCGTTGGAATGGAGGGTCCTTCCTAAACTGGGTCCCTGCAAAGGTTTTCACACTTGGAGAAAGAAGGGAATAGACATCAGCCCATGGGCATGGATGTGGGGGAGGGAGAGGTTGGCAATCTTGGCCTGGATTTCCCCACGCCAGTGGGGCAAAATCAGCCCTGGAAACAAAATACCTTAGGCCTGTTATGGCTTCGGATGTCCACCACAAATGTGACCTAGAGTCCCCAAGAGGACGAGTTAGCAGATAAAGCATCCAGGGACCAGGCTACCCCAGCCCATGGCTCTCAGCTCCCAGGGGCACCAGGAAGATTCTGGGATTCCTCACCCTTCAGTGACTTGAGTCTCCACCACCTTGGAGAGAATACTGAATGACCCAGGTGGCCTGAATGAGTGACAAGGAGGAGAGAGAGGCCGGAGTGGGAGAGGAGGACAGGTGGGAACCTTTCAAAAGGGCCTTGGAGACAGCTGCACACCTGTGGAGGCATGTGCAGGGCCTGTGAAGGGCTCTTTCCGCCCCAGGGCTTCATCTCTTAGCAGAAGCTTGCAGACAATCCCGTCCCAGAAGGCCAGAATGTTCTCCCTTACCATTGACTCAGGACAAGTCCCCACAGAGGCTTCTGTCCAAGTTATCCCAATGGGTGCCCTATGCAGACTCCAACTGCTATGGGTCCCCCAGTCTGTGTACTGCATCATCTCCCCCATGTCCAGTTTCCTGGAACTTGAACCTCGGAAACACCTTAGAGTTCCCCATTCAGTCTCCTAGCCAGTGTGGATTCCCTGGCTTATCTTGCTCCAACGCTTCCCGCTACCCGCAGCCAGGAGCCTACTGTTCTGTGAGGCAGCCCCTTCCCTCCTTCGAAGCCTTTTGCAGTTGGAAAGACCTTCCACAAGCCTCAGGCAGCACCCCAGCCATTTCCCCCCATGGCCCCTTTGGCTGTTGTGATTTTCCAGACCCTTCACCATCCTGTTGGCTTCCGCAAGAAGGGCCTTAATTTATCAAGCTAAGATTCTGTAAGAGAGTGTCCAGCCAAGTCCCATCTAAACTTACTGAGCACCGAGGGAGTTTTTGCAGATTGCTGCGAGATTAGCCGAGCTGGCTGCATAGGCACAGTCTGTGATGTAGAAGTTTGGAGAAGCTTTGGCTCCGTGCTTTTCAGATTCATATGGAAGAAGCAACAGCATACGCTGCAAATTTCTTTCTCCAGCACCCAGAATACACTGCAGCTCATAAGCTTGTAAGTAAGTGACTCCAGGATCTGAGGCCGGGAGCTGGTGTTGATGGGGTATCCCTTTATGATGGGCACTGGCCTAGGCGTCCTCCGTATGCCTCCCTGAGTGAAAGTAAGGTCTGTGAGGGAGACAGGCAGAGAGGCAGAGGCGTGGAGATGCCTAACAGTCCCTGTGACCGTTGAGGCCCAAAGTTATTCAGAAAGAATGTGTGTGGTTCCCTCCAGGGTGGGTGGAGCTCCAATTCCCAAGGCTGCTGTTCCCTTTTAGGGCCTGCCTGGGGGTTGGCCCTGTCATGATCTCACCGCTAGTTGAGAAGCCACAATATGGCGAATATGAATTCACTATATTCTTGGGTCATTAGCTGAGACACTGAAGAGTTTGAACACATCTTGATGTGTCCCCGGACTGGATGGTGTTCACAATCAAAAATATTTTTTCAGGCATGTAGTTTATCTGTCTTGGGGTCTGTCTGCAGTGCCCTGGGCTGTCCTCAGGGAACAAAAGGTCTTCTGCTCCCTTGTATGTCCAGGATGGTTGGGGTCTGTGGGATTCATAGATCCCTTAGGCACCATGTTGAGTTCGGCAGAACATGAGTTGCCTGAACAGTGAGGTTGCCCCAGCCAGCTGGATGTCCAGATATACACGGCCGGTTTCACACAGGGCCTCAGCTGACAGGGCCCAGTGGCGAGGGTCAGGGATTCTGGGAAAGCACCCATTTTCTTCTCTTCCCCCTCCAAAAGTTTTTCCTTATGCTGGTTTGCCTCCAACCTTTTAACTTAAGGCCCTTACTTCTGTTAACATTTGGTTCAGTTTAGCAGACATGTGTCACGTACCTGCTGTGGGGCAGGTGAATTCGGGGAACCTGGCAGGGTCCCTACCACCCACCTTCATTTTAGTGGGGAAGACGGAATGGCCTCATGTTCATATAATGTGGGAAGTCTTGGGTAAGAGGAAAGAAAAGTATGCTGAAGCAGCCAGCACAGGGCAATGATATTTCTTTTGTCCAAATGCAGAAACATTTCAGAGTGAAAGGAGTGCTATTAATAATCATGTTGGGACACAGATATCACCTGGGCCAGTCCTGGGCCAGTGGGGGCTTATGGCCACATGGACCAGGGATGTAGTGTGGGTCACACCTGACACCGTCATCACTCATTTGCACCGCAGGACACACAGGAAGATGATGGATATAGTGCCTACAAAGAAACTGACAACTGCTTCCCCATTTTCTTGAGGAGCTGGAGAGGAAAGCATTTTCCGTGGGGACTGTGGGCTTAAAATTCTGATGAATCTTAGTTTTCCAGCCACAAGGATCTGTCATCTGTCTCACCCCGATCTTAGTTTTGAGGTTGGAGCTGGAGGTGGAAGTTTGGAGAGCTGAAAACCACCTGGCTTGTAGGATGTGCTTGGCGACAGGTAAAAGAACACTGGACTCAAAGGGCTTAATAAACAAGGCGTTTATAGACTAATGGAGCCAGAAGTCCGAAGGTAGGGGTTCTAGAGTTGGTTAATTCAGTGGGTCACGGATGATTTCAAGGAGTTCATCTAACCTTACAGGCAAGCATTTTCAGCATTTTGGCCTTTATCCTCCAGCTTGTCTCCTCATGGTCATAGCAAGGCTGCCCCTGCTCCACACATCACCTGTTCTCATGTAACTGTGTCTGAGAGTGGGTAGGAAAGTGAATTTCCCCTTGAGTTTTAATTTTTCAAGCATGGACACCTTTCCCAGAATCTCCCTGCTACAATTTCCAGCAAGTGCCATTGTAGAGAAATGGGCAGCTACTAAAGCCTTAGCTCAATGGAGGCTGAGAAAGCAAGTCTTGGTGTTTTCTGCCTCATCTACAGGAAGAGGTGAGACTGCTTGCAAGGGAATGGGGAGGAGAATCATGGTTGGGTGAGCATTGATTAATGTTTGCCTCAACAAATTTCAATATGATTTTATTGACTTATTTGGGGGAGTTGTCAGCTTTATTGAGAAATAATTGTTTATACCTTAATATAATTGAAGTGAAAAAAATGTACCCCCGGCTCTGGCAACTGATCTGCTTTCTTTCACTATAGTTTTACCTTTTTTAGTGATTATTATTTCTTAACTCACGGGTGTTGTTGGAGCATAGGACCCCAGGTATCTAATGATGCCTTTTGCATGGTCCCAGTAGGTGGGTTCTGTGCCTTCTCCCCCTGCCAGTAGCCCTTCTCCTCCTCCACCACTGGGACCAAGGGGAGACCCTGGCAGACAGAATTGTCCAGAGGCAGGGAGCCTGTGTTGCAGGTGGCCCAGACAGCAGGACTGAGGGGCCGAGGCTCTGGCTGGTTGATGGCAGACATCGGTCACCTTTGAGGATAGCTATGGGGTTGAAAGAAGAAATTGCTCCTTAGTGTGATGTGGATAACTTGGGTCCTGCAGAGTCTTGTCTGTACTGATTGAAAAGTCTGGCCCTAAAGAAGGACACTATCTCCCCTTCCCCAAACCTCTGTCCCCTTCATACAGACAGATAGCCTGGGCCATAGGTGCTGGCCCAGTGCCCTGGGACAAATCCATCCCTGTTCAGGTCTTTATACACTCTGCTAATCTGGTCAGTTTCATCTTCCCTTCCACCTCCGGACTTGGTCTGTAAATCTTCAGGGCACTTGGCATGTGCTATCACTCCCACCATTCCTTGGGGCCTCACCTGATCTGTTCTCTGAGATCAGAAGCACCTTGATGCTATCCTAGTCTGAGTCATCTGCAGATAGATCCTAGGACGGTGCCTGCCACAGGGTCCATGCTCCGTGAAAATACATTTTTTTACAGCAAAGTTCATGTTGGTAGAAAGAGGAAAGGCACTTGCTGCTCTTGGCCATCTCCAGATTTAAAACCAGGTCATTGTGGGGGCAACATGGGGCCCTGTGTGAGGTTTCTGGATCTCTACTTAATCCTTCCCTAAAAAGGAAGGAAGGTAACCCACCATGCTGTTAGGGGTGAAATTGGAACCCCCATTACCTCGAATAAGACTGTGTTTGGCGACAGAGCCCTTAAAGAGGTAATTCAGGTAAAAGGAGGTCCTACGGGTGGGCCTTAAACCAATACAACTGGTGTCCTTGAAAAAGGAGCACATGGGGGGGCCTGGGTGGCTCAGTCACTAACTGTCTGCTTTTGGCTCAGGTCATAATCCCAAGGTCCTGGGATCAAGCCCCACATCGGGCTGCCTGCTGGGCGGGAAGCCTGCTTCTCCCTTTCTCACTCCCCCTACTTGTATTTCCTCTTTCTCTGTGTCTCTCTGTGTCAAATAAATAAATAAAATCTTAAAAAAAATTTTTTTAAAGGGCATAAAGACAGAGGCAAGACACAGAACTAGGACACCTGGGAGATGAGGACAAAGGGGGAAGGCGGCCATCTACAAGTCAAGGAGAGACAAGTCAAGGTTTTCCCAGAGGAAACCGTCCATGCTGGTCTTCATCTCGGCCTTCTAGCCTCTGGAACTGTGGGAACCACAGAAGTCTCTTGTGTAGGCTTTCCTAGTCTGTGCTACAACTCCAGGTGCGTGTGTGACTCCCAAACCTGGACTTTTCTCTCTGAGCGGCTGTGTTTGCACAGCAGGGAAGATGTCTCTCAACCCAGGCATTGAACAGGTGGTAGTTCTCCTGACAACCCTGGGCCAGTTTATTTGTTGGTTATTACAGTTATGAGTACTTAGTGAGCCCTTCACTTGCGTTTCATTAATTAGCCTTCACAGCCTCTCTTCTATAGTTGAGAAAAGGAAGGCACAGAGAGGGTAAGTAATTTACCCTCGGTCACACAGCTCCTAGGTGATGTAGTCAGTTTTGCTTGAGTTTTGCCTCTGAAGCATCACCCACAGAGATGGACAGGTTGTGCTGAGGTTTCCTTGCAGTGATCTGAAAAGGTCACTGGCCTCAGGTCTGCCACTGGTGACCTGGGTGACCTTGGGCAACTCACATCATGGTTGATGTTTTCTCCTCAGTGACCTCAGGGATTGGATGAAGAATTACCCAATATCCCTGCTTGTCTCCCTCTGAGGTCCCTAGTGCTCCAGAGTAGGGATTAGGTCCTCAGCCTGGACTGGCATAGGGAAGGAAGGGTCCCTGTGATGTCATCTTTGACATTTGCGTACACCGAAGACAGCAGCTCGGGAGCTGCCTTATTTGGCCATTTAGACGAATGGCTTGGCAGCTTGCTCCTTCCCTATAGAATTAATTTTTTCAATAAGGTAGACATTATCTCTGCCCCATGCCAGGCCCCATTCTAGGTCTGTTAAGGATGTGGGCTTTGAGTGAGACCCACTGAAGGGCATGGGGAAAGGGTTGCTGGGGAGTCATGTAATGTGTTTTCTTCCTCCGGGTGAAAGGGAAGTGGTTGACTGTGGCCACATTCATGCTGGAGAGAAACCAGCCATGGGGGAGGAACCTTGGGAGCCCACGTTGAGCCCAAGTCCTCTGCATCCTGGCCCATCTGGTTTCCATTTCCTGTTTGAGCCAGGTGGACGGCAGGTGCGGGTGAAGGTGAGAACAGGGCGAGAACAAGGTGAGAACTGGGATTCCACAGGCTGAAAATGGGTCAGTGAGAACAAGAGGAAGGTTGGCTGGGCTGCTTAGGGACACTGTCGGGGACCTGTTTTTAACCCGGGCAGCACCGTTCCTGGTTTATCCTCATAGGGTTTTAGTGATTTTTTTAGTTACCCCATTAGAACCAAGTTTATTTAATGTATCTGTAATGGATTTCAGACCCAGAAAAGCACTGTGTCAAGTTTCTTGTTCCCCCATGGCCTGCGCATGATCTCCACAGTTCCCGAATCCCCACGCCCTGGCTCCAGCATTCAGAGGCCTTCAGATCCCAGTGGGTGCGAGTTCACTGAGCAGGCTGCTTGCTGTGGATGGGTAGCTGTCCATTATCACCTCGGAGCGTGCCCTTGTCAGAAGCACGGGGTCATTACTCCTGATGTTCTTGGGAGTTGGCAGGGCTAATGCGCTTCTTCCATTGGGGAGACCGAGGCAAGAGAAACCAGTGAGAAAACAAATTAAGGGCTGGTTCTCCATTCAGGAAGCACCCTTAACTTTTATGCCTCTGAGTAAGGCATTCATTCTTCCGATGGAGTGTAGGCTGATTTTCATTTGACTATCTATGACTTGCAAAAAATTACAACTTTTAAAAAATTTACAACATTTAAATGTGCCTCCAAGGGGAAGAAAAAGTCCGTGGAACTTGTGATCGCACTGTTGCTTAACAGGATGCTAAGTTTAATAAAAAGTCGATACAAGGTCAATAATAATATTATAGCCAGTGATAGGAGCAGGACGGACAACTCCAAGGTCGTGAATTTTGGGAAAGGCTGCATAAGCAAGTTGGGTTGGGTTTATGTCACTTGGCATTGGGACAGTTTTGAATAATAGATGTTCCATTTCAGCCTGAGGCTACCTCTTATCATGTACCAAGTGTGGGTTCCTAAATATTTATTTATTCATATAAAACATTTATATATATGGCCGTAATTTGTATTCATAGAACATGGTCATTAACTGAAGACAACCTCAGTAAATATTTTTGTAAAGCAAAGAGTCCTTTTATACAGTCTCCAGTTTTTTTCAAAAGCAGACATTTTGTAAATTTAGACTTTCTTTTTTTTTTTTTTTTTAAAGATTTTACTTATTTATTTGACAGAGAGAAATCACAAGTAGATGGAGAGGCAGGCAGAGAGAGAGGAGGAAGCAGGCTCCCTGCTGAGCAGAGAGCCCGATGCGGGACTCGATCCCAGGACCCTGAGATCATGACCTGAGCCGAAGGCAGTGGCTTAACCCACTGAGCCACCCAGGCGCCCCAAATTTAGACTTTCTAAACCATAACTTCTGTCATCCAGGATTTTGATAACCAGAAACTTCTTTTTTTTTTTTTTTAAGACAAGGATGTCATACATCCTGCTTTTTCATTTTTTTAAGATTTTATTTATGTAGGGGCGCCTGGGTGGCTCAGTGAGTTAAAGCCTCTGCCTTTGGCTCAGGTCATGATCCTGGGGTCCTGGGATCGAGCCCCACATCGGGCTCTCTGCTCCGCGAGAAGACTGCTTCCTCCTCTCTCTCTCTCTCTCTCTCTCTCTGCCTACTTCTCTGCCTGCTTGTGATCTCTGTATGTCAAATAAAAAAGATTTTATTTATGTATTTAGTTGTCGGAGAGAGAGAGAGCACACAAACAGGCAGAGTGGCAGGCAGAGGCAGAGGCAGAGAGAGAAGCAGGCTCCCCACTGAGCAAGGAGTCTGATGTGGGACTCCATTCCCGGACCCTGGGATCATGACCTGAGCCGAAGGCAGCGGCTTAACTGACTGAGCCACCCAGGTGTCCCAACCAGAAACTTCTTGATTGGCCCTCGAATAACCTCAGCACAATGACAGTTAATATATTTAATTGTCAGAAAGGTTTAGCATCTCTTGTGCTGTGGTAAAGAGTGTTCTGTTTGACATCCATTCACCAACCACTAATAAATACTCTTGTCTAAAGGTAACTAAGAGGCACATTTTACGTCTAACTCATTCCAATAAGCCCGTCAGAGTTTTGCTGCTCAAATTCAGGTCATCTGTAAGAGTTATCCTGAAGTTGAGATAATGACTTATCCCACTAGACTCAACATTTTTAGGCCAATGTCATCTCTTCCACATCGTGAGCCATGGTGACTATATTTTCTGAATGAAAAATCAGGTTGTGCATTTGAATATGTGAAATCAGGACTTCTCTCAACTGGCACCTTATGTCTGAATTGGGACTCTGGGGTCTCATTCTCAAATTTGTTGTTATGCTCATATGAATTAAAAAAAATTTTTTTTTATAAAAAATATTGGCCCTATCTCCTGAGATACTTTCTCTTTTCTAGTTCCCCCCAAAATATCTTCGCACCTTATGATTCTGCTCCCAATACGATGTGTGTATGGGATTTCCACACCACCAAGCAATCCCCTGACACCAACTGGGTAGTCTACAATCCAGCTCCATTCTGGCACTGTCTCCCTGGAAATAGGTTAGATCCCACAGGTTAAGGACTTAGTCCTACAAAATACCTCCTTTTCCCAGAGATAGCATCAGATCCCAAAGGTTAAAGGCTCAGTTCTATAAAACCCTCCATACTGCCACCCACCCCCCAAACACACCAGATTCAGACACTGTGCTTCTGACTGACTATAGATTGGAGGTTCCAATGACCCTGCTCCTAAGTTCCATTGATTTGTTACAGTGGCTCCCAGGACTCCAAGAAACATTTTGCTTACTAGGTTACTGATTTATTATGGAAGGATATAACTCAGGAACAGCCAGATGGAAGAGATGCATAGGGTGGGATGTATAGAAAGACCCCAGAGCTTCCATGACCTCTTGGAGCATGCTATTCTCCCGAATCTTCATGTGTCCACCAACCTGGAAGCTCTCTGAACCCTGTCGTTGGGTTTTTAGGGAGCTTGATTACAGAGGCATGGTTGATTAAGTCATTGGCCATTGGCAATGGATTCAACCTCCAGCCCTTCTTCCATCTCCTGAGGTCAGGGGGTGGAATCGAAAGTTCCAGCCCTCTAATCACAGGGCAAGTTCCACGGCAAGGAGCCCCGTCCTTAGGTGCTTTCCAAGAATCTCCTCATTAACAGAACCTACTTTGGATGGAAAAGGGCTTATTAGGAATGCAAGAACTTTTTCTCTCATAAATTCCAAGGGTTTTAGGAACTCTCTGCTAGGAACAGTAGATGACCAGATCTATGTCTGTTATTATAAATCACAATATCATATTCCTTTCTCTGCACAACAGAATGTGAAATCGGGGGCCTGTATTCTCATCCCAGCCCCCAGATTCCTAACAAACAAAACAGTATTTTCTTGAGTTACCCGTGGAAGTGAATAGCTTTGTGACCCGAGCAAGCAGTTGACATGTAAGAGCCTATTCTAGTTCGTATGGCTGTGCAACAAAGCACCCTAAAATTTAGTGACTTAAACAAGAAGAGTCATTAACTCTGCTCATGAGTCTGCAATTTGGGCAGTGCCCAGCAGATGCAGCCTGACTGTATCCGCATGGTGTCCGCTGGGCTGGCTCAGGCTGCTCCCAGAAGATCTCTTCCAAGATGGCTCAGTCCCATGGCCGGCAAGATGGGCCGGCCATCGGTTCTTCTCCATGGAGCTGCTCGGGCTTCCTCTGAGCACGGTGGCTGGCTTCCAAAGTCAATGTCCCAAGAAACAGGAAGGAGAAATGGCCGATTTCTTCCAGGCTGGGCCTGGACGCTGGCTCACTTGTCACTCCCACATGCTGTTGGTCAAGCAGTCCCTGAGTCTGAATTCCTGGGGAAGGGACAGAGACCCCGTTTCTTGATGCGACCAGAGTCAGACATTCTGGAGGTCATGTTTAAACCACCAGAGCTGGTCTCACAGAGACGGAGCACCCTTCCTTCTCACAGACCCTCACCGAGGCGCAGATTTTATCTGCTCGTTACCATGGTGTGTGGAGGGATGAGGAAAGAAATGTTTCTAAAACCCTTTTTGTTCGGTTTGAATTCTGTGAAGTCCCTTTTATATTGTAGTTCTGTAACAAGTGGCTTGCCCTTGTCGTGGGTATGGGGAAGGGGCTGTACTTAATCACTCCCAGAATTCACTGAAATAAGGGTGCCCAGGCCCCTGGCTGTCCTGGGTGGGACCCTTCCCCTGCTTGGCATCCCACTTAGCGTCCTTCTCGGAGCAATCCTACAGTGACAAGCTCCTGGGCTGCCGGCTGGGGGGCTATCGAGATGAATCATGGGACACCCCTTCCCTGGGCCTCACCTTCACCGAGCCCAGGGTGTGTGTCATAGATGGAAAGTGGTGGCCTCCGTGTCACTTCTTGCGGTGTGCTCTTTAACTGGCAGAACACCACGAGCATGTTCTGAATGCAGGGTTGATTTCTCTCTCCCTTTCTGGGCTCTCCATTTTCAAACAGGGCCTAGGAGGGCAGAGACCTTGGTTCCAGCTGTCAAATAACTCCCTGCTGTGTCCTCCTCATCTGTAAAGTAGGGCATTGGGTCTAGTCCAAGGGTTGGTAAATACAAAAGGCCCACAGACCCAAGCTGGCCCAATGCATGTTTTTCTTTCTTTCTTCTTCTTCTTTTTTTTTTTTTTTTAAGATTTTATTTATTTATTTGAGAGAGAAAGAGAGAGCGTGAACAAAAGTTGGGGGAGGGGCAGAGGGAGAAAGAGAAGCAGACTCCACGCAGGGCTCCGTCCGTACCAGGCCCCTGGAATCATGACCTCGGCCAAAGGCAGACCCTTAACTGATAGAGCCACGTGGGCCCCTCCCCGACCCTGCCTGGTTTTCTAAGTGAAGTTTTACTGGAACACAGTCACACCTATTGCTGGGAGCGTGTCAGTGGCTGGCCCTCGCTCCTTGCAGCAGAGACTGTATGGCCCACAAAGCCTAAAATATTTATCCTCTGGCACTTCACAGAAAGTTTGTGGACCCCCTGGTCTAGAAAAATGCTTTTCAAACTAAATTTTAGCCACAAAATTGTTTCTTCGAATAACTTTTAACACTTTTATTGACCAGTAAATCAATTCTAAAATTTGCTGTATGCCAGGTACTGTACCAGGTTTAACAGTATCAACGGGTTTAATCCTTATAAAACCCCTCTGAGATGGCTGTTAGTATCCTCCCCGTTTTAGAGAAGAGAAAACTGAGACAGGGTTACCAGAGAGGTTAAGTAACTTCCCTAAGATCACACAGCTGATGAGTAACAAGAGCAAGATTCAGATTCAGCAGTCTGGCTCTGGAGTCCATGTACCTACCCACTGCTCCATGCTGCTGCTCCCTGGTGTTCCCTTGTGATGACTGGGTAGAGCGGGGCCAGCTGGCTAGAACCGAGGTGGGGATGATCAGTTTTTTCCCCTCATACCGTGGCTCCTCTCTCTGCCCACAGGGCAAATCATATCTGATGATCTCGGGAAGCTATAAGGGTAAGGTCCTAATCTTGGAGAGGGGACTTTAGCTTGTTTTGCCTTCAACAGGAGGCCTTGACCCTGGTTTTTGGAAGCTCAGGCAGGCCAGGACTTGCAGAGAGCCCTGTTCTCTGGGAGTAAGGACTCCAGACAAACACCATTTCTAGACGATCGTAATTATGCCCAATAAAAATGAGTGCTCGGAGACCCAGGTCCTTATTCCAGAACAATCACTGGCAGAAGGCATCTTTCAATTAATTGCAGTGCCCCCAAACAAGTATTAAAACCCATAAATCTATTTGGAGCCAGTTCCTGGGGTCAGAGTGATTTACTTCAGAATGGAGCCATAAAATTCAACAAGGGCTGACTTCCCATGCTGAATGTCACCTTCCTAGTTCCCTCCTACCAGCAACGGGGGGGCGGGGGGGGGGGAGTTAGAAGGTTAATGGCAGCATTTCCTGGGGGGAGGGGAGCCTGGAGCTGCAGGAGGGCCCTTGGGGGTCTTCTCTGTATGCAAATTATCTGTCTTAACTGAACCCTCCTTTCCCATAAGTGAGGAGCCTGCAGGGATAAAATACAGCCTTCCCTGCCCTTTGGAAATGCTCTTTAGAGCTGGGGAGGTGAGGGTGACTCACTTTTACTGCCCATGGAACGCTGACCTTGATCTTGGTGGAGGTTTGAAGGTGACCGTATTCTTGGGGGAGTTTATTCTTTGGTGTTTGGCTGGTCTCAGCAATGGTATCTATTTAGTTTGGTGATTTAAGAGGATCCCTGGTTCTTAGTGGACCCCCACCCCTGCCCCCGTCCCTGGCCAGTAGCTCCTCTGCCCTAGACAGAGGGGGGTCTGCCCTATTTTGAGGTTTCTGCTGTTTCTGCCTTTCCTCGTGGGCCTGTGTTCCTGCCTGCCTCAATGGGGCTTGGGACTCCCAAGTGTGTATAGTCTTTCCAGGGGTTCCCTTCCTGTCCCAGGTCCCTGGCCTTGCCTTCTCCCCCAGCCAGCAGCACACTGCTTCTCTGACTTCCCCAGAATGATGAAAGAATCTTCTTAACAACGAGGCATCCCAGTTCCTTCTCTGTAGGAGATTTTTGATATGGGGGAGTGGGGTTTAAATTCTTCAGATTTATTTTGACTACTCTCAGGCCACTTTGCTCTCGTGGTTTATCCAAATTGGGTTTTCCCTTGTTCTCATGAGCCTGCTCTTCAGAAATGCTCCCTCCTTGTAGTCCCGCTGTCTTAGGCATGGCCAGAGTCCATCCTTGGGAGGCCCAGAGGCCCAGGAGGTCCAAAGCAAAAGGGGCTTTTGTGGGAGTGGGTGGTATTCCCCCTTTTCCTAAATGCTTTGCCTGCCACCTGGAATGCCAGCAGGGGCCTTGCAGGCCTGAGGGGTGAGACCGCCCATGTGGGGATGGCCACAGGTCTGTGTCCCCATCTTGGGGCATCTCCATGGGCTACAGACGGCCCCTCCCCAGGCCCTGATAGGGGTCTCCAAAGCCTGGCTCTCCTCTAGATTCTCCTAGAAGAATATTTGACCTTATTCACCTAATAACTAACTAGACAGAAAACAGCAGATAATTGAATAAAATGAAGCTGTTTAATTTGGGGGGATATTTTGGGAAATAGAAGCTTGGTTCTTATTGAAGATACCTCATTAGTCCGCGTAGATTTTTCACAGCTTAAAAATGTTACTGAAAATCCGGTGCTACCACTGCATTAAACATCCACTTAAAATCTTTAAAATATATATATATATACATTTAAAGAAGAGAATTGCCACCTCATCACTTGAACTTTAGGGTAATTTTTGCATTTGCTCCCTTTCCCCCTTGAATGGCAATGGCTGCCTTGCAGGTATGTTAAATAATTTTGAATACTTCAGTGGCCCAGGTTTTTCATTTGTTTCAAGTCCTGTTTCTTGCCGCTGAGCCCCCAGTTTCCATAGACCAGAGCAGCGTGTCACTATGGACTGTCCCCTTGTAGTCTGTGCTTCCCGGCTGTCCAGGCCTTTGTGCTAAGGGAAACGGCCAGGATGGTCACCCTCTTAAATAACGCCAGCTGCCACTTACCTGTGTCGTATTTGTGAATGTACCGAGGACCCTCTTGCCGTCTATGTGGGCTAGCACAATGATGCTCTGAGAGATTAGGTCTCACGCAGACTTTGCAGCTGACACCGGGACCAGAGGCCTCATTCTCTCCATCTCAACTCATGCTCTTTCTACCTCACCCCAGAACCAGCCGCAGACACAGACCAGTCTTCGAGCTTTAGTTCTGTAGAATGCGGCAATAATAGTGCCTCTTTCCTAGGACCGCTGCAGGGCCGAAGTGGGCGGGTGCATGTGCTTAGGACCGGGCTTGCTGACAGTACGGTGAGCTCTTAGGAGGGGTAGTAGGACCCCCACTATGCGCTGGATGCGTTGAGGGACAGATGGATCGTGTGGCTGGGGCACATCCAGAAATGCAGGTAAAACCCCAGCCCAAAGAAGGATCATGCAAGGTGGGAAGACTGGGCTGGTGTATATGACCTCCTGACTGTCTCTCCCATCTGCATCTCAGGGCCCAGATGTCACCACCTTTCCTTTGCCAGCGCAGGTCGACCAGCAGGCCAAGGATGAACACGAGGCAGCCTATAGAGCTGAACTAATGATTGTTTTCGGGAACATGGTGCCCCTTACCCAGGGATCTCGGCATGCTCTGTATGCTTTTTTCAGCAGTGCTGCGGGCCCATTTCACAGACCGAGGCTGTGGCCACTGGGCATTCTGGCTCCCAGCCTTGCCTCACATGCTACAGTTTGTGTCACCGAGCACGCGCGCACACACACACACGCGCACAGATCACCAACAGGGGAAGTGTGTGGTGCGTGAATGAGGGGGAATTTGTTCACTCATTCAGTCGGTATACCCTTCAATATCCTGAATCCCAGTCTAGCTGCTGGGATGCGGCTGTGGGCAGGACCGAACCTCCTGGAGCTCTCTGACCACAGATGAGGGCACGCTCTGAAGGGGAATAAAGCAGGGCCAAGGGCCGGGGGTTTGAGAGAGGAACAGTGAACGGAAGGTAGTAAGGGCGGAGTCCTGAAGGAAGTGGGGGTTATCCGGGAGGGTCTGGAAGCATTGTCTGCTTGAGGAGCTTGACCACTAGGACCGAATGGAGTGAGCAAGGGGAAGGGGGTGGCCAAATGGCAGTGAGGCTGCAGGGGCCAGGTCTTGCGTGGGCTTGGATGAACTTGAACTCATTAGTAATGGAGGAAGCCTCTGGAGGTGTTGAAGGGCGTGGTGTGCAGGGTGTGAGCTGAGACCATGTGGGTTGGATTGTTACCTGGGGAGGGAGCTCTCCCTCCCGACCTTGGCCCTGAGCTGTGACTTGGGAACCTCCCATATGTCCTGTATTTCTGGCTTATCCAGGGACCTCTTGCCTTGAACCCTTGAGGAAGGCCGCCCCCATTCTGGACATTGCAGCGATCTAGGGACTGACATACCCCTCTCCAGAATGCTGGGCCCCAGCCACTGTGGCGGTGTGCTTCTGCAGAATCCCGTCTCCTGACTGGGAGCTTCTGGGACTCAGTGCCTCTTTGTGCTCCTTTCCATGAATGGCGCAGAGGGGCCTCCCCAAAGCTGATAGGGAAGAGAGGAGGCAGATCCCCAGATTAGGGGGCCAGCACCTCAGGGAAGGCACTTAGAAGGGAAGGAGCTATTTCCAGGGCCAGGCTGGGCTCTCAGGGGTCAGGGGTCGGGGGTCGGTGGTCGGGGATGGAGAGGTTGGTCTCGTTGTGACGCAGCAGGGACATTAGGGACACCAGGAACACCCTTCCAATGCTGTGGACAGTCACCCTATTCCACTGCTTGGTTTGGGAGGTGACAGCTAGGATGGCAGCTGATGCCTCGGGGCCAGCCTCTTCCCCTCACTTGCCTCTTGGAGAGGTGTTTCCCTTTGGGGTGGGAGTTCCAGTTCTTTGTCTCATCCAGAAGGAAACGATAGCTTTGGAACGGCTGCAGAAATCCCCTTGAGGGTGGCTTCGGCTAGATGACAGGACAGGGACTTTTTGGAAGGGATAAGTAATGCTGGAGCCTAGAGGACAGGACTTGTGGCACCCGTCTTTGGCTAGCAGTACCCCATAGCCAGGAACCCACTTAGGTCAAGACCAGGCTGAGAAACTATAGATTTGGATTTGGATCCAATCATTAATTTTTTTTTTTAAGATTTATTTATTTGAGAGAGAGCATAGGGGGCAGAGGGACAGGGAGACAAGCAAACTTCCCAGTGATCAGGAGGAGCCCTCTTCGGGGCTCGATCCCAGGACTCTGAGATCATGACCTGAGCCAAAATCAAGACTCAGATGCTTAGCTGACTGAGCCACCCAGGTGCCCCTCGATCATTAAAAATTTTTTTAAAGTCTATGAAACAGGTAGTCAAAGAGTTTATAGTCTCATTCATTCAACAGACTTACTCAATAGTTAATTTTTTAAAAAAGATTTTATATTTATTTATTTTCAGACAGAGATCACAAGTAGGCAGACAGGCAGAGAGAGAGAGAGAGAGGAGGAAGCAGACTCCCTGCAGAGCAGAGAGCCCAATGTGGGGCTCAATCCCAGGACCCTGGGATCATGACCCGAGCTGAAGGCAGAGGCTTTAACCCAGTGAGCCACTCAGGCGCCCCCATTTTTTTTTTTTAAAGATTTTATTTATTTGACAAAAAGAGAGATCACAAATAGGCAGAGAGGCAGGCAGGGGGGCAGGAAAGCAGGCTCCCTGCCGAGCAGAGAGCTCGATGCTGGGGCTCAATTCCCGAACCCTGGGATCATGACCTGAGCCAAAGGCAGAGGCTTTACCCCACTGAGCCACCCAGGCGCGCCCCCCAACAGATAATTTTGAGCAACAACTATGCGCCAGGCTTTTTTCTAGGAATGAGGAATATAGCAAATGAACAAAAGAGACAAAAATTCTTGCCCTCATTGTCTTGTCTTGTAACAAGAGGTCATGTTAAGGAAGACCCCTGAGATCTTTAAACAGTAACACTTGGAGTTCATGTAAGCATGATTTAAGGATCATCAGCTTTGTGATAGGCAGCATGGTGGGGTGGTCCGGATGTGCAGGGAAGCAGGAACGGTGACATCGGAGGATACTCTTGTGATATGGCAGGTGTCAGGGAAGAATGAGATTCTGCTTACAAAGTTGAACTTGTAAACAGCAATTTCTGAACACGTTGATACTGCAGAGGTAAGTTATCCAGCACTGGTGTTCCAGTGGGTCGAGTGATACTGAGTCTTTTCTTTGTGCCCTGGTACATGTGACTGGTGGGAAGATGTGCTCCCTGCTCTAGGGACTGACATGGTTAAGCAGTTTGTAAACAAAACATGGGCAAGTCTGTTCAGAGTCACCTCCTGCGGCTGGGCTGGAGAGCTCTGGAAAGAACTCGATGAGAGCAGTCAGGGAAGGCTTCCTGGAGGAGGTGGCTTCTAGTCAGAAAGAAGTGAACAGGGAGCCTGGGCAGCTCAGGTCATGATCTCAGGGTCCTGGGATGGAGTCCCACCGCATCAGGCTCTCTGCTCAGCAGGGAACCTGCTTCCTCCTCTTTCTGACTGCCTCTCTGCCTACTTGTGATCTTTCTCTGTGTGTCAAATAAATAAATAAAATCTTTAAAAATAAATAAATAAATAAATAGATAAGAAAGAAGTGGACAAGGTGTTTTCAGAGGTGATGACATGTGAGCATGGCCTGGTCCTTCGGGCAGTCTGGCCTGTTAACAGTTGAGTTGGCAGTGGAAGTAGGTTTGGAGGTGCAATTAGGGTTGGAGGTTTGAGGGCAGGGGGTAGTGCAGACCAGTGGGGTCTTGGTCCACTGAAGGTTTTGCAACAGACGATAACCTGGTGATTTTGAGTACTTAAGGGGTGAGCGATGATGGGAGGGAACTGGGAGCAGAGGAGTGTGAGTCCAGGCAACCAGGGTCCTATCCAGCAAGTCACAGGGTCCCCCACTCTTTCTGTGCCGCAGTATACCTCATCTGTAAAATGAAAAGAAGCTTTATAATCCTGGCCATTTCACAGATGAGTTGTGTGAGTCATCACTTTAAGAATAGATGTCACGGGGCGCCTGGGTGGCTCAGTGGGTTGAGCCGCTGCCTTCGGCTCAGGTCATGATCTCAGGGTCCTGGGATCGAGTCCCACATCGGGCTCTCTGCTCAGCAGGGAGCCTGCTTCCTCCTCTCTCTCTGCCTGCCTCTCTGCCTACTTGTGATCTCTCTCTGTCAAATAAATAAATAAAATCTTAAAAAAAAAAAAAAGAATAGATGTCACAATGCTTTAAAAAAAAGGAAAGTAAACTGTTAATTCAAGAAAGAAATTCAGGCGCGTGGTGTCAGGATCCCCTTCTCACTTCAGCTTTCTGTGCCTCGGAGACAGGCAGAAGTGAGAGAGGAATCTCATATGCCTGTGGGGAGATGACAGGGGCCGTGCATCAGAGAACCGGGGGTGGGTGGTGAGCCCAGCAGCGTGCCGCCTCGCTTCCGCAGGTCGTCCTCCCAGGACCCCCCAAGGAAGGGAACTGCTAGGACCCTGAGCCAGAGCTGCAGTCCCGGGGTCACACAGCTCATCGGCGGTGGAGCCCGGCAGCTAAAACAGGGCACTGACGGGCTCTCCGGTGTTAGTCTGCGAGGACTGCCATAACGAAGTGCCACACACGGGGGGGCATCAAACACAGAGATTCGTTTTCTCACACTTCTGGAACGGCAAGTGCAAGGTCAGGGTGTTAGTAGGGAGGATTTCTCCCCAGCCTCCCTCCTCAGCTTAGGGATGGCCGCTTCTTGCTGTGTCCTCACATGGCCTTCCTTCTGTGTGTGTCTGTGTCCTGATCTCTTCTAAGGAGACCAGTCGTTATGGGATTAGGGCCCACCCTAATGACCTCATTTTACTTACTTATGTCTTTATGGGCTCCTTCTCCAAATGTAGTCATATTCTGAGGTGTAGGAATTAGGGCTTTGACGTATGACTGGAGGGGAAGGGGACACAGTTCAGCCTACAACACATTCATTCAACATTTCAGAATTTCAGAGTTGATTCAGAATGTGCCCTTTTGAGCAGAAAGGCACACTCCTGGAGGCGAAAGGGGTGAGAGTTGTGCAGTTTCTGGGGGCTGCCAGGGACCTGATTTGGGGACGGGGGCCCCACTGAGAGATGGACAAGGAGGACTCAGGCAGAGGAGTGAGTGGTCTGGGTGCCCAGGAAACTTGAATTGGAGTCACTTAAGGAAACTTTATAAATGAAAGGACCCCTGAACTTCAAAGAATTCAGTTAATTTCCTTTTTTTAAAAAAGATTTTACTTATTTATTTGACAGAGCCAGAGAGCATAACTGGGGGCAGGGGGATGGCAGAGGGAGAGGGAGAAGCAGGCTCCACACTGAGCAGAAAGCCTGATGTGGAACTTGACCCTAGGACCCTGGGATCATGATTTGAGCCAAAGGCAGACGCTCGACTGACTGAGCCACCCTAGCCCAACCCCGCCCCCCGCCATTAATGTGCTTTATAAAAGATTTCATAACAGGTTTCCTTTACATACCCAACCTCACTGGTATACTTAGAAAAGTGATTTGATTTAACAGCATGTGATTAAAGTAGTATGTTTCCAGAGCATAGCCATTAAAAGCAGGAGGGACAGCCTGTAATTAAGATTTTGCTGAACCTCCTTCCTCCAAAGACCAGTTCGGTTCACAACAGCTGACAGTTAAAGCAGCTGAGACACTCCTGGGCCTCTAGGTCCTTCTGCTCTAGACAATTGTGTACCCAGACTTGAGTGGCCTTGGGAAGGCCAGCGCTGACCACCGGGTCCCTGCCTGGGGCTAGGTCATGTCGCCTCCTGCCCTAAGGCCTTGCCTTATATCTCAGTGGCAGCCACTCAACCTAGTCCTCCTTGACGTGTTTCTCAGGGGCAGGGACTGGACCCCAGTCTGTTAGAGGGCAGGGAGACAGATGAGTGAATCCGGAGTGTTGACCAAACCTCATGTGAGCAGCCTCAACCTGTAAACATTTGACTCCTCCCCCCAGAGCTGTCAACATGCCCAGACGGACTGACCAACTTCTAGTCCTTCCTATAAGTGGAACATGTTGCCTGGCATGGGGAGGAAGCAGAGATCCGAACGGGGCTCCTTACCCATTCCCGAGCGGGGCCACGGTGAGGCTAAGAGGGGGGAGCACGTATCACCAGGGGAAGAATGTGTGTGACCGACTCATTTGCAGGGAAGCATGTCCTGATTCTCAGAGCGTAAAAGCCAGCAATTACTAGAAAGAAGAACACTTGTCATCTGAGGCGGAAGAGACTGGATTTAATAAAGCCAGTTGCTGTCTAGGTGTTAGATTCTGACTCTGTCCTACCTTCATGAATATTTTTTTTAAAAGATTTTATTTGTCAGAGAGAGAGAGAGAGAGAGAGAGAGCGCGTGAGAGCACAAGCAGAGGCAGAGGGAGAAGCAGACTCCCCATGGAGAAGGGAGTTGGATGTGGGGCTCAAACCCAGGATCCTGGGATCATGACCTGAGCCAGAGGCAGACACTTAACCGACTGAGTCACCTTAACTTGTTAGATGACATTGGCCCACAATTTGTCTTCTTGATTATTTTTTGAATCACAGTTATACTGTGCTAATAAAATGAGTTACCAAGTGGGGGTGGGGGGAGAAAGTCAAGGGGGTGCCTGGGTGGCTCAGTCAGTTAAGCATCTACCTTCAGCTGAGGTCATGATCCCAGGGTCCTGGGATCCAGCCCGAAGTCGGGCCCCCTGCTCAGTGGGGAGCCTGCTTTTTCCTCTCCCTCTGTCTGTCACTCCTCCTGTTTGTGCTCTCGCTCTTTCTTTCAAATAAATAAATAAAATCTTTTTTAAAAATATTAGAACTGGGGCATCTGGGTGGCTCAGTGGGTTAAAGCCTCTGCCTTCAGCTCAGGTCATGATCCCAGGGTCCTGGGATCGAGCCCCGCATCGGGCTCTCTGCTCAGCAGGGAGCCTGCTTCCTCCCCCCTCTCTCTTTCTGCCTGCCTTTCTGCCTGCTTGTGATCTCTGTCTGTCAAATAAATAAATAAAACCTTTAAAAATAATAATAATAGTAATAAAACTGATTTAAGAAAAAAAGAAAGTCAAGCACTTAGTCCCTGGCCCAAAGGGATATGCAGACTAGGGGAGGGGACAGACAGTGGCCCATAGAGGGAGAAGCCCGGGGTCTGGGGTTTCTGGAGGGGGCCTGGTCTTGCTTGGGGAGGTCAGGGAGGGCTCCTTATGGAAGGGCTGAGTTATGTTGAGAGTTAAATCAAAGGGTGCAGAGGGGGATCAGTCTGGCTAAGAGGTGGGGAGAGGAGTGCTTAAGGCAGAAGGCTTATGATGTGCAAAGGCCCATGGTGAGGACATGCGTGCGGGTGGGGGTGAGTCAGCTACTTCTTAGGACACAGACTTGGAGGGGAGTGGCTGGAGGTGAGGACTAGGGCTGCTGAGGTGAGCAGGTCCCCAGGCTGGGCGACCACAGTGCTGGGCAGTCGGGACAGCCCCATCCCTTAACTTAGTGCTCTGAGGGCTCATTCAGACCTCATTGACATCCAAGCTGGGGGATTTGTTCTTTGATTCTGCTGGGGGGTGTGGATGGCCTCCTTGTCCTTCTGACCAGGCCGCCTAGTTGTTTCCTGAGCTGTGGCTGCCTCTACCCCTTCATGCCAGTGCAGATCTCTTCAAAGCCTGGCAGCTTCACTGTTTAGGGTGTAGACGCCAACTCCAAGGAGCCAACCCATGCATATTGGTTAGTGCCAGAGACCAGAAATAACCAGGGTTGTTTAAGATGGAGATTATTCATCGCTTGCATAAAAGGTAGGCTGAGGGCGCCTGGGTGGCTCAGTCACTTCATTGTCTGCCTTCAGCTCAGGTCATGATCCCAGGGTCCTGGGATTGAGCCCCACATCGGGCTCCTTGCTCAGCAGGAGTCTGTTTCTCTCTTCCCTGCTGCTCCCCCTGCTTGCATACACACTCTGTCAAATAAAGAAATAAAATCTTTAAAAAAAAAAAAAAAAGGTAGTCTGACCCAAGCTGGTGTGCTGGTTCCACGATTTAGTCCATTTCCAGCTTTTGGCTCCATTATCCTTTGCATGCGGCCCCTTTACTCAAGGTCAGCTCATAGTCCAATGGGGGGGTGGGGTACCAGCCACATGGGCAAGGAGGAGGAGGAACTGGCATCAGTTTTCATTGGGCCACCCCATGTGCAAAGGAGTCTGGGAAATGTTGTTTTCAGCTGAGCAAATTACCCAAGGTTCTGTTTGTCAGGAAGGGCAGAATGGATACTGAGTATCCACCAGCAGCCTCCTGTAAGAGTGAGCTGAGGAGGACCAGCAGCTGGCTGTGCATGTCAGTTCCTCGTCTGTAGCACCCAGCACCAAGGGGGGCACAGGGGATGCCACAGAAGGGGCCGATGGACTGAGACTGTGTCACAGGGGGAACTTCAGTTCTGATTAGCCCCCCGCAAGCCCAGATGACCAGGCATACTGTATTTGGGTGCATCTCAGAGAAAAGCAGGACTGCATGGGCTGGAGGTCTCATCCTACTTCTTTACCTTTGTTAGCTTCTTCAAGCCTCAGTTTCTCCCTCTTCAGAAAGGGGATACTCCTACTGGGCAGAATTGAGACAAGGGTCAAATGAGACTCTAGACTGCACAGAACTATATACTTGTGAGTTCATGGTCATGATAAGTAGCTTGGGTAGCTTCTCAGACTCTCTCTCCTTCCCTCGATAAAGTCTGGCAGATTAGATTACTTTTCTGAGCTCAATGATATGTACTGACTTCTCTCAGAGTCTCCACGGCACTCGCCCCGGACACAGGAATCATAATATCCCCTTGTGATTCCCGACATCTTTCTACTGAAGAGCTCATAGCTGTAATTATCTGTGAACCATCTAATATTCCAAGGTACAGAAGGAGCAAGAATTATTGTTTCTATCTGGAAAATGGGCAGGTAACTAACTCATCCAGGGTCAGAGCTACAATAAAAACTAGTCTTTTGACCCCCAAGCCCAGAGTTCTTTCTCCCAGACTAGATTGTGAAGACCTTTTGTTTTAAAGCAACAGAAGCAGCTGTACAAAACGGTTCTTCGCCAGAGGCCAGCGCACAAAACAGGGAACCAGAATGCCACTGGCTGTCCTGCTCCACAACTACCTCCCTGGAAACTGTCCCCAACCCTTTCTGGAATAGGAACCCTTTCTGAAATAGGGACTTTATGTAAAAGTCCCAGCCCTCCCCTTCCTCTATAGGAAGTAGAAGACCCATCCCCTTGCAGAGATAAGGAACTTGCTCAGCCTGTGACAGTGAGATGTCTTCACACCTGGATTGGCTCCAGCCTGGGATGGAGACCCTCATCGTCCAGCCCCATCTCCTAACCCAGCCCAGACTCCCAGATAGGTTCTCAAGTGCTTTCATGCTTGCAAAGAAAGTTATAAATTGTGTGATACAACCACATAACTCAAATTTGAGGAATTATAATTTGCTATTCATCTTCCTTTTATTTTTGAATGCTCTCTAGTTTCTTCCAAGCTTCCTAACTTTTTAATGAATCTGCTCCTTCCCTTCTCCTGCCTTCTCTGTGGTCTACGTACATTATCAAACAGAGTTTGCAAATACAGTCAAAATAAAAAGACATGCGTTAGGGGTGCCTGGGTGGCTCAGTGGGTTGGGCCTCTGCCTTCGGCTCAGGTCATGATCTCAGGGTCCTGGGATCGAGCCCCGCATTGAGCCCTACATCAAGCCTCACATCAGGCTCTTTGCTCTCTGTGGAGGAGCCTGCTTCCCCCTCTCTCTGCCTGCTGCTCTGCCTACTTGTGATCTCTCTCTGTGTCAAATAAATAAATAAAATATTTTTTTTAAAAAAAGACATGCATTAGAAGCAGTCCAAATGTTCCATTAACTAGTCAATGAATGGATAAATAAAATGTGGTGTATCCCTACAAGGGAATATTAGTTGCCATAAAAAGCAATGATGTACTGACATGCCCCAATGAGGATGAAGGTCAGACACCTGATGCTAAGTGAAAGAAGCTAGACGTAAAAGTTACATATTGTCTGATTCCATTTACATAAGCTGCCCAGAGTAGGTAAATCCATAGAGACAGAATGAAGGTAGGTGGTTAGCAGGGGCGAGAAGGTGGGGGGGAAGGAAGAGGAAATAATTGCTGGATGGGTACAGGCTGGAGGGTGGAGGGTTCTTTCGGTGAGATAAAAATACTTTATAACTAGGGGCACCTGGTTGGCTCGGTTGAGTGTCCGACTCTTGATTTTGGCTCAGATCGTGATCTCAGGGTCATGGGATTGAGCCCCAGGTTAGGCTCTGCGCTCAGCAGGGAATCTGCTTGAGATTCTCTCTCTCTCTCTCCCCACCTCGGCCCCTACTCCCTTTGTGCACACGGTCTCTCTAAAATAAATAAATGAATTAATTACAGCTTTTAAGGAAATGTTTGGAACTAGATGGGGGTAGTGGTTACACAACATGGTGAAGGTTCTAAATGCCACTGACTTGCACACCTTAACGTGCCCCAAATGGTTAACTTCATGTCATGTGAATTTCAACTCAATAATTTTAAAAAAAGATATACTCTTTTTGCAAGTTTGAAAGTAGCGTTTGCCCTCTGACTCCATCCACCCTCACCCCCCTCCTTCTTGCCCTACTTCCTCCTAGAAGTAACAATTTTTTTGACTTTACTATTGAAAATTTCAAACATGTATAAAAGTAGACAGATTAGTATAACAAAGCACTGTGTGCCCATCGCCCAGCTTCCTCAAATATCATCTTGTGGCAGGCTTGATTCTTTTCTGCTGTTCACTTGTCTATCCATGGATTACTTGAAGCAAATCCCAGATACCATATTATTTCACTTATAAATAATTCGGTGTGTATTGAAGATCAGAACACTTTAAAAAAACATAATCACAATAGGTAGCACTCATAATATTTTGTTTCTTTCATATCTCTTCAAGCCCTACAAGGAATATATTATTTTCCCTTTTTTTTTTTACATCAAAGGAAACATACTAAAAATGCTGTCCTGTACCTTGGTCCTTTCACCTGTCAGAATATTCTGTAGATAGTGATCCTCTTTGGGTTTTTTCCAAATGTATCATGTTCTATCCTGTGGCTACATGGCAGTTTATTTGCCCATCCTCCATTTCTGTATGTTTGGGTGTTTTCCTGACAGCTGAGCTGAACACTGCAGACTGAGGGGTCAAAGGCAAATTGTATTTGGCTCCTGGCCTGAATGAGGAGCCTGGACGAGGCAGGTTTTCCAGAAACACAGCCATTAGAGAGAAAATCCTCCTGGGGCCCTCTGTTCTTCTTTATGTGATATCTCTATGTGGTATTTCTAAATGGTATCTCTGTGTGGCATCTCTGTAGTGTCTCTCTGTGTGGTTAGCTTGGGCTTCCTTCCCACATGGTGGTCTCAATGCAGTTGGCCTTATTTCAAGATGGCTGGCTCCCCTCAGAACAAAAGAGCAAAATCTCCTACCCTTCTTCAGGCTCAAGCCTGGAACAGACATACTGTCGCTTCTGCTGCGTGGACACTCTTCCATCCACATAGAGAATGTAGTAGAACATCTGGATATTCAATATTATCAGACAGAGCACTGACTGTCAGAGACCCAGCACTTGGGGTGATATCCTATGGGACCTAACCCCAGACTCACTCCCCCTCTGAATCTAAAATGAGGGTAATGGAGGTATCAGCCAGTCACCTACGTGTTTCACCGGGCTGCTGTGTAGCCTGAATGAGATTAGATGGGAATAGCCATGAAAGGTGTTGGCAGCTGGGTTCTATAGGGTTTTGGGAACTTCCCTCCCTGGAGCTCCCACCTCAAGATACAGCAAGTCCTGCCTGTGTTGCCAGGATTCCTGGGGGCAGGATCTGGGGAGCACAGGCACCCACTGGGGGCGGTGTGTAGGGCTCAAGCCCAGTGGGGCATACCCACTGAGGGACTTTGCAGCTTTTGTATCTTATATCCTCAGAACAGTTCTGTAAGCTGTCACTTTTGCCACTGGGCATAGCTGTCCCCACAGTGACACAGCCGAGTGACAGAGCCAGAACCCCAGCTTAGGCCCATCAGGCTCCCCACCTCCTGCCCTTTTACCCACAGAGCTGGCTCTGGCTGGAGAGAGAAATGCGCTTGGCAAAATACCAGAATTTTCCTTACTGTGAACACTGTCGACTTTAATTAGATTAATTTTCACTTTTCTTTTGCCTTCAGGGGGTTTAAGGATGATACAGTGGGATTTCAGCAGTGTGCTGTGAGTAGAACTGAGTGAGAACCTCCAAGCCTGAGAATCCACGAGAGGCACGTTTATTTATCCGTATGTCCTCCCCACGAAAAGCCCCCCTCATCCCATGAGGCGAGAGATAGTCCGTGGAGACCCAGCCTCTTCGTCTAGTTCTTTTCTCCTCTGATGTTCTCGGTTCCCCAGCCCAGGCCCGTCACAAATGCGGCCCACCCTGTACCCCGTTTCATGAGAGCTGTTCGGTGCACTCCTGCCGTCTTTTCCTTCTAAGGGAGACGGAAGGTGCTTGTCTGGATCGAGGCCTATAGGAAATGAGAGTGGTTTGCCCAATTTCTGCCTTGTGTTTTCATCCCAGGAAGCCCACAGCACCCGTTCGCGGAGGGCCTGGGGCCTGCCAGGCGGTCTCTGAGCCGGAGAAACGTGCCTCGTGAAACAATTGGCCTCAGAGAGAACTTGGCAAAGAACATTTGGGGCTTGTGGATGGTCTCTCGCTGACCTTGGGCAGCAGTGGCCCCATGCAGGGCCCCAGGCGTGCCCGCCTGCCCCTGCTCGGGACCCTGCTTTCTGGGAGCCGTGGGTGTGTGGTCCCATAGCACCCCAGACTGCCCGGGGCACCTGCTGATCTTTGGAAGGGCAGGCGTGTGGCCTTGGGGGCTTTGCCAGGCCAGCTGCCAGCCTCTTTCCTGTCCAGAGTAGTGCCTTCCCTTCTCCTCCGGCCTGGCCATTTTTAGTGGAAAACCAGAAACACATTAAGTATTTTGCAATAACTGTGGGAGGCAGGGCCCACGGGTACCTCACCGCCTTTCTCTGAGATGAGCCTTTTGTTCATCTGAAGACCTTTGCCTGTTTGCCCCCCCTCTCGCTGGCCGTCCTCATCCAGAGCCTGGCTCACTGCTGTCCTTGCTGTCTGGGTCCCCTTTCTCTGTGGGTCTCTGCTCCAGCCAACACCAGTGCCAGCAGGAGTAGACGAGAAGTCGCCTCTGAACAGGGACTCCTGTTTTCCAGATTCACTGTGCTGGCCGAGGCAGAACCATTTCATCACGAACACTAAGTTTCCGGTAAAACCAAATAAAATATGGTCCCCTGGAGGCCCAAGAACAGGATTTGTGTGTGATGCAGAGACAGGAAGCACACGGGTTAGGATTTAGTCTGCTCAGCTGTACCTTCTAAAATTCTCGTTCCCTGCTCTGCCTCACCAGCTTGGCATTTGGGGATTTCAGGGCTTGTCTTTTGTCTGGTTTTGGGTTTTGGCATTCTCCACCAAGGGAATAGTATTCTAAAAGGTTGAAATGGCTAATTATTCTTAAGACCTGGAGAGCCACTTAACGTGGCCCTTTTTGTTGCCAGCTGCGAGAGCGAATGTGTGGACGGAGCCTTCCGGGGAGGGTCTGAGGGGAATTACTGAAGAGAAATCATGGTACCCACTTGGGAAAAGCCACTGAAGAGTGAATCTGATGAGAGGGACATGTGGAAGGTGGAAGGTGGGAGGTCTGACTCAGGCACAGCGTCAGGCCTGAGTTGTGGCCTCTCTTCCCTTTCAGGGACCCGGGAGGAGAAGGGTCTGCCCAAGGCCCCTGTGTCGTGGTATGGTACTGAGCATACTGGCCAGGGGAGGCAGACGGACTCTCAGGAACTGGAGGTTTGAGACATGAGGGAGAAATCACAAGAAATTGTGGTCCCAGAAAAATACCCCCTCCTCCAACCGAGGCAGGGTATGTGGGTAAAATGGCCTCTGACCTGCGTCCCTGCTGTGGGACCAGAGTGTGGTAATGGAGTTCAGGTGTTTGAGGCAGCTGGTGTCCAAAGCCACATCCAGAAGAAAATAGTCTAGTTTGGGGGACCTGTTATTCTTTTGCCCTAAGAGATGTTAATCCAGCCAGAGCGTGGCGGGGATGGACTGCTGAGATGTGCCCTTCCGTCCGACTTCCCTCACACTTCCTCTCGGTCTTTCTTCTTTTGTCTTCAGCCGGGCCACCGGAATACGCGCTGTGGCCCTGCGTGGGCCCTCATCTCCTGTTCTTCCCCTCTGCTTTCTTTAAAGCAGAAGTTTTATTGAGATATAATTCATACACCACACAATTCACCCTTTTAAAGTAGGCGGCTTTTTCTGACTTCATTCGTGTGTGGAATTTAAGTAACAAAACAAAGGAACAAAGAGAAAAGAGAGAGAGCATGACAAACCAAGAAGAGATTCTCAACTATAGAAACAAACCGATGGTCAGCAGCGGGGAGCGGGTGGGGGGGTGGGTGAGATAGGTGATGGGGATTAAGGGCGCGTTTGTCATGATGAGCACTGAAGAATGTCTGCAGTTGTTGGCTCTCTCTATTGTACGCCTGAAACTAATTTAACATTGTATGTTACGTATGCCAGAATTAAAATTAAAAACAATAAAAAATCAAAATAAAAAAGTAAGTGGCTTTTAGAATATTCACAATGTTGTGCAAGCAGCACTACTATCCAGAACATTTTCTCTTCTCTTCTCTTCTCTTGTTTTGTTTTAGAGAGAGAGAGAGAGAGAGAGCTTGTACCTGAGGCAAGGGTGGGGAGGGACAGAGGGAGAGAGAGAATCTCAAGCAGGCTCCATGCCCAGCGAGGAACCCAGTGTGGGGCTTGAGACCATGACCCGAGCTGAAATCAAGAGTGAGACGCTTAACCGACTGAGCCCCCCAGGCACCCCTAGATGCGTCATTTTCTAGAACAGTGCCATCCAGAGCATTTCCGTGACCTCCTTTACCCATTTGCAGCCCCTCCTTATTTCTCCCCAATGCCCTCAGCCATAGGGAACAACTAATCTGCTTTCTTTCTCTGTAGACTTGCCTATTCTGCTCACTTCACATAAATGGAGTTATAGAATGTGTGGTCTTTTCTGTCTGGCTTCTTTCACGTAGTATAGTGCTTTCAAGGTTCATGCTGTCGCATGGTCCATGCTTGGTCTTCCTTTTTATTGCCAAATGATGTTCCAATAAATGGTTAGATGCATTTTGATGTCCCCATTAGCCGGGGGGTGATCATTTGTGGCTTGTTTCCAAACTTCAGTTATGAATACGACTACTGTGAGTGTTCGTGTATAACTTTTCATGTGGACGTATGTTTTTAATTTTCCTGATATGTACAAATAGGAGTAGAATTGTTGGGTTATATGGTATTAACCTTTTGCCAGACTGTCTTCAAAGTGGTGGCATCACATTACATTCCCATCAGCAATGTATGAGGGCTCCCGTTTCTCCGCATCCTCACCAACACTTGGTATGGTGTGTCTTTTTGATCACAGCCATCCTAGTGATGTGAAGGGTTGTCTCACTGTGGTTTTGATTTGCATTTCTTTAATGACTGAGGATGCTGAACATCTTTTCTTGTGCTTTGTGGTGTTGAAAGCTCAGGTTTACCTGTTCATCCCAGGTCAATGGGGCCACTTATATGTCATCTTTGGAGAAATGTCTCTTCAAATTTTTTCTTGTTTTCTAATTTGGTGATGTGTCCTTTTCTTGTTGAGTTGTAAGAGCTCTTTATATACCCTGGACCCTATGCCCTTCTCCGATCTATGATTTGCAGTATTTTCTCCCATTCCATGGGTTGTCATTTCACTTTTTTGATGATGTTCTTTGAAGCCCAATTTTGCTGGAGTCTAATTTATATTCATTTATTTGTTGTTCACTGCTTGTGCGTTTATGTCATAGCTGAAAAACTATTGCCTCAATCAAAGTCATAACAATTTACTCATATGTTTTCTAAGAGTTTTATAATGTTCTTACCTTTAGGTCTGTGATCTTTTGGGGTTAACTTTGATGTATGATGCGAAGTACAGGTCCAGCTTGTTCTCTTGCATGTGGATATCTTGTTGTGTCAGTGCTACTTGTTGAGAAAACTATCCTTTCCACGTCGAATGGTCTTTTTTTTTTTTTTTATCATGCCTTTTTCCTATTCCAAAATAACTATTGGCTCTTTCTCTCCCCCACCCTCTCATGTGCAGACACATGTGCATGTATACACACAGACACACACATCCCTGCCATCCTGTCCTGAAGAAATGGGCATCTCCACTGCTTGAGGGAGGCCTCCATGCAGCCCAGGGCCTTACCCCTAATTCCCAGGATTCTTTCCCAGACAGAGCTCTGCTTTCTCAGACTTCTTTATGTGCTTGTTCATCTCCCAGTAGGAGTATTCAAGTCTTTGAGGGGAAGGGCATGAAGGAGGAGCCGCAGGTGACACAGAGACCCACACTGACGCAGTGTCTTTTCACAACTGTATTTCCAGCTCCCAAGCCAGATGTAAGCTTTCTTGGGGTCCATCATCCTTCTGAATGATATTCACTGATTGGACCATTACATGAGGCTTCTGTGGCTCATTAAAGTATTAATCCATCCATCCATTCCCCATCCATCTGTCCACTCATCCTTCCATCCATCTGTCTGTATTTTTGTCCATCAGTCCATCCAGCTGTCCGTCCACCTATCCGTCCCCCATACCTACCTACATCCATCCATCCATCCATCCATCCATCTATTCATCTATCCATCTGTCTATCCACCCACCCATCCATCTGTCCATTGTCTCTGTATCTATCTATTAAAATAGAAAAGGACTGGTCGCTTGGCCCCTGTTTGCTGACTAGGTCAGAGTTGTGCTACAGGTTTGTATTACAAGCTCAGATTTATCTGATCATTCCAAAGGGTAACACATTTACCAGAAATCCCGACTGAGGTTACCCTGCTGTTTTCCCTGGTAGAATGCTTGGTGAGGGTCACTGGCACACGGGTTCTTTTGGTGTGTGAGGAGGTCTTCTCAGGAAACCAATGACCACCTGGTGTGCAAGAGTTAGAGCAGAGGGACAGGGTGGTCTCAGGGCCCCTTTCTCCACTCCAGGTGTATTTCTGTCTAAAGCATGACTTCTGCTCATTAGAATTAGAATTGGAGGAGGTGGAAGCAGCTGAAAAGTTTGTAGTCTCGGTGACCGATGCCGACCGATGCCGACCACTGGCCACAAGCGATAGTACCCTGGGGATCCCTGGCTCCATCTCACCTTATAGCAGTTCTGTTCTGTTTCCTGAGATTGGGCCACACTGAACGGCTTTGGACCCCCGATCCCTTACATCACTGCTATCTGAAAAAGTGGCGTTTTGACCTTGACCCATTTTTTGGTAATACTCTCTCATGGCATTAATCCCCAGCCACAGATTGCCTGCACCACCCCTCTTTCTTGGAAGCATAGGTCGTGTCTGTCCAGTGTGCCAGATTGCCTCTCCTGTTGTGGGGCGTTCTTCCTTAGGGTTCCCATTGTTCTGTCCCACAAGCTGGCCTCTATTTCTGCATCTCCCTGGTTCCCCCAGAATCAGGGTCTGGCCTGAACCTCAGTGGAGGACAGGTCCCCTGGGAGCCCTTGGCAGTATATAGATTGACCCCGGGGGTGGGGGTTGGGGGTGGGGTTCAAAAGCAGCTAACCCTCTGGCCAGAAGCATCATCGCGGCCTCACCGAGAGGCCTCACTCCTCTCAGACACCCCCTTGTTGCTCCAGAAACCGGTTCCTTCTGCAGGCCCACCTTAGAGCTAACTTCTTTCAATTCACCCATGAGTTGCCATGACTTTGCTGAGTCATCGCACATTCCTTCCTCCACATTATGCCCGCGCTGGCTCCCCAGTGCTCATTTCTGTCCATTTTCCACTTCACGGCGAGGGAAGGTGAGGCAGCAAGCCCCTGTTTTCACAAATACCCCAGCTGACCACTGATTTTTTTATTTTCTGAGGAAAAATCCCGAGATCTACCGCATCCCGGTAGGAATTACATAACTTAGCAGTCCTGGGTCCAGTGTGACACTTTGGTCCTTGACTTTTCAAAAATAATTCTGGCCACCACCTTAGGTTTGAGAGCTTTATTCCAAGCTCTGGCTCCCTGTTCCAAGGGCTTTCCTTCTTGGGTTTTTCTTTTCTTTTTTTTTTTTCTTTTCCCTCTTCTTTTCCGCTGCCTGTGTCTGGGTTGGATCTAAAGGCTCTCCTCCCCTCACTGGGCTCCTGCAGACTTCCTGGCATTTCTCTGACCACCGGCACTTCCTCTGAGCGAGCGGGCGGAGGGGAATGAAGACTGGCTGGCGGGGAGGGAAGGGCATTCTCTGATGGCAGAAATGGAGCAGAGCAAGTGGCCAGTCTGCTCCCTGGGGTCAGGCAGCCAGGGATCCCCTTTAACTCATTTCTGTGTTTCTGTAGCTTGGGTGGGATTTGAAGTCTAGAGTGTCTGTCCATCCTGCAAGTGTTCCTTGAGTTCTAAATATGCTCCTGGCACCCAGGAGGGTGTTACCCCTGGGCAGGAAGGAAGGCGGTGGGCAGGAAGGAGTTAAGCCCCCCTCCCCCCTCCCAGGACAAAATATGGTTAAGTGGCAGAGGGGTCAGTTTGGAAGTAAGTGTTGGAGATATTGTAGGCCAAATCAGGGAGGAATCTGTTGTGTCTGAGGTGGGCACAGCGGCCCTGCAGGTTGGAGGGGGTGGTGATGCTAGGGTTGGGTGGAAAGGGTATCACTGTTCTTCCCACCCCACCCCCAACCCAGGTATACACCTTGTGTGACCGAGGAGGGAGGCGCCGGAATGAAGCAAGGGTCCCAGGAGGCAGGAGGTGGCCTGGGGCCTATGGGGTGCTGTCCCCTGAAAGTGGGGTACAGCCTGCACTATCCACCCAAACTGTACGTAGACGAACTGACAGCTTCTTCGGGATGTTTGGAGACAACCCTTGGGACCCAGGGCTAGAGGCTCGGTGAGGGAGCAAGGGAGAGGGAGGCCCACCAGGAGCCGCCCTCTTGGCCCAGCCAACCCGGGCGGGAAGGTGGTGGCTGCAGGGATGAAGTGAAGGTGGCGTTTGGAACAAAGAGGAGTGGGGGGTTTCCCTGGAAGACCCTCAGGCCTGATGCCTGCCTTTGGGAGATGGAGGAGATGCTGTGGGATGGTGTTGACTCTGTGTGGTCCTCCAGGGACCTCCAGAAGATAAAGCCTCCCCACCTTAGCTCTGCCTGCCTCCCATGGGCCCCTCTTGCCTCAGGGTCCCCTCTGTGCCTTGAATGGGCTTCTGAGGTGCACAGGCTCATAGCAGCCTCCCTGCTGGGGGTGGGGGGGGTGGTGTGCCGTGTGCTGCTCAGCACTGGGCCAGTCTGTTGACCTTCCTGGCTTCCCAACTAGCAGGTTAGCAGGTGGTAGCAGGGGTTGTGATGGAGGCGGAGGACCAGTACCGGTGGTGGCCGTAATAATATGGACAGATATGAGTCAGCACCGCCCATATGCCTAGGGCCATACTCCTTGCTCAACTCACCATGCCACCTCTGTGATGGTGGCTGACCTTCATGCTGACCTTCGGAGGCACTTGGTCAGTGGAATTGGACAGAGCCTGGGCACAGTCTCATTTGCCCCTGCCGTGTGACTGACCCCCCTGCCCCACCCTACCTGGTCCTGGGGGGAAATCTGCAGCCCTACCTTGGAGGGGAGAGGCGGGTACCTTGGGGAGGACAGCAGGTGCTCCAAGCATTGGCCCCGAGGGGTTCTTAGGCCTCCCAGAGAGCAAAGAATGACAGAGAAGTGGGTCTGGGGAAAGGAAGCTCTGTCCAACTGGTAGTCTATGGAATTATGTGCTGCAGAAAATTTTAATGAATGCCCTGTTACCTTAATGCTCTCAGAGTGTGAAGTGTATCATAGGAATGTGCCAAGTGTATCATAGTGCATCATAGGAATGAGAGTGAGACCAACCCAAGAGAGCTTTGAATTCAGGTTTCATTACTCTTGGATTTGTAGATTGACAGGGGAGGAAGCTGGACTATTTTTAGTTAGCACTGTATTAGTTTTGTAATTAACAGACAGTGTGCCCCCTGCTACACGTGCTCCTTGCTCACGCTCTATTGTAATTAGTGTTTTAATCATCATCAAACAATATCATACAGCCTTTCCAGGCCTGGAACATGCTGCCTGCTTCTCACCACTCCAACCTCTGCGCTGGGCACCTGAGCAGCCAGGAGGGTCAGTTGAGTGGTGGAAGGGCTGGATGGCTGGGTAGTTGACTAGCGAGAAGTTTGGTAGGCAGAGGGAGCAGCTTGACGACCGTGGAGGGACAGAAGGCATGTAGTGGACATGGAGCGCTGGGGTGAAGTTGGGAACCAAGGGAAAGAGGCAGGACAGGTGGGACCTTGCTTATCAAATCACTTTTCTCTTGTGTTTAGGAAGCCAGGGCTGAAAACACATACTTTGTTGAAAGAACATGAGCATTTTCTGACCCTTGGTCTTTCTGCAAACCGGGCTCTGTGTACCCATGCAGCCCCTTTGTCAGAATTAGGAAAAGGCATCCCTTACCTTGGTGGATGAATTTTAAGGAAAGCAACCCTTTCCCCTTCTCCTCCCCAAGTGACTGCAGCCTTTCATCAGGGCACATGGTTAGACAACTGGGATATGAGCTGGTTCTTGGCCCTTACTTATTATCTTGGGTGGATATCTTTGAGCAGTACACAAACTACACAACTGAATAGGGTCCCCCTTTTGAGATTTAAGGTCTGAGTTTAGGCTTTTGATTGGAGAGAGTATAAGATGGAAAGCCTTTCTGTGTCACCCAACTCTGATCACCCTATAGATTTCCACCCTTCTCTTGGCTGTATGTTGCTGGTTTTTTCCACAAAGAACCAGGGACTGTTACCGCTAAAGGTCAGAACGTTTACAAGCATATTGATTAGTTTCCAAATGTTGGTCCTGGACCCCAAAGAACATTGCCATCACCCAAGGAGCTTATCAAAATGCAGATTCCTCTTCCCCAGACTCATGCTATGTGTGATTCAGAAAGTAGGAGAGCGCCCAGGAATATGTGTTTTTCTTACATTCCCAGCTAGAAACCACAGGTCTAGCTCATCTCTTCAATTTATAGATAAACAGACTCAGAGAGAGGGGTGTTGACTTGCTCAGGGCAGAGGTAAGACCTGACATTTTTAGTGCGGCCTCCTTGGACCCCTCCACATGAGCCCTTGCCACCTCCACTGGCTCTTTCCCCGTTCCCCCAGCACTGACAGTCCCTAAGGCCGGGAACCTGGCCCTGTACCATTTGGTTTGCTGATCACGCTTCCTGTTAATGGTTTTTTCTTCCTAGTATTAACAGTACGCTACTGAAGTCTAATTGACATACAGGATACAAGCATGACTCTTTAGCACGTGGCCTGAGGGATTTTGATAAACGTTTATATTCATGTAAGCATTGCTCAGACCAAAATAAAGATCATTTCCATACCTCCAGAAGGTCATTGGTAGCTCTGAACACACATTAGGAGGGCTGGTGAGGATGGAAGGCACCTGTTTGGGGTCAGGAATGACCTCTCCCATTTGTTCCCTATGTGTCTTATGTCCTCTGCAATTCCCCTTAGACGGTTGGGGCCTATGTATGCGGCAGGGCTCAGGGAGCAGCCGGAATGACTTGTTGCCAAATTTCTTAAACCCAAAACACCTTCATGTGCCAGGGCCTGACCAAATGGCGAGATATAAGTGGTACAGCTATTTGGGCTGTCAACAGCCCCCGAAGACCATTCAGGAAAACCTGTCCTGTTGTTGAAATAAAGGAATGCACAGAGAGCAGAACAAAAATCATCTGGATGGTTGGGATAAAAAATTACCTTTAAAGAAAGTTCCAGCTTGTCCTGAGCTTTCCGTAACCCCAGCCCTGACCCCTCAAGGATGAAGCAGTCTTGGGGAGGGTTCTTGGAATGCCAGTGTATGGCATTGTCGGAGCCCATCAGAGGTGAGGTGGGGTGGGGCCTGGGAACACAGCTGGGACACCAACACCACCTTCACCCCTGGGGCAAGCTGCAGGAAAGACACCGGCACTGGCTCCCATGCAGACTTGGCGGGCAGCCTGCCCTCCAAGGCTTGCTTTGAAGAGTCCATGCTTCTAAGACTCAAAGCTGTGAACGGGGACTTGTGGGATTTTCTTTCTGTCTCTTGGAGGGGTGGGGCGTGCAAGAGATCCAGTCTCCTGGCATCTTTGGAGGCAGCTGGGATTTTGCTAAAGAGCCTTGACTGTCACTCCTCCTTTCCAGGAACAGGATCTGCTCGAAATGTTTGAGCTGATGCCCCAGCCTCTGAGAACTCCTAATGCTCCGTGGCACTCCCTTTCTGTGTCCCATGCTCTCCTTTTAGGGTTTTTTTTTCCTGCCTCAACTTCATGACTCCTTGGACTGTCTGTGAACTTCATGGTATTGCCAGGGCTGACTCCCAAGAGCTCCCCTGTGGGTTGTGGCCTCTGCCCTTAGTTCTTCCGAGAACATACTTGTAGTGAATTGTTGGAGACATCTTTGGTTATTTTCTGGATTCTGAGCTGATGCCTAGATTTCAGGATTTTTTCAGGTTGCACACATTTTCACCCCTGCTAGCCTCGTGTCAGGACACGAGTCTCCCCAACCCTGGGTGTTGTCATTCCTTTGCACCCTTCCCAACGGGATGGGTGTAAAATTAGATCTCATTTGGCCTTGCATTTCTTTGGTCCCTAGTGAACTAAAGATTTTGCAGGCATGTCTTTCTTCCCTTGGAAATTTACTTTTGCATGCTCTTTGCTTATGTTTCTGGTGATTGGTTTTTCTTTTTGTTTCATATTAGTGAGCGGTCTTAATTTATAGGTTAAGGCCTTGATTTCCAGTTTTTAAACAATATTTATCTTTACCTAGGTAAACCCCTAGACTCAGACTTAGAACAATTAAAATTAACTGCAAAGTAGTACCTGGCCATCAGTCATGGGCCCATCTCCAAAGTAATCTTTGGGCGAGCTGGGAAAGTTGCCCCTTCTAGGTGGGCACAGCTCTGTTCCTAAATACAGGGCCTGGTAAGCAGCACACAGGTGGGTCTTAGCTGGTTCTGGGTCCCTTGGCAGGCATCCCTGTTCCAAGCACAGCTGCATGGCCTACAAGATCCACAGAGTCAACATCGCCATAGGCAACCATTCTGAGTGTTATACAAACCGCGTCCAGGGGTGCCTGGTGGCTCAGTTGGTTAAGCATCTGATGCCTTTGGCTCAGGTCATGATCTAGGGGTCCTGGGATCAAGTCCCAAATCGGGCTCCCTGCTTACCTGGGAGTCTGCTTCTCCCTCTTCTTTGGCCTCCACTTGTGCGCTCTCTCTCAAATAAATAAATAAAATCTTAAAACACACACACACACACACACACACACACACACACACACACAAACTGAGTCGAGCCAGTTTTGAAAATAATACCCAATCTCCAAGGCACTGGATAGTATAATTTTTTCTATAACTAAACCTCCCGAACCATTGACACAGGCATCATGGGGTTGTGAGTGGAATCTGAATTTGGTTACCCTTGATTTGGTTTGAGTGGCAAACGCAAAGGCCTAGAGGCGAGTTAAGAGGCGGTGGGGCCAGCCCTGCCTTTGTTACTAATGAATGACGTGACCTTGGGCAAGCCCGCTGGCTTCACGGGGTCTCAGGATCCTCCCCAGTAAAGCGGTCGCTTCCGTGAGGTAGACCCATAGGTGTTCTCAGCACTAAATATCCACGAGTCCCAGTGCTAGCTCTAATTTTTTTTCCACAAAAAGATTGTGATATATTTAAAACGGCTTTGCTGTATTTTTTTTTTCTTTAGCATCTCAGTTATGTAAAAGCAAAAACATTTCAAAATCCAGTACATATGTTTTTGCCTTTCACCAAATTTCAGTCTGACTGAGGTGTGTTCTAAGCGCGTCCACAACCAGGCCTCTCTTCTAGGTATTATTTCCCTGAGGGCATGTCGGGGGTCTGTGAAGCCGCCGGCGAGAAGGCAGGGGCATCTGACAATGGGACACTGGGGCCATCAGTATCTGGGGCCATTCCAGCTCCTCCTTCCCCTCCTCAGTAACCGCTCCTGGAGCGTTCCCTTGGCGAAGCTCAGAGCGAGCAAGGCTTCAAAGACCTCATTGCCTCTGGGGGACCCAGGGTACAAGCCTGACCTTACCAGGACCCTCCTGTGTGCCAGCTCTGGGGCCATTCTGCCTTTGCTCCATTACTGTGCAGCCTCTCTTGGCGGCCGCTCCCACTGAGGACCCCTCCCACCGTCAACTCTCACCGCCTTGGGCTCCCACGACCACTTTCCTCTGCTCCCCCGTGCCCTCCTGGCTCCACACGTCTGTCCTCAGTGGCCTGTCCCGGGGGGATCACCTGGGGTCTGTAGCGCCTTCCCCCACTGGCCCTCCTCCTGCCTCCTCTCACCCCCTCAGGTGACCCTGGTTGTCACCTGAGTGCCACTGACCGTCACATCTGTTCTGCACACCAGGCCTGTTCTCTGATCTACCCACCTACCTCCTGGACTCTCAACCACAGCTCTCACCAGGCCATTCCCTGCCCCCCCGGGCCGTGCCCACGACTTCCCTGTCCTGGCCTTGTGCGGTTCTCTCCCCTGCTTCTCTGCCTCCAGTCTCTCCCCCTCCCGTCTGCCTTTATTATTTCGGTGCAAATTTAAAACAAGGAAAACCACTGTCCTGGGAATGCATCTTCTTGGGAAGCTTTGCTCTGTCTCTCTACCACACCCCTTCCTGTGTAGGGGACGAGGCAAGCTTGCGAGGAGGAACTTGACCTATCCTTTATGGAGGTGGCCTTCCCCCCGCCCTACCTCAGTTTCTGTTGCCCTGCAAGCACAGTGCAGGCAGGGGGAGACCAGCCCTGTGCTCCTCTCTGTAGTTCCGAGTTAACCCCCTCTCCCCACCACCCCTCTGATCCTCCTCCAGGTGCTTAGTCGATCCAAGAACCAGAGTTGGGTGTCAGAGCCGGAAGGGGGAGCCTGTCTGCTTCAACTTTTTACATTTTACAGAAAAGGCAAACGAGGTTCGTGGGCGGGGCCTGTTGAGGGTCACACAGCTGGGCGCTGGTGGTGAGTCCTCCAGTAAGCGTGCGTGCCAGTGTCCTGGGGCCTGCTGTAAGAAATCACCGCAAGCCAGGTAGCTCAGAACAACACAGATGGATTCTTACAGAGTTCTGGAGGCCAGAAGTCTGAAATCAAGGGGTCGGCAAGGCCATGCTTCCTCTGACCTCTCTAGAGGAGGGTCCTTCCTTGCCTTTTCTGGGCTCCTGCTGGTGGCCGCAGGGCCTTGGCCCTCCTCGGGTTGGAGCTGTGTGCGCCAGTCTCTTCCACTGTCTTCACGTGGCCTTCTCCCTGTGCATGTGTGTCTCTTTTTACAAAGACACTAGTTACGGGCTTCAGGGTCTGTCTGACGCCAGGAAGACGTCAACTTTACTTAATCCCATCCTCAAAGACCCTGCTTCCAGATAAGGTCACGCTTGCAGGTGGGGGCAGGTGGTTAACACTTCGGGGCGTGTTTCTGTGGAAAATGATCCAACCCACAGCCCATGTCTGTGGTGCCATGGAGGGGGTGTGAGCCGTGGGTCACACTGGGTCGTTTAGGGGAGGAGACCGCCTGGTGTTTTAGGTTGGAAACGCTCAGTGCGCTGTGTGTTGTACCTGTGCTCTGAATAAAGAGTTGGTGAGGAGTGAGCTTCCTTGTGAGTGTGTGTGTGTGTGTGTGTGTGTGTGTGTGAGACTGTGTCACTGTGTGTGTGTGAGTGTGGGAGCGTGTGTGGGAGCGAGTGTGTGAGTGTGTGTCTATGTGTGAGTGTTGGGAGTGTGTGTGGGAGGGAGTGTGTGTGTGTGTGTGAGTGTGTGTCTGTGAGGGATGGTAGATGAAAGTCCCACGGACCTCCTTTTGAGATGTGGATTTCAACCCAGGGGAGGGGAGAATTTTCTCCTGGGTTGAAATCCACATCTCAAAAGGAGGTCCGTGGCCGCATTCTTACTTGGTAACCTTCCGTCCTTGTCCCGTCTGCAGAATGACCTTGCACGTGCTCCAGAACCTAGCAGCGGCACATGCTTCCCGTCATACTAAGCTAACAGGCTCGCTCCTGTTTTCCTTTACAGGCGAGTGCCTTATGCTGCTGTTTTTTTTGATTGCTCTGAAAGTTTTCATTGTTGCTCCGGCCCTCCTGACCTCTGTCTGGCCTTTGCCCGGGTGTGGGGTTTCTGAGTCAGCGTTTTGGGTGGGCCGGAGGCGGGTAGCATGATTTTCCCTAACGGTAGAGTTTCGGGCCCTCAGCCTGCAGGTGGGGAGCAGCGTAGGGCTGGGGCTCCATATTTAGTCTGGAATCCAGTCCCAGCTGCTGCTCAGAGGCCGCGGTGGATGCCAGAGCGGGCGGAGCCCCGGGCGCTGAGCCACGGCCGCCACGCCTGCTGTGCAACACAGCTGGGGACAGGAGGGGCAGCCCGTCCGTGCCAGGCCTGCCCCCTTGCCTGCCTGGGCAGTGACCAGGAGGCCCTGGGAGAGGGACGGTGAGGCAAGCAAATATGTATTTCCAAAAGATGAGAGCTGGGAAGGGCCTCCGAGGGAGCATAGGCCAATGTCCCTTCTCTGCAGGTACAGCCACCAGGCTGCCCCAGAGAGGTGGCTTACCCGAGGTCACATGGCTAGTTCGTTAACTGCAGAAGCCACTAGAGTTGGGTTCATGGATCCCGAGTCCTTTGCCCTTCCCGGGAACGATGCTGTCCCAAGGGGCTGTGCTACCATCAGGATGGGGGTCCCTTCGAGCAACCGCTTTACCAGAGACTGGGAAGAGAATGACCGACACCCCTGGCTGCACCCAGATTGGGAGGGAACAGGGGTCTGTTTTGGATCTCATCTTGCCTCCTCTTCTGGGCCACTGCCTGTTTCCCATAGGCCTCTGCCCCTCCTTACCTACCCCCACCTCCACTTCTATGGAAACCTGCTGGCGTGAGTCATTGATACCGTAGTGTGAACGTCAGTGAGATCCCAGGGGGACGGAGACAATCATCTCTCGCGGTCAGACCAATGCGGCATTCCGGGGCACGTGGCAAGGTCCGTACAGATGGAAAGAGGCAGACCTCACAAATGGAGGACGCTCCAGGACCAGCTCCCTCCTCATGCTCTCAGAGCATCTCAGCTCCCCTCTGGTGCCTGCCCCGTCTTCATTGTCCACGGACTAGTGTCCCATCATATGCTCCATGTCCAGATCTGCTCAGGAGCTGGGCTGATGGCCTTGTTAATGACCCTCGCTCTTGCAGGGCAGGGTCTGCCCATCAGGGTCCCAGGGGCTGGGGAGGGCCCACTGTCGGGTGTGGTACCCAGCATCTCGAGGCAGGACATATGGGAGGGCCTAGCTTCAGCATCAGGAAGAGCTGCACACCATGACAACAGTCCCCTCCCTTGATGTCCCCTTGATGTCCATGTGCCCTTACCTCCCTTGTGCTCATCACATCCGGGTCTTCCTGGTCCTCCAGTCCCTCCTCTCTAAGATGGGATCCGTCTCACACACCAGGGGGAGGATGGAGACAGTGTGTTTAAAGGCGTAGCTCCAGTAGCCAGCCGCCCACTAGTGCTCTTATTGTGAAGTTTGTTGCCTCAAGGAATCAGCACAGCAGCCCCGGGAGGGAGGCCAGGCCAGGACTCTCCAGCTGCGGGAACTGGGAGTAGAGCAGGAAGGGGACCCTCACTGGGCCTTTCGGGTTCCCGGTGCACTGTTCCAGCGACTGAAACAGCCTGGCTATATCTGTGGGCTTCCTGAGTGGTTCTCCCCCCTGCCTCAGGGCACCCAGATACTAGTGAGTAAACCATCGTGAAGCGCTCCACCCACGAGGCACCGGACTTCCCACAGATGGTTTTGAAATCGTGCTCCCTGGTGTGCCCCCAAATGGGGCCAGGAGAGGAGGCCGTGGCTCAGACTCAGTGGAAAAGCCATGGTCTCGAGTGCTCAGGGATGGGTTAATGGTGGCGTAAGCCTGCCTCGAGCGCTGGACACTGTGATTCCCCTGACATGCAGCTTTTGTCGCCGCCAACAGTCAGAGGCTGTGTGCCGGCAGAGGGCTCTGGGAGGAGGGCACGGGAGGGCCTGGCACCGCTGCGGACAGCAATTAGCGGGAGTGGCTGCTACTAATCGCCCTCATCAGCCAAGCAGAAGCCAAGCCTGCCTTCTCGGCCGTGTTTGGCTCCTGGGGCCCCGGGGGAAGAGGAACAAAGGGAGTTGCTGTAAAATTTCCCGGGCCTCTTCTCATTCTGGAGGGACCGGCTGCTGCAGGAGCCGGGAAGGGTGGGCAGCTGGGAGCTGAGGAGCCCAGAAACAGGTGGCCAGCCTGGGCAGGCTGGCCGACTCCACTGCTCCCAGAGCCCATGTTGTTTTAATGAGTCCGATAGAGTTTTCTCCTGTCCTTCCTACCCTGGAAATCCTCCATGGCCGGGAAGGCTGTGGCACTGTGCATCTGGCCGGAGCGTGGCACCAATCAGGGTTCAACAGAAGGCCACGGGAGGGACCCTCTGAGGTCAGGACTCCATTGCCAGGAACACCCAGGGAGCCCCTGCTGTCAAGGGCTCGTGTGGAGAGCAGGGGCGCCACCGCGGGCTGGGACTCTGGAGATCTTGCAAAAAGGACAAGTTTGTGGTGTGTGTGAAAGGATCCAGCTGGATCAAAGCAAAATATCTTCATTATTATTATCGTGATTGGTATTAATATGTGTTTAGCGTTCTTTTATAGTTTAGACCTGGTATTTATGTTCTGGACGACCCTGGGAAGGGGTTAAAAGAAGGAAGGAGATTAAAAAAGGTATTGCGCTCATCTGTAGGTGTAGACAAGGAGACCCCCCCTCACACACACACTCAGGCAGCGGACACATGGGATTAACAAAGGGGAGAACATACCTTAGCCTCGCATGGGGCCCCTGACCCATCAGGCCCTGTAGCACTGGGAACTCATCCAGACCCTTTTCTTCTGAGTATCGGGCATTCAGTTACAAAGCATATGCTAGAAGCTCCTGAAAAATTATTCCAGGGGTCTTTCCTAACACCCAGATGACGCAGACCTACGAGGGGAATAATCACATCTCCCGAGCCACAGTGGTCTCTGAGAATGTGGGCCTTCCTCCGCTCTCGCTTGGCCTCCTCCCCGACGTCTGAGCTGTGCTGTGGAGGACACGCTTTTTTTGGCAAGTTTGTGGTGTCATGGAGTACCCCTAGGGGCAGGCCGGATCCCAGGGCCTTATGCCTGCCCAGGGCCCCCTGCCTGAAAGGGTTCGTACTTGGGGGCTGCGCAGCTGTTGCTGTTTCAAAATTCTTCTTTTGAATAAGAGGCCCCACCTTTCCATTTTGCCTAGAGCCCCACAGGAAGGGAGCTGGTCCTGCTTGTTCAAGGTGCCCCAGCTGTTACGGATATGAGGCCTCTGCTCCTCGCCACCACGCCTAGGGTCTTTGGGGTCTGTCAGCTGGCCCAGCTGCTGGGGAGCGGCAGGCAGAGGCTGCTAGGGGGGCCGGCATTGATGGCAGCTGCACATGGAAGGCCAGGCGGGGTTTCTGGAATGAAGGCACACGCATTCCCTGGCTGCCATTACCCGTCCCTCCCTCCTTCCCGGGCTGCCCCTTGGCTTCTCACCTGGAAGCACCATGTGCCCTCCCATGACCTTGCAAGCAGAGAGCCAGGGGCCAGAAAACTTTATACCACTGAAGACAGGTGTCCCACTGTCCCACCCTGACATTGGCTCTATCCTTGCTCCCCATGGGGTTTATTTTTGTTGGATAGAGAACATGAGGAGGATCCAAGGTATGAGGGCTGTGCTCCCTGAGGGCTTCCTCCTCTCCTGGTGTGCTCTGTTAGGCCACAGTAGGTCCTGAGCAAGCCTGCAGGAGGAGGGGGCAGGGCCAGACCCTCAGGGCTGCAGAACCATCCCTCCCCCACCCCCCACCAGACCGCAGTCCTTGCCAGGGCATCCAGGTCAGCAGGGAAACCATCAGAGAGCTGAGGAGGGAGAGCAGAATGACGGGTTCCAGACTGCAAGCCCCATGAGCCTCCAGAGCGGGAAGCTCGGTGGCTAGTGCCCACTTTGCCATCTGAAGCTAGTGGGGTCCTGGGTGGGGTGCAGAAGCCCCCCCCCCAAGAAGCATGTTAGAACTCCTAGGTGTGTTTATTTTTTTATCCTTTAATGACCATTTTAGGGTATGTTTTCATAATACACAAGATGTATTAGCAGGGTCACTGTGTGTGTACGTGTGTATTTATAGTGTGTGTGTATGTGTGTGCGCGTGCAGGTATGTTATGCACAGATGGTGTCTTAGTTTGCTAAGACTGATGTCACAAAGTAGCACGAAAGGAGTGGCTTCAGCAACAGAAATGTATTCTCTTGCAGTTCCGTAAGCTGGAAGTCCAAGATCGAGGCCTGAGCAGGCCTCGATCCTGTGGGGGCCTGGAATGTGTGGGATGTTGTCCCCTAGTTTGGGGTGGTTTGCTGGCAGTCTTTGGCATTTCTTGGCTTGTAGAAGCATCACCCCGATCTCTGCCTTCATCTTAATTGGACTTTCTCCCTGTGTGTGTGTGTGTGTGTGTGCGTGTGTGTGTGCGCGCGCGTGCACACGCATGTATTTTTGTATCTGTGTGTCTGTGTGCCAATTTCCTCTCTCTTGTAAGGAGACCAGTCCATTGGATTAAGGGCACACCCCACTCTAGTGCGCCCTCATTTTAACTAATCCCATCTGCAAAGACTCTTGTTTCCAAAGAAGGTCACATTCTGAGCTACTAGAGGTTAGGACTCCAACACACAAAATCTGGGCAGACGCAGTGCTGTTCTATGCCACAGTTCCACCCAAAACAGATGGCATAAGCAAAGGTAGGAAACCCTTGACTTAGCTGAGCTGTTTGACACCGCGGTCAGCTAGCCTGACTGTGTGTTCGTGCGGCTGTCTCGATTTCTCACCAGGGGGCTCTGGTCAAGGCCTAGCCCTGCTGGACAGCGAGAGCAGCTGCCAGGAGGAGTGGGTAGCAGTTCCTTGGACGGGAACGAGTCAGGGAGGCAGCCTGCAGGCCGGCGAGCAGATCCATCTGCCTGGCCTACAGGAGGGCCTTGCCGGGGTGTTTTCTCTTCTCTAGCCCTGAGAATTTGTGCTGTTTAAAGTGAGGAGACCCAGCGGTCCATGCAAGGGACAGACCTATACCCTCCTGCAGGGCCCGTGACGTCACCTCTGGCACTTTCTCTACTTCGTTGTTGCAGCTTTTCCAATCCATCCTCTACTCCTGGGCCCTCCGGCCAAATTCTTTAGACTTCCAGTGGGCCTACACCAAGCTCCAGGCCTGGAAACAGTGGGCAGGAAGCTCAGGGTGGCAGGGAAACCTCAGCTAAGGGTGATGGGGAGGTTCTAGGGTTATTACCAGGGTTCCAGACTTCTCTGCTCGGCAGCCCTAGCACAGGCCTGCCCCACTTCTCCGCTGCTTTCTGAGTCACAAGAGACAATTGAAACTGTACGACAGCCCGTGAACTCCTGCTCATTCACATTTAAGGTTTTAGAAACTTCTATGTGAAGGAAGTTACAAGTGCAGTGTCATTAGCAAGATGGGAAGGTGTGGCAGGTGCTTCTCAGCTCTGGGGCTATGGTGGCCCCATCCAAGGACGCTCACACACGCCTGCAGCCTGCCTGCCCTCTAGCACCAGGCACAGAGTTAGACAGGAGAGCCCCCAGGGTCGCGGACATGCAGAGGGCGCAGCGGGAGGGAGAGGGGGACATCTGGGAAGACGCCTACGGCATGTGCCATCTCTGTACCATTAAACTTTCAAGACCAGCACCTGGGAACATCTTTCCCTTCGGTGTTTTGCCGGCAGGAGAATCCACCGCTGGGAGGTGTGTGATGTGCAGAGGCAGCTCTGTGGTGTGGACAGGCCGGCTCCTGGCTTTACCACCAGCACGGGACAGACCAAGAGAATTCTCTAGCAACACCCCGAGCAAGCACGGGGGTGACAGGGCCAATAATTCCAACAGGGACATCCGTTGACTTTATGGAAGCATGTAGCGTGAGCTCAAAGTGCTTTGTGGGGATTGTCTTCCTGCCACCTCCCAGCCTTCTGTCCAGGGAGGGATGGGGGAGGGGCAGCTCCGGTTCCCACCTCTGGCCCTCTGCAGAGTTAGCAGAGCCCAGATCAAGCAGGGACACACAGGATGCCCGGTGGATGGATGCTGTCCACATCGCGGAGGTTCTAGTGCATTGGCAGAGCAGAAGATGACCTCGGTGCCAGTCAGCTCAGAGACGCAAAAAGGCTTTACAGAGGCGTAAGTCCCCCTGCTGGAGGGGAATGGGCAGATGGCCTTGGGGCAGGAGTGTGCCTGCCACGAGTGACCAGCCTCCCCGAGTGTGGGAGGGCAGCGGCCCCTCCGAGCCAGCGTTCCAGCCAGGTGACCCAACAGGCAGAATGGACCTCACGACCAACCTTTTATTTCTTCTCAAAGTTTGCCTTTTTCTTGTAAAAAATGCCCCAACTCATTTTTGGTGGGGGGGGGGGGAGAAAGAAAGAAGGAAGGAAAAATAGAAGAAGATCATTTTAATTCCACCTCTGAGAGATGTTTTAGGAGGTTTTTTATTTGTTTTTTGTCCTTTTTCTATGCATTTTCATACACTTGAGATATTAGTGTATATAAAAAATTATGCTTTTTCCGGTAACACGGTGACATCAATGTTGCTGGGTTATTCTAGTTCTTCATCAATAATTCCTGAGGGCCGAATGGTCTGTCAGGGAGACGGAGCCACCTTCTGTTGCTGAGCGTGAGACATTTTGGCACTCACCAGGCCCTTCCCCTCCGTGCCAGCCTGCCTGGCTGGGCCTCCCTGTCACCTGATTCTGCGAGTCGCCTGGATCTGTTCCTAAGACCGAGCGAAGTTTCGGGAGACCCTCCTTCCGGAGTCAGGGAGCTCCTATGCCTCAGGTGGACAGACGAAGCACCCAGATGTGATGGGCGATGAGCTTTCCAAAGTGCTGGGCCCCTCCTTGGCTAGCCCACCGTTCCCTGCACTTTCCGGCCTGTGACACCAAGTAACCAATCTCACTTTTATGTGATGCGAGAAGAGGGCAGCTCAGTAAGTTGCCTATCAATGTGTCCAATAACCCCCTGTGCCTCTGTTTCCTCACCGTCCAGTGGAGGCAGCATCCCTGGGGTCCTGGGCACGAGATGCGTAAGATGTGCCCAGAAGGCGTCTATCTGCACAGGCGCACGTGGGTGGGCTGTCCTTCTTAGCTGCTCCTGGGTGGCAGGGGGCTGGAACTGGCCTGGAGGTAACATGGGTGCTGTGGACGAGCGTGTGACCCCAGGGCTGAGCAAGGGGCTGTTCCGCACATACGCTACGTGGGTTTGGGTTCCACCAGCTCTAGGTGGTGTCCCATTGGCGACAATGCTACAGTCTGGGTTTTGGTTGGATAATCTCACGCAGCCCCCACACTCTTTATCTTAGCTCAGCACCAGTGATGACAGGGAAGGAAGGAGGGGCCGTGTGCTCCTTTAGCCCGAGGCTTCCTCGGCTGCTGTTGGGGGCAGAGGTCCTGGGCACGTTCCCACAGCTGGGCAGAACAACGCGGGAAGGGATGCCCGCTACAGGAGGACGGAGCCCAGCCCGTGCTCCCTGGCGTGGACCGCTTCCCCACAGGGCCCATTTCCCTAGGTCTCTGTCCTATGGTGAGGGTCACCTTGTTGAGTGGATAGGCTCAATTTGGGCAGGCAGAGTTGTCATGTGGCCTGTGGGCTTAGGGAGAATTGCTGGTTCCCTGTCCCTGCCTCCACGGCTGTACCTGGGGGCAAAGGACAATACTCTCCCCTCAACCCCTTCTGCCAGACTGGTTAGCATGAGATTTTAGGGGCTGTTTTGTTTTAAGATTTTATTTATTTATTTAGAAGAGAGAGAGAGAGTGCGCGAGCAAGAACATCAGCAAGGGGGAAGGACAGAGGCAGAGGGAGAAGCAGGCCCCCCACTGAGCAGAGAGCCCGACACAGGACTCGATCCCAGGACTCTTAGATCATGATCTGAGCTGAAGGTAGATGCTTAACTGACTGAGCCACCCAGGCGCCCCAGTTTAGGGGCCGTTTTATCCAGCAGGTCTCATGCCCCAGGCACCTGGGCTTGTGGGTGTCAGGAGAGGAAGCAGTATCAGGATGGGACAGCACACTGGCTCCCAGCAAGGCGGTCCCTGCCCTGGGGGCCCTTCCCCTCCATGACCTGGCAGACCTCCCACTCCTCCTCCAAGATCACTCAAGGAATGTGTCCTCCGATCCTTTTCTCCACACATCTTATTTTTAATTGCCATATCATTTTGAGCCTCGAATGCATGTTGCATAAGCATATCAAATACATGCCATCGTAGATTGATTGCCTACTTTTTGCCTGGGACAGTGCAAAGTTTACATATTTTTAGATCATCCCCTTGACTGCCCTGGGAAGTAGGGATTTTTATCTGCTTTGGGGCTGGGGAGACAGAGGCTCGGAGAATTCACTTACTTACTGGAGGCCATGCTGCGCTCCAGTCCCTCTGTGCTGACTCCTGTGTATGCCCTTGGACCTGGGTCTTTGTGGCTTCTGGTGGGAATGCCTACACTGCACCATTCTCTGCCTGCCACCCCAGAGAGTGTCCCCAGGGCAGTGGCCCACGGCTCACTCACCAGGCATCGCCAGGTCTAGCACGGTGCCTGGCACACACACAGAGAGTGACCTCTTTCACTGCTCTCTGAGCCGAGGATAGAGCCAGAATGAAGGGCATGGGATGCACTGAAGGGATATTTCTTTTGCGTTCTGACAGCTCAGTGTCCCCAGCTCTGTTCCTGGCCTATCACTACAAATCAGACCATTGTATTGGGTACTTTTCTCCTCCCTGGGGTAGGCCTGCACGACATGGACAAATTCTTTATTACTTTTCTCAACAGAACTAGTTCTTTCCTTTTTCCCCCCTGACATCTCTGACCGGTGCAGAGCGGTTCTTTGTCACGTCCATCCCAGCGTAGCTGGTCTTTCTATTAGTTACATTTGACACTGCTGTGTCCCTGGCGAGACATGCCCCTGGCCAAAATCTGAGCTGTGCGCTCGCCTGGTCAGCTGTGTTGGCAGGGCGTTTCCGCAGACCTCTGTTCTCGTGCTTGTGGGGCAGGAGTGTTTCTGGTTCAGCCTTCACGCTTTGGCCTTGCATTTGGAGAAGCGTATCTCCACTCACTTTAACTGGATCTACCCTCATCTCAGAGGCTCTACACCGTTCTTTATCCGGCTACAGGAAAGGGAAAAAAATGTCGTTGTGACGAAGAGTTAGCTGACTGTGTTAATCTGTGCTAACGTCAGGGGGCAAGTCTCCAATGCCAGATTCACAGAAGAAGAATGTGTTTTTCCCCAACTTGATCCAGTGCCCTGACAGACAGGTGCGCTTCCAGGATGCAAGCAACAGGTTCAGATACCGAGAAGCAATTCAGCACTCTCTCCGGAACGCCAGATATCCTGACATAGTGCTTTCTAACGGCAGGCTCCGCAAGGGCGTCTCCCGGCTGTTGTAGGCTGTTTGATAGGGAGGCCGTCTCCCTGGGGGCCCTGCCCATAAAGACAGCATGAAATTCCAAGAAATCACCTGTTTGGCCTCATTTATAAACATTCCACAGTATTGTTGAATGGCAGGCAAGGGACCATGCTGTGGGCAGTGGAAACGCAGGCTCATGGTAGCTCTAAACTAATGGTCCTTCTTTGCCCACTTGCGCGTTGAACTTGGCTCCTTACAGACCAAGGCTTCTCATTACCCATCTTCTTGGGGCTAGTAGGACGAGCTCTATATGTACTGACATGTAAATCTTATCATCATATATGTTCTAAAAGACTTTGGTTTTTTCTTTTCTTTTTTTTTTTTTAAGCAAGAAAGTATAAGAGAAGTGTGGAGATGGCAGTCTCCTGGAGGTAGCCCGAGGGAGCAGAAAATAAAACAGGGGCACAAATCTCAGCCAGCAGGCATTTCAGGCGTGGGTCTCTGATTTGGGCTGTGAGCATGGCAGCCCCATGCTCGTGTGTCCTCACCTGAAACAGAGGGATTGGCTTGCCCCTTTCATTGCTTCTAGAAGGCATGGTTTTTCATGCATGTGAATATCCACGAAGTCAGGTTGGATCTTACTATTGCTGGCCATCAGCTGCATGCCAGGGATGACAGCCGTTGTTGCCTGAGCAGCAGTGAACGTGGGCATGCTGTTCAGACTGTCCTGACCTCCGCTGAATTAGATGCATTGTTGGTTAAACACATGTGAAGTGTGATTGTTGTTCAAGATTGCCTTCAGAAAAAAAAAAAAAATCTATAAAAAAAGAAAAAAAGAAAAAACGGGGCGCCTGGGTGGCTCAGTGGGTTAAAGCCTCTGCCTTCGGCCCGGGTCATGATCCCAGGGTCCTGGGATCGAGCCCCGCATTGGGCTCTCTGCTCAGTGCAGAGCCTGCTTCTCTCTCTCTCTCTCTGCCTGCCTCTCTGCCTACTTGTGTTCTCTGTCAAATAAATAAATAAAATCTTTAAAAAAAATCTATAAAAGATTGCCTTCAGAAAGATTTTACCGTGATTACTTAAGGATACCAGAGGTTACTGTGTGTGCAGAAGGGCATGGAAGCAGCAGGAAGGAATTGGTTCGGTTTTAGAAAAGCAAATGTTCATTGTTGGGGAAAGAACTGTCATCTCATCCTTTCTCGTAGAATAGCAAGAATGGGGAGTCTGTAGGGGCGCCTGGGTGGCTCAGTCGGATAAGCATCTGACTCTTGATTTTGGCTCAGGTCGTGATTTCAGGGTCCTGAGATCAAGCCCTGCACTGGGCTCTGTGCTGAGGAAGGAGCCTACCTAAGATCCTGTATCCCTCTCTCTCTGCACCTCCCCCCATCGCTCGCTCGTGCTTTCTCTTTCTCTCTCTGGAAAAAAAAAAAAGAAAGAAAGAAAGAACAAAGAAGACAGAAAGAACCAACGGATGGGAGGGAAAAAAATTTAAATGGAAACAGTTTGGATATTAAATATTAAAAAAAAAAAAAGAATCGGCAGGCTCACGCATGCTAGGCAATGCCACCAAAGGCAGGCAAAATCTCCAAGTGCCTCAGAAGAGAGAAAATAATCTCAAAGCCACATGAGGCTCGTGTGACCAATTTGTCTGCAGGCAGGACCATCATAAGGCATTATGTCATAGATTAATTGACAGCCCTTTTCTCTGCGGCTCATAAATAATGGTGGGTCTCACAAGTAATGACTTTGCTTTCTGAGGTTTCCCCTCGTTTTAGTAAATACTAGTTATATTTGTGTTTTTCTGTCCATTAGAGCAAGCTAATAAAAATGGCATTTTCAGTGTTTCGTTTGTGTGTTGGTGCTGGTCCTCTGGACCCTACAGAAATAATGTCAATTGCCTCATTACTTTCCTACCTCTCCAGTTGTATCCCTAGGACCTAACAACAAGCTTGACTAGATGCTTTTGAAATGAATGAATGGATGGATGCGTGATAAATGTTTGGGTGGGTGGATGGATGATAAGTGTGTAGATGGATATATGGATGAATGGATGATACCATGAATGGATGGATGCATGATAAATGGATGGGTAGATGGATGGTTGATACATGGATGGATGGATGATAAACAAGTGGGTGGATGGATGGATGAATACCAGGGATGGATGGATGGACGATAAACAAGGGGATGGATGGATAGATGGATGATACATGGATGGATGGATGGATGGATGATACCATGGATGGATGGATGCATGATAAATGAATGGGTAGATGGATGGTTGATACATGGATGGATGGATGGATGGATGATACCATGAATGGATGGATGCATGATAAATGGATGGATGGATTGGTGGATGGATGGAGACACACCCAGAGATGCATCTCCATCTTTGGTGTAGACTCTTTCTGGGGAGCTAAAAATATCCCCCAGATTCAGTGGGAACTTAGACTCAGTTTTTCAGGCTTTTTGTTGATTCATTTATTGTCTCAGTTGATTCTCACAACCATAGTTTTCTCTGGAGAGATCTCCAACCTAATCAGCCAGAGATTCCAACCCAAGGCAATTATTCTGGGGCCCTCTTGTATAAGTACACTAAATTTTTAAAGTGCTTTATGGAGATATAATTCATATCCCATACAGTTCACCTACTTACAGGGTACAGTTTAGTGGTTCTCAATATGATCACACAGATGAGCACCCAAAATTTTAGACTACTTTCATCATCTCAGAAAAACCCCAAACCCTACCCCATAGCTATTTCTTCCCTGCTAACATAGCTCATTCCCTACCACGGTCCTAAGCAACCACCAATAAAATTTTTGTCTCTCTATTCTGTCTCATCTTCTGGACATTTCCTATTAATGGAATCATATACTACATGGTCTTTTGTGATTTTCACTTAGTACAGTGTTTTTAAGGTTCATTCGTGTTTTCACATGTATCAGTACTTCCTTCCTTTTTTATGACCAAATAATATTCCACTGCATGAGGGTAGGGGGAAAGAGAGAGAAAGAGAGAGAGAGAGAGAGCAGTATACCACATTTTGTTTATGCATCATCAGTTGGTGGACAGTTTGGGGGTAGTTTCCATATTCTGGCTATTATTAATAATGCTACTAAAAACATCCATGTACAAGTTTTTTTCATTTTTCTCGGGTGTACTCCTACAAATAGAACTGCTGGGTCATATATTAATATAACTCAACTTCTTATCATCTGAGGAACCACCAGACTGTTTCCTAAGGCAGCTGCACCATTTTTAACTCCCACCATGAGCGTATGAGGGTTCCGATTTTTCCACGTCCTCGCCAACACTTGACTCAATGATTTTTAAGGTCCTTTCTACTCCTAAGGTCCAGGGATTCTGGGGTGAAACCTAGTGATTGTGAGTGGGGGGCCCCTGTCTGACTACATATTCTCCTTCTCCTGTCTCAGAGGAGTGTGCAATGGGCTGTGGGGAATTTCTCAGTTAATTATCTGCCAGTTAACCACTCAGCCCACTCCCTGCGGTTGTAACTGGCTACAGACGGCTCCTGCTGTGTGCGTGTAAAGAGGTTATCTGCTGCTAGCACGCTCTAGTGGGTGAAATTAACTGCAAGGATAATGGCAAATAGAGCCTGAAACTGTGATGGTGCCATCAGGCAGGCTCTCTGCAAGGCATCTGGCCACATTTGGGGGACTCTACTCTAGCTACCCCAGACCAGCTCTGGGGAGAGAGCTCCAAGGTCCAGACACACAGGATGGGCAATTGCACGGCTTCCTAAGAGCAGCCCAGGGTCTTTCCCCTGCATATTCTATGGAATTCTGCTTTGTGCTAGACCTTGGAAATATAGTGATGGGAAGACACAATGATCCCTGTCCTTAAGAACTCAGACCATAGTGGTTGCCCAGCTAAAGTGATCTGGAGCTGAGATTTTCTGGCTGCCTATTTCCCCAGTTACCTGACCCCAGCATGCCCCAGAGAGAAACAGTTGGGGAAATCAACCTCTGGAGAACTACCATACCTGAGTCTTCAGCAAGGACTTGGCCAAGTGCTCTCATCCCTGGCTTGGCCATCCATGGCCATGGACCTCCATCGTGGGGGCTCCGTGTTCTCCAAAGTAAAAAGAGCTAGCAAATGTTTGTGGTCTGTGGTGCTTAGCTTTCCCACACCCTGTCTCTGGAAGTCTTTGTAGCATGTGGGTCTGGTTTTCTATCCTGTCCCTTCTGCACCTCGTCCATCAGAGCTTTATGTCAGCACAGCAAGGATGTGGTGGGTACATTCTGGGATTCGTTGGCTCATGCCTTAAGGAGTGGGACTCTGAGATGTTGCTGGCCTTAGGAAAACACCCGAGGCTGGAGTCTGGACTAGGTTACAGTCCTGCCCTGTCCCTGGACCACAGACACGTTGCTCCACGGGCTGCATCTGTGAAAGACAGGTAGGGATGCGTGCCCTGCCTTACTCACACCCAGGGGCATTGAGAGGCAGGTGGTGGGATGGTGCTTGGCTGCACAGAACGTAGGGGCACGAGGCCAGAACCCCTTCCAGGCCTCTCCAATTAACTTCAGACAACCTGGATAGTTACTGTCTGCGGCTGCTGGTGGGCATAGATACGGACAGTACATTAGCAGTGGAAACAGCGGAGAGAGCGAGGCTGGGTGCGGGTCCGTCTTGGGCTGAGTAGCCTGTATGGGCCACACACCACGCCTGAGGCCTGATGGACAGCAACTGCGGGAGTCTTGAACTCAGTCCAATGCCCTGGGCGCCCCTAGTTCTCCCTGAATTCTCCACAAACCACAGGGAGATTTAAAAACAAAACAAAACAAAACAAAAAAAAACCCTGCAGGAAAAGAGCCCAGGAGTGTAAAACCCCCAGAAAAGCGAAAGCCAGACCCTCCTCAGGTCGCTTCCAGGTCCAGAGGCAGCACACCCATGGCCACCTCTGCCTTTGCTTGGAGAATGCCGGGGTGGGAGTGGGGGGGTTGTTCCTCTGACTCAGGGACAGCTGCCCTTTGACTTTCACAGACACCAGATAGAAAACCATCGATACTGTATTCCCCACAGACTGCTGGTTTCCCAACTGTTCTCCTTTAATACCATGTTTCCTTCTCAATTTCAAATGAAATTCTAAATGCCTCCCCCAATGTATGAAAGATAGTAACAGCTAACATTTCCCGAGCGTTTCACTGTGTGCCAAGCCCTGGGCTAAAGGCTTGGCATGTAGGAATTTAATCATTGAGACAATCCTATAATGGATTGGCGGGTGCCCTCTGGTCCCCATGTACAAACTAAGAAACAGAGGCAAAGAGGAGTTGCCCGAGGTCACTGGTCAGGAAGAGGCTGTCAGGATTTAGAACCCAGAGTGGTTCTCAGATATGGCTACTCTGAGTAAACAGCAGGGATGCACCCGGAGCTCCACTCCCTCAACATTTCTATTCCTTGCCCAACATCTCCCCCAAAGCTGCCCTCTGTGGGGTCGTTCCTGAAGTGGGCCCTGGAACCTGTTCCAGGTCATGGTTTTATGCTTTTACAGGGTCCCAGAATAGGAAGGGGGACAGAGCACTGGTTACCTGCTAACCACCCTCTAATTTCTGGAAATGCATCATCAGATACTCAGAGGTTAACTGAAGGTCAACAATGGACAGAGGTCTGGCTGCCAGGGGACAAGGGAAGGAGCAGACCTGTCCGTGGCCTCTGAGAGCTCAGAGTGTAGCTGAGGAGGGAAGCAGCCCCTCAGATCCCATCAAGTCTGAGTGGGACTGTGGTGCGGGCATTTAGAGGAGCAGTGGGATAACCCTACATTTACGTGGGCCTTCCATCAAGATATCCAGAGGGGCTCCCCGTTGTCTGGATAGAGTTTGGACATGCACTGCCTTCTTTGCTTCTGATGCAGCCCATTGCCTTCAGGGTGACTCACCTGTCCTAGAAGAGCTCCGTGTCCATCTTTAGTCAGGAAACGGCTGAGTCCTACTGGTCTGGAAACATTTTTTATTCTCCCTCTGTGCAATGACTTTGCCCATTTTTGTTTTGGACTATCATTTGTCCATTTCACATTGTCCCTCACTAAGCATAGTCCTTGAGTCTGACTTCCAAGTTCATAGGGACACTCCTCATTTTTCTGGTCACAGGCCACCTACAGCTGCTTTCTTGCTGGGGTTCTCAAGCTCAGGTGCCTGCGAGGACCAGGCAAGCAACCCGTGCAAGTGAGTGGAGCCCCATGAGAGTGGTGGCTGTGAGCAGGGGGGAGACATTAGGGAGTGGCAGAGACTGTGGAGAACTGGAGATGATACGTTCTGTCTGGAGCGGTCGGCCCTGCTTAGCTCTGGCTGATGGCTGCTGTGGAGAAAGGTAGGTCAGTATGGCTAGATCTCCCAGTTGTTCAAAAAAATCAGAAATGTGGAGTTTTACATGAAAATCTTTTTATTTGTAAATGTTGGCCCAGATATTTTAAAAAATACTGAACCATTCGGGGCAGGGGTGCCCCAGGGTGGGGAGTCTGCTTCTCCCTCTGCTCCTGCTGCCTGTGCTCTCTCTCTCCAAATAAATAAATAAAATCTTTTTTTTTTTAATTAAGGATTTTGTTTATTTATTTAACACAGAGAGAGAGCGCACAAGCAGGGGGAGCAGGAGGCAGAGGGAGAGAGAGAAGCAGACTCCCTGCTGAGCAGGAAGCCCGATATGGGACTTGATCCCAGGACCCTGAGATCATGACCTGAGCCAAAGACAGACGTTTAACCGTCTGAGCTACCCAGGCGCCCAATAAAATCTTTTAAGAGAATACTGAACAGGCCAAATAAAATGCCTCTGGTCCAGATGTGGCCCAAATGGACATTTGCAGTCTCTGCTTGGTCGTTAAGCTTCCTTGTAGAATGAGCTTATCCTCTGAGGGGGCAGGGGGCAGAGACAGGTCACTGCCACCAGTGTTCTGAGGGACAGGGTCCCTGTGAGCCGGATGGTGAGGGTAGCATCCGAGAGGTGGACCTGAGCTGCGGAGGAGGAGGGGTGAGGGAGGGAGAGGCCGTGCCGTCCCAGCTGCAGCATAGCTCCGAGCCAGACCGTGTGGACTGAGCAACGGGCTCCTTGTTCCATGAGGCTCGTAGAGACCGAGTGGTGTTGCCACTGCTCCAGCTGGGCTGTAGTTCAGGAGGCTGTTGCCAGGACGGAGGGAGCTGACTGCGGACCTTGGCTACCCCGTGACAATGCTGGAGAGAGAGTGTCACTTGAGAAGCAAGGTGTGGGGTGCTGGAGCCACCACTCTTGGAGGAGCTGCCCCGCCTGAATCCGAGAGGGGCTCTCACAGGTGCAGTGCTGGTTTCAGAACAGGACACTGTTGCTCTCCCGTCCCGGCATGCTCTGAGTTAGTTTTCATTCTTTGTTATCCACCCAGAAGTTTTCAAAGGCACGGGGTGGGGGGGGAGGGGGCACCCTGTCCACCCCCAGGGCCCACGGAGGGGGAGACAGAATCCCTGGGAGTGCACGCAGGTTGGCAGAGCTGGGGACAACCCAGGAACTGGAGTACGGGGGAGGGCTACACGGAGGCCTGAGCGAGGCACACACAGTTCAGAGTGGGGAGTATTAGGGAGTGGTGGGGTCTGTGGAGAACTGGAGTTCAGAAGGAGCCGGGCCAATGGTAGCCAGAGTGACCAAGGAGGACTTCTTAGAGGAGGTGGGTCTGGAGCCAGGCCCTGGGAAAGAAGATACAGTTTGGAGAAGCAGAAGTGGGAGAGTTTGGGGAGGGTAGAGTGGGGCACAGCTGGGGGGGCAGTTGTGATGTCAAATGATAATCCCAACACATGACTGAGTGTTTGCTGTATATCCAGCTGTGGTGGATGGTTTCTCTTGAGTTCTCACTGAATCCTCATGACACTTTATGAGATGATACTTTCATCATCAATATCCTTTAAAGACGAGGAAGCCAGCTACCCAAGGTCCTGGAGCTAGGATGTGGTTTAGCTAGCATGGAAACCCATAACCCGTACATTACCCTGTCTTAGGACTCGGGGGCAGTGAGAAAGCCACCTGACTCCCACCAGGGATGTGGCTGGAGTCAGGCAGCCTCCTCACTGTCCCCTAGTACCCATTGTTTGGAGTGAGATGCCCAAGGAAGCTCTTGAATGCAGTAGGACAAGGTTGGAGTCCTAGTCTGGGACCAGGTCACCCTAGTGGCCAGTGGAAGGTGGGGGGTTGGACAGGTCCACCCCAGCACCCTTGACTTGAACGTTCTAAGGACCGGGAGGGACTGGGGGAGAGCCTGGGCCAGTGGCAGTGGACAGGAGAGCTAAGGAGTCCTACTCTTAGGGAAGGAGCGAGCTGGGTGCACCAGCATGGAGGTCAGAGGGGCCACAGGCCAGTCTGCCGGCCTGGTCTGGAGCTGTGATGGGCGGAGGCTGGAGCAGGCCTCAAGGATCATGTGGTCATGTCAAGACAAGATAAAAGCCCATAAAAAATTTAAGAGCAGGACTAGAGTTGGGTAACAGCACAGGGGAGGGAGAGGGGTGTCAGGAGGCAACCTATCCTCAGCATCAAGGGAACACATAGGGGCCTGCCGGGAGTGGGGGGAGGGTCAGTGTCTGGAGCAGGTGGGGGGTCAGTGCGGGGACCCCAGGCTCCCGTGGGCCTCAGGGGCCCAGGGCAAGGCAGACCCGGACAACAAGGATGACCAGGGACAAAGCAGGGGTGGGCAGTGCCATCCTGCCCACTGGCCCAGCCCACCCACATGCGTGGTGGGCTCCGCAGAGCTGGCCAGCCGCCGTGGTGCTGTTCTTCCTCCAAGAACAAGTCGGAAGACTGGAATCTAATCCGTGTCCCTGGGTGGGTGGCACTGAGTGTCCCCTCCCGCCAGCCGGTGGGCAGCTCCAGCGTGCTCGGGTGAGGAGGAATCACAGCATCGCTCTTGCCTCCCTGGCCCACAGTGACCTGTCCCCCTGGAATCTGGCCCAGCACCTGAGATACACCCGGAGGCAGCTCCTGGGGAGAGACCAGTGAGGCCTGGGCCCCAACTGTCTCCTCCACACAAGCTCTGACCCACAGGGTTTTCGGAGTCTGAACTCAGTACAGAGACGTGGGGGTTGCCTGTTTATCTCAGAATAGCTGTCCCGTCATTACTGCCTGATGTAATGATTGTAACCCAGACCGTACTCGGGCTTCAAGGACACTGGCAATCCCAGGGCGGGGGGTGGTGATTGACTCTCAGCTCAGCAGGGGGTCTCGGGGCCAGCAGGCTTTTGAGGGGCTTGGAGTCTGGGGACCTGGGCTGCAGGCCCAGTTCTTTCCATAGGCAACTGAGAGGCTCCTGGCGAGTTGTTCCTTTTCTCTGGGCTCCAGCGTCCGCATCTGCCCAGGGGAAGGCCCAGTACCATCTTGTTCTCTAAGGACCACTGAGGTCACCAAGCTTCGGTTTCAGGAGCCCCTTTGGCTTCTCCGAACAGTGGGATTGGTCTGGGGCTCTAGCTCGGCATTGCTGGGCTCTGAGCAGGTGCTGTTGTGTGTGCCTGGCTGGGAGCCTCTGGGAGAGGTGGGAGTGAATACTAATCCAGCCTGTCAAGGTTCTACCTCACCCCAAAGGAGACCTCAAAGCAGCACTGCCCCCTCCCCCACTCCACAGGGAGCTGACCTGCCAGCCCAAGGGTCAGGGTGGAGAATTTTCCAGACCAGGGCGAGATATCTGAATAAGGGAGGGAAGGGACGTGACAGATTTTCTAGATCTTGGCTATTCAAAGCGAGCCCCTCTGACCTGAAAAAAAACAACATAAGCTGGGAACTGATTAGAAATGCAGAATCCCAGGCCCTGCCTCCCAACTTTCAGAATCTGAAGCCGCATTCGAATAAGACGGCCTGTGATTCCTGCAGCAGGCGCGTGGAGGTCCGGAAGCACCGCTCCTGGCCACTTCGCTTAACCCCTTGGCCACACCTCGGAGAAGAAACACATCTTCCCCGAACAGGGGTAACACCGGTCCAATGGAGCAATCGTTACGCCTGCAATGTCCATCACTCCCTGATGGTTTCCATTCAGTTGTAGATTTTTAAATGCTGAAATCATGAGTTTATTTTACCGTAAGTTTATTTTAGAGCCCAGTAAATAACCGAGACCCGTAGTTTGCAAACCAGTACGCTCGCTAACGCCCTGTCTGTTGTCAGAGCGGCAGAGGGTTACAGCGCGGGAGGGGGCTATTTGACATTTAGAGGACCCTAGGTGTCCTCCACATTGAGAGTCAATATTGATTTCTTTTCTTAATTTTTTTTTTTTGAAAAGATTTTATTTATTTATTTGAGAGAGGGAGATTGAGAGGGAGAATGAGCAGGGGGAAGGGCAGAGGGAGAAGCAGACTCCTCGCTGAACAGGGAGCGCCTGACATGGGGCTCAATCCCAGGACCCTGAGATCATGACCTGAGCCAAAGGCAGCCGCTTAACCGATTGAGCCACTCAGACGCTCCATAAATGTTGATTTCGCCAGTCGCCTCCAGCTCTGAGTGCATTCGAACTTTCCCATTTCTGGCGATTGGGGACCAAAAGCTCTTGCATGCAGAGGGGTCCCCGAATCCCCCTGCTTTTCTTTGGCAAACACCAGTGTGGCCCAGAGTCCTTGGGGCCAGCCCTGCCTGGACAGACAGAGTGGCAGGACATGTGGGCTGCTAATGGCTGGCGGGGGGAAGGGAAGGAGGCATTCTGTCTGGAGCCGTGTTTATACAGGAGATGGAGCGTGGGCTAAACTCCAAGGGGTGGGCTGGCCACAGGCATTGTGAAGGGGGCCCCCATGGCTTCCTTGGGAGTGCCGTGGGCGTCCTGTGTCCCTGAGCTGTGGCCTCTCTATTCCTACTGTGTCAACAGGCGTCTGTGACCTGGCTTGGCCCGGGTGGGGGGCTGCCCGGCAGCCCCCAGAGAAGAGAGCTCTCCTTACAGGCTCTGGGTGAAGGTGTCCGTTGCCAGCACAGAGGGGAGCTAAGACAGGAAGAGGGGATGGGCTTCGTGTCCCCAGAAACCAACTTCTGGAGGGGGGCTGAGGGAGGGAGACTGTGGGGCAGCGTGGCTGTGGGAAAAGTGAGATGCAGACGGGGTGCCTGCATTCAATACAAGGTGAGCGGTGGTGATGTGCTGGGCCCCGCTGCTCTCCCACAGCTCAGACATGCCTACCTCTATCTGCAGAGGCGCAATACTGCTGGGATGGAGGGACGGACCCGTGAGCCCCAGCACCCCTGAGCCCAGGAGCCCGAAGTAGGCCCCCTCCGGCGCCACACAGCTACCCTGCAGCTGGCCTGGGCTCCAAGAGGTGTGGCTACTTGCAGCAGCCAAAAGCCCCCAAAAGCCACATCAGGAAAGCAGAAAAAAAAATCAGAAATACAGAAATTGAGACCTTTCCAGGCTTCCTCTGTGCACTCCCAGAAAGGGACCCAGGGGGTGTTACGTGCTGAGGGCCTGAGGACAAAGGGTTTGATGAAGGACGAGGGGAGCCGTGCTGCCCTGTTTGGGGGCCTAGAATGATGGATTCCCTAGAGGAGGACTGGTGGCCGGGGAGGGGAGGCATGTCCTCTGGTTTGCAGGTCACCAAGTCATCTGGGCCATTGGAGGAGAAGGTAATGCCTCTCTAATGCCTGGCTGTTCTTAAAGGGATTGGCTAAATTTACAGCCACTAATGCCATTTGTCACTGGGCGCACACAAAGGCGTGCTGAGCCGGCTGGGACGGTTCCAGCTTCTTGTCTCTGGGGGCACATGGGGTGCCCGGTGATGTCAGCCTGCTGGTTTCCTCCAGATCTCTAGCCCCTGACAGTAGCGCCGTGAGCTCTCACAGCCTCTAAGGCGGGCGCGGCCAGAAGGCTGGGGGAGAGAGAGACTTCTAGCCCTATCCAGAGAGCTCTCGTCAGCAGAAGCGCCCTGAGTGCTGGTTTTGTAAGGGAACCACGCTGCCCTGGGCAGAGGGGGCAGTGAGGGGAAGAGTCAACCGGCGTCTGAGTAGGGGAGCACGGGTGGGGAGAGGAAGAAGCCTTTTCATCACAGAACACGAGTGGTTTTGTTTCTGGCCTTAAGAAAAGGCAGCCAGGCTCCCCTGACTCTAGTGGCAAGTCTATAAAAGGCTGGGCGGGGACAGGAGGGAGGGTTCTTGAGGGTGCTCTGGGCCCCTGGGGCTGGGACGGGGTCCACCAGGAAGACAATGAGGGTTACGCCTTTCACCAGACAGCTGTGGATGGGTCTAAGTCCTATCTGGGCAGTGCAGGCCAAGGAGCCCCCCACCCCGGCTGTCCTTGTGCAGGCCCGGCCCCTTTGCACCCCTCCTCAGGCTCTGCCCACCCGCAGGCTCTGGGCTGCCTGCCCTTTACAGCAAAACGCAGCCTCAGCGCTTTTCCCTGCTCCTGCTGCTTGCCTTTTTGTTCTGCGTCCATCACCTGGCAGCGGGGGCAGGGTGGGGAGAGCTGGCTGGCTGGCTGGCTGGCTGGCTGCGTCGGCCTGGCCTGGCGTGTTCCTCCACGTTCTGGATGGCTGCCGCTGGAGGTGTCTCTTCTCGGCCACCCTCTCCTTCCTTCTTCTCTGCGTCTACCCCCGCCCCCCACGTCCACTGGGATCCTGAAAACATAAGCTCCTCTTGCTGACTCTCTCAGCTTAGCCCGGCCCTGTGGGCAGTTTCCCATCCGGTATTTGCTGTGAATGGGAAACCGAGCCAGGAGGGGACCCCAAAACACAGATGGGAGGGGAGCACCCCAAGCCCTTGAGAGAGCATCCCATATATTTCCCTGGCCTTCCCCTGGCCTGAGAATTCGTTCACCCTGTACATCCTGATTCCTTTTACCTTAAAAATAGAGCAGAGCTTCTAGGTACTCACCCCCAAAGAATCAAAAACAGGGACTCGGATGTTGCCCCTGTGTCCCCGGCAGCACTACTCACAAGAGCCGCAAGCAGACACAGCCCACGTGTCCCTGGATGGATGACGGATTTACAAAACGGGGTCTCCGTGAACACTATGTTACTGTAATACGACGTAGGATGTGGAATTCTGACACGTGCTCCCCCATGAATGAATCTGGAAAACATTATCCTAAGCGAAAGAAACCAGTCACAAAAGAATGAATGTTGTATGATTCCGTGTCCGTGAGGTCCTCGGAACAGACAGATCTGAGGAGCCTGAAGGGAAAGCAGCGGTTGCCAGGGGCTGAGGGGAGTGGGAGTTGGAGTTGAATAGGCACAGAGTTTCTGCTTGGGGCGCTGGAGAGTTCTAGAAATACAGCGATGACGCTACTCCAACATTGTGAATTTACTTGATGCCACAGAACTGTGCGCTTAAAAATGGTTACAGTGGTACATTTATGTTATGTGTATTTTACCACCATTTTAAAATAATGGAGTGTGGGTGTCTGACTGAACGCTATATCCCGAGCGCTGAGGAGACAGAGAAGGCGGACAGCACCCCCTTCCTGCTCCCTCCTCCCTCTTCTCTGCTAAGGAGGTAAAGTGCCCTGGTTGGGACTCATTCTGGAATGTACAGGCGAGCCCAGGGGATACGTTAGCCTGGTTCCCTCTGGGGAAGTGGAGTCCCTGGACGGATGAGAACGGGCGTCCCTGGGGAGAGTGACACAGGCGGAAGGAGGGCCCGGCAAAGGGAAGTTATGGATCTGGTCCCCACTGTGGGCAGCTGGGCTCCGTCCCCTGGGACCTGCTGAGGGACCACGAAGAACACACCTCGGGGGCTGCGAGAGACCGAGGAGGGAGTGTCTGTCGGGGGGCTGCCCCAGGAGCCGTTAGCGCCTCGTGCTCTGCCAGGACACAGGGGCCAGGCACCAGGGGGGCCCTGCTGGTTTCTGCCAGAGTGTGTCCGAGGAACCCTGGGCAGATGCGTTCGGGGCAGCTGAGGGGAGATGCTGTTGGCCTCACCGTGTGACACTGATGGGAACAGGAGGGCCACCACGAGCATGTGAGGACACACAAGTCATCCAAAAGTGACCAGCGGGGGATTCCTCTGTGTCCCTCTGGGCACCAAACTTGGGCAGACTGGGAATGGGTCTCATGGCCTGTCCCTTTCTGCAGTGATCATGGATCCCAGGATCCCTCACAGGACTGTGGTGTGGCCTGGTGCGGGGCCTGCGGGAGCCTGGGAGAGCCCAGCAGAGCAGGCCAGAGCGGCTGCCACTGCAGGCAGAACCAGGCCCTTGATCCTCCTGGAAACACTCCTGTCTAGTTCTTGCAAAGCCCAGTCCTCCACCTGTCCCTGGAAAGTGTGCCAGGAGGCCCTTGATAAGATCTTAAGTCTTCGAGGAATAATGGGCATGGCCTTAGACACTGGCTTTTCCTGTGGGCAGCTCCTTTTTCAGCCCTCTCTGGACATCAGCCTTATCTCCCCCACCCCCCGGAGGCCGGCCATCTGCCCAGCGCCGGATAGAGAGCTAGGCACAGAGCCCAGCCCGCTAGAGCCTGTAGCCCGGTGGGGAGTAAGAGGCACACACCCTGCTTGAAGCATCCACTGGGCTTGGAAGGGTAGTGAAGAATGGGAAGTGGGAGACAACCTGAGGGTCTGAGCAGGCTGCTAGGAGGTGGGATGAAGAGGCAGTGGGGGGTAGGGGCGCCTGGACCTGTGCTGTGCAAACTTGAGCCAGTTACCTAACCTCTCTGAACCTCAGTTTTCACTTCTAAGTAGTGTATTTATACCAGTTTCATGACGTTATCGTGAGGGGTAAGTGGCAAAAGGCGTATAAATTGCTGAGAACAGTGGCTGGCACATGATATGGGCCCAGGGCACTTGAGCCATTCCTGTTATTAGAAATCAGAGTATCCATGCCCATGGGGCAAGGTGGGGTAGATCCTTTGTCCACTAGCCCAGTCTGAGAGCAGGGGCTTGTGCTGGTTGCCAGATGGCCTCTGAGACACTATTCTAACATTGTGTGAGTGTAAGGACGTCTGGATTTTGTAGGCAGAGGGAAGGGAACCTGTCTCTGGGTGAGGGGCACGGTGTGAGCAAAAGCAGAGGCCAAGAGAGCATCACATGTTCGTTTTCTATGGCCTTGTAACAAACTGCAGCAAACTTGCCGTCTTAAACCAATACCTGCTTATTATCTCACAGTTCTAAAAGTCAGAAGGCCAGCTCAGTAAGTCATGAGACAACCCCAAGTGTCAGCCAGGTAGAGTTCTCATTTGGAGACTGGCCGGTCAAGTCTGCTCCCAGGCTCATTGATTGCTGGCAGAAATCACTTGCTTGTAGAACTTGGGTGTTGTTGTAGGACTGGGGTGCCCTTCTCCTTGCTGGTCATTGACCAGGGATTTCTTCTCTTGATCCCAGGACGCTGCGTGCTTTCTTTGCATGCGCTCCTTCTTCAAACCAGCAACAGTGTGTTGCGCCTTTCTCACGTTTTGAATCTCTGTCTCTACCTCCCATTCCAGTTTTAAGGATCTCATGGCACTGCATGAGGCCTTCCTGAATAGTCATTTTAAGGTCTGCTGATTGGGAATTTAGTTATATTTGCAAAATCCCTTCCCAGGAGTAGCTAGATTCGTGTTTGATTGAGTAACTGGGAGAAGGTGTACACCCAGAACCTTCTTAGGGTTCTGCCTACCACATGTGGCATGTGGCCAGTAGAAGAAGTAGGGCAAGAGGGGTTCGTGGACAACCATTGGAGCAGGAGGGGTAAGGTGGGCCTTGGTGGTAGAAAGGATGTAAGCCTGCTATAGGCTTTGAATGGCAGGTGGATGAACGGGCCTCCTGGGACATCCCTGCCTTCACCTACCCCCATGGCGCTACACCACTCGGCATGCTTCTCCCCAGTCCGAGCCAACTCCCTGTAGACCCGCTGCCACCCTCTGAGGAGGGCACCCAGGCCCAAAACTTTGGACCCTTCCTTCTGGGTCAGGAGGACATACCCAGGAGCCCCCGGGCTGCAGAGCTCAAGAACCCAGAATCAGCACTACACGGTTCCGCCGCAACAGACCTGGCGCCCTGTGGAGGCAGGGAAATGCAGCCGAACACCAAAATATGAGCCAGGAAATCAGTTGAGGAATGTGTGTGTCCCTCCGGGCAGCTCTTCTTCCCCACCACCAGCACCAACTTCAGAAAAGCCCGAGGACGGTCCAGGGGAGTCCATATTCATGGTCTCAGCAGCATTTCTGGAGCCCAGTGCCCTCTTCTGGATCCATTACAGTTGAAAACTCAACACACCCTTGATAGCTGGTGAATAGCTATGTTCCCAAAAAGTTCTCAGTAATCTAAGGTCTTAAAATTCAAATGCTCCTTTCAATATTCGAGGACCTTACCTTTATTATGCACAGTCACTTCTTGGATACATGCAGTCCCTTGTGGTCTCAGAGCCCTGTGCATTCCTTGTGTATCTACTGGGGGTCGTTTGGTAGAAGACCACTCTACTCATTCTGATGATGAAACCCCATGCAGGCTGGGCTTCCTCCTGCTTGAATGCAGTCCCCCAGAGAAAGCAGTGATTTTCTGATGATGAAAGGGACACCAGATAAGCCTTGAAGCCCCTTCCCATCTGGCCTAGAGCCTGTCAGAAGGAAGGGAAGGGTCTCTGATGGGAAGGGACCTAGAGGTGAGAAGGGTTCCAGTTCTCCCCACTTCCAGGTGGGGTCCGGTGGGCGCTTTGAGGGATAGGAGTGGGCTCCTGCGATGGCTGGGTTGACCCAGTCCAGTCAGGGAAGGACGGCGGTTCTGCAGGTGGCCGTCAGCGGGTAACCCCGGAATGCCAGCCACGTTAAGCCAGGCCAGCATGGAGAGAGGGCCCGAGGGCTCATGGGAGAGCCACGTGCCTATGAGGGGTGGCCAGATGGCGCCGTTGGCTGGCCCATGCTCTCCCAGACTCTTCATACTCTGTCATTAAAAATCAGTCATGTCCTTCCGTGACCGAGCGTAATGTGTCCTGAGGAGCTGCAGCATAACAAGGCTGCAAAGTTGTGTGTCGACCATCAAGGCCTGCAGGCCTCACCTGATTTAGGGGGCCGTGTGGTGTCCCAAGAGAAAGCATCTCTTTAGAAGGTGACCCCGTAGGGGGTTTGTGTCTGGAGACCCTGGTACATCCCAGTGCTTGGGTTCGGGCTGTCAAAGCCCGTGGTCTGTTTCTTTCTGCTTTGTGGTAGACTTGGCTAACCCCAGGTGAGGAAGCGGGGCCTGGCAGGGGGGCTGGGTCTGCGTCCTGCAGAACCGCAGGTGGTAAGGCCCAGGTGTGGACTAATGCCCAATGCTGCACAAGTACTGCGTGGCCTCCTTAGGCGCGCTGCCTGCCTTCTCTGGGCCTCAGCTTCCCTCCACATGCAGGGGGAGTTGCAGCACAGTCTTCACCCTGAAGGCAAACTGGCGCCCCACTGACTTCTGTGGGTTGCTGGGAGGCTGGGAGGCTGGGACGGAGGAGAGGACGTCCCAGGAGCGCCCCGGGGAGTGGTTCTCAACCGGGCATCACCCGCACCTCCCTCCAGCTGCGTGCGTCTCACCCCGCCCGCTCTTCTGTCTCCTGCAGCCCCCCGCAGCCCGGGAGCTGGAGGGATGGAGAACTCCTCCGCTGCGTCTGCCTCATCCGAGGCTGGGAGCAGCCGCTCCCAGGAGATCGAGGAGCTGGAGCGCTTCATTGACAGCTACGTGCTCGAGTACCAGGTGCAGGGGCTGCTGGCCGACAAGACGGAGGGGGACGGCGAGAGCGAGCAGACGCAGTCGCACATCTCCCAGGTGAGTGCCGGCGGGGCCTGGGCAGGTGCAGGTTCCAGTGCAGCGGGGTGAGGGACCCTAAATCCAGGGAGCGTCTAGCCGCCTGGCCCTTGATTCTGAGCCACGGCTGGCCCCGGGTGGCAGAGCCTGGAATCCAGGCAGGGAGTCCCTCGGCTCCACTGCGCCTCCGTCCTGCCCCACTGGGCCACCTGGGCCCGGCCAGACTCAAAATTCATTGGACACAGATTTACTGAGAGCCTGCTACGTGCTAGGCACAGTTCCCTGTCCTCCATGAGCTCGTGTTCTAGGAGACGTCTGGAGATTGTGGCTTCTCCAGCATGCACATCACCAAAGGCTGTAACTTGGGAACATTTTCTCTGATTTCAAATACAGGCCGTTGTTGGCAGCCAAAGAGCTGGTCTCAGGCACTCATCAGGCGCTCTGTGTGCCGGCCCTACGTAGGTGCCCGAGGCATTCTGAGCAGAGTGTCAGGTTGGTGTCGTCTGGCCATGGGCTAGTCTGTGGCAGCGCTGGGCTTGGGTGGAAAACAGACTTGCTGACTGTGGGCCAAGATTTGGAAACCTGAAGTTCTCAAGAGTAAAGTGTGAGCCATTAGGGGTCATGGTGATGTCACATGCATCTTTCCTTAATACTGTAAATCCCCAGGAGATACTGCTTCAAGAGTTGGTTCCAAATGTCCTTCTAGCTGTCTGTGTGACTTCGGGCAAACCTCTCAGCTTCTCTGAGTCTTGATTTTCTTAGCGGGTGAATAGGGATTATCCTGTTGCCTCAGGAATATTAGAAGGTGAAAGGGGGTCAGAGGCTCCCAAAGCTACAGAAAAGCAGGGTGTTTTCTGCACAAGGAGACACAGGATGCATTCCTCCTCCTGTTCAGGATCTGGATCTTGGGTGTTCACGTCTTGCTCTTGTTGTCCTACCTCAGGCTGGGTCTCCTCTGACCAATAGAGGGGGACCACCTGGGTACCCTGCTTTGGAGAAAAAGCCAAGTGCAACTAGTGGGCTCCCTGTCTGGGTGGGCAGAAGACCCAGACCCTCTGGCCATTCAGAAAGCCAGAGGAAACCTGGAACTCGTGACCGGGGGTTAACCTGGGACATTTGGAAGACCTAATGATCCTACACCTCACCCCACAAGGCAGGGAAGAGAAAAACTGGCCCTGAGAGAGAAGTGATGCTTTCCTCTGTGTCTTTAAAGTTCTGAATTTGCTCTACAAGCATGTATCTAACATCTCCCATGTGTCTGACACCATGCTGGGGCTGGGTATCTGGGGGCAAGCAAAAGAGGCATAAAGTTCTGCCCTCATGGGCCTTACATTCTAGGGATGGGTAACAATTGCTGTGCAGAAAAATAAATTAAGAAAACAAAATAGGGAGTGAGGAGCACGGGGAGGGGTTTGTAGTTTTAAGTAGAAATATAAGGGAGGATGTCACCGAAGTAGGTGAGGGGCTAGCAAAGGCCCAGCTGGAGGAGTATCCTGGGTCAGCAAGGCGACCAAGGTGCAGAGCAAAAGGGAGAGCCAGAGGGGATGAGTCAGGGAGAAAAGGGGGTCACGTTGATAACAAGTGCAGGCGCCGAGCCGGGCGGTCTGCCGGCGCTGAGCAAGCCCGGTTGGGAGGAGGGACCCATCAGGTGGGATGTGTTCAAGGAGATGGGGGGGTGGTTTAGCTGTGTCGACGGCAGCTGCTGGGCCATGGAAGAGGAAGATCAAGAAGGACCTGACAAGCTATGGGGGCTCATGAGGGGACCCTGCCTAGAGAGGTGCCCATCAAGGGGCAGGGGCTAATGGTCAGGAGATGGGTTGCAGATGGGGAGGGTAATACGGATCCTCTATGTATTACAGGGGTGTCTCTGTAAAGGGGAGAGACCTGGTATTTGGGGAAGCGAGGTCAAAACGGGAGCATCTACAATATGTCGTGCATGGATGGGAGTGGTCTGGGGCAGAGGGAAGGCTCCGTGGAGCTGTGGCCTTGAGTAGAGGAGAAGGCTTGACCTTGGCTCACCCACGATCACATAGGGGGGCTTTTCCAGGCTTATAGCCGTGCTTCCAGAATGACACCCCCCCCCCCGCATTGTGCAACATAGCCGTGAGTTTCTCCAGCTGTTTTCAGCCACGATGGCGCAGGTGCAGGTGCAGAGTTACAGAACTGAATTTAACTGGGGCTGAGGTTTCTCTGGGCAGTGACGCTGGAGGGAAAGAAGGGCGGGGTAGAAGGAGTCTGGACAGCACATTCCCTGACACTGAGCCAGGCGAGGACAGGAGTGAGGACCCAAGGCAGAGAGAGCTGCTGAAGGGTGGTGGGTTAGTGGACTGGGGGTCCCAGGGAGTGGGTGAGTGGCTGGAGTCCTACAGGAGTGAACAGCAAAGGGGAGTGCCTGGGAGTGGGCATTTGGAGTCCAGGGCAGGAGGTGCAGCAGCGGGCAGTGGAAGGCTGGGCACGAGCCTGGAGGTGTTGAGCGGAGAAGAGATCAAGAGGAGGGCCGGGGAGCTGATTGGCAGGGCAGAGAAGCCACTGTCACTGATGTCGACATGTTTCAGAAAAGGTGGCCACGATCCAGAAGAACAGCCTTAAGGAGTACAGAAACTGAGGCGGGGGTGGGTGACCGGGGGTCTACAGGTGATTGCGCGGAGCGGGTGCCTTGTCTGAGGATGTGTCAGTTTCAGCCGCCTTTATCGTACACTGAGCAGTAGCATCCCCTGAAGTGGCCAGGAGAGGCGGGACGGGCTCAGACTAAACTGGACCATTTCCATGGGAAATGAACCTCTTTGGGTCGTGGAGGGCAGGAAGGGGAGGGAATTAGGTGGACGGACTCTCGCATACTCCAAGCCCCGTGGGTGGGGCGCGGGGCTGGTCGGCCCATACTGCCCGCCTCCCAGACCGTTGTGGCCTCCCGCGGCCTACAGCGGGGTCCCCTTTGGAGACTCCTCCTCCTGAGGTAGGCTCCTTTCATAGGAGGAGTGTCCAAAGATGCCATGAAGCTTTACTCCAGAGGAATACCTGACCCACGGTAGAATTTCTGTTCCCACAGTAGCCACCGGGGAGAAAATTCTGGAGGCAGGGCCCCTCCTGGTATCTCTGGCCTCCCTGTGCTCTCTCGCTCTGGGCCTTGCCCTTGTGGCTGCTGCTTCTGGGAGAGGTCGGGCCTGACCGTGCTTGGATGTCCACATCTGCAGGGGCTTTCAAATAGATGTTTGTTGGGAGGCTGTGTGGAAAACATGGCCACTTCCAACATCCGATGTGTTCCTTAAACTTCCTGCGATCTCTGAAATTCCCTGGAAGAATGGGAACACCTGGCAAGCGCCTGGGGTCTGCCTGTGTGCCGACGGCCAAGGAGGGATGTTTTAACCCGATGCCCACCAAACCCACTACCAGACGCTCACAGACACAGCTGGGGAGCGGACTCCAGAGGAAGGGCGGCAGTGGACAGCTTTCGGAAAGGCTGGGGTTAGATGTATTTATATGGCACATTCTTTAAAAAAAAAAAATAAAGTCTCTGTTGACAAAGCTTTTTTTTTTTTTAATTTTATTTTATTTTTTTATTTGACAGAGAGAGAGCTCACAAGTAGACGGCGGGGGTGGGGGGGAGCAGGCTCCCCGCTGAGCAGAGAGCCTGATGTGGGGTTCGATCCCAGGACCCTGATCATGACCTGAGCCGAAGGCAGTGGCTTAACCCACTGAGCTACCCAGGAGCCCCATCTGTTGACAAAGCTTTAAGGAAAGTCTTTCTGCTAGAGCCTTTTTGCTTTTTCTTATTTAACCTGATGACTATTTTAAATGGAGGCGAAGAACTAAAAAAAAACCAAAACAAAACAAAACAAAATCCTCAGAGAATGTCCCCATCTGCCTGTCTGCGGTGGTGTTTTGATGTCTCCGGGAGAGGAAAATTGGAAGAATCTTGGAAACGTTGAGAAAACTTGAGAGAGGGGAGAATAATGTTGCTTTTCAGTTGGTGAGATCATTTTTTTTAGGATATGAGAGATGATGGTTGGCCCTCAGAAGAAAATGCCTCATGAAGCTTGCACAGTTGTGTTCTCCCCCTCCCCTCCTTTAGCAACAAGTAGGAAGAAAGATGGATGGACGAATGGAAAGAGATTAGATAGATCGATAGATAGATAGGTAGAGTGAGCCAGTGAGCTTCCTTTTCTTTAGATGAGTAACCAAGAGAACGTATGTTCTACATTTCCCAATGCTTTTGGGATACCATATTTAAAATTATGGGGTGCCTGGGTGGCTCAGTGCGTTAAGGCTCTGCCTTTGGCTCAGGTCATGATCCCAGGGTCCTGGGATTGAGCCCTGCATCGGGCTCTCTGCACAGTGGAGAGACTGCTTCCCCCCCGCCCCCCATCTACTTGTGATCTCTGTCAAATAAATAAATAAAATCTTAAAAAATAAATAAAATAAAATTACATGTGCCCCCCCCACATATATATCAGGAGTGCCTGCCCTCCAGTGGATTCCAAGTCCATGAGGCACATCCTGAAAGTTGTCTTCCCTCTGTCTTTGAGAGAACGGAGGATAATAGCCCTGTTCCACAGGAGAGAAGCCTGCTGGAGGACAGAGGTGGGAACAGACCAAACCACACTGCTTCATGGTGGCTGAGCGGGGCCCCAATCCTTCCCTCCCCACTTCTGGCCACCTGCCTCAAGCTCCACTGTCAAATGCATGGAACATAAGAACATTGTGAAGAGCAGATACATTGAAGGTGAAATGAACCAGTGAGGGTGAAAAGAACTTTCTATGGTCCTTTTTGAGGATGTCGGGCACTTAAGGCTCCTAGGCTTTGTCTAAAATGCTGAGTGTCCTTCACAAGACCAGTGTAACCATGCGGATAGGAAGAATGGGATACAAATATTCAGGTTGGCATGACTTCTCTCACTCACCGTGTTTTTCCTTCTTTTTCTCATCATGTTTTTCCTCCATTCTGCCTTCCCTGTTCGCTGTTCCCTCATCCCCCTTCTATCCCATTCCTTCGTTGCCTCCTGCCCTTTGCACCCACTCCCCTGCTGACTTTGCTTGGAGGAGGAAGCCCTCAGTGGTGGACCACCCATGAAAGGCTTAACTGAAGAAGTGAGTTGAAGGGGAACTGTGGGACACTTGAGCATGGGGGCCTCAACTTCTTAGAGAGAGGATTCATTTTTACTTACATGAGTACTCTATGCATAGTTCTTAGGATACACAAAATTCTAATATTAGCAATAAAATATCCCTTAGCTGCTACCTCTTACCACCAACTTGATTGGTGAGTGAACTTCATCCTTTTTCTTGCTTTTACCAACCTATATATAACATAGGACTTACAGAAGCACATTATTTCAAAATCATAAGTCAGGGATGCCTGGGTGGCTCAGTCGGTTAAGCATCTGCCTTCAGCTCCGGCCATGATCTCAGGGTCCTAGGACTGGGTCCTGCATCGGGCTCCTTGCTCAGCAGGGAGCCTGCTTCTCCCTCTCCCTCAGCCTGCCGCTCCCTCTCCTTGTGTGCTCTCTCTCCCTGACAAATAAATAACTCACTAATCATAGCCAATGAATATATTGTTCAATAACCTACATCTTTTACCTTGCTGTATGCCCCAGGGATTCTTCCAGCCTTGTACACCCACGGTGTTCTGTTTAATGGCTACATTGTAGTCTGTGCCATGGATGTTCCATAGTTACATGCACCTGCTGAGGGGGATTCAAGGAACTTCTGAGTTTTCCACTGGAAATGTAAGATATGTCAACGAATGTTACAGGACGTGCCTCCTCCTGCACATGTAAGAGTGTTTATTTAGGTAGATGCTGAGAAATAAAATCATTTTTAATAGCTATTGTCAGATTGTTTCCTAGAATGTTCTGTTTTTCATGCCACCACAAGTGTATTGAGACAGATCATCTCTTGGCCTCTTAATTTGCATTTTCTTGGTGTCTAGTGAAGATGCGCCCTTTTTAGTCTGATTACCTGTCTTTTTTTAATGAGTTAAAATTTTATTTTACTTTTAAAACAACAATTGGAAAAACAGAGGTAATCAGGAAACAGAGGAAGAAACCCAGCATGACTTTGTGATACAACTAATGTTATATAGGGTATTGTTTTTTCTTTATGTACCTTTTACAATGTTGAACTCGCATACCTGTAATTTATAGCATAATCACTTTTTTGACATGATCTAGACTTCGTTTGGTGGGTTGTGACACAAAGTATAATTGTTTTAAATCTGCCTCTGTGAATCACTATTGGTTTAAGAATGAAGTATAATTAGAGCTAAGGTTTTGTGTATTCAAGCCCTGTTCTAGGCTCTGGGGATAAACTCCAGAACAGAATGAACCATAATCCCTGCCCCCCCCCCCTCCAATCTCCCAGGCTTCCTTTCGAATGGAGAAAGACCGATGACAGACCAAGAAGGAAATAGGATGGTAGAAGGTGTTCTACTCCTGAGTGGGCAGGAGAGGGGATAGCGCTGGGCTGTCCCAGGGAGCTTACTCAGACTTTAGAGCAAAGACTTGAAGAAAGTAAGAAAATGAGGCCATGTGGGAACCAGTGTTCCAGGCAAAGGGAATGTTGAGGGCCTAGCTCTGGTGTGGGAGCGTGTCCTGCTTCGAGGAACAGCTTGGGAGCCATTCTGGCTGGAGCAGAGTGAGCAGGGGAGAGTGTCATAGAAGAGGCAGATCTGCAGGGCCTTTCTCTCCCTGGTGTGGACTCTGGCATTTTCTCTAGTGAGATGGGATGGTGCTAAAGGGTTTTGAGCAGAGGACAGGTATGGTATGACTGCCTACATAGGGTCACTCGGGAGGCTGTGAGGAGAAGAGGCTATGGAAGGAGCTGGAAGTGGGGAGTGGTCAGGAAAGGAAGCGGGGAGACCAGGAAGCTGTTTGGCTCATGCAGGCAAGAGGTGATGGTGGCTCGGAGCCGTGGGGTCACTGTGCAGGTGGTAAGGGGCAGTCTTGTTATACCTTAAAAGTACAGATAATGTGATCTTCTGATGAATAACCTTGAGGATTTTAGCCTGAGTAACTGGAGGAATAGACTTTACAGAAATGAGAGATATATAGGAGACCCCAAGAATAGCTTTGGAGAGCAAAGATCAAGAGTCGAGTTTTGGAACATGTAAGGTTTAAGATAGCATTAACGGCTCGGTGGAGATGCCAGTGAAGCAGGTGGGTGTGCAGAGGTGGTGTTCAGAGGAGAGGAATGACCTGGAGACTTATATCTGTCAATAGCAGCATACGGATGGCATCTTAAGCCCAGGAATGAGCATAGAGAAGAGGGTCTAAGATTGAGCCCTAGGAGACCGAGGAGATGAGCAGTAACTAACAGAGACACTGAGATGAGTCCATGTTAACTCATTTGCTCTTCGCAACAATTCTGTGAAGATACTGTTATTGTTACTAGTTTACAGGGGAGGAAACTAAGGCACAGAGAGGTTGAATAAGCAGAGCAAGGTCACACAGCAAATGTGTGGCCAGTCTGAGGTCTGAACCAGGTGGTCTTACTCCAGTTGTCATCCAGTTAACCTCTTTCCTATTGGTAGTTCCTGTTCATTATTGTGGGGAGGGGGGACAGGACATGAGTCTTAGGGATAAGGTGGCTTGTCCAAGTTGAGAGAGTAATAGAAGCAGGAGTGAGAACTCAAGATTCACTGCATCAAGAACTCGAGCTCCTAATCACTACATTATGCTGCCTCTACAACAGGAAAGTTGTTTTTGTTTTGTTTTGTTTTCTTTTCTTTTTAAGACGTGCATAAAGCCTTTATTCCTCTCTCAAATCTCAGCCCTAGGGCAGGGCCTCCTCCCTCTCACACACAAGGCTTTTCTGGAGCATCACAGGGATGGAGAGTGGGCTGCCCACCAGTCTCTGCTCCCACCTCCCCTTCTTGTTTCTCCTCTCCATGGACAAGGAGCCCTCAAACTCTTCCCTGTGTGGTCCTACCACCCCCTTGATTAAGAAACCCTGAAGAAGATGACTTTTTAAATGATTTTTCACTTTGAAATAAATACAGACATAAATAAAAATGTCAACAATAGTACCAAGAATCCCTGACTCTCCTTCACCCGGAGCATCCGATTTTCATATTTTACCACTTTGCTTTCTGCCTCTCATGTCTCTCGAGAGAAAGAGAGAGATAGAGATTCTCTAAAGGGATTCTTTTTTTATGTATTTGAGAGTAAGGTGCAGACTCTCCTTTATTGCTAAACACTTCAATGCGTATTTTCTAAGAACAGGGACATTCTCTGACATAGTCATAGTACAGGAAGTAAACACTGAAACAGTATTATTATTTAATGCATAGACTTTATATTTCACGAGTTTTCCCAGTAATATCCTTTATAGCAAAAAAAGAAGGAAGGAAAGGTAGGAAGGAGGGAAGGAAGGAAGAAAGGAAAGGAGGAAACAAGGGAAAGGAATAAAGGAAGGGAAGAAGGAAGAAATTGTAGGTTCCTCAAAAATTAAACATAGAATTACCATGTGATGCTGCAATTCTACTTCTGGATATATACCCCCAAAGAATTCAGAACAAGGACATGGACAGATATTTATACACCCAGATTCATAGCAGCATTATTCACAATAGCCAAAAGGTGGAAATAACCCAAGTGCCCATCAGTAGATGACTGGATAAACCAGCTGTGGTCGGTCCATACAATGAAAGAGTATTGAGACTCAAGAAGAACAGGAAATCCTGTGACATGTGCAACATGGATGAACCTCGAGGACTTTATGCTCAGTGAAATAAGCCACACACAAAGGGACAGCTACTGTGGGATTCCACTTGATGAGACACTGACAATAGCAAAGCTTGCAGAGAATGAAAGCAGAAGAATGAAATGGGTGGCAGGGGTTGGGAGGGCAGGAGTAGGGGGTGAGGGTTTGATGGGGGCAGAGTTTCAGGTTGAGATGATAAAGTTAAGTCCTAAAAATGGGGCGCCTGGGTGGCTCAGTCGGTTGAGCATCTGCCCTTGGCTCAGATCATGATCCCAGGGTCCTGGGATTGATCCCCACATGGGGCTTCCTGCTCACCGGGGAGTCTGCTTCTCCCTCTGCACACCCCACACCCTGGCTCCTGCTCGCTGTCTTTCAAAAAGTAAATAAAATCTTCAAAAAAAAAAAAAAGGAAAGAAAAAGTCCTGGAGATAGATGGTGGTGACAGCTGCAGGATAATATGAATGAACTTAATGCCGCTGAAATACACTCTTGAAAATGGTACATTTTATGTTCTGTATATTTTTCTATAATAAAAAAATTTCTGGTTCAGTGTCTAATCCAAGATCACACATTACATTTAGTATCCAACACTTTTATTGGCTCTTTGAATTAAAAGCTATTTATGCCTTTACTCATTCTGCCACTTTTTGGCTGTGTACCCCTGGGCAAGTTATCAGCCATGCTATGCCTCAGATCCTGTATTTGCAAAGTGGGCATACGAAAGGTGCCCAGATGGCTATGAGGAGTAAATGTTAACATATGTCATAGGTTAGATGTAAATGAAATCTAGATACATTGTGACGAACTCATTTTTGTTATACACGCGCTCGCCACACGTAGTAGCCTTTCACTCGTCTTTCATTTTGCCCAGGATTCCTTTTGTCACACCAAGTATAGTCTAAAACTCATATCTTGGCATTTGATCAACTTGGAATGTGCTGTTGAGAGTGTGAGGCAGACATCGAGGGTTATTTTTCCTCACTTTCCTCCAGTTGTCTCAATCCCGGTGTTTATTGATGATCTCTCCTTTCCCCTGACTGGAAACACTAGCCTCATCATAATAGAATCTAGGATCTGAATTCCCATTTGTACGTGGGTGCAGGGATGCAGTTTTGCCATTTGTCTCTTTGTCTCATCCTGTACTGAGTCAACTTGCTGGTTTGGCTCAAGCCTTGTAATGTAGCTGGATATCGGGAAGTGCCGTCCCTGGGGGGCTTCATACCCCTGAAAAGTATACCCTCAGCTCCCCCCACTCTGGGCTTTTCCTCCCCCAGGGCCCCATGGGTTCCCCCTATCTTTTACCAAATCGGATCCTAAAATACTGTCCCTCCTGGGATGCAGATGACAAGAAAGCAGGTTATATTTTTTTATTATGAATTTTTTTTAAATTTATTGCTTAAGATTAGTAAGTGATCTCTACACCCAGTGTGGAGCTTGATCTTGTAACCCTGAAATGAAGAGTCACCTGCTCCCCCAGCCGAGCCAGCCAGGTGCCCCTGCTATGAGATAATTTAATTGTGCCGATAAGAGCGAAGAGTAACAGAATAAGCATCTATTTTGGGTATAGAATAAGCATCTGTACTCCCCTGTTTATGAAGTCTTCACCCTGTGCCATCTGTGTTTCAGGTTTTTAAAGTAAGAAATAAATCATAGCAGCGGGCTGGAGGCCCCACACCACTCTCACGAATTCGATGTCCTTCGTTTCCATATAGGAAAATGTCCCACTTTTCCTGCCTCCTTGTGTTCAGTGACCTTCTCAGGAGGACATCATCTCTTTCCCCAGAGGACTTGCTCCTAGCAGTAAACCGGTTTTCCTTGAAGGAGAAACTCTCTAGTGTGGAATCAGGCGGTGGGGGATGGGCCAGCTGGCCTGCTCTCCAGGCAGAATCTTCTCTCCGTTCTAGAATCATCTTAGACAGATAAGGACAAATTTGGGGAAGGTCTGCGTCTGGAGATTTTTCTAGATGACGGTTCCGAAAGGGCAGGGGGAGGCAGTGGGTGGGGGCTGGGGCCTAGGAGCAATCCCAGCAGAGGTGGGCAGGAGCTTTGGAGTGGGAAAGGGAGAGTTCCCAATGGGCTTTAGGGAGCGAGGAAGGAGCCCTCATCCCTGCTGGTGGTGATCCCAGCCGTCCCAGGACTGCTGCTCCTTCAGGAGCTGTCGCTGGGTGCCTTGTGAGCCCAGCCCCGTGGGCACAGCTTTGTGGGATAAGTGCAGGGATTCACACTGAATTCCTTCCGGGGCGAGGGGCTGGGCGCAGGAAAGCTATGCCCAGCTGGACCACAGTCCCTTCCGCAACCACTTTGCCCAGGGACCTGCCTCTGTCCAGCCCTGACTGGGTCTCTGGGGTGGGTTTCTGCAGGCTTGACCACCTTGCTTGCTCTCCTTCACGCGGAGCAGCCCCTCTGCTTGCTGCTTGTCTGTGCCACACTCCCAGATCCATTTCTTTATTTCCGTCTTTGCCTCCACTGCCAGTGGGAACCTGGATGCTGGACCCAAGCTTCCTGCCCTGCTTCCCACCCTGCCCCCGCCCAGGCTAGTTAGCCTTCCCTGACACGGCTCTGATGACGTCCTTCCCTAGCAAGGTCACCCCCCCTTCTTCTGATCCTGTCTACCGGAAAAGTCTCTGAGTGCCTTGACCAGAGAGTCATGCTTGCTGCCATCAGCCTCTGAGCTGGCGGCCGTCCCACTGCTTATGTCCACGTCCAGGCTCGTGCTTCTCCGGGAATCCCCACTTGCCCATTTTCCTTCCCCGCACCCACCCCCCAGCTGCCTGCCAAGGGCATGCTCTTCCTTCTCTCAGTCTCGCCATCCACGTGGCATTGCTGTTATCCGAGGGCTTGCTTCTCCTGGGAACGGAGGTTCCTTCTCCAAAAGCGCCTGAGAAATAGCTTCTCGTGGGCGGATACTGAGTTAAGGACGGCTTTGACGAAGAAGGGACATCTCTCAGGAGCTCGGGACCCGTCTCCGATAGCCTAACCGGGGGGCCGAGTTTACCTCTAGCAGTGAGTGAAACCTTAGCCTTTTCTCTGCTTGCTTGGCTAGAGGAGCCATTGTCCCCACCCTGTTTGCTCACCCCAGCAGTGTGCCCACCAACAAGTCACTGTTCCAGGAGATGTTACCCAGGTGCTCTGCAGCTGGGGATGAAGTGTTGGGGACACGTGGGTTGGGGGAAGCCTTTCTCCACAAGGCTGTCCTAGGATGGCGTGGAGGGTGCATGATCCCAGCCTATATTTGCTGCATGCCTTGGCCATCCCAGCCAGGAAAGGAGAAGCCACTGCAAGATATAAAAACTGTCTTTATAATAGTTTAAGCACTTTATGCACATATGTAGGTACGTATGTGTGTCTATATATATCATTCAAAAATATGTGTGTATACATACAGGTATGTATTACTTATTATTTTGAAATTATTTTAACTAAACTTAAAGGTGTAAACATAGTCCAGCATGTTCCCACGGACCTGTCCAGCTTCCCCTAATATGAACACCTTGTATCACCATCGTACCATCATGAGAACTCAGGAATTAACATTGGAATCATGAGACTTTATCTGAATTTCACTGGTTCTCCCACGAACGTCTGATTTTCTGTTCCAGGATCCAGACTGGCATCAAGTTGCCATGTCTCCTTATTCTCCTCTAATCTGTGTACCCTTCCTGGGTCTGGTTTTCCATGACCTTGACTCGAGGACTGCTGGTTACCTGTTTCCCAGAAAGTTGTTCTATTTGGGTTGCCTGGTGTTTCCTCCTGATTAGATGGAGGTTGTGCATTCTTGGCAAGAACGCTTCAGAAGGGATGGGCCGTCTTCGACACATCATACTGGGGAGTCCATGAAGCTGACAGGCTTCATTATGGCCAGTGTTATCCCCCCTCTCTCGGTTAAAGTGGTGTCCGGCGGATTTCTCACTTTCCTTCGCACAATTAATAAATATATTTATTATAATTAATAATTAATACAACTAGTAACTATCTTGGAGGAGATGCTTTGAGACTGCAAATATCCAGACAGAGGAAATTTATTCCAGGCAGTTGGTTACCCAGGTGATAGAACTAAGAAGCAAAAAAAAAAAGAGAGAGATCAGTAATCCCACCTCCAGGCCTGAGGCACAGAAGGAGGAGAGATGGGTTGCCAAAGTCCAGGAGTCAACATCATGACTCCTCACCTCTGGTGAGGTCTAGAGCCATGAAGGAGACACAGCCCCTGCCGGTAGGTCCCCCTGAAGCATAGAGGGAAGGGAGAAACACCTTCTTCCTGCCTCCTGTGGCTGAGCAGAGCTGGAAGCCAGCCAGCCCAGGAGTCTGGGAATCGCAGTCTGCAGGGGTCAGCTCCTCTGCAGTGCCCAGCTGGACATGTGCTCTAAGTGGATTTCAAACACTTGGTATGGAAAGAATATAAAAGATCTCATTAATAATGTTTTATGAGCACTTGGGTGGCTCAGTCGATTAAGGGCCCAGCTCTTGATTTTGGCACAAGTCATGATCTCAGGGTGTTGAGATCGAGCCCCACCTGGGGCTCCACACTCAGCATGGAATTGCTTGAGATTCTCCCTCTCTCTGCCCCTCCCCCCAACACATATGCGTGCGTGCATGTTCTCGTTCGCTCTCTCTCAAATAAATAAATAAATCTTTTTAAAAAATAATGTTTTATATTAATTACCCGTTGAAGGGATCTTATTTTGGGTATATTGAGAGAAATAAAATATATTATTAAATTTAAGTTAACATTTTCCTTTGTAAAATCTGGCTGCTAAATCATTTAAAATTACCTCTGTGGCTCCTATGCTTGTGGCTCTCATGTTATTTTGTTTGGATAGCTAAGAGTATACTGGTACCTGTAACAAAGGTCATGCCCTTGACCCACAGTCAGGAGGGTGTGGCCAGCTAAGGTTTTCCAACACCCAGACTGCACTGGCCTTGAGCCATTCACACTCACTGTTTTGACCAAGTATGTCAAATATCGGTATTGGACTCCTCTGTTCTTTGTGTATCACACAGGGTGTAGGTCAAGGTCAGTGTTCAACATTAGCCTAAGGGGCTAGCTAGCATTTAACACAATAATAAAAATACCACCACATAGCTCCATGGCACCTTACAGAGGAAAAGCTGTGCTGTTACTACTATTTCACATCTCTACGGTGTCTTTATAGGTTTACAGAAGTCCTTCATTTCAGCCTTGCAGTCATGGCTGCGTTTTGTAGGTGACCGGACAAAGCCTAGGAAATCCACTGCTGGTTGTTCAAAGTAAATACTTGTGTCCTACGTGGTTGACTCTGCAAGGCAGCCGGTCTTGATCCTTCTGGTGGGCTTAGGTTAAGGGAAGGAACTTTGCCTTCCCCAAGCATACACCAGAGGGGTCACCTCAAGGTGGAACTTGGAGATGCCAAAGTGGTAGGGAAGGATTTGTCTTTGAAAATGGCCAAATAGGATTTTATCCTGGCTCTCCTGCAGAAGGTCAGGGCTGTCTCAGGAAGGCCTCTGTAGGGTGAGGACGAGCCTACATGTCCAGCCATCACTGACCACTCCTTTCTCTCCTGCAGTGGACAACAGACTGCAGTGAGCAGCTGGACAGCAGCTGTTCCTTCTCCCGAGGCCGAGCTCCCCCGCAGCAGGTAGGGAACCAGCTTTGTGCGCCTTCTGGGGGTGGGCACGTGTCTTGTCTGTTGGTGTTCCTGGGATGGCTTTGTGATGGCTCTCGTGGGCTGGGCGATGTGGAGAGAGCAGGAAATAAGGGAGGGGAGTGTGTGGTCCGCACTCTGGAAGGTTCTCCCTGAACACCCAGCCCACAGTGAAGCATGCCTTCCTTAAAACACATAGATTCTTGAGGTTTTTGGTTTGGGTTTTGTTGTTGTTGTTGTTGTTGTTGTTGTTTTGGTCATTTGACAATTTTTGCGTCAATACTTGCAAACAGCTGCACATCCGTTGAGGGGGGGAGTGGATAAATGAGGTGTTGAATTGTATACAGTCGTAGCCTGAATGAACTTGGAGGTTCACATATCAGCATTGGTGATAGATCTCGCAAATAGTGGGATTCCTAAGGTTCGGGTGCTGGTGGGGGCATTTGAGATCACTTCTGGTCCAGGTGAACAGAGGACCTAGAAGGGCAGAATGTAGGGATGAGCTGTCAGTGCCCCCTGCCCCCAGCCATCCAGCTTCCTGTTCCCTGCTGGAGCCCGCTGCTTCTCTCCCTGCTGCTTCCCTGTGAGATCCCAAGGGGGCACCCACACAGGTATGGGGTTTGTGGCCGGTAGGAAAGAGACAGCTGCTCTGGTAACCCTCAGGCATCCTATATCCCCTGGTTGTCCATCTGTTTTTGCTGATACCTTATTCCTGGAAGACCATGGGATTGGAGGCGGAAAGGAAGCACAAGCCCAGGTTCGTGCTGTACCTGTCCAGAGAGACATGGGCTCCTGCACTCACTTGTTCAAAATTTCAGAGCAGCTGCATTCACACATTGCCCTGAGCCTGCTTGCTTGTGTCTGACTTCAGTTCCATGGCACCAATTAAATAAACTCCTCTCTCTTCTGTCCTAAGCGAAGATGGTCAGTAGCCTCAGTTCTAGATCTTTCTTAGACTGCAGGGCTTTGTCCACCGTGTGGTGTGGGGGGATGGCTGCCCTCTCACACTACAGGTTGTTTGTGTGTGTTTCGTTGTTTCTTAGGCAGGAGGCCGGACAAGAACCCTGGGTTGGGGTGGTGGGGAGGGGAGGAGGCAAGAGACCCAGGTTCTCCTATTTGCTCTGCCACAAACTGGGTAGAAATTCTTCTCATCCTCAGCTTCCTCCTATAAAAATCAGGGAACTCAGTGACCTCTGGGGGCCTGTCTAGCTTCTCCATGCCACTTTGTAACTGAAGTCCATGGAGATGTCATGACCTCACCCAGCTGGGACTTGAACCCAGGTCTCTCACCTGCCCCTCCCCCCATTTGGCCATTTACTTTGCTTTACTGTAATAGGTATCCTTCCGTGGAAGACTGTTGTCCCTGCCACTAGACTGCCAGTACTCGGTCAGGAACCCTGTTATCCTCCCTGAATCCCTCTAGCCATGGCCCGAGGCCTGGCACATCAGAGCACTGCCTGCCAATTACCCTGGGATTTCCTACCTGAAGATTCCCTTAACTCTTCAGGGGCAAAGGTATCTTGGGTCTGGAGACTCAAGAACCAGAGGGTTCCAGGGAAGGGTTAAATTCTTGGATAGGGGACATAAATGGCTGATAAATGAGAGACCAAAATACTAGCTCTCTGTTATTTGGTTAGTAGGTGTCTGGCTCTGAAATCTTCCAGAATCTGCCTTTTTTCCCCCCCCCCTCCCCTTAATCACCTTCTCTGGGCCCCCTCTTCCCACCCATTCTCCCCAGTCTCATTCACCTGTCACTCCAAACAGGATTCCAGGGGGCAGAGAACGACTTGTGCTCCCACTTCCCCTTCACCTGCCTCCCTCACCCCATGGCATCCTTCCATGGCCAGGTCCACGCCCCTGGAGGTTGGTGGGTGGGGAGTCGGCCAGACCCTAGGCTGATGGAGCAGGACTGGGGGACCTGAGGGAGGGGGCACCCTAGTACCATGAGCACCCCAGTCCCACCTCCAGAAAGCAGTTGAACAGTTGGCTTGGGTATGTGGAGTTAGACAAAATGAATGCAAGTGACTTGAAAGAAGAAATCATAAAAGGCTCATATTTGATCCTTTCCTGGTAGGTAGAACTGAGACATAGGCTCATTATGAAGAAGAGCCCCAGAAGGGTGGAGATGGGGTCTGGTTAAAATAAACTTGCCTTGGGGCACCCAGGTGGCTCAGTTGGTTGAGCGTCCAACTCTTGATTTTGGATCAGGTCATGATCTCGGGTCATGGAATCAAGCCCTGCGTCAGGCTCTGCACTGAGCACGGAACCTGCTTGGGATCACTCCCTCTCCCTCTGCCCCTTCCTCCTTACTTACTCTCTCTCTCTCTCTCTCTTAAAAAAAAAAAAAAAAAAGACTGAAATTAAAATTTTGAATACACATGTAAACCTGACTCTCTTCCCTGATAAGCCCAGAGGATGAAGCCTTTTTGGAGGGGGCTCCTGGGGCACAAATTCATGCTGAATCAAATTCTTCCACGTACATTTGTCCCCTCAGCCAGCCGGTCAACTTGAGATGAGCACTAGGGCTGCTTCTCTATCCCTGACCACTCCTGCCCTAGGGTTTTGCACACAGTAGTCACTCAGTTAAGACTCCCGAGACGGCACTGAGTTAGCCCAGGCCCAGTCCATACAGTTGGTCCCTGGTGGGCCCTGTTCCTCTGGCCACCAACTTTGCTGAGCTCTTTGAGGTCATTGGGGGTGGCGGAACAGCTCTGCCACCCCCACATTCACCCACAGGGGAGAATTTCAGAGGGAACTAAAGGTAGATTGAAACTGGGGTGGTTGGCTGAGCTGGCATTCCCCCTTAGCCACTTGGGCCCAGGAGAGTGGGAGCCACTGGAGGATGCTGAGGTTCTATACTCTGCCCGGGGAGCTCTGTGTGGCAGGTCACCGACACTGCCCTGAAGGAATAGCCCAGATACAGGCTCCATTTGGGGGGTAGCCATGTACTGGATTATTTATTTTGTTATTTCAACTAATGTGAGGAGAAGGGGAAGGGGAAATCCCTTGCCTTCTCTGAGCCCTACAAAGTGGGGATAACCTAGGGCAGGCTGAGTCCCATGAGACGGGAAGAAGGGGCGCAGAGGACATTGGGCTCTCTAACCGTCCACAACTGGGATTCAACCATATTAGGGATTATTTGGTGTCCTGGTGGTGTCCTGGTGGCCTCTTTCCAAGAGAGCTCATCTATCACCTTGTCCCTTAGGAAGCTGTAGTCGTTTCTAGCTTTTCACGGTAGTGGGGGAATCATTGTGGAGATGATTTAGAGGAGAGTAGCTGATAGGAGAGAGTGCAACCTGGTGCATTTAGAAAACGTCTGTGGGTGCCAGCATGGGATTTAGTATTCAGGGAAGAAAGCCAAAGGTATATGAAAGGTTGTATGAGGTCAGCAGCTAGCCGCTCTTCTCAGTCTGCACGGAAGTGCCAAGGGAGGAAAATTAATGTGCACAACAGCAGCAACAGAGCGTCTGATTAGTCCTTGAGAAGGACTTCCTGTCTGAAGTCCTTGTTGGCCCGCAGGGCTGGCTGTTGAGCAAGGCAATGAAATCGTCACCAGAACCCTAATGGGCACACCTCCTTATGGGGCAGTTTCCTGCGGAACCCAGGAAAGGTGGGGTTGTGTTAGAAGTGATGTCTTTGAGTCCTGACCGATGGTCTGGGATCCCACATTCCCTGAAATGATGAGAGGAGGGCACTCCCCTGTGCCATCCTGATGTCTGCTAGCAAACGAAGCCTCAGGAAGGAGTGAGAAGATTCTTGTGTCAAGGGTCCAGAGAATCAGATGTTGACCCAGGTGTGGCACATGTTTCAGCGCCTTTACTGCAAAATGATAGACTCCTCTGAACCTCTTTGGAAATCTCTTTCATTGTTTTCTGGGTCTCTAGAAAAGACCAGTGGGATCCAGATAGCCGCTAAAAGTAGCAGCAAGTCTGGATTTTCCTGATTTCTCCACTGTTCCCTTACCCTCCCTGACACCTTTGCTAACCGGCAGCTAGGTTCATTCTAGGTGCCGACATTGACTCTGACCCAAGGGACAGCCGGTGGTAGGCAGAAGTGAGCCTCAAATACATGCTCACCTCTGACCCAGGAAAAGGTAAAAGGGTAAAAGGGTAAATAGAAAGGGTTAAAGGAGATTTTTGCCAGTCATCTTGTTGCCCTCTAGTAATCATAGTATTTGGTTATGAGCTGGTTTATCTCATTAGTACAAATAATATCTTAGTAGAAGTACCTGAATTTTTACTCAGCCTCTGTGGATACTCAAGAAATATCACGTTCATGGCACTTCTCTCTATTTAGTCAGTATTTATGGAGTATCTGCTATGAGCTTGCCAGACACAGAGGAACTGGCCTTTGGCCTCATTACCTGTCTGTGGAGTAGAGGCTACTTAACATGGAAGAGGCTAAAGGCACCCAGTTAAGTCCCAAAGACACCTCCTGACCACAGACACTGTGGTCATTCCGGAGAGTGTCCCTGCTGATCTCTGTGGGTAGAGAGATGCCTTGCAGGACATGGGGCCTTAGGAATGGTTAGGATGCTTGACCAGATGGCAGGGAAGAGAGAAGAAATGGTAGTCACAAGGCTTGAAGTTGGGTGCTCTATGGGGGTGTGAGGACAGCAGGAGGGTGTACACCAGAGTGGGTGGTGCGTGTTGGGTGTTACAGGAGTGGTGGGAATGAGGGCAGTAGACACGGAGGTGTCTGTGTGCTCAGCTGAGACGCTGGAACTGCTGTGAAGCCCCACCCCTGCACCTTGTAGATCTTCTCTTGCCTCTGCTGTCCCACCCAGGTAAAGTCCATCCCCTTGTATCAGTCAGGATAGCCCAGGTCATGCTGCAGCAACAAACAGCCTTGAATCTCAGTAACTTTATTGTTTTTTTAATATTTTATTTATTTATTTGACAGAGAGAGAGAGGGAGAGGGAGAGAGAGGGAACATAAGCAGGGGGAAGGGAAAGGGGAGAAGCAGGCTTCCCGCCAAGCAGAGAGCCTGATGCGGGGCTCGATCCCAAGACCCTGGAATCATGACTGAGCCAAAGGCAGACGCTTACCCACTGAGCCACCCAGGTGCCCCGAAACTTAGTAACTTTAAACAGCCCATCCAGGACCTAGCTTGATGGGGCAGTTGTCATTCTCACCAGTCCCCAGGATAGAGGGAAAAGGACCACTGGAGGATCTTGCATTGGCAAGTCAGTGCTGCAACCCAGATATAATACACAGCACTTCCTCTCTTAGCCTATGGCCCAGAGCTGCCCACATGGGCCCACCCAACCATAAGGGGTAAGCACCCTACAAAGTATAATCCTACTATGTGCCTGGCATTCTGGAAGCCAGAACTGTCTGGTGACTGGCTAGAATGACCATCACATGCGTCACCTCTGGTAGCAGCTCACCAGGAGCTGGGGCCAACCTCTTCCTCCCACATCAGACTCAGAGCTAAGTAGATCTCTACCCTAAAATACTGTGGGCTCTCAGGATGACCAGAGGGTCAGAGGCTACCTGATCCAACCCCCAACCCTACAGTGTAGGAGCCCCCTCATGTGGCTGTTGAGCTGTGGGACATTTCCAGTAATGGGGAGTTCACGCCTTCAAAAGGCGTCTCAGAATGTTGTTGGGCAGCTCCATGGCTGTTTGCTCTCCCATGGCAGTCCAGTATGAAGAGTCTGTGTTTTAAGCTAAATATCCTCATTCCTGCACTTGTTTCCCTTAGTCGTGGTTATGTTGGTTCGTTCCTCTATTTATCTGTTTTTTCACACCTTGATTTGATCAGCGTGTCATCACAGAGGGCAGCTTGCTGGGAAGTGGGATGGCAAAGGTGATGGGCACTGTCACTGTCTACACAAAGGTTAGAGAGGAGAAGACAAACACTTACACTGCAGTGCTGAGATGTCTGGGGCATGACCTGATGGTTCACGGGTCCCGCCCCCCCGGGTCCCGTCCCGTCCTGGGTTACCCTCCTGGGAGCACTGCAGCTCCAGACTATGATTCCACCCACACCTCCCTGAACCGAACACAGCTCTGCTGGCATGATCTGATTCTGCAGACTCTGGTGTTCCTAGCATGTAAGCCTCTGTTTTCCAGAAGATACCACCTATCCCTGTCCTCCAGGTGCCTTCTGACTCCAGCTCACTTGAAGGAACCAGGCTACCCCATTTGTAACAGTATCAATGGTTGACTTGTAGGGAAACAGCAGCCATCCACTGAGCCTCCGCTGTCAGTTTCATGAGCCACGTGGCCTGGTCTCTATCCTCAGAGAACCTGGAGTCTGCTTAGAGGAGTAAGACTTTCTCTAGTGGGAAAGCAACAGTCCAGAGCAGCATGAGATTACAGGCAGGAGAGGGGCTGGTGCCTGTGGGGGACCTTACAGAGGGCAGAGGAGGTCAGATGCACAGCAAGAGGAAGGAGGCACAGTGCTATCATGGTAACAGCACTGGACTGAGAGCAAGGAGACATGAGTTCTAACCTCCTTACCTCTGACTGACTATTCGATCATGGATGAGACACATTGTCTTGCAGTAACCTGTTTCCCTCTGAAAAAGGGGATGATCTAGACATAAGGCCATCAAAATATTTTGTTAAAAATACAGACCTAGGGGCTCCTGGGTGGCTCAGTGGGTTAAGCCGCTGCCTTCGGCTCAGGTCATGATCTCAGTGTCCTGGGATCGAGTCCCGCATCGAGCTCTCTGTTCAGCAGGGAGCCTGCTTCCCTCTTTCTCTCTCTCTGCCTGCCTCTGTCTACGTGATTTCTCTCTGTCAAATAAATAAATAAAAATCTTCAAAAAAAAAAAATACAGACCTAAATTTCTGCTTTGGGGAAGATGGAGTAGATGTTCTTTTTTATATTCCTTCTTCTAAGGAAAACTAAAATCCTGGTCATTCTATATAAAACAGATATAAGATTCTGAAAGGTAGAGATAAGAAGGCAGACCAGCTAGGGTTTGGGGGACCCGAGCAAGGACAGAGTCATAATTTTCCTGGGTTTCCTTTTTACCTCTAATATCCCAGACTTGGGGCCAAAGAAGGAGGTAAGCAGAATATGGCAGGGGACACAGATTTTTAAAGTCCCAATAAAAGTCTGACTCTGTAAGCAAAGGTCCAGGCAAAGGGCAACCTATCAAGATAGAAAAGTTTTAGACAATGATTGCTCTACTCCAGCCAAGTAGCACAGAACAGTGTGGGTCCACCCTCACCCACACCAGCAAAACCCACTGAGAGTCTAGAATGCCCCTCTCAGAGAGTTGTATAAGCCCTCTCACCTATACTGGGGTGATGTCAGAGAAGCCCAGGCAGGAAACTGAGCCCTTCATTCCTGCCAGCTCATAAGAAGGGCCCCTGGCCACCCCATGGTATTATTGGAGACCCCGTGGGAGCCTGGACTTGCGTCCCCACTCAGCAGTACTGAGGCAGCCCTTCTCTCCCTGCTGGGTTGTGTCAGAGGAAAGTCTAACAGGAAGATGAGACTTCCACTATTGCCAAGTGGTAGTGAGACCACCCCCATGGCAGGGTACACGGGGGACTCTGTGGAGTCCTGGAACTCTCGCCTCCTTGGAGCAGTAACAAGTGCACCCCAATACTGAGGCTGTGCCCCCCACCTTTCCCTGCCACAGTGTTATTACAAACAACCAGGTAACACAGAAGACTTAATATGATTCAGTGTCTCATAACATAACATGGAAGTGCCCTCATTGCAATAAAAAATCATATGTCTTACTAAGAACCAGAAATACTTTAAACTAAATGGAAAAAAAGACAATCACTAGATGTCAACACTGAGATGAGAATTTAAACTTTATCAACATTGAAAACTTTGCTCTGGAAAAACCCCTGTTTAGAGGTTGAAGAGACAAATTACAGAGAGGGAGAAAATTTTATAAAACATGTATCTGGCAAAAGGACTAGTATCCAGAATATATAAAGAATTCCCCAGACTCAGCATGTGAAACAGCGCAGTTAGAAAATGGACAAAAGATATGAAGAGACATTTTTTCCCTGTAGAAAGAGGATGTACAGATGGCAAATAAGCCCGCAAAAAAAAAGATGTGCCACATCATTAGCTGTAAGGGAAATGCAAATTAAAGCCACAGTGAGAGATTTCACACCTATCAAAATAGCTAATAAAAAAAATAGTGACAACACCGAGTACTGGTGAAGATACAGAGCCACTGGATCACTCATACTTAGCTGGTAGGAGTGTAAAGTGCTGCTGACATTCTGGAAAACAATTTGGCAGTTTCTTAAAAGACTAAACCTGCAAATACCATCTGATCCAGCAGTTTCACTCCCGGGTGTTTATCCCAGAGAAATGAAAACTTATGTTCACACACAAACCTGTACTCAAATGTTTATAGCAGCTTTATTCATAAAGCCCCAAACTGGAAACCACCCAGCTGTCCTCCAACAGGTGAACAGTTGGAACAAGCTGTGGTGATCAACAGTAAAAAGAATCAGTGAGTGACACATGCAGAAACCTGTGTGAATCCCCAGGGAATTTTGCCAAGTAAAAAAAGCCAATTCCCCAAAGTTACGTACTCTGATTTCATATAAATAACATTCCTGAAATGACAAGAGGATAGGAATGGGGACTAGGTGAGCAGTTCAAGGATTAGAGAAGGGAGGGGCCGAATGAAGTAGGTTGGGGACAAAAGGGCATCAGGTGGGAACCTTGTGCTGATGGAAATGTTCTGCATCTTGACCGTATCAACATCAGTATCCTGACTTTACTATTGAGCAATACTTTGAGCAGTGTACTCATGGGGGAAACTGAGTAAAGCGTACAGGGGATCTCTGCGTTATTTCTTAGAGCAGGATGTGAATCTACAATTCTCTAAGATAAAAGTAAACTTTTTTAAAGAACAGAACATTTTGTTTCATCAGAATCTTTCGGCAAGATCCCATAAGGAAAAGAAAAGGGACAAAACTGCTTGATGAGGTAGAGGAAAGAGTAGCCCATCTGCTGTCTCTCCTATTCTATCTACCTCATTGCTCTGGGAACACCTCTGTAGAAGCCCCGGGTCACCTCTTGGACCCGATGAACTCTCAGTTCCTTTCCTCCCTGGACTTCTGTGGTTCTGAGTCTGGGGCTGATGGGTAGGGAATATCCCTGGGGCTTGGGGAGCTTCAAGAAGGCCTAGTGGGGAGCCTTGGAGGTTGGGATCCTTTCCCTGCAGAGGGGCATGGATGACTGAGGACACCGGAATGGCCCCCAATTATTTCAGCAGATGCTGAATAGGAAGCCAGCCAGAAGGGCCCTGTCATGGGGCCCAGGCCAGGACAAGTTCAAGTAACGTGGCCTTTAAATCCAAAAGCACAAAGTTAGTTAGCCAAAGAGAGTGGGGAGAATGGGTTGGATTCAGAGAAGTATCCTTGGTCACAGGCTTCAGTCATTATCACCTACATCTCCCTTTGGGTTTTAAACTCAAAGACAGTGGGGTCTAGTAAAGAGAGAAGGGACAGAATGAATGTATAGATGAGAAAGTTCCAGAATGAAAGGAATGCCCTTTCCTGCTCCTGAACTCAGTTCTGGTGCCACCAGGAGGCCCTCTATGCTGGTCTTTGTTCTGCCATTCCCCTGCCTCAAAGATCCTTCTATTGAAGGGGCATTAAAATATTGGGGCAGGGGGTCTATCATCGTCTTTCCCACCAGCATGTGGGATGCTGTCCTTGGTGCTGAACACACGCATGCATAAACGCACACGCGCGCGCACACACACTCTCTCTCTCTCTCTCTCTCTCTCACACACACACACACACACACACACACACACATGGAGTTACTAGGATAGGACTGTTTGTCAAATTCTGGTTTAATTGGAGCCTCAGGGGAGTTTGAGACCTGACCTATAGGAAGGCCCTGCTTAGGTCCGGGAGATGCCTTTAGGGGCCTTTGGTGCCAGTGTCTCATATGGTGCACCTACTCTCCCCATCCCAAATGGGGAGTCCCTGGCCCCGTTCAAAGTCTTATGGTGCAGAGTGGGCAGCACAGGTCCAAGGAGCCGAGTGACTCTTCTGAGCCCTCCAGGATGCAGCTTGCAGACCTGGATTCCTGCTTTCCCCACTTTTAGTCCAAACCATGTTGCTACTCACCCAGAGTTTTCCTGGAGTTCTTAGAGGCCCTCTGGTCTCACCCCCAAAGCCAGCAGCAGAGGTGGCAGGCATCGTGTCATGGGCTGCTTGACCACATGCCATCTTCTATTGTTCTTTATGTTTCCATGACTCCTGGTTGGGTGGTGAGACCTTTGAGGTCAGGGATGATAGCCTCAGGACTAGGACTGTGCTAGTCCACTTCTGTGGGTGATAGATCAGGGCTAAGGCAGGGGAGTTGGGGCAGGGTCCTTGGAGAGGAAGAAGAGAAGTTACATCTGTTGTCTACAAGGATGACCCTCCCCATCAGCTACTCCAGGAACCTGTGTCCCTGAAGTAAGGGGACCCACGTGAGGGTCAGGCTTGCTGTTGGCCCTCATGATGCACAGAATCTGTAGAACATTCTACACTGAGAAGGGAGATGGACTGGGATAGTGAGCCCTCTGAGGGTGTCCAGCACTGGGCTGTGCATACACAGCTACTCCCCTACTGGACTGTAGCTGTGGGAGGCCAGGACCAAAGGCTGGCCACCCCTGCCTCTGTGTCCCCTGGCAGAGCAAACAAATAGCAGGGATACTGGGGAAGTCCAGATCAGCTTCCTCTACCTGGAGCTTCACCTGTGACCCTCCTGGGAATGCGGGCAGTCCTGCTGCTGGCGGATATCTGATTCAGTCAAGTTCTGCTTAGTCACTAAACCCTCACAGCCAGAAATTGTCGACACCTACACACACACACACACACACATGCACAAGCAAAAACCACTCCGTGGTTGTGTACTAATACAGCAAAGAGGAGGGTTTATTTTCCCACTGCTCCTGACTTAGCACGTTTTTCTAGCATACAGTGATTCACTCCCACCAAGTTTCATTCACTCAGACACAGAGCCCCATGCCCCCCACCATCTTTACAAAGCCTGGCTCACACCCTCAGATTCCCTCTTCACTTCACTGCCGGCAGTTTACTCCCTCCGCCCGCGCTGCCTTCCCAGTCGTGGGCAGAGATGGACTCAGAGAACCCAGCTGTCTGTGGGGGATGGATACCTTACTGCCTTACAGCCATCTGCCGTGGGGTCACAGTTTATTCGGGTCATGGAACTGCATGGTGCCACGGAACTGCATGGTGCCACGGGTAAGAGCATAAACTCCGAGTCATGCTGTCTACATTCCCCTCCTGGGAACTAGCTCTCTGAACACAGGCAGGTTCTCTGAGCCTCCGTTTTCTCATCCGTGAAATGGGGCTTCCTAAGCTTGTAACGAGGTTGAAATGCTCAGAGGATGACCAGTGTTTGGTCGGTGCCGCCTCAATGCCTTTGCTGTTATCATCGTCCAGTGTCCAGGCTCCCCGCCTGGCTGGGCAACAGTCCACAACAGCCCTGCCCGAGCTGGGGGGAGCCATGCACACCTGCGGGCCCTTCAGAGGTGGCTCCAGCCTCCCTGCCCACGGGAAAGCTGTTTCCTTTTCTTTTCCACAGAGTTCAAAGTGCTCATTATCTCTTTGTGCTCTGTTCTGAGAGCAGCACGGTTCACCCTGGCATGAGGCCCCCTAATTGCCAGGGAAAGGGACTGTTGTGAAGGATTCGGCAGCATTTAAGTGCTAAAAACCATCCACTGAAAAGGGTGGTTGCTTCTGATTAGGCTTCTCAGAACCTCAGCCTTGCAGCGACCTGGGGGGTTGGGGGCAGGGGCTGGCCGAACCCCTGGGCTGGGGCGGGGATGGGGCTCAGAGAAAAGCTGCGGCCACGGGAATGGCAAACTGGGAGATGTTCTTGAGGAAGCCCATGTGGTTTCCGGGGGGGGGGGGGCTCTCAGTGCCTGGACACCCGGATTCTTGCTCAAAAGTATTTAATGAATGAAGCTGGGTCCCACAGCTAGGATGAGGGGGTAAGTGGGCAGAGGGATGCAACAAAATTGAAGCCAGAGTTCCCAGTTGAGAGGATGCAGAATCACTAGGGAAGAATATTAGAAGACCATTTCCCAAAGTAGGTTCTGTGGAACCCTGGTCTTGCAATAAATAAATAAATAGAATTGCTCTGTGGAATAAAGAGGAAGGATGGGGTGGTTTTCGGTCAAAGGAATTTGGGGAATACTGCGTACTATATGGCTACCTACTTGAGGGGTCAACATCCGTCCAAGGCCGATAAAGGCACTGAGTAGTTTTGCAATAAAGTGATTTATTTAACAATCTTTTAACCCAGTGTATCCCAAATGTTTGATGAGGGAACCTTTTTTTTTTTTCTGTGCCCCACAAAACCCTTCTAATCTCCAGTGTTTCTAAAAGTGTGTTTCGTGGACCACCCCAGCTGCACTCAATTTAACCTAGCAACACTCCTCTCTCCACATGACTCTGATGCATACTGACATCTGAGACCCAGTGGGCTTGTGTTTCTAGAACACCACCGGGAAGCCATGCAGTCAGAGTCGGGAAGCGCTGGACGTGCTGTGGGCTCCTGGGGCACAAGCTTTAAGGACATTGCCGAGGGGCAGAGAGGAGGGGTCTCGAGCTGGTTCCTGTCAGAGACAAAGATGGGGGACAGGTAGGACCTTTGTTTCTCTGAGTCCAGGAAAAGCACAGTGGTCCAAAGAGGAATAGAATCCGTATCAGAGCCCTTCCCACTGACACCATGCATTACTAGTGCACCGGGGAAGCCGAGAGTGCAGGGAGGGCCTGGGAACAAGCCAGGCCCCGGTCACCCTCTGCTCTGTCCTCTGCTTGTCCTCGCCACTCACGTGGCTCCTCAGTGTAAGGGGTGATTTAGAGAGTGAGGTGGGTCTGGCTCCAGGTGTGAGGTTCCAGAAATCAGACTGCTGTCTGCCTGTCTGTGGGTCTCTCTGGAAGGCCCCGCCCCGCAGTAACCTACAAGCTTCTTGGGCACACGGATGAACCTGTCTGCAGTCATAAGAGGGTTTTGTGGGTCAGGTGGCGTGTAGGTTGGGGGTGTTGCGAGTTTGAGGATAGGTGTCCGGAACTCAGGAAAGGGGGACTATCCGGACACTTCACGGGCTTAGATGGGATCTGAAGCCTCCCGGTCAGCTTGGATGCTGCCAGCGCACGGCTGGGGCACTGGGGATGGGCGTGTGAAGCTCTTGGTTCCTGGTGGTCTGGTTTCGCTGTGGCTCCGCCCAGTGAGACCTGGCCCCTCTGGGCAGGGCCCAGGGCCGCTACCTCAACACTGACAAGGAACAGTATAGGAAGCCTCAGCAGGTGTGGTTCTGCCCTCTCTGGGCTGATTTGGTGGAGACTGATTTTGCTTCCAAGTGCCAGGCAATGTCCCCAGCCCCTGCTGAGATTTGGTTGTGTGCATCCTTATATGCCTGTCATATTCCATTGCAACAGCTCTGAGGAAACGTCCAGATTCATGTTATATGCTATGCATATTGTGTCGAATAGAGTGACAATAAATAGGTCAGCCCCTGGGACCCAGACTTCCATCGAGAGCTTCTCCAGGCTTGCCCTCTCACCTGTTAATGGGGTTACCTTCCTGTCCCATTCGGCACAGACCGGACAAGCCGCTGGCCCACAGCCCTTGGCACCTCCAGCTTGCGGCCCAAGGACCCTCCTTCTTGCCCAGGGCCATCACACCTCCTGGGCTGCCAAGTGGCACAGCTCCGGGGTCTTGTCCACATTATTGTTTTCCTGGTTGTGACCTTCCATCCCTTTATCATAGTCATTCTCTCTCCTGCCCTTGTGCCTCGCTCTTCAGTGACCTTGAATCCTAGTTTGGTAGATCCCAGTCTGTGACTCCATCATTTAGGCTCGAAAGCAGCTGGTAGAATCTATTTAATCAGTTGACAGCATTGGAAGCAGACTGTATGCCTAGCTTGGCCACTGTGGAGGGCCAAGAAGAGAGGGTAGCTGCTCTAGTCAAGGGGCTTACAACCTACTTGGGCTCGTGGATGGGCTTCAGGGACATTATGCTAAGTGAAGTCAGCTGGTCACAAAAAGACAAATCCTGTGTGATTCCATTCAGGTGAGGTATCAGAGAGGTACAAATCATGGAGACAGAAAGTAGGAAGGTGGGGGTGGGGTTCAGGAGAGGGGAGATCGGAGCTCGCATCCAGTGGGATTGGAGGCCCAGTTTTACGGGGTGAGAGGAGTTCTAGAGAAGGATGGCAATGAGGACTGCACAACCACGTGAGCGTACCTAACGCCACTGGACTGTGCACTTGGAAATGGTTAAGATGGTAAACTTTAGGTTATCTGCATTTTACTGCAGGAAAACAATTTGGGGGGGAAACTTGCCTTGAAGAGTACCATTCTTTTTTTTTTTTTAATTAATTTATTTGAAGGAGAGAGAGTGTGTGTGCAAGTTGGAGAAAGGGCAGAGGGAGAAGGAGGGAGAAAATCTCCAGCAGACTCCCCACCAAGCGTGGAGCCTGACACGGGGCTCGATCTCATGACCTGACATCATGACATCTCAGCTGAAATTACAAGTCAGATGCTTAACTAACTGAGCCACCCAGGCACCCCAAGATTTAACATTCTTATAAGGGAACCATTGACAAGCAATGGTCTTAAGCTGAATTTGTAGGTGCCATCAGTTGGGTATTTAAAGCATCAGGGATCAGGGAAAGAGAGACTTTGTGTGCTACTCTGAAGGACAGTGAACTTCGCTCTGGGTGAGGTCTCAGACATATACTTCAGAAGCAGAATTTATTTGTTTATTTGATTTTGTTGTTGTTTTTTGACCTTTGCATTTGAAATGCTCTACTACCCACAGGGGCTGGCTAGGTCAACAGAGTGTGTGACTCTTGATCTCAGGGTCACAAGTTCAAGCCCCATGTTGGGCATGAAGCCTACTAACAAAAACAAACAAACAAAAAAAAAATGTGAAATGCGCCTGGATTCTGAGGTTTGAGGCCTGGAAAGGGTGTTGTGGACATGCCAGATAACATCTCAGGAGGCCTGGGAGCTGTCTCCTTGGGGGTTGATTGTGTGTCTCTCTAGCCATGTGCAATTTCAGAGTTGCATTTGAAGCAAGCCAGACACCAGGAGCTGGGATGGGGAGGATGATGAAACAACTCAAGAAGGGAGGAAGAGGGGGTGATCTGGAACATTAGCAGTCAGCTGATTGGAAGACTGTAAATGATGCCATAACTGATTAGCGATGTCTGCCACTGGTGGGAAGGGGCTTGGCAGCAGCATGCGTGCCAGAAGAAACCCATCTGGAGCACACAGCATTGCACTCTCAGAGACCGCTTTACTTAAATACAAAGAATCTCAAGTCCAGACTTCACTAAGGTCACAAGGCAAGGTCACTGTGGCAGGAGGAAAACATAAGCTTAGGGAAGACGGTGGAAGTTTATTGAGGTGAAGGTCAGTTCAGCAGACACATTGTAGGCAGTGAGCAAAGAGCCATGGGGGTCCAATGAGGTACCTGCCAGCCAGTGTCTCTGATCTAGAACAGGAGAGGGGTCTCTACAAGCAGATGGATGCTCTACTACCCACAGGTGAGCTCTGCGGCCGCACCTCACCTGCATGGGTGGTACATTCAGGACAGAGCAAGGTGACTACAGTTTGGGAGGTCAGATGAGCTTCCTGGAGGAGGCAAGCTTTGAAGGAGATGGACAGGCGAGGAGCAAGATGGGCTTGGTAGGACACTGTCAGTAATGAAAGGGATCGTGGGACCACAAGACTAGACAGGTGTGGGTAGGAAGGACCCAGGTGCACAGAGCTGCCGTCTAGCACCATACGGAGAGGCTTATGGCCCGAGTAAATGTAGTTGATTGACAAGAAGATTGTGGCACAGGGGAAAGAGAAGGAGCTCTCAGGGCATGGGGAGGGAGGAGAAAGCTTTGTCACTTAGACACTAGGGCTTCTGGCTGCTGATGCCATCAAGAGAGGCCAGTCATGATATTACTGATGAGGTCTGAGGTCATGCCCACTCTCCTTTGTTCCCTCAGCCACACACACGCCCCCCCCCCCCCCAGTTTACTGCTCTCCCTTTTCCCCACAGCCCCTCATTGTCTCCTGCCGGTGTCTGCTCGGAGCCCAGCGCTTGGGCCCCTCTGCTGGGAGGCTGGGCTACTCAGCCTCTCCACTGGCCAGTGTGCCCCCTCTCCTTTTGATTGATTAAAGGCTGAAATGCACCTGCAAACTGCTTGCTCTCCCTGGAAACTAGGCTGGTTTCCACGTGAGGAGCCAGGGAGTCGGGCATGCTGAGTACAGTACAGTAAGGGAGGAGAACGTGCTTACCAGCTGTGGCCAATGTGAAGTAAATGAGAAGAATCCAAAACAAAACCAAACCCTCCCCGCCCATCATGGGCCTTCTCTGTCAAGATGCTTGCGTCTGCACTCACTGGGAGAGGTAGGGCTGGGGTCACCGAGCCTACTTCAGGTTCTTTACTAGTCCACAGGGGCTTTGTTCAACAGGCTGTGGGGCGATGTTGGCCGCAGGGGAGTGGCCACCAGGGAAAATAGCACGTGGGACTTTTCAGGGGCTGGCCCCTTGGTAGGGTTGAATGTTGGGAGTCCGAAACCAACCTGAGCCAGCATGGATCTGGACTTGTCTACGCAGGCTGCTGTGTTTGTAGGCTTTGGGAAACCCTAGGCCTCAGGTGTTGGGTATGGCTGTGAGGACAGGAGAAGGTCACAGGGTTGGGGCAGGGGCAACTGGTGACTGCGGGAAGAAGGGACATGACTGACCACCCTCACAAAAGGGCGTTTGTAGACAGGTGGATAGTTGATTGCCATATTAGTTTGCTAGGGCTGCTTGATTTTACATTTCTGATCCCCATACTGGGTTGACCTAGTGAAAGGTATAGTCATCCCACAGTTCTGGAGTCCAGAAATCTGAAATCAGGGAGTTGGCAGAGCCATGATCTCTGTGAAGGCACCAAGGAAGGATCTGGTCCAGGCCTCCCTCCCAGCTCCCCGTGGTTCCTCGGCTTGTGGCAGCATGACTCCAGTTTCCCCATGGAGTCCTCCCTCTGTGCGTGTCTGTCTCTGTGTCCAAATTTCCTCTTTTTATAATGAGACAAGGCTTACTGCGTTAGGGCCCACCTGTGTGATGTCATCTTAACTAATTCCATCTGCAACCACCTTATTCCCAAGTAGAGTTACATTCTGAGGTACTGGGGGTTAGAACTTCAACATACGAATTGGAGAGGGCCACCATGCAACCCCAACAGTCACTGAGGCGCACTTGTGGGGCCTCTAGGAAGTCCTGGCCAGGACAGAGTGGGTCATGTTGGAGATCACCAACTCACCTAGGGCTTGGGACCCCTGGACACTCCCCAGGCTGCTGTGCTCCACAGAGCCCCTAAAGTTATCTAGAATACCCTGTGTGTCCTGCTGTTTCTACACACCAACCCCTTTGCCAGGATGACTCTGTCCCTGCTTTTCCCTCTGCTTGCATGACCCTCATGAATACTTGTATCCCCTGTTCAAGGGGAAACTGCAGGAAACTTGCCTGTGCTACTGTGGCCCCTTGAATCAGTGTACATATCACACTGTCTTAAAATTTTTTATTACATGTGTGTCATCACACACCATTCTTTGCAGTCAGGGCCTGTGACTTTTCCACTTCTGTGTCTTCAATGTCTGGCCAGGCCTAGCTTCATGGCAAGGTCTCAAAAGAAGCTTGTCCAGTGTTGGAGCTAAAGGACCTGAGATGTGGCAGGTTTGGGGAGAGATCAGTCATAAAGACAGGGGATGCTACCAGGAATCTAACCAGGAGGTCCTAAAACACATGGAAAATGTGCACATATCACATGTGTATGGTTCAGTGGGTTTTCACAAGCTGAACACATTTATGTAACCAGCACCCAGATTGAGAAACAGAACATTACCAGCTCCGCTATGGCCCCCACCCAACCCCCGGCTTCTATTTTGTTTGTTAATTTGCCTATCCTTGAACTTGATATAAATTAAGTCATAGAGTTGGTACTTTTTTGTGTCTGGGTTCTTTTGTTCTACTTTGTGTTTTGGGGGATTGACTTCTGCTGTTGTATGTTGCTCTAATTTGTTCATTCTCCCTGCCGTGTAATATTCCAGTATGTGAATATACCCCAGTTTACATGTCTGGTCAATTTCCAGTAAGCGTGGATGTATTAGGCATAGTACTGTTCTGTACCTCTGTGCTTCACTGCTGCTGGGGAACATCTGTGCACATTTTGCTGGTGTTTGTACCTGGGTGTGACTTCTGGGTCATAAGTCGTGCACACTCTCAGATGTACTGGAGGTGGAAGTATTGATGATGAGCGTGGACTGTAGGGGTAACGAGGGATGGATGACATCAGGAGTGAAGGCAAGTTGCCAGAGAACTTGGAGAGATCATTAGCCAAGGGGCAGAGAAGCCAAATTGTAGAGACTGGATGGAATAAAGTGCTTTCTGTCTACGGGATAGATCATGTAGGGGACATTGGAGGACAAAGACTGGAGGGGGTTGACTTAGAGAATTTAATCGCTGGTGTATGTAACCTTGGTCAATGGGGGCCTCTCTGTGCTGCCTGGTTTTGGGAAGTGGGGGCTTAACCCTAGAGGAAGTCAGCCCCTCAACATGGACCTGCCACCGTGTCTGGCTTTGCAGAATCTCCATGCCTGGGAAGAAGCCACTGCTATCAGGCTGGCGATGGTGGCAGCAGCTCATTAGTGTGGCAGCATTGAGTAGAGAGCGATGGACTGAGGGCAGCAGAGACCCATGCTATTTCTATACCTGCCTGTGCAGTTGTCAGACACCATCAAAGTGAGGGCCTATGCCTGGGGGGACACCAGGGGTCCTTGTGACTCTTACTGGGCGCACCAGCAAGGATGCTCACTCTAGTGGCTCTCTCAAGCCCACAGGCTGCCCAGAATGACCAACCGAGGGGGGAGAGGGAAGGCCTCTGCAGCCCTCTCTGTGAATGGGCCTTTGCCCACTTGTTCTCAGTGTCCTGAACTAGGAAATGACACCACCCTTTTCATTCCCCATCTTTTCCAGAATGGCAGCAAAGACAACTCTCTGGACATGCTGGGCACGGATATCTGGGCAGCCAACACCTTTGATTCCTTCAGGTAAGCTCCCCGTGGTGTATGCCTCTGGCTGGGGCTTCTTGTCCTTACAGAAGCCCCATGGGGTCTTTGGAAGTTGAGTAAATGTTGAGCGTTCACTGATCAAGAAGTAGAGAGAAACAAAGAGGGGGCAAAGTAGAAAGGATGAGACCGCTGAGGAAGGAGTTCAGAGAGAGAGAATGGAGATCAAAGGAAGGCAAATGAGGGGAAAAGAGAATCCAAGGGAAAGAGAGAAAGAGAAGGAAAGGGAGGCTGAGAGAGGGTTGGGGGGAAGAGAAGACAGATGCTAATAGTTCAACCACAGGGAAGAGGGAGAGAAGACAGAGGGGTGGACTGGTGGTTGGCAGAGCAAAGGAAAATGGCGCATAGCAGACGATGGGGGCATGGCTGCAGGGAGGTCCGGAGGAGGGAAGGGCTTTCAGTAGTTCAGACTCTGGAAGGTTCCTGATAGACTAAGTTGGAAGAACAGGTATAGGCCAGGGCTACCTCAGTATGGGGGGACGGTGCCCTTGAAAGGTTTGCTAATGGGTACATACCATATGTTCATTCCTCTGGGGAGGGATGACTTCGGACTGTGGATGGTAGTTACCCTTTAGCTCCACTCTGCCGCTGGCTTGGAGCTGGCCAACACTGCGCATATTTCAGGCCTATCCCTGGCTCAGACTCCAGTTTGTACAGAATGGAAGCACCATGGTCTCCTGGGCCTGGGGCTGATGGCACCTGGCCTCCTGGCACCTGCCTTATCTCCTCAGAGCCGCCTTGCCACCATTTTGAGCTGCTGTCAGAAGCTTCTGGTTTTTGGCCTCCTTTCTCTCCAGCCTTCCTCACATGTAGATGTGAGAGCAAACTCTGGGGTGTTTTAGAGGGACCGCTCGCTGTAGGATAGGCCGCAGACCAACACTTGTGTTTTACCAGCATACATGATGGCATAGCGAGGTTGAAGAGAGGTGAGGGCTTGGCACGCAGCCTCCTGCCCCCGTGTCTGTGAGCACGGCTGACACCACAGGCTCCATTCTGAGTGAGGGGTCTCTGTCGACCCTGCCCTTGGCTGGTGGATGCCCTCCCCGTCCTGCCCACCTCTTTGTGAGGACACTCCCTGCCAGGCTTGTGCCTACTTGTCTGGTGCCCATCAGGAAGTGGGCTGGCCGCCCCCTTACCTCCTTACCTTTTCTCATCCTCCAGCGGTGCCACCTGGGACCTGCAGCCCGAAAAGCTAGACTTCACCCAGTTCCACCGGAAGCTGAGACATACGTCCAAGCAGCCCCTGCCGCATATCGACCGGGAAGGGTAAGCGGTGACCAGGGGCTCTTACACAGGGGTGGGAGAGGTTGCAGCCATCCAGGGGTTCACAGGGGCCTTTCCCTGGGTGGGCAGACAGACATCTCTGCTGCACCGGGGACACCCAGGTGGCTGATGTCCAGAGAGCTCTCTGCCTAGAACCAGACTCACGGGCCTCTCTCCACCCTTCCCTGCCAGCCTCCTCCACCCGCAGCGCCCGCTCCTCTTCCTGACCACCGTGGCTCTGCTTGTCCGCGATCCAGTGCAGTGGGTCTCACTTTGGATCGGGGCCACTGGGAGACTTGTTAAAACAGCCAGAACATCCTGAACTCTGATTCGGGAGGTCTGGGGTAGGGCCCGAGAATGGGCATTCCTAACAAGTTCCCAGGGGATGCTGGTCCCGCTGGACCAGGGACCCCCACTTTGAGAACCACTGGTAGTGTTTGTTTTTATACCAAGTTGTCCCATCCTCTGCTTTTTTCATATATCACTGTTGCCTTCTTCTCTTAATGATACGTCCGGGCCTGGGCTGACCTCAGGACAGCAATGTGACTGACCCAGGGGAATAAGACAGATGGTTGGTTTTTTTTTTTTTTTTTTTTGGCCTTTCTTTTTTTAAAAAATAATTGTTATTCATTTAGAATTCCCGTAACAATGCATTCACCATTTTAAAGTGTCTAGTTTCATTTCGCTTCATATTTTCATAATATGGGGTAACTACCACCTCCCTGTAGTTTCAGAACATTTTCAACACCCCAGAATAGAATCAAATCCTCTAAGCAGTTATGCCCCAGCCCTCTCTTACACCTGGTGACCACCAGTGTGCTTTCTGTTTCTGTGAATTTACCTCTTCTAGAAGTTTCTAGAAATGGGATCATACGAGGTCTTTGCACTCTGGCTTCTTTCCCTCAGCATAATTTTTTGAGGTTCATCCACATTATGTAGCATCTATTAGCCCTTTGTTCCTTTTTGTGGCTGCGTAATATTCCATCCCGTGGCTCTGTCCCTGTTTGTCCGTTCATCTGCTAATGGGGATTTGTGTTCTCTCCATGCCCTGGCTATTGTGAATGATTCGGTCATGAACCTTCGTATCCAAGTACTTGTTTCAGTCCCTCTTTTCAGTTCTTTTGGGTATGGGCCTGGGGATGAAACTGCTGAGTCATATGGTCCAATTCTGACACCAGTTCTGTCATGTGTTTGTTTTTTTCTCCAACACCACCAAGCAGTTTTTTGATACCAGCTGAGTGTCCCACGATTTGGCTCAATTCTAACCCAGTCTACCTGGAAACACCATCAGACACAGGCTTAGGCTGAGAGCTTAGTCCTACATACTGTCCCTTTCCCCCATTACAGATGCCAGTCAGAAGGCCAGGCCATCACCTGTGCTTCAGATCTCTGACTCTAGGTTGGAGGTCCAGCGACCCCCTCCCTGGCTTCTATGGATTTGCTGGGGCGTGGGGGGCACGGGAGTTGGGAAAACACTGTACTCACTAGATGACTGGTTGATATAAAGGCACATAACTCAGGAGCAGCCAGATGGAAGAGATGCATAGGAGACGGATGAGGAAAGCTGCCACGCTTCGTGCCCTGTCCAGAGTGCCAGTCTCCCAGAATCCCTGCGTGAGCTCCTCCCCGGGGCCCTCCAAAGCTCTCCTTTGGGGCTTTTTAGGGGACTTCATTACACAGTCGTGACTGATCGAATCACTGACTATTGGCCATTGATTCCACCTCCAGCCCCTCTCCCCTCCCTGGAAGTCGGAGTTAGAACTGGAAATTCTAACCGTCCCATCACAAAGTTAGGTCCCCTGTCAAAGAGACCCCTCCCTCCCTTAGGTTCTCTAAGTGTTTTTGCCGGGGTCGCCACATTAACATAACAAAAGACACCATTATCTCTGTCTTGGCTTAAGGAATTCCAAGGATTTTAGGAGCTCTGTACCAGGACTGGGGAAGAAGATCAAATAGATCTTCTATAAATCACAATACCACACATAGTAATTCCATGTTTTAAGCTTGTGAGGAACTGCCAAACGATTTTCCACTGAGGCTGTATATTTTCCCACCAGCAATGCTCAGGGCTTCTGATTTTTCCACATCTTTGCCAACACTGGTTGTTCTCCTCTTTTCTTTTCTTTTCTTTTTTATTATGCTGATGACTTTTACTTTTCCTTCCAGTCCCTTCCTGTCCACTCCTGACTCCTGTCACTGCAGATCTGAACATAACTGAGATTATTGGTTATGTTAAATGTAACTGCCTCTCACCTGCTCCCCACCCCACCCCCCAGCAGGCACCCCTTCTCTGACCACTCTGGTCTCACCAGGGTCTTGAGCAACAGCCTGGGGAGGGAGGTGCTTTTGTCCCTACTCCAGATATGAGAGAAACGTAGCTCAGAGAGGCAGACTAACTTGCCCAAGTAGACAAGCCATGATTTAATGCCTTCTGATGCCATCCAGTGCTCAGGTCACCACACCAGAGTATCTTCGAAGCAGCTTAAGCTCCTTAAAATTCCATGCAAACTCATGTGCTTGTGGAAATTTTTCTGGGGAGAGACCCATCACTTGCCTGTACTCTCCCAGGGGACCCCAGGCTCTCACCACGGCTCCTTTTTCCATTGTCCCCCCGCGTGGGTTCCATCAGAACTCCCTAGAGCATTTTTGCTTGGGTACAAAGGAGAGGTGGCCTTCAGTATGGAGGTGCCCTATTAGAATGGGATAGAGCAGAGGTGAGAACTGGGCCCCCCAGGTTCAGGGGGTGGGGGCGGGGATCCTAAGTGTAACGTCCAGTGGCCACCTTGTGGCAGGAACTGTGTCACCCTTAGAGGCCAGCTATACTGGGGACGGATGCCACGTGCCCAGCCACTGCAGCATCCCTCAGAAGCAGGGGACCGAGGTTGGTTGCCAAGGCTTCCCGCAGACCATGTTTCCATGGAGGGACAGAAATCAGAGAAGGCTGTTGCCTTGGAAACCCTGTTGGCAGCAGTGACTCAGCTGGTCTGTGGCAACCTTCTGCCCTCCGAACCTGCAGTTCCTCCAAGGAGTTCTGAACCCCAGTCAGGATGGGTCTAAGGGGACAGCAGCCCTCCTTGCACACGGTCTCCTTCTGCCCCCAGGGGCCGCTGAGGTGAGGATGAAAGACCGGGCCTGTGCTGAGCTCAGCTGGTGTCTAGTGTGTGCTTGGAGCCTGGGGCAGCTGGGAGTCCAGAGGTGGGGGGTGGCACACATGACCCGGGAGAGAGGGTGTCAGCCATTGCAGTCAGCCAATGGTCCCCAGCTTCCTCCCTCCCATTGCCATGCTGTGTATGAAATACAGAGGGAAGCCTTCAGTACCTTCACTGGCCAGCCTGCAGTGAGAAGGCAGCCGGATGTTTCCAGACCTCTTTCCGCCTCCCTGTGTGCTTGCAGCCCAGGGCATCAGGAGGCTGCAGCCGGGGTGACGTGCCCCTCACACCTTCCTTACACCCCTCCCACCCCAGCTCCACCTCCCAGAACCGAGCTGTCCTTCAGGCCCCAGCCCTCTTAGCACCATCTTGCCCCCTTACCCACCCCCATCCGCCACACTCTGTTGGCAGGAACGCTGACATCCCATACTTGGGCTTAGCTCCAGGCCACTGCCTTGCTGCCCTCTGCCCAGGACATTCTCCCGCGTTCTCTGCTTGGCCAGCTCAGGACCCTCCTCCCTCCCTCTGCCCCAGACCATTCTGGATGCCTCTGGACGGTCTGGGCAGCATTCCTCGTGGTTCCCGTGCCGCCCCCTGTTGCCCTGAGAGGCCCAGTCTATGCACTGTTTACACTGGGGCCCAACCCGAGCCGGAGCCCACACAGAAACACTTGTTGAACAAGAGGCGTAGATGTCCTCCTACCCTCTTCCACCCAAGCCTTTCTAGGATGTGCGGCCACTGGGCTCCTCTGTCTGTAAGGCTTTCAAGATGCTTATCACATGCTGCCCCCTACTGGTGATGGGGCTCACTGCCCTGTCAGATGAGTTGAGGGTTTGTTTCCCAAGAACTGTGAGTTGTGGAGGGCAGGAACTACACCAGATTTCTTTTCCATGACTCCAAGGGAAGTTGACAGGGCCAGAAAAATAGACGCTCGGTAAATATTGAACAAATACATGCTCTGAAATTTGAGAGTTGCATTAATTCTGCAGCTGGAAAATTCTGTAGCTATCACACCGGGCAGCCCTCACGGTGCCTGGGTCCCTAATAATAACAATGAGAGCAGTGGTCACTAATCCATCCTGAGCACCGTTCCAAGTGTTCGCCTCACGCCATTTAAAACTCACCCAACCTACGGAGGCGGGAGCATTATTATCCTCACTTCGACAGATTGCGGGAACTAGGAGGCACAGAGAAGTGAGTAACTTGCGTGGGCTGAGGTCAGCTACAGAGTCTAGGCTCTTAATCAGTCTCTGTGCTGGCGCTCTTCCCCCGGCAGCAGCCAAGACAGTGGCAGTGAAATAGTAGCAAAACGGTAATAGTAGGAATAGTAGTAAGATAGTTGTAAATCATGTTAGTACTAGGAGTAGTAACCCTAGTGGGAATAATGTTTTTACCGTATTTATCTTATTAGAATTTGATGTAATTATTGCCCGTAGTTACCATAATAATATGCGTACCATTGAATATGGTATATAAATACAGATGTGGGTATATGGGGGTGTACGGGTATGCACGTATGTGAGTACCAAGCATGATTCTAAGTGCTTAGATACATGAACTGATTTAATCCTCCTGCCACTACTCTTGATCCTCAGAACCTCCAGAGAGGTTAAGAGAGTCACATAGGATCACCCAGTTAGTAAGGGATGCAGCTGGGGTTCCAGCCTGGCAGTCCAGTCCCAGAGTCTTTCAATTGCAGGAGACGTGGGTGATGGATAGCAAATCGAGGCCAGTGTCTGCAGCCTGATGGTAGGGCTGCCTGCAGAGGGCATGAAGACAAAGCATCAGCATCTGAGAGGGCTTGCTGGATTGGTCCAGAGGGAGGCTGAGGAAGGAGAAATCCCTGTTGCGGGCCTGTGTGACCTCAAGAAAGTTGCTTAGTCTTTCTGTTCATTCGTTGTCCCTCTGGTATAATGCGGGAGATGATGGGCTTTTGCAGGAGCTGCGACAGGTTTGGGGGTATTCGTCAGCAAGGAACTTAGCATCTTTGCCTGGAAGGATCAAAGGGAGCTCTGGGACCTCTGTTAACCTCCCCATTGGATGTCACATTAGCGATCCCTGCCCCTGGACTCATCCCAGCACTCCCACCTGTACAACGTCCTTCATTCTCGAGGCAGGGCCCATGTTGCCAGGCCTGGGGAAGGAGGGCATGCTTCTCCAGGGCTGTTTCCTCGGGATGGGACTGACCAGTCCTGCAGGCCTTCAGGGAGGCAGGGCCAGGTGTCTGCTTTTTCTGCTTGCCGGGCCGGGATAGGATGCATAAACCTGCCAACTTTTCAGTGCCTTTCTGTCTTTTCTGATTCAGGTGTGGAAAAGGGAAGCTAGAAGACGGGGATAGCATCAACCTGAACGACATCGAGAAGGTTCTCCCAGCCTGGCAGGTAAGTACAGGAGCAGAGTCTCCAACCCCTCCAGCCAGGTCCGGATCCTCGGTGTGGGCAGAGCCTACATGTTCTTTTGGCCCCTTGCTCCAGCAGGGTGGGACTGGGTGTCCCTGAAGCAGTGGGTGGGTAGGGGTAGGTGCCCACCGACGGCCAGGCTGTCCCATGGTGATGCGTGTGGCAGCACACTCTTGGCTGTGCTGTAGGCATCGGTGGCAGGCCTGAGAGCTCCCAGAGGTGAAACGGGGCCGTGCTCTGGCAACTCGGAGCCCTTGGAAATTTTCTGTCCCTTGACCTGAAGTCTCTGCAGGTGAGGCGTCCTGCGGTGTGTTCTAGTGGGACTGGTGGGACTGCTGGGATTTCCAGCATGGTCGGGGCTATTCTTAGGCTTTTGAAAAGTGGAGTTGTCCTGCCAGCCTCCAGGTGTCCTCTGTGCTTGCTGATATTATCATCGATTGGGCTCCTTTCCCTGAATTAAGCCAGGCTCTGGGACAATAGGATCCACTCAGCAAAGAGCAGATCTGAGTTCTCTAGATGTTTCTGGTGCAGAAATAGTAGGAATCTGCATCCGGGCATGACACTGGGACCTGCCACAGCCGAGTAAGAACCAGTCTCCAAGGTGACTGAGCCCACCCCGCCAGTGATCTGCCACCACACTCACCACAGCCCGCTTTCCTTCCCACCTGAATCTCATGCCACTTCACCTTCACCCATTCTCTCCCTCCTCCCTTTGTGCTTGTCCCATTTGGGGGGTTCAGTGTCCATGCCTCAGGCCCATTAATGGGAGACGATCAAATGCCCAGTCAAGGTCTCAGCAATCTGAAGAGGATGGGCCTTGAGCTAGTTTTTTCTTTGTTTTTTCTACTTGGCGTTTATTGTCCTTCTTAGATCTTAGATCTATTAATCCAATTTGGATAACCTTCAGCCACCATGTCCTCCCACTGCTGGGATTCCAGTGATACGTCTACTGTGTTTCTTCCTATTTTCCCATGGCTCCTCAAACTCTGCTAATTTTTTTTTAAGTCTTTCTTCTCAGTGTGCTTCATTTTGAATAGTTCCCATTGCTGTGTCTTCAAGTTCATTAGTCTTTTTTTGCAAAGGCTAACCTAGCATTAATACCATCTAGGATATTGTTCATTTCGGATATTGTGTTGTTCATGTCTAGAAGTTCCGTTTAGATCTTTTTTTCTCTGTCTTCCATGCCTCTCTTCTTCCTGCCCATGCTTTCCCCAATCTTCTTGAGCATAAGGAATATATTGATAATAACTGTTTTAAGGTTCTTCTCTACTGCTTCTGCCATCCATGTCATCTAAGTGTCTGTTTGTATTCATTGATTTTTCTCCTGGAAATATTTTTGTATGCGTCCTGGTGATTTTAGATTAGTTGCCAGGTATTGGGAATTTTACATTGTTAAGTGCTGGATTTTGTTGGTATTCATTTACGCATCCAGGGGATTGGTCTGGAACATAGCTAAGTTACTTCAGAAGAGTTTGATCTTTTCAAGGCTTGTTTTTAAAGCCTTGTTAGGTAGAAGGCCTTTAGTCTACGATACCTCTTACTCCACTACTGAGTCAATACCCTTCTGAGATTGCTTCCCAATAGAAGTGTTTCAAACTCATCCACTGGGAACACAGAATGTTTCTAGCCCTGTGTGATCTCAGAGGATTTTTCTGTCCATTCCTTTTAGGAAGCCTTCTACTGGCTCTGGAAGTTTCCCCACACACATGCATAAATTAGTGCTCAGCCAGAGACACGATGGTCTGCAGATTTCTGGATTTCTCTTCTCTTGTGCTCTGCCTTGAAAATTCTAGTTGCCTCAGACTCCCTGAATTTTGAACTCTGTCCCCGTAACTCACTGAGACCACTTGGCTCTGTGTAGACTACTCCCCCTGGGTTGTAGTCTAGAAATTCTCTTCCAGGCACCAGACTGGAGCACAGATAGGGCTCACCTCATTACAAAGGGAAATGTGTAACCTTCTGGTGGAGAAACCTGCCAGAGTCTAATTTGACCATATGACTGAGGTTAACATCATTAGCAACGGGATGGGTAGCCACCATGTGCTGTCTGGTGTGCTGCATGGGAAATCCAACAGCATTTCCAAGGGGTCTCCTGCTAAGAAAGCATGGCCCGAGTCTGATCATAAGGAAACAAATGTAAGGACATTCCCTTGAACTGCTTGTATATGAAAGACAAGAAAAGACCAAGGAATCTTCCAGGTCGGAGGAGCCTAAAGAGGCAGACGGAAAGCCATGTGTGTTCTTTGCTGAGATCCTGGACCAGAAGACTTTATCAGACAGTTGGAGAATGTGAATGGGGATCTGGGGAAGGGGACAGTAGTGACGCCTGGGTGTCGGTGTCCTGACCTGAAGTGTTAGATGACGGCTCTATAGTGAAGTGTCCTTGTTTCTGAGAAATACACAGTAGAGGATTTGGGGGATATGGGGCTTCCTGTCTACAGCTTGTCCTCAAATGTTTAGAGAAAATAAAAATAATGGGTATGGAGATGCACAGATGAACTGAAGAGCAAATGGTGAGCTTTAATAGTCGGGAACTCTGAGTGAGGAGCATAGGGAAGTTCTTTGTATCGTCCTTACAACTTTCTTGTAAGTTTGGGAGAAAAAGAATCCGTATCTTCAGCCATGGTGTGTAGGTCAATGGCATGGAGCATCCCAGTGCACAGAGCATCCTCTGGGCTGGATCTGTATTCAGTTATCACCACTAATATAAAGCTAGCTTTGGTGCAAAAGATAAAAGGATAACGTACTCAGAAATTACTATTTTATTGCTCCATTTTTAAATGCTTACAGCATTCGTGGTTGATAGAAAAAGTTGTTTGAGAGACACAGATCCAAGTGAGAATCCAAATTCCCCTGCCCTAGGTGAGGTGTTCACCCTTTGGTGGCCTTTGAGCCAGAAGCGGGGGACATCCTGACCAGGAAGGTAACCAGTATGACCTCTTTCTCCTATTTGCTGCCTGTCTCCTAGCTCCCTGGGGAGCAGAGCAGAGTGGAGGGACTTTCATTTACGTTTGAAGGGCAGGAAGAGCTGTGCCCCTGGCTGGGGGAGGCAGCAGAGCTCAGGAGTTAAGGGCTTGGCATCTGGACCCCAGATATAGACTTCATGGCATCCTGGCCCTGCCGTTGACTAAGCCAAGGAACTGGGCTAACTACTTATCCTTGTTCTGCCTCAGTTTCCTCCTGTGTAAAATGAAGATAATGGCAGTCCCTACTTCAGAGGGGGGTTGGCGAATATTGAGTACTGAGTTCATGTGCAGCATTGAGAACAGTGCCTGGTGCTCCCTCCCGGGGTGGGCTCCCCTGGCCTGGTTCAGAGACAGGAGAGGGAGCAGTTCCCTGTGTCCCACCCTGGGCACTTTTCCTAAGTGACCTCCCAGGCAGTGCAGAAAGATTGCACTAGAAGTCAGGAGAATCAAGCTGCAGACTTCCACCCCAGAAATGCTGTCACCTCCCCTCCCTCCGCCTCAGTTTACTCATCGGTAGAATGACTCAGTTGGACTAGATCACAAGTCTGCAAACTGTGAAGCTCTTGGATTTTTCAGAGCTGCCTTGGGGGTCCTACTAGGAGTGGGGAGGCTGGAGAAGCAGTTTCAGTGGCCCCTACTTGGCCTCACCCAGAACTGCTCTGCTGGTGTCTCTAAACCAGTCTACTATGAATTGTTTCATTAGAGGAAATGGTTCTACTACTAATCCGATGGTGAGAATCATCAGGACAGCACATATTCCACATTTTCTCTCTTTCTTCCAGGGAACAATAAGTCAGCAAGCACTCCTGGTTCTCCGGGGCCGCATCTGACACTTACAGTCTTAGGGGCTTCTGTTGTGGAGGTCTTCCCCACCGTCATCTCTATATGCAGTGGGGGTCCACACAGCCATCCGGGCTTTGGTGCTCCCATGCACACATGCCACTGTGAGTCAGCTTTACCCCCGGAAAACTCGGAGCAGTTAGGTCCCTAAACCCATGGTACTGAACCTGGGCTGCACATGAGATCTGTCTGGGAAGCTTTTAAGTCTACAGCTTTCTGGTCTTACCCTAGACCCACTGCATGAATAATCTCCTACTGCATAATAAATGGTTCAACATCTAACAGCTTAAAAAAAAAACAAAAAACAAAAAACAGACATTTCCCATCCCATGTACATTCATGGGGCCAGGAATCTGGGAACTGCTTGGCTGGGGGTTCTGGCTTAAGGAGTCTCTCCTGAAGCTGTTGTCAGGCTGATGGCCAAGGCTGCAGCCATCTGAAGGCTTGACGGGGGCCAGAGGGCCTCCTTCCATCATGGCCCCTCACCCACCTCCCCCGGTTCCACCTTGTTTGTTGGCTCAACGCCTCATTTCCTTGCCCCGCGGGCCTCTTCCTAAACTGCCAAGTGTCCTCACAAACATGGCAGCGGTCTTCCTCCAAGCAAGTGATCTGAGAGAGAGAGAGCATCCAACATAGAAGTCCCGATCTTTCGTACCGGAGTCTCAGAAGTGACATGCTCTCCCTCTGCCACATGCCGTATGTCAGTTGCAAACACACCAACCCTGGCCCAGTGCAGAAGGGACTGCGCAACGGTATGACTGTCAGCAGGCAGGGGTCACTGGGGCCGGTGACCACACCCACTGACTCATACCCAGGAATGTATATTTTTTTAAAGCATCACAGGGCATTCTGCCATTTTATCAAAATTACCAGTAAGAGTCAAACTCCTAGAGTTATAGCTGGTAACACTCCTGGCACCTTTTGTACTTCATACAGGCACTGTTAGGGCAAGGCTGACAGGCTTCCTGATCCCCAAACCCAGCTGTGGCAGCGGCAAACAGTACCATGGCAGTGGCAGAGGCCCTAGGAGAGCATGTTGGGATGATTTCTCCAACAAAAGTCCGAGTTTGAGGAATACATAGACACCTTGCTAGTTAACCACCATTAGTTAACCTCCTCTGCAGGTTAGTGGTTAATTTCAGTAGTTAACCGTATCTGAAGCTTCTCTTTCCCTGGTCTCGGTTATCTGAGGTCAGCTGAGGTGCAGGAGCAGATGTCAGTGACAGCCTAACCTGACGTCACAGGCCCGCGTCCTCCACCTCACTGCCTCTCCTCACGCAGACCTGTTACCACCTCACATGGTCACGGGAAGGGTTGAGTACGGTACCATGAGATTTTGAGAGAGCAACCACATCCCTATAATTTTAATGACAGTATAATTGTTTTATCTTATTGTTGTTGATCTCTTACTGTGCCTGATTTATAAATTAAACTTAATCGTAGTCTGCGTGTCCAGGAAAATACAATGTGTGTGTGTGTGTGTGTGTGTGTGTGTACACGGTTCAGTACTGTCTGAGGTTTTAAGGCTTTAAAAGGCATCCACTGAGGTCTTGGAATGTGCCCAGGTCCCAGTCCTCGTGAGTGAGGTCTGGGCCCTCTCCCTGCAGACTTTGCCTGCCTCCTCCATGCTGCTACAGAAAATGTTCTCTGGGACTTGAATGAATGGCTAAGTAGGGAACATTGACTCCAGGGACCCCCCAGACTTAACTACTATTCGAAGGAGCTCTGGCTTATCTCTCACTGGGAGTCGCACATGGGGTGCACGTCACAGGGAGCGGTCCTAGGTAGTATTGCCTCGGTCAGGTCAGATGCTGTTACCTGGGTACCTGCCCAAACTCCCCTCCGGTCAAAGCTGAGGACCCTATCCCCGATGGCCCTGCCTGGTTGTATTTGCACAGAGGGATCCTCGGGGACCCCTATCGCTGGGACTTCTGGGGCCAAGTCCCTAGAAGCACCCAAGGACCTGGGAACAAGGCAGATAGGTGCCCCTGTCTTCTGGGTATAGTTCTTCACCCATAAAAGGTGTTTAGGTGGATAATAAGGTCTGATGCCGGTGGTGTTGACTGTCCCCGAGGTCTGCCTGCCTGTCGTGATAACTGAGGGCCTGGGTGATAGCCAGTAGACACATCTTAGCATCCGCGAACACTCGGCCGCCTCCAATGAGCTTGGGCGAGCACGGTTCCCCGACACTGCTGATGCGGGGAGGGCAGCTGGAGGCTCTGAGTGCGGTGACACGGACTTGGGGGTTCATCAGTCATGGTTCCAGGCAGTGATGCCACAGAATGGGGCCGAAGCTGAGGCCCACACAGTTGGATCTAGAATGGAATCCCAGGGGTCCCGCCTGCACTTTGGGCATTTCTGTTGGGAGCTGCGTGAAGGTGGACTGGGGTTAGCCCGCCACGTCCCAGTGATGTGGTCACTACCGTCCTCATTGCTTGTTAACCGCGGCAGTGGATCCCAGCTCCACAGAGCCTGGGGCAGCAGCCACATGGGGGACACCGGCTGCACTGTGATCTGCTCCCGCTAGAGGGCACCAGCTCGCCACTCTGGAGGGAGGCTCTTTAGGCAGACATTTGCTTCACAAGTCCCTTATCCCCAGCACCCAAAGGTGTCCTGGCCTCCCTACGGGTGCTCCGTGTGCCAAAAAAAAAAAAAAAAAAAAAAAAGGCTCAGGCCCTTGCCGGCCAGAACAAGGGACAAGATGAGGTGGGAACAAAGGTGGTCACATAGAGGTTTTAGGCACATTATCTATCAGAGGTTTTAGGGACATATCTATCTGACCTAAATGTGCCCCACTGTGCAAAGGCCCGACATCCCTCCAGCAGTCCTCCCCCCGCCGCCCCCGGGAAGGCACACCCCTTAAGCCTCTATCAGCCGCATAGACAAGGAGGGTGCCTTCCCATGGAGGGAGGGCTGCAGGCCGCATTCCCCACACCAGACTTGACCTGGGCCTGCAGGGGAGGTGCCCACTGGCGTGGGGCCTGGGGCCTTCCTGAGCCTTGGCTTCTGCCCTTGAAAAGAACAGGCACTATGTGAGGCCAAAGATGGAGCCATAATCCAGACCAAACTAAATTTGGCAAGCTCATGTGAAGCCAAGGGAATAGACTCTGAAGAAGTCAGATTCCTGCCCAGACACAACCCTAAGGCTCCTTCCCCTGAGAGGGGGTCACTCGCTGAGCAGCTTCTCACCCATGTCCCCTCAGGATCTCGAGTGCAGGGGACCACACAGCCTCAGGGCCCTGTGGAGAGGCTGCCTCCCTGTTCCCCACGTGGCCCCAGATGCTGCTATGTCTTGTACAAAACCCGAGCTGAGAAACCTTGTTCTTGAATTATCCTGCATCTTGCCCAAGGCTTCCTATAAGGGTGTATTTTGATCATTTTTTCTTGAATTCTATCAGACAAATGTGAGGTCCGCTGCCTTTTGTCTGACAAGAGGAACTGCATAACCCAACTGATTTCCCTTTTTGCCTTCCTGTGAGGAAATTTTGAAACTGAATTCTGTGCCTGCCTGCAGTTAATTATGAGCTCACTGTGACCTGGTCGGATCCCTCGCTTTGATCCTCTGGTGACTGACCTAGTTTGGTTGTAGATACTGTATAATCCCACCATCGTGTGGGTGAATAACGAGGGTCACTATGTCACGCGGGATTTCGGGCCTCATGCGTGCTGCTAAGGTTCTCTCCACTGAGGGGCCCAGCAGAGCCAGGGAAGGTGGAGTGGGAGTTCACACCTCACGAGAGTGTACATGGCCATCTCTTCACACAGGACCCACAGAGGGAACAGACCAGCTAAAGCAGGGGACAGTGAGGCCTGGAGTTAAGCACCCCATCCCCCTGCTTGGCCCTGAATAAAGACAGGATGACAGTCTCTCCCACCCCACCTCTCTGAGGGGCAAATGAGCTTTGAGAATGAAAATCCCTGCTCTCCTGAATGATGACCGGCCCCCTCCTCCCACCCGTTCCAGGTGGAATAAAAATGGTGGCCTGTGCACGAGCTGCCTTGTTCCTCCAGCAGGTGGCGCTGTTGCCATTCGGAAACAGGGTTGGTGGGCCTGGGCTGCCCCGTGGGATTGAAGCTGTCCTAGCCCAATTCCCAGCTGTCCAGATGGGAAGGAGTGACTTTATTGTTCCCTAGAGCTATGCCAGCTCTGTTCTAAGACTTCTGGAAACTTCTAGGATATGCTCATTCACAGGCATCAGGAATATTAAAATAACCCAAGATGCCGAGGAACAGTCATATGAAAACCAAGCCCCACCTGGAACGCCCAGGCCTGTGATCTCCAAGCGCTATTTCACGTCCCCTCTTGGTCTCATGGGAGGTACGGTCTGGCGTCATTCACTCCGCCCACCGGTACTGACTGAGCACCTTTCCGGGGAGAGGCACTGTCTCAGCCATGATGGACTGAGTTAGAGTGCCGGGGCTGGCTTCCTTTCCCACGGTCGGGGACATGGGGTTCTCCCACTGTTCCTTCAGAGACCACGCAACGGCTGTCCCGCGCCTGTAGGAACACTGCAAACCCTTGCCAAGTGCTTTCCACGCTTCAGGAGCTGTGACCACACTTCCTCCTTCTTATCTTGCTTATCCTTGCGTAGTCCCTGGGGAGCAGGTTGTCTCTGGTCAGATGTCACCTTCTCAGTGGGTCTTTTGAACACCTCGTCCCCCCCGCCCTCTTTATTCTTCTTCATCGCGTTCATCATGCATTTGCTTTATTTATTTCATGGTCTTCGTGCTCCCACTGGAATGTAAGCTCCACACACGGGCACATACAGGTGCTCATGAAATACTCGGCCAATGACTGAATGAGCCCTGAATGAGGGACTCACTCCCAGGACCCCAGTCCTGAGCCTGGGCCTCCTTCACCGGGGCTCGAGCACTGTCTGAGCTAGGGTCTGATGGTCGTACCATCCTTTCCGAGTTCATGGAACGGCCCTGTAGGGTAGAGGTATTACTGTTGTTGCCATGAGAGATATTAACGTGAATGAGAGAATTGAGATCAAATAGTTTGCCCCAGGTCACATGGCTGATAGATGGGGAGTGGAAATTGGAATTCAGGCAGCCCAACTCCGCTGAAACCCCTTTGTAAGGAATGTCGGAGAGGAGGAGGAGTTGCTGGAAAACCATTTTCTGCATTCTAGGTGACCGTAGTCACGTATGGCAAATTAAGGGTGAATGTCATTTCCTTAATAAGCAAGAACAAGAAAATGGATATCTTTTTTTTTCCTCTCTTGCTGAAGGCACTAAAAATGGAAAGAGAGAGAGGAGCCCCACAGACACTTTTAAAAGAGGAAGAGATATGGTTTTTACTTTTTTTTAAAGTCAGTTTCTAATGCCCTCCCCCACGGTCCCAGCTGACCCAAGATCGTGCATCAGCTATCAAAGAGGAATGCTTACCTAGGACACCCCCCTCCCTCTGCCTCTCTGGCCACCTCCCCCCACTCCCCCCAGTGCTTCCTCCCTCAGGACAAAAATAAGTGCCCCGTACAATAAAGGAGGATACCAGGAGTTCTTCATTCCGTGGTTTCCTGTCCGAGGCCGCCAGGTAGCGAGGCCCATTGGGAATGGGGCAACGTGCTCTGTGAGGCAAGCCTATTTTTATTTTTGTTGTTTGTAAGTCTTTTTACAAGAAGTCACCACTTCGGGGGTGAAAACTTTTGTTGGTGACAGCTAGGAAAGTTCCTAGGGAGCAGACTACGGCCAAGTCTGGAGTGGGTTCCCATGCAGTCTCAAGGAACTGGGACAACAGGTAGCAAGGGCTTTCTGGCTCTAGGGGGCCCAGGAGACTAGGGTCTCCCTTCCCCAACCACTTCGATGATCCAAAACATGGCTAGGGTCTTCGATAGGGATGGCAAACTGGCCACAGACCAAGTCCAGCCCTCCAGCCTGTTTCTGCAAATAAAGTTTTGTTGGCACATAGTCCGCCCAGCTGTTTGCTCACTGTGGCTACGCTTGTGCTACAAGGCAGAGCTGAGTAGTTACAGTGGGACCCTACAGCCTCCAAAGCTCAAGATATTTACTGTCCAGCCCTTGACAGAAAAAGTTTGTCAAACACTGACCTAGGAAATACAGAGGAAAAAGCCCTGAAAAAAAATTTTTTAAGTGTTAAAAAAAAAAAAAATGACCAAAATCCTGAGGTTCATTCAACTTCTGTTGTCCGAGAACCCTTCAGTTCGACTCACAGATCATTGTCAAGTTCACCCAAAATCATTCTCTTCCAGCTTCCATTTCTCCAGCTATAAAATGGGATCATGGGGCATCTGGGTGGCTCAGTGGGTTAAGCCTCTGCCTTTGGCTTAGGGCCAGGGTCCTGGGATCGAGCTCCGCATCGGGTTCTCTGCTCAGCGGGAAGTCTGCTTCCCCCTTTCTCTCTGCCTGTCTCTGTGCCTACTTGTGATCTCTCTCTCTCTCTATCAAATAAATAAATAAAATCTTTTAAAAAATAAAAATAAAATAAAATGGGATCATACACCTGTTTGACTGACATTGCAAAGCTATCCTAAGGGTCAAAATACAAACCAAGGTACATAACAGCTCTTTATAAACCGAAAAACTGCTTTACATACATGAAATGGCCTTACTAAGTAGCATAGTGATAACTAGAAGCAGGGACAGAACCATTGAGCTTAACAGGCAAGAAACGAGCTTGGGAAGCATCCCATGGGGCCCTTCTGTGATTTGGGGAGCACAGGGGTACAGATTGTGTTAACTTTCCCCAGCTCCTTCCAAGACTGAGCTCTCGGAGAACAAGCGTCAGCCTGTGTAGGACTCGGGCCAAGTAGAAAGCAGGGCCTCACCAGCTACGCCCACTCCAATCCTTACACTTGCTCTGTCCTTACCCCGCTGGCCCAGATCTCCCCCTCTTTCATGGCCCCATTCACTCTTTCCCTCCTTCGTGGAACTGTCCTCATAAAGCAGACCCTGCCCCCAGGCCTCACAGAGTTCCTGGACGCTTGATTCTAAGCCAGTTGTGAGGTTCTCCGGTTGTTTCTCACCTTTCCTTGTGTTTGTGCTTCCTGGAGGAAGTGGACCTTGAACTGGATCATGGGGAGGTGGCTAGGGGGGTTCTCTGGAAAGGAAAGAAAAGGTCTGGGATTTGGAGCTCTGGAAATAAGTGAGTAAGGGTTCAGAAGAAGTAGAGGCCATGGACAGTGGGGGCGTCCAGGTGCCAGAAGGGACATTTTTATAAGTAGAGAGAGCCATTGGTGCCGGTCCTTGAGGCCTTGGGACTTGACCAAAAAGGGACTCCGTCTAATGCTCTTGTGTGACAAAATGCATAATGGAAGGAGGATTTAGGAAGTCAAGCGCCGGGGCCTAACCGATCCTTATGTCCTCTTCTTGGAACCCATAGGGAATTCCTAGGACCATACACGTCTTCCCTCAGTGGCCAGGAAATGAAGTTTTGTGACTTCGCTAGAGACAGGCCAGCGTCCCTTAAAAACAGGACTTGCCCCCAGTCGAGAGGTCATTCGGTCTGTGCCCTGCTTTGGGCCAGACCATGTCCAGAGTCCTTGGCTGAGTGCCTACAGGCTTGATCCTTGAGGTGGGAGGGAGCACCTGAGGGCGAGGGCGGCCAGCCAAAGCAAGGCCAGACTGAATGCTGCCTCCACTGAGGCCACGGCTGGGCCCAGGCCATCTCCCAAAGAACAAGAGCTGCCCTACCCAGCCCTGCTCTGGAATGATGTGGGCTTGGGATGAGGAGGCCAGCAGAGCTGTGAGGAGGCCCTAAGCCGACCTATGGGGCCCTGGCTACCAGTGCTCAGAGACTCCTACACACACACCCCTACCCACTGATGATGCCACAGTCCTATAGGAGATGCCCCGAAGCATGAGACGAATGGTATCACCCCACCTGCCGCCCAACTGACCATCCTAGGGCTGGCCTTACCCCCATCCCCCACCACCCAGCCATCTTGGTGATGGCCTGCTGACTTGAACCCATCCTTGTTAGACCAGGCTGCATTCTGGTCCAGCACCTTTCCTCCTCTGTCCTTGGCCTATGCAAGGAGCAGCTGAGGCTAGAGGAAGAGGAAGGTGTTGCTAAGGGTGTGAAGCATCCATTATTCCTTTATTAGCCAGTGTGCCATTTCTGGTCGCGTTCCCCTTCCTGGCGGCGGCGAGCTTGGGGGCGGAGAAGCCCAGTTATTTTCGTTTACCCCAGCTTCTCACTGGGAGTAGTCAGAGGCCGCAGGCAGAGGGGGTGGGAGCGGACAGGGCTACGTGCTCTCCAGCAGGCCTTTGTGAATGGGCCCCGGCTCCCAGGCCACCCGACGGCAGGCGGCCCCCCCCCAGGACGCGCTGACTCTCACTGGCTGGACGTCGTCATTTCTAGCATTGCAACGGCCAGGCGGGAGGAAGCTTTCTTCTGGCCCAAGAACAATACCAGGGTCAGCCCGGGGACCTCCCTCCTACACCCTCTTCCTTCCATTGTGAGCTGCAGCACAATCCCAGGCTCTGCACAGCCTGGGGGAGGGAGGACTTGCCCAGGAGAGATTAGCAGTGTGATACCTCAAGTCATCGGCCTCCCCTTCCCAGGCTGGGCCAGAGTTCTGGAGGCAGCAAATGGACAGACAGACCAAGCATGTTTGAATGGCTCTCAAATCCCTATGCTTGGCAAAGGGGCTGCTAGCAGGGTGAGGCCACTAGCTGGGGTCCCATTCTTTCCCGCTGTCCCCACCGAATCACAGCGTGTCCGGGCTGCAAAGGCCTACTTAGACCTTCTGCCCATCAGCCCATTACACAGACAAGGAAAGTGAGACCCAGAAAGATAAAGGTTTTACCCAACTTCTGATTGCCCTGCTGAAAAATTCTTTCTTTTCCTGAGGCTTATGGGAATACCCTAGACTTCCCATTCTGCCCAGTATCTGCCAGCCTTCCAGGCTTCTCTCCTGTCACTCACCAACTTGGGCTTTAGCCATGTGACTAACTGATAGGTCCTTGATCTAACGGCACCGGTCCCTCTGCCTTAAATGTCCTTCCGGCTTCTCTTGCATGCCTGCCTGCCTGTCGTATCCCTGTTCTTCAAAGACTCTGCCTGAAGGTCACGTCCTCTGTGCACCCCTCCCAGACAAGCATTTCCTTGCTGATTCACCTGGGCCTCTCCAGTGCTTAATATAGACCTAGAGAAGGGCTGCCCACCCCCCTTGTCATTGGTAAACCTGTGTGTCTCCCACATGTCCCCCTTATAACACACACTCCAGATCCCAAGGGCTGAAAACATCCCCTTTGCCTTTGCAACCTTTAGGACAGTGGTCCTCCAAGTGGGGTGCTCAGGCTAGCAGCACTGGTATCACCTGGGAACGTGCTAGAGACGCAAATTCTCGGGGGTCCCTTCTTTTCCACTGAACCACAAACTCTGGGGGTGGGGCCCAGCGATCTGTATGTTCCCATCCTGACCAGTGATCCTGATGCCTGTTCCCGGTTGAAAACCAGTGCTTTACCACATACTTACAGGCAGCTGGCTCTTAATTATATCTTCTTTTCCGGCTCGTTTTTCTTTTTTCTTCATACCAAGGTATGTTTGACGTACAACACCGTGTGAGTTTAAGATGTGTGACTTGTTGATTTTAGTACATGTATATCATGCGGTTCATCCCACATCTCTGGCTTCAGAGTCACCACTTCTGGAGTGGGGAATAGGTGACGTCAGGTTTCCTCGCAAGTTTAATTTTTATAGTACAGATTTGTTGTCTGTCTTCGTGATTTCTTGATAACTTCATGGATAATTGACCTCACCCACCTCCTTCGATTCACTGCCAAAATCTTTGGTTGTTTTTTTTTTTTTTGTTCCTTATCATTATTTGGCTCCAGTGAAAGACCAAGACTCTTGCCCTCTTGGACAACCAAGGATATGGATTCACAGAGGGTTGAGTGATTCAAGGTAAAAACAGTGCTCCGGATTCCAGCACCTGGTCCTGTCACGGGCCATACCCCAGATGGGTAACCCTTTGGCCCCGATAGTGCCAGGTGAGCCCCTGCAGGTTGGGGGGGGGGCGCTCATTACCTTCCTGACTATGAAAGGTAGAAGCCTCAGAAGAGCCCCCAGGGACACTGCACACTTGCACAGGGTCGAAGCCACCCCCTGGGGTGGAGATGTGGGGGCAACTTCTGTGTTCAGAGAGGAAAAGGAAGCCCTGGGCTAAGCATTCTGTCTCTTCTCTTCGGATCCCGTTGGGGGGCTGATTTGCCAGCCCCGTGTGTGGGGTGGGGGCCCGTGTTGAAGGGAGTTTGTCCCTGAGCTCAGAGACTCTGCCGGCAGCAGGCAGTGACCCTGACGCATTGTTGGTGGCAGGAGGAAGCTGACCTGGGGATAAAACAACAAACACTAACTTCGGCCTACAAAGGGAGTAATCAAACGTTGCTATTAAATAGACTATAAATAATAACAGTACTGTAATCGCGGGCCTAGCCAAACAGACTAGGGGGAGGCCAAACATTGAGATCGTGTCTGGAAAACAGCCCTGGTCTTTCCCTCTGAGGTTCAGTGCTCTGACTTTTGGAGCAGAGGGCCTGAGGATCTGGGTTTCCAGTGGAGGAGGAGGAGGCAAGTGCCCTGACCCAGGGACAGGTGATCCTTCCCTCTCAGAGCCTCCTCATACCATTTCCTGTGAAATAGGAGTGAAGCCTGTGCCACCCTCTGGGCCCAGCCCTGTACGCCTTCTTACCCACGCGCTTTACCACTCCCTCTGCCTAATTTTATTTTCATCTTGATGGTTTGAAGAACAGGTTGTGGACATGTTGTCACTTTACCCCTAAATACCTCCATGTGTTTTCCTAAACACAGGGACAAATCTCTTACATAATCAGAGTTTCAGGGTCAAAATCAGGAAGTCCACATTGATAGAATCCTATTACATAATCTGCAGACCTTGTTTCCATTTTGCCAGTTGTCCTGCTGATCGCTTAGCTAAAGAAAAGGTTGTTGGGTTGTGTTTTCGGAATTAGAGCTCAGGGGAAAGCCACACTTTGCTTTTCATTGACGTGTCTCCTGAGGTTCCTCTATCTTTCTGTCTTTCATGATCGTGACATTTTTTTGAAGAGGATAGACCAGTCATTTTGTAGAATGTCCCTCGAGTTGGGTTTGTCTGATGACTCCTAGGAAGTGAGTATGCACTTCCAGAAGGAATGCCACAGAAGAAGCAAGGTCCTTGGTGCAGGGTATCAGGAGGCCCAAGATGTTGATTTGATGGCTGTGACATGGACCACCAGGTGGGAACTTCTAGAAAGTTCCCCTTTACAATTAAGAACTGTCTTGCAGGGAGCTATACTGTTTCTGATAATACTTCTGTCCACTCGCTTTAGCATTCATTGATGATTCTTGCCTGAAATAGCTTCATGTTTGTGGGCAATTGGTGACTTTTCTAATTCCATCTATATATTTTAGTTGACTTTCTACTGTAAGGAAGATCATTCCTTTCTCTTATTTATTTACTCATTCATTCATTCATGCATTTACTTACATGTCTTGACTTAATAGATTTTTACGTTTCTAATGGTTATAATCTGTGACTATTGGATGTCTAATGGTTATGGATTTGACAAAGAGGAGCCCCTTCAGGTCACTTCTGTGTATTTCTGAAATGCCCTGAATGATTATTCTTCACTTGCTGGCACAAGAAGTGGTTCTGGGTTTACTGGTGCTTTCCCAGCCCAGCCCTGGGAGCCATTACCCATGGAACCCAGTTCCTTCTTACTGGACAGTTTTTAGAACCTCAGATCCAAGTGCTAGGTGTGCTCACTGCAGCTGAATCCCCTGACTTTTGATTCATGTCTCTCTTCCATTTTCTGAGTCCCCAGATCAGAGCTTCTCTCGAAAATAAAATCTCTTGCCTAGAGGTGGGGATGAAAGGACATGACATGGCTCTGCGGAGTGAGCAAAGACCCTTGGAGAGTCCATATCCAGACTCCTCTCAGCACCTTGAACACCTCCCCCGCTGCCTTTCATGGCCCCTAGTCCCTCCAAACACCTCCCCCACCTTTCATGGTCCCTCTTCCCTCCGAGCTCTGAGCTCCCTGGGGGTTTGGCACATCTCTCTTTCATGTCCCCTTCTGCGGAGTTACCCGCCACTCTGCTCACATTCTGTCTTCCCTAATTGGTGGAAATCTCTTTCCTCATTCTCTGTGTTTTTGTAGGTTTACAGTCTTTATTATTACTATTATTATTATTATTAATTAGAGAGGAAAATTTGAAATAAGTGCATGGAGTCCATCTACTATGTGAGGTTGGATTTAAGTCATCAGGGAAAGAGGGAGCTCATTGAAGGGGACACTAAGCTACACACACTTGTCGGGAGCAGCAGTGGGAGCAGAGGCTTGTGTCTGAGAGGGGAGGGATGAAGTGACCTGTCCTCTCAAGTCTATGCGGAGAACGAGTATGTGGCAGAGGCCCTGGACACGTAGTCACTGGGATCGGAATATGGGGGGGGGGGGCAGCAGAATGTACCTGAATGCCAGTAAATAGATTCTTTCTTTGCTGTTGTTCAAAGAACCCTGAGAAGGGGACACACACACACACACACACACACACACACCCCCGTGTGAGGCCCCTGAGAAAATCTGTTTGGATTCAGACCTTACAGAGAGGCTTACTCCCACCCGAGAGCCAGGAGCCATCAGGGCAGACACTCCCCATGGAGGACCCAAGGATAAGTCTCTGCGGCCCAGCCATGTAGGACTCCAACAACACTCTGCCTTGCTCTCCATTGCCCAGTGCAAAAGACATTCCTCCGGCAAGTCTCCAGGGTCCTTGGGAGCAAGGCTCTTGTCTGGTACCTCACCTGGGCCAGGGTTGGACACATGGTGGGGGCTCAGGAAGTCCCAGAACCATAGATAGTTGCTAAATGCCAGAGCGATGTGTGAGCCCGCTATGCCAAGGAGGGAGCAAGGCGGCCTCTTCCCCGAAAAGCTGCAGGTCCTTTGGTCATTGCTGGGCTCTCTCCTTCCACAGCTACCTGAGTCTCTCCCCTTTGGCATTACTAAGAAGCCTTACCCCCACCCACCCCCAGGGGCAGACTGGCTCCCAGAAGCCCTCACATAAAGTAAAAGCTGTCCCTGCCTTTTGCCAGTCTGCATGTCAACAATCCACGTATTCTGCGGTTCCTGAAAACCATTTTTGTAGAAATTCTGGTAGCTTGAATCTCCTTACTTGGGAGTTCCTGCTCATTTCTGGAAGTGTTGAAATAAGCAAGTATGCCCTTAAGGGCAGGCAGGCTCGTTGTGCTGGCGCAACTAGCATTGTACCCTCATGATAAAGGGTGGCACCCCAAAGAGCCAACCTTAGTGGCTGGTGGGCCCTTCTGTGTGCTCTTCTTGTCTCAGGAACACAGAGCCCTGAAGGGCAGGGACTCTGGCTACATCCTATTTCCTGGAAGCCCTCCCTTTCTAGCTGGTCACTGGCAGGGATCCATTCCGTGGACAGGTTGTAACCTCGGGCCCCCGGGAGAAGGGTAAAGCCGGGATGTACTTGGAATGGGGCTGATGGCGGGGGGAGGGTCAGATATGAGCAGGCCCAGGAGCAGGGGACACCGAGAAGGAGTACTAAGATGCGCTGAGAGTATGCAAGCCACTTGGCTGCCTCAGCCTCGTGCCTGGGGCAAGGAGCAGCCCGCGTGCATCCGTGCGGCAAAAGTTGAAAGCTGTCTCTGGGCGTCCAGTTGGGAGACCCAACTCCTCAATTTGAAGCCATAAGGAAAGCATTCTGAACACATCCTGCTCCCCAAGGAAACAAAGGTCCCCCCCGCCCCGGAAAGGGCTGCACCCAAGGGCACGCAGCCCCTCCAGCCACAGATCTGGGGCCGCAGATGCACAGGTCACTGCTCTTCCCCACACTTCCCGCAGTTTCATTAGAACGAATTCTCAGAAGTGGACCTCGCAGAAGGCTCACGGGCTTTCTGTTTAAATCATTCAGTCTGGAGTCTCACTAGGGATCTGATTCAATAGGTGTTTTTGAAAGGGCCTCATCACTAAACTGCATGTAAAATGTTCCATGGAAAGGAAATCTGAATTCCCAGCTGCAGCGGGCTCTGCCTCTCCCACACCCAGAACCAGCCCAGCAAGGCCACTGGAGGGGCCACCAGCAGCACTGATCCCACACAGCACTCCCGGAGGCCCGCAGCTCAGCCCTGCTGGGTCCAGGCCACGGAGAGATGGAGGGTTAGCCACAAGGATGCCACAAGAACCGGGCCTTTGTGAACATCACGCAGGAGAAGGATTTTCTGCCATGGCATCTGGACATCCCATGTCCATCCCCCCATTGGTCCCTGTTCTAGATACTGAGCCATGGGGTGGGTGTCTGAGTCCTTTTTTGGCCCTTAAAGAAGTGAAAGATGTTCTAGAACCTAGACCAGCCTGCCAGTGACCAGAATGGCCATTTGTGCAAATTAGAAGGAGAAGCTCCTTCCTCACACTAGACAGCCTCTGCCCAATATTGTCAAAAACCATCCAGATCCACGGTGACTGAGGCGAGGACCGTCTCCTGGAGTGGCACAGAGCCAGCGTCGGCCGCAGGTTGTTCCTCTTTGTAAGCAAACGTCACCAAGGGGCTTGAGTTGAAAACCTAGGCCACTAGCTCATGTTCTAGAAGACCAGGCTTTGAGTGTAGAGTATTTCCAGCTAAAGAGAATCCCCCTTAGAGGTTAATATCTTACAGCCTAGAAGGCTGAGTAACGCATTCTGTTTCCTCAGGTGGAAGCAGCTACAAGGCCATAGCAGGTTATGGGTTTCCAGGCCTGGGAGCCTCAGTGTCACCTAGGGCAGCTCCTTTCCTTTTGCATCTGGGAACACTGAGGCCCACAGAGACATCCCTGCCCTGAGGATAGGCCCCCTGCCCGTCCCTGGTATGGGCTGAGGAGCTCTTCTAGTTGTGAGTTGGGTGTTGTGAGTCAGAGGTCCTCGTACCCGAGAGACCCCTGCAGTCCCGGAAGGGCTGGGTGCAGAGATAATGTGCAGAGAAGAAAAGCTGCTGCCAGATTCCCCCACTTTCTTCCAAGGCCTGAATGAGACACTAGTGCCTGACCTCCTTTACCTGCTGTGGTAGCCGACCATGCACGCACACCAGATTGCTCTTACTGCAACGTCAGGGAGCCTCTGTAATGCGTGCCAGTTGTGGGGGATTCTTATTGTAAAGACCTTCAGCAAAGTTGGCCATGAAAAGCAGGCATTCTGAAAGCAGATCCTTCTTTCCTAGTCCTCGCCCATACACCATACCCTGCCCAGCCAGGGCCCAGCAGCCAGTCAGGGGTGCTCATGTGAGGGGCAGTTGTCCCTCTTCCGACTGTCCCAATGGCCATGCGTGCTCATGTACACACGCACATGCACGCACGTGTGTGTGCGCGCGCGCACACACACACATTCTCTCAACATGTTAAAAATGTTGGGAACAATTCAGTCTAGTTCTTGACCCATGACCTCTAAGGCAGCTCAGCAGCCTCTGGATCATTATTTGGCTTCAAAGAGTCCCCTCCAGGTCAAAGCAGAAACATTTGCTTGGCAAGAAAAGAGAAGATGTTCCTTTATGTGGCTTTTCCTGGCGGCAAGAAAAGGGACATTGTTCCAGCAGGCTGGCGTGTGGTGTGGTCAAGGAAATGTCATCATACCCCCTCAGCAAGGTCTTCTCAGGACACCCCAAAGGGCAACAGCACCAGCGGCTGGTCACGTGGCCCAGGCTGGTCACTCAGGTTGGCCAGCCGGCACAGGATGTCCACGCACAGGAAGACCTGATTGGTGGAAGACGGGCAGGCAGACAGACGGCGCCTGTGGGTGAGGACTGGGGAGGAACCTTGCCGGTTCCCTGGGGACCCCGGGCAGGGGGACCTCTCCATCCCACAAGAAGAGAGATGCCCTAAAGACCTCGGGGTGATTCAGAGTCAGATGTCGGTGACCAAAAAGAACAACTTCTTTTGGTCCTGCCATTGGCGTGGTGAGGAAACAGGAGCTTCCCTCCGCGAAGCTGAGAAGACCTTGTTTCAAGGTCTCTGGAATGAGTATCACGCGCACCGCCTCCCCCATTCCTTGCTGCATGTTAGAGTTGGATGGGAGCTCTTGAAAAATATCTGTGCCTGGACCCCACCCCACCGGCAGGTCAGAATCTGGGCGTGATGGGCCCTGGGCATCAGGCTCCTATACAGGTCCCAGGTGAATCTAATCTGCAGCCAGAGCCGAGACCCTCTGTGCTCAGGTCCTAGAGATTTCTCCTACTGTGCCCTCATGGAATGTGTTTATACCAGAGGAAAGCAAGGGGTTAGCCGGGATTTGATCCAAACTTACAAAATGTTAGCATAGTGACCTCTGCCTTCTTGATATGAATTACATTTCACCAGGCTTCATCCTCCTTCATTTTCGAACTGTCTTGCAAGGATGTACTATTCCTTCAGAACCAGGACTGTGTCTTATTTGCCATTTCTCACGGGTGGTGCTCTATCCCCCATCCCCACCCCCACCCTTCACCAAATCTAGCCCATTTTATTCTTAGATGTTCACAGACTCTCCTGTCCCTCTGCCATTTCCCCAATCCTTACATTAGCCGTTGACATCTCTTGACCTTGGGATGGCTTCTTAACAACCCTGCCCTGGGCTGCCCTTCAAAAGCCCCATGAAACTGTCCTCCACACCACATCGGCACGATCCACCAAATCCACAATCTAGCTGTTTTACGAACATGCTTCTCCTTCCCTTGCTTCCCCATCACACGTAGAATGTAGCTCCTGCCCTGGAAGGCCTCCCGCATCCAGCCCCTGCTCTCCTGCCAGCGCTGGATCCCACATGTTCGCTGTCATGCCCTGTGTGTAACAGCCACACCGACACGGGGCCCTGAGTACAGAAGGGCCAGGCCTCCATCTTTGGCCGGCATGAGATTGGCAATGGCGAGAAGACCATGAGCAGGCAGTGAACCCAATCACAGTGGCTCTTTCTCCTCTCCGTTTCCTCATAACTAGAGTAGGGATGATGAAATCTATCCCTCCCACCACCATCTCAAGAGGAGAATCCAGTGAGATGATCACGAGGAAGTCCTTGGACAACCATGAGGCGCTCGACAAATCTAAGAGCTTCTACAAGTACATGAAGAAATAGGTGTTGCATGGGAGTTCACGGGGCCACTGGGAGTCATTCGCACGGAACACTGTGCGCGTGCTGGTGAGCAGGGCAAGCATGTCGGTGGCGACACTGGCTTCTGCCCTTAGTGTTTTCATAAAGAGAATCGGGTGAAGGAAATGTCTTGGAAAAGACAATCTTCCTAAACTCCCCCGAAATAACTTCAGTGGAAACAATTGTGGTACCGTCCACTGCGCAGTTATTGTTCCAATCTACCGCAACATGGGAAAAATCTCCCGGCATTTCCAACTCAACTGGGAATCAGCTTGACTTCCAGAGGCCTGGAAACAAAGGGATTGTGCACAAGGGCTGCTCTGGGTCTTCATGGCCTACTGGAGCTGAGGACAATCCCAGGGCTTGTGTACAGCTTAGCTTTTCCTCTCCACTTCCCTTTGGGAGTCATGTTTGCTAGAGACTTTTGTACTTTCCCATAGATAACTTTTGGGGGTCATGACCAAAAGGCTTTATTACAACAATACTTGAGATTCTAGATTTCCTTCCAGTCAGTTCTATAACACAGCATGGCAGATTTGAGACCTCAGAATGCTCTCTTGCCCACACCCACCAAACGGAATCAGAATAGAATAGAATTAGAATAGAATAGAATAGAATAGAATAGAATTCCCTCCTTTGAAAGGTCTTCCTTGGTGCTCTATTCTTCTACCTTCTCAAAGGCTCTGTCTTCCAGATGTGGTTAGAACCTCCTTTCTGATCATCCTGTCTCCCTGCTGCTTCTCATACTAATCTGTCCTCTTCAAAGAAACTGTCAGAGCACCTTTGCCCAGTGCCTTCTCCTGTTACCTCTGTTACCTCCCTCCTTGACTCAAAAGGCAACATGTAGCTCCCCAGTGCCCCATGAGACAAAACCAGGAGCCCTCTCCTGGGCATCCATAGTTCCTGGAATTTTCCTTAATGACCCCATCCATGATCACCCATCGGCCCTTCATTGCTGCCCTGACTTGACCAAGACCAACCTGACTTTCCTGTCATTTTATCCTTTTAAAAACCTTGAGCATGTTAAATGTGTAACCAAGTGTGATTTGATTTTCTTTTGTAAAAAAACGCTTTTTAACTTCTTCCTGCTGGCTCTCCTTTCCAGAAGACCAGTCTCCTCTTGCCTCTGTATGTGGAGTCCTCCCCACCACCTCTCTGCCTCTAATTCTCCCATCCTTTAGAATCCTTCCTCTCTCCCTTCCTCTAAGAAGTGTTCCCCAATTACCGTGTGGGGACATTCTAGAGCCTTCTCTTTCTCAGAACATGGTACCTTAGAACAGCCCTTCTGACACCTGAATGAGCTTGCAGGTGCCAGGCTGAAGCAGTTCCTACACAGATTCTGACTCCGTGGAACAGGGCTGAATTCCTGCATCCCTAACCAGCTCCCAGGAGATGCTGAGGATTCTGGGCCATGGACCGCATCAGAGCAGCAGGATCTTATAACCATGGTTCCCGATTTTGTGGCATGTTGGAATCACCTGAGAATTTTAAAAGAGACGCATGCCAGTCTTCCACCCTTAGAAATTCTGATTTTATTGGCAGAGGGTGCAACACAGGCATTGAGATTTTTCAAATCTTCCCAGGTGATTGCAGGGTACACTCAGGTGTTGGAACAACTGCCTCATCAGATAGTGTGAATATAGCTAAGCCTAGTGTATATTTCATCTGTGCGGACCTTATCTCCCTGCCTTAGACAACAGTCCCTTTTAAGGCAGGACATGGTCCCCCTTTTCTTTGTTTTTAATGAGGTGTGATTGATTGGCTGATGATTGACTATTAGGCTGTTTGCACTTTTTGATGATAAGCCAGTGTTCACAGAGCATACATTGCCAGTAGAGAACCATACTAGACATCAAGAGGGAGACAAAGGAGACGGTCCTGGATTTTGCCAGAGCATGGTGAAATCCACACACAGTGCCAGCCTTGGCTGAGGCGGACTGCCTGTGTGGCATCGTTTCCAGGGCTCTGGACATGTTTCCTCCTCATCCCCACCCTTAGGAGAAAAAAACCAACAATACCTGCCCGGCTCACTTATTCCTAAAACACTACCACTACTTTTTTTTCCCCCTTTTGACCTAAGGCTGTGGTTCTCAACTTAACCACCCTTTAGAATCACCCTAAACAGCTTTTAAAATCTCCCCTGCCTGGGCTGCAGCCCAGACCACTTGCCTCGAGGCTCCCCAGGGATGCCTGGCCACCTGGATGTTTCGGAGCTCCCCTGGGGCTGTCAGTGAGAGCCTCTGCCTTAGGTTTTCATTGATTGAAATGTAAATAAAATCCGTTTATTCTCCTCTCAGGAGATTATCAGGACCTCCCCTGAAGGAGATTGAGATTATCAGGGCCTTCCCTGAAGACAGGTTCAAATAGCAGTAAAGGGAGACTGTGAGGAACCCGGTTGTCTATCAAGCTCAAGAAATCACCTCTGGGGCAGGGTGAGGGGAAAGGCCCAGAGGGAGGACAAACTGCTGCAAAATACTCTTGGCCTCCAAGAATTCTTTAGCACAGGGGTCAGCAAGTGACAGTTTATGGGCCAAATCTGGCCCACCACCTATTTTTATAAATAAAGTTTTATTAGAACACAGCTATGCTCCTATGGCTTCTGCTGTACAATGACAGTTGAGACCACATGGCATGCAGATTCTAAAATATTTACTACCTGGCTCTTCATTTTTTTTTTTTTTTAATTAAGATTTTGCTTATATATTTGCGAGAGAGAGGACAAAAGAGCCCACGCAGGGAGAGCAGCAGGCAGAGCGGGGAGCCCGGTGTGGGGCTCGATCCCACATGACCCAAACTGAAGGCAAAACACTTAGCCGACTGAGCCACCCAGGCGTCCCTATCTGGCTCTTTATAGGGAACGTTTGCCCACTTCTCTTCTGGAGGGTTGACCCTGCACAGACTCCCTAGTTGCAATTTGTGCATCACACGCATGCTCAGAATTTTTAATACCGCTTCTTTGTCATTTTTTACGCTCAGAATTTTTTTTTTAATTTTTTTATTTGACAGACAGAGATCACAAGTAGGCAGAGAAGCAGAGAGAGAGAGGAGGAAGCAGGCTTCATGCCGAACAGAGAGCCCGATACGGGGCTCAATCCCAGGACCCTGAGATCATGACCCGAGCTGAAGGCAGAGGCTTTAACCCACTGAGCCACCCAGGCGCCCCTACGCTCGGAATTTTTAAAACCGCTTCTTTGTCATTTTTTAGTTACTTTTTAAAATAGAACAGAGCGTCCCGATAGATGTTTGAGACTAAGTCCTGGTCGGGATAAGGTATGGCTGTCACTCAGCCTGGAGGAGCAGACTACCATCCTCTGACCCCAAGAAGCCTCATTGCATTTCCCCCACGTGCTGCAGCGATGTCACCGTCCTCCTTATGGGCTGCAGAATGGGAAGACTGGGAACACCCCCCCACCATCAGAACCTGATTGATGGTGGGAGGTTGGAAAGGCTACCCAGGGCAATGGAGTCAGGAGAGGAGCTATAGGAAGCAAAGACCACAGATAGAAGGAGGTGGCAGGGATGGGCGCTGTGCTTGACCCTCACGGGAGGGTGTCAGGAAGTAACCAGAGCCTGCGCTTCCAAGTCCTGTGTCCAGGCTGTCCTGTTCCCTTCCATTCCTTCTTGAGCCACTGCTGTGCCCCTGAAAGTAGGTCACATCGCTGTCTGCTACAGAGACATGGAGGGAAATAGACACCAACTAGGTCATCGTAGCTGCTGGGGCCTGATGAGCCGGCTGAGACCAATGACTGCCGGATTGAAGACAACCCGGAAAGACTCTTTGATGTGGCAGGGAATCCTTAACGGCCACATCCACACCACAAAAGTTCAGCCCTGCTTTCTGGGAATGGAACAACTAATTGAATTTCTGAAATGGTACATTTCCTTTAGTCAGAGAGAGGTACAGCCTGTGTCCTTAAAGTATTCCCTTACAAAATTAACAAGTTGAAGGCGATTATTTCTTTTACCAAAGATATTTGCAATAGGACTACTGACTTCCGACTCCAGTTAAAGCAGAGTTGCGTGCAGGAAGTTCTTGCAAGCACGCAGTTTTGAAGGAAATCATCTTTATCTACTCATGTCCCATCTTTCTTCCTCATTGGAAATATTCGCCAGGATAAGAGCGTGTTCCTTCTAGTTTTCAGGTTGGACAACACATGGGTCGGGACCCGTTATTTTCCCATGGTACTCATCACATGAATATTAAACTTGGCAGCTTAGCTGTTAGTTTTGATGTGGAAGGAGAGAAAAGGAGGAAGCAAGGTACCCCTACATAGATCAAATATGGCAACCCTGGGAATGTATACCTTTGACACTGCCAACTGTCCACAGTACGAATCCAAGGGAAACCATGAGTAGGCTAACCTTTTACTTGGCTTGCTGTAAATCACGCTTATCATTTGTTCATTCATTTTCTCATTCTACCAACAAACGTCATGGAGTACCTGCTATGTGACAGTCACCGTTGCAAAGTGCATTGTGATGGAAATGGAAACCAGGGGTCCATTGCCCATGAGACGCAACCCCAGTGAATTCTGGGTTGGCGCATCCTATGGTTGGTGCTGGGTCTCGGATCCGCCGCTCTCTTGGGCACTGCGTAAGGTTCCATCCTGGGCCTGAGTTGATGTACCCACTCTACTGCGCATTGCTTTGGGTCTGCCATTTAATTGAATCCAACCTCCCTTTCCTCTCCTGTCGAGAATGGATAATAAGAGTACCTCCCTCTCTGGTGTGAGGTTTAAATTAGTCGATACGTGTAAAACTCTTCACTCCATGCCCGCTCCTTGAGTGATAGAAGCTCTTGTTATCCTTATCACAGCTTACAATCCTTGCAGACATATTTAGTTCCTTCTTTGGTAAGGAGACCTTGTGAATACCTTCCAGGGAAACGGAATTGCTCACTCAGTGGAAGGGAGTGTATTTATGGGGCAGGACTGGAGGGGAAGGAAAGCCTTTGCAGGCTAGCTTCCCCCCATTGTTGGGCTAGCTTATCCGTACGGGACTCAGCTCAGGGATGCTCTAGCCTCACCTTGCCATCTTCTTTGTCATCTCTGGCCGCCCAAGGTGGCCTTGGAGGCAGCCTAGGAGGTAGCCTAGGAGTGCACAGGCAGTTATTTCCCCATGGACAAGCTGCCTCGACCTCTTCCCCAGCTCTCAGTGTTCTCGGTCAAGTGGAAGAGTCTCACTGAGCGTGGGCAACATGGGAGATACTCTTTGGGAGGTCAGACTTTGACAGGGAAGGCAGGACTCTGAGGAGTCTCCTAGCCTTTGCCTACTCTGTGGTCCCGGCCAGGACCCGGAATTCAACCCCATTCCCCCACCCCCCAACCAGGTGCTTCACACCGAGCAAAGAGCACAGATCCAGGGCAGAGAGCAGGGGCCAAATGCTGTTCTGGCGTCAGTGACCGTAGCCCCGGAGGGGCCATTGCGTGGGACCTTCCTTATGGGTGCCTGACTCCCAGTCCCAGTTGGAGCCAGCCCACCTTCCAATGGGAGCCTTGTTTTGAGTCCCTGTGGAGACCATCCCTACCTTCTTGGACCCTGAAGCTTATTCATCCCTTTGCCCAACAGGGTGAACTCTTGGTACCGCCTCCCTGGCTCTTGTTCCTTGTGTGACTTCTCCAGACCATGTTCATCCCCTGTTGGGTCCTGACCCCTCTCAGCCTGTCTGGCCTCAGCTCTGTAGACCGAGAATACTCTTGGACCCTCCTCTTTGCAGGCTGATCTGGGCACAAGCACCTCCCATGTGGGTTGAGTAAACATGTATTCAAAGACTGGCCAGGTGTGTGCCCATGTGTCCTGTCTTTGGACTTCCAGCACCTCGTTTAATCCTCACAAGGGAAGGTTTGCTTAAGTTCTCCGTTTTAGAGCAGAGGAGACCACGGCCTAGAGAAGGGAAGGGAGCAGACCTACGGCCTGGCCCGACTGGCCTCTGGCCTTGCACTCAGGATGGACTTGGCAGAAGTGGGATGCTTGTTACAACCTAGGGGGCCTGTGGAGTCAAGTGGTGGGCACCAAACATCCACAGTGTCATTGTCACTGTGCAGGCCAGCGAACAGCCACCTTGGTTCTCAGAGGGCTTACAGTCTAACCGAAGACTGGGGGGATCCGGGTCTTCAGATCTCCTGTATTTAATGGGAGGAGAGTTGCAGTGATGGATGGAGGGCTGAGGGAGCCGTGGAGCGTCATAACTGCTTACAATTAGGAGACATTCCTCGGCTGAGGGCCGTGATCTCTAAGCCCCGGGTCACCTGTGAATTCCACCGGCCCACAGAGAAAAGGGGGTGGCCCAACTCTGGTCCATCCAGAGCTGTCAGTCATCTTAACTTTTCATCCAACCAGTAATTATGGAGGACCACAGTATCTATCTCCGCGGGGCATGCAGAAGTGAAGGAAACACGGCCCCTCAACTCCTGAAATTTCAAAACGTGCTTGGGGAGATAAGCTAAGAAGCAACAACCTAGCTTATTTAGATACCAGGATGGAGCGCTAAGAAGTTTACCCAAGTGCCATGTGACCAAGTGGATCAATTCTCATGCGAACCAGGATTGGTTCTTTTATGGGCATTGATGCCAATGGCAAAGTTGGGACAGTATTGCAGGGGTAAACAGAAGTGGGGAAGATGTGGCAGGCAGAGGGAAAAGCCTGGTTCCAGAATGTGTGGTGCAAGGGTAAGGCAGCAGCTACATGGGGGGGGGGGGGGGGTAGGCACCCCTTAAAGCTCTGGGAAACAGTCTACCTCCAACCCCAGGGCAGGCACCTGGGTCTCCTGGCCCCCGGCCCAGGGCACCTTCTGATGCATTACCATAAACAGAAGCTTAAAGCCAGTCCTCAGGACTAGCATTGTGGGGTACAGATGGGGAGGTGGGGGATAGTGATTAACGCTTTTCCTCCAGATAGGCTTCTGATCTGACACAGGAGCACAGGCAGTGAGAGCAGAAAGAATTGCTTCCTCCACGGAAGTGATTTGGTTGGAAAAGCTGTGGTTCTGCCAGGAGTCCTGGCCATGCCCTTAAATCCTGGCCCTCGAGTCAGCCACCCAGGCCCACAGCCCCGAAGCCAATCCCAGGGGCCCAGCTGTGCACACTGACCTTCCTGGTTATGCCAGGGGTGCTCAGAGCCCGGAGCTGGGTGGCTCTGCAGGCCAGCTCTCCACTCCTACTAAAGGGCCACACTCTGGTCAATGTCGCCTTCTCAAAAAAGAAAGGAGGGAGGGAGCGGGGATCTCATCCTTGTAAACCTCATGGATAAAGGGCACAGCAAGTGCATCAGCTTTCCCTTCTGTTTCTGCAGCGGGGCCATCCGGCAGATGGGCGCTGCCCTTCTGACATACCCCACCTTGGGAGGGCTACAGGGAGGGCCTGGCGCTTGGCTGGGGAGGCATTTTGCTATGTTCCGGGGAGGCGGCACCAGTGTTTGGAGCTGCTGGCAGCGGAGGGCTGTGTGCTCGTAGGCCAATGGGTCCTCACCAAGCTAACTGCATCGTATCAGTGACCCAAAGAGGGCAGCACAGGGCCCAAGATGGGGAGGGACGGTCAGTGAGCAAATGACCAAAAAAAAGACAAAAACCTGCATTTGCTTCCAAAATAAAACCAAGCAAAAACTGATGGTGGCTTGATTAAATACATGAGCAGGAAGGGAAAAGGCTTGGATTACATGAGTACTTGCCTTTCACACCCTGGAGGGAGTGATCACTGCTGTGGTCCATGACCTAGGCCGACACAGGTAAGCCAGAGGTCTTCCCACGGCCCTTCGGCAAAAGGAGAAAAATGCTAAGTTCACAGTTTTCTTGGAGACTGAGGTCAGGTGAAAATGATCACATCTGTGCGGAATCGTTCTTGAGAACCTCTTAAATGGCCTGTGAACTTGAGAACACTTGGTCCGGAGTATGTACCCTGGGTGATAATTGTGTACATATAAATGTATCCTGTGTGGTCTGCTACAAAGAGGGCATGAGCCCCATAGGGTATTTTCATTTTATTTCTAAGTACATGTGGGTGAACTTGAGCAAGGTAGGCAAGCACCTGCCTGGGACCCTGTGTAAAAGGCCGTCTGTAGGGTGGCGTCATACTTTGCACACAGCGGAGGCTGATCCGAGTAGAGGACCACCTTCTATTTAAAGTCCTGTCCTTTGTGAAATGAAGGTTATGGTAGATGGAACATCCTCAGGCAGAGGGAAACGTAACAACTCCCCATTTTTAAATTTAAATTTTACCGGTCTATAAAATTGAAAAGGCTGGGAACTACTAATCTAGGCCTACTACTTTATTTAAATCAAAGAAACTCTTAAGCTTTGTATGTTGAAGACTAAACAGAAGGAGAGTCAACTCTTCCATTTCTTTTCTCCCATAGTGAACATCAGTCTCAGTTTTGGCTCTGTCTCCGTCTGTCCACCTAGTCATTCTGGCTGGGCTCCAATGTCACTTTCTTAGACCTTTTCCTGTCCTCTGGTCGAAAAGCATTGTCTTCTTCTTCATTTTTGTTGTTTCTTTTTGTTCCAGTTCACCGGTCTCTGTTTAAGTGATCTTTTTCTTTTTAGCTCCATCTTGTTGGCTGTCCCCTTCCCCTTGCGGGATGGAAGCCCTGATCAGTCCACTGCTGGGTTCGCGGGAGTGTCGCAGGAGTGAATGAAAGCCCAGTGGTTCCTGAGGGAGGGGCTGCATTTTGGCCTCTCGCTCCCAGCCCCAGTGCCAGTGCTACCCTTGCAGGTGCTCCACAGCCTGAGCATAGAAGCCAGCCCCTCCACGCCCTCTCCCTGCACCTGCTCCTCGTCTCATGTGGCTTGACCTCTTCAGTGGCCTGCGAGCTGCCCGCTGCCCTCTGGCCTGGCCAGGCTGACCTGACTCGGTGTTTCACTCACGACTTCTCTTGTGAGAGGTGGGCGTTGACTGGCTACATGGAGGAGGCTGAGGCTGCAGCAAGCTGCACTCCTGTCCCCTGAGAATGTTCTGGACACAGCCAGGGGGCTCAGGAAGCGGTTGGTGAGGGGACCCTGGTGCCCACATTCTAGGATGGTGTCCCTGGGGGTTTGAGCTGCTGCTTCCTGGCAGGTGCATGAGGGACATGGGTGGAAATACTGAGGAGGCCTCAGGGGTGGGGGGCTTCCTGGCATAAGGATTTGGGGTACAGATGGTGACATCTCACTAGCACAGACTGTGCCAAAGAAAAGAAGAGGGTGAGGGGCATCTCAGCACCACTGCTAGAGGTCATTTGGTCAGGAGATCCCGCCACACGGCCCGCAGGTGCCCTCATACTTACTGACCCCTGACTACTCCCAGTTTGTGTACTGAGCTGTACCAGAGATCATTCAGGAGAAGCAAGAGCAAAGCCATTAATTAACGCCTGCTTCCTGGCAACCTGCACCAAGGCCGCCATCTTTCTTAGTCTGCTTCCGGTAACTCTGAGGGTAGCCTCAGGCACCCCTTCCTCCGGGAGGTCCTTGTTCCATTCCATTTCTTGCATCTCTTCCAGCCTTTGGTCTGCCATGGCTTGAAGGCGGTAGCTTTTTCAGTTTATCAGGCCTCCCGGGACCCTCAGTAAATGTCCCTCATCAGGAGAGTGGAGAGCACATGTCTGTCCCAGTTGCATCGGCATGGCTGCTGCCATGTCAGTGAGCCCCGGGAATACCACTGTGCATCCAGGATGGCCCCTGGGCTCACTTGCACAATGGAAGGCTGACAATGGTCATGGAAAATCCGGCCCCTCGGCAACAGGTTCCTTTACATTTTACACCATAGAATGCAGAAAGAATGTTCTAACATTGTTCTGTTGTTTCTCAGTTTCTGTTCATGTTCTCACCCATTTTTTCTCTTCATTCAGAAATTGTCAAGCAAATGCCATTTGTATTTGCAATTGCCCAGCGGATTCTTCCTGACGTGGGTTCCAGTGGGAAGGGGCGGGGGTGGTCATGTTTGCTTCCCATGACTTCATGGATATAATGAGATCTCATGCCAGACTGCTTAGGACTTCTTTGGTTATGAATGATAGAAACCCACCTCAAAATATCTGAAAGATAAAAAGGGGAAGTTTATTGGCTCACAAAATCAAAGGAAGTCATGACTAAAGAGGCAATTATTTTCATCTTCATTTTCCACCAGGAGGCACCCGGTGTGGCAACAGAGCCGGGATCCAGGTTGTGTGATGGGTGTGTGAGACATCAGTCAGGACTCCTTTGGTTTTTATGGTGAGAAACCCAACTTGAAGGAAAAGGGAGGGGTGGGTTCCCCATGAGGGCTCGCTTCCCCACGGCAGCGAGCTAGTCTCTGTGACTGCCCTACCATGCAGCACAGACCCCCAGATGATGATGAAGATCATGGGCTCAGCCTGAAGACTGACACAGGCAAAATGTTCACGGGCAATTCTGGGGGGTCCCAGAGAACCTAAGTTCAGCTCTTCCTCTAGAAGAATGTCCAGTTCTCTTGGAGCCAGCAACAATAGGCAAGCAACAGCACTTTTTCAGAGTGAGTGGAATCTAGGGTCTGCGTTCCAGGGTGTGAGTGGAATTGTAAGCAGGGGGCAATGCTGGTGGTTCAGCCTCTCGGTCTCATCCCTGTCTACATTTATCTGTGTTTTTTACACGGGGGCTCCACCTAAGGTCTTGTTTTTTTTTATTCTTTTATTTTTTTTAAAGTCTCTACTGCTTGAAAAAATAAATTAAAAGAAAATAAAACCACAAATTTGAACACAGGGAAGCCTGTCTGCCCCTCACCTTTCTTTCTAGAACAGGTCAGCCTCTCTGAATAGCTGTGCAGCCTAGAGATTCCAGGAATTTTAGAAACATTACCTGTTTATTTCACTGGACGTGACCCACACATCCTGCCCACGTGCCCACAGTGAGACCTTGGTAGGATAACTTCTTAGAAGCTTTGAAAAAACATGACTCCCCGCAGGAGGAAGCCTCTGCTATTGAGACAAGCTCATTGTCAGGGAGCTGTACATGGCATTTTTATGGCTCATTAAGTTGCCAAGTGCTGTGGCTGCTTTGTACTGTTCACCCTTGGGATATCTCCCCAAGTTGGGCTGGAGATGGGGGAGCCTGGGGAGGCCTGAGCCAGCTTGGCCAGAGGTTCTGTCCTGCCTCTTCAGGGCCCCAGCTCCCTTGGCTTGCCCAGTGGGCACAGCAGAACCAATATCCTGTCTGTCTTCTGTCAGACTACTGATAAGGCCCTCTACCTGAATCTTCTGGTATCTTCTGGAGAGAAGGAACCTTTAGTTCCCATGTACTTCTTGCGAGCGACAGGAGCCTAGTGGGGCCGATCAACATGCATGCTCAGGAAGGAGAGGAGAGGGATCGTGGTCTCCAAGAGGTCCAGGTGGAGAGTTGACATCCAGGTGTGTCACTGGACAGAGCAGAGTGGGAGCGCACGCCTACCTCGTCAGAAAAGTGGTGAAGATGCCTCACCACGTGAAACCCGCCCCCAGCTCCCCTGCTTCCCAGTAAAGGCCACACAGTGCTGTTTGTCCGGATCTTCTGCGATCTGGGGGACGCTTTACACACTAGGAGGAAGACTCTTGTATTGGTGTAATCCTCTCCCTCTGCAAAGCGCTGAAGTGTGAGCAGAAGATAACAGACATGTGAGACAGTTCGGCTTGGATGATTTCTATCAGGCTCAGGTCTGGGATTAGTAGACACAGGTCAAAGGTCACAGGAAAATCTCCCTGAGGGGAAAGTGGGTACGGGGTTCCACGAAGTGTGTATGTCTTTCCAGCTTCCCTGCCTTTCCCATCTTGCTGGTCCCTGCAGGTGTGCCCAATCGTGGGGCTGGGCCAGAAGGTGGGGGAACCCTGCCTACTTTGGGGATTTGGGTCTCCTCAGACAAATCAAAAGCACTGGGAAGTAGGGGACTGGGCAGGGTCTCAGGCTGTTGGTTGGATGAGGGACCAGAAGACCCCAACACAGAGCCTGGTCCTCCACCCCTAGAGCTGCATGACCCTATGCGTTATGGCCCCAAAGGCCTGGAGTGGACAGGTGTGGGGTTAGTAGCACTTGCCCACTAGGGAGTATCTGATGGCCTTAGGACCACCCATATCAGACAGGGCCCTGGAGAACCGCATGAAAGGAGCAAGCTGCACCTGTGGAGGGAGCACATGGGGAGACCCTGAGGCCAGCCTCGTGCTGTGAGCCTATAGCTGGGACCATGCTGTAGGATCTGGTTGGGAGAGCCAGGAGCGTCCTCATGTTCTAGGTCCACCATCACAAAGTACCACCAACCGGGGGACTCAAAGAACAGACATTGACTGTCCCCCAGTTCTGGATCTAGAAGTCTGGGATGGAGGGGTCTATAGGGCCAGTGTTTTTTCTGAAGACTCTGGAGAAGAATCCTTTCTTGCCGCTAGCTTCTGGTGGCTGCCAGAATTCTTTGTGTCCTTTGGTTCAAGCTTGTGTTGGTCCAACACGCTGGTGTCTTCTCATCGCCTTCTCCCTCTGTGTCTCCAGTTTCTCTGTAGCTAAATTTCTTTCTTCTTCTAAGGACACCAGGCATTGGGTTTAGGGCCTGCTCTCCTCCAGTATGAACCCATCTCCACTGGATCCTATTTGCAAAGACCCTATTTCCAAACAAGGTCATGTTCACAGCTCTGCAGGGTAGGACTCCAACTAATCTTATTGAGGCACAGAAATGTACCTGTTCCAGGAGGTGAAGAGGACAACAGAGATGGCCCCAAACTGGACACTGTCAGGAGCACCAGTGTTGGCCCTCAGGATGCTCTGGTCCTTCCCTGTCTGCCCACAGCACCAAGTACATCTCCACACACTCCCGTGACACTCGTGTCATTGGCCAGCAGTTGGAGGCAGTAACACACCTTCTCATGAGCATCTCTCAAGCTCTTTAGGACTCAGCCCAGGTACCAGCTCTGTGGCGAGGGCTTCTCTGATCCTTCTCCTAAGGAGGGTCCTCATTTCTTCTTTGGCTGCCCAAGGCATCTCTGTTCAGTGTCTCCATGGCCCGTGGCATCCATCAGCTTACTCTTTTGTGTTCCCTGACCTCCAGGGCTGGAGCTGGGTCTGTTCGTTCTGGTTTTCTCCCTCTGAGGCACCTGGCACAGGGGAGGCCTTTAGCGCTGGCTGCGTGAGAAAGGACCACGGATGGACGTACGGGTGGGTAGGTAGATGGACGGAGGCGGAGTAACAGGAGTCTCCCCTGACCATCCCCACCCCCGCTGGTGCATCCCCTTGCCAGCCTGCTCTGCTCGGTAGCGTTTTCGTCAATTATCACAGCATCTGCTTATCTGACCGTTGTCTCTCTGCTTTCGCTAGAATGTGTGCTCTGTACAAACAAGCGTTTTGCCTATTTCTGTTTTACTACTGTATGCGCGGTGCCTAACATGGCCATTTTTATAGGTCAAGGTGAATGGAAGAGCGGGTGGGTTGTGGGGGGGGGTGGGAGTGGGGAGCCTAGCGGGAGCGTGTCACTGTGATCACAGAGTCAGTGGGTCGCAGAGCCGCCCGAGCAGAGCCATCTCTGTGCAGGCTCCTTGCTCGGGGAGCTCGTTGGCCCTCGCTCACGACACTCTTCCTCCAGGGACAAGGCCCTTGCACTCCCAGCCTGGGGCCTGCAGCTCTGCTGGGCTTGCCTTTACTGCGCAGAAATACCGCCCCGGGTTGTGAGGACCCGCCTCAGCCTGCCCTGGGATGGGCGGACTTCACATAACGTGTTTCTGCAACTGGAGCCATCAGGGACTGGCCCGCAGAGCTGCGTCTTAACGTTGCTGACCTCCGAGTCGGGGGTGTGTGTGTGTGTGTGTGTGTGTGTTGCACGTGTATTCAGCCAGTGCAGCATGCGGAAGGAGTATTACCTTCCCTCTGTCCCTGGAGAGGCTTGGTTTATATAATCTACTTGTCTCCCAGGTCCATTTAGTGAGCAAAAGTGGTCAGAGGTTGGGGGTGAGGGGTAGACTGCAGCCAGGTCTCAGAGGGCCGGGAAGAAGGGTTCTGAGCGGAGAAGTGGAAGAAGACCAGGCATCGCCGGGGGTGGTTGCCGGGGGTGGTCCAGCATAGCGCTCTGTGACGGAAGACTGCGGAGACCCGCCAGGCAGCTGGTAAACCAGAAGGCCGGTGCTCTCATTTATGGAGGTGTGGGCACCCTCCCTCCTGGACCGACATTACCTGGACTGACATCCATAGGGACCTCTTTCAAAGCATGGAGTGGAAGAATTTGTTAAGCAAAGAATTACAGCAAAGGCCACTCTCTGCTCTTAGAGGGTAATTCCAACAAGCCTGATAAATTTCTCATTCTCCACTTGAGGGATAGATTCTAAAAAGCAGGGAGGGATCTCTGGTGTAAAGCCAAAGCCCCATCTCCCCTGGCCAGGCCTGGAGATACCAGTGCACACTCCTTTCTGGATTCTCATTAGTCGCACTGGTCATTGGGTGCCTCTTGCCTAGGATGTGCCGCCCTTTGCCACCCTGGCTTATGTAAAATATTTTAGGGCTGCAGCTTCCTGGAGAGTGATTGAGTGAGAAAGGAACACATTCCTTTGAGGCTGGATCTTCTTTCTTCTTTCTTTTAACACTTGGGGTTCCCTCTACCCAGAATATACTGCCCCCGGATTTTCTTCCCACCTTTTTAAATTGAGACGTGATTCACGTTACCCTGAAACTCACCCTTTTGAGGCATATGGTTAGTTGTTTTTTAGTATATTCACAAGGTCGTGCAACCATCTAATTCCAGACTATTTCCCTCACCCAAAAAGAAACCCAGTACTCATTATCAGTCACGCCCCTCCTCCTCCCTCTCCCCAGCCCCCGCCCACCACTCATCTGCTTTCAGTCTGTAGATGTGCCTATTCTGGACATTTCGTAAAGATGAGATTGTACAGTGCGTAGTCTTCGGTGGCTAGCTTCTTTGCCGGAGCTCAATGATTCTAAGGTTCACCCACACATCAACACATGTATCAGAACTTCCTTCTTTTTAGGGATACCTTGTGGCTCTGCTGGTTAAGCGGCAAACTCTTGGTTTCAGCTCAGGTTGTGATCTCAGGGTCATGGGATCGAGCCCCACATTGGGCTCTAGCTCAACAGGTCTCTGCTTAAGGATTCTCTCTCTCCATTTCCCACCAGTCTCTCTCAATCTCTCTCTCTCTCTCTCTCAAATAAATAAATAAATCTTAAAAAAAAGAAAAGAATTTCTTCCATAGCCATATAATATTCCATTGTATGGACATACCACATTTTCTTATACAGCTGTCGGTTAGCAGACCCTCGGGGTGTTTCCAGTCACAGCTGTTGTGAGTGAATGAATGATGTTGAGGTGAACATTCGTGTGCAGAGTAAAGAACTTCTGCCAACGCAGATCAGCAGGCAGCTAGCCTGATGGCAGAGGTGTGACTGAGCACAGATTTCCTCTTTCTTCATCGGCTGGCCTCGTCTTTGCCCCTGTTGACACCCAGTCACCCTCGTCTTCGAAGGAGCGCAGGCAGTATCCTGAGTTGCATGTGTCCCTTGGTGTCGACCACCTGCCTGAGAAGCAGAGTGGATGATGGCAGAAGGCCCTCCAGGGAAGCCAGTGTGAATCGTGTGCCCGTCTCCTGCAGGAGCCCCTGAAAGTCGTATGCAAGGCACTTACTCATTCGTTCACCCAGTCCAAGTGGTCTTGAGGGTCCTCCAGCACCCGGGCCTGGATTGCTCCTGGGGAGGGAGGGCCTCAGAAGTGCAAGACTTTGTCCTTTGTCACTTCTTTAACAGATTTCTGGCCTCGCCGGTGAGGTCTGCCAGCCTCGGGCCAAAGAAGGCACAGGCCGAACTTCTGCCTTCCTTTCCCAACTCCGCAGCTGGGTCTCCAGCCCTCTGCTCATCCCTCATCCCTTCCCTAACCTGAGCTCCCCCATCGCCGGGCAAACCACCTCAGTCTCTGTGCCAGGACTGGGGGCTCCACGAGGAGAGGGACCAGTGCAGCCTGGCCGGTTTGGGCCCACCCGGCCCTGAGCTGAGTGTCAGGACGATGGGGAAGATGATGAAGGTGAGGGAGATGGAGAAACCCCCGGAGAGACCTACGGAGGCTTGCTCCATACCAGGCCCTAGACTACGTTCTTTTCAACCCTCATCAGCTCAGCTAACCCTCACCGGGACCCGAGGAGGCTGATGCTCTTATGACAGATGTGCAAACCGAGAGCTGTCGAGGGGAGATTAGCTATCGAGGTCACAAGATCATCGAAAGGGAGAGCCGGGAGCTGGCTGCTCCCCGTACAGCTGCAGAGCCCATGCTTAGACTACTGTGACCTCGTCTACGTGTGCACACATATATATTGATTTGGGGGGGGAGATAGATGGATGGACACTTCATTAGAAGCCCTGAGTGGCCGGCAGGTCCCCTGGGCCACACTGAGTTCGGGGAGAGCTAGGACTGCAACTGCGTTGGAGTCCCGAGGGCGGCTGCCTCCTGCTACCGTGCATGGAAAATGAGGACAGGGTGCAGGGCAGAGCCCCGGACTCTGAAGCCCCGACAAGGGCGGCCGCATGTCCCGGGCTCGTGGAAGGCCCAGGGCTGCGGACAGCTCCGTCTGCCCGGCCCGAGGTGAGGTCCCAGTCCAGGCCGCCAGCTTGAAAGGGAGCCTCAGCTTCCTTCCATTGTCTGCGTGGGGCACACCCAGTGTGTTCCTGCGGTGACCCGAGGCCCGGAGGGAGGGAAGGGGCCAGCCCAGAGCTGGGTCAGGATGGGAGAGGGGAAATGAGAGGGGAAGACGTGGTGTTTTTCCTTGTTTGTGTTTTGTATTAAAGAAAAGCAAATAATATCCTTTGAGAAAACCATTAAACAAAGCACATCCTAAGGCTGCAGAGGCCCATTGTGGCTGTCTGGAACCCGGGGTTCATTCATGACTTTTCGGCCAGATTATTGGAGGCGAGGGACAGGGTAGGAGGCAGGGGGTGTTATAACAATGAATGTTGAGATGTACATCCCCTCCCTGGACTCCGTAGGAGGTTAGGCCGTGATGCATCCATAATGCTAGAGTCCCCTGTCCTCCTGAGCCTGTTGCCTGTTGTCCTCCTACTGCCCCACCCTGAGAAGCTCCTTGAGACTGGCCAGAGCTGTCAATATCCAGCCCACCTCGGTTGGTGGCTACACCCTGAGAAGGCAGCCTGATGGGACCCTCCATGGTGGAACCTGCAACTAGAGGGCTGGTACCATAGAGGATCTGGGCCTCAGTCTACCCATCTATAAAGTGCAGACGTTGGGCTAAAGGAATGCTCACTGACCGCTCTGCAGCACACTGGGCCCTGTCACTCCCTCTTACCCTGTACGTGTGAAGGGCCTCGTGGGCCACATGGGGGGTGACACTCCGGGTGTAGTCTGCATCAGACCTGTACACAGGTATCCCAGACCCAAGTCAGACTACCCCCTCCCCCCAGCCCTCCAGGCCCAGGTCCCCTCCACCACCCCCTGCCCACCCCCACCCCTACAGGGTGCCCATAATATGATGCCGGTGCTCACACCCATGTCCCACCGTGACACACTTTCCTGCTGGGGGGAGGGCGATGGTTAAGAACAGAGCTGACCATCAGCCCAGCTTCTGCAGATCATTCTGCCTGGGGCCTGGCATTGGCAGAATCAGCCCCCTGTTATAAGCAAAGGGTCCATCTTTAACCTTGACGTAGGTGTGTAGTTATTGTACCAATGGCAACGTACAAAAGACTGTTCTTGGGATTTTACCCAGTTTAAAGTTTAAAAAAGCATTGAAGTATTTCGCATTTCTCCTAAACACTCCCCAGGAGTATGAGGAATAAGGGTCTTGAGGCGGAATTGGACGGGCCATCCTGGACCAGGGTGAGGCAGCCGGCGTCCTAGCACACTGCATCTCCGTGACACTCGGGGTTTGCAAGGCACTGCATCTCCTTGATCCCCTCGACAGCCCAGAGAAGATCCTGACATCCCCAGTGTATCAGGAAGCATAGAGAAGTCATGAGCGTTCAAAGAGTAACTTGTCCTTGGTCATGCAGCCATGAATCCGGGATCTGGCCCCAACTCCGTCACTAATTCTCCGCGAAACTTTGAGCGTGTTCATTCACCCCTCTGGCCCTGAGCGTTGTCATCTGGAATTTGCATGACTGGATATAACACATTCTGAGGTCCCCTTTGTGTCCCTACTGTTCTTCAGTCCTGTAATTCCAGCCTCGTTGCCTGGTGGGAAATTGACTAACACAGTTTCCATTTCTCAGTCTGAATTTGGCGGTCAGAGTCTAGTCTTTCCAAACTCCTGATTTCCTTTTGGTCATAGACGTTATCATCAATAATTACGTTTAAGAAGGTCTTTGCTCTCTTTCACAAGTTACTCACGATCCCCCTTCCTCCCACACCACACAGGGCTACCACCCGATGCCCCACGAAGTGGAGATCGCCCACACGAAGAAGTTGTTCCGACGGAGGAGAAATGACCGGAGGTAGGAGAGACTCCGTCAAGAGCTTTGGGTTTTCTGTCCTTGGCCGGCCGTCTCTAGTTCCATTAGTTCTGACCTGGGTTTTGCTTTTCCCGGGGACCCACTGATACCCATGAGATGAAGCGATGGGGTCAGGTACCAGTTGGGAAGCGGGAGCCCCACTTCTCGGGGCTGGCCCAGGAAACAGATCCCTCCAGGAGACCAGGGACAGGGGGCTGGTTCCACAGCTCAGGAAGAGAAAGGCTCTTTCCATTTGCAGCAAGGATAGCAGTCCTCAAGGGACTAGGTCCCAGCTGACATGTGTTTTGAGACATGGCCTCCAGGAGGCTCTGAAGCTCATGATTCCAAGGGCATCTGTGTCTCCTGCTCTTCCCTAGTCACTGCAAGTCGTCACTGGTTGTGCTCGGCTCTGTGGTGACAGGCGACCCGCAGATCCGCAGCCATGCGTGCACCTGCTCTCCAGTGCCTGGAGGAGCAGAACCCAGGGTTTCCCCATAGTTCGGCGTGCTGGGTGATAGCAAGGGGCCAGAAAAAAGTGCCCCCGAGGCCGCTGGGGCTCGGAGTCCCAGGAAGACCTGCCTTTGTTCCCGGGGAAACTTTTGCGTGGAAAAATCTTCGTGGTAGATTACAAGTGGAAAACTCCAGGTACAGGCGATGTTTGTAGTCTGTGGACGTTTGTAGTAAAAGGGTTAGAGTAAGTTTTCTGTGTGGATATGCATCAATTATTTCTGGTTGGAAACATTAGAAAAAAGGAAGGAAGGGAAAGAGGCAGGAAAGAAGGAAAGAGAAAAAAGGCTTCTGCCCAGGGAATTAAAATGAGGCGTGTGCCTCTATAGGGAATCACTTCTTGGATCAAAGGGATGGCCTGTGGTTTTACCTTTAACGAACAGAATATTCTTAGAGAGTCTAGGCAACATCCCTTCCTTGCAAAGTGGAGGTGCCTGTTCTCCTCCTGCCCCCTTCAAATGAGGGCCATGGCTGACTAGGGTCCCTGGGCCTCCCCTCCACACAGGGGCCCTGAACAAGGCACGTTGGGTGCTGGCCACAGCTCAGGCCGCCTGGAGGACAGGTCCCCAGGACTCCGTACCATCAGCTGGTGGACTTAGCGGGTCAGAGGCCCTCCCAGGAGACAGGAACCACACCACTAACTAGGAGGAAGGCCATCCTGGCTTAGGAACCAGAAACACTAGGCTTGTTATGAAGCAGCAGGGAAAGGGGAAACTGAGCCAGGAGCGTTGGACCAAGCCATGACCGGAATCATTGACCAGAATGATTACTGTGTGGACCGCTTCAGTGCTGTGCTGCTTTGCCAAGATAATGCCTCGTTTCTGGGCTCCTAGAGGAGGGAAGAAGAAGGGAGCACATCTCTAAAAGGGGGATGGGGCTCTCGGGCGACTGGGGAAGAGGGAGAGTAGAGGCTGGGTGTCCCTCCTTCCCTGTCCCCCAGCCCGGTCCCGAGTCTGTGTCTGGAGGTGCGGGGAGTCCCCGAGCTTTGGAGGTACAGTCACCCCCTGACCCAGAAGCAGCGGCAGGCTGCTGCTCTCCTTCCAGGCCAGCCACACCTTGGCTCGTGGACCTGGCCGCCTGTCTAAGCGGGGCCGCCCCCCCCCCCCCGCCCCCGGACAGCGGTGGGCCTCCGGAAAGCAGCCGCTGCCCCAGGAATATAGGAAGAGGGGTGTGACAGGCACGCACGGGGAAGCTGACCTTCCGCCGGGCCACGCTCGTGTGAACGAATGCCCGCTTAGGTCAGCGCACCTCGCAGAGGATGTGGACCCGGGACAGGGTCCAAAGCGAGGCAATAAAGATGATTAAAGGGATGGAAAGTATGTCCCGGGAGGAGAGGCTAACGGGACGGGGCCAGGGCCAGGGAAGAGGAGGCTGCAGGGAAAGAACGGTCACGCCAATAAATTCGTGAAAGATTTACACGGAGGCTAAGAGCAGCTGCGTCACATTCAGAGGGACCCAGACCAGGGGCAGCCAGCCGGTAATGGAAGAAGACGGTGTTCAGCTAGACCCAAGATGGGCTCGGGGAAGAAACGGCTAGGTCGCTGAAGCTGGCCTGTGTGGTGCCTTGTAGCCTGGAGCAGGAAGTCTGCTTCCTATCCCCGCTCCGGCGGGAGGCCAGGCTGGGCGTGCCCTTGTTGCTTTTCGTTCCAATTGTTGAAGTCAGAGATGCATACCCTGGAATTAGACCCTGGATGTGAATTCGGCCTCCCCCATTCACTAACTCTGTGACCTGGGCAACTTGCTGCATGCCCCTATTTCCTCTTCTGTAAAGTGGGTCTATGAAGTGGGAGGCTTGAACGATCAAATCCTTCTAAGGCCCCTAGAAACGGGCTTAGTGCCGGCCTGTTCTTGAGTCCCAGGTACACAGAAAGCTCCAAAAGGTGAGGGGTGAGGAGATGGCTGCAGAGGGGCTGGGCTGTCCCCTGTGATCTCACTTAGGAGCCCAGGGAGCTTTGCCCTGCATTCCCTCCAGGGTCAACCACCCAGGCAGACAAGGCAGGAGGGCCCCTCTGCTCCCACACTCCAGGGGCTGCTCCCAGGGGCTCTGTGATTAAAGTTGAACTATGAATGTCTTCTCCTTGTTTTGCAGAAAAGGTTTAAGCTCCTCAACAGTTCCTAGGTTGTTGTCCTGGAAAATGTTCTGAAAACTTTTTGAACAGCTAGTAACCACTTCTTTCTTTTGGGAAATGACTCAAAGATATTTGCTGTTTTCAGGCAAAACGATGCATTTCGTGATAGCAAAGTACTGAGTATTTCAAGTACTCCTCAGAGAGCAGCAGCCTTGGGTGCTCTGTCCCCGGAGCCCTGCCGGCTGGAGGGGGCCCTACAGAGGTTCCCCTCCTGCCCCAATCTACCCACCCAGCAGGTGCAGACAGAGGAGGGGGCTCCCAGGGGGCAAAGTCATGGCCATGCTGCTGACCCACTGCCTGTGTTGAGTGAGTGCTCCCCTGCTGGGCTGAGACATTCTCTCCACCCCTCCCCACCCTGCTCCATTTTGCAGAGTGAGCAAACTGATGCAACGAACAGCCAGCAGTGCCTGTGTTCCCTGGGAAGCTGACTCTGGGTTGGAGAGGAGCAGGCAGGGCCCTTACTGAGGCACATCCTTTGGAACAATAGCTGTAGAGGGGAAGGGAAAGGAGCAGAGTAGGGCAGAAGGAGAAGCTGGGCTGCAGGCAGTCTGGCTGGGGAGTTCTGACCCTTCAGGGAGGTGACTTCAGAGCTGTCCCACGATGGAGTGAAGGAGCAGGTCTTTATGTCCTCACTGCCACAACCTTATGCCGGCAACTGTCATTGCCCAAGGCAGTTTCCATAGGGGCTGAGAGCTGGGGGGTGTCTGCCCCAGCACGTGCAGCCGCTGGTGGGGGGAGGAGTGCACAGTTCCTGAAAGGGAGACTGGGTGGTCCCTTACAACGAACACCCCAGTGGGAGTAGTACTTAACTCTCCTCCTGGGACTGATAGAGTGGTGCTCCATACTACATTATGGGCTCTGGAGCAGAGCAGGGAAGTGCCAGGCTTGGTCCCTGCTCTCCAGGGCCAGAGGTGTAGCTTGCACAACCTCTCTGGCTCCTGAAGCCACCAGAACGTGGTGTGTGACTGTGCAGCATCTGAGCGTTCAGAGAAAGGAGCCAGCAGGGGATGGCTGAGGAAGGCTTCCTGGAGGAGGTGGGCTTTGTACTAACCGTGAAAGAGGATTTGGAAGGGGGTTGGGAGGAGCGTGAAAGTTGCCACAGCTGGACAGGTGCGGGAACCAGGGATTCCTTTCACCCCCTAGAAGTCACCCCCCAAATCTCCCTAGGCACAGCCCTAGGTGCTGCTGCCACCACCCCAGCTGAACTAAGTGGAAGGGAAAAGCCAGAGTTCCTGATTCCTGATGGGCCCCAGCCCAGGGTGATACAAGCCCCTGTAGGGTGATACAAGCCCTGCCGGAGCCCAGCCTCTTAACAGAGCGGGGCCTCGAACATAGGCACGTTCCCTCCCACGCTGCCCTCACAGCTGGGGACACAGGAGAGCCGTTCTCCAGATTAATCTCTTTCATTAAGTGAGGTCTCAGAACGGTTCATTGGCTGCATGTGCAAAGCAGATTTGGAAGGAAGAAGGAAAGAATGCTGTGGTCATCCAGCTATGTGTCAGATGGTCCTGCTGGGTGAGGAGCAGGAGAGCGAGCTGTCCCCACACTTCTGCACGCCGCCCCTCCCTGGGTCCCCAGGTGGTGCGATCGGACCACATCCTGGACACTGTAGGGTGATTGGAGCCTCTGGCCACTCTTGCTGCCTCTGTCCTATGAATGACCATGACCGTGGCTCGGTGCCCTCTAATTGTGGAACCAATTAAGAATGTCATCCCTCCTTCCCTTCCTCTGCCAGCAGGTGCCCAAACCCTCCCTGGGTGCCAGGCTCTTTCCCTAGGGGCAGAGTGTCAGCCATCAGGTTTGATTTTGCAAGCTCTCTGTGACATCATCTGGGTCACTGATAAAAATGAACCACGACATCTGGAATTAGGGGTGATGGATATGCAACTTGGTAAATAAACTAAAAATCCTGAATTATGTCATTTAAGAGGGTAGATTTTGTTGTATGATTTACATATCAATTAAAAATTTTTTAATGGGTAAGTCCAGTCCCCAGACAGAGTGATGCGACAAACCCCTGGAAACATTCCTTGAATCTTGATGTCTGCAGGGTTCCCTAAATGTGTCAGGCAAGTGACCCTTTCAGAAAAGGCAGTCCGTTTGGTCTGGGTTCGTGTAAATCTGTGCTAGCCATTAGTGGTGACACTGTTTCTTTCGAATCATCTGTTTGGGACTCTCTGAGAGAAAGAATAATTGTATTTTTCTGGGCTTTTTGTTTTGTTTTGGTTTGGTTTTGGAAAATTGGAACTGTATGCACACGGCTACAGTCTCTAGCACTTCGTTCTCCAAGATTCCTCAGATGTGTTCCGGGGCCATTTGTGACCTTAGTGCAGAGTTCTCTTTTCCTGAACAAAACTGCTCCATCCCTTGGGCAAGAAGATGAAAACTCAGAGCCCCCGTCGTCTCCCACCATCCTGTCCTAGGTCCTGGGCGCCGTAGACTTGCTCCTCCGGGTCTGCCTTTCCTGAGCCAGCACTTGTCGCCTGACAGAAAGCAAACTTTTGTTTCAGCTGCCTCCTTAATTGTACATCATCTTCCTCAACAACCTTGTGCTCCTGCCCTCCTTCTCACTCAGAAGATGAAAATACAATTTAGGACCATCATCCGCCGTTGGTTGGCCCACTCTTTGTCCCGTCCTGATGACTACCCCACGCTTTGATGGTCATCGCTGGGTATGGGCAACCCCTCATTCCATTCCAGAATCACTTCATCCCTCCTTCTCCTCACTTCTAGGCTCAGGGGCGAGGACCCCAGGGATGCCCTCTGCCTCCTTAACCCCCTTCCTGTAAGCCACAGTTGCTTAGGGGAGCTTGCCACTCCCTTCAGCGCCACACATGACCCCTGCAGTTGTGGAGGTTTATCCTGTAAGGATGTAAGTCCCAGCTCTTGCCAACCAGGAATGGGTCAGGAGATAACCTCGTTCAGAACCCTAGGTTTAGCCATTGGCTCATTCACACACGTTGTTAAGTTAGCCCTTTTGGAAGGAGAGTCAGTCCGCATTACCACAGATTCCACATTTGCAAATTTGCCTACTTGCTAAAACACGTGTGTAACCCCCGAAATCGGTGTTCACAGTCCTTTCAAGGTCATTCATGGACATGCATGGGGCAGCGAGAAATTTGACTTGCCCAACAGGCACGTTCGCAGCCGAGGTCAGGTCAGGAGACGCCCCACCTTTGTGTTTCAGCCCTCGACCCACAAACAAGCATCCTTTTCATGATCGATTTAGCGCCATGATGTTCACACGTGTGTGCTTCGTGTTGGTGACTTTGCTGTTTAAAGTGCTCCCAAGCGTAGTGCTGAGGTGCTTCTACTGTTCCTAAAGGCAAGAAGGCTGTGATGTACCTTCTGGAGACACATACACGTGTTAGATAAGTGTCATTCCCGCACGACTTATAGATAGTCCTGGTACCGAGACGCATTTTCAGGACCGATCGAGTGCTGTTGACCATGAGTTCACCACTGAGGCATCAACACTCTATATTAAGCAAGGTGTCTTTGAGCAGAAACACATAATGTAAAGTTTATGGATTGATCAAATGGGGAAAATGTGGCGGCCAGGGTCTCGCAGAAACCTAACCCTGTATATCGCCTGGGAGCAATGGTTCGGTATTCCCTAATTCGGCGTTTGCGGGACTTTGTAGAACTTTGCTCCTGTAAATCGCTCTTGAAAGCAGTGTGGAGAGGTGCTCAAGGTAAAGGAATGTATTGTGAGAGGTGGGATTTCAGACCTAGTGATTTATCCCGTGTGGCTGGTGGTGGCAGAGCTGGGGGCCCGAGAAGGGAGGAGCAGAAGACCCTTCCTCCCCGGGACGTCCCCTGGCTTGGGTTTCATAGAGGGGACCTCTGCTTTGTTCGCCTCATCCTGGGCTGACGACATCCTTGCGCCTCCCCCACCCCCCGGACTGCTTAGCGCTGCAGTGACCGTCATTGTCACCCTGTCATCAGGAGCCCAGGGGACAGTGCGACAGATCACGCTGCCATAGCCTGAGGTTTGTCTTTATATCCCAGCAAGGAAATTGCCCTCATTAAGTCCCTGCTAAAGATAGATAAGAAAATGGGACAGGCAGACCCCCACCTGGCAGGCAGCCCTGTCAGATTCGAAGCAACATGAGTCAGATAGGAATTATTTTTAGGCTCCTTCTCCTCCCTCCCCCACGCCCACCCCCAAGCAGGCACTCTTGGAAAGAAGAACAGCTCATTTCTTGAAACCAGATGTCCACATCCATGTCCAACGGATGTGAAATTCCAGCCCTGATAGGCCTAGAGAAGACCCCAGCCCCTGTACCAATCATGATGGCTGGATTCTCCCGTGGACCACGTAGCCACCTTGCGCCGCGATCCTGGGCAGAGCTGGCCGTGAGAGGGCCTGGCAAGGCTGGCCTGTGACTCAGGTGGCCAGTGTCCCTTCCCTGGGTGCCCTTTCTTGCCCCTCTTCCCTGGCACACGCTCCATGCTCGGGATTGGCTCTGTGCATCGCACTTCGTGGGAAAGAAAACAAGGCCCCGGGACCCCTCTCCCAGGGGAGGGCCAGCATGTCCCTTGGGCCTGGGCCCGTATCCGTGGGAGGGCTATTTTGTGCATTTTGGCCGAGCTCCCAGGTGCCGGGCCTGCCCACCCTGGCCGTGGGCATCTACCCGTCTGTGCCTGCTCTGAGAAAGCTGAGCCTTGCCCTTCTCTGTTCGTTCTCTTGCCCTCTTTCCAGATCGTAGGATGTATTCAGACCCCATAGACGCCAGATGGGGAAAGAGAGGGACCAGGAGGCGAGAGAGCTGGCAGAAGCAGAAGCAGGGTGCCCCGTGCCTAGAGGCCTGGGCGGTGGCAGGGTTGCCGACTAGGAAACTGGCTGAGATTGAGGAATGCCACCTTCACGGGCTCTGTGCCTGGGACGGGAGGGAGGGTGGAGACCCCAGGAAAAGCCACCTGAGTGGGTTCAGTTTCTCCTCCTTGGGGACCTCGGTCTCTCAGTTTCGGCCATCATGGGCATTCAGGAGTTGGCTCAGGTATCCTCAGGTGTCAGAAATGTTAACCCTCAGCCCTGCCTCCCTTGTTGGAGCTTGTGGAAACGGGCAACTCTGGGGGGCCCCCAGGGACTGGGCCCCGGGCACCAAGTCTGCGTGGCCTTCCCTGGGGGTGTCATGCGTGGTAGGCAGCCCAGGGCTCTCGGCTTCATGACCAGCTCCCCACTCCCTAGGCAGGGGCTCTCAAGGAGCTAAGGACCCTCCCCAAGCCGATTCTTCTTGCCGAATCCCAAGGACACTGACACACAGCCTGCAGAGGTGTGGATAGGTGACATCGATGGCAGGTACACAAGAAGTCCCGGAGGCCAGCTGGGGCTTTCAGTGCCAATAACCAGTGCCGCTGGTGTCTTCAACTCAGCCCCTGTGCCCTTTCCAGAAAGGTCTAGAAAGGTAGGCCATTTCTGCTGCTCCATGTGCATCTTTTAGGACCCAGTGTGGTCTAGGTCGGCACCCTACTACCCTGGCCACCTGGCCGAGTGCCCATACTCCCAGGGCTCTGGCTGCCGGAGATGGGATGCTGCCTGGGACCACCTCATTCAGAGGGCAGGCGGCATATGCCCCTGGTTCTGGGGCCTTTTGACCCGCCCTCCCAGGCAAGCCCAGCCCACCCTCACTCCTCCAGAAGTCACTCAGCAATTTAACAAGCATTTCCAGGATTCTGACCACATTCAGGACACACTGAGCCTTTTATGAAACGGCAGCTCCTCTCGTCTTGCCACCAGCCTTAGCAAGGAGATACTGGTTTTATTCCCACTTTACAGGTGGGGCAAGTCATTGGCACGGAGTGGTGCAGGAGCTGAGCCAGACAGCAAAGCCGAGCAGTCTGGCTTCAGAGCCTGTGTCCCCAACCAGTCCTCTGCGGAAAGCTCTCTGTCCCGCCCCCAGCATGCGCCGCCTCCCTCTTCGGGTCCTTCCCGGCCTCCTACACAGCTCCCTAATGAACTCATGTGCCCCAGTGGTGAACAGCATGGGGCTGGTGTTTTCTAATGGACTGAGTGCAGAGCTAGTGCATAATTCAAAGGAAAAGTGAATGGCAGGGTTTCAGACGAGACCTTCCCGACAGAGCCACTCACCTTCTGCCTCCCGCACCGCAGCTCTGGCTCAGATGTGCCTGGAGAGCCCTTCCCTGGTTCAGAGGACTAGTGCATGGACATATTTAGGAGGTCCCTTCGGTAGCCAGGGTTATGGGGGCCCCACCTGGTGAGAAGCTGGAGGAGGGGTGGTATGAGTTCTGGAATGGTGGGCAGTTCTCCAGGGAAGGCCGTAGAGCCGAGCGCCCTTCCTCCTGCTCCCCCAGTCCCCGGGGGGCCGGGCCTAGGGTTTCCCAGCGAGGATGCGAGCACAGGTTTCAAAAATACCAAGGAGCCTTCCTGCCTGATCAGCGTCTACCCTCAGGTCCAGGAGTTATTTCTGAGTCTTCCCTAGTAATTTAAGTGTAGTCATTTATTCCAGTGAGTGTGTTTTAGGGAAGCCAGGGTGGCCGCTATTATGGTTTGGAGTATTTGGCGGGGGAAGGGGGGGCTGGTTTCCAGAAGTGATGCAGGACCTCAATTAGGCAAGACATCAACAAACAGAATTAAAATACAACTCGAGAAGATAGACCCTTGGGTCTTCGGAGGTGATGCCTGTGCTCTGCCCCCTCCCCCCAAGGGGGAAATGAAGACCAAGGTGTCCCCTGTCCCCTGCATGCCCAGGGGTCATCTCTCAGATGGCACCTGCAGACATCTCACTGCCCTTGAAAATGCAACATGGATGGAGCTGCCAGTTCTTTCCAAGTAGATCTGAACAGACAGCCGGAGAGACAGATAGCCAGAGAGACAGACAGCCGGAGCACCAGGAGCAGACAGGCCCACAGCTGTGGCACGCTCTGGAGGTCCGCTTGTAGGTGGACACTCAGACTTACCAGCAGTTCAGGGGGAGCTTAAAACTTACAGCCCCCAAAACATTAACACCTGAGCAGTTTGGGGCAGAATTATTGATTACCTTCCCCCCACAACCCCCAGAAAGACATTGTTTTTATTTCCGTTTTACAGACGAGGAAAGTAGCTTGCACAGAGCAGTGAAGGAAGCTGCCAGCATGTAACCTTCCTCCTGAACCTTCAGAAGCCCCTACCAGTGCCAGCCAGAGCTGCCCCCTCCCCTCCACTCCCTGGAGGCGTGCCCCCCTTGCCTGCCCTTGCCCCCCGTCCCCCAAACCTCCCTTCTGCTACGTGGGCTTCACTGTGCTCTCTGTCTGCGCAGGACCCCTCCCACCCAACTGTCGCCTTGCGGGTTCCCTCCCATCATACAGGTCCCACCTGCCCCACTCTCTACCCCACAAGGTCTTTTGGGGCCTCTCTGGTCCTCCTGCCTGACCTTCCCCACAGAGGCAGGCCTGGCCTGCACGCAGAGAGCTCTGCCTGCCTCCCTGCAGCTCTCTGGCTCACTGGAGCAGGTGCAGCATCGGAGGGACCTGGGGACAGGTGGAGGCCCAGGAGATGCAAGAGCTGCTGGGTCAGTGGTGTGAGGGAGCGCGGGGCCCCGCATCCTGAGCCACCTCTCCAGGTGAACACAGGAGCCCAGAACAAAAACAGCCCCCCGGGGGGGCCACCTTATCCACAGTTACACCCTCCCTTGGGAATACGTCAGCCCCTGAGCTGTCTTCAGACTACGATTTTCAGCTGATTACAGACTTTCTGTTTGCCGGGCCGGCGCTGAACTCCAGGAAGATGTGTGGGACCCAAAACAAAGACGAGGCATGTTGTGAGAAGGAAAAAATACAGTATGGGGCTGTGTGTCGGTTTGTTTGGTCTGGTGGCCCAGTGGCCACAGTAACCGTGTTCCAGACTGGCTCCATGCATCGGGGAGCAGATGGCACAGCCTCATCACCGGGAGCAGGACACCTGGGGCCTTTGAACCATGAGCTGCAGCCGTGGCTAGGAGGAGAGAGCGGGGATGGGACAGGCGGAGGGCAGAATTCTGACTTTGCCCTGATGTTCTGAAAGGTTGGGGATGCTCAGGCAAGGGTGGGGTGGGGAGGTGATCGCTGGAATGTCTCTAGGCAGGGCCCACGAAGGCCAGCTCCCTCTGAAGGCCCCCCTGTCCAGTTCCCATGCCACCACCCTTGGGACAGCCGGGGAGCCTGGGGCACACTCTTTTGGCCGAAGCTCTAGTCTATTTTTACGGTGGTGCTTCTTCTGACACAATTGGAGGAAGCCACCTCTACCTCCCACTATTCCTGAGCAGCGCCTGTTGCCCCCAGGTTTTCTGATTTTGCCTCCCATCTTATGAACTGGCATGTCAGTGGTCGACCTGGTCTTAATGGGTAACCAGAGCAGGTCACTTTACATTTGACCTGAGTTAAGAGAATGATCTCGGGCTGAGAGTTTCCAGCGCCCTGAGACACCAGTACAGGGAGGGTTGAGAGGGAGGGAGGGGGATGGGTTGTATTTTCTGAAGACGGGATTTTTAGCTCCTAAAGGCCTAAAACTGTCCCTCACTTTAAGCAGACATTCCTTGGGCCCCTACCTTCCCTTTCTGGAAGTCACAAAGCAGGAGTCACCGCAGCCAAGTGTGTGGGTGGCCCCTTGAGTGTACAGACTTGTCCAGACTTGGTTTGGGGCTTGTTGCTAGACGTGGAGCCTCAGAGGCATTTCTGCACCTGCCCCGGGCACGTTTCTCATCTGTAAGAAAGGACGTTGACCTTCTAAGACTGTTCTGCAGCTCGAACGGGATGATGCTTGGAAAGCAGGTATGAAGTGTCAAGGAGCGCACAGCCGAGGACCCACACGCGAGTACGTGTGTTTGCAGGGCACACGAGTCTGTGAGCATAGCTGTCTGTGTGTGACGGCTCCGGGAACTCCAACATTTACCGTGTCCAAGGAGAGTTTGCTGGAAATGAGCTTGGCCAGGGCGCTCGCATTGGTTATCTCTTGCTGTGTAACAAACGGTTCCAAAATGCAGAGCTTAAAACAAAAACAGTTATGATTGCACGCCATTTCCAAGGGTCAGGAATCCGGGAGCAGCTTAATTGGGTGGTTCTGGCTCAGAGTGTCTCTGGAGATCGCAGTTGAGTTGTTGGCAGAGACTGTGATCATCTGAAAACTTGGTTCAGATGGGACTGGAGGGTGCACGTCCAAGCTCACTGACGTGGTTGTTGGCAGGCCTTAGTTCCTCAGTGGCTGTTGGCCGGAAGCTTCATTTCCTTGCAATGTGGGGCTCTCTGTAGGGTGTGCAGGACAGAATGAGTGATCCGAGAGAGAGAGAGACAGAGACAGAGACACACCAAGACAGAGAGAAGTTGTCATGTCTTTTACAACCTAATCTCAAAAGTGACTTCCCATCCCTTCTGCCGTATTCTGCTGGTCATACAGACTAACCCCGGTATAGTGTGGGAAAGGACGACACATGAGCCTGAATACCAGGGGATGGTGACCATCTGTATCTGTTTCTAGTTCTTTCTGTGTCATCGCTTCCCCCCCAACCCCCCACCCCCACTTTGAATGACCTAGTAAAATCCACCAGTAGCTCTGAATGGGTGTGTGTTTGGTGTTTTTTCTTTTGCAGTTCAACTTCGAATCTTTCTGACAGTGCCTTCCTTACCCTCCCCTCCATTCTTCCGTCCCCTGTCCGTGGCTCCTCTGTAGAGTGAACGTGAGCGAGCATACTTCCTCCCTGGGGAAGGTGTTAAGCCAAAGGATGCTGCTGTCTGAGCTTTGGAACATACGTGTCCTCCGGGGGGTCCGGCAGGTACTTCCAGGGAAAGGGAACTTTCCAAGATACACACGCACTCACACTCACACACACCCTTATTTTCCCTCAAGCGCTATCATCTCAGTCATCATAGAAGGTTGAGCTTTAATTGGAAGCATACTGACATCCTCGAATCTGGCAGATGCTGACAGGGAAGTCTGCCTTGGGTAGGAGAGAAAAGAATACAGATTTTTTTTTTTATGATTTTGTTTGTTTATTTAAAGAGAGAAACAGCACAAGCAAAGGGAGGGCGAGTCTCAAGCAGACTGCATGTTGAGTGTGGAGCCCCATGCAGGGCTCGATCTCACGACCCTGAGATCATGACTTGAGCAGAAGTCAAGACTCGGATGCTTAACCGCTTGAGCCACCAGGGTTCCCCAGAAAGTATACAAATATTAGCACCCCAAGGAGAGATGTCTTCCAAGGAACACCTCCCAGCATCCCCACAGCAGGTCTGGGAAGCAAATAAAACACAGGCAAGTGTCCCCATCTTAAGAGTTATACAAGGGAGGCTCAGAGAGGCCACGCAGTTTCCTCAAGACCTTACAGAACTGACTCGGATACCCAGACGCTCTTCCACAGGATTCTGTGCCGTTGGCCCCATACAGGGAGACATGTGCTTCTCTTCTACCCGTCCCAGAATACAAGATGATTTGGGGTTGTCTGCCGTCTGAGTGAGGGGTGTCCTGCCTGGGATGGATGAGCAGATATTTTAGGGGTTCAGAGTAGCAGGGAGAGGAGAGACCTCCTTCAGAACTGGAAACATTTTGGTGGGCATCGCGGGGGAACCGTGGTGATGGGCGAGAGAGGGCCCTCTGTAGTCTGTCCCTTCCTGTCTGCAGAGCACCCCCCCCCCAACCAGAGGTACTTCAGGGCCCTCTGGCTCCAGGTGGAGTCATGTAATGAAGAAATAACAAGCCCTCTGACCGAAGCTGTGCTGTCCAGTACAGTAGCCACGGTGGCTATTTGAGTGAGTTGAAACGTCAACTCAAATTTGTCCTTCGGTCACCCCGGCCACTTTTCAAGTTCTTGCTAGCTCCACATAGCCGACGGTTACTGTGCTCGACCGAACAGGTAGAGGAAGTCTCCGTCCTTGCCCAAAGCTCTGTTAGATACCCCGGCTCTGCAGAAACCCTCCTGGGCCACAGAGAGCCAGGCCTGGGCTGGCTGGGGGAGGAGACGAGGCTGAGGTAGGACAGTCTGAGTATCTGGGTAGGGGGAAGAGGCATGGAGAGCAGAAGGAAGAAGCTGAGAAAAAGAAATGGGGTTCACGGAGTACACATGGCCCCCAGGGGGGCTCAGGAAGGGGTTGCTTCTCTTTGTCCTGGGTCTGGGGGCAAGGAACACGAGCCACCGTGCTGGGCTTCCAGAGCATGCAAGGGCCGCTGCTTCCAAATCTTTGCTCAGAAGCATGGCTGGAGGCAGACAGAATGCTACCCCTGGGGAACGGTCTTCAGACCCTCTCTGTGGGCCAACAGGACCCCTGGGAGCTGAGTAGCCTCCCCCACACCCGACGGGGACATCACTGAGAGAGGTGTGTGCAGAGTCCGAATTCAGTGACCCAGGGCACATCCTTGGGAACAGGAGAGGCACTGAGTTATGGAAACTGAGAATATAAACCAATAGAAGACCTCCTTAGTTTCGATCAGGTTGGGGCCAGCTTCCCAACTGTCCCCCCAACCACTGTCCCCTTGTCCCCATTATTGTAAAGTAGTTACTGCAGCTGCTCCTTATAGTGTGCCCCCGGTCCTAGGCATCCTGTCTGGATCAGGGGTCAGCAAACTTACCCCATAAAGGACCAGAGAGCGAAACAAACTTCGTTCACCAAAGCAGATGGTGGGGGATTTGGCCCATAGGCCATCGTTTGCAAATCCCTGATCCAGATTTTCACAAATCCTCCAACAAGCCCAAAGAGAAGAAAATTGTTTTCTGCCATACAACGGAGACCAAGACACAGCCAGTGAAGTCACGGTTCTCACTCTGCTCTCACATGTCTCATGTCCCCTGCCTCTCCCTGCTGAGAATGAGTGCCTTGGCCCAGGGTCCCTCCCTGGAAGAGAGGTAGCAAGAAAGCCAGAAGAGAGGGACTGTCTCGGCCCATTCCCCAGCATGCCCTAGTCCTTGAACGCAGCACTAGATCTGAGAGGTGCACATCTTGGGCTAGTGTGCTGGCCTGATGCTTGAGCCCAGTCTGATCAGCCTCACATACCCTATTGGCTGCCTGCCCAGAGGGGACAGAGGTCCCCGAGGATACATTTTGACCTGGAGACTATAGGTCTTGAAAAATGGTGCCAAGGGAGACCTCAGGATTCAGGGTAACCTGGGAGTAGCCGGGGACACCTAATGGTAGCCACAGAATTTGGGAGGCTAGAGGGAAAATCGAAGTCACAGGTATCCTGCTTCCCTGAAGTCATTAAGGCAGGGCCCCAGAAGGTAGAGGTGGAAGGAAAAGGACCAGCAGCACGGGCGCCACGGTCCGGATGCGTCTTGCCGCAGCCACAGGGCTGGCCAGCCCAGACCCATGCCTGCCAAGGGACAGCCACAGCCTCCAGCATCCCCCTGGGGAAGCCTGCTGCAAAGCCTGTCCCCTACAACAGTGGGACCTCTTCTCGAAGTCCGCAGCCTGCAGCTAACAGAGCAGCCCAAAACCATCTGCCGGCTAAGAAGTGACCCACTCTTGCTCTTGGTGACCCACTCCTGACCAGCCCGCTTCTCATTCAGTCTCCTCTGGAGGTCTTTGGGAATCACAGCAATGTGTCTTCTGCAGACCAGGATGGCCCAGCCAGCCAACGCTGTCCCTTATGTGCCTTCCACATGGCACCACCATGCCGCCGAGGGACGGGGCACCACCATGCCGCCCAGCTCCCCGCCAGGGTGTCTGTCTAGAGTTTAGGCGCAAGGAGGCACCCACTAATGTGAGCAGCTATCTGGGGGTGTCAGTCCTTCTTTGTGCCTTCCATAGAGGCATAGTGGACCCTCCACGGGTTTTCCATCTGCACGTTGATTGTGTGAATAATCATCATGTGAATGAATGTTATCTTGAGAGGTGCTGGGCCTCGGCTGCCTGGACTTCCATCATTAGTGCCTGCCTTCTTTAAAATCCTTAAAAAGTGCCTTAAAAATCCGCATTTCCTCTGTTCCCTGCAAGGTGTAGCTGCCCTCCTGGGGAAGTAATATCCCCAGACTCCTGGACACCTTCTCAGGACTGAGAAGGAGTCCTTTATCGAGACGGATGGCAGATGAGGGTTGGGGGCGAGGCGGGGCAGAGAGGGAAGTTGGAAACAGCACGAGGGTGGTAAAGAGGCAGAGGAATTAAAGGCCAGGCTTGGGGGGCCTAACGACTGGACCTCGGTCCTGCCCGAGCGTGGCTGTGGTCCTGCCTGCCTGTTCTGGGAGTGGCAACCTCCCACGTCCATGAAATCCCTCAGATCCCCCCTACGGGGTTGAAGCAGGTCCAGCTGGGCTCCTGGGCAGCCACTCTTCTCCTGGAGGAACCTGCTGAGCACAGGGTCGGGAGATGGACCCTCTGGGGCTGTCGGAGCCATGCCCAAGCCCCACAGAGCCGCTGTGGTCAGGAGGAGTCGCGGGGACATGGGTGACCTGGCAGGAGTCTCTGGCTGCCAGGGAGGAGGCTTACCAGCTTTGGTGAAGGCCTTCCAAGGTGGGCATTTACAATGCAGCTGGCCCAGCCCACCACAGAGCCACAGGGAGTGTCAGGAAGGAAGAAAATTCTCCCAGTCTGCCCAAGGTTTTTCACTTTGTAGGAGCAGCAATATGGGAGATGTGTCCTTTGGGCCACACCTACAGGGACCAGGACCCTCCCCCACAAGCGAGCAGGTGCCCACACCTCAGAGTGGTCGCCCTGACTCCCCCTCTAGCCCCTTTCCCCCAGCAATCATGACTGGCCCAGCCCTTCTTCTCATATCTCAGGGCTGGGCTCAGGCATAAGCTTCTCCTGGGTAAAGGCCTACTTCCCATCTTTTTTTTTTTTAAGAGAAAGAGAGAGCACAAGCAGGGGGAGTGGCGGGCAGAGGGAGAAACAGACTCCCCGCGGAGCATAGAGCCGGATGCAGGGCTTCATCCCAGGACCCCGAGATCACGACCTGAGCCAAAGTCAGACCTTAACTAACTGAGCCCCCCCAGAAACCCCCCTGCTTCTCATCCTAAGACTCTGCATTAACAGCAGTCTTCATTCCAATGGGGGTGGATGGCAATTTGGAATCCCACTAAAGAATGTTTGGCGATAGAGCCAGCCATCCCCCTGAGGCAGGATTAGGTCTCAGCAAGGCCACTGGGGATGTTGGGTTCTTCAGATGCCACGGAGACTTCCCTGTGAGCCTTGGCTCAAGTCCGACACAGGACGGGCTAGGCCGGAAGGGAGGTTGGGGACCCCATCCCCTCTCCCCAGGACTGGGAGTTGGGGAGACCTTCAAGGCCACTCCTTCTCTTGGCAATGACTGCCCACAGAAATAGGTCAGGGCTGCCCTCCTCGAGCGTGGCTGTGGTCAAAGAGATAATGTCAGCTTAGCTACGTGAGAATGATTCCAATCCCAGGATTCACGTACCTCCTGCTTATCATCAGGGCAGCATCGTAGGGCAGAGAGGGAAGTTTTGTTTCTGAGACAGAAGCCCTTTGCAGAGCTGGCCTCCCCACCTCACGATCCCCGGGTGGTAGGAGCCATGCCTGTGAGCAAGACCAGAAATGGGGGCTTTGGTCAGGAAAGGGGGTGGTCTGCTGAGTGCCTACAGGCCTACGTCTGTCCCAGTGTGCAGTCTAGTCAGAGACAGAAGATGAAGATATGCTGAACAGGGGCACCTGGCTGGCTTGTGCGGTAGAACGGGCAACTCTTGATCTTGGGGTCATGAGTTTGAGCCCCACACTGGGCATAGAGGTTATTTTTTTAAAAAGAGATGTGCTGAACAATTTGCTTTGTAATGTGGTTGCATACATGTGTCTTTGTGTATGTGTGTGTATGGTGTGCCTCTGTGTGTGTGTGTGTGTGTGTGTGTGCTTAATAGTACAATGCAGACCATAGGCCCTGGGACTTGAGAAAAAGGAAGGATTTCTGGGGTTTACCGCAGCAGCCAAGAAGCCTTCCTGGAGGAGGCAGAATGTGATTTGTCCCTTCAGTGGGGCCAAGTGGAGGGCAGGGGGATGCGAAGCGCATTCCTGGTAAGTGACTGAGCAGAGGCAAAAGTCCTGAGGGATTCAGAGACAGTGAGCAGTGCGGCCTGACGGGACAGGACAGCACCCAAGTAAAGAGGGCAGGTCAGGGAGGCATGCCGTCCTCCGAGAGCCTGGAAAGTGAGCAAAGGGTTTAAACCGAGTGCATGAAGCTACAGCTGCCTCTGGGATACTTTGCATACAGATATCCAGGCAGCAAGTCTAGGAGAGGACATCCCCGGAGGGGGACAGCAGGTGGCAAGGCACATGGTTGGAAAGCATGACGCTCACGGAGGATGGTACTGAGGACGAAGGCCACGATGGAGAGAAGCGAGGAGAGGGCACATGAACAGACTCTCCATCTCCTGGTGCCCCAGAGAGCCTCAGATCTTTGTCTTGGGTCCCAGAGCCCATTTCCCATCCTTTTAGGCTGAGGTCTGCAGAGCCCTAGATGGTGATTAAATTCCCCCATCAAGATAAGTCAGGCTGAAAACGTCTACCCGGTGGTACTAAGGTCTGATCAGAAGGGGGAGGTGCTCCCCTTCCACCTGCTGTGCTCCCAAGGAGCTCCGGCCTGGGGATCTGGGGCCAGAACAGGATACATCTCATGTGTGCTTGTGGAGGGGAGAACGGATGGTCCCGGGGGGAGGGCTGGGCCGGTTGTTATCCTGTATGTCAGAGGAAGCGGAGGAGTTGGAAAGGGCACACCAGGGTGGTCCGGCGGTTAGGATGGACTCATTCCTGGGAATGGTTGCCACGAAGCCTTTCCCCCGCTTCTCCATCGTGGCAACGGCTCCTTCCCGGAGTGTTATGAAAACCTGTAATTACCGAGCTGGCCCTGGGTGGGAACGTCCAGACCTCCTCGTCTTTCTTCCAAGATACACTGAGTCAAGACCCGGTCAGTGCACAGAGGGGATGACTCTCCCCTGTTCCTTTCCGCATGGCCCCACGGGCTGTGGTTAATGAGCTTGGCGATTGTGGATTTGCCGTCTGGGATTCGAAAAGCGAAGGGCGTAGTATAAGAGCCTGTGCCCCTCTGGCTCCGCAGCCAGCTGTCCTGCTCTCAGCAATGCCCCGGGGCCACTCAGCAGACCCCACCCCACCCCTCCGCCCCCCCCCCCCCGGAATCCCCAGGGTTCGGGGCCCTCCCTGCCTCCAGCGGCTGCGAGCGGAAATCAGAGCTGCGGATGGAAGCTGGGAGAAGACGTTGAGCCCAAGCGTGTGAGGCACAGCTTAGTGGGAAGCCCCACCCAGGCTGCCACTTTGGGACGGCTCATAGTTTTGCTCTTTCTATTTCTTCCAGTGATTTTTCTTTTTGGCATATTTATTTCCTGGCCTCTTGCCTTTACATGTGTGAGTTGTGTTTGGGAGTGTGGGGAGAGAAGGAAAAACAGAAAGGATGGGTGGCTCCAGATCTGAAATCTTTTCCATGCTCATGCTCCGGGAACTTTCTGGATCTGCACCACTGTGGCCAGTGAGCCCCCAGGCTCCAGACAGCCCTCCTGGGGAAGGTGACCCTGGCCCAGCCTCGGGCAGGAAGAGTGCAGGAGCCTGCTGTCAGGGCAGGCCAGTTGTGGGGGCTCAGCCCTCGGCCATCCTGACCAGCTGCCCGGTCACCTGCTGTTCCACTCTGACTCTGGCATCTATGAACTCCCTGGAAATGTATTGTCCAGCTGGCTGCTCCTAGGGACCCCCTGCTTTGTAAGCATGCTCTTGCCTCCTGCTCACAGCTCTGTCTCCAAAACCCAGCCCGTGGCTCCCTTTCACCTAGCAGCCCTTTGCCACATGCGAGAAGCCAGTGAGGGGACACTTGCCTTCTTGCCTCCCCCTAAGCTGATTTTGCCAGGAACCATTTAAGATCAGCCTCTGTGCATCCTCTTAAAAACCAGAGTGTCCACTCCAGGGGTCACAGAGAATGTCTTTTCCACACCTCTCGCTTTGCAGTAAGAGAGCACGTCTGCACTTGACGTTTGCAGAGCCCAACTATGACCTGAGTCCGCGGTTTCTGCCCTGATACCTCTCCTCATGTATGACAAGGCCCCACTATGTCTATCTCAAGAATCAGGGAGTTCCAGAAGTTCAAAACAGGAAGAAACCACAGAATAACCCATTCTCTTATGAACTGTTGCACATGGACTCTTAGGGACTGCTTGCCGCTTACCCAGAGTGCTGGGGCTTGCTAGAATTGAACCACCATGGCACAGATGTTTCTAAAAATCTATGAAAGTTAGGGGGTGGGTGGGGGACATCCTAAAAATGAAAAGAGAGAAATGAATGACCTTAAATAATAGTAACTGAAAAAAGCAAAGTGGAAAAGTATACACAGTACATGTGTGTTCCTCCCTGAAAAGCAGATACAAGTATATATTCCTATTGATTTATAGTAAGATAATGAATGGATGGGTAAACCAGAAAACTAATGAAATGGTTATTTATAGAGGCAAAAGGCGAAGAGGACTTTTTTTTTCAGACTTGACTTTAGAACTGTGTAAATAGTTTACATAGTTATAAATAAAAATTAAATGGAAATAAAAACAAGCTTTTTGCTGAGCCTAAGAGAACAGGTGTGCTGCCTGAGCTAGGGTGTCCGGCCAGCTGCCGGGGGAGCCGTCTCCTTGAGCTCCAGGCTCCTGGATCCTCCATCCTCCTCAGCATGGTCGAGTGGGTATCTAAGAGACTTCTCAAACTCAACCAACCCGAGAGTGAGCTTCTAACCACCTCCCAGGCTCCCTGGTTCAGGTAACACAGCTCCATCCTCGCAGCTTCTAGGACCAAATACCTCAGAGACATCCTTGACTTCTCCCCTTCTCCTACCCAGGTCTAGCCCATCTGCAAGTCCTGCCAGGCCTACCTTCAGACCCAATCCAAACTCCACTCACCTCTCACCATCTCTGGTCCTGCCCTTGTGGCCCAGAGCACCATTGGCTCTCATCTGGATCATTCCTGTAACCTCTTTGGTCTCCCAAATTGTCTTTTTAAATGTCATTTCTCTGTTAAGAATCCTTCAGTAGTTCCCCATTGTACATACAACAAGGGCCAGAACCCTTTCAGTAGTCTACAAGGCCCCAGCTGACCTGGTTCCCATGACCTCTGACCTCATCCTCTACCATCCCCTTCACACTCTGCACTCCCAACTACCCCTGACCTTCTTGGAGGCTTTGAGCATGCCAGGAAGCCCAAAGGCCCCAGGGCCTTTGCACTTGCTGTCCCCTCTACCTGGATTGCTCCTCTCCCAGATATTTACATGACTCCTCCCTCACATCTTTGCTCAGTAGTACCATTTCGATGAGACCTGACAAAGGTGCAGCCTCATAACACAGATGCTTCCATCACACACTAGCACTCCTAATCCTCCCTCCTGGCTTCGTATTCTCCATAGAACTTAACACCTTCTAGTGTTGAACATGATGTGTTTCTTCTGTTTATCATCACTTTCTCCCCACTAGAAGATGAGCTCTGCAAGAGCAGGGCTTTGTGTCAAAATACTCCTGACCATATCCCCAGGACTGGTGTAGAGTAGATCTCAGTAAATACTGAGGACAAGGAGGTAGCCAGCCTACCCTAGGGTCCCGACTTTATGCTGTTGGGGCCTTTCGGCACTCCGTTACGGTCCTGCCAGCTTTACAGTGCCCGCCCTCATGCCGTGGCCCAGAAATAAGTCTGTTAGACAACCCAAGAGAGACTAGCATCAGCGTCCAGATTTGAAGCAGAAAGAAATATTGGTTTCCAGCATCCACTCTGGGCCTTTGTTAGAAGGCTCAGGCCTGGATCTTTGAGCCACAGCTGGTAGAGGGGCAATGGTGACAGATGTTAAGCCATCCTTTAGGGTCATGGTGGCCCATGTATAGAGTGCTCTTGGGAGGTGAAGTTCGGTTCAAATCAGGACAAACAAGGATCCTTGACATGTCATTCAGGTGCCTCCTGTGCAGGGTATCTGGTCACGGGTTGGCCTTGAGTGTATAGGGTATTGGACGTACCTTCTTGACTCAACTGCCAGTGGCAGAGGAAGGCCAGGCACTGCCACCCCTATGTCCTCTTGTCTCACCTCATGGCAACGTGATAGAAAGAGCTCTGGGCTGGGAGTCAGGGCCTGGGTGAACCGTCTCTTTGGCCAAGGCAGGGCAAGAGCTTGATCAGGCCACCTACTCTCTGGGGCCTCCACTGATTCACTGGCTAACCAAGGGGAACTGAATCTGCTGGTCTCTAACCAGGCGGACACAGGGGCCTGGTTTTCCCAGGCCCGTTTCCCTAGAAACCCCCAGTCTTGGGCAAACTGGAGTCATGCTGTCTCTAAGGCTCCTCCCATGTCTGGGCATGTGATGTTGAAATTCCTAAGATGTCATCCCAGGGGAGTATTAATTACTCCTCGCCCTCCCCAAAACCCGTCGGACAGACATGATTCCTCCTGGTGCAAGAGCCTTGAAACAGACCAGAGGGACTTTTGGGGGAGAGTTAGTATCGGGGAAAATGAATTATTGATGAAAACCGAGGTGTCTGGAGGGACAGGTCCAACCCAGAGCTGGATGCCAAGCAAGCACACTGACTCAGTGTGGCCTCTGACACCTTCAGGAGGGGCAGACTTCGGCATGATGGGCCTCGGGCTGGCCGCGTGCTGTCGGAGAGGCCATACTCCATCCCGCTCAGACCCCGGCCCGCCCCTCTTCATTCTTTGGCCGGTGGGCTAACCTTTCTGTCCCTCCTCTCAGGTCTCTTCATCTTAAAAGAGTCAAAGAAATTCCTATCACTCACGGGAGATGGGGTGAGTCCTTGTGGCTGCCGCACCCATTTTGAATGGGTGACATTCCAAAATGGCGGCCTGACAAAGGAGAGACATTGGAGGCCTGTGGGGGATGCTGCACTGTAAATAGCTATGGTTTCAAAGTTCACAGATGCCTTTTGTTAATGCTTCTGGAAGGACCCATGGGGAGAGCCATGCTGATATTTGGAATATAGACTCCTGTCTGCTCCACACCCGCTACCTCCTGTCCTCTCCCATACCCCAGATGCCTGCCTCACCACCTGGGATGGCCCAGATTGCTTCCCACTGACGGGCCCCAAGTCCGACCAGCCTACCCATTGTATTTAGTGAATTCTTTGAGAGTGTTTGAAGGGCTCTGTCATTATCAGTGCACGTGGTACAATGCACTGTGGTACAGTGCACGAGGTGGGAACCATGACATCCACATTCTAGAAGCAAAGAAACTAAGACACAGAGAGGCAACATAATTCACCTGGGTCACACAGCAAGACAGAGGCAGAGTCAGGTCCTGAATTTGGGGAGGCTGCCCAAGGGGCCTCCCCAGGACCCCTTCCTCTCTTTGTCTCTCGGCTCAGCTTCCTACGCCCTCTCTTGGCTGCCAGTGATCCAGTGGCTCCCCTGCTCACTGCCCCTGCAGCCCTGTCCCTGAGCCAGCTCTTACCGTCCAATGTGTAGGCTCCTACACGACTTGCTCCAGCCAAAACCAAGTTTCCGCTCCTCTCCTGCCATCAGCCTGAGAGCCCCCAAACCTGGTCCTGACCTAACTTTCCAGAATCTCTTCCTACCACGCCACCCTCCCTCCCCGTGTGCCCCATGTCAGCATGAGCCAGAACACTACCTTGGCTCTGACCAAGCCCAGGGCTTCCTGCGGGGCTTCTCGTCACCCTCAGAAATCCCACCCACACTGTGAGGCGGCTCCCATCTTCCAAGACCCCACCCCACAGGGTCATACTGGCCATTCCTCTGTTTCCCTTGTGGCCCTGACAGCAGGACAACTGGGAGGAAGAAGGGCTTTATAGCCGGCAGGCAGGGACATGCGGCTACTCAGGTCATTGCCCTTGGCCTGCCTGGACGGTTCCTCTGTGTCCCCGGAGAGCAGAGAAGCTCTGGCTTCGGAAGGAGCAGGCTGCACTCCGTATACCTCTCTCCCGTGGTGGTCAGCCCTTTGGAATCCGGAGACAGCCAAGAACAGACCATTAAAAATTTACTAACAGGCTGTAAAAATATCACAGCATTCAAGGTTAGAGCTTAACGAGTCTCTAGAATTCATTCTCTCTAGCCTCCTCTAGTTCCTCTGCCAACGGTGGCAGGTTAGCTTGGGCTCTACCCAGCTTCTCACCCTCTTGCTGTGTGACCAAGGCAAGTGACTTCACCTTTCTGGGCCTGTTTGGTCAGCTGTAGAGTGAGGATCCTAAGGTGGCTGTCTACCCCATAGGGTTGTGGGGATGATTGAATAAATTGATTTGTGTTCTTTGAAGAGTGCCTTGGACCTAGAAGGTACCACTCAAGTGTCATTCCTTGTCATAGTTTGTTGCTACTGTTGTTGTTATTACTAGAAAAGATAACTAGGGCCCAGAGAGGTATTTTCACTAACCCAGGGACACATAGCCAATAGCCACAGAGCTAGAGTGGAGCCCAGTGGCCCACCTCTGCTCTCCAGCTCCTGACTCCCCCGCTGTGCCCCTCTCTCTCTTTTGTTACGGGTATTCAGACAATGGGTTATCAGTGCCTGGGAAGGGAAACTGAAGGAATGAGAACAGGACCCCCTCCAGGCCCAGCCCCATCCCATAGCTTTGCAATGCCTCCCCGCCCCCAATCCCATCACTTCCTCCTCGCCAGGCCGGTAGTTGGAGCCCCACCTTCATTTCCCACCTGAAAGGAAAGGCCTCACTGAGCTATACAGAGAGACTCTGCCCTCAGACCATGCCCACCCCTGAAGAGAAGACAGAGCAGGTGAATGCTGCTGGGACCAAGGCCCCCTGAGGACACCCTCCGAGCCCCCCCATCCCAGAAACTACTTCCCACGACCCCGCCATGAGAGCCCAACCATCCATTCCCAGTAGATCTTGATACTTCCCCTAGTGATCCTGGGGGGAGCAGAGCCAGAAGGGATTCCTGCCCACCCTCCAGGAATGAGCTGTGAACATGGGGATACTCACCATCAGCCCCAGGGAGAGATCCTAGGGACAGACCGCGTTCACCGTGGGCTGGGTTACCAGGATAGATCCCCCAGTGGGGCACACTAGAGACCTGTGGGGGAACTTGGGGGTCAGGCATGAGGGAGGCAGCCAGCCGGTACATTGCAAGGCTTTTTTGACTTCCCCAGGGGGCAGCCAGAGAATCCAAATCCTTTGAAATACCCCTCACTGGTATATAAACCTGAGATCAGATGCAAGAGGTCAAGCTTGCCGTGGAACCCTTTGGAGGCAGAAGAGGTGTCTTCTGGGCTCAGGCCTCTTAGCTCCACACCCAGGGGCAAGAACACTGTACCCAGAGTCGCGACTTGTCACAGCTCCTATTTCCCGGATGAAATTACGGCGGCCGTGATGGGAGCTCCTTATCCAGCCCTTGCTCTGGGTCAAGTGAAGCTTATTTCACCATCAAACCTTAATTGCATGAGGTTTGACCCCTTATCATCTTTCCACCATTTTACACATGGGAAACCAAGGTACAAGTCAGCAAGAGTCTTGCCCAGGGACACCCAGCTAGGAGGTGACAGGGTCCTGTTTCGAGCCCAGGCCTGGTGGGCTCCAGAGGCAAGTTCTCACCTCCGTGCCAGAAGTAGCTTTTCACCCTAAAGACAAAACCACCCGGCGTGAGCGCCACCCACCCCCCACTACCCCCCCCGTAGATGTGGGGTGAGTGCCTGGCTTATTGGAGATGGGAGAAGCGCGCCCAGGTCTCAGCCCCCCGTCAATCCATCATGCAATAGCCCCGGGAGCCACTTTGGTGGTTTTGACCATTACGCAGTTTGAATTTATTTTTATTCTTAGCCAAATATTTAATTTTTACCCATAATGGACAGTTGGTTAAAGGCAGGAAGCATTAAAGAACACTGATATTAAAAGGCTGGTTCATGAGGAACAAACAAATGGTAATAATTCTGCACATTTGCCTCGGGTGCTCTGCCCAGATCTCGAGTCCCATTCATCTGGTCGGAGTCCCCAGGCAGCAGCTCCTGGGGCTGCAGAACCCCAGACCGGCCAGCTTCCAGATCTGTTCCCAGGGAACGAGACCCTCTATGCTCTCCCCTTGCTATTTGGGTAAAAGCGATTGCATGTAAAAATTTCCTGAAACTTCGTGGGTATCATCATTTAGGAAAAAGCAAGAAATTACAAAAACAAAACAGGTGGTTTGTCTTTTTTTTTTTTTAAAGATTTTATTTATGTCAGAGAGAGCACAAGCATGGGGAGCAGCAGGCAGAGGAGGAGAAGTAGGCTCCCCACTGAGTAGGGAGCCCGATAAGGGACTCAGTCCCATAACCCTGGGATCACCACCTGAGCCAAAGGCAGGTGCTTAACTGAATGAGCCACCCAGGCATCCCGTAACCAGGTGATTTTTATTTTAAACAAACAAACATAAAGTTCAAGAATTCCAAACAATGGGCCATGGGATCAGTTTTTGCCTTTGGTTTCTTTTTCTGCCTTATATAGTCAAACGTTAGCCTACATGTGAACGTGTATCTGGTGCCAAAGCCACAGTGTAATGGTAGGATGGCATTTTGAAACCTCTCTGTAGAAAATCATGCTTTTGCTTTCATAACGCATTTACAATAATAAACAGGAGAAGGGAATCACTTGATCATGGGGGAAGGTCCAATTTTGCCTTTATTTGTAGATGCTCTTAAAGATCATATTAAATATGAACCTTTTAATTTACTCCCAATAACATATCAATATAAAAGCCATGTTTTAGGGCGCCTGGGTGGCTCAGTAGGTTAAGCCGCTGCCTTCGGCTCAGGTCATGATCTCGGGGTCCTGGGATCGAGTCCCGCATCAGGCTCTCTGCTCAGCGGGGAGCCTGCTTCCTCCTCTCTCTCTCTCTCTGCCTGCCTCTCTGTCTACTTGTGATCTCTGTCTGTCAAATAAACAAATAAAATCTTAAAAAAAAAAAAAAAGCCATGTTTTAGGGGGCGCCTGGGTGACTTAGTGGGTTAAAGCCTCTGCCTTCAGCTCAGGTCATGATCTCGGGGTCCTGGGATGGAGCCCCGTATCGGGCTCTCTGCTCAGCGGGGAGCCTGCTTCCTCCTCTCTCTCTCTCTCTCTCTGCCTGTCTCACTGCCTACTTGTATCTCTGTCTGTCAAATAAATAAAATTTAAAAAAAAAACAAAACATGTTTTAGGGGTGCCTGGGTGGCGCCGTCGATTGAGCAAGCAACTCTTGGTTTCAGCTCAGGTTGTGATCTCAGGGTTGTGAGATCGAGTCCATCAGGCTCTGCACTCAGCACAGTCTGCGTGAGATTCTCTCTCCTCGCTCTGCCTTTCCCACTGTGTACTTACTCAACACACGCTCTCTCTCTCTCAAATAAATAAGTAAATCTTTTTTTTAAAAACAGGTTTATGCAAAACAGCTTTTTTATTGTATACTGTCAAAAATAACAAAATGTCCTTTAAGCTGCCAGGGATGTTTGCAAGGTGAAATATTACCATGAGAGCAGTTCTCAAAGCTAAAAAGCTGAACGAGGCTGCAGCTAGCCCTCTAAACTGTCTCAGTTCCATGGAAATGAAAACAAGAAGAATAAAAATATATCCTTTTTCCCACTCATTGAGGGACTAGGTCTCCCAGTGGGTGACATACAGGTCCACCCCAGGGAACGGAGTCTTTCTTTGGGAAACTTGACCCTGCAAGTTTATGCAAAGGGCAAACGAACTTGTTTATTATGGTGCTTTATTATGGTGCCCGGGATCCTCGCAGGCCCATGTCCCCCAGGATATGGGAGTTTGGCTGCCGTTCAGACTCTGCCCAGACACTTCACTTCCATTAAGGACTTCCTCTGGGTCTCAAGGACACAAACGCAGAAGCAATGAGCTGTGTTCACGTCCGAGACTACCATTCCTGTGCAAGGAGGGGGCTCTACAGTTTTACCTGCTGTGGGAAGGATTCTCTGGGGTCAGTTTCATTGTATTTTATTTGTTACTTTCGACGTTGTTACATATGAAACTGATGAGTTTCCTGTTGCTTCTAGAATGCATTTGTTTCGACAAAATTTCAGACTCAGAAAAGTAGCAAGAAGCCTACAAAGAATTGTCATAGATTCCTAACCCAGACATTTACATTTTACCATATTTGCTTTATCTTTCTCTCCTTCATGTGCTTTTTTTTTTCAGATCTGTTTGAGAGAAAGTTGGCAAAATGATGCCTTTTTACTGCTGAGTATTTCGCAGGGTGTTTCTTTATGAAGACATTTTTTGCCATCACCACACTACAGTGATCAGGATCAGGAAACCAGCAGACTGGATGCTATTATCCACAGCCCCTTGGTTATTTTTCTCCAGTGATCCTAGATCCTAGGCTTCATTCAATCATCTCGTCTCTTTAGTTTCTTTATTGTTTTTTTTTTAAATCTGGGGACAGTTCCCAAGTGTTTCATGACATTGTTTTTTTTTTTTTTTAAGAATAGACAATTATTTTTGTAGAAGCCTCCTCATTTGGGATTTCTCTGGTATTCCCTCAAGTTGCAAGCACATGGGTGATGGCCTGGTCTTCTCAGGGCATAGGACCAGGGGACTCGGACTATCCTGTCATCCCATGACTCGTGGTGTTAACTTTGATTCCTTGGTTAAAGGCGGCATCTGCCAAGTTTCTCCACTCTGAAGTCAGTTTTCCCTTTGTAATTAAGAAGTAGCTTGTGGGGAGATACTTTGAGACTGTGCCAATATTCTGTTTTTCCTCAAACTTTCACCCACTGGCCTCCAGTGATGATTCTTGCCTGAAACAATTATTATTGTGATGTTTGCCAAATGATTTCCTAAGTCCATCATTCCTTCGCATCTTACTGGTTGTCTTTCTGCTGTCAGGGAGAGTCTCTGATTGATTTTAAACTCACTACACTAAGCCTCACGATCCCCTGCGTTTGGGAGCTAGGAAGAGCAAGTCCTCAGTGTCCCCCAGTATGTGCACGCAATGCCAATGGATAGGTAATGGGAAGGCCGTCAGCACCCTGCTGTGACTACTTGTGCTCTAGAACATTCTAGCCCAAAACCCATCTGCTGGGAGGCTGTGTCCCGGCATGCCTGGGTGGGGGCTGGAGACCGTGATGTGCATGAAGCTGTTGACTGGCTCTCCCTCTGTCATCACATCTGGCCATGGACTTGTCAGTTCCTCCAGCTCCGGCTGAAAAAATGGGGCCAGAGGGAGGCCTTCCTCCAGCTAACTCCATGTCACATTCCTTCTCCTTCCAGGACAGACAAACAGCCTTTCAGGGATGGAGCAGACCTGTCAGTAATAAATAGTGAGGGAGGAGGATAACCCAAGAGGGTGGCCAAGATGAGGGCTATTGGAGTGAGGTGGGCGGGCAGCTGGTAGTGTTTCCCGGGGGAGCCTGGAAGCCTCTGCAGCCACAGAAAGCCACACTGGCTCCCAGATTTCCCTGGGCAGCCCTGCTTCCCGTAATGGAGCCTCTTCCTTCACTTCCCCAGAATCCCCAGGGCTGGCCAGGAAGGTCTAGGTACCCTCCCGGGGCTGGCTGAGGCAGAAGGAGAGCGGGCAAGGTTTATCGCGCAGCCCTGTGATTGTCCCTTTCAGCTCAGTCTCATCTCCTGTTTTCCAGTCAGGGGGCCCACTTGGCTGATACAACCACCGAGGGGCAGAGAGGGTAGGCTCCTTGTCTGAGACCACCTGACTAGACATGGGCAAAATCAGGGTATACCCAGCGTGTCCTGTTCTCAAGTTGTCACTGCCTCATGCTGCCTCTCAACTGAGGACTCCTGGGATGACTACTGAGAACCAGGAGGGCTTCCTGGAGGAGGTGCTAATTTCAAAAATGGGCAGGTTAGGGAGAAGAGGTCTCCATAGCTGTTGGTCAGTGATTGGACACCTCTTGTGACAGGGAGCTCACTAAATTCCCAGGCAACCCCATTAATTGGGAAGCCGCTCTCTCTCTGAGGAAGTTTCTCCATTAGGTGCACCTAGGTTATATCTCTGGGCTTCCTTCCCCATGGTTCAGAAGGGCTCAGCGGTTGGTCACACCTGGGATTTAAAAACTCCTGAGACTCTCTCTCCCTCCTCCTTCCTCTGTCCTACCTGCTGCAGTGTGAGGGCTAGTCCACGGCCCTCGCGGAGATGGTGAGGTGGCGATGAAAGGGGGCTAGTTCCTGAGCACGCTCTGAAGTCAGCACACAGGGTAGGCAAGGCTACGTGGGGCCAGCTTAGGCCCATTGTGGTTGTGGACACTGATGGCCAGCATTAGCCGAGGGGTAAACAAGTCATTTGAGGTGGCCCCAAGCTTGTGGGGACCTCTTGGGCAGCATTTCTCTTGGGAAGACAGTGCGAGTATTTAGTGACGAAGAATTCCATCCTGAGAAAGCGCACCCAGGACACAGCTCTCGGAGACTAGAACTAGAGCAAGAGCCAGAAGCTGGACATCTTGGGGTTTCTTCCTTGATTCCTCACACTTGAAACAGTCTGTTTTCCCCACAGCCTCAACTCTCCCACCTGTACTATGGGTGTGCTCGTACGCATCACTTCCTCTGAGTATCTGATAGATTCATGCTATATTGCTCGAAAAACCCACAACACAGTATCATTGCAAGTCAACACTAATATAACACCTCGGCTCCTTTAGGACTCCAGGAACCCCAGGAGAGAGTGTACTCTGTCCCCATTTTAAAGATGAAGACTCTAAGGCCCAGAGAGGTTAAAGTACTTGCCCAGTGTGGCACAGCTGGAAGTACAGAGCCAAGATCTGAGCGCTGGAGGTCTGGTTGCTACGTCCATACTTCGAACTACAGCATAATGCTCTCTCTTGGAAATGCCCCAGGCATTTGTGTTGATCAGCATCCGTGTCGCAGGCAGTGGAGGCCTGTGGGAGAAGGCGCCCGGCGGTGCAAGTCCACACCCATAGATGGACCTCCCCTGTTCTTTAGGAAAAGAGGGTGGGAGCCGGCAGAATCTCCAGCCTCAGAAAAGGTGTCCAGAGTTTTGCTTCCTGGTGTTGAGTCACGTGACTGGGCCAGTTTAGCCACAGGTCGTTAGAGCTGGAAAATCAAATGTCCCAGCTGGGACTTAACCAGCATTCGTGGCTTATGTCTGCCAGCCTCTTAGCAAGCACCCAACGGAGACATGTAGCTCAGGGGATGCCCTGACTTGCCAGGAGGCCGCACTGAGGGTCCCCAGCCAGACCTAAGTGCCTGCAGGGCTTGGCCAGGCCAGACAGAAGGGCAAGGGCCTTCTGGAAACCCTCCTCCAAGGCAGCCGCACGCTCGTCCCATGACATCACGCTGCCTAAGAACGCAGGAGGCCAAGGATTCTTGGAATGCCTGATTCACACTGGAACAAAAATAATACCTCGTATGTATAATGTGCCTTTGTTCCCCAGACGCTCTCCTGGCCTTGATTATGTTGTAATTCCCAACCAGCCTGGTGACCCAGGCAGGAAGGCAGAGAAGTGGGGAGCTCACCTAAAGGTACACCCTGAGTGGGGTTTTAGGATTCCCATTCTGCAGGTGGGAATACTGAGACATGAGGAGTCAGCTGAATTTCCAAAGCTGCCCAGCACTGATGTTTTGGCCAAGAGCCCTGGATTACCAGGGGTGTTGGGAAGAGCATCTCAGAAATGCCTGAGCAGCTGAGTGAGACTCAGGGAACTACCCCCCTAGTAGTACCTCAAAGAAAGCCATTTCTCCATGGCTTTCCGTGCTGCCCCGAGATGGAGGAAGCAGCAGGAGCCTGCAGCTCCTCCTTCTCTTCCTTAGCAGCGATGCCGGAGGGCCACCCCGAAAACCCAGCCTCCCAGCCCTGCCCCACAGGTTCCAGCCACGGGAACTAGCAGACTGGTGGGGAAGGGACTGTTCCCAGCACAGATGGAAACCCGAGGGCCACACGTGGCTTCTGTGGTTTTCCCCAGACGCAGTGGAGCCAAGGCTGGAAGCTGGATTTCCAAACCTCAACGTGGGGCTCTGTCCAGAGCCCTCCCAGGCTTTCCCCTTCCCCTCCCACGGGCTTCAGCTTCCCTGTTCCCAGTGGCCTCGGGCTTAGCCTTTGGCCTTTGCTTCTGCATATCTAGCCCTGCTTCCGCCACACGCTGCCAGCCCACAGTCCCTTCCCCCTCTGGCTTTGGCCAATGCCTGAGATCCTCTGGAAGTGGATTTGGGTTTCAGTGGCTCAGCAATGATGCCAGCTGCTGCGGGCCCCGAGGACCCTCTGACCGGCCTCAGAACCGTGAGACAAGAGAGCATGGCGGTTGAGGGCACAGATTCTAAGGTCAAACTGCTGAAATGTAAACCCAAGCTCTACCTCTTGGAAGCTGTGTGGCCTTCGATAAGTACTTACATTCTCTGTGCCTCATGACCTCTCTGTAAAACAGGGTTAATAGCAGTCCCTCCCTATTGGGGTGAAGTGAAAGCCGTGCCTGGCACATGGTCCGTCCTCATACATGTTAGTGTGTTTTTCTTAGTATTACTCTGTGTCCTGGTTACCTCACTTCCAGTCCTGTCCTTCAGGGCCTCTCCAGGTGGGGCTCTGCCAGCACCATCTTGAAATTCCCAGTCGTTTTGAACCAGAGACCGCCATTGTCATTTTGTACTGGGCCTCACAGAGTACGAGGTCTATCCTGCCGCCAAGACCAGGCTGTCGCAGACCTCTGGGCTACTCTCTGCTTCCTTTCCTTCATGATTCTTGTCCCTGGTTGTTGCCAGATAACCTGTCCTATCATTAGTGGATTAGTGTCTATGTCTCCAAATGGATCCTAAGCTCCATGAGGGCATTGCCCAGTATTGGGATCATCCCTGTGTCCCCAGGGCCTGGCACATTGTGGGGTTCACTGGAGGCATGAGTGAATGTCCAGCTCCTAGCCAGACCCCAAGGGAGATAGAAGTTCCTACCCCATCGGAAGGAAGTGGGTGCTTTTAAGGCCATACAGGAAGAACCCATGAGGCGGTTTGGTGTCACAGAGTAGGAAGTCGGGCTTTCATCACATTAGGAGTCTGAAAGAAGTGGACTCCGGGGAGCTGGGGAAGGCTGCTGGGCAGATCTGGGCCTTGGAGCCCACATGAGATTGGGAAGGGTATCGAGACACTCCTGAGGGACAGCTGACCAGCTGTTGTCACCCACAGCCCCAGCTCCCCTCAAAGCGTCGCAGGAACTCTGTGGCCTTGGGCAAGCCCATCGACACCTCCGATCAACCTCCAGGCAGAGCAGAATCTCACAGCGTGTTTCATTAATGCAGCAGAAAATGAAGCAGCGGTCCCTCTCATCACCCTTTCAGTGAGGCATCCTGCAATTGGAAAAGTTTCTTCTCTGCCTTCGCGGGGGCAGAGGTACCAGTCAGATCCTCTCATTTCCATTCCAGAACATCCCTTTGACCAGGTAAATGTCTGGTTTCCAAAGCTTTCAGACCATGCAGTGAAATACTGAACTTCTAACGTGAACCTTCATCTTGGCTGGCAGAGACCTCAGTCTTGAATTATTTTCTTCCGAGATCAGAGCACAAGGAGAGTCCCAGAGTCTCAGAGGAGGAGCGCCTGGAGCTTGGCTGACTGTCCAAGGCAGCAGGCGTTTTCCTGAAACAACGGGCTCTCTCCTCCAGGGACCGGCAGGGGCACCCGGTATGGGGAGCAGGCCTACAACTGAGAAAGCCAAGGCAACCACGTGCTGCTGTCACCACCATGATGTCAGTGGTGGCCCTGGCAATTACAGGGAGATTTGGTTGTCGGAGCTGTGGTGGCGCCCCGGTCCTCCAGAAGCCAGGAAGACCCTAGACAAGTAACTGACAATCCAGTCACTGAGCATTTCTGGCAGCACCTTAGCATGGAAGCACAGATTGGAGCTCCGGACCTTGTCACTGACCCCTTGGGCATCCCAGCAGAGGAAAAGGCAACTTCTCTAAACCATGGCTTAGTCATCAGTGAAACTGTCCTGTCTCACAGCCACCCCTGAGCTGGGTGCCAGCACAGTTGGGAACAGACGCAGGCTCTGAGCTGGCTGTGGTCTCCCGGACAGGCCTGCTGAGGGGTCTCCTGCAGAAGAGACCTCATGGATTTCCACGACCTCCTCTGGCCCTGGGCATATAGTAGATGCTCAGTTAACACAGGCCACCATGATTCTAGACTCTGTCGAGCCAATGGCATGTTTCCCTCCATTGGCTTTCCAAATCCTGCACTTCCCCTCGTGAAGCATCCCAGTCTTTCTGCAGAGAGGAGCAGACATGTGTGTGGCCACGATCCTCATTCCCAGGCCCCAGAGCTGCAGAGGAGTCCCGCGCCTGCGCCCGTCCAGCTCTGACATTGCCCCCGTGGCTCGGTTGCGGAAGGTGGGACCCCGTGTGGGGTGTGTGTAGGTGGGCAGGAATGGAGGCGCCTGAGCTAGTAATAAGCAGTCATCACTTTCCCTGAAGGCAAGAAATATGAGCCCGTGCATAGTTTTAAAACCACTCGCCCTAGGAATTTTGCTTTCAGAAATTTTTAAGCAGACCTACAAATTATGTGGTAAAGCGTCTGACATCGAGAGAACCATAATAAGTCAGTGGCCCTCGGAATATCTAGTTGGGAACAATTATGAAATTAAAAAAAAAAATGAACAGAGAGATGTTTGTCTGCATTTGCACTGCTGTTAGAATCACTTTTTAAAAGAAAGTCTGAAGTTATTCTCGCTACACCCACCTCCCAAAATGCAGCTGTGGTGTGGGGAACTTTTTTTCTTTTTCTTTCTTTTCCTTTTTTTTTTTTTTTTTTTAATAAAAGAACGCAGTCTTAGAGTGAAACAAGACATCTGATTTCAGAACCCAAAGATGGAAGAATAAACTAAATGAGGGATGGAAAAAGCATACCAACAATTTCCATGCTCCACCCCTCCCCCCCCCCCCGCAAAAAAAAAGCACGATTTCCCTAATGGCAGGTGTTGCCAGTGGCAAAAATGGAATATTAATCTTATCTCCTGAGCCATTCCTCTCCCCTCTACCACCACCACCAGAGAAGACTTCCCCCAGAGAGAGGAGAGCATAATAAGCGACAGGGAAATGGATTTTTGCCTTTTTTTTTTTTTTTTTTTTTTTGCTCACAAGGTTGTAAAACTGCGTGTCTGCTGTGTTTCCAAAACCTGGACCCACACGTCCATGTATCTGAGACCAAGAGCTTCCCTGCCCAGCCACTGGGAGCAAAAGCAGCTCAGGTTAGCCAGGCCAAACCTAAACCCACAGGTTTCGTGGTGAGCAGCCAGCTGGCCCCCGTAGGGAGGTATCGACGAAACCCAAGGCCAACAAACGCAGAGGAGAGAGGAGCCTGTTTTGGACAGCTCAGCCAGTGACCGCTGACAAATATTTGTGAATGGCCAGAGCAGGGAAGCCTGGGTCTCCATTGTGGGGGATCGAGGCCCAGCCCCCAGTCTGCTCCAGTGGCTGGGGCCCTCTCAGTCCTTTCTCACGCCCAGGACATGGGCCTCGTGTGGCCATCACCGCAGCAGATCTCGGTCCTAACTCGGCCCTTCTCTCCTGCAGTGGATCGTAGGGCAAACAGGAGACAGACAGGAGGTGGGTCCTGGGTGCTGAAACTAGCTGACGGGCTGGACACACTCTGGAGAGTGTGTGGGATTTCACCTCACTGAGCCTCAGTTGACTTATCTGTAAAATGGGAAGAAAGCTTCTTGACCAGCCTGCACGCAGAGACCAGTCCCAGCAGTCAGTGGCCCTGAGAACGAATCAGAGCCTTGAACAGGAAGGAGAAAATGCATCAGGCTCTTCTGTGCCTCCCCACCACAAGGGGCCACCGAGCCCCCTATCAGCCTTCTTCTTTTTGACTCCATTGTCTTGCCTGCCCAAGTAAGAGGGGGCCCATAAGGGTCTCCCCTTCTGCCTGCAGACAGCATTCTGTGTGTGCGAAGGAGGAGCCCCCCCACCCCAGGCAGAGTGGGTCTGAGAACACCCACTAAATGCCCCTTGGTCATTGCTGTATGGACAGAACTGACTGGCTCCAAGGTCTGGCAAACTAGGGTGACATAGAATTCCAGGCCCTCCAAAATTTCCAGCAAGAACAGCAGAATGTCTACAAGACCTAGCTGCTTTCTTTCTGAGCCCTTGACCACCAGCCATGTCGAAATTACCTCCTTCCTCCTCCAGGTGGAGAGAAATTTTGTTTTGTTTTTGTTTTTTGTTTTGTTTTGTTTTGTTCTGTTCTGTTTTGTGGGGGAAAGGAGGGAGGATGTTGGGCAGAGACAGGGAAATCCCTGATATGGCAAGTGGGAAGCCAGACAGTTTTAAGACAAATGCTGGGAAGGACTTGGTCAACCATCGTTTGGGGGCATTCCTTGGGCCGTAGCTGCAGGCACCACAAATTTTCTAAATAAGGATGGGAAAAGTCGTGACAATCAAGCGTTATCTGCCAGGGAATTTCCAAGGTTCTTCTCTGGGCTTAAAAATTACTCATACTCTGAGAACAAAGAGAGTGGAAGGAGAGAGGGCGAATTGCTTGAAAGTCACTGAAAAATAAAAGCAGGGAGAATTCACAGAATGTCACAGGCGTATGGTCCCCTGAGGAGTGGCAGGGTCATGGAATTCCTCCCGGCTCCAGGCTTCTGGCTCTCTCCAGATGGAGGCCGGTCTGTGCCCCTCAGGTGAGGGCTGCTCGCTTCCGAGCCGACTTGTGGCTCAGGCATCTGGATTTAGGTCTGGACAGTCTGAAGGCCAGTTGGTGATCCTGGAAAGAAGCTGACCCAGTGACTCACTTTGCGGACGGGGCCCAGCATTTGCCTGGGTGCCTTATTCATGAGCCCTGCCCCTCAGTGAATGCAGACTCACTGTCTTCCAGAACTTAGAGCTGTGGTACCTTGCTGCTCCCTGCTTTTTAGAATGAGTCCACTGGGGAATAAAACTGAGAGTTGAAGACATGCCAGCAGAGGGGAGGGGCGTGGGGAGGAAGGGATACCTCTTGCACCTGAGTATCAGGCCAGCGTGGTCCCAGGGATGTGCTTCAGACCCAGTGAGATTGAACCTGGACACCAAGGATGAAAAATACCATGCGGGCCTCCTGAGAAGGGCCCAGGTCTCACCCAGGCAGCCGGACTCCATGCCACGTCCCAGGCTTCCGTAGATGTTTCTGTAATGACTCTTAAATTATTAAAAATAAATACAGACAACTAGAAACCCTGGACATTCTACATAAAAAGAAACATAAGAGGACTCCAAAAGGTTGGAGAGAAGGCAGACCCGATGGGGACCGTGGCGCCCAAGGAATCATAGAGTAGTAACTTGCTTGATTTTCTTCCTGGCCTCACAGATCCCAGACTTGGAGCCAAAGAAGCTGGCAACCCAGAAACACTGGTAGGCACAGGCAGACCAAAAGCCCCATACAAAAACCTGCCCTCTCTGGCCAGAGGACCAGAAAAGGGGCAGCCTCGTGAGGCAGAAAACTTTTGGATGATAACACTCAACTCTAGGCAAAGCTCCCAGAAAAAAAGCGGGGGGGCTCCACCCTGACCCACACAAGCAAAGGCCAAGGAGAGAGCCAAGAGTTGATTCTCACGGGCCGTGAGGAGGGTCCCAAATCCTCCCCAAGGTGGTGTCAGAAAGGCTGAGTGAGGATTCTGGACGTCCCCATGGGGCACGGAGCACCCGTCCCTCTGTGTCAGTGGAGGCCACCTGGTAGCAATGTGTACCCTCCTCGCCAGGGAGGCAACAATGTGGGGAGCCAGAACTCCCAGCCCTCCTCAGCCGTAAAGAGGACCTCCCTTGGAGTATCAGAGAAAGCCCAGTAGGGAAGCCGACCTCTACTACCCGCTTGGCAGTAACAAGGCACGACAACCCTTTCTGGTACTGGAGCAAGGTCAGAGGAAGCTGGCCAAAACCGTTCTAAGACTCAACTTAATTAGGTCCAGACTCACAGAACATAATACCCAAGATGTCCAGGTTTCAACTGAAAATCTCCTAGTCATACTGAAACCCAGGAAGATCTCAACTGAATGAGAAAATACAACAGATGCCAAGACCAAGATGACAGAAATGTTAGAATTACCTGACAAGGGGCGCCTGGGTGGCCCAGTCATTGAGCAGCTGCCTTCGCTCAGGTCATGGTCCCGAGGTCCTGGGATCAAGCCCACATCGGGCTCCCTGCTCAGCGGGGAGCCTGCTTCTCCCTCCCCCACTCCCCCTGCTTGTGTTCCCTCTCTGGCTGTGTCTCTCTGTCAAATAAATAAATAAAATCTTTAAAAAAAAAAAAAAAAGAATTATCTGACAAAAGATTTTTAAAGCAGCCGACATAAAAATTCTTCAAAGGACAATTAGGAACACACTTGAAACAGATGAAAAATTAGGTCTTGGCAAAGAAATGGAAGCTATAACAAAGACCCAAATGAAACTTCATAGTCAAATTAACAACTCAATGCACGGCCTCCACAGCAGAATGTAGGGGCAAGGGAAAGAACCAGTGTACTGGAAGATAGACTAGAATTGATCCAGTCTGAGCCACGCAGAGAAAATAGGCTGGGGAAAAAAAAAAAGAAACAGTGAATGAGCTTCTGGGCCCAGGGAGTCCAGAATAGCGTATCTAACATGCGTGTTCTCAGAATCCATACAGTCGAGGAGGGGGAAAGGATGCGGCTGGGATTACCCTGAGAAGTAATGACTGCAAACAGCTTGTGTGCTGGTGGTGGGAATGCAAAATGGTACAGCCTCTCTGGGAAATAGTTCAACAACAAGGCGTTGGGTTTTTGTTGTTGTTGTTTTGTTTTGTTTTTAACTGAGTAAGCCACTACCTTGGGGCTCTTGAGTGGCTCAGTCAGTTAAGTGTCGGACTCTTGGTTTCAATCTCAGGCTTGTGAGATGGAGCCCCAATTGGGGGGCTCTGCACTGGGCACAGAGCCTGTTGGGGATTCTCCCGTTCCCTCTTCCTCCCGCCCCCCACACCCCCAAGAACAGAGAAAAAGGGAAAGAACTTCATGTTCATTTAGAAAACAAAAAGAAAAAAGAAAAGAAGAATCCTCATCCCATCCCCTAGAGAGAACCACTGTTAGTGTTTTGGTGTGTCTACTTCCAGATTTTTCTAGGCACATAAATATTTGCCTTAAAAGATAGCACCGTGCTACACGTTCGAGGATGCGTGCATTCTTCTGTCAACCAGAGTCCAGTCTTACACCGTGTCCTACGGCTCCACATTTAGTTTCCGTTACACACTGCTGTGATGAACATCCTTGTATCTACATCTCTATGCGAGGCTTTTGTTAATTTCCTTTGGATAAATTGCCACAAGTGGAATTGCAAGGTCCAATGTGTGTTCTGGGGGCTCTTGTAACAAATCATTGAATTTCCCTCCAGAAATATACTAATTTCCTCCTTCTATGATACAGTGTTTTGTAGTTACCATTTGTGTGGAAACAAAAGACCACACACCTATCTCTCACCTAACAACTTTAATTTCCCCCTTGAGATCCCCGCTAGTAGGGGAAGCTTTTCAATGAAAAAAAAAAAAAAGTTGTTTTCATTGATTTTAATGGGAAAGTGATATGTGTAACCACGACCCAAGATGCCTCCAAATTTTCACAGATCCAAAATTATCAAGTGAACATTGAAACTGAGTCTGTATAAGTAGTAGTAGTTTAAAGGAAATAAACACCTTTTTGTTCATAAAATGCAAAGCAATGAAGGTCTGTTCTACCGGCCAAGGAGAAGGCTCACAGACGAGGCTATAAGCCTCAGTCTTTAGAAGGTAAAGTCTTCTTTCTACAAACTTCCTTCAATGACTTTACAACTTTTAAGGTGCTCGTGGTCATCTTGTTCTTCATCTGCACGTCGTGTGGGGAATACTGAGACGGTAGACCTGAAAGGGGATCCAGAGATGGAAACACCCTTTGTGCACAAGACCGGAGGGTCCCCAGAACACCCCGTCCCATCCCCTCTCTTGTCTTCAGTCCACAGATCAAAACATTTGGGGTTCATCCCAGGTGCACACTTCAAGTCTATGTGACATTCTCTGCCTTAGAAATAGAGCGTCCAGGAAATCGGTGAGTCAGGTGTCACACTCGCGTCCATTAGCTTGGACTCCCATGACAAAATACCACAGACAGAGTGACTCAGCCATAGGAATTGAGTTTCTGGAATTCTAGAGGCCGGAAGTGGGAGGTTAAGGTGTCTGCAGGATTCGTCTCCCTTGCAGATGGCTGCCTTCTTGCCGTTTCCTCATATGGTCTTCTGTGTGCCTGCGTCCCTGGTGTGTGACTGTGTCTAGATTTCCTCCTGTTATAAGGACACCGGTCGGATTGGAGGTGGGCCCACCCTAATGGCCCAACGGATTAACTCAATCCTCTCTTTAAGGGCCCTCTCTTCAAATACAGGGGCATTCTGAGGTAGCAGGGATGGGGGCTTCCACATGTGGACTGTGGGGGTGGGGACACACAATCCAGCCCATCACAACTTCTCATTGCGTTAGTGGGCTTGGGGATGGAAATGTCAATCTACCAAAAGAAAAAAGAAAAAAAGATTGTTTAACAAATGCTATAACTTTATAAGAGCCATTATGGTAAAAAGCCATTACCAGGATAGTTGTTACAGATGCGGGTCTGTGTATACGTCTTTGCCGGAACGTGCATGGAATATGTTTGGAAGCTTCCCAAAATGGTAACGGTGGTTGCTTCCAGAGTACAGGCCAGGCGGCTGCAAGCAAAGTCAGGAGGGTTCATGATCTCCTCTAGTGCCTCCTTTGAATTTGGTTTCCCACACATGGGCTGACGTGGGTTCTAATAAAATAATACTTTAACTCAAGGACCGACTCAAACCCTCGGGAATCGCGCAGACCTGTCTGCCTCCTGCTCTGCTGCATCTGTAGGTCCCGTCCTGAGGAAGTGATCAGGAAGGGAGCTGAAAGAAGGAATGAATAAACGGCTCAGGGGATTGCTCTCCTGGTGTTTGGCACAGGGACCCCGAGCGGCCCTCCTGGTGACCCTCTGTGTCTTACCCTTTTGGTTTGCAGACGGCAGCAGAGACCCCCAGGAGGAAACAAGCCCCAGCAGCATGGTGACCACCAGCCAGGCAGTGCCAAACACAACAGGGACCACCAGAAATCCTACCAGGGGGGCTCGGCGCCCCACCCCTCAGGGAGGCCCACCCACCATGGCTACAGCCAGAACCGACGCTGGCACCATAGCAACATGAAGCACCCCCCAGGAGACAAGGGGGAGGCAGGCGCCCACCGCAATGCCAAAGAGACCGTGACCATGGAGAGTTCCAAACTGGAGGACGCCCTGGGGGACACCGGGCACAGCTGCCTTGAACCCCCCTGCAGCCCTGATGCGCTTGCCCCAGTGGCTTCTGAGAGGCTGCCCCTGCAGCAGTCAGGGGGTCCGGAGGCCGAGACAAAGCGTAAAGACAGTATTATTCCCGAGCGCATCGGGGAGCGGCCCAAAATTACCCTGCTCCAATCTTCCAAAGACAGGCTGCGGCGAAGGCTGAAAGAAAAGGTACCGGTAATTGAATTTTTGTTGTTCTCTTGCACCAGGGAGGACAGCGCGAGGTAGGCACTTTGGTGGTGGGTGTGGGTCTGAGGTGGCCCCTGCTGCCCCTGGGACCCCTGGTCACCAGAGGGCCAGCCCATGGCCAGTTCTGCATGAACCCCTCCAGCATGTTCTGGCTCCTCCCCTTCCGGTCCCCCAAGAGGCCCCTGCGGGGAAGAGGGGGCCCTGGGCAGCAGCCCCCAGCCTGAGAGGGAAGGGGAGGAAGGGGCACGTCCCCGAGGCCGGTGGGAAGGGTGCGGAGAAGGCCTGGTTCTCCCCTCCCGCCTTCTCTGTGGTCAGACACTGCCCTGTAGTGCTAAAGGGGACTTGGGGGGAAACTCAGAGCTGATACGATGAGAGGGACCGATGCTTCTGCCCGAGGTAAGTGCCCGGCAGCTGTGGTCCCCACCAGGGTCGAGAGTGAAGGTGAGTCGGGAAGAGCTCGAGCAGCCCTCGGCTTTGCTGTTCTCCTCCATCAGACAGCAGCCAGGGAAGGGTCTCAGGAGGCCTTAGACACCCCACCCGGCGTCCTACGGGTGCCGACCCTGCACTGGTACAGGCCCGAGAATGAGGGCCTTGAGTGTTGGCCCTGCCTCCCACCCCTAGCTTCTCTGTCTTCACTTTACCCCCGGACCTGGCTTCCAGAGCCTGGCTCACCGATTCAGGAGGACACGTCCCCGAACCTCTAGCAAACGGGTGGGACTATGTCGCTGGCAGCTTCCAGTCCACTATGCTCACCCTAACCCCGCTTCCTGCCAGAGATGCAGGAGAAGTCACCCAGGAGAGCTGTTCTGAGAAGGCCAACATGCCCCCCAGCCCTCCCCCAGAGTCCTCCTTCTGGGGCTCCTATGAGCTCGAAGCTGTGGGCTTCTCCCTGGCCTCTCTCAACCACCTACTCTCCTCCTTTTGCCCGAGAAGCTGGGCCCCGGTCCACACTCAGGCAGGACGAGGCAGGTCAGACCTCTTCTCCAGCCAACACCTGATGCTGAGATGCTGCTCCCAGCATCCTTTGCAGCCCTGAGTTCCCACCCACTGTGGATGGAGCCACTGTGAGGCAAGCCACTGTGGGGCTTGCCACTGTGAGGTCCAGGAGGGAAGCACCATTCATTTCCCTGCTTCTCAAAGGTGGGAGCCTGGAAGTGGTTCCCAGCTGGTGACCAGTACGTCTTCTCCTGAAGACTTTCCAAGATGTGTTCCTACAGCCTGGACAGTGTGGCGAGATTACTCGTTGCATTCCCTCCTGTTCCACTAAATGTAGCTGCACTGTCGAGGAGTGGAAACAACATGGGCTTGAGAGTCCAGCTGGGGCCCACCCTGCCTTTGACTGGCTAGGTGACCTTGGGCAAGTCACCTAACCTCTCTGAGCCCCAGCTGACTCATCTGTACCCACCCTGCAGACAGACTGTGAGGATTAAATGTCATGACACATGGAAAGACCCTCCCGGGTGGATATTATTTTATGTACAAACCACTCTTCTGCCTTGGGGCCCAGACAGTTGGGCAGTGGGGTGGGCAGGGAGGGGCTGGAATAGAAACCGTAGAGCCATAGCACCAACACATGGGTTTCAAGGACTCCTCTTAGTTGAGGCCCCTGGATTCCTGGACCAGGAGGACACTGGCATAGACAGTGGCAGGGCTCAGGGAAAGCTATGCATCATCTAACCTCCTCATCTTACCGGTGAGTAAACTGAGGCCCAGAGAGTGAAACCACTGCCCATAGCCATATGGCTAGAGGCAGAAAGCAGGTTCTAGAACCCTGGTTTGTGCTAGGCTAATGCTCTCCTTGTTGAGAATGCAAAGACAAGCGTGGGACCTCCCTTTATGTCCCTGACCCTGCCCTTTACCCTGATCTCACATCCCAGCAGTTAGGGTGATCACGCTCTTGGCTATCCATCCATTATGTTTGAATAAATACTTTTGAGACTGTCAGATGACATTTTCTTCCTTTACCAGTCTGGGTCTGATCCACTTGCAGTGAAACTTCTAAAGAGTGTTGAGTCTGTTGTTTGAAATTTCCTTCCAGGAAGTGCCAGTTGATTCAGTGGCACATGGCAGGATTCCTTGGTAGGTAGCATTTCTTCTAGAAGGCTGGCACAATCTCTGTAGGACACAAAACCAGGGCTCTGTTTACCCAGAGATCACGATTGTCCGAGGGCTGTAGGAACCAAGAGTCTGGAAGATTAGGTAGCCGTTCCATGGGTGCCTTTAACCAAGATGGCGGGCATTTTTGGATACTTCTCTCCTTCTTGCCCTTAGACTCCATGTTTTGCTTGTTATCTCATTTCCTCTTTTACAAGCCCCATTAAGTCATGTCTAGCTTGTGACATTTTATAGGTAAGTAGACACACAGCCAATATATATGGGAATCCTGGGTAAAAGTTAGAGCTTGCAAGAAGGATCAGCCCCAGAGGTCACAGGAGCCAAGAATAAGGTCAGCAGAGGACCCTGGGGCCAGAGGGTCTTTGGGGGAGGTCCGCGTTCCCAGAGGGACCCGACCTCGGGTTCGAGAAGGTAGGGCTGGATCCTTTCTGGGGGCGGCAGCCCTCCCTCCACTGGTCACCCCCAGTGGTAACCTCGGCTCCGCTCAGGCGCGACTCGATTTGTCTCCCACACCCCCAGGACGAAGTGGCCGTGGAGACCACCAGCCCTCAGCAGAACAAGATGGACAAGTTGATCGAGATCCTGAACAGCATGCGGAACAACAGCAGCGACGTGGACACCAAGCTCAGCACCTTCATGGAGGAGGCCCAGAACTCGACCAACTCTGAGGAGATGCTGGGAGAGATCGTCCGGACCATCTACCAGAAGGCCGTGTCCGACCGCAGCTTCGCCTTCACGGCCGCCAAACTCTGCGACAAGATGGCCCTCTTCATGGTGGAGGGGACCAAGTTCCGGAGCCTGCTTCTCAACATGCTTCAGGTAACCGGCCCCCCGTGGCTGTACCGCCCTGCCCCCGCCGCACCAGCCCCGGGTTAGCACTAGAGAGAAGGCTGCAGATGCTGACCACAGTTGAACTCGTCCCAAGTTCCACCCTTGCCCGATTAATTATAGAAAATAAAAAGGCACTAGAGGGGCGAGGGGTGAGTGTCCGGATTTGCGTGTGTTTGTGTGAGTGCTCCATGGTTACAATGGACCAATATAATTTTATAGGTGTTTCGTGTTTAACCAGCCTTGCCCTCTTTCTATTTCCGTGATAAGAGCGCTGACGCTTGGTCTTAACCCGTCTCTGTGCTTTGACCTCTCCTCGTCCCAGCAAACTTGAACTTGTGTGGACTTCTCTTTTCTACCTCCTTCTCCTCCAGTGCCAGGCCATCACCCCTCCCAGCCCCCGGAGATGGTGTAACTGGTGCTTAGATGGGTGTGAGTGGAAGGCACGGAGGTTTGGAGCAGGAGAGGTGTGGTCTGACTGCCAATACACTGGGCTTCCCGAAAGCACCTTTAAGGCAGAGGGGAAGCGTGGAGAGCCATGACTGTCTGGCTCAAAATCCCTCCAGACAGCTTAACCATCCATTTCATCCCTTCGTCCGTGGGTCCCAGGGCTCGGTGCTGGTTTACTAGCATCAGTGGGCAGCAGGTATAGGCGTGTGTGCGTTAAGACTGTCCCATCTCGAGAGCTGGAGGCCTGTGCCTGTTCTGCTGGTGGCATCAGGGAGAGGTTGCAGGTTGCACGGCGTGGCCATCTCACCTGGGGACTCCTGGCTGTGGGAAAGTCATCTCTACTCTGACTTTGTACCTTAGACTCGCTGAGATGTGAACTGAGTTTCCAGTCCAAGTAGGGCAAGACAGGAGCCTGGAAGTGGTGAGCACAGAGTTCCAGAACAGAAAAAGACCCCACCCCACCCCACCCGCCGCCGCAGGTCTGTGTGAACAAGGGTGAGCGTAGGAGAGGTCCTCCAAGCCACAGCACTTCTGAGAGGCACAGGAGCACTGTCCATAATCACACCCAGACACCAGGCGTAAACCGAGGCATGTGGTCACGCCAGTCTCAAGCAGCTGGTTCAAAGTCTGCTGTCTCTTCCCCAAAAGACGAGGAGGAGGGAGCCCCCTCTGTGTGCTGCCCGAAGGGCTCCCCGCCTGCTGTCCTCCCCTCTTCCTGGGGAGTCTGCTCACTGTAACATGAGCCCTCGCCGGCCAGCCCCGGAAGCTTCTTTCCAGCTCCAGGCCGCGATCAGGTTCCCATTCCTGGATCACCCACACTCCCCTGGTGACGAATTCCCGCATTACCTGAGGGATTTGCACATCGGGCATGTTCCTCACGGGTCGGAATGTCCTGGGAGAGTGTGGACGGTGGCAGCGGGGAGCAGCCTGTCTGCCATGTATGGGGAGAGTGAGGGACAGGATCGGCCTTTGGCTTTGGCTTTTGTTCTTTTCCTGAGAAGGGCCAGGATAGGCCAAGACTTGCAGACAATGGCTGCCAGCTCCAAGAAGCCTAGCCGGAGCTGGTGGCAGGCAGACATCCAGGGCGTGGGGACGAGACCCACCCAGCCGGGAAGGGCCACTGGCCGCAGGGCCCGCCCAGGATCCTGCCCGGGTCAGGCGCTTCTTCCAACGACCTGTGGTCAGACCAGCCTTGCCCACAGTGTCCGGCAGGGCATCCGTCCTGGGACAGGCTCAGCCACAGAAGGGCTTCAGTGGCACAGTCGCTTCTCCATCAGGCGCAGAGTGGACTGGCTTAGCACAGCAGGAAGGGAACCTGCTTGGCCCCGCCGAACTCCGCGAGTCCTCTTCGCATCCCCCGGCTAATAACGTCGTGTCCAGTTAGTGCGCCGAGAGACACAGTTTGGCAAACACTAGTGCAGGTCGAGGGCACTAAACCGAGAGCCGGGACACAGGGCTCCTCAGCCCGATTGAGCGGTCAGCAGCTGGCACTGGGCCTCTGCTCGGCTGCTTGACCCTCCTCCATGGGTCTTCCAGGTTGACGCTGCTGGAGATAAGTCGAGGGCCTTGAGGGGGCGCCCGAGGGGCCCCACAGGAGCTGCCTCCACCTCACTTTCCCTGGGCCCTGCTGCTGCCAGAAACAGTCCTGGCTGTTTCCGCCTGCTCCACGCCATGGCCCAGTGATGGGCAGGGCACAGGCTTCGGGAGCCAGCCCAGGAGACCCAGCCCTACTGAGGCCACCTCGTTCCTGGGGTGGAGGAGGGCTGTCAGTCCCCATCTGCTATTTGCCTGGGTAGGGTATCTGTGCGTCAGGTACTGAGAAATCGCAGCATCCCCCATAGGCCCCCACGGACCCCCTCTTCACCACCTGCAGCCCCAGCATCTGTGTAAGCCAAGGAGAAAGGGCCCTGGAGGGGTTGAGCTGGACCCTCACTCTCAAGGCCCCTTGGGCAGGCTGGATGTGCCGGCCTGGAGCTGCCTGGGAGCTCCTGACAGACCGGCTCCCCAATGTCGAGGCCCAGAGGAAGCCCCCTCATTGGTGGGTCCGCTCGGGGCCCCTCAGGCCCTGCTGCCTCTCCCTGGCACTGGAGAGGCGGCAGATTGAATGAAGAGAGCTTTCCAAGATTCGTGACCATTCACCACCCTGGACTCACAAGGTACCAGAAAAGAGGGAAATGGACATGGCTTATCAAACCTGACTTCCCTTCTTCGCGCCCACAGCGGTGTCTTTGTTGACTTGTCTTCATTTTCTGGCAAACCTGATTGGCGTTCCTCTCCCGGCAGACAGCCTCCGGCCGCCAGAGTCCTTTCCTGCCCTTTCTCCTCGCATGGCTCATACTCAGCTCATACTCATACTCAAGCCCCCCCAGCCTCTGGATCTCCAGCCGGTCTCTTCGGTGGCCTCTGAGATGCCCCTCATGTGGCCAGTTGGGCTGCTGCCTCCACATCAGAGGCCCGGCTTAGCGATGCTGGCTGCAGTGGGGCCAAGGGTGTGAAGTACGCGATGAACCCAGCTCCCGGCGCCGCCGGCTTTGGACGGCGTTCTCCTTGGCCGACTGCTTTTGCTGCCTGGGTTTCCAGTGGGAGCTGGAAGCATGGGGGAGAGGGGCAGGCTCTGCTGTAGGGGACTCTCTGGCAGAGGAGAGAGCTCCCTGCCCCGCCAGGGTGCAGACCTCTTCAGTGGGGCCAAAGGAAGGTCAGAGGACCTTTAACCTTAATGCCTGCTCAGCATTGTCCTCTCCTGGAGCCCAGAAGCACTCCCCTCCTAAGCCAGTGGGGTTTCAATGGACCCATCCCCAATCCCACAGCTCAAGAATGGTCTTCAGTCTTTACATCAAAACCAAGTCGTTTTGCCTTAAATATGGTCCTTTTCTTCATGCTCTTGTAAATAAAATTCCACGTATTAAACAGTGGAATTTCCTAAATGTCTATTACACTTCAAGCGTTAGATCAGTGTTTCTCACCAGATCGGTGCTTCTCAACTCGAATGTGCTTTTGAATCGCATGGTATTTAATTTAAATGCAGATGTTGGTCCCCTCGTTCTGAGTGCAGGTCTGACGAGCTCCCAGGTGATGTGGGTGCTGGAGGCCCAGGGACCTGACACTTTGAGTCACAAGGCCTTGTACTGGGTGACTGTCAGTTTGTGGGTGATGGGTCAGTGTTATAGATGGGCCTCCTGAGTCACAGACTTTTATTGGTGTGCTTGTCAGCAGTGGGGATACGAACACTCAGTTCCAGCCACCTGGTTTTCTGTAGGCCAGGGGTTCTCAGCCTAGCTGCCTGCTCGAATCATACAGAGAGGAGCATACCACTGCAGGAGTCCTAGACTGAACCAGCCGAATTAGGTTCTCCAGGGACAGGCTGGCCATCCTTCTGAAAGATCTCCCCTGTGATGCTGCTGTGTAGACAGGTGAGCGCCACTGGGGAGGTAGACAGTCCAGAAATGATCTGACTGTGCCACCATTGTCCCTTATGAACCAGCTGGCCCTGCCTGTCATTCCGTGAGCCAGTTAAGAAATTTGTAGCAGGTATTGGGCTCTTTGCTGAGTAGCGTGGAAGACGCGGAGCCTGAGCCAAGGAGTGAACACCAAAGCAGGAGACATGGCATCAGAGCCAGTCCCTTCACTTTGTCCGGCCTCAGGATCCCCCCTGGGCCATGAGGAAGCCATTCTAGACCATCTGGGGGACCCTTTCTCACATTCCTTGTCATTGTTTTGGGGTTCCTCCGGGAGCAGCTCCTCACTAACCAAGTCAACCAGGCAGGAGCCAAGAGGTGCCTCTCCTCGCTGCTGGCCCTGTTCCTCTCTGTCCTTAGCTTGTCTCCCTGTGTCCTTTTCCTCTTTCTTGGCCTCAGACATATGTCGGAGCAGCTATCACGTGTTTTAGGAAAGGGACCTCACTCTAAACCCACATGGCCCGGGTATGCCAGAGGCTGGGCCACCCGGTAAAGCTGGGGAGACGATCGGCTTCACTGCCTAGTGTGCGTCCCTCCACCCGCGCCCACCCAACTCCCGACTTCACGTCTGCTGGGTCCCACACCCACTGGAGCATGTGCCTTGATGCTTTCTGACTTCCAGGGGAATGTGGGGTGCCCAGGACCCCCGAGTGACAGAAGTTACCAAAAGTCTCGGCCTTGATCCTTACCCGGAAATTGCGGGATGATAATGGGGTGTGGCGGGGGAGGCTCCAGCTTCACGAGGCGGGCAAGAATGACTGTGCCTCTTTTTATGGGACCTCTGGAATGAGAAGCATTGGAGGCCTGAGCCTCCTCCGCCCGGCACTACCCTGTCACCACCCCAGGCCTTCCACTTGGGCTTCGGGAGGGTTCCTTCGCGGAGGTATGCCTGGGCAGTACAAGTTCAAGCCCTCCTCTGTTGAAATGTGCATGCCCTGTTTAGCCAAGAGGTGTCTGCATCTGAGCTATGCAGAGCAAAGTATTATTAGAGCAGGCATCAGTGTGTCTGTAACTGACCCCAGCTCTCCCTAGCAACTGTTGCCAGCAACACATCTAACAGAAGGATGCGATACCTTTTTTGAAAAAAAAAAAAGAAGAAGAAGAAGAACTCATCTCAACTCAAGTTGTAAACACAGCAGGGCTGTTGTGGGGCAGGGGTTTAGGGGGGAGACAAAAAAAAAAAAAAACCACCAAATCGGAATCTGGCATATGACCAGATTTCAAAATAAATTACCAGCATCTTCTATAAGATTGTCTCTTTCCAAAAAAAGAAAAGAAAAAACTGGCCTCAAGCTAGAGAACAGATAAATTCTTGAGTTTCTGGCTGGGTCACCAGTTGGCACTGTGTTTGGGGCTTTTGATATGTGGAAACTCCATTGAGTGGTGCCAGGGGTTGTGTGGGGCTTTTGAGGGGTCTCTGGGAGTGATTTTAACTATGGGTTTTAGGCCCGGAAGGCACCCTGAAGTTTTCCTGGTCTGGCTGCTCCATCAGTACATCAGAAACATAAGATACATCTCCAGGGCTGGTGGGACACGTACACCCTACTCTTGCCCCGTTTCTCCCATCCTCTGCCCCCTGTCTTGGTTCCACATTTGTTGGCTTGGGGCAGAGGCCCTGGGCCATCCTTTGAACTGCACTCATCAGAGAAAACTTCCTTCTCTCCTGGTTATCGCCAGGTTTCAGGAAAATCAGACCTGTTCCTCTTCATCCACAATCTGGAGTTCCTAACGCCCGTCTTTTACAGGTAGAAGGGGTGAGGGGCTAACCAGCTCTTAAGTGTAAACTCCTTGAGAGCAGGAGTTCTGGATGAGTTGTCCTCGGTCCCCAGCTGCTGGCATCATGACTTGGGCATAGTAGGTGCTCAGGAAATGCTTGGAAGGGAAGGATGGAGCCCTCCGTCTTCGGTCCCAGTGCTCCCTTGTGTGTGATGCATTCCTCCACTCCCGAGCACTCCGTGTGTGTCAAGACTCTCTCTCTGAGCTGGGTTCCAGGGTAGGAGCCCTGCCCCATGTTTACAGATGAGAAAAGTGGCTTGGGAAAGCTACAAGCCCTACCCAACGTCATGGGGCTGAATGGGGCCTGTTAGTCCAGCACCCTAGCTCCTGGGGGCTCCCACTCACAGATAAGCTGTAGGGTCAGAAAGTTCAGAGAATGAGGAATCTGTCTCCTAAAGCTATCAGTGGGGATTCCAAAATCCACAGTTCCAGTATAATCCCCCTGCATTTCCAGCCGTCTCAGAGTTGGGCTTTCTGGGCCAGCGGAGGGCTGAGGGTGTCCGAGGAAACACCTTCACATCTCCACTGGCTTTATCCAGACGAACCACGCAGCTGCCATCCCTGAGGTGCCGCCCGGTTCTGCCCCTCGCTCCCGCTCTCTGCTCGGACCTCCCTCACTTCTGCCCACCCGCCGCCGAGCCGACGTGCGCTCCAGGCATGGAAACTAATTTTACTGTTGGCCTGAGCCAGGCATACCCAGGGATAGAAGCGCATTGTTCTGTGCATTCCAGAGCCTGAGAAAAGCCCAGGGCTGTGCCCACCCCCCAGTTCCCCTCCACTGGTTGCTAGAATCAAGAGGGGATAAAGCAAAGAGCTCCCGGCAGGGTAGACCACTGACCCTGCAAGCAGAGTGTGGATGGTGATTGCAAAGACCCACAAAAGGTCTTTTTTTCTTTAAAAAAAAAAAAAAAAAAAAGTGGCCCCGCCTGTTGGCCAGAGTGCGAGCACCTTGAGTCACTATGCCTGCTTGTACTGAAGTTCTTGCCCTGTGAGGGCCTGGGGAGCTGCAGACATAGTCCCCCGACGGTGGGCACCAGCAAGCCTGCCTCCCACGCCATGGGAGACCAGCTGTCCCAAGAGCCTGACCTTCAGCATCAGAGTCCACGGGCAGGCACAGCCACTGCGGCAGGGAGAGCCTCGTCCTCCCTACCAGAACCAACAGGGACACACTTGTTGGCCACCCTGGCTTTGGAATGAGTGGATCGTGCCTTCTTTCTTCCAATCCTCATTTCTTCCTCTCAACAAACCCGTTATTGAGCCTTTGCTGTGTATCTCGCCCCCCGGCCCAGCCTGCCTGTGTGTCGTCACTGCTAATCCACCCACCCCTCTGGTTTTCTCGCAGTTTGTGCGGGTGGGGTGCTGTCCAAAGTCGGCGTGTTGCACTTGACGCCCCAGCTGGAATGTCTCCAAGGCCCCAGGTGTCTCAGATTGTTCAGCTTGGGGTGGCATGGGGGGAGGAGGGGCTGCTGGGAGGGCATGGTGGCTTTCGAACATGCTAAATGCAATTCCGGAATGCTGTGCTGGGCGGGACAGAAGCAGCCCGTGACCTGAACAGGGAAAACGCATTTTGAATTTTTAATCAGAAAATAAGTGGAGGAGAGAAAATGATCATGGGCCCTTGGTAAGTCCCAGAAGGAGCTTGGAGCCGCAGCTTGCTCATGAAGGTTTTCTTGTCAGAGGCCGTGTCCCCTGGCGTCTTGAGAGCAAAGACTGTTCTTGTCATCTTTGTGCCCCCACCCCACCATGCCAGCACATAGTGGGTCCTTGGCCAGCTTCAGATGGTTGCTTCCAGGAGCTCAATCCAGCGGGGACAAAGGAGCATTGGTGACAGCAGCAGGAGACAGTTGAGTGTTCTGCTCCCACCCGTCTCTGGGCCAGGGGAGCTTTACCCAAGTCAGAAATTGTTTCGCCATCACCCATGTCCCTTGCCAGGCCGTGTCCTCCCCCCCTGCATGCCCTCACCCCCCACCCCGGCTTCATTTTCCCTGCTAAATCCCCTGATAGAACTTGGCCGGGCACTTCCCTGTCTGAGGCTGCCATGCCGAGGCAGGCACTGTAGATAAGTGGGTTATCGGAGAAGGCCAGCTCGGGTGTCCCAGGCCCCAGAGGGTCACCCCTGGCTGGCTGGCAGCTCACCCCCAGCACCTCCTCCTTCCCCCTTCCCAGAGCCAGGCCAGCGGGAGATGGCAGATCCTCCCCGCAGCTCAGCGAGTGGCCAGCCCCTAGCCGCCGCTGGGAATCTGAGCTATGCTAAGCCACTCCAGATCACAGCCTCGTTGCCCTGCCCAGACACGGCCAGCCCAGACAGGGCGCCTCTACCTGCCGTGGCCGCCTCTGGAAAGCTGGCACTGCCTAGCCCGATGGAAAAAATCTCCCCGCAGGTTATGTAACTGCTCGCTACCAGCCGCCACCAAGGAAGAGCAGCAGTCTCTGGGCAGGGAGGGGATGGCGGAAGGTCATTCCTCCAAAGAGAAGTCAGTAGTCTTGAGTCACTGTCCAAGCTCTTCCTCTACACTCAGGCTTCACAAGGCCCCATGGAGACTGTAGCTTCCTGTAGCTCGTGGAACTCAGATGCCCCAGCCGTGTAGTCCAGAAGAGTGGCAGAGGCTTGCCAAGGGACCTGGACTCCGCAAGAGGGGCCGAGAAGGAGAGCAGGAAGAACGGTGTCATTGTTGGCCTGTTTGGGTTGGTTGGGTTTCTATCTTTGATCTTTTTTATTGTGATAAAATATATGCAACATGAAATTTACCACTTGAACCACGTTTAAGGACATAACTGAGTGGCACCAAGGACAACCATGAGGTTGCACCCCCTCTGCCACTTTCCACCCCCAGAACCTCCCATCATCCCAAACAGAAGCCCCGTGGCCACCAGATCTTACCCCCAGCTTCTCACCTCCCGGATCCACGACTCCCATTCTCTGCACAGGCCAAACATACATGGATCCGTAAGATCGTGGCCCATGTGTGTCTGGTGGAGGTCACTTAGCAAAGTGGTTTCAAGGTTCATCCACGTGGTACCACATGTCAGAACATCCTTCCTTGTCATGGCCCAGTATCACTCTGCTGTGTGGATCTGCCCATTTTGGCTCTCCATTCATTCATCGTGGGATGCTTGGGTTGTGTCCTCCTTTGGCTCTTGTAAGTCCCGCCGCTGGGAACATGTGCATCCGAGTATCTGTTTGGCGGGTATATGCCTAGAAGGGGAATTGCTGAATCACATGGAAATTCCACTTTTAACTTTTCAGGAACTGCCCAGCTATTTTCTGGGAAGTTGTTTTTGATGGGGGAGATAGAATGAGTCAAGACCCAAAGACACGATGCAAATAAGGGACATTGGGGACACCGCCTGGCCTGGAATCAGGAGTGTAAGTGGAGAGTTGGAGGAGGTCCATAAGATGGAACAGAAGGGTTAGGACTTCATGAACGAGGACCAGGGTGTTATGCTTGGAAATCTCTCACGTTGGAGACCCAGCAGTTCTGGGTGACCACAGTGCTGCTGTGGGCGCAGCTTCCCTTCACCATCCCGTCCCCGGGCCCATGTGCACTGGCTGTGTTCTGGATGCCTGTTCTGGTGTGGACAAAAGCGACTCACCAATAGTTAAGGAGTATGGGAGTGGGGCGGAGAGAGTTGAGGGGATGTAAAGAAGATGACAGGACGATGTCAATAGCCAGCAAGAGTGTCACACTTGTCGTGAGCTGCTGCTTTGGGGGGCAGCTGGCTTCCATCTCCCCAGGCAAATAAGAGGTGCACAGAAGTGGACAGAAGTCTTCCCAGCTCCCCTCCAGGTGGCTACCAAGCAGTCCCCAGGCAGCCCACGGTGCAGAAGGCAATACAAGGGACCCCGGGGAAGCTGCTTGGCTCACCTATCATCCCTGTCTTGACATCCCCACTATTACTGAGCACGTTCCAGACAGATGTGCGTTCCTACATCATCTGCAAGACTTGGGGGCCAAGTCTTGGGGCCAAGGCACTACTATAGAGTGCCCCGCTCCGCCTCGGAGCAGGGGTGACGCCAAAGCAGGGGTAGTATAGGCAGTATTCAGGGGCAGCTGGGCTGCAGCTAAAGCACGTCCATCTGCGGTTGGGATAAGTGCATTCTTGCGTGGCTGCCTATAAATCAGAGCTCTGAGTCTTGGCCTCACGCTTGCCATTGACCGCTGTCAGGCGACAGTCATTGCATTGCTCTAGACGCTGAAAAAACCCTGATTAAAGGAATAGTATGTCTAACGCAGAATAGAAGCAGAGTCACTTGGAATCCTGCAGGTAGGCCACAGAGATGGCCACGTGGCAGAAGTAATCAGTGATTGATAAAGCCCAGGCCCGCCCCCCCATTCAGCCGGTCCAGGGTCTAGCCCTGGTTCTGGTACCAGTCAGCTGGCGACTTTGGGCAGATCTTGAATTCCAGCTGCCTTCCACTTACTCTCCCATTAAACTGGGTCATAATACCTGTGTCCTACACCCGCTTACCCCACAGACATAATAATCATTGTTAGAATTTCTCAGGACACATATCATTTCGTCTGTGTCCTCTTAGGGCTCCTTCCCCAAGAGGAACTTCTGAATGTCGTAAAATCACGCTTTTCCTTTTGTCCTTGAGGGATCCCATTCATCATGGTTCCCAGGAGAGGCTCTCCCCACACCCAGACCTTCTACAAGCCCAGGGGCCACCAGCTTGTGCTAGAACTTGGGATTCAGGTGTGGCATCATGGATAGCGCTGGAATCCTGCCACAAGAATAGCCGTCACAGGGGCCCTGGGGCTGGTGTGTAGGCCCTGCTGGGTGCCCCGTGCTTAGCACCATTAGATCCCAGTGAAGCAGGGCCACTGGCCTCTACCAGACAGTTAAAGTCTGCTGGAGGGTCAAAGCCAGCCTAACCAGAGAGCCATTAAGGAAATCAGAGAAGAGGGTAAGCCCTTTAAGTGCTTGCAGCTGGGGAAGGCTTCCTGGAGGAGGCAGCATGAAAGAAGGAGCCGGATTTCGGGAGCCAGAGGAGAACAGGAAGAAGGAGCCAAAGCTAAGGCCTGTAGGTGAGAGGAGCCTGTGGGGTTGCAATTGTATGGGGAATCCTGGGAGGGGTGAGGCAGCTGGTGCCCAGCCGAGGGTGTCTGGGAAGCATCGGGGCCTCCACCAGTGTCAGCAGGCCCCAGTGTGAGGCTGCCCAAGCCAGGTGGCTACCCCGGGCCACAGTCACCCCATTGGCCTTTTCGTCTGCTGGAACCTGCTTCTCGCCATTATAAGCCACAATGGTTTTAATCCAGACCCAAAACTTCTCCTTAAGAGTAGCATGCTCTCTGCCAGCCTTGGGCAAGGGCAAGGAGGGCCGCCATATCTGGGGCCCCGGCCAGCCTGCTGGGGAGCCTCGGACACCAGGGCATCACTGAAGCAGATGGTAGGGGGCCTGGCGGTCACAGGCAGGGTCCCAGGTGCCCACCTCATGAGGGCTCACTCAGCCCCTCCTTAGGGATCAGCTGCTCCCAGGAGCAGGCTGGAGGTGGGTGTCCACAAGCTTCTCTCCGTGCGGACCCCCAGCGCCCTGCTGTCATCTTGCCCCACCCCCTCACCTCACCCCCACCCCGCCTCCCACCGCAGCCCATTAGCCCACGGGGAGCCACAAGCAGGGCCACGGGTGAGGCCATGGGGCCAGGCAGTCTCACCAAGCCTTGCTGCCCTTACTTACCTCCCCCTCCTCTACTGAAGCTCCGCCGCTCCCCCAGAACATATTTTCTGGCCTGCCTCAAGGGGAAGAGCAGGAGACAGAAGTCCAAAGCCAGTGTCTGGCCTAGCTCCACCCGCTCTGGTCCTTGGGGTCCTCTAGTCCAGGGGCCAGCCTCCCCACTGGGCAGCGGGGCTCCTGGCTCCTTGTGTCTGGCTCCCTCAGCGCCCTGGGCAACTTGGGGTTGTGGAGGTTGCATGGGGGTTTGGGACCGAGGTGAGCCTGGAAGATATCTGGGAGTCGCCTAGGGGCAGGAAGAGAAGACAGGGCGTTGCTCAGGAGGGGATTTGGAGGTGTGATGGAGGCGGCCCCGAGCCAGAACCCAGCTGGCTGGGTTCTAGCTCCTGCCCTGCATTTCTCCAGCTGGAGGACCTCGGGCCAGCCCTCCCAGCCATCTGGTGGCTTCCTCACCTATAAAGTAAAGGGGGCAGAAGGGCAAATCCAAAGTCCCTGCCAACTCTGTCTGTTATTCCGGAGCCAACCCCCTGGGCACACAGAGTGCATGGTAATTACCCACTGCTGACTGATGGGTCCCTGGGTTGACCAGCGCAGAGCAGACCCCAGCAGATCCTGCAGATGCCTAGGGGGTGTGGATGCGGGGAGGTGGGCTGTGAGGTCCGGCTCCTTCCTGCCTTCCTGCCTGGTCTGCGGAATCCGTGCCTGCCTGTGTGCAGAGCGGCCTGCAGGGGGCGCCAGCACGCAAGGCTGGCCATCTTGGCATCCTGGGGGCTCTCCCACTGGGAGGATTGAAGCCATATGATCAAACTCTACCACAAAGCCACCATCCTGCAATTTCCAGCCCCTCAGGTGCCCCAGCCCTGAGTCCGGCAACCCCAGTTTGAGGGTCCCTTCCAGACGTCTGCGGCAAGGCCGCGTAGCGCTCACTCCGCCATGACTGGGTGTTCCTATCAGGTGTCCAGCTGGAGGCCCCTTCCCCCTCCCTTTGAGCCGGGCAGTCACTGTACAGGCATTCGGGGTGCACTGGCTGGGAGAAGACACTGCACCCTGGCTACCTTTTAGGGTTTTGTGAGGTGGATGTTGATAGTCCCACTCTATGCATGGGTACAGAAAGTTCCAGAAAGCTTAGGAAATCCACCTGAAGTCACACAGCCGCTCAGTGACAGAAGCAGAACGGGACCCCTGCCTCCTCCGAATGTACACCCCCCAGTGCCTCTGTTGGCTGAAGTGTATTCGTGTTGGGGGGCAGAGTAGGGTCAAGTATTAGGGGACAGGTGGCAGGGAATGAACTAAGAAAACACCTTTGAATGACAGTCTGACCGACTAGACAGGAGCCGAGTGATCTCCTCGCGGTCAGCTCACGACAGTTTCCAGACCAGCGCTCTGGGGTCCACCAGCCCCTGCCTGCCTCAGCAGGGACAGGGGGCAGGGGTGCCCCTCTCCACCACGCTACAGATGAGCAGCAACAAGGGGGCTCCTTGTCCTCCCACCCAGCCTCAGCTTCTCCTCTGTGGTTGTCCCTACGATTGCTTTCCAGTCTGTCTCCCTGGTGATTCATGGAAAAAGGCAAAGGGAAGAAGAAAACTCAGTTCCGTTTGATTTGTCAGTATGTGATGACCCCGGGGGGTGGGGGGGGGTTGGCTCAGCTCCGGGTCAAAGTGGGTCCTGGCGAACGCAATGGAAGCCTGGAGGAAGTGGGTCATGTCTCTGATGGGGCCCTGTGTTACTGTCGCCTGTCTAGGCTGGAGGAGAGGTGGTGGGACCTTTCAAGGATCCCTTCCTCACTGGTCACCAAGCCTGAGAGGACAGGACCTCAGGCTTGCAAAGGGGAAAGGAAAGAGCGAGCGAGCGAGCCTGCGTGCTGTCTCATTCCTAATGCTCTCAATTATGAAGCAGGGAGGACCCAGGGGTGTTAGTCTGGGCTGCTCAGTCCCAGAGGAGCCCTTCTAAGGTTTCCCCGGCACGCTGCCCAGAGTGTCACCCCAGAGAAAGAGCCACGCTGTGAAAAGCCATCTTTGCTGCCGCTGCCATGCCTTTTCTTTTTTTTAAAACTCTCCCCCATACGACTTGATTTATTACGACCTCTATGAGTTTCAGCAGCTGTGGCTTCATTTCAGAATCAGGTTAAGTAGCTGAAGGTTCAAATCGGGAAAGGTCATGGGGGGCGGGAGGGGGGTGTTGCTGGAAGGCGAGGGACACTTAACACTGCGCATTCCCACGCACACCTCCGCGGCTGCCTGGGGGTCACGCGCGTCCCCTCCCTGCAAATGTGCCCGGCCACACAGACACCTTGGCTCCTGTGCCTTTTATAAAAGGGAAGCTTGAAAATGTGGCACATTGGCACATGGCAGCTGGCTCCCTGTGTGCTTCCTCTCCCTCTGGCCCGGACAGAAGAGGCAGCCTTCTGGATAGCTGGTTAGAACGAGAGCCCTGCGGGGGCAAGGTGGCCTGAGGCCAGTTCAGCTTAACAAGCATCTATTGAGCTCCCTCTGTGTACCTAAGGGGCCCCGGAGTGGTGGGGTGGGGCTCCAGGGAGGGAAATGCAGACAGGCTCCGGCGCTCCTTCTTTCCCTTTGCCAGTCCCTGGGCTCCCTTCTCGCATCCCACCGCTTCCCAGCTGGCACAGCTTTCCAGCACACAGACCCCCATCCCTGCCTTGGTGGAGCTTCTGGCTTTTCGAGCCCCCTCCTTATTATCAGGCTCCCAAATGACCCCAGAGGGCTTGCTTGCAAAAGTTTGTTCTCTGGACTTTGTGTTTTCCCCCCCCTGTCTGCTCTGCACTCCCTGTGCCTCCTGGCTCTGGCCCCAGCGCCAGCCCCTGTCTGTCCCTGCAAACACAAGTCAGCTGTGTGTGCAGACAAAGCCTTGCGTTGCAGTGGGGGCTGGGCCTACAGAAGGGACATTTCCAGGGAACTCTGGGGGCGGCGGCTGGGGGGGGCAGAGGCGACTGTCTGATAGCAGGGACTCGGCGTCACCGTCTAGGGGACCTGGCTGGGTCCCAGGGGCCAGTGGCTGTGGGTGGTGACTGGAGAGGCGGCCAGGCTGGAAGAAATCTGCTGTTTGAGAAGTGTAGGAAACGGTCTGCAGAGAGAGATAACACAGCCCCGGCTCTGTGTGTCTGTGTGCGTCTGCGTCTGCCGGCCAGGGTGGCTGGAGCCAGCCGGTCTGAGGCCGTATCTAGTGAGATTTTTGTCCTGGGTTGTGAAAGTGACCTATGGAGCCCGCGGCAGGGTTCAGGGCCTGGGAGAGGAGACATGTGGTCCTCCCTGCCCCCCCCCCTCGGGCTGTGTTCCTCTCCAGGTTCCTGCTCCCCCCACCCCCACCAGAGAGTAGGAGGGGGAGCGGGGCTGGCCAGAAGGAACATTCTTCGTGGGTGCAGTGCAAACGGTTAAAAGGCCTAGTTTCAGTCTCGACTGGATCACTGACTTCACAGATGAACTTGGATCCGTCCCCGCACGAGTTCTGGTTCTCGGTCTCGTCGGCTATAAAATGGGGATTATTTATATCTGCCCTGCATATCACACAGCAGGGGTGGAAAGATCTTATGAAATAAGGATGTGAAAAGTTCGTAAGCTGTGAAGTGCCGCATGAATGATTGTCATGATTAAAATTGCTTTGTGTCGACTCAGGCCAGCGAATCAAGACCTGGGTCGTCAGAACACAGCAGTGAGCCATGGGAGGCAGTGGGCTTGGAAGGTTCCGGAGGGGTGGTGGTGGGTCATAGGTTCCGTGCGAGAAGCTGGACCCAGGGCAGGAGGGAGGGCGCAGCCCGTCTGAGGCTCTCTGCAGGCAGAGGTGTGGGTCCCGGGTCTGCTGACTCGCATGGAAGGTGGCCTGGGTTCCATGCATGTCTCCAGGGAGACGGGGGAAGCTTCGTGAAGCTTTACCTGGAGGGTAAAGTTCTAGCTGTTGCAGAGGGACCAGGGGTGACTCTGCCTTCCTTTCTTAACCTCCACTGTCCAAGGCAGCCAGGTCACCCTGTCCCCTGCCCCTCCCCATCCTGACCTGGAAATCAGCCCCCTCTGGGATAGAAAGTGGAGGAAGGAGCCTGTAGGGGTGACGAGGTCTTAGGCTGAGAGCAGTGTACAGCTCGCTGGAGGTGTGAACGCCACCCACCCCTGAGGCCCTCTCGGCCTCCGCCTTCCCCTTCCTTGGCCCAGATCCTGGGGCTTCTGGGCACCCAGAGGACCACAGGTCAGGTGCCAGGGGCTCTGGGAACTGCAAGCCAACAGCGCCTGGGGCTGGCATGGAGCGGCTCCGCCTCGCCTCCGGCTTGGGTTCCCTCCTCTGAGCCTCTGGGCTGAGTTGGCGGGGCCACACAGACTCCTTGGCTCCCAGTGCCTTATAAACGGGGCCGGGGCCGTGTGTGAAGCTTACGGGAGGAATGCCTGGCGCCTGCGGCCCAGGGCAGCTGCTGCCCCCTCCCTCCGTTGGCCACCACACCACCAGAGCCAGGAGGGAACCAGAGCCAGCCCAGGGCAGGCCTGGGAAGTGGGGCGCTTTGCCTGGTAGGCCCTTTCCCCCTGCCCTGACCTGCCTTCCCAGAACACCCCAGATTACAAAAGGTTTTTCTCCCTTTCCTCCGATTAACCTTCACCTGTCCTATGTCCTAACCCGTTAGTGAGTGACGCGGTATACTGCCCCTGCCCCCCTCTCCACCGAATGAAGGAGGATTGGAGACAGGCCTGTCAGACGTGGGTATCGCACAGGCCGTCCCCCATGGGGACAGGCCGAGGGACCCTTAGCTGAGTGGTTTCCAGGCACCAGTCCCGGGTGCCAGACCGAAGCTGGTCTGCACAGGGCGCTGTACCCGTACGGTTTATGTCGGCTGGGATTCGGCCCCCTGCCCCCCCACCCCGGGAAGGACTGGCCATTATTCCGAGACTGCATCCTTCCTCCTCTCTTGGCATTAGATTGTCCTTTCTTTTATGAAATGATGGATGAAACCTTTTTTAAAAAAACATCCCTAGCAAAATAAAACACTGGCAACCCTCAGACCTCTCTGATCCAAGAAATCCTGGTGCCTGCGCCCAGACCCCTAGTTGATGTCCAGAACAGCACACCTGCGGCAGGACATCCAGCTGTCTGTGTGCGGGGAAGCCCAGGCCCGCAAGGCCTGCTGGGTGGGGTACAGCCCGGGGCGCTGGGACAGGGCACTCCCGAACCTGGGGCTACGTGTCTCAGCCTGACACTCTTTTGCAGCTTGGCAGCTTGGGTTTTAAGCCCAGCCCACCTGCTCTGTTCTCCCGGCTGGAGATGCTTCCTCCCACACGGCTGGGAATGCAACGTCCCAGATGCCACTGTGGGCTGCCGCTGCCCATGCAGGCCTGGGGACACCCAGAGAAGCCGCAGCGGCTGTCTCCTACCCAAACTAGCACGCTGACTGCCACGCTAGGGAATACCGACCCCTGTTACCTGGGATAACTGTACACACTGCGCTCCGCCAGCATACACGGCGGCCTGACGTCCCCCCGCTCCTCACTCTTGGGCACACACAGGGTCTCTGACCATCTCACGTGGACCCATGTGCACAGTGGTTGACAGCCTTTGCAACACAGAGATGTGTTCATTCGTTATCTGAGCAGCTACTATGTGCCAGGCAGGGTGCTGGTGGACAAATGCGGCCGTCTGTCTGTTGTCACTGGGTTCCTCGTCATCGGGCAGGTGAACCAGCAACTGCAGATTTGGCTGCTAAGGGCTGTCCTGGGGGCACACGCACACTGTCTGAGAGCCTAGAAGAGGGAGAACGGGCTGGGGGCCCGGCAAACGCTGCGGGTCAGAGAACAGCATGCTGGAGGTGAGTCTCGGTGGCTGGCACAAGGGGGACCAAATGAAGAAGTATGCGGACGAGCATTTTCCGGGCTAACCGATGAGCGTAGACATGGGCAAGAAGCAGGAAGGAATAGTGTGCAGAGGCAAAGGAAGTGATATTACTGGAAGGAAGCATGCTCTGGAGGCAGAGGGAAGAGAAGCGGGGAGGGAGGACCAGACCGAAGTTGGGAGGGACAGCATTTGCCCTGCCAAGCAGTGGGTCCCCCGTACTCTGGTCTTCGGGGCACCATTGAAGGTTTCTGAGGGAGGTGACATCTCCTGGTTGGCATTTTCAATCTCTCTCAGTGGTGTGACAGGGGAGGGCAGGATGAGGACTTCGGCGGGAGCAAGATGTCCCTTTTGGGGAGGAGAGGTGTGACTTGGAACCTTCCCTCAGGCAATGGCAGTGGGACCCAAGGGTCAGGGGGGTGATGTGAGAATGTTCTCAGGGTTGGCTCTGAGGGGCTTGGCAAGTTTCCAACTTGGGTGCCAGCAAGGACCCCTTCATTTCCTGTGTCGGCTCCATGAGCGGAGGACGCCAGGGTCAGATTGAACACGTGTACACAGGAAGAGCCACTCCATACGCGCTCGGAGAGGTCCCCGCTGTCATTCTCACTTTACAGAAGTGGTTGCCTCCAATATCTTCCCACTCTTCCCAGTAAATACATCGCAAAGAGATTGGCCCCCGGCCCTAGGCCATTTGCTGCACGTGGGAGCACCCGATTTTCCACACCCGGTCCATTTCAGATAAATGTGAAAGACGTGGCAGGTTTGTGCAGGGTGGCTGACCGGGTGCATGGCAGGAGACCCCGCACCCCACCTCCTGGAGCTTCTAGGAGCTCCCCCCATCCCTGGAGCCCCCAGGAGTACAGACAGCCGTTGTAGGGGGCTTTGGCATGCATTAAGGTCACCAAGACCACTTCATGAAACCAGGTCAGGTCTTGCTTTCTGCAATTCTTCTCATTTTATAGTCACTTAAAGCCACCATAGCTGAGACGAGGTTTGGAGCCTGTAGGAGTGAGAACCAGGAGGCTTCCGTGCCCTCCTTCTGCCTTTCTAGGAGCTTTGCTCATTAAAGGAATCGAAGATGGGAGGGAGGGAAGAAAGAGAAAGAAAGAAAAGAGAAAAGTCTACCCCTGAGTCGGGTTTTGCTAGGAGCCTTGAAACACAGGGCCCCCTGGTTCTGCCCCTAGCCAAGCATCACGGAGAGGCTCTGGTAGGGCCCTGGTGAGCCCAGCAAGGAGCCGCTTCTAGCCTGGCTGGAGTCGGAGCTGCATTCCTGCCCAGGTTCAGAGCCCAGCTCCTCCACTCCCGGCGCGCACCTCTAGCCGAGTGACCTAATCTGTCTGTTTCCTTCCCCACGTGATGGGGATGATGATAGAGCCGTTAGCAGAGCTGAATGAGATGCCGCCTATAAAGATTTAAAGCGGCGCCTGGCACCGAGGGAGCCCCCCATAAATCCCAGGTGTGCCGGGGATCCCGGCAGGCGCTGCATGGCTGCCCAGGGCCGAGCAGAAGCCGGGTGGGACTGGGGGCCTGAATCAGTGAGTGGTGCCATCCTAAATGAGTGCTTCCCCTTTGGCTTTGCCTGCTTTTCACTAGATCGGAGAACTCAGGGCACAGAGTCTCCCTGTGCAACTCCGGGGCAGGGGGGGAAGGACCCGGCCCAGCTGTCGTCCCTCCTGAGCCTCACCCCAGCACAGCCCAGGGCCCTTCCTCCTCCGTCTCCCGGGATCAGTGCCGCCCCGACCCCACGCTGGCCCCGCCAGCCATGGCTGACTCTATGAAAGCCTTCTGCTTGGGGGCAGCGAGTGGACTAGATGACCTCTGAGTCCCTTCCCTCCCTGCTGTGTAGTAAATCTCCCTTCCCTCACCCTGTCACTCAGTCTGCGGCCTGCTGGGGACCACAGCCCATCCTTATGGTTCAGCTGGTGGCCTGGCCGGGGGGGGGGGCCGGGGGATGAGACTTTGTTTGGGGCCTCCAGACCATTGAGGGAGGGGCGGAGCTGAGGTCAGGACAAGAGCAGTGCGTCTCCCCGGCTCTCTGGGAGCAGCTGTGAGGGGCACCGGCAGGAGACAGATGACCAAGACCCCCCCCCACCGCACACCCCCCCAACCTTAGTGTTTGTGAGGGATGAGTGGGCAGGGACAGCCAGGATGGACTTGACCACACCAGTTCACATCTGAAGTATCAAAAGAAAAAGAGAGAGAAGAAGGGGGGGGGGGAGGTGACCCGTATCTGTCGGAAGAGAAAAACCATGAAGCAGCAAGGGCTTTCGTAAGGAAATTCGCTCCCTGTGGGCTGCTCTTAAATGCTGGCCACGTGGCCCTGCCCTGGACCTCAAATACAGCTGTCTCCAAACCAGGTGTTGTAGCAAGGGACCGTGACAAGCCCTAGTTCTTGGTCCCCTGGGTCTCCTCTCTTGGTTGGGAATCCCCCCACCTCACCCCAGGGAAGGAAGAAGGGGCGAGATACATGTGTGTGATTGTGTTGCTACGTCGCACATTCCAGCTCCCAGACAGCACGCGTCTGGCTGCTCCCTGGCTGCTTTTCTTCCAAAGGGTGGTTTGCAGTCGAGATGAAGGGCTCCTGGCTATCCGTGGTATTTTCTCAATGCCCCACCCCTTCCTGCCTTGCTCCTGTTTGCACAAAGCTTTGCGGGGCCCTGGAGGGGGCTGGTAGAGCAGCGACGGGGTCGGGCGGCTCTGTGCGCTGGGACGTCTGTCTTTCTCACCTCTCCGAAGGAGATGGATCTCAGCGGGCGGTGAGGTTCGGAGCCAGACACTGCTGCCCAGGAGACGTGGCTCGGGGAGAACAGTTCGTATGACCTTGAGTGGGACCTCCCCCTTCTCAAGGTCTCCAAATGAGAACCCCCAGAGGAAATGAATCGCTGGCTGACCCTCTGACCTTTAGGTCGGGGAAGGAGAAAGCTGAGTATTTTCGGATTTGTCCCTTTCCAGGAGGAGGGTTAGAAAGGTTCAGAACCCTGCTCTGGGACCAGGGCACCCCTATTCCCAGGATTCCATATAGAATGTGTGGTTATGCCCCCCTGCTGAGGGACACACAGACACCAGCGCTTGCTCCAGGGCTCAGGATCCTGAGTTCTAGGTCTGTCTCTGCCTCCTACTCTGAGGAGGATTCTGGATGAGACCACTCTCCTCCCTAGCCTCTCCTGTAAATAAAGGGCCTGAGCATCTTAGGGCCCCCTCAGGGCTCACCAGGAATTCTGAGACCTATTCCTCCATTTTCCCTGAGCATTCCAAGACCACACCTGGAGCATCCCCTCGGCTCCCTGTGCACCCACCCACCACGGGCTGCGCTGCCAGGAAGAACGCGTGAAACAGGGAGTCAGGGGAGCAGCCTTTGTAGACCAGATCCCTAAGTCTGGGAGAGGCAGAGATGTGCCTACAGGAGGGACAGAACACAGACCTCGTCACCAACACTATAAACTCCAGACCTGTGAAATCCAAGGGTCCCCCCCTTAGACAGGTCACTTAAGGAGAACTATAAGAAAACGCTCATACTACTGTACAGGTGGGCATGGACTCATATCTCCCTGGAGAGGCAGGGCAGAAGTGGACCCAGCCTGAGGAAAGTTGAGGTCTGCACATCAAGGTGCCTTCAGGACCCTGGGCAGAGGCAGCAGACATGGCATCCCATGGTACCCACAGCGGGTGCCCCTGGGCTGCAGACCCTTGGCCTTAGCGCGCTCATTCTGCACCTTCCCTCCATGGCTTCTGCAACCCCCTCCTTAGCAGGGAGCGCTGAACCACTGAGAAGCCCCAGATCCTGGGTTTCCTTGGGGTTTGAGGATAGAGTAGCTGAGTTTTACTTTTCCTGTGACATGGCAGGCAACGGCCCAGAGGAGGGAATCCAACAAGCCTGGGTTCAAATTCCAACTCTTGTGCAGTAGTCATGTGGTCTTGGAGGTGTTTCTGCCTCAGTTTCCTTGCCAGTAAAGTGGGGATGATAATAATAGCCCATGGGGTTCCTGGGAGAGTAAAAGAGATTATGCATATGAGGGGCTTAGGATAATGCTGGTCCTCTGTACATGCTCGTGATATAGTGATTTGACTGGACTCTGCTTGGGAAAACCGTGAGAGGAGTTTGTGATTTGATCTGAGCCATCCTCTGTGCCCTGATGCCCTGGCTCGGGTCCTCTGTGCAGCTCTGGGGAGCTGCAGTCAAGTCCAATCAGGGATGTCCCATGCTCCTGGATCAGGAGGCTCAATATTAAAATGTCCATTCTTCCCAAATTGGTCTCCAGATTCAACACCATCCCAGTCAAAATCCCAGCAGTCTTTTTGGTGGAAACTGGCAAGCTGCTTTTGAAATGTATCTGGAATCACAAAGGATCTAGACTATCCAAAGGGGTCTTTAAAAAGAAAAAGTCAGGGGACGCCTGCATGACTCAGTGAGTTAAGCCTCTGCCTTGGGCTCAGGTCATGATCCCAGGATCGAGCCCCACATCAGGGCTCTCTGCTCAGCAAGGAGCCTGCTTCCCCTTCTCTCTCTGCCTGCTTCTCTGCCTACTTGCGATCTCTCTCTCTGTGTCAAATAAATAAATAAAATCTCTTAAAAAAAAAAAAAGAAAGAAAGAAAGGAAGAAAGAAGGAAAGAAAAAGTCGGAAGTGTAAATCAAGGGCTGGTTTTTGCTTGAGGCTTTGCTGGGAAGATGAACCGTAGTGAGAGACCCACAGGCATGCGGGGCCATGGTTCAGAGTGCTTGGATGTGAGAGCCTGATCCCAGCGCTTCTGCTGTCAGCTTTGCCAGGTGCACGTTCATGACCTTGAGCAGGGTACTTGCAACCACTGTGTGGCCCAGGTTCTCTTTAAAATGGGGATAATCACAGAGCCACTGCCATGGGGCTATTATAAAGATTAAACGTGGCACTCTCCTAATCAGGTACATTCCACCGATTGATTTGGAGCTCCTAAGCTAGTGTAGAAAAGACCTATATACGCATGGCCAAATCCAGTGAGGGCCACGTGCCTGGGACACTAATTATGCCCGGAAGATTGAGAGGGCGAGAATGTCATCAATGGTTTGGCAGCAGACCAGGCCATGAAAAAGCAGAACCAGATGTAGTTCTCCTATATGAACCACTATATGGTAGTGAGAGACCCACAGGCATGCAGGGCCATGGTTCAGAGTGCTTGGATGTGAGAGCCTCCTATATGGGCACTGAGATGCTGGGGTGGGAACAGAGATAGAATGGGGACAGTTCTGCCTCAAGGTTCTCAGGGTCCTGCAGAAGAAATGAGACTTGAAGGATAGTCCCCCTTCCCGAAGGATGAAGTGCCAGAGCCCAGAACCCGAGGCCTGTGAGTGCAGCCCCGCCATTTCCCACAGCCAGACTGGGGAAGCAACTTGCCCGGGGTTACTGGGCCAAAGGTTCAGGGAAGAGGAAGTTGGAAGCAAATAGGGAGTATGAAGGAAGATCCGAGGACAAGGAATTGCAAAGGTGTCCTTGGGGCCGTTGGAGAAGGCTGTTTCTGGAGCCCTGAGTTCGAGGCGGGCATCGTGGGTAGGGGACGCCCAGCAGGCTTGAGTCACCCAGGGGTAGGCTGCCAAGTTCAGCAGGACACCCCGCAGAGCCCTTTGGCCCAGGCCCAGCTCAGCCACCCCCCCACCCCCCACCCCCACGCTCGGCCCCCGGATACACATCCACCAGGGCTGGAGCCGTTTCCTGAAAGACTGAGAAAGTGCCGGGAGCTGGAGGGGCCGCCTTGGCCGCCAGGGGCCGGGGCCAGGTCTCTCACGGAGGAGAGACGTGTGAGGGGAGGACGTGACCGGCAGCTCTCGGCTTTCGTTCTCAGAGGCCGGGGATTTCAGAGGAATGCGGCCAACTCCCGCTCTGAAGTTCCTACTTCAGACCCCACCCGCCTGGAGCCAAGGCCACCTCCAGTCGCCAGCCTGGAAATCAGAGAGGCACATCGCAGTCTGTGTGGGGGAACACGTCCTCCTTTGTGGCTTCTGTGAACTGGCTCACTTCCTGGTGTTCCCAAATATACCTTCTCCTTGCGGAAGGCCTTGGGTTCACCTCCAGCCAGCTTCCCCCAATCTCTGAGTCTCTTCGGCCCCATACCTGTCTGCCCACACGCGCCATCCACCCAGGAGAGCCTTGGCTCCTGGAAACGACCTCCTAGGAATGTCACGGAAACGACCTCCTAGGAATGTCACGACTCTGTCTTTGAGGCTATGAGCAGATCTAGGGGAGGAAGAGGAATTCTGTACGAACTCCGCACAATGACTCAAGCCGGGCGGGAGCACGGACATCTGTCCATGGGTAACTCCGCAGGTCTGCCGTGTTGGCCTGTCAGCTGTGAAAGCCATACTCTGGACTGGTAGGGAAACTGAGGCAGGAGAGACCAGGATTTGCCCCAGGGCCCTCCAGTAAGATAGAGGCAGAGCAGGGTCTAGGTCTCCTCAGCCCAGAGCTCTTTCAAACTGTGTTCATGGTTTTAATTTTCCATTTTGTTCTGTTTTCATGTTCTTCCTTCCATAGATGAATGGCAGGTTCTAGACAGGCTGGCAGGGGCCCTAAAGATCAGGAGAGGAGAGGAGAGTGGACATGTCGCCAAGTCAGGCTCCCGGACTACCCCACACCACCCCCTGCCCCACGATGCTGGGTGGAAACCCGCCCCATGCCTGGTCCAGTCCCGGGGGGCTCCTCATCTTCATGTGAAGCGTCCAGCTCACTCGAGGACACGCAGCAACCCCCCGGCCTCCCCGCAGTCCGGTGCTGACTGACCTGTGGCTTTTCCATTGTACCTTTCTCTTCTTTGGAGCCTCTCTCCTGAGGGGCTTCCCTGGGTCCAGATGATTCTATTTGCATCCCACCCATTTTCCCTGATTTCCTGGAATCCCCTCTCCCTGGAAACTTCTCCAGTTCCCCAAGCTGCTGTGTGGTCTGCCTGTGCCTTTAGTGGGCACTTGGCTGTTGCTAGCTGGTGTCCTTCGCTTATCTCTCTAACAAAAATTTAGAAGACTTCATCCATTCAACATTCCACAAACGTTTGTTAAGGGTCTGTTGTGTGTTGGGTGCCGTGCTGGGCCCTGGGCTCTGGGCTCTGGTGGGATTCAGCAGTGAATGAAACAGACTAACTGCTTCCTGTCATGGAACTTAGGTTCTCGTGAGGAAGGGGACAGTGAACATCAAGACAATAGATCAGTCAACAATTATGGTAAGACTGAGGAGAAAGATGAAGCAGGGTACGTCGGGGGTGCAGTTTTAAATAGAGCTATTAGAAAAAGCGCTTACCGGGGCACCTGGGTGGCTCAGTGGGTTAAGCCACTGCCTTCGGCTCAGGTCATGATCTCAGGGTCCGGGGATCGAGTCCCACGTCGGGCTCTCTGCTCAGCAGGGAGCCTGCTTCCCTCTCTCTCTCTCTCTCTCTCTCTCTCTGCCAGCCTCTCTACCTTCCTGTGATCTCTCTCTGTCAAATAAATAAATAAAATATTAAAAAAAAAAAAAAGAAAGAAAGAAAAAGGGCTTACCAAGATGACCTTTGGACAGACATGAAGGAGTAAACCATGTAGCATAGGGAAACAGCAGTGCAAAGGCCCTGAGGTGGGAAGGCACCTTCCCCATGGAGGCACTACAAGGAGGCCAGAGGTGGAGAGCAAGTCAGAGGACAGCAAGTCAGAGCTTGCCTTGTACAGAGATCTGTGGGCTGTCATGAGCGTGCATGTCAACTCTGAGCAGGATGGGATGTCTTGGACGGTTTTGAGCAGGGAAGACAAGATCTGACTTAGGTTTTAGCAGGATCATCTGGGCTGCTGGGTTGAGAGTAGTCAGAAGGGGTGGGGTAGACTCAGGGAGACCAGCCTGAAGGCTTCAAGGAGAGTCTAAGTGTAGGGTGTTAGGAAATTGGTCAGAGCAGAGTCGGGATCCACTGAAGGAAGAGCTAACGGGATTTGCTGAAGGATGGGCTACAGGGGCAAGGGGGAACGTTCGAGTCAAGGGTGATCCGAGGCTTGGAGCCTGGACAACTGGAAGAGGGTCTCCTACTCCCTGAGACAGAAAGACGATGGCAGGAGTAAGTGGGGAGGGTAGGACAAGCCATGAGGTGGCACTTAAAACCACCAGACTGAATGACATCTCAAGGGAATGAGGGTAGATGAGAAAAAAGTCCCCTCGCTTTAGAGCGGAACCTGGGTTTGCGTTTGTCCAGAGTCATGCGTGGGTGGCCAGGGACGGGTGCGCTGGTCACCTGCGTGTCATCACAGGCAGAGTGAAGGGGACAGTCTACAGCCCCTGCACACGCACCCACCCACCTTCTGGCTCCTCTCCCAGGCTGGCTCGGGACAGGGCGCCCAGGAAGCAGCTCGTGCTGTAAGTGAGGAGTCCCTCTGCGGTAGGGAACCGGGGGCCGGGAACCTGGCTGCAGCCCCATCACTGCTAAACCTCTCGACATTTCATGGGAAAATGTGTCATTTTATCATTTCATTCCTTGGTGAAGCTTACATTTCAGCTTCTGGAAAATTGACGGAGAGGCTGGGATGGGCGCCTAGGGCTATCTTTGCTCCGTGTGGCTTTATATAACTCAGACCTTTTCCCCACAGCCCTTTGCAACTCTGGCTTCTGTAGGTGGTGCCAATGCTATTAAGTATTTAGCGCCCACTATATTTTGTGCTGGGTATTTCTGACAAAATGTTTCCTGCCTCCATGACGATCTCCGAGTAAACAGAATCCCTTGGAGGAGGACGGGCCGGTGCATGGCCACATACTCTAGCAGGCTGCCCGCCTCGCGCCGCCCCCCCCTTTTCGTTGTAATAATTAGCATGGCTAATTATTAATCTTCATTTATCTTCTTTCCCCTAAAATTTCCTCCCAGAGGTCACAGCAGAAACACCCAACGTGGAATAATGCAGTTCACAATGTCAGCCCGCCCCAGGTTTATTCGAGGAGAGCGCCATCAGGTCCAGTCACTTCCAGTCACTTCTCCAGGAATATAGGGAAGGGCTTTTGGGGACAGCCGGACTCCCAGACAGCCGGTGCCCAGACCACAGGGACCGTGCTGCTTAGCCCAGCCTCGCAAATAAGAAGCCCTGGAGGGTCTCCCAGGCACCCATGCCCACACAATACCAGCAATTGAGAACACCCGAGTTGCAGCTCCCACTCTACCCCTGTGACCTTCCCTCCTGCTCTATGGAAAATGCCATCGCCATCACCAGATGGAGAGAGGTCACCTATACCACCTAGGGATCCTTTGGGCCTGCTGACTACCCCAAGGATGGCTTTCAGCAGGGGTGTGCTAAGCACGTACCCCAGGTCAGTTCCTGTGCCCCACCCCTTCCTCCTAGAGATACACACGCAATATCTCTTGCATTTTTTGCTGCTCCTTCAACAGACTCATTCTTCCCAGCGAGGCCCAAAGCTGAAAGCGAGTGTGAGCTCTCGAACAGTCTGAAGTCATGTCAGGGAAGGAGTCAGCTGCCATTCCAGCCCAGCAATGATGGAAAGATGGGGTGAGCGGGCGAGCCAAAGTCTATGGGCTGCCTGAGACTCAACAACCTTAGTCCCTCAGCGTAGCTCCCCCAGCAACCCAGGCTCCCCCCACAGCCCCCTAACAAGTTGGAGGAGGGCCTTAGGCCAAAGGGGGGAGGCTTTGGCTGGTTGGTCCCAGAGGTGGGCGCTCCAGCTGAGCGAGGGGGTTGACCTTTTCAGTAGCCAACTGCGTGGGTGGTGAGCAGAGAGAAAGCTTGGAAAGCAACGGGAAGTTTGGGGACATTCCTCCCAGAATAGCTTTAAAAAATAGGACAGCTTTACAAACCACCTGGATGGCTGAAAGCAGGTGCAGTGGGAGCAAGATGCCCTCTGGAGATGCCTGTCACACTCGGAGTTTGCCGAACTCTCTGGGTTTTCCTGATTGTTCAGCAAATCTCAGAGTGTGGCTCAGGACATTCCTTCCCTCGGGCCCCTTGTGTATGCTGCAGCGGAGCCCCTGTGTGACAGAGGAAGCCCAGGAACGTCTGGGAGGGAAGGAGGGCGGAAGGGAGGGAGTGATGGTACCCGCAGACGGATGAACGGATGGGCGGCGTGCGGATGGATAGTGTCGTAGACTCCAAATGAGCGGGCTGGGGTTCCCTGGGGGCTCCACGACAAAGCACAGAAATCACAAGCGGTCAGTTTTGTCTTCGCTTCCTGTGTTGGCTTTATCTGGTGTGCCTTTCATGTCAGGAACTACCCAGGTTTTTGGAAGAAGGGAGCGTTAGTCTGGCGAGCTATTTTGATCCTCAGGCTGTGAAGACGACCTTCTCTTTGAAGGATGGTGTGTCCAGCCGTGACTTAGTTCCCCGCCTTGGGGGAGGCCCATCCGAGCAGGGATGTGGTCCTCACAGCCCGGGTAACCGCTGTCCCCAGCACCCCCATGTCCCTCGAGCATCCCCTGTGACCTGTTGGTGGGTCTTAGCGTCTCTCCCCAACCTCTCCCCACTTCTCCAAGGCCATCAGTTCCCATAGAGACCGCTGCCTGGGGTTACGGTAACTGGCAGTGTCAAGAAATGAGCCTGTGCGTCACCTTCTTATCTGGCCAGGAGTGTTTTAAAGGGGTCCCCAAGTTCAAGAAAGCCTACAGTGCATTCTTCTGTCTAACAAAGGTGCTTGGGTGGGTGGGGGGCGTTGCATCTTAGCTTTATGTATTTAAGTTTTTTAAATGACATATAAAGAGGTCCCTCTAATCTCTGGACTCTTTCAGATACGTGGGTCCTACTTTCCCCCGGACCTTACTCACTGGGAAGATGGGACCAGACCTCCTTCCTCTGAGTCCCCAACATGGGGTTCAGCATGGGGTGTATAATGCCCTTATTTTGTATTCGCTTAATAATTCAGAATTCTGTGTGGGGAAGAATTTCAGACCCTCAAGAGAAACCCTATCTCTTCATGAAAGAGTATGATGTTTACAGAAAATGAGATTTTCCTCCCCGGAAAGATGGAGTCCTCGCCATCCATGCCTCGGGAAGGCCGAGCTGCTGGTCACCCACAGTGCTTTGCTAGGTGCCATCTTTCGGGCACCAGCAGTCAGTGGAACTGTGTACTTAGGGTAGAGGTGGGAACACCCCCTCCCTGAGAGACCAGTTTTAATATGGCAAACATGTCTCATATTCTGGGGTTTTTTTGCTTTTTTTTTTTTTTAAGTTTTTGGGGTCTCTACACAGGAAAAGGGGAGTAGCTGGAGGTGGTTAGAGCAGAAAGCAGCTCATCAACGTGAGCATTGTAAAAAGGAAGAGACCATCTCAACTTCAGTAGATGCCCCCACATGCCTGCCCCCCACACTTGAACACCTGCACCCACAGCCCCCCAAGGCTGACTCAAGGAGAAGGACTTGGAACAGGCTTGCCGCTTTCATGTACTTGTGGCTTCTGGCATGTTTGTAAGCACCCTCCTACCGTTCATTCTCTTAGGTTGCTGATGTGAGGGACTTTTGAAGTGGGAATGGGGGAATGGGTCCCCCATCTCCCTACAGGAGACAGAGACCTGCAGTGTCCTTAGGGCCGCCCTTCACACTGCTCGGGCTTCTTCTCTGACACCTGGAATCAGGTGCCCAGCCCAGAGGTGCAGGCCATGTCAGCAGACCGCAACAGCAGCCTTCCCTGCCCAGATCCCCGGCCAGTATCCTTGTCAAAGTCCCTCGTGGACTCCCAGGCCTCCTGGGATCAGTCACCCTATAGATGATTTCCCATAGTACTACCCCATGAGAAGTATCTAAACTATCCCTAATTTTCCTCTCTTTAAACCCCACCTATCTCTGGGGCGCCTGGGGGGCTCAGTCGGTTGAGCATCCAATTCTTGGTTTCAGCTCAGGCCTCGATCTCGGGGTCTTGAGTTCAGGCCCTGCATTGGGATCCACCCTGGGCATGGAGCCTACTTAAAAAAAACAAAAAAAAACAAAAAAACAACCAACCAACCACTTTTGTCAAGTCCGGTTTTTCTTATAAAGGGGAAGTTTCTGATCAGTGGAACTGTGCCAATGTAATCTGTAGTTGAGGTGTTACCTGTGGTTTGACTGGGGAGTTTCTGGAGAAACAGTGCCTTACCCTAAAGGTGGGATGCTAATGGGGTAACTTCAGGCCCTGGGCACGATGGCGGGTGGGGTGGCCTAGGGCAGAGGGAGCCTCTAGGATAATTCCACTGAGGCCCACGCTTCTAGGCCTGCAGCCGGCCTCTCCCCCGAGGAACAGGAATGGGGCATGTGGACCTCACAGTGTCTGTGAGAGGCAGTAGGGTTCATCCTATGATGCTGTTCTCCAGATGGGGCTCAGCAAGAGCACCCAGCTCACAGAGTGCTCTCTGGACTCCCCTTGGATGCTGGCCGAGGAAACAGAGCCTTCCGTGGTGGGCAGAGCTGACGGTATGGGAAGGGAGACCACTCCCAGTCTTTCGGTTCCTCTCACTAAGTCAGAACATCACTTGTCACCCGGGGAACACTTCCTCCGTCTGCAGCAGAGCCGGTGCCACCAGGGTCCGGCAGGGGGTGGGGAGGTGCCAGACATGATTGGTACCTCCGGCTTCCTGCCCTTTCTTCCCACAGACCTGTGAGCGAGCTGGCGTTATTTTTATCTGGGGACACTGGCGTGGGTGGCGTTTTGTCAGTGTCATCTGCTGAATGAGGTTGCGCTATCTGCTGTCCGGGCCCTCCCCCCCACAAATAAGCAGTGCTAAGCGTGCTAAGCTGTTCGCGTTTAAAAATACAGCCAGGCTGATGAAAGGTAATTTGCTCACAGGGCCGACATCCCAGCCAAAGCACAGAGCTGTCAGTTCCAACCCAAGCTTTAGCTGTACCCCAGTGGGCTTTGAAGGGCCGTCACCCATGAGGGCTCACACTTTCTTTAAAATCATAATTCTGTGTCTGTCATCCACAAGAGGGAAGACGGCCCCTGGACCCAGGGGAGAGGGGGTTGTGGACACTGATGCTGGGTGCGCGCTAGCCAGCAGGAACTCCAGGCTGAGTCCAGCGAGAGGGCTGTTTGGCACACGGGTATGTGACAGGGCCGTCCCCAGGAGGTTTCTAAAGACGGTTTGGGGAGTCGGCCCTCATAGGCTTGGTAGAGTCCCTCTTGTTCCCCAGTGTCATCCCAGTGCCTCTGAGTCTTGCTGTGTCTTAAAAGGTTGCCCCATGGGGTACAGGAGTGTGTAGGGGTTCCCCTGAAGCAGTGGCCCTCAGTGGGGGCAAAGGGAGTGATTTTTTCCCCCAGCATATATTTGAAAATGTCTGAAGATTTTTTTTTTTAATTTTCATAACTCAGGGTGAGCGTGGGGAGCTTTGACTGGCACTGAGTGGGTAGAGGCCTACCAAGCACAGGACAGTGACCCACAGAAAGGAATAATCCAGCCCCAAATGTCTAGAATACCAAGATTAGGCAAGCCTGCTCTAGCAGACGGAGCCTCCTCCCACCACCCAGTGTATAGCTTGACAGGAGGCCTCTGGTCAGTAAGACCATGGGTGGGGAAAGTGACGGGTGCCAACTGGCAAGCTTGGGACACGTGGGTCAGTTCAGCATGTGTCTGTTGAGCCCCCTACCTTGTGCAAGTCCAGGACCCAGCTGGATGCTGAGGTGCTGGGGAGCAAGGTGTGGGCCCTATCCATCAAGGCCAACCACCTTGTTTTGTAGAGTACTTTCTGTTCTCCCAGTGCTTTTCTACCCATTTCCTCCCTCATTCAGTCTTCGCCACCATGCACGGGCCTCATGGGACAAGTATAATCAGCCCCATTTTGTGGGTAACCAAACCGAGGTAGGCGATTAACTTGCCCAAGGTCACATAGCCCCAGAGCAGCGGGTCTTCTGGGCTTTCTGTTGGATGACTTCTTAGGAAAGCTAGCACACCCTTTTCCAGTTCCAGAGCTCCCTCTTCTCTCTTGGCTCCTGTTGGACCCCATTTTGATAAGGAATCAACCCTTGCTTCCATCCACCTTCATATGAGCAGACACCTGAATAAGGACAGAAGGAGCTTCCCATCTTGGCATCTACCTTTTTTCCTAGGAAACTTCCCTTTATAACCCATTCTAGAATCATCTTATATTCATGCCCTCTCCGACCTCTTACCAAAGCCACACTCAGATCTAGCAGGGGAGCTAGGCAGTGGCAGAGCAGCCAGAAGATGGCCTCCCACTGTGCCTCGACAGTACCCCCTCCCTGGCCCTCACTGCCTCGGAGACCTCCATTCATTCGCTCACGTACTCTGCAAATATGTGCCAAGAGCCTACTATGTGCCGGTCTCTGGATGTCTATTGGGGAATAAAACAGACAGGATTCCCCTGCCCTAGTGATGTTTGAGGCCCATTTGGGAGAGGCAGTCACCGGGCACATGAACCAGCAAGTGTCTGTCTCCAAATTGTGTTGTGTGCTATGAAGAAGAGCCAATGATACAGCGATGGGGCAGGGACCGGACTAGAGGTTCTACTTAGAGAAGGCTGGAGGCCTCTGGGAGGAGAAGACAAGAGGGCCAACAACTGAAGCTGGCTTTTCAAGGGTCTGAGTGTCCTCAGTCCTGGAGAGAAAAGTATGTGTGGAGACAAAAAGGATTTTCTTCCCCAACTCTTCCAGTATTTCACAGTTAACACAGCCTTCAGCAGAAATATCCTGAAGGCTTCCTCTCAAATTAAGTCATCAAGAGTCTCCAAACTGCTATTTTATACCCAGCTCTACTCTCTGCCAGATATGTGAAGGAGGCAGAAAAGAGGAGGAAGACACCAAGAGGCTTTCAGGATAGCCAAGGAAATAAAACCTTTCATGAGACTCGTGCTAGCCAGTATGTCTGCTCCCGGTGGAGTGCTCCACACCCCTGGCCCTCCTCTGGCTCAGTAACCTTATGTCAGTACCACACACTGTTCTCTCCCTGCGCAGAAGCCATCGCCCACACCCGATTCCAACTCCCATCATATACAGGCCAAGGAGCAGGAGGTCAGATGGGCTATCCCATCACACCTAGCATGGACGTTCTTGGGGCCCAACTTGGGAAGGCCAAGGAAGCAGAAAGAGGAGAAGCTTCTACCAAGTATCTACTCGGGCCAGGAATTTTTCACTCGCATGCTGTCTAGCCCTCTCCCCTTTTCCCACATGGGGATGTGAGGCCACGAGGGGTCTTGGGGCTTGCCCAGGTCCAAGAGCTAGGTGGGAGTCCAATCACCCAAGCCTCTCTGGCTTTTGGGCCCCTTATGTGTACCTTTGACACACCAGTGTTTTTCAGACATTTTTAGCAACAGTGTTATTTTTTCCAAGCTGGACTTCAGGCCTGTCCTCAACCATGTGAAACAGATTCAGTAGAGGGTCTGGGCCAGGCACTGAGGCTCTCCAAGTCTGCCCACCCCCCAGCCGCCAGGCATCCACCCCCACAGGTGGCCAAAGCCTCCTTGGAAGAGCATAAGGGCCCCATCTGGTCTGCAGTCTGGAGCTCGTGGCTCATCTAGAAGAGCCTGGGTGTTTCCTTCAGGGATACCCCAAGCCCTGCTTTGCTGGGCACAGAGCAGACATCCAGTCCAGGTGGAAAGGCATGTTGTAATTGAGGGCACGTTCAGACAGAGCCTGAGGCAAACAGCTTCCATCCACATCTTTGTGGAAAAGAGCAGGCACGACAGTCACTTCCACATTCATACCTCCATGTGGTCTTTATAACCGGGCCAGGAGCCAGGATCCGTGGATGTAAATTTTGGCCTTCTGGACCTTGTGTCCTCCTTCATCCCAGTTCCCCTGCATGAACCCCACCCTAGTTGTTGCCTAACTATTGTCCAATAAACACTTCGGGATACAGCTTGATAAAAGATGTGTGCACCCCCATTCCAGCTTCCCTGAGGGATAATGCCCCATAAATGTTAATGTGACTTTTGAAGACTCCGTCTGTGGCAAAGTTCAAAGTCGAGGGTGGATTTGGGCTTCAGGCTGAGTCATTCTGGAATCCCCATTATAGGCCAAATCTTTTCGTGAGCATTTCAAGGGGTTTTCTCAAATTCTATAAATAGTTTAATAACGCCTGCGTAATCATCTATTTTTATCGCCAGTCTTCCAGACGGCTTCAGAAGCAATGGGGCTGCTCATTGAAAGTAATATTTCACGTCCTCAGTTCCAGCCGGCATCCAGAGTGTGGCCTGTGCGCCCAGCCCCAAGCAATGGGACCCAGACAGCAGGAGGAGGGTACCCAACTTTCAAGGGAGAACCCGGTCCAGGCAGAAACTCTGCGAGCAGACCCTAGGAACCTCCAAACCTGGAAGACCTATGTTCTGTGCCCCTCTCCCCCAATCCCACTTTCCTCACATGATAACCTCTGGACAGGGCACTTGTCCCCCTGTGTGCCTTGTTCCTAAAATTTGTGGAACATGGGCACCATAACCCTTTCCTCGTTAGGGAGGGTTCTCAGCGACTCCTTGGGGTTTCACACCTGTTTGTCACTCCATCACCCTGCTGACCTTGTATCAGTCGCATAGTCTCTTCCCATTTTACAGATAAGGAAACAGAGGTGCAGACAGGCCTGATAATTGCACGGTGACCTGCCCAAACCAGACTGGTGCCCCTTTCTTTTCCAGTCAACCTACTCCTGGAGCTCAGCATGCCCCCTCCTTCCCCACAGAGAGCCCTGCATCATGAGTAAGACTTACCTGGGCCCTAGGGATGACATGCGTTAGAGCCCACAGCCACTCTCTGGGCAAGATGGCAGCCAGGCAAAGGGGAATCTGGGCTCTGCAGAGTGACAGGTGGGCCCTATCGTCTGGGAGGAGCTGCGGGGAAAGGCAGGGCAGAGGCAGACATCTGTCCTGTCTATAGGACGCCTTTGGAGAAGAAGGAGCCCCAGAAGCCAAATCAGAGACCTGGGTCCCAGCCCTACCAGCCTTAGAAGTGTGAAATGCTGTGGGAGGAAGAGGCAGGAACATTTGTAGGAAGTTCTTTGAAAAGAAAAGTGACGCGTAAATGTCGGGTGGTCCTATTACCCCAAAGTCAGCCTGGCAACCAGGGGACCTCCCACGCAGTCTACTGAGTGTCTGGTTACTGAGGGCTGCCCCAGGAGACTCCAGCGAGGCTCCGACTCACCTGTACCTGGCAAGTACCTGCGGGTGTCTTCCTGAGGCTAAATGAATCCTATGCCACCCCATTCAGAGGCATTCCAGCCCATCCACTGGTATTCCTTTCTGTCCAACAGCAGCCTTCTCTGCCTGCTCAGGCTGAAAGGAAAACTTTCAGCCTCTTCTGAGGGCTTTTCAAGGCCACAGTCACAGCAGGTGCTGGCTCCCCCTCGCCTGATAATGAGGCTTCACGCCTGCAGAAGTGTGAGACAGAATTCCCACTGAATCAGCCCAACTTCTCGGCTTCTCCCCACTGCACCCCAGTGCTGCTGCTTCCCGCACCCCCCCCCATACAGATCAGCGGAGCTGAGCCAACCTGACCTGATTTTGCCAAGCCAGAAATATTCTGGGTGCTTACACCCTGGGAGCCTTGGAAAATGTCTCCAGAATGTTCTAGATTCAGCTGCAAGTGGCTGATGGCTGTTCCCAGCCGCAGCTTGTTCCTTTCACCTGGAGCCAAGTGCCAGAAAGGAGGCACTCTCAGCCACAGTGCCATGAACCATCAGTAACAGACAATGTCTGCAGAGATTTTTTTTTTAATTATTATTATTAATAGTTGAAGGGCTGGGATTTGGGGCATGATTTTCATCTCTACTGATTAGAACAGATTCGAACTCATCCAATAATGTTATTCTCTCTTCATGCTTTCGGGTAGGACCCAGAGGGCTGTAGTCACCACCAACATGCAGAGAATTTGGCACAATGCCCTAGAGTGTTTCAGGCATGTGTGAAGGCCACAGCGATGGTCCCAGACCCCCGTCTGTGTTTTCAGCGGGCAGCTGTTCTGTCTAGGGTCGGTCACAGCGCCCCACCCACCCAGCCACAGAACTGGCCACTTGGGTCTGTCAAATCAGGAAACCCCATCTCCACTTCCACGTGATTGGTCTGAGGGAAGGTCATGTGACAAGCAGAGCCAATCAGAATCTGCCCCGAGGATTTGTGGTTTAGACACAAGGAGAGAGGGTGTTCTGTCTTCCTTTGGCTCACAAGCCATTATGATAGAGATTTGGGGCTACCAACCCTCATCTTTGGCTTTTGCCATTACAAAGGGAGACCCTGGCAGGAGAGACAGAGGTCTATATGCACAAAACCAAGACAGGCAGAGGCAAGAGTGGGGAGGGCCAACTCTGGCATTGTTGTTTGTGCCCCCTGGGAATCAGCTATGTCCTTGGACACCCCCCCACACACCCCTCCTATAAGGCAGTTCAGGCCATGTGCTAGTTCGAGATGGCTTTGGTATCACATGGGTGGATGTCTGATCCATGCACCAGGGAAGTCAGGGCTACTCAGGGAAAAGTCCAGCCTGGAGTGGGAAAGGACATGTCCAAAGGCAAGGAGCTGTACAGGACCCAGCAGACATCAGAAATCAAGACAAACAATCAGTCGTGGGGTGGAGGCTGCAGCCCCAGGCACATACCGGTCTCTGGGGCGCCTTCTCCCTCCGGATGAGATGGGAAGCCACAGCAGACTGCGGCGGGAGCCCGAGGTCAGATTATCGCTGTTCCGGAGTCGAGGTTTTGCAAAATCCCCAGGGCCGGACCTCCATGCCTAACAAGACTGAGCCAAGACTAGCAGCTGTGGCCACGGAGTGGCCATCATGCCCAGCTGTGGGTGCAGCCGGGTGAGCATACCTCTTAGTTGGGGCTGCACCCACAGCCTGCCAGAAGGATGGGGGGCAGAGGGCAGTGGCCAGGTCTGGGGCCAGTTCTGGTGGATAGAATGACTCAGGTTGCAATGACCAAGAGGTCTCTCTGTCACTGGTTAAAAACCTACTGTGCACCAGATACATTGCATATGCCACTCCTCGAAGCTAAGAAGGTCTCTCTGACCTAGTCATGATCCTTCCATGGGTGATCCTTCCACGATGCTGCCCCAAGTGGGTGTGCTAAGGGCAGGGTGTGGGGGCTACCCAACGAGGATTACCCCAGACGCAGATGCCTACCAGATGGCCCCTCCTCCCTCCTCCCTCCTTCTCCTCCTCTCCTGACCCAGGACTGTGATGGAAGCAAGCCCCCCCCAGCCTCAGCCCACTCTCCTTACCAACTCTGCCCAGCCATGTGTCCTGATCCCTGGCTCTCAGCCCCATTTCGTCTTCCTGCCTGGGGCTCAGGAATCTGTTCGTTATTCAATCACAGAAGATGGGCTTGTTGTCACACCGATCAGTTCTTTTGGTCCTAATCACAGAAACTAACTCGAGGTGGCTTAACTTCCCCAAATCCCTTTTCATAGGGGTTGAGAGGGGTCTCGTGGAGCCTGAAGGTCCCAGGGAAGGACAGAAAATGGCACGCCCAGGACTCTCTGTCTCGGGCCAGGGAAAATTGATCTAGCAAGTCTCTAGGTTCCCCTCCAGACCAGCTCTAGGTTTGGGAATTCCCCTGCCTCTGCCCCTGGGAGGCAGTAGTTGGGGGAGGCCTCCCTGAGGAGTTGTTTAGAGACGTCGTTGGGGGAGGCCTCCCTGAGGAGCTGACACTGAAGCAGAAACCTGAAGGAAGTGAAAGTTTGAGCCAAACAAAAATAGAGCACCTCCTATTTGAAAATGATCTTTGTCTTTCCAATATAAAGAATCCCATCAAATCCTCCTGTTAGCCCTCCAACCAATGGACACGGAGGAGGACCGAGACCAACTCACTGCTGCTGGGCTGTCACCAGCTCCTCAGCCCCTGTCCCTCCCACATCTCATCCCAACTTCTCCAGGAAAAAGAAACTTCCTGCCAGAAGTAAATAAAAAGTGCACTTTCTCCTCCCCGCTGGGGAGATGGCAGCCGCAGCCACCTCTCCGCCCAGAAACAAACCAGAGTCGCTGGGGATATAGTGTGGACGGGCAAATTTCCCTGGGTCATTTGTTTTCAAAGAAGGAGAAGGAAATGATGGTGAGGTTGCAGGGATCGGAGGGGCCGTCCATCGACTCCGGGAAGTGTCAGAATACAGTGTGATCCTTGTGCCTTAACCCCTCCCTCCGCTGGCTTGCTGGGAGCAACATCTCCCCAAAGCAGTGGCTGGCAGGAGGGGGGGGTGTTTTCCCCCTATGCCTGGGCGCAGCTGTTTTTGGCTTGACCACAGGACTCTATCATGCCAGAGTTCATGTGGTTATCCAGAGCGGGGGAAGAATTTCCCAGCATGCCTTGAGAAACCTGAGCCACTGAATGGCTTTCAGGGTTTATTGATGTGGTCGGTGCAGGAAATAGCAGTACGTCAATAAATAGTTTTAGGCAGGAAACAGGGCTTAAATGGTAGCCTTCAAGTTGGGGGAAAAGCACTAGGGGTTGCAGGGAGGGAGCCTGCCGGTCAGATGAGAACCCAGAGCCAAATACCCAACTTTGAAATGGTTGCCACCAATCTGAGGCCCCTTGCTGGTTCTGGATGCAAGAGGCTGATGTTGAAGGTAGAGCAGAGACCCAGGGGATGGCTGGTTTCGGATGGCAGAAAGGAGCTCGTTGTTCCAGAGGAAAAGCTGGCAGCCTACAGCCTGCATGCCCAGAGGAGACACACAGCTAGTTTGTGGTGGCCTCAGAGCTGGGCCTGTTCACAACCCATTTCCTCACACTTCCAGTGAAAGTCAACGCTAACCCGTAGATCACTCCGGGAACTGCTCTGTCCTCATAAAAAAAAAAAAAAAAAAAAAGTCAAGGAAAAGGGTCACAAACCACCAATTTCTTCCCAAGTAGCTGCTTTTCTGATTATAAAACATGTTCACAGAAAAACAGAGACATTCAGAAGATAACAAGAAGTAAAAAAATAAAGGTCATTCATAAATCCATACAAAGTAGACTTACATTTACTGAGAAACAAGGACGGTTCATACCTTGGGTATTTCTCATCTTCTTCCTTAAAAAAAAAGAAATCGTGGGGTGATTTTTAGATGAGATTCTATTCTGATCTAATCATTCTAATCTTGGATGAGATTGCAGAGTACAACGCAATTTTGTTTTCGCTTTTCTCACTTAGTGTCATAGAGCCATTTTTCCCAGCTGTTATAAACTTCTCATAAACATATAATTTTTAATTTGTACAAGGATTATCATTGACCTAATCATTCCCCTATTGTGGGATACTTAGGTTGTTGAATTGTGTGTGTTAAGCTTATTTTTCCTGTTACATTTAACTATTGCCTTATGGTAATTATCCCAAAATGCAATTACTAGATCAGACAATAAAAACACGTTGAAGACTTATTTTAAAATTTTTTTAGAAAAATATAACCAATTTTCACTGTACGTATATGAGAGTGTCTGTTTCTCTCCATCCTCCCCAGGATTGACAATTACCGGTTTTTAATATATTAAGATAGTAAGTAGGAAGAAAATAGTATTTTCATTCATTTGAATGCTACAGAGATTTAATTAATTTGTTTTCATTCACTTATCAGCAATTTATGTTTTGATATATGAATTGTCTTTTAATGGCCTCTCCCCATCTGTCCATGAGGGATTTAGTATTTTTATTACAAATTTGATCAAGCTATTTATAGGTTAAGAGTCTTACCCTTTGTCACATTTATTGCGGACATTCCTCCCAGAATGTTAATTGCCTCCTAAATGTGTTTGCAGTATTTTGATGCATTTCTTTTTTGTGTGGATGTAGAAAGCCCCCCTCCGTCCAGAAATGTGATTGTCTATCAAATTCTTACGGTTCATCTTCTTGTTTTCTTTAACATTTACCTCTTTATTCCATCTGGCATTCATTTTAGGGTTCAGTGTGAAGGGAAACTCCCCCCCCCCCAATACTTAGACAGCTGTACCTGCAGTGAATAATGCTCCCTTTGCTGCTGATTTGTGGTCCTCTGGGGACCATGTGATAAGTCCTCATGGATGCTGAGTGTGTTCCTCGGCTATGTGATCTAGCTGTCCACTCTGATGTCGGTTCCTCACCCTTTTCATTAGTAAAGCTTTAGGATAAGTGAAACATAATACTACTCTTTACAGTTTTGAGTTTAGCTATTTCCCCCTATTACTCTTTTGTTTTTCAAAGATATGATGGGGAAGGGGCAGTGAGAGAGGGAGAAAGAGAATCCAGCAGGCACCACACTCAGCACAGAGCCCAAGGTGGGGCTCAGTCTCACAACCCTGAGATCTTGACCTGTGCAGAACTCAAGAGTCCCAAGACACCTACCTGACCAGCTGAGCTACCCAGGTTCCCCCTCCCCCTGCCTCATTACTCTTTCAGATTACTTTTAGGATTATTTTTTTTAAGCCTCCGTTCCCCCTTTCCCTCCAAAAATTCCCCCTGGATTATGGAGTACAAACTGGAGTTATACCTGTGAATTATTTCAAAGAGAATCAGCATCTTTATAATACTGTCTACCCATTAAGGAATATTATGCATTTCTTCATTTGTCGAAAACTTTGTCCAAAATCTTACAGTTTGGTTTAGCGATTTTCTTCATAGAAATTTTGCACATTCTTAAATAATGTTAGGTCAGTGTTTTTATTGCTTTAATAAATGAGCTTTGGTGCACTAAAATATCTCACTGGTGAATCCTATCATTTAAAAAGCTGTTGGGCACCTGGGTGGCTCAGTGGGTTAAGCCGCTGCCTTCGGCTCAGGTCATGATCTCAGAGTCCTGGGATCGAGTCCCACATCGGGCTCCCTGCTCAGCAGAGAGCCTGCTTCCCTCTCTCTCTCTCTGCCTGCCTCTCCATCTACTTGTGATTTCTCTCTGTCAAATAAATAAATAAAATCTTTAAAAAAAAAAATAAATAAAATAAAATAAAAAGCTGTTGATTTTTGTATACTAATTTTGCATTCTAAATACAGTTATTAATTAATTAGTGGCTAAACGCTCATGCTAATTCTAATCTTTATTAGAGAGTTCTCTTGGGTTTCTCATTTGTATAATCATATCAAATTACTTGTCTCCTTCCTTCCAAGGGTCATGGAAGTTGCCACAATTTTCTAATCAGGCCTATTGATGTAATATAGTATGTTCATAGATTTCGTAATACTAAATCATCTTTGCCTTTCTGGGATAAAATCTACTTGGTCATCATGGATCCTTTGCTAGCATTTCATTTAGAACTTTCACATCTACTCCACTAGAACTTCACTAGACCTTTCACATCTACTCCGATTAGAAAGATGACTTTCTTGTTTGTAATTTCCTGTCAAGGAAAAATTTATCTTTTTTCTGTTCTAGGTCAGTCTCCATAGCAGAACAGCCATATAATTTTTTGAAAATTTAGATCAAATTACCTATCAAAATCCTAAGTTTAGAGATCTCCTAATTCAGAACTTTTCATTTTGTTTTATGATTTTTAGTCTTTTCTGGCCTTTTATTGATTTTTTTTTTTAGTGAAGTTTGATGATACTTATTTTTTAAAACATTTCCTATTTTATCATTTTTTCCCAAAATCATCAGCATAGAGTTGTAAATAGCTTTTATTGTACTTTTTAATCTACTATATGTCTCTTTTTAATATTTTGATCATATTTCTCATTTTATTTCCATTTCTTGATTTTACAAAATTTCTTTTCTCTCTTTTCTAATTAATTAGTTTCTGGCTTTTTCTGTATTATATCCTTTCATATACTTCCTTAGTTACTGGTGGCTTTCTAATTTTTTTAGTCAAATGTATAGATTAATAGTAGTCAGTAGAAGTATGGGATCCACATATGTAATCTTTTTTTAAGATTGACTTATTTATTTGAGAGAGAGAAGAGCATGAGTGGGAGGGGGTAGGGGGAGAGGGGGAGAATTTCAAGCCAATGCCCCAGTGAGCGTGGAGCCTGACACAAGTCTCAATCCCAGTAGCCTAAGATCATGACTTGAGCCAAAATCAGGAGTCAGATGCTTAACTGACTGAGCCACCCAGGCGTCCCTGCATATATCATTTCAAATTTAATAATATATTATTTTACCCAGTATAGCCAAAATTTCAGCATGTAATTGATATTTTTAAAATAGGAGACATTTTACATTCTTTCATATTAAGCTTTCAAAAACTCCTATCTCTGTTACACTTAGAGAATATCTCAGTTTGTATAGGCACATTTCAAGCACCCAGTAGTTCTATGTGGCTAGTGGCTACACTACTGGACAGCATAGGTTTAGATCATGTATTTGCTTCCCTTTATAGTTAAGGCTATAGATTTACCTCTTGATATAGCTTTGACCACATCCCACAAGTTCTTAAAATTCTGTATTTCCTAAGCTATTATCATATATTTGATTATATCTTTATTCCACCCGTCTTTGGGAGACTTTTTTTTCCTTTTAGGTGGGAGGAGGCGGAGGGAGAGAGAGAATCTTAAGCAGTCTCCACACCCAGCACAGAGCCCAGCATGGGGCTCAATCCAAGACACTCAGATCATGAACTGAGCCAAAATCAAGAGTTAGACACTTAAACCACTGAGCATCCCCAGTCACTCCCTTTGGGAGACTATTTTGAAACATCCAAGTAGTTGGCTACTTTTTAATTGTTCTTAATTATTTTTCTTTTTTTTTTAAGATTTTATTTATTTATTTGCCAGAGATAGAGAGAGAATGAGAGAGCGTGTGCACAGGCAGGCAGAGTGGCAGCAGAGGCAGAGTCTGGAGAAGCAGGCTCCCCGCAGAGCAAGGAGCCCGATGTGGGACTCGATCCCAGGACGCTGGGATCATGACCTGAGCCGAAGGTAGCCGCTTAACCAACTGAGCCACCCAGGCGTCCCAAATTGTTCTTAATTCTTGGCCCAAGTATGTAACCTGGAGATTTCTGTGCTTTGAAATTTAGTGTGAATCACAGCTTACATGAGGTCAGTTTCAATTTAGTATTATTAATTACATTACTTAAATCAGCTAAGTAGTTAAATTTTATTAATCAGCCATCAAATACTAGCAGTTTCATTTCCAGACGCTATTCTTCCTGTTTTTTTCTTATGTTTCAATAGCTTTTGTTTTATGTATTTTGAGTCTATGCTACACAGTATAATCTTTTTTTATCTATTATGAATGTTAATTTTATTTGTATGTAAACTTTTTATCTTATTTAATGGTTGTTATCTTGAAAACTACTTTGATTTTACTAGCACTTTAATTTTTTTTGCCCACAATTATTTTTACCCATACATTTATTTTATATATCCTATTTTCAGTTCTGCTAATGGTTACTAGTGTTTACTTTTAATACTTTTAAAGGTATACTTTAACTTCTATGATTACCATACTTAGGAAAGAAGCAATAACTTCTGAATCCTTCTGGTCTTAATTATGAAATGTGTATGCTTTACCATCTTCTGTTCCTCTCCCACTAGTATGTATCGGTCCTCAATGAGTTAATCTTAGATTATTAAATCACTACTACTATAAAATTCTTATTCAAATTACACTTAAAGATTTAATAACTTCTCTTTCAAGGGCTATTTTTGGCTTTTGATTCTGTCTTACAACCAAAGCTATAATTACTTATTTTGTTAAGTCTGTAAGTCTAACTGGTTTCCGTTTTCACTTCTGGTCCTTCTATACCATGATTTCCTCAAACTGAATCTAAATTTTGTTGGCTGGGCATGCATTTAAGAAAGTTTTTAAATTTTGAATTATTTTTCATTGTGACCAAAGAAAGCACCACCTAAGTAAGATTTACCATTAATTCAGCTGGTTATATGTGTATAGTTCAGTCGTGTTAAATGTAGTCACATTTTATATACCCAACCTCCAAAACTTTTTCATCTTATGCAACTGAAACTCTAGCCCATTAGACAATCCTCCAGTCCCCTCTCTCCCTGGCCACCAGCAACCACCACCCTACTTTTGTTTCTGTGATTTTGACTTCTCTAGATGCTTGTGTAGATAGAATCATACGGTATGTGTTCTTCTGTGGCTAGTATATTTCAATTAGCATAATGTCCTCGTGGTTTACCTGTGTTGTGACGTATGTCAGAATTTCCTTACTTTTTAAGACTGAATAATATTCCACTGCATACACTTACCACATTTTGTTCATCTGTTGGTGGGACATTTGGGTTGCTTCCCCCTTTGGGCTGTTATGGCTAGTGTTGCTATGAACACACATATACAAATAGCTCTTCAAGATCCTACTTTTAATTCTTTGGGGGATATACCCAGAAGTGGAATTGTTGGATCATAGGGTACTTCTACTTTTAATTTTTTTTTTAAGATTTTATTTATTTATCTGACAGACAGAGATCACAAGTAGGCAGAGAGGCAGGCAGAGAGAGAGGAAGGGAAGCAGGCTCCCCGCTGAGCAGAGAGCCCGATGAGGGGCTCGATCCTAGGACCCTGGGATCATGACCTGAGCCGAAGGCAGAGGCTTTAACCCACTGAGCCACCCAGGTGCCCCTATTTTTAATTTTTTGAAGGACTGCCATACTGTTTTCCATGGAAGCTATGACAGTTTGACTTTTTTTTAAGATAAGCATGTAGGTAGGACTTTGAAAAACCTTTGCTTATTATGTAAGATGCGTTTCTCCTGCTTTCACTCGCAGCTGTGTGTGTTCTTTCCCCCACAGACAAGGGAAGATGTTGTCTCAGTGTCTCTGAATTTTAACATCAAATACAGAAATACAAGGCCAACCATATTTTTGTTCCTTTGTAAGAAACCTAGGGGTTTCCCACCCCCTTCAAAGCTGTTTTTAGAATTTTTCTTTTTCTTGAAATTCAAAAAGAAGATTCTCCTGCTAAGTATCCATGGTGGGGTTCCGGGAGGCTGTGAGCCCTTTCTGCCTGAAGAGTGTGTTCTTCTTTGGCTTTTGGTTTTCAACTCAAAGTGTTTCCCTCTGCTCTCTTTAAGTCCTGTATTCTGGGATTCTTTTGAAAGCCTCTATAATTCGCGGGTCAGACGCCCGTCCACTCAGTCTTCTCTTCCTCTTCTTTTTCATCTGTTTATCCTTGTCTTCAACTTTCTGGCTGTCTTATGTGGCACTTTTTCTGCAGTGCACATTCTGTCCTTCACTGCCTCTGGCTCACACTCTCGTGTCACTGTGTACCTCTCGTTCCCACCCGTTGTCCCCGAAAGGCCTCTTACACTTCATCTCAGTGAGGGGGCTTCTAGCGAGTTGAGTGTCCCTTCTTTCAAATGCCTCTCCACGTGTCACAGAATCCATGCTGTGGTTCTTATGGACCTAAAAGCCCACACATTTTATACTGGAGTCTTTAATTTTATTTCTTCTTCGTATATGGTTATCATTTTCAAAGCTATGCATTTCCATTCGGTCTTCAGGGTAGCTAGCAGCACCCTACTCTGCTGTGCAGGATTTTCCTGAAGATGGCATATTGTTTTTCTCATCCCTTACCCTTGAATGATGAAGGCTCGGTTTGGTTTGGGGGTTAGCTGTATGGGTCGACTTTGGACTTCTCAATGTCATGCTGTGGCACCGTAGAGTCTCCCTCTCTCCGTGGGGAGTTTCGTGTGCACGACCCAAGTTTGATTTCCAACATTTAGCAGGTGTTTGGTTTTTAGTGCATGTTGCTAGCCCCAAACAGAGTCCTCTCTCGACACCACTGATTATCAAGAGGAAATTGAGTCAAGCTGTAGTTCTTTGATCAGATGCAATTATTTTTTTAAAACTCTGGTTACTGATATGCACTGCCCCAAGCCTTTCCCTGCCCAAGAGGGGTTTGCCTGAGAGCAATGCACCTCTGAGCTCACAGGGTCCCTTTGGCCCCCAAATCTGCAGGGACCAGAGCAAGAGCAGTTGCTGCTAGGAGCTGTCTGGGTGCACAGGACAGGGTTTGCAAGTAATCCCAGACTGCCTACCAGCCGGGGCAGACGGGGAGAGGCTGAAGGTCAAGCTACCTACCAGTCTATCTATCTACCCCTAACCTTTGGTGTTCTGGGTGGGAGGCCAAGCTGCTCTGGGGAACTAGAGCTTCTTGGTGATAGCACTTGTGTTCTTGGTGTTACCTGCCCAGTCTGGGGAGGAGGCTGCTGGTGAACGGTTATCTTCCTTCTCGGCGTTGTTGTGGGGCTTTCTGCTTCTACATATGCCTGCTTGGGTATTCTTATAGGAAATGGGAAAAGGACAAATCAGGCCCTGGTGAGGGGCCCCATTTGAACTCCCAAGTCAGCACCTATAAAAGCCTGGAGGTGTGGTTCTCGGCCATGGCCGCACACTGGAATCACCTGGACGGCTTTCACACATGACCAGTGTCCAGCCTCCCCCAACCCCGCCACCCCATAGCCAGCTACACAAGCCTCTGTGCAGCAGAGTCCAAGCCTCTATAGCTTCGAAGTCCCTCTGGATGCCTCCAGTGTCACCCAGGGGCGAGAACCTTTAACCCAGATTTGAGAGCAATGGTAGAGCTTGGGTTCTTACTCAGATTCTAGTCCTAAGTGACCTTGGTCAAGTCTTTTAACCACTTTGTGCTTCAGTTTCCCCCATTCTACAATGAGAATGCTAATGCCTGTCTCTGCTCTGACCATGTAAGGATATAGTGGGATAAACACGGGCTAATGATGGTGGAACTACCTAAAGACTCATGACTTCAAGGCCAGCAGTCCAGGACCCTTTGTAGGCCTTAGGATGGTGGGTAAGGTCATTCATTCATTCGCAGGTACCTAGAGAATGACAGGGCAGCCCCTGTGGGCTCCCTGCTCCAGGCTCTATACTAGGAAGGAGACCCCACTACTTTTGGAGTTCCTGGCTAAACCCAGGGAACACTTCTAGGGGCGCTGCCCTCTCTCAGACTCCAGGGTGGGAGCACTCCGGGCACTGGCAAACTACAGTTGTACACAGAGAGACATTTCAGTGGGAAGTGAGTATAGAGAGGCAGAAGGCCCGAGGGTCGGTGTGGGGCCTGTGAGATCTGTGAGCTTGAGTGGACTTCCAGGGATAGTACGAACAAATGGCTTAGTGGAAAATTCGGATACAAAGGGAGTAAGAGCTTAGGCTCTGAGGTACTACGTTTCCATGAGAAAAGAAGTAGGGAAGAAGCTTGGTTTCCAGAGTAGGCAGGTCTGGGTTCAAATCCCAGCTCTACCATTACCACATAGCCATGGGCAAGCTGGGTAACTTCTCTAACCTCAGATTCATCATCTCTAAAATGGGACAATAGTAGGACCTGCCTCATGGGATCACTGTGACGATTACACGAGACGTTACAGTTCAGGTCCTTGGTTCAGTGTCCGGTGTGTAAGGAGTGGGCTGCCACCACTCTCCTTTTCTACACACACACTTTAAACTGGTGAAACTCTGACATGTATAAGCCATGACCCAGACTCACCAAAAGCAGGAACTGGAGGGACATCTCTTGGAGATCTTCTCTTCCAGCCCCAAATTGGCCAGCCGAGGAGGCTGAGGCCCCATCTGACCTTTGAGGTTTCTAGATACCCCTTCCATCCTACATAAGGGACAGACATTAACTAAGAAGATCTTCCTTCTCTGGAGATTCCAAGATTCGGGCATGCAGGAGAGTACTCAGCCAAAATACGTGGTGAGGAGGGGTACTGGATGGTGGGGATGGCATGGGGCATGTTCTACATCCTGTTCCATCCCGTGTCCTATTCCTCTTGGTGGCACAGTCACCCAGACCCAGAATCTTCTTGTCATCTTTGAGTCTTCCTTTTCCATCAACACTGAAATCCATCATATGGCGACTCTTTATCTTGGCAATGTCTCTTGTGCCTGTCCCGTATCGGGCAGCTAGTGCAGCTCAACTGACAACCCCAGAAATCCTCGTGGCACACGGTGTTGTGTTATAGTTACATTATGTGTGCGCGGGCTGGCTAGGGGCCACCTGATCTTGTCTAGACTAGGGTGGGGCCCTGCTTCACATGTCTCTCATCTTCCCTTTGGGACCATCAGACCAGCCCACAGATGGTCTCTCATGCCAATAGGAGAAACACAGGAGAGTAAGCATGGCTACATAAGGCCTCTTAAGGCCTCTTAATGCCTTAGATCAGGTGCTCCCCCAGCCCCGGTCACTTCTGCTGCATTCTGTTGGCCAAAGCAAGTCATATGCCCAAATCCAAAGGCTAGAGGTAGAGGAAATGTGTTTCTGAATATAATCTAAACTACCACAGCTTCTTCTCTCTCGAACGCCAGAGAGTGTAGTTCCATTCAGCCTGCACTTTGGCGGGGGCTGCCTTCTTGTCTCTGCATCCATGCCATATTACCCTTGTAAGGAGCATAGATGTGACCGTGGCCTTTCATGACCCACCCAGGACCTTCTCTGCCAACCATCCCAGAGTGCAGTTCCTTGGCTGGATTCAGTTATCCATACTCTAGCCCCTACCCTCTTTCTCAGCCCTGCCTCCATTTTTTTTCCCCATCTACACCACCTGTGTAGGACCCAGACTGCGTTCTACCTCGCTATTTCCCAAACACCCACGTTACCCTCCCCACATCGTTGTTCTGTCCACCTGAAATGCCCCACATTCCTGGGTCAGCATCCAGCTCTTCCGTGGCCTTGATTTCCCATTCATAGTGACAATGCCTGCCTCCGAGGTCCCAAAGTCCTTTCACCTGGACCCCACAGTGGCTTTGATACCTTCTCTTGTATCACAGTTATCAGTGAACGTGTCATTTCCTAGTCCTTAATACAGTGCCTGGCACACAATGGGGCAATAGTGCTGTTAGAGAGGATGAATGAAAGTCTCGAAGCCCCTTGCAGACAGGGGCCTTAGCTGTCTCTAGCCCAGTGCTCGAGCCATCATGGGCCTCAGTCACTGATTGCTGACGTGCGGGGCAATGCTCTGGTTCCCTCCCTCCTGCAGAGGGCATGCACTGGGGATTAGCAAAGGGAGGTGGTTTAGGCACAAGGAGTTGAATGGGAGAGGTAATAACTCTGGGAAAGGTGTCATCGGCCCTTCCTCTCCCTCCCCCACCTCAGCACGAGGGCCAGTGCGGCAAAGCTGAGGGACCACCCCCCCGCAATCTAGGAACTGAAGAAGAGGTGCTCTGGCCAAAAGTCACGGTGACCCTGCTACCCACATGTGAGTGCCCCACCCTCACACACCGGCCAAGGGTCGCCCCTCCCACCTTCCTGAAAGCCTGGGGTTTACCAGTTGTCTGGAGCCGGCCCTTAGACGGCAGGCGCCACAGTGAAGCAGGCTGACCCCGGCAAGGCTGACTCGGTCTCTTGTGCCTCCACAGAAGGACTTCACCGTGCGGGAAGAGCTTCAGCAGCAGGACGTGGAACGCTGGCTCGGCTTCATCACCTTCCTGTGTGAGGTGTTCGGCACCATGCGCAGCAGCACGGGCGAGCCCTTCCGCGTGCTCGTCTGCCCCATCTACACCTGCCTCAGGGAGGTAAGAGACCCGCCTGGCCGTGCCCGCTGCCCTGCCAGGGAACGCCACCCTAGAATGCCTGTTAGCAAAACTCCAAAGGGCCAGGAAAGCTGCGAGGCTCGTACCACCTGGAGGGATCCATCCTTCGGTGAACAGGAGTGTGACTTCCCATGTTTCTGTCAGCTAAAGCCAGGTTTTAATGGATTGAGTTTATAGAGAAGGAAAAAGCCCGCCAAAGGAAATTATTAGTAACTCAGACTTCAGGAATTCGTCATCTAGAATGCTGCCTGCCGGGAGGGGGTCTCTGACAAATATTAATTGAATGAATGGTTCTTTGGTCTGGATGCGTTTACCATTAAATTATTTATTTTTAAAAAATACTTGCTTCTAAATTTCATCTGAAAGAGAAATAAGAATAACCGAGAAGCTTCTGAGGAGCGAGAGTTCAGTGACGTACTTGCCCTGCCAAATGTAGAAGTCCACTTTAGAGGGTTGTCGTGGCTCCTCTCGGGGGCCAGAAGCTGGGGGCTAGAAGCTGGGGGCTCGTTACAGGGCGGATGGTGTCATGTAAGGAGAGGTCGGTGGCTCAGAACACAGCCTTGAGGGCACCAAACAGGACTGTATTCCAGCTGTATTTTTGAGTTGGAGCCAACAGGACCTGCTGACGTGAGGTTTTGGACAACAGAGGAAGCGATATGGGATCCTGGTTCACCGGCCTGGTGGCGCCATTTTCTGGGAAGGGGAGGGCTCAAAGAGAGACAGAGTGGGGATGGAAACCAGGAGGTAGGGTTTTTTTGTGTTTGGACGACCGGGTGGTCATGCCCAGAGAGTTGTCCCACTGTTGCTTGGGTAGAAGTGCCTGATAATCAGGATGAGGTCGGCCTTGGGACACGGAATCAAGCGTTGTGTGAAGTGTGTGTGTATACTTGGTGCTCAAGGCTGGGACCAGGTGAGATCCCCCAGGGGGAGGGTGTAGCTGGAGGAGTGGTCGGGCCACGGGGAGGTGGTGGACAGGAGAGTGTGAGTGTGGATAGGTCTTTGGAGAAGGGTTTCTGTGAAAGGCAACAAGGAGGAGGAGCTTGTCGACTACAAGGGGACATGTGCAGTCAGGGGACGTTTTTGTGTTTTGCAAAGGAAGAAGATAATAGAGCAACGTAAGAGAAAGGAGAGGGTCGTTGTAGATGGTTTTGAAGCATCCGTTTATGAGAAGCGGGGGGCTCGCTCCCGACTTTGTGGATGCTGAGGAAAGCAGAGTGTGCAGTCCTCTCTCAGACATAAGCCATTGGCCTCTACCGCTGAGCCCAACATACTGCTTAACAGATGCGTATCAATTCATTATTGTTTCTCAAATCGGCAAATGGCCTCCTCCGACAGTATGTCGCTCTTAGTGCGTCCTAAGCTCAGGACGCAGTATCACAGGAGGCCATTTCTCTACTCTTTGCCTCCCTGGGGGGTGATCTGAAGGCAGCCCTCTTGGACGATGGCCACTCGGGGTCCTCTGATCCCTGCCTGAGTTGCCCTGTGGCCCTGACAACCTGGCTCAATGCAAGGCAGTGACCTGGATTGCCCCAACACGTTCCCGCTGCGTGATCTGGGCCCCTCCCGGCGCTGCCATCACCTGCTTCCCCGAGCAGGAGGCAAGGCCACCACTGAGCGCTGGCCCCTGGCTGCCAGGACACTTCTAACACCGCCTGAGGTGGCGCGAACATTCAGATGTGAGATCCGCGAGGTGCCAGGAGGTCTGCGCAGGAAGCAGGAACCGTCCCCTCATGCACACTTGTTTGATGCGTTCCACTTTTCAGGGCAATGTCACAGACACAAGTGCCTGTGCTCTCGGTGAACTCAGAGAATAAACAGTCCACCCAGGCCTCGTGCCATTGTGCAAAAGGGGAAATCAGGGCCCCGCGTGCCGAGCTCTCTGCCGGAGGCCCGCGGTGAGGTGATTCGAGAAACAGCCCTGGGCTCCCGTCCTGCCTCTGCCAGGTTCCGGCTGTGCTGTCCAGGGGAGAGATCGCCTGCGCTGAGCCCTGGTGCCCCCTCTGTAGGGGGCTTGCTCTGAAGCAAGCTGCTTGCTCTGAAGGGGCTCAGGGAGAAAGACATGGTGTGGAGAGAGTGCTAAGTGCACCAGGACAGGTACATCCAAATGTGGATGTGAAGGAAAATGAAGGAAATGCCCCGGGGACTTGTTCTAGGGCAGGGTGGCTCTCCAGGAGCTCAGAGTCCTCCAGGTGGACCAAGGGCCAGTCTTAAAGGGGCAGAGAGGCTGAGTGCCCTGCGCTGGGACACCTAGCCGGTCAGTGCCAGAGCTGGCCTAGGGCTGTTCCACTACCAATCGGGAGCTCTTAGCTTCCCTAATACAGGACCTTAAGAATAGATGGGGACATAAGGGGTGTCCTAGGGATCATCTCCGTCCCCGCGGAGAGCCTGTGCCTTTCCCAGCTCCCTGGAGATAGACACCTGAATTCTCAGAGCCTGTTGCTGCCTCCCCTACCTGTCACACACACACACACACATACTTCCACTGAGGCCTAACTGATATTCCCAAAGCAGGTTCGGTCAGCTCTGAGAAGTTTCTAGAAGCCAAAGCTACTGCTGCTGCCTCTCTCCATGGTGGAAAAGTTTAGACTTTTCCCCTGGGGCCAAGTAGATGGCTGACCCAGATGCCCACCCTACCACCCTCGGCTGGGTCCTCCCAATCCTAGAAGCATCCCAGGCCTGTGTTTTCAGCTGCCCACTAGATACATCCAGGTCATGTCTCAAGCCCCTCCAATAAGATGTGATCAGAGCTGCGCCCCAAGGCCTTCCTGCTCAGTCCAGATCCCAGTGCAGACCCAGACTCACCCTTCCGGCCCCCCACAGCCAAGCAGCAGCCCAGAACTCACCCAATTAATTACCTGTTCTTACAGCTGTGGGTCACTCTACCCTCTGCTTCTGCACACCCTCCCTGGCTTCCCCTGCTCCCCTTTCCTCTTGGCCTTGATTCAAACGAGATCCACGGGCCATCTTGGTGTGAAAAGCTCATTTAGAACAAACCTAAGAGGAAGATACAAAATCCTCACAGCCCCAGTGCAATCTCGGGGGCCCCAGTGCAATCTCGGGGTCCTCAGCTCACGGAGGCCACCCTCACTGGACGTGGGGCTCACTGGCCTCCACTCTGCTTTAAGACCGAGCGCGTGCTTGGGTCCAAAGCACCTCCAGACTGGGGGCCACCCGGGGCTCTGAGAGCCGCCCTGCCCTAGCGGGAGTCCCCTGGACATTTCCTTGCACACTCTGACCCAGTTGAATTAACCGTTCTCTCTGGTTCTCTTGGTTATTCAAGACCTTGGACTCCATCCTTTGAGTCTTCTCTCTACCTGGCCAAAACACCTCTTCTGGGGCCCAGTCTAAGCCATGTCTTCCAGGAAGCTCCCCACCCCCACCCCCAGCAGAGCACAGGGACAGCTCCCAAGAGCCAGACGCAGCACTCGGCCCTGACAACTCCAGCCTTCCGACGGCATCTTAGTATTTTAGTATTTGGTAATTTGGCATCTATTTAGTATTTTATAATGATAACAACATACTCTGGAAGGCATTGCCCAAAGCCCACCATGCATTCTTTTCTCTCTGAACTCGGACAACACTCTGAAGAAGATCGTCCCCAGCTGCCAGAGAACAGAGAGGTCAGGCAGTTTGCTCAGGGCCACACAGCAGAATGTGTATTGGAATCCAGGTCTGAGTGCCGGAGTCCCTGACTGCTCTGCTGGTGCCTCGTGAAGCACCTTTCTGTTTCTTTAGTCCGTAGCCCAGCGCCTACTACGCAGAAGAAGCCAAATAGGTCATCAGATAATTGATTCCACTTTTGCCATAAATAACTGGTGCCGATCAGACGTTTCTTTGAGGGATAGAGAATAACTTTCAATGAGACTTTTTTTGTTTCAACACCAGTGGCTCTGCCAAGAGGGTTTTCAAAATGATTGAAGAGTATTTTCGGTGTCTGCAAGAGGCAGGAGTCTCCTTGCCCTCCTGTTTGCCGCTCGTATTTGCTTCGTGAGCTCTTTTTAACTTTTTTTTTTTTTTAAGATTTCATTCTTTTAAGTAATCACTACACCCAACATGGGGCTCGAACTTACAACCCCGAGATCAAGAGTCATACACTCTACCCACTGAGCCAAGCAGGTGCCCCCCTTTTCTTTATTTTTTAGTATTTATAAAATGTTATTATCATAAGAACACTTAATATGAAATCTACCCTCTTAACAGATTTTTAAGTATACAGGACAGTATTGTTACCTCTAGGTACCATGTCATTAGTGAATCCCTGAAATTTATTCATCCAATATAACAGAAATCTTGTGTCCAGTTTTTAGCCACTGACATTACCCCCCTGGCCCTAGCCTCTGGCAGCCACCTCTGTTCTTTGCCTCTGTAAGTCTGATGATTTGAAAGACCTCGGGTAAGTGGAAATATGCAGTATTTGTCCTTCTGTGACTAGCTTATTGCACTTGGCATAATATCTTCCAGATTCCTCTGTGTTGTCTCATATGGCAGAATTCCCTTCTCTTATAATGGTACCAAACAACATGGGTCTGAACTGTGGGGGTCGCTTAGATGCGGAGATTTTACAATCCAGTGCTGTGAATGTATTTTCTCCACCTTATGGTTTTCTTAGTGATAGTTCCACCAGCAGACTTTATTGTAAGAATACAGGAAATACAGGATATAATACATATATATACAAAATATGCATTAATTGACTGTTGATATCATTGGTAAGGCTTCTGGACGACCGGAGGCTATTAATTACGTTTTGGGGGAGTCAAAAATTACATACGGATTTTCAACGGCACAGGGGTCGGCGCCGCTAAACCCCACGTTGTTCAAGGGTGAGCGTATGGATATACCACACGTTTTAATCTCTGCTCTGTTCATGGACTTCTAGGTCGTTCTCACATCTTGGCTGCTGTGAATAGAGCTGCATTGAACACAGGAGTGCTCATATCTCTTCAAGATCTTGATTTCAGTTCTTTTAGATAAATTCTCAGAAGTGCGATTGCTGGATAATAGGGTTCTATTTTTAACTTTTTAAGGAAGCTCCCTACTTACTGTCTTTCAGAGCAACTATTTCTCCCCGTCCTTGCCAACACTTGTCTTTTTTTTTTTTTTTTTTTTTTCCCAAATAATAATGGTCATCCTAACAGACGTGACGTGGTTTTGATTTGCATTTCCCTGATGACGACTGACATTGAACGTCTTTTCATATACCTGTAGGCCATGTGTATGTCCTCTCTGGAAAAATGTCCTTTCAAGTTCTTCACTCATTTTTTTCAATGCAGTTATTAGTTTTCTGCTTATTGGGTTGTAGGAGTTCCTTATATATTTTAAAAATTAACCCATTATCAGATATATGGTTTGCAAATATTTTCTCCCATTCTGTGAGTTGCCTTTCATTCTGTTTTTTGGTGGTATTCTTTTGTGGGGTTTTATTTGGTTTTTGTTTTGTTTTGCTTTGTTTTGGCTGTGCAGAAAAATTTTCATTTGATGTAGTGTAGTTCCGATTGTCTGTTTCACTTTTGTGCTTTTTGCTTTCATATTCATGAAATCACTGCCAAGACCAATGTGTCGCGATGCGCTTTCTTTGAGAAGTTATAGCTTTAGGTCTTAAGTATTCGTCCATTTTAAGTTGATGTCTTTGTGTATGATATAACCTAGGAGTCCAGTTTCATTCTTTGGCCAGTAGATATCCAGTTTTCCCAGCACCTTTTGTTAAAGAGACCGTCCTTTCCGCATTGTGTGTTCTTGGCGCTTTGTCGAAGACTGGTTGATCATATGTGCACAGATTTATTTCTGAGCTCTCAATTCTGTTGCATTGGTCTATATGGATGTTTTAATTACTGTAGCCTTGGAATATATTTTGAAATTAGGAGGTGTGGTGCCTCCTGATTTGTTCTTTTTCAAATTGCTTCAGGATTGTTTTGGCTATATGAATCCTTCTTGGCTCTCTATGAATTTTAGAATTCTCAGTTCTATTTCTTTAAAAAATGCCGTTGTGATTTTGATAAGAATTGCACTGAATGTGTGGGTCGCTTTGGGTGGTATGGACATTTTAACAGTATCAAGTCTTCCAATCCAAGACCAGGAACAAGACATGCGTGTCCACTCTTACCACTCCCTGTTAACGTAGTATTAGGAGTCCTAGCCAGAGCAATTAGGCAAGAAAAAAGAAATAAAAGACATCCAAATTGAAAAGGAAGAAACAAAATTGTCTGTTTGCAGATGATGTGATCTTATATATAGAAAACCCTAAAGACTCCACTAAAAAAATACCCCAGAAACATTAGAACCAATAAATGAACTCAGTAAAGTTTCTGGATACAAAATCAACATACGAAAATCAACCACATTTCTCTACACTGAAAACAAACTACGTGAAAAGGAAACTAGAAAAACAAATCACTTTATAGTAGCATGAGAAAGAGTAAAATACTTAAGAATAAACTAAGGAAGTAAAAGACTTGTACCCTGAAAACTGAAAAATGTTAATGAAAGAAATCAAAGAAGTCACAAAGAAACAGGAAAGCATCCCATCCGCTGTCTTCCGGTAGTGCTGTAAGGACCCCTTCATCTTGCCCAGGCCCCCAGCCAAACTGTGACTGCATGGGCCCCCCACAGGAGGGTATAATTAGTGTTTGTGGCCAGAGCTAAGGGTGCCATCATCTCCCGTCTCAGCGGGAGCCCACTTGCCAACCATTTAGTTGGTTGGGGTTGGGGCCGGCAGTAGGGGACCGCCGTTTTCCTGACCCTGCAACGCTCTTGGCCCCTTCCGCTCCTCCGTCACCTCTGTGACCCAGTGGTGATCTTGCCAAGATACCACTGAACACTTTTCTTTGGACGCCTTTCTTCAAGAGCTTTGTCAAAAATTCCTCTGGCAGGGAATTGTAGAGTGGCTTTTAACCCCTTACACCTGTTTCCTTTGAGCAGACGTTCCCTGTGCACTAGGGGGCTGTTTCTACCTGCTCCCCCTCATGCTTTCTGTCTCTAATGCCCCCAGCCCATCTCTATCTACCCATGATTCCCAGTCTCCTGCACTCTTCTGAGTCTGGCAGCCAAAGGCAGGGACAAGAGTGGAGGAAAGGAGAAAGGGAGGGGGGTGCCCTGTGCCAGGACTCATCCCTCTGCACCTCCCTCTGACCCCCTCCTTATGGTTGGCTCCCTTGCTCTCCTTCCCTCCAGGCCCCAGAAACCTCATCCGCCCCCTCCCTGCCTTTTCCAGAGGAAGGGCAGGGAGGGGGCGGGTGCCTCTGAGGGGTGTCTCCAATGGGCACACCCCCCTCAAGGATGCAACTGGTTGGGCTCCTGGAAGAGGCCGGCAGGCACAGGCTGGGGAGGAGGACATAGAGGGCAGCAAGTCAGGCTTCTCAGGAAATGAAATTGCTCCGTGCAACAATGAGAGAGCCACTTTTTTAACTTTTTGCGTGAGCGTGCATTCAATTGCTCACATTGTTTTGGCTCCAGGGGAAATCTGACCTCGGAAAAGGCTGAGATGAAGTGGGTGTGGGTGGAGATCCTCTGCTATTTCACAGGGCTAAGAGAGTCAAGCAGAACATTCTTCAGAGGTACCTTTCCAGTGGGACTATTCCTCCCTTCCCGAGAGCAGGAGATGGGGCCAGGGCATGGCCCATGGTGGCCAGAAGAGGCCAAGGTCAGCTGTGCCCAGGATACTAATGGGCCCTAATGGGGAGCAGAGAGACTTGAAATTATTCTCCATGCAACCCAGGACTCCTGACCCTTTGCCTTGGGAAGCTTTTTAAAAAGTACAAATTCTCAGACCATCCCCCAAACCCATTTGAACCAATGAAATCAAACTTTCTGGGGATGGGGTTTGAGAGGGAAAAAGAAAATTCATTTCTCCATGTGACTCCAGCATGCAACCAAGGTTAAGAAACTCAAGTAGCTGTATCTTAGGTGCATTCAGTGAGCAGCCTTTGAAGTCAGAGAGCACTGTGGGAAGAGCACAACTGGAAGAACCTCTCTGGCTGTGAGTTTGAATCCTGGCTCTGCCAATCCCAGCTGTGGGGCTCCCCCGATTCTTTAATGTTTCCAGACCTCAACTTGCTATCTGTAACACAGGGATATAGGACTAATCCTTACCCTGCAGGTTTAAGGCTTAAAATGAAAGCAAGTGGTTCATGACAGCCCCTCTGAGAGCTGGCTGCACTGTTGTGCATTGCTGTCGGAAGCCAACCATGTCCCAGGCACTGCTCCAGAGAAGTATCACCCCACAGACAGCCCCAGAGAGCAATGTCCGTTCTCCTCACTAGGCGCCATGGCCCCCCATGATCAAACACAACCCCCCTTTCCTGGACAACTTCACAGGAGTCCTCTGAGGCTCTAGCCACAGTGCTCCCGATGCAGCTCCAACAGAAGGCCTCTTGCATTCCTCCTGCCTGAGCGCCATCTTCCTCCTCCTCCTGCCTGACTCTCACCCACCTTCAAGGCCAGGTTCACTTCCCGCCATAGCCCCAGCATCCCCCACCACCACCCCAGCCTGCCCTGAGTTATTCCTCCTGTAATATCCTCTGCAACTAGCATCCATACGGAGCTGCAGATGCCTGTTCTCTGGACACACCCTTTGCCAGGTGGTCATATTAATGCCTTATGACCTCTTCTCAGATGCTTTTGAATCATTTCATCCACTCATCTATCATGGAACCCCAACTACAGTTTGCTCAGGACGCTCCACTGCTTCGGGAAGCTGTGACTGGGTCTGAGACAATGCTACTTCTTTTATCGAACTGCAGAGTTTCCTAGTTGTTCTAGAAGGAGAGCATAGAAGTTGTGATATTCCCCCAAAAGGCTGACAACCCACTTGGTGACAGAATCCACAGAAATCACGCAGCTGTGAACATTTATGGTGGGTTGTGCCAACGCAACGTAGGGGGAGCTTAGAGGTGCGGGTTGCTGATGGGAGTGAAGGGGAGGGGAGAGCTAAGGATTCAGGATGGGTACTGGCCTGGTGAGGAAGGAGAAAGACCCCCAGGAAGAAAAATAAACAGAGGCATCGGGTCAGAATGAGCGTGGCCTGTCTGTGTCAGGTCTAATGGATAAGCCCCGGGCTGGCGCTGGCTCCCAGCAGAGGCATCCCGGTCGGTGCAGGCAAGATGATACAAAAGTTTCCAAGCCAGAGAACAACGCCATGGAGGGCATGAAAGAGAGTTTGTGTATTCATTCAACGAACACTGAGAAAAATGCTACCTCTTTATTGAACTGAAAGGTCTCCTAGACACACTTCCAGAGAGACTATGTTGAAATAAAATCAAGTAAATCTGGGCTCTCCCTAGCCAGAGGGACACTCGGGGAACTCAGTGCACAGTGCAGTGCTCAAAATCAGGTGAGCCTGGAAGGAGGAAGGTGGGAGCCCAGAAGCACACAAGACAAGGAGATCTGATAAGGGCATCTCAGCGGTGAACTATTCAAGTCCTTGAACCTTTAATTCCTTACGGTTACCAGTCACTCAAAAAGACTAAGCAGGAAGTGAAAGGCTGGAAGGAACCTTGAAAATTCAGGAGACCCTTTCTCCATGAACAGTTTATTCCAGCCCATCTTCGGCATAGACCCTGCCTGGAATGTTCCTCCGAGAATGCAGCCTTCCTGGGGGCAGGTACACAGCCCCTGGGCACTGGTTTCGCTGCAGTTCATTCTGGTCCAGCACCTGCTGCTGTGAATGCCTCCGCTTAAGCAACCATTCCTGTAACCTCTGCTGAAATAACTCCCCACAGTTTTGTCCCCTCCAAAGTTGTTGCCCGCCCCCCCTCCAGTTGGCAGCCAAGGCACTCTATGGTGTGATGCCCCTGACCCGCTCGGACACCCCCAACGCACACCCCCACACCCACATACCCGCCCACGCTGGCAGGCCTCCCAGAGGCTGGGGATCCTTGACCACCGCCCCCACCCCAAGATAAAACCCGGGTCTGCCCCCCACCCCAGCCGCCAGTCCCCGACCCCTTCCCCAGCCCCCACCCTTTAACTGTTCTACTTCCTCAGCCAGACTCTGCAAACTGAAATGTGAAATTCGAAGCCAGTGTTCCCCTTAGCAACCATGGTAACACAGGATCTGATAGAGAGCCTGGAGTTATAAAAATACCAGCTTCCACCAGACACTGGTTTCCAAAGGGAAACCAGTCTCCACGCCAGAACCGTTTTTTAAACAGTCTTAAAACTCAAGAGATTTCCAACCCATCTCAGCATGGATTCAGCAAGACTTCTTTTCAGTTCCCGTTTGGAAGGCGGGTGGCGTTGCAAGCTTTGGGTATTTTCTCTAAAATACAGAGATCCCTGCCTGAGCATGAGCTAGCCTTACATATATAGGTGGGAGCGGTTTTTAATAAACATCAGATTTTCGGCATTCTTTAAAAGTGAGGTTGGGTTGCTGCCAGCCCTTCCGGTTCCCTCCCAGGGAGTCAGCGCCACCAATCCTCCTAATTACAGAAGGGGACTGATTGGGTCTAGCTCCTCTTCATTGAAAACGGTTTTAATTAACATAACCGTCTTCTAGCAGGAATCCCACGTGGAAGGCCTCGGGTGGGGAGGGGAGGTAAGAGGGAGAGCAGCCGCTCGGCGCGGCCCGCCCCCTCCCGCCGACGCCCCCTCCCGCCGACGCCCCCTCCCGCCGACGCCCCCTCGGGCCGGCCCAGGGCGGGAGGACGGAATGCGGCTGGCGCTCTCCGCGCCGCCTGCAGGGGGCGCCTGCCTGCGGGCTTGGGGAGCGGGCCTCTCCCGGCGGCCGCCCCGCCCCCCCTCAACCCGCCCCCGCGGCCCCGCCCTCGGCGCTCTCCGCCTCCTTCCTCTTATCTCCTGGGCCATGCCTGTAATTCCGAAAAAATATTCTAACTCAGTAATTAATGTCTGAACTTCAAGAGGCCCCTGCTTTCTGCAGAGGCGCGCAGAAGGCGGGCGGGGACCGGGCGGGGTGAGGCCTCGGCGGGGAGGGGGTGGGGTGCGGACTTTTTCTAAACCGGCGAGTGGACGGCGGAGGATAACTCTGTCCACGCCACATCTATACATACACACATGCATCTGTCTACGTTTTTTAAATCCTTTGGGCTTTTTTTTTTTTTTTTTTATTAAAGTAAGATACCTTCCTCGCACCCTCTCCTCCACCCCCAGGGTCGGTTCCCAATGGGCTGATAGCAGATTCTGCTAGTCCGCTTCAGGGCTAGAGGGGAGATAGTCTGGGCACTTCCCCCGTGTGTAGGTTCCAGGGCGGAGATTGGCTGGGAGAGAGGAGGAGTGACCCACATATTTAGAAAATAAGAATGCAGGCGCTGTGGGGTTGACAGAGGGCCAAAGGTAACTTCAGGTAGGTGGCCCACGGAATCCTGGCCTCTGAGTGCCCTCCTCCCCCATCCCAGTGCCTCGCCATGGTTTGCACAGCCCAGCCCTGCGCAGATTTCATGCCCGGTACCCTGTACCCAGCTATAGGGGTAACAAGTGCCGGGCTGGCTGCTTGAGCATGTGGTTGTCCCTCCCTTCCCAGAGCTGCTGTCTGCTGGGGAGAAGGGGGAAAGCAAAGCACCCAGTACTGGGAGCCAGGTGCACAAGTCGCATGCAGCACCCCCCCCCCCCCCCCCCCCAGGACCCACACGGATCTTCCTTAACCTGCTGGCCCACAGACCCACTGATTAACTTTAGTTGTTGATGCTGCCCCCACGGGCTGCCGTCCCACCATCCAATGTAAATAATGTGTAGGGCAGCACTTGTCCATCAGGGCTAGACACAGTTGGGAACATGCTTTTCTCCTGTCTTTTGTTCCCTGTTGAGGGCTCCGTAATCACCACCAGCAGCAATGATTAGTAGGTTACAGGTAGCCTGGGCCAGGCCCTGAGAGGAGAAGCTTCCAGGACCGACCATTCTTGTAACTGACCAAGAAGGGTGCTAGGGAAGGAGGCCCATTTCAGAGCCCCACGAATTCGGGCATCTTCTCCTCTCTGGCCCACAGCTCCTTATTGAGATTGAGGATTAAAGGGGATTTAGTCCCCATTTGCTAATTACAAGTTGACTTCCTCCTTTCCCTGTAGGAGGACTCACGAAAGAGACATAAAATGAAGTAGTGGTATCATTCAGCAGCAAATTTATATCATATAAACCAAGTGCTTCTTAATAAGCAAAACTGTGAAGGAACACAGTAAAGTACCTGTCAGGGCCTTTGCCCTTGCCTTTCCTTGTGGGAGAATGGCCTTCTTCCGGGCACCCTTCCAGGTCTCAGCTGGATGTGGGTCCTCGGTTGGCCCTCACCCACCACCCCCGCAGCCTGCTTTCTTTTTCTCCATAGCCTTTACAGGATCTGGTTCTACCTTAGAGTGTTCTGTGTCCATGTGTTTTTTTCTCTCCCCAGTTAGCATGGAAGCTCTCTAAAGGCAAGGGTATGTGTCTGTTCTCCTCATTGCAGTATCCCCAGCGACTAGAACAGTGCCCGGCACAGAGTAGCTGCTCAGTAAATACCAAACAAATTAATGAAATGGAATGTCTAGACTGAGCAAAGCTGGAGACAGTAGGCACCCTTCTACAGTTCTTCTGGGACTACCCCTCAGAGGTCAGAGGAATCCAGAATCCTTGAAGAGGCAAGGTGGGGGCTGGCTGGGAGGGGTCCTCGCACATGAGCTCAAAGTAGGAGAAGAAGAGAAATGCTCCCCCCTAAATCAAACTCAAAGGAAGCAACCTGTGCTCACACTTGGAGCAAAATGGGGAGAACTGCCTTCCTCCGGTGAAGCTGCCTGCGTTCTGTCCCCACGTTTAGCTCTGCTCTCATTTAAGCGGTCATTTCTTGACTTCGATCTGCCAGGCCTATGAGGTTAAACTAGACTGTCCCGAGTCAGAATCCCATGACCCACAATCACAAGAAGTCAGGGTGGGCATGCAACATAGCTTCATGGATCAAGAGCCATGGGGAAAGGGTTGTGGAGGGACACTGAGGGGGGCATCCTCTGTGTTCCTCGCCGGCCTTCAGCTGGACTGGAAGACGTGGGCCGAGCAACAGGGCCTTTCTCTCCTGCCTCTCCCTTGAGGAGGGAAAGGAGTAACGAGGATGCACAGAGCTCAGGAGAGTTCTGGGAGGGTCAAGAAGAAGGTGAGAACATGGCACAGGAGCTGGGAGTGGACAACCGAAGTCACAGACATTGAGGACAATGGCAGCCTCTGTCCTTAAGGATCTGGGCACAATCCCAGCAAGGGAGCAACATGTCCAGTACATTATAATATGAGCCTCTGTGTCACCATGCACTTGCTAATAGCTGCATTTAAAAAAAAAGGAACTGGTGAAATTAATATCTTTTATATTATCCAGCGTAGCCAAAGAATGACCATCTCAACATCAAAAGGTGAGAGTTTTTTTTAATCTTCTTGTTTCTTGTACTCAGTCTTTGAAATCCACCGTGTATGTTATACTCAAAGCAACTCTCCGTTCGGAGTAGACACATTTTAAGACTGTGTGTGGCTAGTGGCTCCTGTACTGGACACCACAGGTCTGGAAGCTGGCTTCTAGAACCCTCGGGCTTTGGGGAACTGGTCTGGATTCCTAAAGTAGATGGATCCCCAAAGTCTCTAAAGTATTTTTCCTAGCTTCCCTTGCTGAGCACCCAGAAGCAGAAGAAAACGATGTGAGCTAAAATCGAAATCAAACGGCCAGCATGCAGATGTTGGGTGGTTGGCTGGGGCTCCCTGGTGGCGTGTGCAAAGGCAATCCTTTGGACCCCCGAATGAGGAAAGGTGAGGAGAGTGGCAGGCGAGGACAGAAAGGGCGAGAGAGACAAACAGCACAGTGCTGGGGACTCCCGGGCAGGGGGTGGCAGCCTGTGCCACAAAGCTCCCAGCGAAGTCCGCAGACCCGGGAGGGGGTGCAGGCAGCTGCCCGCTCCTCCTCACAATGGCCCAGTCCGCGGAAGGCACAATTAGCTCATTCTTGCATTGGCCTTTTGATTACACTGTTGTTCTCAGGACTTCCATTTCTGTAATTAAGACCTTGTCCCTTACTCAGAGGTATTGAAACATAAAAGTATGTGCTGAATCTGGCTTCCCAGGGTTAAAAGCCAGACTTAGGAAATGCAAACACACTTGTGGAAATACAAACACACATTCACTAACTAATTATCCCATAATTAAGGCCGAAGCCCTGCTTAAAACAATTAGCTCTGGGAATTGAACAGTAGGTCCAACTCCACTTTTTGCTAATTGTTCTTCCCTGATAGACTGGATATGGCCAGTCTGGGGCAGGGGTAGGGGGGAAAGGAGGGGCAGTAGGGAATGAACTAGTCTGCCGCTTTGGGTCCGGACTGGACCATGCTCTGCTTGGTTTGGAAATGTTAGTCAGAGGAGAGTTTGAGGTGTGGAGAACAGCAAGGAGGATGTGGTTTGGGCAAGGGGAGTTGAGCGGCTGCCCCGGGCTTGGACGCGGGCCATGGGAAGTCTCAGAAGCTCCTGCTGGCCACACTGAGGTGGCTTGCCTGGCTGGAGCTGAGGGCGTGGGCCAAGGATTAGCTGACTGGAAAGCAATTAGATGAGGTGGGGCTGGCTGGGGAAATACCTGGAATCCCAGGGCCAGAGCTGAGACTTGCCTGCGTAGTGCCCCAGGCGGGAGGCCTAATGGGTTCTGGGGAGTGGAGGTCCCCACCCGCGAGGGTGGCTACCAATATCCCCACCGGCCAGAAGCCCTTTTGGCCTCTTGCTGATGGCAAGGAGAGAGTTCTAGAGTGTGGGGAAATCCAGGCGGTGTGGGGGTGCTGTCAGGCTTCCAGGAAAGAGGCCCTTTTCCTGATGACCAAGGTCTTCCCCACCTCAGTGTGTCTGCCCACCCCCCACCCCACCCCACCCCCCACCCCCCCGGCACCCTGCCTCAGATTCCCAGGACTTTCCTGAGGCCTTCGGGGCGCCATCAGGTAACACCCACTCCTTTCCTAGGTAGGAGGGATGTGTGTGGAGGGTGTTACCCGTCCAGGGACTTTCAGATTTTGAAAGGAGAGCTTGGAAGAGAAAAATGTGTGCCCCAAAGGGGAAAAAAAAAAAGAGGTTCAGGGGTTTGTAGAAGTCGGGGAGATTACTGACACCCCCCCCCATGAATCATCTCCCCAGAAAATATCCACAGACATTAAAGCTTGCAGAAAATCCCAGAGCCTGTCCTCTGGGGGCTTCTCATTACGAGCCCCCCCGCACTAGAGGTGGAATTTGGGGTTTTCATCAGAGGGGCCTTCCAGACCACCCTCAAAGCAGTTGTGTAAAGGACCCCCAGGGCTGACCCGGCACAGCACAGTCGAGGACTGCAGCTCCCTTTTTCCCCCCACAGAAAGTATCCCAAGCTCTTACACTGGTCCTCTTCCCTCGCCTCCCACCTCCCACCTCTTCTGTCCCCTCCACTGTCTCCATGGATCAGAGGTTAGCAAACTTCTATAAAAGGCCAGATAGTAAATATTTTAGCTTTGCAGGCCAATAGGCTAAATGCAGTTTAACCACATCCCTGTAATTTGTGCTCTCCGGAGCAGCCGTGTGAAGCCCCGAGAGCAGGTTCTGGGGAAAGCGCTCAGTTCTGCCTTCCTGATGCGAAAGCCGCCGCCCTGGACAGTATGTAAATGAACGTGCGTGGCTGCGCTCCAACAAAACCTTATTTATGGACACTGAAATTTGAATTTTATAGCATTTTTATGTGTCACCGAGTATTATTATTCATTGGCTTCCCCCCCCCAGCTATTTAAAAATGTAAAAACTGTTCTTAGCTCACAGGCCCCATAAAAAGGAGGCTGTGGACCAGATTTGGTGAATGGGTGGTAGCTTACAGACCCCTGATCTAGATCTGTGGTTCTCAGTGCTCATTAAAAATCGAGGCATCGCTGTCTGAAAAGAGAATTTGCAATTTCCTGGGTGCTGCTGCTGCTGCTGGAGGAGGTCCACACACTGGTAGGCCTGACCGAGTCTGAACCCCACCCCCATTTTCCCGACGACAAAACGGAGACCCAGAGGTGCCCTAGCTCCGTCGTGTGAATCCAGAGGGAGGGCTCTCTATCCCTGGGTGGGGAGCTGGCTGTTTTCTATCTCTGCCCGCCCCCAGAGATCTACCCTGTCTGCTCATACTGCCCAAGGCGCTCGCTGAGCCACAGGAAGTGTATATGTGTCCCCTGGTGTCCCAAAGTGGCAGGGCTCCAGTGAGTCATTTCCCATGAGCGGAGACAGCGTGCACTGAGGCATCCCCGTGCTGCCAGACGGTTCCCTCCTGACCACCTTGTCAGCTTTGGGGATCCACAGAACAGAGAAGGCTGGGAGGGAGGCTGAAAGGCCCCTCTGTGAGAAGAGAAAATGAAAGGAGGCTCAGATATCAGACTAACATGATTTCAAATCCAACGCTGTCAGTACTAGGTAGGACCTGAGGCAAGATACCGAGCCTCCTTGAGCCTCAGTTTTTCCATCAATCAAATGGGAGACAGCAGGATTGCCGTAAAGATTGAGGATCGCATCCGTCAACGTCTGGCACATAGTATAGAACATTTACGGTATCTTTATTGGCCACCCTGGCTTAGTGCCTTAACCACAGCACTCCCCAGCCACAGCCCGTCAGGCACGGAAAAAGGCTATACGATCCTCTTGATGACACATGAATGAGATCGTGTGACTGTCCTTATGGAGGCAGGCACTGTCCCGTGCTTCTGTGACACTTTTAACGCTGATTTAGGTTGGACTGTGTAAGGCCACATCAAAGGTGTATATCTGGGATCCCTGGGAGGCCTTAAAAGTCTAGGAACTCACAGAAATTGGATGTAGACGTCTGTGAACGTGTGTACATGTACGTTTTCCTGGGAGAGGTGCCAAAGTCTCCATCAGATCTTCAAAGACGCCCACATTCCAAAAATGCTAAGGGACACGTGTCTCCAAACACAATGCATAAGACAGCACCCAACTTTGGGGATAGATTCTTGGGTCTGAGAATCAGCTCCCTCCCCCTGACATATGGCCAGGGGCACATTGAACATCGCCTAATTCCAAACTGCCATGTCTTCGGCCTTAAAACCCGTGACTAGCCCACCTGTCCTACCCGTCCCAGAATCAAACGATGTCCTATGAACAAAACCCCAGAATAGAGAAGCCAAGGACCGTGTGGGGTCTCAAAGTGACCCCCAGGTGAGTGAGGGGCCTCGCAGGAACTACCCTGCGGGTCAGTGTGTTTGCTTCGAATGTAAAGGCCTGGGGGTGGGGGGTTTCCAGTGGGTAACACTGAACTAAGCAGGTGGTGCTAAGCAGGACTGTGGCAACCCTAGGGGAGGGCTAGTGAGAGGAAGGAGCACAAGAAGCCTGGGGGGTTCTCCAAGGTTCCAGCTCTCGGTCAGGCCTCTGGTAGCGCGAGTGTACCCCGTGCAAAAATTCACCCAAACGGCAGACTTAGGATGTGTGCACCTTTCTGCCCGTGTGATACGTGGAACGTTTTCTCCCAAAAAGGTTCCACCGAGGAAAGTAGAAATACAATATAAAATCACCCCCCTCGGGGATCTTTCTGTATCACGTTGGACTAACATTAGCACATCGCTTGAAGAAAGAGTACTTTATGTGTAAACACAAATAGGAGAGTCGGGTGTTAAAATCACCCAAAGGCCAGATTTAAGTACCTTTCTTTTGGTCCCGAACTGCTCATCTGAATGGACGTAACATAAGTTTTGCTTTCTTTAATTCTCTCACAAGGCTCCATGGGCTGCCTCCGGCCTCTTCACAGCCGCGATGGACCTGCCATGGTCTGGCCTGTTTGGGGTGGCCTGTCCTGTCCATGAAGGCAGTGGCTCTGGCTTAGGCCACCGCTGCTCGCAGAGGGCTGCCTGTCCCATCCCCGCCCTTCCCGCCGGCTGCCCTCCGACCGGCTCCTTCGCTTCCCCACGGCCCATGCTTCCCGATCTCTGGTGGTTTCTTCTCAGCAAACCACCAAACCCTCCTGAGGAGGGAAAAACCTTCCCCTGACCCCACACTCCCCTCCGGGAACTGCCCCATTTCCCTCTGCCCTGTGGAGCCAGAGGTTTCAGAAGAAACGGTCTCCGCAAGTGTGTCTCTCTGGATTGTTTCTGCCCCCTCAGGCCAGCAGTGCGGTCTGCGTTGAAATCCCCTCATTGCCGAGTTCAGAGGCCGGCTTGGTCCTCAGCGCCACCGGCAGCGGCTGGTGACATGGAAGCTAATTAGGTGACTGTGTTCTCACAGAGCTCTATTGATCGACGCCAAAAGTTGAATTCCGTGTAATTTTTACATGTCAGGTGTATGTTTTTCTCAAAGTTTAATGCAGGAGCCTTTGCTCTGGGACCGTGTTCACCTTTAAGGCCCTCTCTAAAACTTCATTTGGTGTCCTTTTATCCAGAGGCCTGGAGAAGTTGATTTACCAAAGGACAGGTGACCATACAGCTGGTGGTAAGCCAGGAAACGGGGTCTCCGGTGCAGGTCCCAAAGCCTGTGTCGGTCACAGCTTCCCAGGGCAGCCACAGCCCCCCAGCTTGACCTGCACCAACCAGATCTACATCTCCAGGCCTGAATACATCCCCCTGACGCTTCCCCCCGGCCTCCCCAGACACCCCTCAAACTCAGAGCATCCTAACGGAACCCGTCTCCTCCCAGAGGGTGCCACCATCCTGCAGCCTGTGACAACAAAAAGCCTGAAGCCATCCTTGACTCTCAGCACCGCCCTCCACCCCATGAATCCGCAGGGTCTGTGGGCAGCAGCTCTTCCCTGGTCCCCAGCTCTGGCCACCACGTTTCTGCCTGTCCACAGCTCGTGTAGGCCAAGGTCCTCTTTCACCTGAATGAGCCCACCGGCCTTCCAACAGGGCTCCCCTCCTCTCTCCGTACTCCTCCATGCTCGCAGGATTCTTGAGGGTGACCTTTCTCATTGCCTGGAATGTTCTTTCTGCTCCTTCTCCTGACCGCACTCTTTCCCTAGCTTGACCTTAAAGAGTCTGCTCAGAGCTATCTCCCCAGGACTTCGCTGAGCTCCTCTCCCCACTCAGGGGAGGACAGTCCTTCCCACCACCCACCCACCCCACCCCCCAGCACCTCCGTTCTCATGAACCCCAGCATCTCCGGTCCCATGCCTCCCACTTGGTAAGGCCAGGGATGGAGCACGTGCGCTGTGTGCAAGGTACTATTCTAATACGAGTCCCAGATGATCTCATTTAACCCTACCCCCACTTTCCAGAGGAGGAAACTGAGGCACAGAGAAGTTAACTGTGCAGCCTTGGGGCCGGGGGTGATTAGAACACAGGCAGCCTCGCCTTACAACCTTGGTTCCCATCACTGATCTGCTGGTGTGACATCTGTCTTCCCTGCTCTACCAGTAGACCCATGAGGGTAGGACTCGTGCCTCCTGACGAAGGAATGAGTGGGTGAATGAAACACTTGTCCCTTCAGACTCCCTGGCGGAGGGGCAGGACCTGCCGTGCTCTGGGCCCATGCTGCTGGGCGGGCTCCATGCCAGGGAACAGGGGGGCCCTTCCGAGTGGCTTGGCTCCAACCAGCACATGCTTTCCTTTGAATCCAATCTGTAGGGCTGCTGGCCACAAGGTCCTGTGTGAGGAAAAGCTAGTCTTGGTAGACCCTAGACTAGACCTAGAACTAGCGAGAACCAATAGTTGCCCCGAGGCTACGAGCAGCAACGCTTCCGGTTGTGGAGGTTAGAGGAGGAGGTCAGGGAATGCTTGGAGGAGGCAGATCTTGTGATCAGTCTCCAGGGGTCCAGTAAGTGGAGCCAAGGTGGGGTTTGCTCCTCACCGTCCCCGCACATAAGAACAAGACGCGTTCACAGGCCTGTGAACAGATGGCGTTGGCTGGCCTAGAGGTCTGTGAAGGCGAGGAGAGGGGGGCAGGGCCACAGGGGTGGGCATGGCCTGGGCGGAGTGTCTGAGCCTCCGATAAGCCCTTTACCCCATTCCAGCCCCCTCAGGTGAACCGGTTAAGTGCACACAGATTGTAAAATACTGATGTGCATGCGCACTCCTCCGAAAAGGTCATCTCAACTTAGAAAGAGTTGCCCCATTATTACAGTTTATATTCTGCTAAGGGTAAGGCTCCAAAGCCAAACAAACTTCCAGGTGCCAATTAAATACTCTTATCTCCAGCCTTAGACTTGGCAGAGAGTCCTTAGCGAATCCTTTCTGCCGTCCCCAGGCAGCCCCAGGCCCTTTTCTCAGCCCGGGCCTGTCTGTCCCTCTACGGGGTGGCTGCCTCTCTGAGTACAAATGCTAATTATGCCTTTCGCACAGCCCTATTATTCTCTGCTTAAGCTTGTCCCAGGCCCAGCTGTCCCTGCCCAGTTGGTGCTTGGTTACCGCCTTGCACCCAAACCCACCGCAGAACCAGCTACGCTTCCTCACCCGAGGACAGACCTCCAGCCCAGGCCCTGCGGTGTGGCCTCAGACTCCGCCCTCCACCCCCACGCCGGAGGACTGGCACCTCTGTCTGGTAACCAGGCTCCAGCGGGCATGTCTTCTTAAATACCACACGCCAAGATTATCACACTGAAGAGGACATGTGTTCAGCAAAAGTTTCTTCAGAATTTCCACGCTTGGTAGCAGAGAGGGCCAGTGTGGCCCTTCTCCAGCTCCTTGAGCCCCCTGGCTGGTTACCTGTGCCCTCCCCCACTCACATACCCTGTACGGTCTGAGATGGGTAGATGGGACCCCTGGTTGACTCAGCATACCGTGAGTTTCTCCCAAGGCTCAAGGGAGGGTGGGCCGCTGGCAAGGCCCTTCAGAGAACCTCGTGCTACAGAGAACAGTGGGGAGGGCAGGGAGTTGTGGGGGTGAGGGGTGGAGAGCTGCAGCAGCCTCTGCATTCTGCACACGGACACCTCTCCTCTGAAGCTGGAGGGTCGCCCTCTGTGACAGGGCTCCCTCCGCCAGAGTCCCCCTGGGGCTGCAGAAACCAGCAGAGAATCCCGTGACCTCCCACCACCTCTTCTTCCTCATTGCCTGTCTTGAGCTGGCTTCAGGGAAGGCAAGAGCTTGCACTGCCAGGAGGGGGTCCCGTCTTCCCCGGCCTGCCCACCGGCTTCGGTGCTGAGACTTGGAAGAAGGCAGGGGTGAGGGGAGGCCTCACTCAGGGCCTCGGGCCACTGCACAGTGGCTCGACCACCGGGAAAGCTGACCCAGAGGAGGAAGGGATTGTTTCGCAAGCAAGGCCGGGCACTCGGAGCTGGCCCATCAGCCCCTGGCATGCGGCTAGGCCTGTCAGGAAATCAAGGAGGCGCTCTGTCTGCTTTCCAGCAGGCGCCACTTCTCTCTTTCCACTGCTTTGCTCAGTTCACAGCACTGGCTCCAGGGCCAGGCGGGCGGGCGGGCCAGGCACCCTCTGCCGCAGGCCTGGTGCCCGGGGAGCGCCTGTGCCTGCCTCGGCTAGCCTCATCACGAGGGTACCAGGCCCGGGCCACGCAGCCACATGGAGAAGGCCACTGGTAGCCATCTCGGGTGGGAAGGCAGGGTGACTCTTGGGGAAGGATTCCAGACTGTTTCCTTCTCGGTTGAGCTCCAACGCCCTTATCTCCTTTCCTGCCAGGCGGGGACTCCTCGGGAGTCACACACAAAAGAAAACCCCACCCAAGACACACAACCCCCCACATACTTGAAGGGGGAGGACTGGCCTCCCGTGCCGATGTAAGCTACCTGGTTGTCGGTCCGGGAAGCAGTCCATGGGCATTGCCCTGATGTTAAAATAGTATAGATTTGATCCAGAAAGGGGGGGTGGTGCAGATGAATACCAACAACCACTAAACAGAGCCACCTTGGTGGCCGCTCTGAGAGCTCTTGGAACCGTCCATCAATTGAGATGTTTCTTGGAGGGAAAACAGTGGGGGGAGGGGGTGGTAGAAGGCAAGGGCAAGGACAAGGTTCTGAGGCGGTTGGGAGAAGGTGGGGGGCCGTGACAGGACAGACGAGAATACGGAATGGGAAGCATGAGTAAGAGTCCGCGTGCATGGCACGGGCCCTCCCTTGAGTGTCTGGCAGGCCTGAGTACGTTCTCATTTCCTAGAATACGGGAATGACGGTCGGGATATGGGAATAGAGAAAACTGAGCCCTGAGCTAGCCACTGGTCGCCTGGTTTATTTAAAAGGCTCGCTGCTGTGAGGACTAAGAGAGAGAGCCTGGCTTTGCAACTCCTAACTCCTTCCCAGGCCTGCTGGTCCACTCAGAAGAGCAGCGGACCCCGGGACTTTCAGACTTGACGTTGGGCTATGCTTCCTAGAGGCAGGGGGCTGGCCTAGTTGACCCCTCAGGGTCTCATTCCAGCCCAGCATGCTGGCAGCTGATTCTACCAGCAAGTTGCTATGGGAACTCTAACTTTGAATTTCCTGGCTCTGGGACTGTGAAAATCACAACCTGAACCTTCCGTTGATGTGGGTTTCTCGATTAATTTCCTGTTTGATTGTTTACTTTAGAGAGCGGAAAATGCCTTTGCAGGCTGCTAGTCCCCTCCACCAAGACGCTTATCACACCCACCCCCGCCTCCAACAAGCCACCAAGGTCAAGTCCAGGCCTCAGGTGGGTGGAGGTTGCGGTGGGGGGGGGGGGGGCCGCTGGAGCCAAGGGGCCAAGGGGAGGTGAAACTCAGAGCCAATGGCCCTCTCCTTGTGCCTGCCGGGGGTCCCAGCCTGGTGGGCACCAGGAGAGATCTGTGAATTCAGAGAAGGGGCTGCAAGAAGAGCAGCAGCCCACGGCCCCTGAGCCCCAGACCTGGCCCCCCGGGGCCAGCCCAAACCCCTCCTCCTGTCTCTGGGAGACGTTTGTGCTGAGTCAGACACAAAACGCAGCCATTCTTTCAGAGGGGTAGGGTACCGTGGAGGGGGTGAAGGTCCCAGGTGCCACCTGACACCCAGTGCCTCCAGGCCAGGCATTCTTGGCCAAGTTCCCCTGGGGAAGCTTCCAGAATAACTGCTTTTCCATCTGCCTGTCCTCCAACGGCTCTCCCCAGGGCCCCCATGCTCCAGCAGAGAGCAGCGGACAGGGCGTCCATTGTCACAACTCCGTCTTGTTCCCAGCTCTGTCCTTGGGGAGCAGTTAGTGCTGGCAGGCTCAGGTGAGGCCCCACAGCAGGTGTCCCCCGCAATGACAGCCACCTTGCTGGGAGCAGGACCATTTGTCACCGTCAGAGTCCTTCTGCCCACCCTGCCGGCTGAACCCCTCAGAGCCGGGCAGGAGCACTCCCTCGCTCACTTGATAAATAGGGGTGCTGAGCACAAGGGGGGAAGCGGAAGAGGCTGGAGGTCAGCCGGTAATCTGGGGGATGCCCCCCCTTCCCTTGTCTAGGTGACTGTATAACGTACCATCCACATCAGGGCCCTTTTGGGAGCAAAAGGGACACTTACTAGTTACTTTGGGATGGCAAGTGAAATCCAGAACCATCTGAGACACACCCCACTTTTTGCTGACTGCACCCCACCAGACTCATTTGTGTGGGCCTTACTGGTGGGACTGTGGTTATGTCATTTGACTGTGGGTGAGACCTGGCTTCAAATCCTGGTTTTCCATTACCTGTGGGCTCTTGGGAAGTCACCCCACTCACCGTGCCTCAGTTTCTGGAGCTATAAGTGAAGATCGCTAACTCAGATAAACTAGTAAAAGGATAAAACGGATCTTAAAGTGTACACACAGTGCAGGGCTTTGCCTTGAGAGCAGACATTTCAAAAAGGTAAGCCAGGTGATGACTGAAGCCCCAGAAGGCATTGGTCGGTCCTCAGGAGACCCCCCTTCTGGAAAGGTAAAACCTCAGAGCTGCCTCAGGCATTTTCCAGTCATCCTTTAGGAGAGATGGATGTCCGGGAAGTGAACACAAAAGGAGCCACAGAGAGGACAGGCAAGTCTTCTAGAAGGGAAAAGAGGGGGCACTAAAGTAGAAGCTGGGTGTTGTTGACAGCAGCCATGGCCAATGTCCCTGTGGTTTCGAACCCCGACCCAGGGTCCTGGGAACTTACAGGCTGCAGGGACTCTGTGAGCAGAACTCGCGTCCTGAGTGGGCCATTGGCCAGGGTTTGGCTCCCAAGAGGAGCCACTGGAGCCGTGGCCCCATCCTCTGGCTCCAGTGTCTGCAGGATTCAGTGTCTGCTCTGAGCCCCAGATTACGTTTCCACCCCCTGGGGCCAGTTGTGGGATGGAGTTTTCCCCCATGTGACATTTGCTGTGGCTACTTTGTACTAGGCGGTTTGCAAGCTCTGCAGGAAGGAGGCTAATTATTCCCTCCAGGGCGCCTGCTCCGCAGTCCGGGTGCCTGTCCGCCTTAGTGAGGAGGGCTGACAGCCAGACCGCAGGGCGCAAGCTTGGACTCAAGTCCAGGTCAGAACCATGAATTTCCTTGACATCTGATCATAGGCACCATACCAGGGCTCCTCATTAGGCTAGTGGAAGAGTGATATTTGGGGCAAATCCCCCTCTCCTGGGGATGGCTGAAACGCAGCCATCAGAGCGCTGATAATAAGTGGGGAACGTAGAATGGCACTGATTTCGTAGTTGTCCTGACAGGCCGGGCCACGGGAGCATCCACACGTACGTGCGCCTCTGTCTACAGCCAGCCTTGCCCCTCCTGTCCATTTCAGAGGATATGGAGCCATATCACTTCCCTTACTGAAGGCGACGCTCTGCGCTTGGGTCCTCCTCGCCTCCAGTGAGCCCCTCTCCTGCATTCCACCTGCCTCTCCCACCGCAACAACCACTCCCTTGACCCTGGCAGGGGATCCTGCCCTTTTTCTCTTATGTAGGCAAGTTCAAAAAGAGAAAAGAGAGAGGGGGAGGAAGGAGGGAGAAAGAAAGGGAGGGAGGGAGGGAAGAAATGGGGAGAGAGAGGAAGAAAAGAAAAAGAAAGAAAGGGTGTACTCTTGTTGTCTCTACTTCCGGCCTCCCTCTCCAATCCTACATGATCCAGCCTTCCGTCTGTCCCTGTCCCTGCCCCTGCTCTGAAGTCATCATGGCAAAGGTCGCCCTAATCACCAGATCCAGGGGGCCCTGGTCATTGTTCATCTTACTTGGCCTCTCTTAAGCATTTGACACTGCTGACCTTGTACTTCTTAGAGCTTTCTTGACTTCCATGGCATCACTTCCTCCCATTCCTCTTAGCTCTCTGACTGTCCTTGTTCTCCTTTGGGAGCTCCTCCTCCTTCCCCACCCTTTCCAGGTTTGGAGCTCTTACTCTCTTCTCATCTTGGTCTTCCCCCAGCTCATCCCACTAACACCTATGGCCTTGACCTGGCACTGATGATCATGGATCGCCAGTCTCCCATGAGTCATCTTCCCCGATCATCCCCAGAACTATGAACTCGTTATTTCTGATGCTGAACTCTTTCACATCCCCCCAAACCAACTCCTCATGCCTTCCTATGATCATTGATGGCACCCCCATTCATCTAGTTGGGCAAACCCCAAACCTGGGGATTATCCAGCTTCTACATTATCCTTCTCCTCACCTTCTCTTCTGCCTCCTAAACATATGTCCTCCCCTTTCTCCCGCCTTGGCTGAAGGCAGTGCAGTTTTTCACGTCAACCTCCTCACTGTCCGCTCACTCACAGCCCCCCACCACTCTACCAGCTCTGGTCTGTTCACCACACTATGCTAAAAGGGATCCTTCCAAAATGCACTCTCCAGTTTAAAAATCTCCCGGTGGCTTTCCCATCCTTTAGGATAAAATCAAAACACAGTATCATGGCAGCCAGAGCCCTTCAGGTTGTGGCCCTTGCCTTCTTTGTCATCATGTTCTCTCCCCACCTCACCCCCAGCACTATATATGTTAGCATCTTGAAATACTTGTTATTCACCAGTGCACTCTGCTAGTTCAGACTTTTTTTTCTTTTTTTCTTTTTTTGCTTTTGTGCGTATGCCATATGCTGCTTCTTATACCATATGCCTGGCAGGTTCTCCATCATCATTCCATCCCCTGCTTCAACCCCATATACCTAGCACAATCTTTTGATTTTCCTCTACTTGGGGGCAGGGGGTCTTATTCTTCTTGTTATCCCTGTAATTATATAATGTTTAACACATAGTAGGTGTTTCATGATTGTTGTTGAAAGGATGTCTAGATAGAATCATGGATGGATGGATAGATGGATGGTTGGATGGATGGATGGATGGATGGACAGATGGATGGATGGATGGATGGATGGATGGATGGATGGTTGGATGGATGGATGGATGGATGGATGGACGGATGGCTAGGTAGGTGGGTGGGTAGATAGAAGGATGCAAGAATGGGTGGTAGATGGAAGGTTGGATCCATGTGTGCATAGGTAGAAAAATGGATGGATGGATAAATGGATGTGTTGGTAGATGGATGATTGCAAAGTTGGGTGAACAGATGCACTAATGAGTTGGTGGGCAAGTAAATGGGTGTGCGGACAGGTACAGTGGACAGATGTGTGGATGAATGGTTTGATGATGGCTAATGCAAACAAATATGTAAAATCCATTCAGTTTTGTGAAGGCCCAGGTTGATTCTTGTCGCTGGTCAACCAAATTAAGAATGATGAGCTCCAGCCACCAAAATAAGCAGTAGCAAATGTGAGAGAGATTAAAATCATTCTCCAAGAAAAAGGGTGCTGATCCAGGACTCTTGAACACCTTCCAGTTCTTCTCAGCCTTGCTGCTCGGTTTGTGCAAGCCACTCGACTACTGGGCCTCAGTTTCTCGGTTAAGTAGAGATAACAATGCCGTGGCCTCTCCCTGTCTCCACAGTGTCACGAGGGTAAATGGGATGGCACGTAAAGAGTGTGCCAAGATCTTCAGGGAAAATATGTGTTTATAAAGGAACAGATTTAATAACAGTAATCACACCGTGCATTTAGATCAAGCTTTGCCCTTCTCAAAGCTCCTTCACAGACTGATCTCAGTTGAGTCTCAAAACAATTCAAGGCAGGTATTGGCCCCATTCTCAGGCGAGGAAAGTGAGGTGCAGAGAGATGACGTGACATGCCCAGGGGGACTCTTAGTGAGTAGCAGGTCTTCTGACTCTGGGCTCGTTGCTCAATTTTGATGACAGCCTTTTTCGGATAGATTATCTCCCTTCCTGCCTTCCTGAAGAGACCCAGACATAATAGACCCTCTCAGGGATGAGTCAGGGTCGGTATCGAGAGCATCAGTTCTCGTGCGGTCCTCCAGACCTAGCCGTACGTGCCAGTCCGGGGCTGGCAGAGGCGCAGAAGGGAGGGGCCGGGACTCGAACCCGAGGCTTCTCCTGAGAGGCAGGCGGTCACGTGCAGCTCCCCACCTCAGTCACCGGTCCAGACCCCCTTCCTGTGTTACGGCCATCTGCTCTCTCTCCACCAGCAACGTCTGTGGCCAGCACTGTGGCTCCAATGCCCCTGCAGACCTCTCCCCTCCCCACCCCCGTTCCTGGCTCCTCTCTCTGGCCTTCCGTGATGTCCTCCACTCATCCAGCCACATCCCTGGCCCTTCCCCAGACCCAGCCAAGCCATCAGAGCTCTGTGAACTTATTCTCGGGAAAACGGGCACATCCAGCACATCGCTTGCTCTCTGAAACCTTGCGGCGCTCTCCCGTTGCCATTCCCAGACCCCCTCTGCTCCCCGCAAAGCAGAGAGGCCCCCCACAGACAGGGTCAGATCTGGACTTTTGCTATGGCTGCATAAGTCTTCGTGGGTTTGTACTACAGGGTAGAAATCCTGTGTGTGCTGTCGATGAGCTGAGGGGGTCGGGGTGGGCGGGCCAGCCCACCTCAAGCGGGCACTCACTCTTCGAGGGAAAGGCAAGCCCTGGCTGACCATCTATGGTGCTCGCTCCCCTCCCACGAAGGGAGGCCACCCCACGGGTCCTCCCGTCACACCCCCTTTCCCTTCCCATGGGGTGGCATCCCCAGCAACCAGCCAGCTTACATCCTGGCTCGCCTTAGGCAGCCTGCCCATGCGGCGGGGAACTTCCCCCACTCCCAGGGACCCCAGGGTGCTCCCAGCAAGCCGCCTGTCTCCCTCGTTGCTGTCTGGCCTCCCCCAGCCTGACTTCGAGCACCTTGGCCTCTCCCCCAGGGAGGATATGATGGGTGTGCCCACAACAAGTCTCCGGCAGAGACAATAGGACAGGAATGCATTAGCTTCCGAACAAACACTGTGTGGGCTCGCACAATTGCCTTGGATTCTCATCCAAGAAACACATTTCGGTGTTCGAGGGCGCGGGTGGCTTGCCTGCCCCAGCCGGCCCACACCCCTCTCTCTGCCAGAGACTTTGATGAGAGGGCTGCTCTTCCCACCCACTCCAGGCCCCGCAACCCCCAAGTGGGGCAACCCTGCCCTCCCCATCCCCCCCACCACCCCCACCACCCCCACCACCCCCCTGCATCTAATGTCTAGTGTCTTCCCAAGCGACAGCAGCAGTGGGGAGAGAGAGTCCTGCCCAGGCAGAGCAGGACCTGCCCACCCCACAAGGGCCCACCCCCGGCCACAACTTAACTTTAACAAGTTCGTTATGGTGGAAAAGTATACAGAACGCACAACCGATAGTTTTAGCCACGTTCTAGCCAGTTCGGCAACATTCGGGACACTCATAATGCGTCACCATCACCACCATCCATCTCCAAGACATTTTGTCATCCCAAACAGAAACTCTGTCCCCATCAAACCTTGACACCCCCTGGGCGCCTGGGTGGCTCAGTGGGTTAAGCGGCTGCCTTCGGTTCAGGTCATGATCCCAGCATCCTGGGATCGAGTCCCACATCAGGCTCCTTGCTCCGCCGGGAGCCTGCTTCTCCCTCTGCCTCTCTGTCTGCCTGTGCTCACTCTCTCTCTCTCTCTCTGACAAATAAATAAATAACATCTTTAAAAAAAATTAAAAAAAAAAAAAAATAAAAACCTTGACTCCCCAGTCCCCTGTCCTGGCGGCCCCTGGCAACCGCCATCCTACTTTTGGTCCCTATGAATTTGACTATTCTGACTATAGATGTAGAATCAAAAGAAAAAAAAAAAGTGGTATCTTATAGGATTTGTTCTTTTGTGACTGCTTCATTTCACCCAGAGTAGTGTCCTCAGGGCTCATCCGTGTGGTAGCAGGTGTCAGCCCCGGCTTCTGGTGGAAGACTGAAGAACATTCCATGGTGTGCTTGGACCACAGTAGTTCATGCCTCCCTCTCTCCACTGACTAGTTGCTTCCACCTCTTGCCGGTTGTGAAATGGGTAGACAAGTAGTCGTTCGGGTTCCCATTACTTTTTGAGACTTGTCTTGGAGTTAAAAAAAAAAAAAAAAAAAAGGCATTGTCTCCAGAAGATTCCAAATGGAGCATATATAAACAAGATAGCTGGCTAACCCCCTCCACCTACCAGCAGGGATTTTATTTATCCAAACCTGAGCTGTCCCTTGGGAAAAAGCAGAGTCCTGAAGAAATAGAACACAGGACAGGTAAGTCTGGCCAAGATGGAAAAGAGTGGAAAGATCCTGCACTTGGGACACTGCCTGCAAACAGACAGGGAGGGACAGAGTCTTTGGGAGCCCATGATCACCCCGGGGGCGTGGGAACCTCTAGGAGGGGCAGTGGAAGGGGTCTTGGAAGGGAGCGCCTGTGGAGTTGGTCAGGGATCCTGGGTGCAGAGGTCAGCCTCTTATTACGGCACAAATAGCAGCAGGTTATGACTTCCGGGGAGGCTGAGGGGGACGTTCTCCAGAGCCCTTTCCGCTCTAGGGCTCTGAGACTCTGCTCTCCAATGCTGGTCCTAAGAGGCCAGGACAGCTTTTGCAGGGAGAGAAGGAAGTGGTCTGTGGCCTCCCTGCGGATTCCCTCTGCATCCCTGTACCCAGCAGCTCTGAAGGAAAAGTGTAATGACCCACTCCAGTCCTCCCCCGCTTCCCTGAGAAAACCCAGCAGGCCGTGCAAGAGGGCCTATCGCACGATGTGATTGTTGGCTTAGCACGGACTTTCCCAAACAACCCAGTGCAAGATAAGGCTGGAGGAGAGGCCTGGGCTTGGGAGCCCGCCCACAGCTCTGCCTGAATGCCCAGGCGAGCCACCCTGGCCCTCCAGAGCACCCCACCCTGTTTCTGTCCCCGGCCCTGCTAGCCAGGAGCCAGGGCCTCCAGGGAGGGAACCCCAAATTCCAGGGGAGTTTGGACACACAGAGGAGAAGAAGGGATTGGAAAGGAAGTAGTCCAGTCATAAGGATGTGGGGAAGAAAGAGAAGGAACAGAAAGAGACCACAGTCTGTAGTTCCCAGCTCCTCCAGGGAGCAGAGGGCAGGCCAGGCCTTGGGGGTTAGAGGGCATGGGAAGAAGGGGGCACTTGCTCACCAGGGCCGAGGGCGTGGCTGGCTTTGCAGTGCTGTCAGCAGCTCAGGGGTCCACTTGGAGAGGGAAACAATCACCTTCCAGAACATCTAGTACTTCTCAGGTCCTGACTCCTACCAGTATTCCCATAAGCTTACCTCCCTTGTCCCTAGAGCCCCAAAGGAGCTAATCTAGGACAGAACATGATCCCAGGTTCATTTCAATCATTTCTTTTTTTTTTTTTTTTAAGATTTTATTTATTTATTTGTCATAGAGAGAGCACAAGCAGGCAGAGTGGCAGGCAGAGGCAGAGAGAGAAGCAGGTTCCCCGCTGGACAAGGAGCACGATGTGGGACTCGATCCCAGGACCCCAGGATCATGACCTGAGCCAAAGGCAGCGGCCTAACCGACTGAGCCACCCAGGCGTCCCTCAGTCATTTCAACTTACCACGACAAGCCCCCTTGAGCACCTACTCTGTGTCAGCCGATGTGGTAGAGGCGTCCTGAGTGGACCCCGTTCTTCCCACGAGCTGCCAGCTCTGCCTCTCCTCCCCCACCCGCTGCCAGTATGTCCTCTGCCTCTAAGAGTTCCCCTTCCTCCAGATCCCCCCCTTTCTTGTGATTTCTACGATTTTTAAGGATTCCCCCCCCCTTATTGGGGAGCGACAGAAAACCTATTAGGGAACAAAGTTACATTCAGAAGGAAATTCTAGCCAAACTTACAGGGTTTTCCTACAATAGATCAGTCCCTGTCTACCCTGCAAAGTAAACAAGGCTAGGCCCACTCCCCACGTGGACCCCAGCCTAGATGGCCGCAGGTCCCTCCCAGTCTGGGCACCAGCCCCTCCTCGAGCAGGCTGGGTTGGGTGCAGACCACATGCCTTAGACAGGCCTGCTGCAAGGTGAATCACCTGCCCCAGCTTTCTCCAGAACCTGGTTCCTGGTCTTCACTCTGGCCTCCTGGGCCCTCTAAATGAAGGAATCCCTTCCTTACGGCCTCCCAGAGAGGTCCACCAGGCACTGGCTTGGTGGAAGCCTCCCCTGGCTCCCCTTGGGGTTCTGCAGCTCCGGCAGGTAAGAAAACTCCAGAAGCAGATCCTGGTGTAGCAGGGGAGGGACGGTGGAGCAGCAGGGCACTCACTAAGCCTGTGTATTGTCGTTCGTTAATCAGGACCCTTGCTGCATTCACTGTAATGACCACGCGGCGAAACCTTGTCGTGGTGCATGCCCAGGTCCGTGGGTAGGACACGTTCCTCGAAGTGGGTGGAGCTTGCCTTCTGCCCGGGAAGACAGACAGCAGTAGACGAACAAGTAGACAATGTGACGGGGCGAGCGATGCGACAGCAAGAAGTAAGCCAGGAGGAGAGTGGGGCTGGTGGCTTACACCAGCCGGGGAGTCAGGACTGTGTCAGTGAGGAGAACAAGCACCCCAGTGGCCTCAACACCTGTCACTTTGTGTTGGTGGCACCATTTCCTCCCCTGGATTGTCCCCTGCTTTCTGTCTGCTTCTCCTTGGAGCAGGTCAAGGACTAGCTCTTTTCCTTCTTCCCCAAATGATTGCTGCGTGTCTGCTGCCGGCCCAGCTCTGACATACAGGGAGAGGCAAGGGAAAGGAGGGGAGAGAAGGAGGCTGGGCTCTGAGCGCACCTCCAGCCGGTACAGCCCCCGCTGCCCTGTCTGCCCTGGCCTCCGTGCCCCGCACACCCACGGGGCACGCAGCAAAGCTCCCCCTAAATCTTCAGCCCTCCGCAGGTGCACGGTCTGGCTCTTGCTGAGAGGGGCCCCGGGCTGGGTGGACATGCGCAACCTGACAGAAGGGAAGAGGGGACGCACAGAATCGGATTTCAAGCAGCCGCAGCAACCGTCCCCAGCACGTCACGCCCGGGGCAAAACCCCTGATTGCAGTTCCTGTTCAGGGAATGAGGACACTCACCCTAAAAGTGCTTTCCTCTGGTGCTCTCCTCACTCTCTACCCCGCCTTTAAAACTAACCAGCCAACCAACCAACCAAAAAACCTGCGTGATTAGTATCGAGGAACATTAAGTGAATCCCTCCTGTTGCCAGGAGCTAGCCCTGGAACACAGCACCGTGCCAGCCTTCAGGAGGCGGTCGGTTCCCCCTGGAAAATGTCTTTTCCCTCGCGTGGAATGCCGAGTGGGTGGACAAGCTGGGGAGTGAGAAGCAGGAAGGGGCAGCAGGGCCTGGAGAGATCCAGAGCCTTCAAGGAAAGCTGTGGGCCTTGAAGGGTGGGCGAGTATGGGGAGTTGCCTCAGAGGGAAAAGTCGTCCGTGGCAGAGAATCCAAACGCGGGGTCCTCCTGTGGGTGTGAGGATCGGTGTGGCAGGGAATGGCGGTGGGCGCATACATAGGGGTTTGCGAGAAGACTCTCCAGTCAGCCAAGGGGCCAGAGGGAGATGGGGTTGGCGGAGTTTGTGGAGAAGAAGATTAGAGCTTCTCTGAAGCTGTGAACTGTGCCTTGAGAAGGTTCCTACTGGGAATTAAGAAAAAGGAATTTTATGAAAAACCAGAAAATAGCAAATATTGGTGAAGATATGGAAAAATCAGAACTCTCCGACATTGCTGGGGGGAAATGCAAAATAGTGGCCCCACTGTAATTTGTCTAGTCCCCAGAAAGTGCAGCGAGACCCAGCCATTCCACTCGGAGGTGAGGATCCCCTGAGACCTGAAGACAGGCGCTCTCGCAAAAACCTGTACACGCATGATCACAGCGGCATTATCTGTGAGAGCCAAAAAAGGGGAAACAGCCTGTGTGTCTGTCAATTGATGAATGTATCAACAAAATGTGGTCTCTCCATACAGTGAAATATTACCCAGCCATAAAAAGGAACATCGGACTGGTCCTTGCTACCACACAGGCAATCTTCTAGAAAGTTCTGTTCATGAAAGAAGTCAGTCCCCAAGGACCACATACTGTATGATGCATTTATGTGAACTATCTATCCATAAGAGACAAATCCACAGAGACAGAGATCAGGGGCTTGGTGGGGGGCGGTGCTGGGGAGTTAGGTAAATGCTAATGGTTGCAGAACATTTCGAATACATCAAAGGCCACTTGGCCAAAAAATGTGTGAGTTAGAGCTCAGTTGAGAGAGAGAGGGAAGGAGATGAGGCAGAGGGGAGCCTGGACGGGGGCATGGCCAGTCTTAGCCACCGAGCAGCCTGGCCATGGCCTCTGTCAGGAAGCAATTCCGGCCTCTGGTAAGTCAGCACAGCCGTGGTTTTGCAGAAGAGCGCTGGGATTTCTGGAAGGCCTCCTCTAGCAAGGGCTCAGGAGCGCCTGAGACCATGGCTGAGCCCCCTTCACCCGTCTGAAAGTCTTTACACGAATTGTATGGCTCTGAAGATTTTTGCTGACCTCTCGTTATGGCCATCTGTCCCAGCATATTTGCCGCCTTCAGACCTGCCTGCAGCCTTGCTCTGCCGTGGCCTCTCATTGTGGCCTTCTCACCTGGCCTGGGCACCACCGCGGTCCTCCAGCTGCTCAAGTCCTACTAGAGAAATCGCAGTGTTCCTGCCGCCCTCTGACCCTCGTGGGCTCTCTCCCCCTCCTCCCCTCCGACATGTCTGTTCCAGGCCACATCGGGGCTGGGAAGGGGCCGCCCCCCTCAGTAGTGTTCTCTGCCTCTCTCTTCCACAGCTCTTGCAGTCTCAGGATGTGAAGGAAGACGCCGTCCTGTGCTGCTCGATGGAGGTAAGCACCTCTGACCTCAGACCTTCCATTTGTGGGCAGTGGAGGGTCACAAGAGGTACCTGCCAGTTCCAAGCAGGGGTGTGTAGAGGGGGCTGGTGGGGAATGGTTTCCCAAGCCGATGTGGATGCAGGATTATCAACCCCAAAGCAGAGTAAATGTGGATGGGGTAACCAGCCCGCCACTAGCTAGAGGAAGAGATGCCTGATTCTGTGCCCTGACATTGTGCCCTGTCCTTTTGTCCCCAAGACCACCTTTTCCTGGCATTAGGCCCGCCATATAAATGACTTACGGGATTCCAGGTGACCCCCACCCCCAAATATCTCCACTGGCTTTTGTGGTGCGGGGCTTGAAGAAGACGCTTGAGGCCTGAGGCCCCATGTTGACACCCTCTGCTTCAAAGCACCCCCTCAGGGGTCACCACCCCTGCTCCCAAAGTGTGGCCACTATGCATTGAACCACTCTTCCTCTGGGATCTTCCTCAGCGACAAACTTTGCTCTGGGAGTCCAGCCCAGTCACTGAGAACGGAGTGCCGTGAGAACAGGTGCTTGCTTCCAGCCTGGGCGCCCAGGGTCTGTCAGGGCTGTGTGAGCACAGCTCTGAGGTGGCTTCTGCCCGGCCTCCAAGGCCACTGCCAATGCTCTCAGCGGCCAGAGGGGCTGGGAGTCTGGACAACAGCCTCAGGTCTGTGGGATGGTCACCATTCATTTGTGGGGCTCCATCTGGGTACTGTACATGGGACTTGGTGACAGGGCAATAGAGGAAAAAGAGAACCTAGTCCCTATCCTCAGCTTCCACTCCGGCTGGGGATAGATAACACAGGGTAGAGAAGAAATACAGGTGCAGAGCCTGCATCCCTGAGGAGTCAAAGGAGAGACATCAAGGTGGTCCGGGAAGGTCGAGGAGAACTTTTTGAAGAAGGCAGAGCCTTGAAAAATGGGTGGGGCGAGGTGGGCCTGGGCAGAGATGGAGACTGAGATACCTCGGAGACACCTGCAGGGGCTGCTGCCCAAGGCTGCCTGATCCAGACCGCTGGGACCCCTTCTTCCCCGCAGAGGCTTTTCAGCATCACGGGGGCCTCTCTTGAGGGCGGGCCCTCTGGCTGGCCTTCTGCCCCCGTTCATATTTCGTGTCACAAGTGTGGGCAGAGGTCAGTGCTGGGGTGGGGAGGTGGGATTAGGGGCAGGAGAGAAATAGGAGACCTCATCCCTGCTCTCAGGTTCCGTGCAGAGACGTGCAGGTGATAATGACTAAGCTCGTTTCTAGAGAGACATCCCTGCAAGTGGAAATTAACACGGGGCAGCCTGATGGCCTTTGAGGGGAGCAGGTCAGCCATTGAGGGTCTGGGCAAGGGTCAGGGAAGGCTTCCTGTAGGAGAAGAGCTCTTGGGTAAAGACAAAAGTGGCGTGGTCCCAGTGAGGGCTCTTTTCAGCCCTGGGCAGTGGGCAATTACCTAATCCCTCTTATTCTTGGAGCAGAGTGGTGGGTAAATGTGGGCTTTCACAGTTGACTCCTTCCACCCTCCTACATCTCTGTCCTCCCTGTGGCACAGATGCCTGGCCTGCACCTTCCAGAGACAATCCAGCTTTTTCCTGTCCCTGCCCCCAGCCCTCCTAACCAGGGTGGCTCAGGGGGCCATTCCAGGGGCCCTGGTCCCGACCTAACCCCCACTCCTCTGCCCGCAGCTGCAGAGCACAGGCCGGCTGCTGGAGGAGCAGCTGCCTGAGATGATGACCGAGCTCCTGGCCAGCGCCCGCGACAAGATGCTCTGCCCCTCAGAGTCGATGCTGACCCGGTCGCTGCTTCTGGAGGTCATCGAGCTCCATGCCAACAGCTGGAACCCTCTGACGCCCCCCATCACGCAGTACTACAACAGAACCATCCAGAAACTGACAGCCTGACAGCCAGGGGGCCTGGCGGGCGGCCCGCGGGCAGCTGGGGCCCTGGTACCCAGGGCCAGATGGACAGGCGGGAGGACAGGGGTGGCCCTGGCGGGAGAACGAAGTGGGGAGGGAAGCAGGCAGAGCCGGTGGCCAGGCTGGAGCCAGACAGGGAAGGAGGAGGGCCCCTCGTCCGAGCCCCCCCAGCCCCACGCATGCGGCAGCTCACACCAATAAGGGAAGCATGTTTCTTTCTCATGGTGGCCCCGGTCGCCCCTCCCCACTCCCGCTCCTCCCCGCCCCCTCCCGCCAGCCGCGTCCCCCCGCAGGGCTTTGTGCGAGGGGTTTCATCTCCGTGACTCCTCCGAGGGCCTGGCAGCGCCGCACGCCAGGGTACCGCTTGGGTCAGAAAGGACCTCAGAAGGCTGAAAAAGTGGGTCGGAGACGGGCTTGCATTGTTCCTGCTGTCAGCCGCCGTCACCAACTGGCAGCAGGCGACGTAGAGCAGATGTCCCGGAGGACAAAGGCAGGCACGGTCCCCACCAGCCGCCTGTAATTGACGGCCTTTGTCCGCCACGGTCAGGCTGGGGGTCGGAGGCTTCTCCTCTAACCTTCGCGCCGCACCCTCCCCACTTCCAGGTCCTCCTCCGGGTGGCCCCCAAGCCTCAGGCCCAGGGGGTGGGGCCCAGGGAGGGGAGCAGCGGGAGTGTGCGGGTCGACTCATACTCTGGTGTTTTATTGTTTTATTTTCCAAAGTCAGCTGCTTTGAAGTCTTCTCTCTCAATGAAAAGAGTTCGAGATGTGATCACACAGTCAGCAGCACGAGGACCCCCCTGATCAGTGGAAGGATCAAACCCAGCCCCCTCTGGAAGGATTCTAGCCTACAGATAGCTTGCCAGTAGCCAATTAGGGTAATTGGAAACTTCTGCCCCAGCGGGGGTCCCGCTGGAACCCTGTGCTCCGCACAGCAGCCCTTGGCTTCCCGGACCTCTATTCTCTTCTTCTAGCCTTGCTCTGTCAAAGGTCTGACACTGTCGCGGGCGCCAGGAGTGCGTTAAACCCCGTCCTGGCTTGGGGGCGGTGGGGGGGCGCCTTGTGGTGAATGGGGCACAGACAGAGGGGGGCAAATTAAAACCAAAAACGCTAGTTACGTTGCCCGTGCCGCACACGGGTCTCGTCCCGGGCTTAGTGGAGGGAAAGGGGCTGTTGGGGGCTGCCCGGCTCCCCCAGACTTGGATTGGAGCTTAGCTAAATGGGCTGTTGTCGCTGGCCTAGCCTTATCGCAGGCAGGATCCAGAAGCCGAGGGCCCCTACAGCCAAGGCCTCTATGGTCCAGGAGGGCTCTGGACACTGCAGCTGCTGGGTGGGGGTGGGAACAGGGCCTTCCCTGAGGCACGAGCAGAACAGGGAGGAGAGCAGGTGGGACCTCCGGACACATCTTTCCAGGCTGGGAACAAGACTGGGGGTTCTTAGAAGGGGCAGGTCCTAGGGAGAGCCCCTTCTCTACTGGAGGAGCATGCGGTCAGGCTCTCGGAGGCTGGCTTTGGGGTCGTCACGGGCATCTGCCCAGCCCCAGCTCTGGGGTCTGGAACCCAGGCTTTGATAAGTCCCCCTGTAAAACACCACCCCAGAGCCCAGCAGCTTCTGGGCTCCCTGGGTCCCTGGAGGGCCTTGGTTTCCTGGTCCACTCAGGCTGGCCAGGGGGTGAGGGCTGGAGATTTTCCTTGGTGGACTTTGCTTCTGGAAGAGTGGGCAGGATGAGGCAGGGGTGGGGAGCAGGTCCCCTAGTACTCCTTCGCCCCCACCCCCGAGCTGCAACCCATCTTCCAGCCCCAGGATGGGAGTCTATGCTGTTCCCAAGGCAGAGTGTGTTGGGGACATGTGTGGGGGACGCAGGTTTACCTGGAACTCGTCTGTAGCCTCAGCCCCGGCCTTCTTGGCGTCCTCCCCTCCTCGAACTTCTCCTCACTGCCTTTCCTCCTCAGCGAGCACCTTCAGCCCAGACTGGGGCCCAGGGACACCAGGGGCCCCACAAGAGGCCCTGAGGGAAGAGCTAGACTGAGGTTCCAGGGCTCAGAGAAGGCACCAGGGACCTCGTGGTCGGGAGGAGGCAGACGGCCTCAGCCGGGCACGGAGCTGCTCCCAGGCAACCCTCAGAGAGCCGCATCTGGGCTATGATGGGCCTGGCTCTCCTGGTGTGTGTGCAAGGCGTGCATGTGTTGTGTGTGTGTGTGTGTGCGTGTGTGTGTGTGTGCACGCTCACACATCTGCTGAGAACAAAGCAGGGCCCCAGAGTAAGGGAGTGACCCAGAGGATCAGGGACCAGGATCTCCTGCCCCTTCCATGGAGCAGAAAGCGAGCACGCAAGGGCCGATGTCCCCTGCGAAGCCCAGACCTGTGGCATGGCGGGCGCCGTGAGCCTCATGCCCCTTCCTCCTAACGTCCCTTCCTCCTAATGGCCTCCGTGGTGGTCCTGCCTCAGGGCCACCCCTCCTTGACTGTTAGGACCAGAGTATGAAGAAGTAAGATATAAATATGTATACATATATAAATATATTTTTAATTACGTGTCGTGTCACAGTGGCTCCAGACATACGGTCTGCCTAGTTTATCCCGTTGCTTGAAAGTGCTTCCCGGCCAATCCAAATAACAATGTACGCTGTTTTTTTCTAAATGCAGGTTGCTGCTATTCTTTGGGACATGGAAGGAAAACGTTTAAAAAAAAAAAATTTTTTTTTTTTTAAAGGAAATAACAGTATAGCGCAAAATCTGTGACTCTGAGGCTGCCTCCCAAGAGAGACTACTCAGACAGGACCCGGGGAGCAGCAGTGGGTGCCCCACAGAACCCTAGGCCCTCCCCAGGCCAGACCCCCCCCCACCGTCTGCTGAGTGAGGAAGGCCATATCCAAGTTGACCTCTGAATGTATTTGACGGGAGGCAAAACTGGATATTGCATTTCTAGGGCTCGCGTTGTTCTCCCCACTCGCCCCGCGGCTTTCTTGGCGCAGTGAAGAGGCGAAGTCTGGCCATCTGATGTTGATCCTGTCTCGGTCTGTCCCCCAAACCGCCCCCCCCGCCAGTCCAGACCAGATCGTCCTTGCTTTCCTCTTAGGCGGCCAGCCCACTCACCACAGTCCTGCTCCGCTCGGCCTCGTGGCTTTGCCTGAGGGCTGGGACCGCAGCCGCAAGAAGGCTCCTAACCTCCCCCCGGAGAAGGTGGGCAGCCCCACCATCGTCCGTGGGGAATGTGCACCCCAAACCCAGTTTTGTCTGTGGGTCCTTCCTCAATCCGTCTGTAAACCCTCGAGGTTTAGGGATCGCCCTGTCCATCTGTGTAAATGTAAATGTTGGCCGAGTTGGTATTTATTCTAATTTTTATTTTATTTTATTTTCTCTGAGGGATGGGGGAGGGTGTGGGAAATGTACCACTGATCACGCCCTGGGCAGCTGCAGGGGTGGGGACCCCGCCAGCCGGGCCGCCTCGAGAAGCAGCCCCAGGGGGCCGCCCCAGACGTCACGTTCCAGTGTCTTATCTGGCATCAGAACCCGGCCAGCGTTCCTCGTGCGACAGACTTTCAGGGCCCTGTGCCTCAGCTGCTGGCGCTCTGCGGGCACCTCTGCCCGGGCCTTTGAGGACGCAGATCTCGAGGAAGACAACACTCCCGTGCTTGGGACACTGGCATACAAGGGCTGCCCACCTTGCCTGAGCCAGCTGGGAGCCTGGCGACAGGACCTACCTCCCTGGAGAAGGGGCCTGGGGCTTCCCGCCAAAGCCGCAGCAGAATGCTCCTCACGCGACCACGTTCCCTCCCTCCCCTGTCCCGCTTTCCAGCTGAACCCAAACTACAAGTGGGTTTAAAAAATAAACACCGAAAACCAAAAATGCCCTGAATCCATGTTCTCTTGTGTGTTCGGCGAAGGAAATCTTTCCCAGAGCCGCCTCTGGCCTCTGCCAGTGCTGGCAGAGACCTCCAAGGAGCTCCTGGCCAGGCAAGGAGCTAATGAGAAGATTTCCCACAGTCTGGCCGTCTTGGAGAGCGGGGGCATGGTCTGGGGCCTGGGGAAGGCTGAGAAGGAGTGGTCCAGCAAACGTGGGTGGAGGATACTTGTGCCCCCCACCTCTCCAAGCTGGGAACTCTGGCCTATCCGAAGGCACGGGATCTGGCCAGTCCTGCAGAAAATAGCCTTTGCTCTAAAGATGTGGCTTGCCGCACATTTAACCACCCCACCCCCCAAACCTACCCCTTCCTTAGAAATCTCACTGGAGCATTTGGCAAAGACTTATTTTAGAAAGATGGAGACTTGGGCCCAGAAGCTTCTAAAAGTCAGCAGCAAGTGGCTGTCCAATCCCAGTGGGTCAAACCAGCCTTTCATCAAAGAGGCCCAAAGGGGCCCAGTGATTTATTTTCCTGTGATGACATGTCCCTTGTTTTGCACAATCCCTCCCATAGCAAGACACTGGGGACACTGCCTCCTGGTAACAGATCCCCCTCAGGGGTTCTCTCTGATTAGAACTTGCCAGTCTTTTAGCATCTCGGGGCAGCGACAAGAGCGTCCACCCCCACTTCCTGCGTCCCTGGCCTGGTCGAGACGGCAGCCAGCCCAGCCAAGGAGCCTGGCGAGGGCGAGCTGAGGTTGGTCACTGCCTGTGATGGAGTCACATGAAACCGTGCAGGGACAGCCAGAAGTGCACAGATTGGTTGAGGGAGATAACGTTTTAATTAAACCATCGAGGCATTTGTCAAACCAAAGTTTCTCCAAAAATGCAATTTACAAACATGCAAAGGTGTAGAACAAGAACTTGGAGTTCAGCGTGAAAGATGTTTGAAGGTGGGAGAGAAGGTGGGGAAATCCTACCAAACAACGGTTCACAGAGAGGGAGAAGAGCTTTTTCTGGGTGATGTAGTCCTGGTTCCAGAAGCTTCTAAGTTACTGAAAGCTATGAAACACGTCGTCCAAATAATAAACGTTTCGATCCTGCATTTCACCACTGTCTCCGCTGATGGGTGTTACCGGTCCTCCTGAGGGTACGTTCCGTATGTCCTGGGGTCTGTAGGAGGGAGGAGAAGACAATTTGGGGTGCATAAGGTCGGATGTTGTGTGCACATGCACCTGGGACTGGGAAGAGCCTTTTATGAGCCAAGGTAAAGAGCAGGAAAAGAAGAAATTGAGAGGGAAGACAGTGCTGTGCCTTAATACTAACAGTCTGTCGTCCCCGCTACTCCCAGGGCCTTCAGAGCCCTCCATACAACGTCTCAGGTGGCTGGACAAAGTAAGTGGGTATTTTTGATCCCCATTTTACAGATGAGAAAGCTAAGGCTTAGAGAGGGCTCATCAGTGACCCAAAGCCAAGGGCTGGTCAGCAGGAGAGTAGGGAGCAGCGTGAGAGCCAGGTGGCCCCACCCCTAGCCCAGAAGGCGAGTGAACCCTCGGCAGCCTCTCCCCAGTGACCCCACTGAGCACGGCCCCTGGAAGCCACCAGCCACACCAGCCAGACAGAAGGATCAGCGGGCTGCCCACTGGGACCCTGGAGACAGCCAGCACAGTCTTCCTTCTACGTCTTTTCTGGCAGAAAGGAGGCACGAAATCAAGGGATTTGGGTGGGGTGGGGAGAAAAAGCCGTGTCGCAAAGTTTGGTGCCATTATGTAAAAGGATTCGTTGTAATATATGCAGACTGTCCCCTTGGATCTCCAACACACCAGTGGTTCTCAGTGTGGGCGGGAGGCGAGGGAGATGCTCTTCGGGAGGCTTCCGAGCCGGGGAACCAATATCTGGATTGCCTGGGAACTTCTCAAACTATCCTCGGAAGGAGGACACTTATATACACCAGAATTTTCAGAATCCTGCCCTCAGGGAGCCCCTCTTCTTACCGGTGGGGACACAGGTGCCATGCCCTCTGTGGGGAGTGAGAGAAAAGGTGTTTAAGGTCCCCGTCCCTCCCTCCCTCGGTACTCACTCCAGGACCGTGGCTCAAAGGTGCGCATGAGGAGCTTACAGCCATTCTTCCGGTTTAGAAACAGCTGCAGTCCTTACCTCCATCCACTGGATAGGTGTCACCGGCTTCTCAGAAGTTTGCATTAGCCGCTCCGCATTACAAAAGACCCACAGGAGCGCCCGTTTCCTCTAACCTAAAGCAATCCGAAGAGGATTTTCGCTTTTACGATAAAACAAAGCGAGAGGTGAAAAAGACATTTAGCGTTTGCTGGCAGAGCCTGGAGAGAGGCAGAGGTGCCCCTAGCAGGGAGAGCCGAGCACCGGGGCACCTTCCCTGGGTTAATGGCAATCGCTTCTTCACTTTGTGGCACACCAGCTTCTGCAAGTCCTCGTAGGAACATAGGAACACTCTGCTTTCAAACAGCAGAGGAGGCCTGTATCGGGATCTGCCATCCTAAGTGGAGTGAGGCTGGCTGGCAGGTTCACAGTCGGGGAAAGGGCTCCAGTAAGTAGGTGCAGAGCAGAATAGATACCACAGACTCAGGGCTGTGGTAGGACTTTCGTGGGGCCCCAGAGCACCTCGGCCTTCGTCGGCCCTCCTCTTTCAAATAAAATTTAAAATGTGGGCATGAAGACAAATAGATTCCTGTTACTTATTAAAACTTTTTTTTCAACCTAGAAATTAATTTCTTGCTTCTGATTTTAAAAGACACGAAAAGTGTTTTGCAGGCTCCTAAAAGTGTCGTGTGCCCGAGGTACTAGGTCTAATGGGTCCATCGGCCCTGAGGAAAGATCGCACTTTCCCTGAGCCTGCCTGGGTGAGCAGGGCAGACATGTGTGCACGGAGTTGGTCAGCAGGGTGCACATGCTGCCGTCTGCCGAGGAAGCAGCTGGCCCCCTCTGGAAGTGGATGCAGTAGGGCTTCTGCCCCAGACTGGCCGCTGGGCAGATGGCCCGGAGCGCACAGTGAGCAGCGGTGTCTGCGTGGCCCAGGAGACTGGCTCAGAGAGCCCAAGGCAGCACCCAGCCCTAGTTCCTGTACGCAGCACTTCCACACACATGACCTTGTGATGGGCTCACCAGAGTCCTGGGAAGAGACTAAATAACATTCTTCTACCCATTTTACATCTGGGAAAACTGAGGTTTAGGAACCGTGATAGTCGAATGGCACGTTCTGTTTTCAAATACATGTTCTGGTTTGATCCTCACAATAGCTCTGCCAAGTGACAGACACTTTGGACTCCATTTTATTTCCTTCTGTTTGTTTGTTTTTAAAGATTTTATTTACTTGTCAGAGATAGAGCACAAGCAGAAAGAGCAGCAGACAGAGGGAGGAGCAGGTTCCCCACTGAGCAAGGAGCCTGACCTGGGACTCAGTCCCAGACCCTTGGATCACCACCTGAGCTGAAGGCAGAAACTTAACTGACTGAGCCACCCAGGCGTCCCTTGCCTCCATTTTAAAGGTAGGAGGGGCCCTGCACCGCCGCCCTCCCCGTCCAGAAAACCTCCTGGTGGGCGTGTGGGGACCAGGATCCTGGCTCCTGGCCTCCAGTACCCATGGTCACCTTTGTGCCCAAGGCCCCTTGTTCTGCTGTGTCCCCTAGTTCTAACTGACCACTGGTTCCTAGGGACAAGTAGGGGCTCAGGCCAGGACACTTGGGCCCAGTGGTCACCCAGCAAGACATACAGGGACACAGCCCTCAAAGGGACAGGGATGGGTAGGAGAGGGGCTCATGGTTGACACGTCATTGGTGCCTTTAGGCCAGAAGTGGATTCTGCCTTGAGCTTGGCTCAGAGGAAAAGGAGAATTGCCAGGGGCTGAGGAAGGGACAGTAATTCCTGAACCATGTCAGGAGGAGAGGAGAGGGTGCTCGGGGTCTAAGTCCATTAACTATGACCATGTGATTCTGTGTACCTAACTATGAACTATGTAACTGCAAAGCTTGAAATCTCGGTGACTTCCAACCCAGATGTTCACTGCTCTTCTTTATGGGTCTACGGATGGGTTGAGGTTTGGATGATCTTGGTTGACCGACAGGGGAGTCAAGCCCAGTCTTGACCATGGACAGTGGTTGAAGGTATAGTGTGCACCTTCCCTTATTGTTACCTCCTCCAGGAAGTTCTCCCTGACTGAAACTCCTCCACCGTGCTTCAGCAGCTCCCAAGGATGCTCCTATCGTGGCCCTGCTCACTGTGTGACCCTGGGCATGTAGGTGGCCAGTGTCCACAGATCATGAGCTTGACCTTATCCCCTTTGCGTCTCCAGCCGCAAGCCCCAGGCCTGGCCCAAGCAGGTGCCAAGCAAGCATGTGGGGGACAGTGGGTGAACCATGACAGTTGAGGTCCAGGCAATAAGTGACAGAGGGGCTTGGGAGGGAAGAGCTAAGCTACGCAGACCAGTACAAAGTGGGGGGCCCCACATGGGACAGGGACTTCCAGTGGGGAGGGCTGGAGGTGGTCTTGGGGTCCTGAGCTCTGACAGTCCCAAGAGGCCCCCAGGGGGTGGATTTTTCTGTGGTTGGTGCCAGAGCCATGGCGAGTAAGCCAGGGCCTTTGTGTAAATGAGAAGGAGATGCCCTTACTCCCTCAGGGCTGCTGGTCCTAGCCTGGACCCGTCAGCCGCCACAGGTGCGTTCAGCCGGGCCCTGGTGTGGGACACACCCTGTGCGCTGTGTGTGAGATTTCCGGGGGCCTGGGTATATGTTTGGGGTGGGAGAGTGTGTGTGGGGGGAATGCATGTGTGGGAGTGTGCAAGCGTGTGGGGGAGTGTGTGGGTGTGTGCACATGTGTAGGGTGTGTGCACGGTGGTGTAATGATACATGCACATTTGTGCCGCAGTATCTCAGCTCCCCGGCTGGCTGGCCTCTGAGCAATGAGGGGTGAGAAGCAGAGGCAGGACGGTCCCAGGTCCCAGAACTAGAAGCGGGGTGTCTCCCAGAGGAGGTGACAGTGGTTTTCATCCTGTCCCGTGGGGACGGGGCTGATGTGAGCCCCTCAACAGGCCATGAACAAGCTGATGGTCGCCGGATGGGCAGGCCACACGCTGGCCCTCTGCTCAGGCAAGGCCTTCCTTCCTCGGCGTGTTGGCTACTCAGTGAGGGGAGTGGTGGGGACAGGCTGAGCAGAGGACTCTGGGAAGGAAAATGTCCCACAGTGGGTGGAGGGGCCTGGTCTCAGAAGACCGTGGCTCAGGCGGAGACCCCAGAGGGCTTGTGGCCATGGCTGCAGGAGGGACTACCCTGGGAGAGGCCTGATTCTCCGAGGAAGGGGCTGCACGGGGCCAGCAAGGGAAGACTGGGGCTGCCCGGCCAGAATGCGCCCATCCCCGTCAGTTGGACCCCGTCGGCCTCCTCCCCGCAGTCCCATCACCCCCTCGGACTGTGCGGCCTGAGGTCTCAGAGAGGAGCCGCGGGACCTGAGTCTCCTCTCTCGCGGGGATGCCAGGACTGGGCCCCAGCGACGGGGAGGCTGCGGCATCCAGGTGGCCGACCCTCCCGTGCTGCTGAGCTGGGCTCGAGGGGTCCTGGAGAGCATCTGTGGCTCCAGAGGTCCAAAGGCAGCAGGAGTCCCGAGCCGACACTTGCTGGGGAGAAGACGCCCCCCAGAAGAGCTGTGCTAAGACCAGAACGGGGTCTGCAGAGGACAGACAGCGGGCTCCCCCTCCCTGGTGAAGCTGCTCTGAGAATATGGGATTCCCCTTTGGGAACTCCATTCCGTTAGGCCCCTGGCTCAGGGTGGTCAGCAGGCCGGGAGGGAAACGGGAGCTGGTGCTCAGTGAGCAAGGACAGGTGGCAGGAGCCCCACGGGTGCCTGAGAAGGTGCTGGGGGGATGCATCTGTCCTCACAGCTCTGATCAGCATCTCTGGGGAAAAGGACTGGGGGGCTGGACACTGAGAATGGATGGAAGGCCTTTCCACCCAAGGGGGGGCCCAGCAGGTGGTGCGGCGGGGAATGGCCGAGGGTCCACATACGTGCACCAGCCCCCCTAGGAAGTCTCCCCCAGGAGCTGTGGCCCACCCTCCCAACAGTGCGGGAAGCACCCCTCCTTTGTGCCGCAGAGCTCCCGCTGGGAAACACCTAAGATCCCTCCCAGTTGGAGGTGCCGTGAAGGGAACGGGGCCTCCTGAGAAGCCTTCCTTCCCTTGATCCCCGCAAACTACTTCAGCCTTCCTCGCCCCCCACCCCCCACCCTCCAACTACTCCAGGCTGTCAGGGTGTGGAATTGAGCGCCCACCCTCCCATCATTCAGATGAGAACACTGAGGCCCTCCGTCGCAAGGTCAGCAGGGCGGTGGCCACTCACAGGCATTGGACTGAGCACTTCTCAGCATCTCACCCTGGCCCGGGAGGCCCTCCCTCTGTGTCGCAGAGACTGGGAGAGGTCAGCTGGCCCCTGCTGGGACCATGAGGAGAAGGAGAGGCAGCATTCTAAGAGGGTCCCCTCTGCCTCCAAGCCCTGGCCTGACTCCAAACCCCAAAGCTCACTGTCTCACACGCAGCCATCGAATCAGCGACGTCCGCTGAGACACGCAGTGTCTCTCAGTAACGTCTGCCAGGAGACGCGTAGTGCGGCTTCAGTGTGTCTGAGCCTCGGTTTCCTCGACTGAAATGGAGATGCCGTTTTTACAGGGCACGTCCTTGGAGCCCCGCACAGGTGACGTTTCTCCTCCATCCGGACCACCAGGCTGTCCCGCCTCACTGGCTGCGTGTGGCTTTTCTCCTGGATGGGAACGGAGGTGAACTAGCGCGTGTCTGCTCTCCCACTGGGACCTGCCTGGACAGGGGCTGGGATGGGGCTTGAGTGAAATCAAGTGTTGGCCTTTCCACCCCCCATGGAGGCCCTGACAGGTGAGCTGATGTGTCCCCCCCCCCCCACCTAATTCCCCCTCGAGCGTCCCATCAGCCAACCCTGAATGCCGGCTGGGTGCAAGACACAGAATGGGGTCTCACCCTAGAAGACACAGGAGAGGTCCCCTCCGTACCACTTCCTCCCCGCACCCAGTGTCGGCAATCTAGACGCACACTTAGGAGCAGTCAGGGTTCAAGCCAACAGGACAGCCCTCTCCCATGCCCCCCGCCAAACCCCCGCCATCCACCAGGTCTGTGCTCCACCGACCCAGGGGTGGACACTGGCTGGTGGAGGAAACCGGCAAGGAAAGAAGGGACTGTGACTCCCACAGAGCACACAGAGCTGCACCCTCTGGTGACAGGGTCATTAATCCCTGGGCAGCGGGGTGGCCCCCCATCAGATGGGGGCCTGATCTGGCCCATGAGGTCAGCCTCAGGGTGGGCTCACGGTGTGCAAGCACATGAGAGCAGGGCAACAGTGCTGGGGGAGGACCTTGGAAGGCAGGGAGTCGGGGAGGGCAGCTAGTCTCAGATGCACCAGAGAATTAGAGGCCAGGTCTGGGAGGACCTGGGGCTAACGTGCGGGAGGAGTGGCCTGGCGGAGTCACCAGTGAGTGCCCACGGGCTTCAACTGCCGGAGCAAACAGGAGCCATCGGGGAAGCTCCTTCCTTCCTTCCGCCTGCAGAACGGGGATTCAAGGGGAGAGACGCGGACTACCAGCTCCTCCCGTGGGTGGGAGACAGCTTGCTGGGGAGGAGGGGGGCTGGCCCAGGTTTCCTAGGTCCTGATTTCCACACGGGGTCAGCCCTCCCCATCCGGGGCGCCTGGCCGGGTCCAGAATGGAGGTGTCGTTAAGGTGACTTATCTCGTTTCATAGAAAACTCCTTGACAATATTTTGGGCAGAGAAGGTCGGAGAGGGGATCATACACGCCCCCGAGTTCTCCAACAGGGGCACTGTGCATTTCACACTTTCTTGATGACTCAGGGTCATTTCAACAACACTAATGAGCGGACTGGACTGTAATACCGAATTACCCTCGGGGAAGATCAAGGTATATCCCGTCTGCTTTGCGTTTTTAATGAGTGCATGTGCATTTTATAATTTCCCTGCCTCCTCTCTCATCAAGCAGCTCTTCTTGCTACTATCAGTATGCCTGTCGTGGCCTGAGAAACTAGACCACCGGACTTGTCAGAACAGCGCGTCAAGCAAGAGCAAATGGGCCCCGGGGGGGGGGGGGAGGGCATTTTTATAAGCAAAGTCTATGAGCCTTCCTTCGTAAACAGAATTTTCACCCTCACAGAAACCATTTTTGCCAGCTTTTCGTCCCACGATGACTTCCAAAAGTGGTGGACCCACCAGAGCCGGAAGGTTTTGCTGACTTCGGATTCAAGTTGTGTCCGTTCATGTGATCCTCCTTCTGGCCTGGGAGGCTGCCGGGCTGGGTCTTACACCAGTTTTCCAGGGAGGAAAGCAGAGCCTGAGGCTGGGGTGGGCCAAGATCAGACAGTGAGTCAAGAGGAATCTCATGACCACTGGCTTGGGCACCTCGCCCCAAGGCCACACCAGACCTCCCATCCTAAGAAATGAGGAGAAGGGGAAGCCGCAGCCCTGAGTTTGTGGAAAGAGATGCTGCTCCCAGTGATACTCCTGGTTTCACACCCACCAGCTAGGCGCCCGTGGAGGCATTGCTTCCTTGGGCCTCAGTTTCCCCACCCGTAAAAGAAGCATGTGTATATCTGTGTTTCAAGTATCCCCTTTGTGGTTCTAGAGTTATCTTTGCTAATTAGCTGGAGAGGGAAGGAGGAGAGAGAGCTAGAGTAACAGTTGCTTTGTCTGAACGTCCCCCGCCCACCCAAGCCTCCAGAAGCCCTCGGCCCCATGATTTAATCTCCCTTGTGATCCCTCTCTTCCCAGTCTAGTCTACACCTAGGCGGAGCCACCCGGGAGAGCTTCTAAATTTCAGATCAGTGAGCTAAGGTTCTACAGGCCTTGGGGGAAAGATCTAGAAATAATGACACCCCATAGATGCAGCGGGCCTTACCGCCCTGGGTAGAGACCGCAGCCCCGAGAAGGGCCTGCTGGTGGAGCTGGACCCCCAAATCAACAATTCTTTAGCTGCTTTTGTCTTTAGCACCTTCCACCTGTGTCCTGGGCCAGTCTCCAGCTTTAGTGCACTTTCCTCGCCTTGACACTCAGGCTCCCAGGCGGCCCAGGATGGTCCCAGGAAGGGACCGTCAGAAGGTGGGTCCTGTCACTCTGGGGTGAGTCCACGGAAGGCATTGCCCCTGGAGAGGCACCGGGAGAGAAGGCCAAGCGATGACTGGCTGACGACACTGGCAGCATGTCCCGGGCTCCCCACCGGCCAGCTGGACAGCCGGCCCAGCCTCGTGGCCCCTGCCTGCTGGACCCCTTCCCAGCTGGGGTGGACGCAAGCAGAGGCCCCCTGGTCTGCTCGCTGGAGCCCCAGCCCTCCCTGCCCGCCGCGACAGCACGGGCCGCCCGGGCTTGGCGGCTTTCCCGGGCTGCTGCCTTATCGATTATTTCGGCTCCCTTTCTGCTGGGGATGTCAATTTAGCGGGTTCCTGGGATGGCTGTGTTTTAACCTCTCACCCCGGTCTAGACTCCGTCGGCTCCCGCTGTCCCTCGGCCGGGAGGAGATGGAGGGCCCCGGGTCTCTCGGGCAGGCTCTGGAGCCAGCGGACTTCCAGGAACAGATGCTGGAATCGCCCGGCGGCTCCGCGGCCCCGCCAACCTGCCTCCCTCCAAACCGGCCCGGTGAATTATTAAAGATGCAATTTCCTTTCATCTTTCCAGTAAAATCGCTCCCTGTGCCGTGATCCACTGCCTTCCTGTCACTGGCTGGGCAGGGGCCTTGGCAGGACCCTTCTTCACCCCACTCCTTCCTAATGCCTGGGCCCTCTTAGGAGGCTGGAGGGGACTGACCCCCTTCCTAAGAGGGTCCAGGAAGCCCAGGAGTCTTGAGGAAATGGGTGAGGCTGAAGAGACTTGAGAGTAGAATACTGGAGCCTGCAGCTTACAGCTGAAGGAAAAGGAGCCCAGAGAGGGGAGGCGGGCAGCCCCAGGTAGCACAGCAAGCCATCGGCAGTCACGCAGTCACGGGGCTAGAACCCAAACCCCAGACTCCCCGCTGACAGTATCTCCTGCTCTAGCCCCAGAACAGCCTCGGGAGTCCCAACTCTCTCCCCCAGGATGAGTCCCCCAGCCCCTCCCAGCACAGGGAGTGGGGTCAAGCTTCTCATTGCATCGATCAGTCTCTGAGTGTGATTTACAGTCTTCGATTGTTATTTACCAGTCAGTTCCCAGCCCTGCTGCAGCAGGCTAGCTGAACATAAAGCCATAATTATTCCTGCCCTCTTGTCAGTATTTACTGCTTCGGTGTTTGCTGTTTACTCTTGGTGACCATCGTTGAGGGGCTGGTCCTGGCCCGAGCCTGCAGCCGCCGCGTGACCCCAGCCCCAGGCCCCGCTCCTCCCGGGTGCGAAAGCCACCTCCCAGGTCGCCCCAAACACAAGTGCTTTGCCCCCTCCTATGCTCCAACCAAACTCTGCTCTGAAAGGGTGCTTGGAAAGTACTTCGGGTTTTCAGCTGGTGTCCTGATGTCCAAAAAGAGGGGATGCCCTGTGCCCTGCCATGAACCAATGGTTCTGGGGCTCCAGATAACCAATGTCTCTTAGTCCAGGGGTCAAGTTCCCTCAGCCCAGGCAGAGGGATCCCAGAGCGGCCCTCGAGGCCACCCACTTCCTCCCCCTGCTTGGGCTCAGCTGCACAGGCCCAGGCTGCTGGGGGAGAGTAGGTCCCAAGGCTTTTCTCCATGACGGAACAGAAAGCCTCTCCAGACAAAAGAGGCCTCCAAGAACACAGTGGAAAAGCCTGCTCGAGTGGTAAACCCGCAACCACCCCCTTCTCATGGCAGGAAAGTTTTCTGAGGTCCTTGTTAAGCTCTTGCTCAGACCCTGATGGGCCGGGGTTCAGGTTACTGGCCTTTGCCCACAACTTGACCCAGCCTGGCTGGTGCACCCCACCCTCCCCTTACCAGACTCCTGGTCCTAGGGTACCCCAGCCCCTCTCCCAAACCCTCCCTACATCTCTCCAGCCTTTGAGAAAGTGGACGGCAGGTCCCGAGAGGATTCTGAGCCCTTCCTCGCCCACCTGTTTGGAGCACCCACCGACTGAGTTCAACTCTCTCTCCCTCTCGTCCTTAGTGCTGGAACCAGCTGCATGGACAGCTAACCTCTCCTGGCCGCTTCCGTGTGTCCGGCACGGTGGTGGGGCCCTTCATGGTCTACCTTTTACTCCATTTCACGAAATGGGGCCCTTACAACCACCTGTGTGGTGGGGCCCATCATCTCCACTTCACTTAACATACAACAAATTTTTTTAAAGATTTTATTTATTTATTTATTTGACAGAGAGAGAGAGAGAGAGCAGCAGAGGGAGAGGGAGAAGCAGACTCCCCTCTGAGGAGGGAGCCCCATGCGGGACTCGATTCCAGGACCCCGGGATCATGACCTGAGCTGAAGGCAGACTGAGCCTTCAGCTGTCCCAGCAAATCATTTTAAAGTGAACAATTCAGTGGCACTTAGTGGCACTTCAGGGTCACACAGCCACAACCTCTGTCTAACTTCAAATCCTGTTCACTGTCCCCAAAGGAAGCCCTGTACCTATTAATCACTTTCTTCCCATTCCCTCCTCCCCAAACCCCTGGCAACCAGTAATCAGCTTTCTGTCTCTGGATTTACCTGTTCTGGCTATTTCATATAAATGGGATCACACACTATGTGATCTTTTGTATCTAGCTTCATTCACTCGGTGTAGCTTTCAAGGTTCATCCGCATTAAAGCATACCTCGTGAGGACTCGGTTCCTTTTTACAGCTGACTATTCCATTGTATGATCTATGCCTTGTCCATTCACCCCTTGGTGAGCACTCTCATCTTACAAACGGGAAAACTGAGGCTCCAAGAGGTGGTGGAAGGTCCCCTTCACCCTCCGGTCTGCTCCTCCCAGGTAGGGGCCCCACCTGTGCTTCCCCCATTCCCAGGACAGGGTGAGGCCCTCAGGAAGAGAGCCCGATTGCCAACAGTGAAGCGCTGCCTGCCCGAGGGGAGGTGGGGTCCGAAAGCTTGCCTCTGAACCCGTCTCCCACGTTTGAAGCCTGACTCCGCCCCTTCCTCGCTGTCTGGCTCCGCCCCTCTCACCTGGCTCCGCCCTCTCGCTCCCTGAGTGCCGTGCCTGGGGCAAGTCCCCCAACGTCTCTGTGCCTTTGTTCTCTCATCTCTAAAAGGGAGATGATGACAATAATCCTGCAGAGGGTGTTGCAAATATTAAATGAGCTACACTTATATACAATTCTAGAAAATGAATACTTCCTAGAGTGACACAAAGCCCCTCAGTCAGTGGCTGCCTGGGGACCGGAGCCGGGTGAGAAGAGATTCCAAAGGAAGGGTTCTGAGGAAACTCCTGGGACAAGGCATCCATTCATTATATGAATTGCAGTGGCTTGAAGAGTATATGTATGTGTGTCGGAATTTATCAGCGCGTACACTTCACTACGCATCTCTTCTCCTACGTCAGCTCAGCCTCACTAATGCTGTTTAAAAATCTCACCTGAGCCAATCCACCTAAATCACTTAGCGCTGCTCCAGGCACGGTGAGGGCTGTGTGAATATTAGGCACTGGTGTTGTTCTTCTGTCCTGACCCTGCCACCAACGCCCCCCATCCCACGGCTCCCCCTTCTCTTTTTATCATGAGCCCTTCAGAGCGCCCCCAAAGCCCCGCAGGCTCCAGGCAGCCAACCGTGTATCTGGCTAACCATGTGGGTACGTGCCTTCAAACTCCTGAGATACTTCGGGAACAACTGATCCATAGCCACCCGCCCATCTTCCTACAGCCCTCCAATTCCCACTGTCTCCCCCAGCCCCCCATCTACTAACTCAGGGGCTCTGTTCCAGCTCGGTCCTCACCATTCAATGCCAATGGATATCAAATATTTTCTCTTTTTATTTATTTATTTGACAGAGAGAGACAGCAAGAGAGGGAACACAAGCAGGGGGAGTGGGAGAGGGAAAAGCAGCCTTCCTGACAAGCTGGGAGCCAGATCCAGGGCCTGATCCCAGGACCCTGGGATCATGATGTGAGCAGAAGGCAGATGCTCAATGACTGAGCCACCCAGGCACTCCAAGGATATCAAATATTTTAAATATCACCCTGTCTTAGAATGTCTTCACCCACAATCTGGCCACACGGTAGATATAACTTGGCCATGTCAAGCCCCTCCCCAACCCATGCATCCAACACCTGGGAACCCCACCATAACAGAGAAAAGGAAAACCCAAGAACATCAAAGACTATCTGCCCCAGGACGGTCCTATCTGGACATAGGTGATTATTTGGTTTTCTTGGCTTTTCTTAAACATTTCCTCTTCCTTAAGTTGCTCTAAACTCTGATCAAGAGACTTCGACTGAACAGGGACCAAGGAGGGTGTAGACCTTGACTCCATTTCTGTGGCTAGGCTGGGTTGGAGGAGAGAGATGAGTGCAGGGTCAGAACCCCGGGCAGGGGGCTCGGCAGCCTCCTGACTCATGCCCTTCCCAAGGACACTTCCCAAGGGCACTTGGGCAGGATGCTGCCTGCTGTCAGGAAGTGAACCATTGCACAATGCTGTCTTCTAGGGCTACATGAGTGTGATACAGAGCAGATAAGCGTTCAAGAATGGAAGGAAGAGATACAGAACACACGTATTCAAGCCCCCCTCAGAGATCCTGGGAGCCCAGAGCCTGACAAGCATTTGTGTCTTCTTGCATGAAGAGGAGGTTGCAGCCCTCATAGGTGGCCCTCACCTCCTCCATGGGAAGATCTCCTTCCCCCACGCTGGGCAGGGCCACCGATGGCCTTCCCTACCCCCAGGCTGTCCTTCTCTCTGATACCACTCTTTCCCCACCTCCCCGCGGACCTTGAACCTCTAAATCAGCATCTCCTATTTGGCTGTTCACCCTTGCCCCAGTATCCTGGGATCACCCTTTCCTTGCACACCTAACAAACACACGGCCAAGAACCCACATTGCCCAGGGGCTAGGGCAGCCAGGTCTGTAGGAGAAAGGACCAGGTCTGGCCTCACAACGCCAGTCCTGCAGCCCCTCGTCCAGTCTTCTATGGCCGTACACACTCACAGCTGGGTGACAGCGCCTGGAGGGCAAACGCCTGGCGTTTGGTCTAACACACCCTCCCGATCTGCACTGATGGACCTGGCTTTGCCATGCTGCCTGATCTTGAGCCCGTCTCCACCCCCTAACTTCAGTTCATAACAACCAGGAGACAGGCCAGAACAGAGGTTTTCACATAGGGTCTGGGACACAGGGCAGGCAGGGTGGAGGGAGGGCTGGGCATATCCCACCCTGTCCCTTTGGTTTTAGTTTGTTTTACATACAGGCTGATGAGGACCACCCAAAGGGTCCTGCTGCAGAAATTCCTATTCTAACAGACCATGTTTCTATAGGTGCACATGACCTCAGGCTGGTGGGGAGAGCCAGACCAGCCTGAGCCAGAAAAGATTCCCCAGGATACCCCTTGTCTTCTTCCTGTCTTCTTTCCATCAGGGGCTCAAGGGGTCCTCCTCCTCCTTCTTCCAGAGGCTTCAAAGTAGGGTACTGGGGCCTGGGAATCCCCATACAACCGCCCCAGCTTCCCCAGCCTCATAGGACAGGTACCTCAGAACCAGGAACAGGACATCTATGCCACCGAGCAGGGGGGACAGCTTTCCTGGCCAAGGAAATGAAGGACAGCTTCGTTAGTCATAGTCCTTTAGCAAGTGGCCCCCATCCCAGCTGCCCTGCTTGGGCTAGGGAACAGTGTCCCCTTCATCCTCTGGCCACTCTCCAGTCACCCCACCCACCCACCCAACAATCTATGGCTGGCTTCAGGAAGCCCCTCCCTGGAAAGGGGGCGATGTTGGGGGATAGACCAGGCACCAACCCCCTTGCCCAGGCTCTTTGGACTTTTTGGGATTCCAGACCTCTCTGAGAATCTAAGGAATGCTATGGATCTTCTTTCTAAAAAAGAACCACACTCTTGCAGACTTCTACTCTAATCTCAGAAGACTTTCAGGTCCATCCATTGGCACCATGTGTATCCCCAGACCGTGGTTGATGGCACTGGAGGCCCTGGCATCAGAGCAGCCCAGGATGGTTTTAGATGGCGGGGTGCTGGGCTAGAATCTTGAAACACAGAAGGTGCTAGACAAGCTTGGATGAAGGAAAACACTCCCTACCTGCCGTGATGTGGGCGGTAAGAAGGGTGGGCCAGGAGTCAAGAGCTGGGCATTCTGGCCGCCACCATAAATAACCTTGAGACCCGAGGTCTTATTTATTCCTTCAAGGTCTGACCACCCACTCTGTGCCAGCAGGGGGATATGGCGAGGAGTCAAACATGTGGACTTGTAGACGCGTTCTCCGCCCTTGCATTGCCTATAGTCTGAAAACCATCATCAAGAAAGTTAACAAGTGAACAGAGAAATAAATATACTTTTAGGAGGGGGTAGGAATTCTGGCCAACCTTCAGTTTCCACACCTATACAGTAAAAATAACTCAAGCTATTTGCTGGTGTTTCTAAGATGAAGAAATGAGACAACTTTTGCAAAAATATTTAACACTGAGCCTCGCACAGGAAGGCTCCGTCTGTTGGTGTGGCTGATCGGCAGAGAGAAGTATGCCTGCCCTTCCTGTGGTGCAGAAACCAGACCACCAACTGCCCTGGCCAGCCCAGACTCTGTGGCTACATCATTAGATAACATGGAGGGGAAGCAGGTGCACAGGACGGGGTGGAGGTGGGATGGATCTCCACACAGGGTGAGACTGACCCCTTTGAAGGTCAGGTTGAAGCAGTGGACTAGAACTGCGTCTTTGCAGGGCTGGGTTCTAAAGTCAGTACAAATTTCTACTTGTGGCTTCCGTGGACCAAGTTTCCCACCAAAAACAAGTGAAAAAAATATAAGCAAAAAATATATAGTTTTTAGGGATTTTATTTATTTATTTGACAGAGAAAGAGAGCACAAGCAGCAAGAGTGGCACAGGGAGAGGGAGAAGTAGGTTCCCTGCTCAACAGGGAGCTCAGTCTCAGGACCCTGGGATCATGACCTGAGCCAAAAGCAGAAGTTTAACTGACTGAGCCACCCAGGTACTCCGAGTAAAACCTATTTTTAAAATAGTTTTGGAGGGGCGCCTGGGTGGCTCACTGGGTTAAAGCCTCTGCCATCGGCTCAGATCTTGATTCCAGGGTCCTGGGATTGGGGTCCACATCAGGCTCTCTGTTCAGCAGGGAGTCTGCTTCCCTTCCTCTCTTTCTGCCTACTTGTGATCTCTGCCAGATAAATGAATAAAATCTTAAAAAAAAAAAAAAAAAAGTTTGGAGCCATTATAGAGGCCTAGAGGCCATGATACTGAAGAGAGGAGAAATCTGCAGAGACGAGTTCAACATTTTGGCCTTTTTCTCCGCCTTTGCTGAAGTTGAGAATATGCGATTTTACTGGGTTTGGGAAAAAGGGTTGGAGTAGGTGGAGTTTGAGTATCTCCAAGGGAGAGGAGCAGCCATTATTTTTTTAAAAAAGCTTTTAAGTTGGGACCCTTGAAAAGCACATCAGAAATAGATCAGCCTTCACAAAATTGAAACCTAACATCAAATAAACTTAAATCCAGATTCCGTTAGATGAGCTGCCTCTATTCTCACTCTCTTCCAGAAACAAGAGCCAATCCTCCATGGACCATACAGAACCTCGGATTATCTTTATAATATATTTTCCATACACATGGCTGGCAGTCAATAGAGTTTACCAGGCATACTAGGAGATAAAATCATATGACTGAAACCAAGATGGGGAGAAAAAAGTGGATAATATCAACAGACCACAGGAGATTCAGATACTGGCATTTAAAATAACATTGTGGAATAATTGTGATTAATATATTCAGAAAGTAGAAGAGACTAAAAAGTTGAAGCAGAGAACTGGTAATTTTTTTAAGTTATCTAATGGAAATTTTGGAAATGAAAAGTATAATAGTCATAATTAACAATGTAATGGATGGGTTTAATAGCAGGTAGATAGCAGGAAACAGAGGATGAGTGAACTGGAAAACAAGGCAGTATAAAATATTGAACACTGAAGTACAGTGAGAAAATTTGATGGAATATAAAATCAGGGCATAAGAGGAAAAACACTCTTTAAAACAAACAAACAAACAAACAAAATCTCTGAATTTGCACCCATAAAGCACAGTGTACATGGCATGTATGTTTAGGATTCCACAGTGTGGTGTCCATGTGTGTACATGAGATGTGAGCTCACATACATCATGTGGTAAAGAGTGCATCTCTAAAATTTAATTGCAGCATTTAATTGCATAAAAGATAAGAAACTGGAAGCTTCATGCATTAAATATAAACTTGAGACTCCATGGTGTATCAGAAGAAGGGAGAAAGCGAGTTTTGGAGCCTGCTGCTTGAATCCTTCTGTCTCCTACTCTGGTGGCCCTTAGCCCTGTCACGTAACCTCTCTGAGGCTGTTTCATTCTCTATAAAAATCGTGTCATGGCAGTGGAGGCAGAGGGCGGAGGGAGGGCACCTGGGTGGCTCAGTCGGTTAAGCATCTGCCTTCAGCTCAGAGTGTGACCCTGGGGTTGTGGGATCGACACCTACATTAGGCTTCCAGCTCAGTGGGGAGCCTGCTTCTCCCTCTCCTGTCCCCAACCTGTGCTCTCTCTCTCTGTCAAATAAGTAAATAAAATATCTTTTAAAAAAATGGTGTAACCTTGTCATGAGGATTGAAGGAGGTGGTTTATGTGCAAGGTATCCATTGGGCCTACCGCAAGTGAGAGAGAAACCAATGGCTTTGTTTGGTCTTCAGGAGCTGACTTCTCTTGGATTTCTCTAGCACTAGAGCTCTTACTCCGTGGAAATGCCTTCACTCTAGATCCCCCACCCCAGCTGAGAGAAGCATGTGATATATTCAGTTATGCCCCGGAAGTCCTTCAGAATGTTTGCTTCCAGAGGGAGCAGTGCAGGGAAGAGACAACACTTAACTACTAGGGAAGGTTCTGGGTTGGTAGGCCTTCAGGCACAGACAGGCCTTTGAGGAGAGGCTATGGGTAGGGGATTCTTCCTCAGGCCTCTTGACCCACAGTACGTGGGTGATCTCCCCAAGGCCCACCTGTGGCTCTTTCCTTGCTGACCACCCTCATCAAATCACTGGCCTTCTTTCGATTCCATAACTGACAGATCTCTTTCCTACCTCAAGGCCTTTTTCCATGCTGTTCCATGAACCTAGGAGGTGCCTGTCCCCACCCTTTTCATGTCCTACTCCTACTTCAGGTCTCAGCTCAAATATCACTCACAGGGGAACTTCCTTGACGGTCCCAGCTGAATTTTGTCCCCCGTCATGACCCTGACTTCACTAAGAAGTCACTTTGTGTTCTTATTTCTCATCTATCAATTCTCTCTATTGCTGAAGACAGCTTCTCTGGGGCCCTGACTATTACCTTCATTCTGACGCTGAGACCAGAAGTGTCAAACCCTAGGCGCTCACTCACAGAATGTCTCTGGAGCATTAACTGCGAGCATGACAAAGGCACTGGAGCACGAGATGAAAGAAACAGACCAAGTCCATACTCTCGGGGATCTGGAAAGAGACAGGCATAAACAGACACAAAACCTGCGAGAGGTGCTTGGGCAGTTGAGAAAAATAACTCTGTAAAAGGACACGCAGAGGCAGCCCGAGAGGACAGATGCCATTGCCTATGGCGGGAGGCACAAAGACCTCTCCGGGAAGGTGACAGTCCAGTAAACCCTGAAGGAAAGGATGATGTTGGCTAAGACAAGGTGGGGGTGGGGTGGAAACTTCCAGAGCTTCAGAAAAGGGTTTGTTATGCTTGGCAAAATACGAGGTCGTGTTTGTGCTTCTTTGGTTTCCAAAGCAAATTGTCTCTTGTGATTTAATAACATAAATCAAAAGCCTGAAAATATGCATACCCTTTGACCCACAAGTCCACTTAGAAATCCAGCCACAGGAAAAACAACATATGCACATATATTTATATATAAAGACACTAACCAAATGGGAAAAATTAAAAATATGGAGATAGTGTCAGATGTTCATGATGAGGGAAGGGGTTAAGTCAATGAAAGTCATCCACACAATGGGATACAGTGCGATTATTAAAAACACATAGAAAAATATTTCAAGATTTAGGGAAATGTTTACAACCAATTGTTAAGTCGTAATCCAGCCAAGTACCATTTTGTGAAGAAGAAACTGTGTAGAAGCCTTTCAAAGGCATAAATACCAAAGTGTTGACAGTAGTTAAATTCATGAACAGTGGAATTCTGGTTGACTCTGCCTTTTCCTCTTTTTACTATCCTCTCGTGTTGCGCTTCTCCCGGTGAGTGCATTCCAAATTAATTTTGCAATTTGAAAGTGTTATTAGAGTAACCTAACTGTCCCTGATACATATTCGTTTATGCATTGAAAAGCTTTGTATTGAGCACGTACTTTGTGCCAGAAAGTAGCTTTCCAGTGATAATGCACAAGCAAACAATGACATGACTAAGCCATTCACCTACTGGGCCAAGGGCCAGGAAGGGCCCCTGTGGGGGGCTGAAAGGGGCCAGCGGGATTCCCCTCTGATGGTGGAGTGACAGAAAGGACAGGGCAGTTTTGAGAACGCTGTGGAAGCAGGAAGGACGTTCTGCTTGAAGCACGAGGCAAAGTCAACAACTGAGCGTGGGCAGGGGTGGGAGGGTTGAGGAAGTGTGAAGCCTGAAGGACAGCACAGTTCCCAGAAAGCTCAGAAGACCTTCCAGGCAATGACGAGTCCCTCTTGGAAGTCTACGATGTGCCCAATCGGCGCAGCTATTGGATTTTCTCTGGCAAATTTTGACTATTTGGAAAGGTCGGGATTCTCCAAAGATGTACAAGAGAGAAAGAGAGAAGCCAGGAATGGGGAGGTTGGAAAATTGTAGCTGTTGAGCTGGAAGCCTGGAGGCTGGGCGGGGTGGTCAGAGAAAGCGAGGCCTGAGACCAAGTCACGCTATGCCCCTGAGCTGCCTGGGGAGGATGGGTGTGCAGGAGGTGAGGCAGTCAAGGAACCGAGACTTGGACCATGGGCAACCCCATGGAAAGTCCCAAGAGGCTGAGGACAGAGCCAGCATCCCGAGGAATGATGGTGCGTGACCAGGATCAGAGGTCAGCTGGCCTCTAGTGGGAGGAGGCAGAGAGAGGGTGAGCTCAGGACTTGAGCGTCAAAAAGAGCTAGGTTGGAAGTGACCATGTGAGCAAAAATGGGGCCCACCTGCCCACTGGTCCCGAGATGCAAGTGGAGGAGAGAAACACCGCCTCAGCTACAAGGGCTGGTGGAAAGGAGCATCCTCAGGGACCACGGGACATTCACTCCAGAGGCTGAGGCTCCAGGCACACTTGTAATAGCAGATCTGGAATTGCAGAGACCGTGCTCGCTTCGGCAGCACATATACTAAAATTGGAATTGCAGAGACCAAGGAAGGCAGGAGACTGGGTCAGATCAGGGATGTCCAGAAGAGGTAAGCATCAGGGTGACAATGGATAATTCTAGAAAGCTGGACTCCTTTCAGGATGGAGAAAAAGAGGGATGTGAGTTAGCCTCCGTTAGTGTCCGCAAGTCCAGTGCAAGTCCAGAGCAGGTCCAGAGCAGAGACGGGACTCATGAAGGCCGGCTCTCAGTGGCAGTGGGAAGCCCTAGTCACCACAGTTGGCTCTTCTGGGGCTCAGTCTCCAAACATGAAGCTGGGCGAACACCCAGCACCAATGAGGAAAGCCACACGTCCTCGGGTCACACAGAGAACTTGCGTCCTACAGCCGACTCAGGGAGAGTCACTCCAGGCCCCGCAGCCCAGGGCTCACGCCACCCACGAGGAGCTCTGGGCACCCCACCCCCCAGGAGGAGGAGACAGGGTGTATGGGGCCTCCTCCTCTCTCTCTGGGAGGCAGTGCTGCGCCCCTCCCCCTGCCCCACAACCCAGCAGGCTATGCATGGCTGTCCTGACTCACTGGCCTTGGGTGATCCTCCCCTTCCAAGCATTCCTCTGGGTTTTAATGCAGTGCTGGACTTGTTAAAAGAGTAAATTTAGCTTTTATGGGAGAAGCAGCTGGGCTTGGTCAGAGAGGCTGAGGTGGGACCAGGGGTCCCCGGGCTAGCCCCCGCCCCTCAGGGAGAGCCTGGGAAGATGCCTCCTGTCCCCTTCCTCATGGACTACCACCGGCCCTTGCCACTGCTCATTACCCCAATGAGAGCTAGCAAGGAGAGAGGAAAGACGGGGAGGGCATTCCCACAGGTTGTCACCAGCTGCGCATCTGGGGGAGGCCGACCCACGCTCCTCCCCGGGCCTCATCTCTAGAATGGGACCATCGTGATGCCACCAACCAGGGTGGCTGCGCCGTCTCCAGAGCGACAGGAGAGAAAGCCGGAGGGCCAAGTTCTGACCCAGGTCAGGGTCCTCAGATCCCGAGACAGGATTATGTCTGAAAGAAAATGGGGGAAACTATGGGAAAGTGTGAGAGAGCCCTTATATCGGGGTACACATCGGACTCCAAGTGAGAGATGGGAAGAAATCGGGGGATGGAAGAGTCCTAGACCACTGTGGAGTCTAAGGAAGGCTCAGCCAGGCCATCGGGAGTCCTAGAGCCGAAGCCAGACACTGACAGCCGCGTGTCTCCCAGCACGGGCCTGCCTCGGTATCCCCCGCCAAACTGGGAGCAGCCTGTGGGCCTCGCAGCCATGATTCCAGTAGGCAGCCCCCAGGGCCCTGGGTCAGTTCTGCTCCCGTAGTTGGGATACTAGAGCAGGAGGCCCAGATCCAGCCCTGGCCTCCTCCTTCCTCCTGTGGGGCCAAAGATTGCCCGGGTCAGCCTCTCTCTGCCTCTGTTTCCTTGGCAATCGAACACCCACCCAGGGAGGAGATCCAGTTCCAGGGGGAAGTAGTGAGGAGTTCATTATGAACAAAGCGACTAGCCAGGCGACTAGACATCAGCACTTGGGTTCCCCTCTACCCCCTGAGGCTGACACAGGGGTTCTCAACTAAGGAAAGCAATCGGGGCCCCAGGGGTTTCCCGTGCTGTCAGGGGACCAACAGACCTCTCTCTCCTTCTCTCCCATTTCTTCTCTCCTCCTTCTTTCTACACCTCCTTGTCATTTCCTCTCAGAACATCCCTGAGACTGGTGACCACCTCCTCTGGGAAGCCTTCCTGGCTTTCAGCCACACAGCCCTCTCCCTCCTCTTTGGAATGTCGTTGCCTTTTAGAATCCCACCGGCCAGGAAGACACTTAAAGGATTTAGACATCTTACCCCCGCTTGGCATGGAGCTCCCAAGAGGCCTGGCTTGCCTCCTGCCTCCCTTAGCACGGGCTGAGCACACGGAAGTCTCTGGATTGATGGATAACTCTCCAGAATGCCAAGCCAGCCCTTGGCACAGCCTGCTACCATGGGGGCAGGGAGAGACTTATGTGCCCTGATTCTATTAATTAAGCTTATCGCCAGTCTGCTCGGCCTCCCGAGCCTGCATAAGTGTTCCCGTCTGCTCTTCATACACACGTTTCCGCAGGGCAGGTGAGCAGGACTGGACAGCTGTCTGAGGCCTGGCACTCCACCAAGCAGGGGGCATCCATATCAAGGACTAGACCTGCCCACCCCAAGATCACAGAGTCTGGGGGACATGGGCCCCACCTCTCTATAAAGGTTACCCCTCGGGCGCCTGGGTGGCTCAGTTGTTAAGCTTCTGCCTTCGGCTCAGGTCATGATCCCAGGAGAGTCCTGGGATGGAGCGCCACATCAGGCTCCCTGCTCAGGGGGAATCCTGCTGCTCCCTCTCTCACTCCCCCTGCTTGTGTTCCCTCTCTCCCTGTGTCTCTCTCTGCCAAATAAATAAACAAAATATTTTTTAAAAATAATAAGATTATTGAAGTAATCTAAATCTATTTTTTTTATAATTTTTTTTTTAAGATTTTATTTATTTACTTGACAGAGAGAAATCACAAGTAGATGGAGAGGCAGGCAGAGAGAGAGAGAGGGAAGCAGGCTCCGTGCTAAGCAGAGAGCCCGATGCGGGACTCGATCCTAGGACCCCGAGATCATGACCTGAGCCGAAGGCAGCGGCTTAATCCACTGAGCCACCCAGGCGCCCCTGAAGTAATATAAATCTATTTAAAAAAAAAAAAAAAAAAAGTTGCCCCTGTCAGAACGGGAGGGAGGACCTGGGACCAGAGGAGTCGAGAAACCTCACCCCTGTCTTCCCAACCCTGTGGGAATAAGACAAGCGTCCATGAACAGCGCTCCTGGGGCAGGAGAGGCCGGAGGAGCCCTCACCCTTGGCCCTGACCGGACGAGGAGCAGCAGGCCCAGGCTGCAGGGAGAGCATGTGCCGCAGAGAGTGCCTCGACACTCCTGAGAGCAAGACGGGGACAACGCAACGGTCCTCAGAGGACTGATGAGGAAACTGAGCCCAGCGATGTGAAATGTTTTGCCCCAAGTCGCAGCATTACAGACAGATCTCCACAAAACACTGTGACTCTGCCCTACCCCATCCCCCACAGGCTGAGAGATGCCCCACAGAGAGGCAGCCCCACCCCAATCCATCCCTGAGACCTGCTGTGTGTGACTGGTCTCGAAGTCTGTTTCCTCCCCTGTAAAGCTCTGGAGGGGCTTCCCCACCACTGCCTGTCTGGCCCCCGTGGGGTGCCTCGCTCTGCGCTAGGCCTCAGGCTGGAGGCTGGGAAGTGTAGGAGGCCTTCTGGCAACTCCAAGCTTAGGAACCTAGCTGAACACACGGAACCGCCGCCTTCAGGGACACGGCCATGGCCATGGACAAGGATTTGCCATGTTCTGAGGAGAATCGGGTTTACACGGCCACCCCAGCCTACCCTTGGTTCCTGCTCCACTCCCAAGAACACCGGGAATCCCTCCCTGCTCGGGTGGTCTTCCTAACCAGTGAGGCTAAGCCAGCTGTGGACTGGGAGACCTCCTGCAAGGCCTCTGAGGCAGCCACGGGCTTCTCTGTGAAAACAGAAGTCTATTCCGGAGGGTACCTGCCCCTGGAGCACAGCCAAGTCTCTGCTCTGCCTCTCCCAGGCTGTGTGACCTTGGGCAGGTCATTTCCCTCTCCGGGCACAGTTTCCTGTCTCTAAAGTCCCAGCCTCTGTAAGTGAGAGTAAGGGGCATTGGTTTGAGAGGCCTGGTGGAGGCTGGGAGGAGTTTCTTTCTCCTGTAGAAGAAGGCAGATGTGAGCCTCCTCTGAGGCCCAGTGCAGGCTTTCCAGGCCCCCATGGAAGCCCAAAGGTCCTGTGCACCAGAGGTCCAGGGGCTCTGCAGGCCAGACAGGGAGGGGGATGGAAGGAAAGCCAGGGCCACACCAGCCTGGGCCTGCAATGGCCTGAGAAAGAACTGGCTCCCTGCGTTCCCCCTGCTCGAGCCTGCGCCAGCCCAGGGAGGGCCAGCCCTCTGAACCCCTGGCTCCCTTTGGCTGGCTCAGACGCCAGATGCCTCCTTGAACCTCCAGCGACTTGCTTCCCAGGCCAGCCTGGGCACAGAGCACCCCTGCTCACGCTCTCCCTCTACCCAGCAGAGGTGGTACGCCCCCATCTACCTGCCCTCTCCCACCCCCACCAGGCTCAGCACCCTCCTTCTTACCCAACGAATGTCTGGGCTTGGGATACCCTTGGGCCTTAGCCCGTGTCTTGTTCCCAGACCACCAGGGCCATGCCCAGCCCAGCCCAGCCCAGCCCACCCAGACCTGGCAGATTTGAGCCTCAGACAGCCACAACGGTTGCACTTGGGGACCCTCCTTGGCTCTACATGTTGTAAATAATGTCCAAAGAGAACTGTTCACTGCGAAACATCTCCCTAGCCTGGCTGGCTTCTCTGCCTTGTTCACGACCACTCCCGCAGCATCACTGTGGGATCCATCAAACCTTAAACCCAACCGGGTGGTGTCAGGGCAGCCCCTCCCTCCTTCTTGCCTCTCTTCTCCGAATGCTTCTTATGCCTGCGTGATTCCGGGCACCCTTAGCTGCCTGGCCTCCCCCCTGCACCCCAGTATCAGCTCCTGCTCCCACAGAGCCCGCCTGGAGCCCTGCCTTCTCTTTTTCCCTGCGTCTGCGCAGTCACCGCCTGTTGAACGAATGAATGAGTCAACAAGTGAACAGGCACATTTCTATCGAAACCATGTTGGCAAGCTGCCTAGGCCCCAAAAGAAAGGGGTTGCATTAAGCCTTAAGTCAAATAATGAAACAGCAGGGCTTTGGGTGGGTCGAGCCAGGCAGGGGATTGAGATGCTCAGGAGGCATGAGTGGCCTTCTGGGGAAAGAGGAGTCCTAGGAGGGAGGTACTGTGTTTCCAGACTGAAATCCACCTTCAGGGAGGCAACTGGGTCAGGCCACAGAAATTCCGAGTCTGCACGGAATGTGGTTTACGGAGCAATCCAGGCAGCACACCTGTCCTCCCTGGATGTATAGGATCTGTCCCATCCTAGGGACGCTTCATTGTATCCTACCAGAACCTGTGGGGCAGGCCTTACTATCGCCGTTTGGCAGATGAAGAAACTGAGGCTCAGAAAACTTACTCTACCCAAGAACACTTAGTTAGAACGTGAGGCAGCATTTGAACCCAGCTCCCATCTTACTCCGAAGCCCTTTCTCTTTCCTCGGTAATTCTCTGCCCTTCGCCCCAAATGTAGTCCTCCTACCCATTGTTCCTTCCTACGACCCTGGAGGCTGGCAAGAGGAGGATGAATGGGGGCGCCTGCGTGGCTCCGTCGTTAAGCATCTGTCTTCTGCTCAGGTCATGGTCCCGGGGTCCTGGGATCGAGCCCCGCATCAGGCTCCTTGCTTGGGGGGTGGGAGGACAGGGAGCCTGCTTCTCCCTCTCCTTATATTCCCTGCTTATATTCCTTCTCTCACTGTGTCTCTCTCTCTGTCAAATAAATAAAATCTTAAAAAAAAAAAAAAAAAGAAAAGAGGTGAATGCATGTAGTCACAGGGTCTGTGGTCTCCCTCCAGATGGATCTAAAACGGCCGAGTGCTCTGACCAGCCCATCAGAGTTGCCCCTACCCTGACTGGCCACAGGGCCTGGCATCCACCCTGTCTGATACGGGCGTAGAAGAGCTTAGGAACTCTGGATTCTCATCTCAGCACGGCTGCTAGCGAGCTCCGCGACCTTCTCTGCTGCCTCTAGAAATCATACCCACAAGTTTGAGGATATGTCTCTCTCTCTCTCTCACACACACACACACACACACACGCACACACACACAGCCCTTGCCCTCCAGGCCACTGGGGTTCATTTCTTCAGCTGCTCAGAGCAGGGCCCACTATGCACCAAAGACGTGGTCTTCGGCACCAAAGGAACCGTCCCAGACCCAGAAGCACCTGCAGGTAGAGTGTCTCTAGGAACAGCCAAGACCTGAGTCTATAGGTCACCACAGATTCTGGTAAGTTCCTGTCTTTCAGGCCAGTCCTAAACGGCCAATACCAAACTTTTGACCTTCACCTCATTCCTTTATTCGTTGACAATCTCCTGAGCAGCTCCGATACACAAGGCCGTAGACAGCCAGGCAGAGTGGCGCCAGCCAGGGCACTCCAACCCCCAGGCCTGCCAGAGGGGTGTGAGCTGGGACAGGGGGTCTGGCAGTCAGAGCATTTGGCTTTAAACCCCAGTTCTGCAGGACCTGGGCAGACCACCTAACTCCACTGAGCTACCCTTGCCTCATCTGTGAAGCTAATATTAATATTTACTTTATTTGGAACTGATACAGTTTCAAAAAATTAAATGAGAGGGGCACCTGGGTGACTCAATGGGTTAAGCCTCTGCCTTCAGCTCAGGTCATGATCTCAGGGTCCTGGGATCGAGTCCCTCATCGGACTCTCTGCTCAGCAGGGAGCCTGCTTCCTCCTCTCTCTTTGCCTGCCTCTCTGCCTACTTGTGATATCTATCAAATAAATAAATAAAAATCTTAAAAAAAAATTAAATGAGATCACGAACGCAAATTATTTTCACCAGATTTGGTCTGTAGTAAGTGGTCAATAAAAGTTAGCCATTAAGAGCTGAACTCAGCTTAGGAGCGGGACTTTGCCCAGCCACACCTCAAGGCCCACCAGGGGCAGGAACAGGGCTGGAAGGCCAGGCCCTGGGTCTGGGCAGTGTGCTGAGGGCAGGCCCACCATGCTGAGAAAGGCAGAGCCTGGGGGATCCGGCCTGTCAGCCCGACCGCTCTGAAGCACATTCTGACGTTTGAATCCCCCTCCTGGAGCCACGGGCTGGGGCCCTGCAGCTCCTGGGGTCCCCTGAAGGCTGCTCTCCTCTCAGAAGCACACAGGGACCGCACCTCCCCTCGCCAGACACGCACGCACGCGCCGGGCACCCAGGCAGGATGTGGGCCCCGAGTCCGGCAGGTGTGTGCGTGGCCCCTTCCGTGGGACGGGGAAGATGCCAGCATGGTCGTGGCGGAGGGTAAGAGCCCATTTCCAGACGGCGCTGCCAGGCTTCACCATGTTGCAGCTTGTTGACACGGTGATGGCATAATTATAGTTTCAATCACAGATTAATAATAAGTCATTTTTGCAAACAAGGAGGCAGGTCTGCACTGGAAAGGGCCCCAAAGGGCCTGTCGCCTCTGCTATCTGAAGCTGCTGGCCGCTGTTTGATGTTTTCTGCCTAGTCGAGACTTTTCGAAGGTCGATCATAACCACCACCACCACCACCCAGGTAATAATATCCCTGCCTGCCCCATGGGCCTCCAGATGGAAGGAGATGACAATGGAATTTGCTTTGGAGAAGGTCTGTAAGAGATATGTGTGTTGATCAAGATCTGGGGGGGGAATGCCCACAGGTGCTGGTTTATGTGCCTGGGATGTGTCCATGTGTGAACATGTGTGTGTATTTGGGAGTATGTGGGTTCCCGTGTGACATTAGCAGCGCCCAGAGGGAACCCACCCCAGAGAAGCCCAGGCCCTTCTCCTCTTCCTCCTCTACCCCTAGGGGCCTGTGCTGGAAGACTGGGAGCAGCTGAGGCTCTGGACCTCCAAGGAGCCCCTGAAGAGAGCTTTGGGGTCCAGCAAGGGTCCTGGCAGGGTGCAGGCAGCCTGGCACCCCCTGGGGCTCCCAGCTAGGGCTGAGACGCTGCTGGGAGGGCTCTGTTCGGAGAGGGGTTGGCCAGAAGCTAATAATAACAACCTTGACAATAGCAACCACTTACGTGTGTGCTGAGCTTTTTTCTTTCCTATTCTCTATTATCTCCGTGATCTCATTTGATCCCACAACTGCCCTGAAGGAAAAGAGCACAAAACTTGTGACTCCCACTGGCCCCGGTGGAAAAGGGGGTTCGAGGAGGCAGGGGACCTGTGCAAGATGACCCCCCCCTGGCTGGGCTCCGAGCCCCGGACGATCCTGCAGCATAGACTGGAATCCTGGCCCTCTGCTGGGGCCCCATATGGGCCTCGGCTGGACCACCCACCCTCTCCGTAACGGGTGGCCCAGGGCCCAAGGGGCAGGCAGCGCCCAGAAAGCCAGATCACATTTGCCAACTTCTCTCTGGCGCCATGGGGATGACAGCTTGAATCTGGAGACTGAGGTTCCAAGAGCTGGACAGCCTTGGCCGACCTCTCGGTGCCAGGCTCCACACCGGTGGCTGAACCTGGCCTCTCAGACGGGAGTGACTTTGTGAGCTCATTCCCCATGGCCCAGCCTGGCCCAGGTGGTTTTAACAACCCCGTGGGTGAGGCCCTGCCCAGGCACTGTCCTCCTGGTGCCCCAGGCAAGAGCGCAGAGCCCCAGCCGAGGGGAGTGGCCAAGATGGAGGTGAGGAGGAGATGCCCACACAGGCTTGGCTTCTTGCTGACTGGCCCTGCTCCAGGCCCAGGGGGTCCCCGGCTCTTCCTTGGGGAACCTAATTAACGTGCATGCTTGAAGGTCAGTCCTGGTGTTTGTTCCAAGAGCAAAGGGGCCACCATGCTGTTCCTCCTGCTCAGCTGTCTGACCGCCATGCAGTTCAAAGCAATCCCAGGCGAGTTCAATGACACCCAAGTGGAGGGAGGGCTGTGGGAGGTGGGCGGATCATCCCATTTCTCTGCTGGGGAGACTGAGGTGGAGCATCACACAGAGGTGAGAGATGAGTCAGGCCAGGGCGTTGCCTGGGCAGCCCCATAGGGCCTCATGGGCAGGAAGAGGAGCCCAAGCATGGATCCTGCCTAAAGGGCTCACCCGGAGCCCCGACAGGGCAGGCCTGTGGAGCCCAGACAGACCCAAGCCCCTTGTCTTCCAGCGGCCAACCTGGGGCTCTCTGGACCTCTCTCAAAATGCTTCAAGAATGGAGAAGAGTGAGCTCCCAGGTCTCTAAACTGGGACTCGAAGGCTCTCCCAAGGGTCCCCAACCCACCCCTCTAACTCTTTTTTTTTTTTTAAAGATTTTATTTATTTATTTGACAGAGAGAAATCACAAGTAGATGGAGAGGCAGGCAGAGAGAGAGAAAGGGAAGCAGGCTCCCCGCCGAGCAGAGAGCCCGACGCGGGACTCGATCCCAGGACCCTGAGATCATGACCCGAGCCGAAGGCAGCGGCTTAACCCACTGAGCCACCCAGGCGCCCCTCTAACTCTTTAGCACATCCGGAAATTACCTTCTTTGGGCCTTTGCCTGATCAACTCCCCCACCCTCGCTGCCCGCTCCCCGCTCGGGGCCATTCCTCCTTCTCTCTCAGCCGGAAGCTCAGTCAAACCACTGCACATGCTCCTGCCTCCTTCTCCGGGTCTGTGCCCCCAGCGTCTGCCGGACCACCAGACCTGCGGCTGCTCGCTCTGACCTCGGAGCCTGGAGAGTGAAGTATATGAGCTATTCGCTAAGTCCAGTCCGGGCCCCAGAAGCCAGACAGAGCTGAGTACCCCCTTCCCTGTGTCCCCAGGGGCTCCAGCATCCCGCCCTGTGCCCCCATGGTGGGGCTCCAGATCCATGCTCTGGTTAACAGACCCAAGAACGGAGGCGTTTCTCCAGCCAGTAAGTTTTAAAATACAGTTTCTGGGGGTGCCTGGGTGGCTCAGTGGATTAAAGCCTCTGCCTTCAGCTCAGGTCATGATCTCAGGGTCCTGGGATCGAGCCCCGCATCTGCTCTGCTGAACAGAGAGCCTGCTTCCTTCTCTCTCTCTCTCTGCCTGCCTCTCTGGCTACTTGTTATCTCTGTTTGTCAAATAAATAAATAAAATCTTTTTAAAAATAAATACATAAATGAATAAATAAAATACAGTTTCTGCTCTTCTCTACCCCAGAACTTACTCCCCAGCATAAGAATATTAGACACCTTCTTGTTTTGACTTTGTTTTTTTGTATTTTTGCCTCTGTCTCCTGCTTGCAGTGATAACATATAAGAATTCTTGAGTGCTGCTTGGGGGCTGGGCACGGTCCTCAGTACATGGACTATATTAATACCTCTGAGTCCTACCTAACCCTCTAAGCCAGCACTTCTTGGTCAATTTTGTCCTCAGGGGACTTCTGGCGATAACTGGAGACATTTTCAGGTGTCACGGCTTAGGGCAGGGCATGCTCCTGGGATCTGTGAGTAGAGGCCAGGATGTTGTTAAACATCCTATGGTGCAGAGGACAGCCCCTCACCAGGAAGAACTGTCCAGCCCCAATAGCCCATAGTGTTGAGCCTGAGAAACCCTGCTCTAAGACATAGCACCTAAGGTAAGGTCTATAATCCTTATTCCATTTTACCACTGAATAAACTGAAGCCCAGAGAAGTTAAGTAACTTCCTGAAGGTCACACAGCTGATCAGCAGGTGGTTTGGACCCAAGCTGAGGCTGCAGTCCACACATTTGGCATCTCACTTCATCCCTATAGCCAGGACCCCTCCTTGTGGGCAGCTCTGTCTGCCTATCCACAATACTGAAGCCATCTCCCTCTCAGAGGGTCCCAAAGTACTTAGCCACATTCCACTAGCCCCAAGGACATGGGACATCCTGCACCAAGCCCTGCCCCCACCAGCCCTGAAACCCACATTGACCCCTTTTCTCCAAATGGGGTCACAGCCCCATGCATGACATCCGTCATCTCACGTGCAGGGCCTTACATGGAAAGCAGAACAGCAATATCTTCATCCCCAGCCTACTCTAGGCCCAGGACCGTTTACCCACAGGTGGGCCTCAGTCAGCCTTCTGTGGTTTGGCCTATGACATGGGGGAGTGGGTATGAAGGCTCTGGTATAGACAAAGATAGGATGCCTGGTGGACAGATGTGAGGCTAAGGACTGTCAGTTTGCTTCTGGGAACCATGGGGGCCTAAACTGGAGAGGAAAGAGCTTGACATGAGGAACCTGTTGGGGCCTTTCAGACTGCAGGCAGGAGGAAGAGGTCCTGTACAGACGGAGAGAGATGCTGGGACCAGCTCTGGCTGTCTCAGGGTGCAGGCTCCTGCCGGGCCAGGCCTCCAGCCACTCTTCCGCTTGGGAGGCAGTGGGTCAGGGAGAGGGGCCCGGCCTGAAAGTAGATGCAGAAAAAGCCAGCAGGTGCCATGAGACATCTCCCCGCTGCTGGCTTGTTGCTTCTAGGGGGAGGCAGCAGAGAAAGAGGCACCTTTCCTTCTCTCCATCCAGTCTGATGGACAGGGTCTGGCACAATCCAAGGGTCCCCAACAGATCCTGCTAGAGAGGCATGAAGGAGGTGGGAGGGAAATATGGCAGCAGGAGACATGGGTCAAAAACAAGAAGACACTCCAAAGGGATGTGAAATTGAGGAGAAGCCGCAAGACGAAAGATGAAAACCCAGGGAGGAAGAAGCCCAGCTCAGGGGTAAGATTAAGGCTGCTTCCTGTGGGAACCCTTTACAGGTAGAGCAGGCCTCCCTCGGGCTCCTCAGCTTGGCTCCCTCCCTCTGGCCTCCCAAGGATGCCCATTTCCCAGAAGCACTCCCTTTGCTTCCCTGGAGTCCACCCAGAGTAGGTGTGGCTGCCTCCCTTGTAAATGCTCAGCCCTCCCACGGCTTGAAGGTGCATCACCAACTCACAAGTCTCCTCTTCTTGTATTAAAGAGCTCCCTCCTGCCTCTGCAGGAGGTCTTCATATGATATGCTTAAAGAAAAGGGGAGGGGCACCTGGGTGGCTCAGTGGGTTAAACCTCTGCCTTCGGCTCAGGTCATGATCCCAGGGTCCTGGGATCGAGCCCCACATCGGGCTCTCTGCTCATCGGGGAGCCTGCTTCCCCCCCTCTCTCTCTGCCTGCCTCTCTGCCTACTTGTGATCTCTGTCTGTCAAATAAATAAATAAAATCTTAAAAAAAAAAAAAAAGAAAAGGGGAGAGGCAGGAAAAGCAGTAATACAAAGTACATTATTGTGCTTTTGTATATTATCTCATTCATCCTCATAACACGCTTGCTGCTGTGTCCCCAGCACCTTGTGCAGTGCTGAACAGAATACACATTTGTTTGCAAATCCCTGGGCAATCCAAAAATGAAATTAAGAAAACAATTCTATTTCCTTTTTTTTTTTTTAAGTTTTTCATTTATTTAAGTGATCTCTATACTCAACAGGGAGCTCGAACTCAGGACCCTGAGATCAAGAGTTGCATACTCTTCTGACTGAGTCAGCCGGGAGCCCTAAACAATTCTATTTCCAATAGCATAAAAAAAAAAAATGAAATACTTAGCAATCAATTTAATAAAAGAAGTGCAACACTTATACTCCAAAAACTACAAACCTTTGAAATAAATTTTAAAAGAACCAGAGAATTGGAAGAATATACCAAGTTTGGATGTGAGGGTGATCTGGCCACGTCATTGTCACCCCATTGAGCGCCAGCATTGATTCGGCAGATCTGGCTGGGTAGCGGGTGTCCCCTTCCTCCCTCACGGTTCCATGTGCTTCCCTCCCGAAGCTGTGCACTCCGGTGAAGAGGACAACCGTCCCTGAGAGACGAGAGGACTGATCTTCGGTCAAGGGTATACGAGGAGCTGCACTTCCCAGGTAGGACCTCCAAACAGGCTCTCAAGACTATCTAAAGTTTACGGGTCAGGAGACTTAATGTTAGGATGGCAGTCCCCACTAAATGCATCTACAGGGTGCCTGGGTGGCTCAGTGGGTTAAAGTCTCTGCCTTCAGCTCAGGTCATGATCTCAGGGTCCTGGGATCGAGCCCCACATCGGGCTCTCCGCTTGGCAAGGAGCCTGCTTCCCCCTCTTTCTCTGCCTACTTGTGATCTCTCTCTGTCAAATAAATAAATAAAATCTTTTTTAAAAACCCTTATAATAAACAAATAAATGCATCTACAGATTCAGGGTAATTCCTATTAGAACACCAGCTGAGCTCCTTGTAAAGATTGACAAGCTAATTCTCAAATTCAGATGGAATTACAACGGACCCAGAATAGCCAAAACAATCCTGAAAAGGACAAGGTAGGAGGACTCACACTTTCTGACTTCAAAATTTACTTCAAAACGACAGTAACCAAGACAGTGTGGTCCTGGCACAAGGCACATAGGTCAATGGGACAGAATTGAGAGTCCGGACATAAACTCACCCATCTATAGTCAACTGATTGCTGACAAGGGTGCCAAGACCATCCAATGGAGAAGGAAGAATGGTTTTTCGACAAATAGTGCCCAGACAACTGGACATCCACACACAGGAAGTTCGACCATTACCTCACACCATAGATATAAATTAACTCAAAATGGATGAAAGACCTAAATGGAAGCGTTAAAGTTATAAAATTTTCAGAAGAAACTTATAAGGTAAACCTTCATGACCTTGAAATTGCAAAAGATTATTATATATGCCTAGATATCTAGGTACATATCTAGATACATTGGACTTCAACAGAAGTCCAATAGATGCATTGATCTTCAACAGTATTGAAAACTTTCGTATTTCAAAAGACACTATCAAGAATGTTAAAGAACAACACACAGAATCAGAGAAAATATCTGAAAATCATATATCTAATAAGGGATTTGCATCCAGAACACATAGAAAACTCTTACAACTCAATAATAAAAGGGCAAATAATTGAATTTAAAAATGGGTCAAGGATGGGACGCCTGGGTGGCTCAGTGGTTTGGAGCCTCTGCCTTCAGCTCAGGTCATGATCTCAGGGTCCTGGGATCAAGCCCCGTATCGGGCTCTCTGCTCAGCAGGGAGCCTGCTTCCTCCTCTCTCTCTCTGCCTGCTTCTCTGCCTACTTGTGACCTCTGTCAAATAAATAAAATCTTTAAAAAAAAAAATGGGTCAAGGAGGGGGCGCCTTGATTAAACGTCCGTCTTCAGCTCAGGTCATGATCAGGTCAGGTCCTGGGATTGAGCCCGAGCCCTGCAGTGGGCTCCCTGCTCAGTGGGGAGTCTACTTCTCCCTTTGCTCCTCCCCCATGCTCGTGTTCTCTCCCTCTCTCAAATAAATAAAAATCTTTTTAAAAAATAAATAAATAAAAATAGGCCAAGGAGATGAATTTTTCCAAGGAAAATGTACAAATGGCCAAAAGTACATGAAATGACGCTCAACATCATTAGTCATCAGAGAAATGCAAATCAAAACCACAATGAGATACCATTTCATAGTTTCTTGGATGTCTAGATTCAAAAAGCTGGATAATGATGAGAATGTGGAGAAATCAGAGCTCTCATCCGTTGTTGTGGGAATGGAACATGGTGCAGCCACTTTGGAAACAAGTTTGGCAGCCCCTCAAAATATTAAACATAGAGTTACCAGATGACCCTGAACTACTACTCCTGGGCATATATATATAAAGGGAAATGAAAACATATCGTCATAAAGAAATTCATACACAGATGTTTACGGCAGCATTATTCACTATAGGAAGAAAATGCAAACAACCAAAATGCCCATCAACTGAGAAACAAATAAATGAAATGGGGTATATCTATACGATGACAGACTTTTCAGCCAAAATCACTATACCTTAATATAAACTACGGACTTTAGTTGATAATGATGTGTCAATATTGGTTCATTGATTATAACAATCCAGTGCCACCCTGTACCGCACGGGTATGGATGTATGGGATGGTAGGGGAGTCTGTTGTGGGGGCGGGTAGGGTGGGTGGCAACTTTGGACCTTCCACTCAGTTTTGCTGTGAAATTAAAATTCCTCTTAAAAATATATTAATTTTTTTAAAGATTTTATGTATTTATTTGAGAGAGAAAGAGAGAGAGAGTGAGCCAGAGAACACAAACTGGAGGAGAGGCAGAGAGAGGGAGAGAAGCAGGCTCCCCACTGAGCAGGGAGCCTGATGTGGGGCTCGATCCCAGGACCCTGGGATCACAACCTGAGCCGAAGGCAGACGCTTAACCGACTGAGCCACCCAGGAGTTCCCAAAATATATTAATTTTTTTAAGAGCTAAAAAGAAAAGTTAAAGTGTTGATACAGGCTACTGCATGGATGAACCTTGAAAACATTATGTTAAGTGAAAGAAATCAGTTACAAAAGACCACATACTGTATGATTCCATCTATAGGAAATAACCCAAACTGGGAAATCTGCAGAGACAGAAAGATTAGTGTTGCCGAGGGCCAGTGGTGGGGAAGGGATTGGGAAAAGTGGGTGACAGCTAGAGAGTACAGGATTTCTTTGTAGGGTGATTGAAAGGTTCTAAAATTGATGGTGCTGGTTGCACACATATGAACATACTAAAAACCATTCAATTATACTTTTAAAAAAGATTTTATTTATTTATTTGACAGAGAAAAACACAGCAAGAGAGGGAACACAAGCAGGGGGAGTGGGAGAGGGAGAGGCAGGCTTTCCTCCAAGCAGGGAGCCCGGATGCGGGCCTCCATCACAGGATCCTGAGATCATGACCTGAGCTGAAGGCAGACGTTTAACGACTGAGCCACCCACGCGTCCCTAATTATACATTTTAAATTGGTGAATTCTATGGTATATGAACTATATCACTATAAAGCTGCTAAGAAAACGACATTATTGGGGCACCTGGGTGGCTCAAGCTGGTTAAGCTTCTGAGTCTTGGTTTCAGCTCAGGTCATGAACTCAGGGTCATGGGATCGAACCCCGCATGGGGCTCTGCACTCCGCAGGGAGTCTGCTTGGAGATTCTCTCTCTCTGTCCCTCCCCTCACTGTCTCTCAAATAAATAAACAAATATAAATAAATAAAATCTTTTAAAAAAGAAACAAGTAGCTTTTAAAAAATAAAGAGTCCATGAAAATATCTAGTACAGATCCTGGCTCATCGTGGGTACTCAATAGATATTTGGAGTTTGGATGGAGGGACAGGTGGATGGGTGGGTGGTGGGTAGGTAGACAGATGGATGTGGATGGTTATCTGGAACGGTGGAGAGGTGGGTTCTGGACAAAGGCTGACGGGGCCTGTCCAGCCTTACCTCCTCACCTCGCTGCCTTTCCTCTCCTACTCCTCCCTCCTTCCCCTGTGCCTGGCTCCAGGCCCAACCCAGCCCGAGACCCACCCTCACAGCGCAGACCCTCCTCTTCCTCCATGAAGGCTCTTCAAACTTTCCCCATCCTACAAGGCCCTACCAGGCCCCACTTCCCGCAAAGCCGACCTGGCCTGTGTGGTCTGTGTGGTCTGTACTCCTTCTAATGTGCAATATTTGGTGCATCCCATACCACCAGTTACTTCCTGTAGATGATCCTGTCCTGAGATTCAGCTCTGGAGCTTGGGGAGGGCACGGGCCTTGGCTCCTTCCCCCTCTGCTATCCCAGGGGCGGCTGGTGGCAGGCACGGGGTGAAGACACTGCATTGGCCCCATGGGTAGAAAGTCATGGCTTCTCCCTTGGAGGACGCGGGAGGACCAAGGCACTGGTAGGAGGAAGGCCCTCTGTAGCACCAGTTCTTCGGGGAAGGGCTAGGCCCAACCCCAGTGGAGGCTGGGCCAAAACCTGACCCCTCAGCCAGCCTGGGGTTGGGCTGGCAGGGGGACGCAGGCATGCTGGCCACAGCGGGGGCCAGGCGTGGGCGCCTCCCTCCCTCCCAAGCTGGGGCCGACCAGCCCCGGGCAGGCTGGAGGCCTGTTTGCCTTGGCCAAGGGCCAGGGCCGCCCCGCCAGTGAGTAATGCGTGAGGACCGTCTGACTCCAGTTCAAGGGAAACGGGCTGGAGACGGGGCCTCCTCAGCCTGCACTGGGCTAGGTTCTGGGGGCGGCTTCCCAGAAAGTGCCTGCTTTAGCTGCCTCGGGCCACTGCCCAGCCTGCCGTGCCCCCTTCTCCTCCTTCTCCCTCTCCCCCTCCACCTTCTCTTCCTCTGTGGAGACCCAGGAGAGATAGATCTTGAGTTCCCAGAAAAAGATCCTCAGTCGTGGCCCAGTTCAGGGGTTAGGTAGGGAGGCAGGAGGGGCGGGGGAGGCCTCAGAGGCTCTGGGAGCTCGTATTGAAAGCACTAGTGCTAGAAGAGGCCTCCCGCTTATCTGCCCACAGCCCAGGGTTCCAGATGAGGACACTGAGGCCCAGAGAAAAAAAGTGACTTGCACAAGCCCCACAGTGAGGTAATTGCCGCAAGACATGAGCCCAGCCTCCTGCTCCAAAGGATGGCCTCGGTTTTAAAGCTGCATGGCTCTCTTCATGGAAGAACACTGCCTAGGACATTCCTGTCTCGAGACTGGGTCCTCCTGAGAGCACTCCCAAGGGCTTTTGTAACTTTATGACCCTGCCCCTGCTGAGTGGCCTCTGGCTGCTTAGGACCCCAGTGACCACCAGGTGGGAAGGATGCCATGACCGTCCCCACCACTGGCAGGGGCAGGGACTCCCGGCTCTCCTGCCTGCAGCCAGCCATGCCCCATACTTCTCCCTGCTTCCATCCACGGTCAAGCTTCAGAGCTGCAAACTGCAGCAGATTATCCTGGCCGTGTTAAACACAGAAGAAAAGTCATGCCGGGATCTGGGTAGGTCACAGAATCCACAGCAGGCAGAGAGCTTCTCCATAGCGGGGGTAGCTGCCAAAACCACACCATAAACCTGGCCTCTGGAGAACCCACTGGCCCCGCTACGGAGCGGCAGATGACTCTTCTCTCCCCACTGACATCAGCACTGGACACCCAACACTGGACCGCGCCGCTGGCCCTGCAGACACTGCTGTTCCCCCAGAAACAGGATGTGGCTACTTCCCACCCCTTGAATGACTCTGCTGCATCCTTGCTTCTCTGTTCCCAGATCCTGACGCCGGGGCCGGAGCGGGGACATCTGATTGGCTAATCCAGCTCACGTGCCTCTCCTTGGCCGCTAGGGAAGCCGGGAAAACAGGTGTTTTCGTCCTTTAGCCTCCCCCAAGCCAGGTGGAGAGCCCAGGTGACATAGAGCGAATCAACAACAGACATCCTCTTGATTGCGTTCCCTGCCCCGCAAGTCCTGGTTTCTGACATCCCCGCCCACGCGATCAGAACTGAACAGACACACAGAAGGCTGTTGTAGAAGGGCTTGGGGTTCGGTGCATAATTGTATTATGTAAGCAAGATTCTTAAGTGTAGGACATGGCACACAACCGGTGTTGAACGCAGTCAGGTTCTTGTCCATGAAGAGTGTGTGCGGAGGGACGAGCAGAGGCTAGTTGGGGACAGGATCTGGCCTGGGTTTCGTGACTTCTCTTCCTGCCCTCCCACAGCAACAAAGAAGGAGGTTAGAAGAAAGTGTTGTATAAAGTGGTGTAGAGCGTGTTTTCACACTGGCAGGAGAGACTGGAAGGCTTCTTGGAGGACTAGATCTTCAGCTGAACTTTGAAAGAAGAAGTGAATTTCATCAGATTTGTGGCAGGGGGGGTGGGTTGCATGCCAGGTGAGGGGCCCGTGCAAAGGGTGTGGAGGTGTGGAAGTACATAGCTTTTACAAACAAAACCGCTAGGGATGCCTGGGTGGTTCAGTCGTTGAGCATCTGCCTTCTACTCAGGTCATGATCTCGGGGTCCTGAGATGGAGTCCCATGTTGGGCTTCTTATTCAGAAGAGAGCCTGCTTCTCCCTCTCCCTCTCTGCCTGCCTCTCCCTCTGCTTGTGCTGTGTGTGTGTGTGTGTGTGTGTAATAAATAAATAAATAATACAAAGAAAGAGAAAGAGAGAGAAAGAAATTTCTAGTCCAGAATGGAAGAAAAGCACATGGCGGGCGAGAGTAGGGAGCAGAGGGGAAAAAGAGGAAGATGACTCAGCTTTCCAGCAGATGGATCTGAGGTGCTGGATTCCATGTTCAAGGCCCCTTTATACGATGGGCACCAAAAATCACTGAGAAAGCAACAGGAGAGGTCATTTCTTTGCAGAGGGCTCTCGAGTGAATGGTTAGCTGTGTGCAGTAGGGGGTGACTCCCCATTAGGGAAGATCTGGTCACAAAAGGTGTCCCAGAACAAGCTTCTGGCTGGGGACAGTGTAGTTACCAACAGGGCTTTAGCACTGCTGAAGGGACTCTGCAAGTCCAGGGCCAGAGTGGAATTGCTGGAGACGGTGGAGCGGAGGCGGCTGATGGGTCCTTTCTTTCCCTTTTGCCATGCAGTCCTCAGGCAGGTTAAGGGAGGAGTGGGGAGGGAGGGAGGGAAGAAGGAAAACATGGTACATACAACATTTAAAGATGATTGGCACCCAAATGAGAGACTAAAATAGCATAGGTGAACTCATGAGCCCTAGGGAACAAGCAACCCCAGATCCCAGAGAGGAGCAGGGGTGCTGTGCGCCAGGCCAACAAGGCAGCCTGTCCAAGTGAAAGCAGAAGGATAGAGGCCTGGGGAGAGAATGGTGCTGTCTGACAGGTTTGATCTGCAGCAAAACTGTGTAGAGAAGGGGCTGAGGAGTGTGAAAAGCAATGGCAGAAAGTGCAGTGAACTCTAAGAACATGAAAAGAAACTGGCAAGTCTCAACTCCAGGAATATCAAGGAGTTGTGCAAGAAAATAAATACAGGGGCGCCTGGGTGGCTCAGTCAGTTAAGCAGCGGGCTCTGGCTCAGGTCATGATCCTACTATCCCCATGAGGGGCTCCTGGCTCAGTGGAGAGCCTGTTTCCCCCTCTCCCTCTGCCGGCAGCACCCCCTGCTTGTGTTCTCTCTCTGTCAAATAAATACAATCTTTAGGGGTGTCTGGGTGGTTCAGTGGGTTGAGGCCTCTGCCTTCAGCTCAGGTCATGATCCTAGGGTCCTGGGATCGAGCCCCACATCAGGCTCTCTGCTCAGCGGGGAGCCTGCTTCCCCCCTCCCCCTCTGCTAGTCTCTCTGCCTACTTGTAATCTCTGTCTGTCAAATAAATAAATAAAATCTTTAAAAAAAAATAAAATAAATACAATCTTTTATTTTTTTTTAATTTTTTTAAAAGATTTTATTTATTTATTTGACAGAGAGAGATTACAAGTAGGCAGAGAGGCAGGCAGAGAGAGAGGAGGGGAGCAGGCTCCCCGCTGAGCAGAGAGCCTGATGTGGGGCTCGATCCCAGGACTCTAGGATCATGACCTGAGCTGAAGGCAGAGGCTCAACCAGGCGCCCCAAATACAATCTTTTAAAGGGAAGGAAGGGAGGGAAGGAAGAAAGGAAGGAAATGCAATCAGAGTCTACGCCAAGGCTCAACAATGAAGAGTCCTGGCAGAAGTCAACTTAAGTATTGATGAGAAGGGACCCAGTGTGAAGATTCAAGAGAGCTAACCCCTAGCTAGAAACGGACTAGCAACTTAATAGATAATATCTAAAATTGGTGCATTGAGAAATACTAGAATAAGGGAATTATTAAGAAATACAGTGATAGGGGCACCTGGCTGGCTTGGTCGGTGGAGCGTGTGACTCTTGATGTCAGGGCTATGGGTTCAAGCCCCACACTGGGCTCAGAGATTACTAAAAAAAATAAATAAGTAAACAAACTTTAAAAATTTTATTTAAAAAAGAAACATTGTGATGTAATCACAGTTGTAATGTGGATTACCTCTGAAAGTGTCCTGAACACACTGAGAAGGGCTTTCACATTTTTCTCAGCACACCTCTGCACCTGTGGATATTTACTGATGAACATCTTTTTACATTTTAAAACAATAAGATGGGGCGTCTGGGTGGCTCAGTGGGTTAAGTCTCTGCTTTCGGCTCAGGTCTTGATTTCAGGGTCCTGGGATCGAGCCCCACATCGGGCTCTCTGCTCAGCGGGGAGCCTGCTTCCCCCTCTTTCTCTGCCTGCCTCTCTGCCTACTTATGATCTCTCTCTCTGTGTCAAATAAATAAATAAAAATCTTAAAAAAAAAAATCAGTGGGGCGCCTGGGTGGCTCAGTGGGTTAAGGCCTCTCTCTTTGGCTCATGTCATGATCTCAGGGTCCTGGGATCGAGTACCACATCGGGCTCTCTGTTCAGCGGGGAGCCTGCTTCCTCCTCTGTCTCTGCCTGCCTCTGCCTACTTGTGATCTCTCTCTGTCAAATAAATAAATAAAATCTTTAAAAAAAAATCAGTAAGAAATTTTAAAATACTAAAAAAAAAAAAAAAAAAAAGAGGAAATATGGCCATAAATACCAAAAAACACTGGAAGAGCTGAAAGGGTTTTCTGGTAAACGTAAGGGAGGGAAGGAAGGACAGTGAACCGCTGGTTTTCACTGTAAGGCTTTCGGTAGTCTTTGACTTTTTATATTTTGTGTGTGAATTATTTTGAAAAAAATTAATTGAAAAATAAATGACCATAAAGAATAAGAAACCAAGAGGAAAAAATAGGCAAAGATATAAATTAGAAATTCATTTGGGGCACCTGGGTGGCTCAGTGGGTTAAAGCCTCTGCCTTCGGCTCAGGTCATGATTCCAGGGTCCTGGGATCGAGCCCCGCATAGGAAATCTCTGCTCAGCGGGGAGCCTGCTTCCCTTTCTCTCTCCGCCTGCCTCTCTGCCTACTTGTGATCTCTGTCAAATAAATAAATAAAATCTTTAAAATAAATAAATAAATAAATAAGAAATTCATAGAAAACATGCAAATGTCCCTCAAACACATGAAAATAATTCACCTCTTCCCCGCTCGGTGAGGAGAGAAAATGTCAAAAGTGGCCGGGCATTCCCGGACCTGGAACATGTCCTCAGGATATCACAGAAAGGCTGGGGCTGAGGCTTGCAAAACCATATGATAATGTGATTTTATAACAATTTAACAAATTTTCTTTGAGCATCTCCTACATGGTGGGCCCAATAGATATACGTTTTAAAAATCCAAAAGGGAGGGACGCCTGGATGGCTCAGTTGGTTGGACGACCGCCTTCGGCTCAGGTCATGATCCTGGAGTCCCGGGATCGAGTCCCGCATCGGGCTCCCAGCTCCATGGGGAGTCTGCTTCTCTCTCTGACCTTCTCCTCGTTCATGCTCTCTCTCACTGTCTCTCTCTCAAGTAAATAAATAAAATCTTAAAAAAAAAAAAAAATCCAAAAGGGATGTGCTCAGATGTTAGCAGGTGCTCTGTGATTGTGGGGCCAGAAGTAATTTTTTAAAATTATTTTTTCTTATTAATTTCATCTCTGATCTTTAAATAGTGAACCTAGGTTGCTAAAGAGATCAAAATAAATAGCAAAAACAAATGGAACTTTATTTATACATTTACGTATTTTGAGCACCCCCAAAATAAGACCTAAAGCGAAGAGTATTGGCTTGGAAAAGCAGCGGCTTTGAACCTGCTCAGACACTGGGGATTGTAGGACACACCAGGTGTTCTGCCTCAGTGCCCAAAAGGGTCTAGAACCTATTAGGTCCTCAAAATGAACAAACTGAACAATCAAAATTAAGCAGGGTCTGGTGGGAGACTGTACGTATGTGAGCCTCCAGGATGCACACGAGATACTAAAAACTACCCACAGAGGTGTTAAAAGGAGTGTTGCATATAAAGCCCTTAGCACAGTGCCTGGCATTTTGTAAGTGCTCAAGAAATGTTAGCTCCTATTAGTACTAACAATAGTAGAAGTCATAGATATTGTTGCCATAATAGTACCCAGGATCCCAGAAATTCCACCACTCGCGCAGCTGCCCATCCACGAGGCTCTTAGTCTGTCGGTCCCCTTCCAGTCGGGGCAACAGTTTCCTTTTCAGCTGCCTGCTGCTCTGCTCCTCCTCTCCCTCAGCTTCCTCCTCCCCAGGTGCCCACTGACCAACCCGAGAAGGGCTTCGAGGCAGGACAGCCTGAGTCTTCACCTGATACTGGCCACCAGGTCCCAGGGATGCCACCACCGGAATGTCCAACGCTCAGGCGCGGCGCTCCCGCGTGTCCGCGGACTGGGTCCTGAGAGAGAGGGAGAAAGAGACACCCCCAGGAGAGAAGGGACTGCATGCCATTGAGTCCCTCCTTAAAAAACAGACTCTAGGGATGCCTGGGTGGCTCAGTTGGTTGGACGACTGCCTTCGGCTCAGGTCATGATCCCGGAGTCCTGGGATCGAGTCCCGCATCAGGCTCCCAGCTCCACGGGGAGTCTGCTTCTCCCTCTGACCTTCTCCTCGCTCATGCTCTCTCACTGTCTCTCTCTCAAATAAATAAATAAAAATCTTTAAAAAAAAAAACAACAGACTCTAACAGCAGTACACATGCACAGAATGTGTGCCAGTCCCGGGGTACAGCTCAGTGAACGTCACAAACTGAGCATTTCACCTAAACAGCCCCCCTAGATTGAGCAGAACCTCATCCGCCGCAGGAGCTCCTCTCCTGCTCCCTTCCTGAAGTCTAACACCGAGACTCATTTTGCCTGACACTCAGCCTGATACACATGAACTTCACATTCATGGAGTCACAGATCGTGCGCCCTTGTCGGACACCTTCAGCTCCACGTTCTACCCATGAGGGTCACTCTGCTCTTATGTCTGGTTGTGGTCCTTCGTCCCCGCTGCTGCGTGATGCCCACTGTATAAATTAACCGCATTTAAAAAAAAAAAAAATCTGTTCTACCTTTGATGGGCATTGTCTCCAGTTCGGGACTATTTGAAGAGCCCTGCTATGCCTATCCTTGGACACATCTTTTGTTGCATGTACGTGTATGCATTTCGGATACAGGTGTGGTTATCTTTAGAGGGTACTGCCAGTTTTCAAAAATCACTCAACCATTTCATACCTACACCATCTTCAGAAGGTTCGAGTCGTCCCGTTCCATCAGTCTCACCCAGCATCCAGGGGTGTATCTTTTAAATGAATACCAGCATCTTTTAAACTCGGCTCCAATACTAGACATGAAAATGAACAGTCTGCAGAAATGTCTGGGATGTATTATTAAGTGACATAAGCAGGTTGCAGGCCGATGTGTATACCACGGCTTCATTTATGAGACGTGTATATGTGTGTGTATGTAGGAGCTGAGGCCAAATTTAGAAAGGGGCTGTATTAAAGCCTCCGTAGGCTCTGGGAGTGGCTCTGGAATGCATAATTTTAAATGATGACATGGAAGATGGTTTTTACCTTTGATTTGGGGGTTTGGGGTATTTTTAAAATTTGAAAACAAAAGTCTGTATAAATAAAAGGAAACTCTCCATCCCCCATGCTCTGTTCCCAGTACACACCATTCCATTACCAAGGCTGGCAGCCCAACCCTGTCTTTCTTGTTATTCCCAGCATCCTCTCCTGCTCTGGAATTACCCTGGGCAGGGCCTCTGGGACAAGTCTCCCGGGCACTGTAATTTCCCCGGCTGCGGTGTGTCATTAAAAGATCTGGCACTGATGACACAAAGCCCAGATGCAGCAAAGATTCCAGGCCCTGATGGGACAGGAACACCTGGCCAGGAGAAGGCCTCCTGGCAGAGATACGCCCAGAGTCTCAAGCCACCTCAGCGGGATGTGGGCCTCAGGAGGTCTCTGCACCTCCTCAAGGAAACAAACCGAGAAAACGTCACTTGCCAAGCGGCAGCCTCCCAGGGGTCTCGGGGCTCACATCAAGGGGTGTAGAAGGAGGCAGATCTGACTGCTGCTCTGCCACTTGCTAACTCTGAGGCCCTCCCCGGGCCTCCATCTCCTCATCTGTAAAATGGGATAATGACAGCCCTTACCTTGGAGACACCACCAAGTGCCTGGCAGAGAGTGCCTGACACAGACTTAGCCTTCGGTAAATGCAGCTTGCTGTGACTGCTGGGGCCCGGGCGGGGAGCTTACGTGGCCACGGTCACTCCACGAGGCAGAGTTTCACGTTCACCTTTTGGGAGACAAATGCAAGGGTGCACTCCTTTCTTTTCGCAAATATAAAGCAAGCAAGACTCACTGTTGTTGGGGGAAACTGAATTCACCTGAAACTCGAATGCATGTATTTTAGCTGAAACGTAAGTAGTCACTCCACATTGGTTCACCCAAGGAATATCTTATCTGTCGAGGGCTAGGCTCTGCTCTGGATGCTGGGGATATGGCGGCTACCAGAGCGAAGCCTGGGCCATCTCAGAGCCTTGTCTCTGCTGGGAGAGTCAGCCTCTAGCAGAACCTACAAAGAGATACATCATTAAGTGTTAGACAGGTAGGGTTCCTACAAGACATATGACGTCAAACAGGGCTATGAAGACCACTAAGGTGAGATAAGAGTGATAAACCGGGAATGCCCCCTGAGGATTCAAATCAGTGTGTTCACTTGAGCCGGGCCTCTGCTTCCGGAACGTTCTCTCCTTGGCTGACTAGTGAGGAAGCCCAGGAGGGCACTGGTCTTGGCGGAGACTCAGCTGGCCCTGGGCGGGCTCGAAGGGTACAGGTGGCTTGCTCCTGTGGAGATGGGTGTGTTGAGGAGGAGAGGGGCCGCAAGGGCTTATAGGAGATGAGGAGCAGGCCAGTGCGGGGGGGGGGGGGGGGTAGCATTTTCAGGAGGCCGTGGGGAGACTGTGCCCCCAGAGGGCACTCCAGCAATCCCTCAAGGGGCACTGGTGCGGGTGACCTTGCTGCTCACACTCTCAACAGTGGGTACTTACTGCGCCCCTCCTACAAGCCCAGAGCCAGGTGTGTGCTCTGGAAGCTTCCAGGAAGGATGAGCGCTGGGGCCCGACCCACAGGAGCCCCAACCAAGCTGCAGATACAAGACCCATCTTCACGAGAAGCAGAGGGCACCGCGGATTCGGGGAGCACGGGAGTGTGAGGAACATGTCCCGGACGCATGCGCACAAGCAAACTGCCCGATCTCAGTCCCGTAACACACAGAAGGTGCACCTTCACACGAGGTCCTCTACGGGCCCTGTGGTTTCTGGGGGCCGGGATCCAGGGATCCGGGCTTGCACCTTCCAGGTCCCTGGTGTAGGGGGACGGGCTGACCAGGCTTGCGATGCTTCAGCCTAGACGGGGCCCCCCTGCATCAGCCAGAGTGAGTCAAATGGCCCCGTACAAACTACAGGGGCGGCTGGGAAGGCAGGAGCACATGGCTTCTCCCCGAGTGACCCCTCCTTCCCGCCAGGACGTGGCAGGCTGAGCAGTAGAAGAGGAATCCCAAAGGGACGTCCTCGGACGGAGCAGACGAGTGTCGTGCTTTGGGAAGGCTAGCCCCAGGATAGACTTAAGGAGAGCTGCCCGGCCTGGCTCTGCCATCCCCAGGCTGGGTGACCCCGTTAAGCCACTGACATCCCACGTTCTCAGTTTCTTCTTCTAACATGGGGTTGGTCAGAGCCTCCCTCCAGCACCATTTGCAGAACGTGTGTGAAGGTGACATCATTATCTCCGAATTAGCTATATTTTCGTTCAGGTTCAATGCAGCCCTAAGAGACATATTCTCTTTCTACCTCCAAGGCCTCTGTGTCCTGCCTGCAAATCCAAGGCCCAGACTCCGTCTCCTACTCTTCTACACACTGGGCCGGGGATAGGCACCAATGTGGCCCGTCCCCACCCCACCACCGCAGCCCTCACCTAGCCTTCCTCCCCAGCCTCCTACCCCCGCCAACCAGTAAATCATCCCTGAATTAATCGAAGTTCTTGCACTGGTCCGAACTCACTAGGGGCCTCCTCCAGCGGCCACTTTGTGTTCAGCACATTAATCGCAGCTGGGAGTGGGGAGAGACCCCATTTTTAGAAAATCATTACTTTCAGAAAGAGAAGGGGGAGCTCTTCTGGTTGGGGAAAACTGCTGAGCTGGTAGCTCGGGGCTCCTGTCAAAGCACCAGGAAACTCGGGGCTAGTCTAGCTACTTGTGGCTCAGTGGGCACAACTTGGGGGCTCCTCCTCCCCAGGGCCAAGGCACACCAGCCCCCCACCTGACTCCAGCTAGCATGTACCTCCTGCTCTAGGCCTGGGCTCAGCAGTTTGCTGGCGTTCGGAGCAGGAAGGATCACCCTGGAACTGACCACCACCCCCACAGTGGATTGGCTTCCTTGTGTGGCCAGCTTCGGCTACACCACATAGAGGTTATGTTCAGCCCCTGCCTTCAGGTCCAGGACAAAAAGAAGTCTGGGGACCCCTGATCAAAGCTGCTGCCTTGACTCGAGCATCTAGCAGATTAAATGATAAGAAATTGCCATCTTTGTAGGTCACGATGATCAGATCGTAGCTGTCCCACGTGGCTCAACCTAATTATCATATGGCCAGCCCTTCAGATGTATCTTCTCGCTGATCCCCCTTCGTGGCCCCCCGAGGCCATTTTGTTTCAGAAATTGAGGTTCAGAGAGGTTAAGCGGCTTGCCTGAGGAAGTACTCAGACCTGGTCTATCCGACTGCAACACCTCAGGGCCAAGTCACATCCTACTTGGGGTCAGACCCCCCATCCCACCTGCCCCCACGCTCACTCATTCAGGAGCCGGGCTTCGGCTGTTTTCTGCCAACAAGTTCACTGACAGAAAGCCCCTCGGCAGGCGGAGCGTGGGACCGAGTGACCCGCGGGGGAGGCTGCGCGTGCTGGGCTCAAGGGTGATCAGATCAGTTCAGTCCTTCCAAACCAGAACTTGTTTCACAAAAAACCATGCCCAACGTAGTCACCCCATGACCCAGACCTGCCCCTAGAGATCAGATAGCAGAGAAATGGTGAAGTCTGACACTACCACTTACCGGCAAGGGGGCGGTGCGGGGTGGGGGGGGTGTTGGGCGACTCTTTTAACCTCAGTTCCTTCATCTGTAGAATGGGGCTAGTAATGGCATTTTTTTTTAGGGTAGTTGGAAGGATTATATGGGGTCATTCTAACGTGCTTGGAATGCTCGGGACACTGCCTAGCACATAGTCAGGACAGGATCAGTGCTGATTGTTATTCTTACTATTCCTAGCCCAAGCTAAGTGCGGAGTTTTGCCTGCCCCTGCCTCATTCATACGGCAAGCCCGGTCTAGCATTGTGCCAGGAGCTGTTAGGATAGCGGGTCCTAAGTGGGGCCCCAACCAAGGCTTCCGAGTGCCAAGAGCTCATGGGATCAGTAGAGGAAAAAGAATTCTACACTGGGGATGGCTCTTTAGGGCAGGCATTTTTAAAAGGCGGAAGGCTTTCTGGAGAAGGTATGGCCCGAGTTACATCCTGAAGGTGCAGGAAAAGACGGCCAGTGAAGAAGCTGGCAAGCACGTGCTGGGAAGCCAGGAGCAAGGTGTGTTTGAGTCTCCTGGGGCCAAGGGACTGGGGTGGGGAGGTTAAAAGGTGAGGTCTGCAGGGGCTGATGCTAAAAGGCCAGCCAGTGGGATGAGAGGAAGGCAGGCCACGGAGGCGCCCCAAGGCCCTGAACTGAATCATACGAGTGGAGCCTGAAAGAGAATGTGGGTGACAGATTTCGCATTTTTTAAAAAAATATTTTTATTTGTCAGAGAGAAAGAGAGCATAAGCAGGGGAATTGGCAGGCAGAGAGAGAAGCAGTTTCCCCGCTGAGCAGGGAGCCTGATGTGGAACTCGATCCTGGGACCCCAGGATCACTACCTGAGCTGGTGGTAGCTACTTACCCAACTGAGCCACCCAGGAGTCCTAGACATTTGCATTTTCTAATTACAGATCAAATAAGGCAGGAAGGGCAGGATTTGGTTATTTCACATGGCAGCCAGGGCCAGGGAGATGAGAGAACCCGGGTTTCTGGTTGTGGCTGAGGTAGCCACGGGTGAGGGGAGATACGGCCATCAGAGGGATGGGGCTGCCCAGGGAGAGGGCAGAACCCTGCAAGACACCCCAAAATGTGAGGCGTGAGCTTAAAGACAAAGGAGAAGAATCAGGCAGCAGGAAAGCTTTCTTCCAATGTGTGGGGCACCTTCACTGCCCTCCATTAATCCAAACCCCAGCTGCTCTGGAAGCCTGGTCTCCTCTGGGAGGCCCAGGTGGTCCAGGGTACTGACCTCACTCCCCTGTTGGGTGGGTGTGTTGTCCTCCAGCATCCCCCGAAGGAAGGTGCCCCCCCAACAGCAGTCCTGGTACTCCTGGCACGTGGAAGACGTTCAGGGGAGGACTGGGTGGAGGGGATGACCACGGTGGCCAGCAAACCCCCAGGTTCCCCCTAAGCATTACAGCCAGTCATGCCTCCAGGGCCCATGTGCCCCCACCCCAACTCCAGCCTCCCAGGGCTGCAAGTTGAGTCCAGATAACCCAAGAAGGCAGCTTTCTGCCTCCAGCATCAGAGGCCCTGCTGTTCAAGCAGGTGGCATAGTGGTGGCCCAGCTTCTTCTGATCTTGAGTTTCAAGGCTGTCACCACCAGGATTCCATCAAATAGACGTCTCCACAGGGACGAAGGACAAAGATCTCTCAACCCTGGAGTGAGATCCTGAGCTCTCCACGTGCAATCTCCCTAAGTGACCTTTGGCAGGTCTTTTAACTTCTCAACACCCACATTTTTGCAGAGGGGTCCTAGTGGGGATTAAGTAATTCCCTTAAATGCTTAGCTTAGCATCATGCCTGGCACCTGGTTACGCATCCAGTAAGTGGCAATTATTATTATTATTAAAGTGCTTCCTGCAGGCCGATGCAAGTCAAGAGTAAACGAAAATGGCTTTGCCTGCTCCCTAAAGTAACACCTCCCACCCCCACCCCTCCTCCACCACTACCACCCCAGAGTTAATTAAAACCCTCCTTGGGTGTTTTCCAGACAATGGGATTTTACACTTATTCTGGGTTGCAGAACTAGAATGGCAGCGGTTTTGCTTCCACCAATAAAAAGCAAAAAGCTGCTTTGATAGGTAGTAAGCTCCCCATCACCTCATGTGTAACAAGCTGGTCCGGACCATTTGGCAGACATGCTCAAGCATAAATGAGAATGCAGTAGTATTTCTCACTACACAACTGTATAGTAATTCTATTGAATGACAGCAGTGCCTGTAGGCCGTAGGGCTTTGTGTCATTATTTGGCAAAATAAAATATTGATAATCCTACTTTGGCCCTCCAAAAAGGTTTTTTGAAATTATACCAGTTTGTAGTATCCAAAATATATATATATATATATTTTATATATATATATATATATTTTTTTTTTAAAGATTTTGAGAGACTGAGAGAGCACAAGCAGGAGGAGGAACAGAGGGAGCAGCAGACTCCCTGATGAGCAGAGCCCAATGCAGGGCTCCGTCCCAGGACCCTGAGATCATGACCTGAGCCAAAGGCAGATGCTTAACCAACTGAACCACCCAGGCACCCATGATATCCAACATCTTAACCCCCACTCCAAAGAGACCTCCCCATCCCCTCAATCTTAGGTTCAAGATCTAGACACCTACACAACCCTGTCTGGTGCCCAGATTGGACCGACCGCTTTTGTCAGAGGCCTTGAATCCAAAACTTGGCTTAGATCCAATAGCAGAAACCCCAGGGGCAGGGGCAGGGGCAAAGACAGGCCCAGGGAGGTGATTCAGCAGCAAGTGCCACTGGGAACTGTGGCGAGCCAGCAGACAGGAACAGTCACAGGAAGAGCTCTGGCGGACAAGGGAGATCGAAGAGGACCTGACCAGGTTCGCTGCAGCCAACTCCCTGAGTGCCCGGTACAGAGCCTGGGAGAGACCTAGGAGGTGGCATGATCCCTCTGCCCACCACCAACACTCAACCTCCATCAACCTTCCCTCTAGGTCCTTAGCCCTCAGGGAAGCAGTCTTGAAATCCAGGGTGACAGTGACCTTCCTCTGGGAAAGGTACAGTGGGGCTTAGGGTTTGACGTCAAGTAAGGAGTAAGAACCAGAAACCAGAGGGATCCAGGTTCCTCCCCATCCCATCCCCCAGCGCAACCCCCCCCCCACCCCGCGCTTTGTAACTCAGGGATCCCTGAGGTTGACGAATTCAGGACACCAGGCCAGTAACGGCCTAGAGTCACTAAGTACTAACAAAAAGAGGGGTCTTTGCAGCTACGGAATAGATGGTGGCTGAGCAGGCTGTCCTGAACGTCCCTTTTGTGGCCCACCCCCCCCTTCCTCCCCAACCAAGCACTGGGCCAAGAGGACCCCACTGTCCTGGATTCCAATGGACAGCCCCTCCTACGTCCCTCCCACCAGAAGAAAAAGGAGCTGGAGGACATGGAATCAAGTATACGTTTTAAAAATTGTTTAATGGAACATAAACTCCTTTAGAAAAACATTCAGCCAGGTGATAACACCCATAGAAAAAAACACCAATCTCGTGTTTATCTTTTTTTAATTTGGCATTTGTTATTTGCATTTATATTAAAGCAAAGTGCATCTTTTATTTTTCTTGTTTATACACATTGCACAATACATAAATAATGATGCTTATAAAACGTCTTTATATTTACAAGTAATAATATATTTATATATAACATAAAATACATTTTTTCTTTAATAAATCTCAGGGTTTTTTTTTTTTTTCAAGGAGTCCTTTCTCTCTCAAAGCACTACAATGCTAAATTTCCAATGAGAATGCTTCTCTTGTTCATTTAAACCTTTGTAGTTAGAAAAATAGCTTATGTTAAAGTCTAAACATGCTCATTGAGCTAAGAGCAGTGTCAACGTTATCATACGAGTGTATGAGTTGTAGAAGAAATGAAAGAAGAGTTAGGTGTCAGCCCAGGGCGGTACCTTGGGTTATGATGGACCGAATCCTTCTTGGTGGGAAGGGGGGCTGCCGAGAAGTCTCCCTTCCAGGGCTGCTCCCCTCGCTGGTCTAACAGCAGAGCTCAACACACAGGCGGCAGAGGGGAGGAAAGTGCTGAGCTGGTTTTCTGAGTTGGGGTTGGTGGGGCGGGGTGGGGCGGGGTGGGGTGGGGGGGGACACGACCTGATGTGACCAGGGCAAGGGAGAGGCTGAGGGGCTTGGGAGGGGCCCTGGGAGGGCAATACTGCACAGGTAGCCCTCGGGAAGCCCATCTCAGAGATATCCAGGAACAGATGACCAAAAAAGACACAAGGACAGCAGGGTGGCTGGAGGGGGAAGAAGACAAGCATGAAACAACTGATTCTAGTTCAGCCTCTTTGCAGGGTTGCTTCTAAGAAGCCTGCAGACAGGCCCGTGTCCTAGAAGGGGAGAAGCAGGGGTGGGAGTTGGGGGGAGGCTTTTCCAGGGATGGGGGACAGAGCCTGGCTCCTGGCAGCTGTTGGAACCCCAGCTGCCAGCTTGCCCAGGCACTGCCGCTGCCCCAATGAGCATGTCCACAGGGCAGGAGAGACAGAGCTGGGAGCACAGACCGCCCCGCAAGGACACCTGTACGATCCACAGACGCACACGCACTTGCCCACGCGTCTGGCCTGACAAGGGAATCGAGGACCCCCCGTGAGGGCCCGCTCCCCATTCTTATACTACGTCCGGTGGTACGAATTCTTGCCTCCCTTCTTCCTCCTGGGCTGTCCTGCCGGCCATACCCCGCCACCCCCGTCCCCCCGCAAAAAAAACCCTGACCGTTTTTTTCATAAGCTATTTCTCAAAGTTAACGAAACAAACAGAACATAAACGAGAACGACAAGCAGCAGGGTGGGGGTGGGGAGGAGGAGGAGGACGACGACACGCGACGGACCAGAGTCTGCATGAAAAGCAAGCACTCGGGAGGAAAGTATTAGCAGCAACGTCGTTTGGCCTGGGCCCGCGCGGCGCCCGCTGCGTCCCCGGCCCGCGCGGCTACCGGCTGTTGAAGATGACCTCCAGCCAGCACGGGCAGCTGCTGATGAACTGGCGGGTGTAGCACTGGCCCCAGCCCTTCACAAAGCTGATCTGCACGGTGAAGCCAGTCCACGGCTGCTGCATGAACTCGTGGTCGTTGGGCCGCCGCAGGCTGTACGCCTTCTCGTAGTCGAAAGCCTTGATGGAGAAACCGGGGAACACCTTGTGTACCAGCAGCGTCCTGGAGTCCGGGTTGTCCAGTGTGGCTGACTTGATGAAGATGGGGTAACTGCTGCGGTTGTACACCCACACGCCATCCACCTCCCGCGTGAGCTGGATGCCGCAGCCGATCTTGCTCCGCACCTTCTGCACCAGCTGACTCTTGTTGTCCGAATTAAGCTGTCCAAGGCAAAAGCCATTCCCCTGAGGTAGATCATAGAAGATATCCAGGGAGGGCTCCTGGACACAGTAGAGCCTCCCCACTCTCGTCTTCTCCTCCCAGTATGCCACCACGCACCAGTGTGACCGATCCCCAGGCTCCAGAAGAAGTTGGGAATCTGCAAAACAAGATGGCGGACATGGTTGGTGGTGATGGGGGCTGATGGTTCCCTCTTCCTCCGCAACAGCCAAGACTACCTCAGCTCTCGTCAGGGATGGTGCTGGTGCTGGATACGTATGCGGCCAGCTCTGGAGTCCTTGTATGGGGGGGCTAGGGATGAAGAACCCGCGTTTCAACACGGGGCTCCCTGGGGCACCTTGTCCCTCTCCCTACACCCCATCCCACCCCCCACAATCAGGTCAGAGACCCAGGACACCAGCGTGTTTGCCTGTGGGGCCAAAGGAAGCCCTTTCCCTGCAGAGCTCAGAAGCCAGGGACTCAGGAACTCCACTGGTCCCAGTTTGGGGGCAAGAAAAGGCCTTCCAGATGGCCTAGAGTTACAGCCCTTTAAATTCAATGGGACCTGAAAGCTTACAGCTCTAAGAGCCCCTGGTCCTCCTCAGGAGAAAACCAGGACCCAGAAAGCCTATTGTTCGGGCCTCACAGATGACACAGCCAGACCCACAACCCAAGTCTCCAGACTCCAGGGTCCCCTCACTAGGTGGTGTCTGTGTTTGTCACCAACTTCTCAGATCAGCACCTTGGTCATAAAAGAGCACCATCTGATAAAATGAAAGTGCAGGTGGTTTGAGGCACAAACATCTATCTTCCTCACAGAAAGAGTGGCGTGCTCAGTCTGTCTGTCAGCAGCAGCTCTGTACACAAAGGGCGAATTCAGTCAAAATGCCAAATCACAACACACGGATTGGTGTTAACCCAGACTACCTTGACGAAGCTTCCTCCAGCCCAGACAGAAGATTATGTGTCTGGGATGGGCTGACCTTCCCTCCAGTGCCCTTCCTCTGCCTGTTGTACCCCCCTCTACCCCCCCCTCAGAAGCATGGAGACACCTTGCCCTGCCCCCCTCCAGGCCCCCCTTCCCCAGCTTCCCTAGACTTGTTCTTCCCACAGGCAGCCAGGAGACCGGGGTGATTCTGGTAAGGTGACTTTCCCAAACAGACACCCAGAGCTCTTTTGGGGGGGGGGGGGATCCTGTGGAGGGAAAGGGAGGCCCCAGCGGCTGGCATTCCAACTCCTCCTTAAGCTGGAGCCAACGGGGCAAGGCCTCAGACCATAAATCTCCCCAGCCAGGCCAGGCTGCAGGAACGCTGTGGTCTGCGGCGGCAGGGCGGAGACCGGAAGTCTTGTATTTGTTAACAAAAATGGGGAAAGGCAGAGGCCTCCTGCTTTCCCCTGCAGCCCCGCTTCTCACTCACTGGGGGTTCAGGGCCTGAAGGTGGGGGCTAGCTGTGGGATGGCCAAGGCCGACAGAGCACGGCAGCTGGGGGTGGACGAGGGCTCAGGGACCTGTGTCCTGCTGCCCCAGCAGGATGGGTAAAACCCAGGGCAGCTCTGCACACAACTGCTTCCAACCTTCACAGGCATGTTAGGACCTGGGAACCCGTCAGCTCCATTAACTTTTTTTTTTTTTTTTTTTTTAAAGCAGTAGCCAGTCTCGCATGGAGGTGTTCTGTGAGGAAGTCTGTACAACGTGCACTGTGACCCACGGAGGCAGCCACACACAGCCTTAACCTGAGTGACCACTGTCTCCTACAGACACCTTCCCCCGCCCAAACTGGCCTTCCCAACGCCTACCCAGCCAGCCAGACAAAATGAGGACGCTGAGGGCTCCCTGCTCTCAGTACCCCCCTCCAAAAATCAACCCCAGAAAACTGGCCTGTCACCCCCAGCCCGTGGTTCTATGAAGCCTCCGTGTGAGAGAGGCTGTAAGTCCGTGAGGGCGAGCGAGCATGTGAGCGTTTGCGTGCGTACACTCTGGAACATATGGAAAAACAAGAGAGGGACAAGGGCTCCAAGCAGAGGTGACTCATCAGGCATTAACTTGTTTCTGCAGAGTATCCATCAACTGCTAATAAACTCCCGAGTGCTGGCAATCTTCTTTGAACTTTCTCGTGGAGGGAGCAGGGCTCAGGGGCCTGTACCAAAGACCCGTGAGATCTGTGTAAGAGTTCTCTGGCATGCAAGCTTGCTGGGGAGGAAGGCAAGACCGCCCTGCTGTTTTAGGGAGGAAGGTGTTTTGAAATGTAAGAAACTCTTGCTTATGCTTATTATCCCCACTCGGGGCAAGAAACCTGGTCTGGAAAGATGATGGGGAGATGGGCGGGGGTGGGGGGGAGTCGCTGGGAGGGAGATTCAGAGACCCTGGGTGGAGCCTCAAGATACTTTGTTTCATGGAGCTCGGCCCTCCTGAAACCTGGCACCAGCTAGCTGGGAAGAGGAGGAGGGGTAGGAGGTGCAGGGTAGGGTTGGGTGGGGTGGGGGCCTGGATCAAGTTGCCTGTGCCAGGCCCACCAGAAAGGGGTGGGGGGGCTCCCCCGCCGGCTGCCCAGCAGCCTCTGGGGGCAGGGGAAGCTGGGGATGGGGGGTGGGCCTGAGGTTGGAGAGGCCCAGAGCCCTGGGGGGAGGGGGAGGGGGAGGGGGAAGGGGAAGAGTTTGGGCACATTTCTCTTTTATCTGTGTAGCCCGCCAGTCCACCCAGCAATTTGCCACCAGACATCCCCGGAAAAAACCTTTTTCTGTTGAGGTTAATGGCCAAGCCCAGAACACCAGCAGTGATAGGTGTCCCTGTGCATGAGCAAAACCCTGGGAAGCCCACTAGGTGCCCTTAGCCGCCCTAGGACCCTCACCAGCTCCTTCCCAGCCCTGCCCCTCCAAGCTTGCCCCACAGCCACCCCCAGCCTCCCAGCGGCCAGCTACCTCCTCTCCTCACCGCTCCTGGGCTATCTCCAAACACAGAAACCCATGCCTTCCAGCAAGACCATCCCACCAGCAAAGGCCTCTTTAACACATCACACTTCTGGGGGCCTGGGACAACATCCTACATTGCCAACTCAGAGATATGCCCCAAATTCCCCACCATTTGGGCTCATTTCTGGGAAACACTCAGCATCATCTTCAGAGAAGCACAGTTCCCTGAACTGGGCCACAGCCCACAACCATCTCCCCACAAAGGTCAAAAGGTTTAGCTCCTAGAGGGGCTCCCCGGGCCTCCGGGGGAGAAGCGGGGAGGCTCTCACACAGAAAAGTGTCCCTCATTCCAAGAACTAAGGAAGAACCTCAGAAGCCTGCCTTTGACTTTTCCTCATGGATGCTGGTACTTATCCTCCAAAGGCAAGACTCGCAGGCCCTTGTTAACTTCCCTCAGCTTTACAACCTTTTCCGGTATTTTCAGCGACTTCTCTGCCTCCTCCCAAAAAACTATACAGGGGCTTGTTTTAAAACTGTATTTGTGCATTTTAAAGCATCCAAAAGAAAAGCTGTGTTGTAAAAAGCCAACTAATCAGATGCCTGCTCACAATTTTTTCTTTTTATTACAGTTTAGGGAATTTCTGGAGCAACCCCAGAAAAATGCTGAATCCGCCTGAAATTCCTTTAAGGTTGTTCTCCCCCTCCCCTTCCTCATTTCCCTTAAAGCATAAAAACCTACCCTTTAAAAGGAAGGGGGGGCTGTTGAGAAAGGAAAGGATTTTGCTTGTGTTTGCACTTGCATTAGGGAAGACCACTTAACAAGAAGCTCCCTGCCTCTTTACAAAGAGTTATTTAATTACCCTGGCTCATGAATGAACAGTCCTGACCCTTCTAGAAGACGGGAGACTCCTGAATGACTCGCACGCCCAGGGTTCTCAAAGGCAGTGGGTGACCAGACCCCAGAATTTTCCATTTTTGTCTGAAGGCGTGAGGACATGAAGAGAAATGGAGAGAGAGGACAGACCAAGCTCAGTGCCTCAATGGCACCATTTCTGGTCTCTTGCTTATGAAGCTGACCGTGAGGGCCAGAGAGGCAGGACTGTTCCAAAACATCCCATGGTGCTCTGAGGACAGGGCACGGACAGGAGGCCATTGGTGCCCGGCTACGTCACACAGAGGAGTGCTGCTGGGGAAAGTGGGGTCCCCGAGATTCTGGTCTTTCCAGACAGGAACACAGCAGGGAACCAGGCCAGTATAGATAGACTGAGCCACAGCAGTGGGGCCCACTGTTACCCGTGCCCAACTGCTGGGGCACAGGGGACAGGAGTAAGAGGTAGGCTAGGAGAGGTCTAACCCACTCTCCTCTCTGCAAGGCTCTTATAAAGAGGATGTCTCAAGGCGCCTGGATGGCTTAGTTGGTGAAGCATCTGCCTTGGGCTCAGCTCATGAGATCCCAGGGTTCTGGGATCGAGTCCTACATCAGGCTCAGCGGGTAGTCTCTCTCTTCCTCTCCCCCTCGTGCTCTCTCAAATAAAATCTTTAAAAAAATAAAGAGACGTCTCTGCCAAAAATCCCACAGTGGGTCAAGGCCTGTGTGCCCCCTCCCCAGCGCCCCAGCAGAGGGAGACGGGGCAGAAAACAGCTGCTTTCACGCAGATGGCTAAGGGCAAGCAAAGGGCACACAGGGAGACACACAAGTTAAACCCAGCAACCTTGGTACGCAAACACGGCCACGCCTCGCCTGCCACAGGTCCAGGGTCCTCCCTCCGCGGGACTCAGGCGCCACCCTAGGTTGCCTCATCCTGTCCTCCCCCCACCTCAGACATCTCAAAGGTTAACAGCACCCGTCAGCCCTGTTCCCCACCCTGGTCAGGAAACGGGCTGTCCCAAGAGCAACCAGCCCACTTCGGGGACAAGGACTGAGATAAGAGGGACCATCTGTCCCATCTACTCTCAACCCAAACACTTGCAATGAACAAGGAACCCTGCTGGGTCTACTGTCCAATCCCCAAAGACTGAAACCTAAAGCAGCCGTGGAGAAAACCCACTGGGTCTGAGCTCCACTCAGGTTCTGGAGGGAACTCGAATCTGCCAGGTTTACGACCTCGTCCAGAACACCCAAGATTCTGCCAGGGCTCCCTTTGATTCCTACAGACAACCTTGGGGTTTGGAACGTGTTACCCACAGGGGCTGAAACAAACTCCAAACACTTCCCAGTTAACCCTGAAAATGTTCAGACTCAGCCCATCACCGCTAACCCCAAGTTCCTCCACCAAAGAGATCAGGCAATGGATTCTGGTTGGTAAAAGGCAGGACTGAGAAGGTTGGGCTGTTTCCAGACTCTGGAACAAGATCTCTTCATTGAGGTGGATTGGGGTGGGGGTGGGGGCGCACAGGAGGACCACAGGGTCTGCTTCAAAGGCCAGAGAACTTGCTCTGGGGTCCCTGTGGTCCAACCAGCCGGACTCCCTGAAACCTGGCCCCCAGGGAACTCGGACTGTGCGATACCCCCACACCCAGCTAGAGTCCGACACCCCTTCAGACCTCTCTCCCTCAGCACCATGGCAGTGACTTAAGCTCCCAGAGCTCCCAGGGCCAGCCTCCCAGGGCTGTTGTGACAATCTGATACGAAGTGGCCAGGGGCCATGACCTGGCTTGTGCTACACATGCTGGTCTCCTCTCTCAGACATCTTGCCTTGGGTTCTCCAACTTCTTGAAAACGCTACCCAATGCTACCCACCCCTTCTCCCCCCAGGGAAAAGAACCGTCTTGGGTCATGCCCATACCTAATGAGCATTTACTATGTCCGGGCCCAGGTGGAAGGGATCACATGACAACGCTATGAGGTTGCAGCCTGTTAAGTGTCTTTATGCTGTGAAAGGGGGAAAAGAGCCACCGATCACTTGCCCAACAGAGCTGGAACTCCAGGCCAGAACAGTGGCCGACGTGAGCCGCAGTGGGCAGCTACCTCTGACCTCTGAGGTTACTGGCCCTCTCCAAATACTAGAGGAAGAAAATTAAGTGTCCTTCAGAACACGCTTTGGAAACATGATGCCTACTTCACATTTTACGTCACTATTTCCCTTTCAATGAGGACCCTGAGCGTGGGGTCCAGCTCCCCTGCACCAAGCGGGGGAAGGAACCGGGTTTCTTGGCCAGCAAGCCGCTCTACGATCTTGGCCAAGTGGCTTGCCCTCCCCCAGAGGCTCAGTCTGACCCAACCCTAACTAATATGAAGGAGGCAAGGACACAACAGGCCCCCCCGCCCCAGGCTCTCCAGTGTCTAGCTACATTCTGTGATTCACAGAAGTGCCCCATCAGTATGAACACAGGTTCCATTTATTTTTACTACCTTCCGGAGAGTAAGAAAATCACGCTGGGGAGCCTGGCACATTTTTGCATTTAATTTGCAACAATAAGACAAAACAAAATCAAATCAAAAGGGAAGAGAGATTTGAGCCAGATTTTGCGGTGTCCCTCTGTAAACCGGTTTCTTTTTACATGTGGGGAGGTACAAGCTGTGTGTGCTCTTTCGTCGCTCACCGCTCTCAGGTAGAGGAGGATCGCCAGGGGAGGGTCTCCGCCCATATCACCACTTTGCTTCCCAATGTCTACCCAGGCCTGGCCCCCTCAAGTTTCTCGCCATCACCTCTCTCCTCCTGCGAACTCCTGAGCTCACGGATTCAGCAGATCCTGCTTATCATCTAGGAGACTGATACCTGACTGTGCCTTACAACCAGTTCCTGAAACTAAAATGGATTCCTCTACCCTCCACTCCCCCAACGGGCCCCACCTGTGTCCCCCAAGGTCCCTCAAATGTCCAAGGCCAGCCCCAGCCCAGGAGACCTCCCTAAGAGCAGTATTTGGCCGGCAGAGACTATAACTGAGGGCAGTGCCGGGCAGGGGAGGGAAGCCACACAAATCAAAAGCTCCCATCTGTCTCGCCAGCCGGGCTGACACGGCTTCCTGTGGCCCAGCCTTCAGCCATGCAAATTATAGCGTGTACCCGGCTGCCTGCCTTCTGAGGAGGCCCGCTCTGCCCAGCTCCAACAGGACTCAGAGGAAGGGTGGGGACTCCCAGCCCGGCCAACTCCATTCATAATATTTACAGTAAATGGGCCTCTGGCTGTTGAGTGTGTACCCAGGCTCCTCATTTCAAGTTCGAATCTCAAGACTCTTCCCCCCTCCATGGCGCACCCTGACGTTCCCACCGTGACCCACCCTCCTAGAAAGGGCATTCACACACCTGCGTACACACAGCCCCCAGACCTGCACGGCACGTATCCGCCATGGTACCAGGTAGGACCCTGGTCACACTCTAAGACGACACAACAAGTGGGACCATCACCCAACAGGAAAATGTCCAAATCATTACCTCCAGGCTCACCCCCCCCCCAGCCTCCCTCCTAGAGACCGACCAGAGATTACCCCCCACATTCCACATGTGGATTCCCAAGTGGGAAGGCATACATGAATCCGACCCAAGAATCATCTCTTAAACGAGTAGAAACTCCCTCCTCTTCTCTGCACTGACCCCGTCTCTAAGTATGTGGGCTGCATGTTCAAACTCCGTAAGCGTCTTCATAAAAATGGATGCATATGTCAACTGTTTTGAAGGACACGACCCCCAGACGTACGAGGTACAGAACACTTCCCGCCTGGTTCTGCGGGTCTTGGGGCTCTGCAGGGAGCTGCTTTTGCTGTGGGGCCCTTTAATAAAAGCTTCATGCACAACGACCTCCAGTACCCCGAAAAGCAGCACAGTATTACAGGACCCAGACACGGGCACTGTCCCCCCCACCTCCCCAAAGCTCCTGCAGCTTTTCTAAAGGGTAGGAAAACCGTCGAAGACGTGGAAAAACACAGGGAGAAACAAAAGTCCTTTTCATCCCTCCCCTCCCCCAGCTCCCCTTGTTCCACAACAATTATGAAAACTGTTGGATGGGATGGCATTTGAACATTTACTGCATTCCGGCCAATAAATTCCAATGCAGGATCTGATGGAAAAGCCTCCCTCTCCGGCCAGCTCCTGGATCCCCGCCCCCATGCTCGCTCCCAGAGCCATCATTCCTCCTCTTTCTTTACAACCCGACACTGGGGCCTGGCCAGGCCCGGCCTGCACTGTACTCACAGGGAAAAACAACAGTACGACAGACTGGAGACAGTGTGCAGACTGGAAAAGTTAATCATTACTTCTGTCTACCTCTGTAATCTAATCTCTCTGGCTTTGACACACTCGCTGTTCACCCACCCCAGCCCTTTCACCCCCAAAGCACCCAGGGCCTCCCAGGCCTGGGGTGCCCGCCCCGTGAAAGAGGAATGACGCCTCCCCCACCCTTGACTACCATGGCGAGGCCCCCAGAACCCACCAGAAATCGCCTGCCGCTCAGGGCTGTGTGCCCCACGTTTCATAGGACTCTGGGCCTCCCATACATTTGGGCTCCAAACTGGCTTGTATTACTTGTGGAGAACCAGGCCGCCCATCCCCCACCACCCCGGGACAGACTCGGCACCCCCACCCCTTGCGCTGGGGCTCCCCTTCAAAGCCATCTAGTTGCATCAGGGAGCAGGAGGGCTGATCTGAGTCCCCCGCCCCATGGCATCAGTCCGCAACAGACACATGGGCCAAGATGGCGCTGCCCTACAATGCTGCCCCAAAAACCAAACCCAGGGTTACCCCATGACCCAGAAATGCCACTTCTGAATGTGTATCCAGAAGAGTCCTGAAGAAATTAATGGCACACATGTTCACAGCAGCATTTTTCACAACAGCCAGAAAAGTGGAAGCAACACAAGTGCGTCCACTGAAGGGTGAATGAAGGAAGATGCAGAGACACCTACACTAAGAAAGGACCGACACTGTGGCGCGGGCGAGGGCACAGACGAACCTTGAGGAGGTTCTGAGGCGTGACATCAGCCAACCACAGAACGTCACGTGTGGGATGACTGCACTCCTATGTGATACCGAGCACAGTCAAATGCACAGAGACGGACGGAGAAGGGGGCTGCCCAGAGCCGGGGGTGGGAGGCCGGCTGGGGGCTTAGGGTTCTGAGGGGACAGTTTCAGTTTGGGAAAGAGAAGTGGTCCTGGAGGAGGACAGTGGGGGAGGCTGCCCACAAGGTGACAGACTCATGCCTCTGAGCTATGCACTTCAAAACGGTCACGATGGGAAATGTGGGGTGTGTTTTGCCCAAAAAGAAGTTGGAAGGGAGGGGCACCTGGGTGGCTCAGTGAGTTAAGCATCTGCCTTCAGCTCAGGTCATGATCCCAGGGTCCTGGGACTGAGCCCCCACCCCCACTGAGCTCCCTGCTTCTCCCTTTCACACTCCCCTTGCTTGTGTTCCCTCTCTTGCCATCTTTAACAAAACAAAAAAAGAAGTTGGAAGGGAAAGGAAAGGAGAGGGGAAGGGAGAAAGAGGAAAGAAAAAGAGATGAAACAGAAGAGAAGGCCCCACCTCTTTTAATACTTTCTGGTGCTCCGCATTAACCTGGAGGCCTTAAGTACAGGTGATTCACTGGTGGGCTTCCGCCCATCACAAGCATAAAGGCCCCCTGAAAATGCATGCAAATTTTGGTATGCGTATGCATTTTTATGGGGAAGGATTCCTCAACTTTCACTCATTCTTGGGAGAATTTGCAAGCCAAGAAATGTGAAGAACTATCATGTTTTTATTCGCGCATGCAAGAGGCCGTTATCCACCCAGCACCTCAGCAACAGGGGGTCTCATTACCTCCCCTCAAAATCCAAGAACCAAAGACCACACAGATCACAGGATGCTTTGCAAGTTCTGCAAGGGCACTTGGGAGAGACCAGTCCAACATCTTATTTTGCAGATGAGAAAAACTTGAGGCCCTGGAGGCCACCGGCCAGCAAAAAGCTCCACCTTCAGCCAGGAAAAGTCTGCCAGCCCCTAGGGACAGACACCTCGGGGGGGGAGTGCTCTCCCTCCCACTGTCATTCTCCAGGGCCCCTCCCAGGACGCCTGCATGCCCCCCACAGCAGGCCTCCTCCCCCAGGCAACACCCCCCAGCAGGGGTCTTCATTCTGACCCCACCGAGCTGGAGATGGGGCCCATCTATTTTTAAGAGCTGTACTGTGCACCCAAGCTCGCAGAAGACTCAAATGGCTCTTTCGCTCTGGGTTACTGATTAATGAGGGGGAGGGGCCCGTGCTGGCTGAGAGGCTGCCCAGGGGCTGGCCAAGGTCCCCTAGCACCTTCTGGAGACCCTTCCTGGCCTCCAAATTTCACTCTGCCTACTGTGCAAGGTAGACACTTTCAATTTATTAGGGGCCGGTGGAAGCTGGGGCGGGGGTGAACGGGACAGGGTGACAAGAGCAGCTTGTGACCTCTGAGAGGCAGACGCAGAAAGGTGCGTCCAGAGAGCAGAGTCACCGCCCGGTGTCATATTGTTTCTGTTCCTGTTGAGCGGCCATCCCAAGTTCAAACTAAAAAGGCAATTCTGAAATGAACAAACCCGAGAGCCACTGAACAGTCCCTGGCCAGCGAACTGGGCCTGTCTGCTGACAGGAACTCCCAGCCTGACAAGATGAAACCGGAGTGGAGATCAGTACTTTCCTTTCCTGCCCTGGATCAAACCTCACACCAAACCAGCTCTCAGACTGTTCGGGCCAGTGGGGTTCCACAGCAGAGCGAGAAGATCAATAGAGCGAGTGACCTCCACGAACGGAGCCCTCCGGCAGCGGGGGGCGGGGAGAGCGTGGAAACGAACACGCTCTGGTCACTGCCTGTTAGATCACCTCACACAACCCCACCGCATGCTGCTGGCATCTCAGAATCGGCCTTGACCAGCAGATTTAAAATTAAAAAGCGCGAGATGCATCCCTAAATGGGTGCATTCAGAACCAGAGTTCTAAAAGGAAAGTCAAGCTCTAGGGCTTTCAGATTGCCCCTGCCCTGTGACTGTCCAGACATTAATACTATCTTCGGAGACATCAGTGTCTCTGTGGCCCTTCTCCCCCGCCCCACCTAACCCCCCCCCCCGCCCCGCCCCGCCCCTGGGCTATGGTCCCACAACCCAGCCAGGGCGTGGCCGGTCACCTCCCCCCACCACACCATACACCCAAGTCACCTCCCCTCACCACACCACACACCCAAGTACTATCAGAGTCTGGATTATAACTGTACCTCCTAATGCCACTGCTGTTATCTTAACCATCAAGGGGAGGATGGGGGAGGGGGCTGGAGCGGGAGGAGACAGACCTCTATTTATCCACCAGCTTTGTTTTATCTCAACTCTCAGCAGACCACACAACCAAAGCAGAGGCAAAAGCCATTGAGAGCAAAGCTCTGCCTACCCTGCGTGCTCAGACAATCCCTCCAGGGGCCCATCCCTGCACCTCTGCCTCGTCTTCCAACACCTCACCCCACCGCCCGCCTGCAGAGCCCAAGGGTCCTGGCTCATTCTGTCCCGTGGAAACCGCCTGAGAAGCTGCCCTCTCTCTGTAGTCCGGACACAGCCGAATCCCGTTCCTGAGCCCTCTACCTCACTGACCCAAAAACACCTCCAGGAAAAATTTCTACCAGGGGCCCCCAAACTGCATCCTCCACACCTCACGGGGCCTAGCACATAGTAGGTACTCTATTAAATCATCACTGAATGAACGAACCAGAGACCTGCTGGCTTCCTGAAGCGGCTGGGAACCCCCCACCCCACCCCAGCTTTACACCGGCCAGAGGGAGGTACAAGTGAACCTAGCTGGGAGGAGCAGCACTCCTTCCAGCCAGGGGTCAGCCAAAAAGGTCCAGGCCCCACTCCCAGTGCCTGGTGGGAAGAGAGAAGCCCCTGTCCTCAGCTACTTCCCAGCCAGCTGTGGCCGATCCACAGAGAGGGGTTTCCAAGCCAGGCGCCGGCCCGGCAACCTCTGTGGGCACACCACCTGCCCACAGCATTCTGCCTTGGCGTCCTGCTCTGTTTGGACAAGTTCCGCTCACCGAGTGTTCTCAACAATACTCTTACACACCCCACGGCTCTTGTTGTGTTATGAAAACAAAACAATGCACGCTAAGGGAAAAAAGCTGGGGTGCGGGGCGAGTGAGTGGGGAGCCAGAGCATGGCACACACGAATCTCCTTCGGGTCTCTATCCTAAAGGGGGCCCCTTCGCAGCACACGCTGGGGCACTGGCCTGTGTCACCCGAACAATGACATCATAAGGGGGAGGAGGGGGGCTCAGAAACCCAGAGATGAGTAAATGGAAATTGTGTTTTTATACCCAAGGACAATATCCCACCTACTTCATACCGCGTGGGGCTGTGGCAAGCCCTCTTGCTGGGGGAAGCTTCTGGGTGACTGGTGGGCCCCATCAGCCCCCTCCCCCACCACTCCTCAGGAGTGGCCCAGAAACGTCTCAGAAGGTAAGGAATTCCTGGGGGTTGTGGGGGTGGACACGGGGCTGGGCTCTATGGCTGGAAAAAATCAAGGCAGCCTGGACTCCACACCTACCCCATGCCAGGTACCCATGTTAGGGGAAGGCAAGGCTGGGGTGGAGAGCTGCAGGCACGAGCAAATTCTTACCTACCACCCCCGACCAAAAAAATAAGTTTTGGTTTTTTTTTTTTCTTTTGCAAGTTAAAACTGAGCTAATGACACTGGGTGGGGCTCCGTGTTGAGGACCTCAAGCAGCCAAACCAAAATTCACTTCCAGCCAAGAGCTGCTTGGCCCCACCATTTGGGGAAGGAAACTGAAAAAGTCATGAAAAGATTCTTTAGTGAACCAGGAAATAAGGCTGCAGTTAACATTTCAACTGAAGGTGACCCTTCTGGTCAAATATTTTTTTTAATAATAAAAATAACAAAGTTCTCAAACAGCCCCTTTCTTCAAGAAAATGGCCTAAAAGTCCTCGTGGGAGTGGAAGGGGGTGTTGAAAACCCGAAGAAACAACACAACAACAACAACAAAAATTCAGGGCTGGCCTCCTCTTAGACACTACCTTTTGCGAACAACTTTTTTTTTTTTTCTGGAGTTCTTCTTATAAAAGGAATGATGCAATTTCCTGTCTTATCCCAATATTTCCTGTTCACTTACAAGGTGAAAGTTATCACTGTTTTAAACTGTCCTGAACTCCACAAAAAGCTCCTTTTTCCATCCAGAGCCCCCATTCCCAGCACAAAATCTCCCCACCTTAGAAGGCAAACACCTTTTTTAGAGTTGGCTTCATTAAAAAGTCTCCGAGCTCTGTGTGGCAGACAAAATCTCCCGGATCACAGCTTCCCTACCCCAGATCCCCAAGGACACCCCACAGGCAGACGTGGAAAGGGGCCGGGGGCAGCCCTAGCGTGTTTGGGTACAGCCGTCGCTGACCAAGTCAATGTTGCTTTCTTGGTATGTTAGCCACTAAATTGAGAACTGGACCTCAGCTGTTAATAATATCTTCCCGCTGAAAATAGCCCCAAGAGGAAGCCTCTCTGTGACAGTAGGCACCCGGCCAGACTCTGGGCTAGCCATTCAATCCCGCGCAAGGAAGATGGTAGGACCAGGAGTGACCTCCCAGTGGCCGTGATGTACAGTAACCTTTCACGAGGCTCCTGCAAAGGGAGGGCCCCCGGGGAGGTCACCCGCCTCCCTCTGCAGCCCTATAAACCTCAGTGGGGATGTCACACAGACCAGGGGTCCCAAGCTTTGGGGGATGGGGACAGCCCCAGCATCGTACTCGGTTTCCAATCCCCGGGCTGGCCAGGCAGCCGGGAACCAGACTGGGTAGACCTGGGGGGAAAATACTATCTGAGGCAGAGAGGAAACAAGAGCACTCACTTCCCTTGCAAAAAGGTCAGGCTCGGAAAGAACCACAGGGAACTTTCCTGCCTCTCATTTCTGCAACCCACATGGAAAAGGGAAGGTCAAAAAAAAAGAAAAAAGAAAAAAACAACACTGAGAAGTGCCTGCTTCTCCCCACTTCTTCAGGGAGTTAAGAGTTAGAGAAGACAGGCCCATCCACGGGAGCCCCTCAACCTAGGAGACCTCAGAGGTATTATGGGAACAAGCGCTTGTCAACAGTAGCTCCCAGGTACCTAACACAAGTGTCTCCATTTTTATTCTCTGGAATCACCATTCTTGATTACCCAAGTATCAGCATGCATTTAAAAGTGACCATAGGGGGATGCCTGGGTGGCTCAGTCCGTTCAGTCACTGCCTTCAGCTCAGGTCATGGTCCCAGGGTCCTGGGATCGAGTCCCACATCGGGCTCCTTGCTTGGTGGGGAGCCTGCTTCTCTCTCTGCCTCTGCCTACCACTCTGCCTGCTTCTGAGCGCTCTCTCTCTCTCTTATTAAGCTTTAAAAAAAAAAAAAAAAGCTTTATAAAAAAAAAAAGTGACCACAGGTCACTACTTTTAAAAATTGGGGTAAAATACATGTAACATAAAATGTACGTTAGTGACAGAGTGCATTCCCACAGTTATGTAAGCATCAGCAATACGTACATGGTTCCAGAACATTCTTTTCGCCCCAAAAAGGGAACTCTGTCCCATGGGCCACTTTTACAATCTCATTAAAGGGCAGAATCAGCTGGAGGAAGGTGCCAAGTTAACACACCTTGTGAGGCTACTCATCAAGCAAAAATCCTATTTGAGAAGAGGTTCATTCAGTGAGATACTCAAATTCTTCGCTAGAGAGAATGACACCTGCGTGGCCACCAAGAGAAGGCACAAGAATCCACCCCCCCCATCACCACCACCACCGCAGGAACACAGATCTCTCTGCCCCTCCTCCCAGGGCTTCCTCAACTTGTCAGCACCTGGGGAGCTCCACATCCTAGAAGCCCACCTGCACACCGTGATGCAGAACATCCCAGGGTTGTCTAACACGCAGGAAAGTCTGGGACCACCACCCTAGGCCTCGTGTCCCCCCCACCTGCTTTACAGTTGCCACTGTGGGTTCCAAGCCCAGACTGAAGCGAACGGCTCAGGCTGGCTGTCACGCCACACTGGCAAGAGCTGGATTTCAGGACAGCAACAGCAATAAATGCAAAAGAAGCCAAACTTGAGCAGGACTTTAGCATTTCTTCCCTTTCCGTTGTCCTACTTGCTTGGAGCTTGCCACAGAGCCCCCTCCCCCGCAACAGGTCTAGAAGTCCACCTGGCTACAGCCAGGCTCTGCTAAGGAAAGCTCTAAGGAGGGTGGTAAGATTTCACGTGCTAGACTACAGCCGGACGTGACCCTGGAAACTGGCCCTCACCTGGCCCTCTCCCCCTCTGTTGGGAGGCCCTGTTCTGCCTTGGTGACAGAATGCAGGAGGCTGCATTCTGGCCAGTCCTGGCCAGGAGAGCAGCCCAGATTTGCTCCAGAGAACTTCGTCTCCCTGCACTTAACCCCTGCCTGCCTACCTCATTCTTTCCAGGACAAAGGGGATTTCATGAATGAACCTACATCCAGGGCTGAGAGCATGGCCCCAAGCGTTGCAGATGCCTGAGCTGCTGTCCAGGACTGGTCTTCACGGGGGAGTGGGTGTGCACCAGGTGAGCTGGTCCAGGCCCGACTCATTACCCTGGCATTTAGGGAGCTGTGGGCTGGGTCCCTAGAGATCCAGACTGTCTGGAGTGAGTAGGCAAGGAGTTCACTCACAGTCCCATGTGCTGGTACAGCTGACTCTCCCCAGCGCCTGCTTGGATGAGCTCAGCCCTCCTTCTCCACCACCACCACCACCACCGGGCCCTGGCATTAGAGACCTCAGTGAAACCACAAGCTGCTTGTTCCCAGGCAGAGGAAGGAGACATGAAAAACAGACAGGCACCCAGGTCCAGATCCCCAGCGTGCCATCACCATTCCAAGCTGGACAGTAATAACTGTTCCCACGGAGCTGATGAACTTTGCTTAGAAACAAGATGGAATCATCTTTCCTAAGCTACTTGGTTTGAACCGAAGTTGACCATGGACTGAGCCAGAGCACATGTCCAGATTATATACAGCTAATTTTGACGACTTCCTTCTCTGTAGCGATCACAGATGCCAGCAGGGATCAGAGACAAGGAAGGGACAAGCTCCAGGAGCGCCCACGGACCTAAGCACACTCCCATCACCCGGAAGTGGGAACGAGAAGCCATACATGGTCTTTGTTGGTTTTGGGTTTTTTTAAATACATGGCTCTTAAGGCCCTCCCCTGGGCTGGTGGGACCATGTCTCTCCGATAAGCAGGACTCTGACAGCCAAGAGTTGGGGCTCCCTCAACCGCACTCCCACCCCCTCAAGACACATCAGTACCACATCAGCATTGCCCTCCACTTCCTTCCTTGAATTCCACAGTGGCATCTCTCTGGGAGTTTAAGAAAAGACGCACTGCTAGCCTCCAATCCCAGCCCCAACTAAGGCCAGCTCCAGACAGGAGTACGCACAGGGAGGACGACGGAGGACAGGTCAACGGCCCAGAACCTGCAGGGGTAGAGAGACGGTGTTCCTCTAACCCACCCAGGACAGGACAGATGAGCTAAAGGAAAACCCCACAGCGAACTCCAGACAGAGACTGCAAAAATGGCAGCTTCTAGCACATGCTTTTGTATCACTGTACCACCAGTGATACAGGCAAAACTCTGGGAGCAAAATCCTCCCGCTTCCACCACCGGGCCAAACCCTAGAAGCTTCCCCTCTGCCTCAGACCTCTCCCAGGCGGGTCCTCCCCAGGCCAGGACCTGGTCCAGCGTCAAGGGCCCACTCGGAAGCTCCATGCCTTTCAAAAAGCATCACACAAACAACTGAACTTGCGCGGCTGCCGAATCAGGGCCCAGAACCAATCCACAAAGCACCCCCCGCACTCCCAAAGCCCATCTCCTCGTGGAAAAGCTGCTCTGCCATCCACCTACCCCAGGTGAGAGGAAGGAACCCACGCCTCTCCCACAGCCTGCCTGGGGACCCCTGCCTGCTTATGCTGGTGCACAGTCGTCGATCTGTACGTCTGCAGCACGCACAAGCGCGCGCACACACACACACACACACACACACACAAAAAACCATACACCAAGCAATCCATCTGTCTCAGAGAACCGGCTGTCAGAAATGAAAGTACAATCTCCTGGAACCGAGTCCCAGCCTTCTAAAAATGTGCCGTTTTCCCAGACTGAGGAAACTTGCCGGGGTGGGGCGTGTTTCACTGCGAAGTCCCCAAGGCCTGGGCCCATCGCCTCCCCGGCCAGACCCAAGCTGCAAGGCTGGATTCCAAACGCAGGCAGCGGGCCCGCGCCCAGGGCTCCCAGCCACCCACTCCCCTTCGCCGCAGGAGAGGGAAGGGCCAGCCTCGGAGTCACCCCGGCAGTTCAGGAGGGGAATGCCTTTGAGCACACCCCCACCCCAACCTCCGAGGCACCACATTTTCACATGTGGCTGCTTTTTCTTTCCCTTCTTCCCTTGCCAAGAGAATCAAGCTCTGGCTCCCGCTCCCGACCTTCCTCCCACCCTAAACTGAGCCCCATTCATGAAGCCTGCTCTCAGCCAGGGCAGGACAGGAAGGAAACAGCACACAGGGCCTGTGAACGACACACTCACAGAGGTTATTTCAAGGGGGAGGAGGGGGCAGGTCCTGGCGGCCGCTTTCACCGCTCCCCACTTGACTGCCCGCTTGCCGCCCCCTTCCCGAAGCCGGCTCCCACCCTCTAGCCTCTGCTGACCCCTTCCCTTGGGCAGCCTCGTCCCACTTGGCCATGGGCCCTGCCCCATTCAGCCACGCCACCACCACAGCCCCCACCAGCCTCATCCTCCAAGGTGGACACACCCAGGCCACCCCCCTCCCCTGATGGAAACATCAACTTGGGGAGGAGGAGGTTTGGGCTCCCTCCATCTCCCTCATCCTGGACCCGGGCCATTAAATCATCTTTTAGGAGGCACCCTCGCTCCGAAGGGCATAGCTCCGGGCTTTCTCCATGCCCATCACCTCCCCTCCTGACACCCCCAAACCACTGGGCACCAACCCAAAAAATCAAGTTTCTTCCAATTTCCCCACACAACACATTATTAATAAACTGCTCCAACCCTGAACGGAAAGAAGAAAGAGCTCAAACTTTGAAGCCTTGGGAATTAGTAAATTAAGAGCTAAAATTCAAAACAAATGCTCTTTCATGTGGGGGCCCCCTGGTCTTTTTCCTTTTGCAGTTTGGTTAAACCACTGGATCCCTTCAGAGACAACCGCTCCTCCCTAGCAGCTCCTTAGTGATCTAAATGGTTGCAATTACCTTAGGGGGCAGCAGTTAAGTCACTGTTTTACCCACACACCCCTTCCCCCGTTTGGGGAGGGCTTTGGGAACGTGAACCACCCATCTCCGATGGGGCTGCCTGGGGCATGCTGTGCTGTTGTTTGGCTCTTGGGCCAAGGGAGGAGAAGCTCGGGCTGGTGTCGTCACTTCCCCCAGCAGAGGAGACAGACAAGATGTTATCAATGAGACAACCCTTCCGAAAAGCCCCCCCCTTTCAAAAGCTACCACTTCCCTTGCTTATTTCATGTGGTTCGAAGGGGCTGGGGCTCCTCCCTACACGTTCAAGATCTAAAAAATAATCCCATCTAACAACATCCTGAGTGTGTTCTTTTGCCCAGACCCTCTCCTCTTCCTGGCCTTCTTTCTTTCAGGAACTTTCTCCGTCTTAGAAAGCAGAGAAGACGCAGTTCACACGTTCCTGCAAATTGCCAAGTGTTCCCCGCTTCACCGCTCTGGTCCAGCCCCGTCCTCAGGCCCGAAGCCCCACCCCCTCTCCGAGTCCCCCGCTCCTTCCTGCTCACTCCTCATTAGGAGCTTTGTGTAAACAAAACCCTCCTGTCCCAGACAACAGTCAGAGTATATTCTGCGCTGAAATAAAAACAAACAAGGGTCTTCCTAAAGGCGTCTTCCAAGCTCAGTTCCCGGGGAGAGCCTAGGAGGGTCTGGCCAGGATGAGCTGAGCATGACCATGGCATGGAAGCAGCACCTGACTCCCAGAAGTCGCCCCACAGAAGGGGGTACACCACAGTACCCCCCCAAGATAAATTCTACTGCTTCCATCCAAGCCGCCATGATCCTATACCAATGTCCCAAAGCAAGAAACGACAAATGCATGGAACTCTGTGGAATTTCTCCCCCACGCCCCCCAACCCCCAGTCTACTTTGCCTCTTTGCGCTAGCGAGCTCTCAGAAAACCCAGTGACGGCATACTGGGGTGCAAAAATCAGGTGTAAACCGGATGTCTTCAGAAAAAGAGGAAAATGCTTCCCACTTACACTGCTAAATGAGTTTCTCCAAGTTTATGACTCTCTTCTCCTGCCTCTCAAGGACAAGGATGCTGGCTCCCCAATGCCCCTCCCTCAATTCCGTGACCCTTCAGCACTGGCATTCCAGGCCCTCCAGCACACCCATGGACCCTGAGGAAAAGCTTCCCTCCCGGGTAAGCCCTCTGAGATCTACAGTCTGCAGGGCCTCCATCCTGTGACTCCCAGGCACAGATATGCACTAAGCTAGACCGGGAATGGAAACTTTCACAGAGGCATGGAGGACATCTATGCAGGATTCCCACCCGTTATCTCTCCAAGTTCCAGAAAGGTGGGTCCATCCCTTTCAAGCTGCTCAATCATTAAGGACAAGTCGGAAAAAGATTTAAACCCATCAACTAATGAGACCCCAGTCAGCCAAGTACAACCCCCCTGAGCCAGTAGCTTCTTTCACAATAATCAGGAAACAGCACCCCGCCAGCCTGCAGCTGCTGGCCCCCACTTCCTCATCCACGGAGCAGGCACAGGGGACTACAGAATGACCAGCTCAGGGGCCTAAGTCAACACGGATGCATCCAGTTTAAGCACATACAAGTGAGAATTAATCCCAAACCCGTGGGGACAGCAGCAGGCCACCCCCATTCCTCCAGCGTCCAGTCATTTCAAGAGGTCTTGAAACTGCCAGGAAAAATAAGGGAAAATGTCTCACCTGAAAGCCCCCCAGGGGCCAGATAATTCGTTCCCCCTGTTTCAGCGGAGGAAGGCACAGCATCTGGACAGTCCGCTGTGGATTTGAGAATGAAAGAGAAATAAATAAATACACAAATAAATAAAAACACCAAGATGAATTTTTAAGCACATTCTAAACAGCTTTAAAGAGAAACCACACATTCCAAGCAGCTGACTCCTGCTGCGACACTGATTATTAACGGACTGCTCAGGCTTCGCTGCCCACGGCAATCCAGACCACAGCACCTTGTCACCCGTCTGGGCTCCAGGCAGCCAGTTAATCATTGGTCAAGTCAGGCTCCATCACAGACTGGCTGGAAATTTCTCTTTTATTGCAAATCCCCCATTGAGAAAACCAGGTAGTTCCCAAGGTCAAAGAACGCCTGGGTTCTGTTCTCAACCCCCACTGCGGTCTGCCTACCAGCTATCGCTCGATCAAGGGTGAAGACTCTGCTCAAGATCCTGGGGCCTCTCTGCCACTCCCACAGACCAGTCTCTCCCTCATCTTGTGAAAGATAAACTTCCCAGTTCTTTAGGACTTTTTCAAGACTGCCCTTGGGCTAAAAAAGTCTTTTTTTTTTTTTTTGAATCTTATTTATTCCAGGCTCCCAGTCCACGCCTCGCTGAGCAGGGAGTCCAATGTGGGGCTCGATCCCAGGACCCTGGGATCATGACCTGAGCCAAAGGCAGACACTTAACCAACTGAGCCACCTAGACGCCAGCTTTTCCCTTTATAAATGACGTGTAAGTAGTATGGGAAAGCGTACACATCTCAGAACCACTCCGTGAATCCTACTCGTGTACATGCCTGCATAAAGCCACCACCACCAGATCAGGACAGAGAACATCTCAAGGCTCACAGGTGGAGGGGAAATATTCTACCTCCTTCCAGGACTGGTCCAAACTCCTCGTCTCTAAAAACCTTCGTGGGCAGCCCCAGACCTGTAAGCTCTCCCCCCCCCCCCCCCCCCCCCCCCGCTCCCTGCCTTCCCTGTCCTCGGCTCCCATAAAATCTTTCTGGCACCCAGCACTTGGGAGTTCCCTTCTGCCGTCTTTGCTGATCGTTTACCTTCAGATCCCGCCTGTCCTAGCCAGACTAGAAGCTTCTCTTCAACATCTCTGTCACCCTCGGGTGCTCAGCAGTGACCTGAATGTTCACGAGGATCATTAATGACAATTCTACCTGAGAAACAGACTCGACAGTCTCCCTCCAAGCAACTAAACAAACGAACAAAAAAAAAAGCCTCCAAACCACAACTAATTACGCCATGAAACAAAGATACACAAGACCCTGTAAGCTGTGTCACGCACCACTAACAATGCCAAACTTCCAGAGAGCCCTAGAAAAAGGCTAGCTCAGGAAAGAGGCTTCCTGGTGTCACCCAAACACACAATTCCAGCCCCCCAACCACCCCAGGTGACCAGCACCATGTCCCCGGGGTAGTGTCCTAACCAGCTTCCCACTGGATCCACTTGGCCAGATGGGCCAATAGAAGCCAAAGTCAAGAGCAGCCCAGAGGCAAGGAGCCCATCAACAGTCTCTATTCCCCTCCTCAAAGAAGAGGTGAGGGGCTGAGCAGGGCTTAACACAGGACCCCAAAACCACCACCTCTGGGTTTCTCCCACCTGCCCCTGCATTTCTCTGTGGCTGAAAGAACAACTTTTCAAAAATTCTCACCAGGGGAAGGGGGGGAGCGCAGGCGCCGCAGCAGTGGGCAGGGGAGAGAGAAAAAGACGGCGTGTAATCTCGTTTTATCAGGGTGAAGTGTAATTCCTAACAGGAATATACAGTTTTACAGGATACACTTAATCAAATGCAAAACAATAGGGGGAGCAGGAAATGGAGCTGCTTGTTAACTGGTGGAGACCCTACGCTTTCTAAACTACTTTGATGACCTTCACCATGTTCTAGAGATAGGCCCTACCTACCCACAAGCGGAAGACACACCTCCCCCACCCCCGTTAAAGATGACAACTGATCCACTGCCACGGCCCCCTGCCCTCCTTCAGTTTTGGCTGGCTCGGTCCCAGGGGCCAAGTGTGTTTCAAAGGAAGAGCTCAGCATCTCGTGGGGCAGAGCTGGGACCACATTCAGGGTGTCAGCCCCGCTCAGATCAAAGGTAAGCCAGGTCGGCACCGACAACCACAAGCGTTTTTATGAAATGGTGCTCTGCCCTTCTACAGAGCCTTTGATCTCAGGAGGGATTTACAAACATTAATTAGGCCTCCCTACCACCCCTGTGAAGTAGCAAAATATACCTGTTCGACCCGCACCCGGGTAAACTGAGGCGTCCCTGACAGTCCAAGGGGCCACCCAGTGAGAGCTGGGCCATGCCCGAGAGCTCATCTCGCCCCTCCCAGAGCTCTCCCTCCCCAGGCATCCCCGGCCCCCGAAGGTAGTCAGGCCAAAAGTCCCAGCATCCAGCCTGACCTCGAGCTACACAGCCAGGGGCTCGCAGCTCGTAAAGGTCCAAGAGGCCACACACCTCCATCCCTCACCCACTAAAAATCTCCAGCAAGACAGACCTCCAAAGTTAGTGTCTCAGTCTCTGCCCTGTGTCACCGCTCTCCAGAGCCCAGGCTACACACACACACACACACACAAGGTCTAGGCCATTCCTGGCTCTCATCCATTGTTAAACATTACCAAGCACCCAGTTAAGTGCTGGGTTCTCTGGGAGGAAGACTATCCTTAAAAGACGCTAACCTGGGGACCAGCCAAGGAACAAGCTGTTCAGAGGGTACAAGGTGAGGGAGCTGGAGATCCAACTTCTCTCACCGAGAGAATGATTCCTGGAGAGCCTGGATGCTCTGTCAACTTAGTTCTGAGCTTCGTTAAGGGGCACCAGAGCCAGAGGAGCTCCAACCCCGCTCCCTGCCAACCATAGCTGTACCCTCAATGCACCAGCTCTGCCCCCTATCACAAGCCCCATGAACCCTGGGGACAGCACAATCCATGGCATCAGAATCATTCACATTTTTAGACAGGCACATCACCAGGCCTGTAGAATGAATGAATGAACCAGTTAATGAGCCAATGAATGAATCATTTAACTCTTCACTCTTTGATCTAGATTTAAAGAGGTTTGGAAAAGTTAAAAGGCATGCGTTAAGAAGTAAAAACAGGGCTAGATCCCAGACTTCCCAACTACGCTTTGGAGGACTGATCCACCCAGTGGGTACCGATCACCTGGGTCCCCAGCCTACTCAAGTAGTGTCTCCAGCAAGGACCCCCTCCCATCGCCCACCAGTCAAGCCCTCTCTGCACCATTAGATACAATCCGGAGGACACAGGGAGCGGAGCCCACAGAGCACTCCCCTCAGCAGCCCCAGGCCATAAATCAACTGCTACTCTGAAACAGCACGTCCTTATCCCTTTGGGAAGGGAGGGAGTCTTCTTGACTTCAAATAGCCCCAAGTCCCAGCCATCTTGCCCCTAGGTTCAGTTAATGTCTAACTCTTTCCCGGAAAATCCTGTTGGTTTGCAGCCGGCACCCACGTCTAGAAGCTACCCCAGGACGGCCTGAACCACAGCAAAATAGGAGCTCCCAGCTTTAAGCCCTGGAGTTCCTCCAAAGGCTGCAGAGGTACCAGGCCCCAAAGGCCTCTCTTCCCAAGCTGGAGACTTCCCAGAAGGGATTCTCTTAGCTGTGCGACTGGCTAAGATTTTAACAGTTGTCCATTGTAAAACCTTGTAACTGGTTCTCACCTAATCACCCAAGACCAAAAATCCAGCCTAGAGCTCAGACGCTTAAGAACGCAATGAGCTGATCTCAATTCCCCAGCCAAGTGTTCTCCTCCCCTGTGCAAAGTGAATACAAAAACCTGGGGCAGCATCCCATCTGTGTGTGTGACTTCAGGGCCCGGGTCCCTGCCCTATCTCCAGCCCCACCATTCCCAGACCTGGCTACCCGCCAGGGTATGAAGACAATTCTTGGTTTTTGGGGGGGGGGGGGGGGTTTGCCCCTTTAACCACCTCCTGCCCCTACACAACAGCTCCTTTTTTCATTCTTTTGTTTTTGTTTTAAACAAAACGTTTTTGGGTGAGTAACCAGCTGTTTGAGTTTCCGATTGGCAGGCTAATCACTTCCTATTGGCTGATCTTGAAAACTTTTCTCCCCCTTGGAAATGGCACACTCCTGTCTTTGTGGCTTCTCTGTTTACACACATTTTGCTACCTAACGTCAACACTTGCTAATGAATAAATCTATCACTCCACTCACAGAAAATGAAGTCCTGGCCTGACAAGAGGACTGCCTGCATCCTATGAACGGATTTATCCTCATGTCCCTGCAGGAGACCCAAGACAGCGACACCTTCCCTTTCTATGCTTTCAGGTTTCCACAAGCATTTATCGACCCCTAGTAATCTTTACTCCTGGGGCCAAGGTGAATGGTCTTTCTCTCCTTTATGGAACCCCTCCAGATGGGAAAGATGAAGTTAAAACCAGAACAGGGCAGAGATTGGCCCCTTGTAGGACAAACCTCACAAACACTGGGTCTCGATATCGAAGCCCAGCCAGAAGCCCAGCCAAGCTCCGTTCTAGAACAGAGCATCGTGGTGATGTTTGTTACAAATACACAAAGCCGGTTATCTCCTCATTAATGACCATTTATCTGGTGTTTTGTAAATCGAAAGCAAAATATCTCAGGCTTTGCAGGCAGTGGTTAGCGCAGCACCAGGCAGGCAGCAACGCCTCCCGACTTCAGGGAGCGGAGGAGTCCCGGGAGGGCTGGCTGCAGAGCACAGGCTTCGGTTACACCGTTCATTAAAGTATTTAATTTATGACAACGCCCCAGCAAAACTTTTAATTAGTGGGGGGAAAGGCCCAACGGCCAAAACTCATGAGGCGGAAGGACTTGTGGAATTCCAAGAGAGAACTGGGGCCCAACCCTTCACGTCTCCTGCGCCCAGAACCTTGGCCAAACAAAAATGTCACAAGGGTTGCAGTTTTCAGGTACCAGGACATGGGCCTGAAGGCCCAGGTTACACACAGTCCCTGCTTTTCAGGGGGTGAATCCCTTCTCCCCTCACCGTGCAAGAAGGGGCTCGAGGACACTGGGGCCCATCCCTGTTGGCACTCCGGGTCCCAGTTTTCGCTGCCCCGCTGCCCCCTGGCACTGTGTGCCCCAAGGGTGAGCCCCTGCCCAGCCAGCCAGCAGCTGAAAGCAGACGACCGCAATGGGGCTGTGCCAGTCTCAAATGGGCTTCCGCTCTGGCCCCGCGCCACCCAGTGACAAAGCAACAGGCAGGCAGAGCTATGCTAAAAACTCGTGTAGTCCCAAGAATTCTGAGGAAACCCAGGGACGAAGTGACTTCCAGGTGTCCTCTGCTTCTGTCGCCTTCACTTGTTTTTGTTTTGTTTTATTTTAAAGCGGAAAAGTGTCCCAACCTACGGGCACAGAGGCACAGTAACAGAAAAATCATTTCCCTGATAAAACATGTCTACTGGCCAGGTAGGAAGGCTTGTTTACAGATTTTCTAACCTCTTACTTTCAACCGAAGCCTTCCCTGCCCCTTTGAAACAGTCTTCCCTCTCCTCAAATTATCCATTCTTCTCACTGACTCTTCTGGCACTCACAAGGTCTGCATTTTCCCAGCAACCTGTCCTATTTGGCGCTGGCAGACACTCTGCGTGGATCAAATTCCACGTGTTAAAGCTGAGCCAACACTGGTGAGAGTGAAAATACGTTAAAAAAAAAAAAAAGTAACAAAACGTTAAGAACACCTTTGCAAAAAAGAAAATCGAGATACACATTCATTCACGCACGCGCGCACACACACACACACACACACCCACCCAACCCAGCCACAACAAAAACAGAAAAATCCACCAAACTTCCAACAGAGGAAGCCCAGAATCACCTCGGGGCAAGCCCAGCGCCTCCCCAGAGCCGCTGCCTCGACAGAACGATCCGCGGTCTAGAGGCTCCACGTCTAACTTAAGATAGGAAGGGTATTTTTAAAATCATCCACTCACCAGTTGGTTTGAGAAAATCCATCGGGTATCTGGAGTAAGGAGGAGGGGGAGACTCTGGAATTAAAAAAGTAAGAGAAAATAAAGGCCGAGCCATGAGAGAGAAAGATAGAAACTTACGATAACAGAGGCATTCTTTCAGCCCAACTGTTTGTCTTAGCTGTGGGGGTTGGAGGCAGGGCCGCGAGGCGGTGATTGCCTTGATATTTAGCTGTCAGATAAACAAAAGAGGCCGCCTGGCGCCAGCCTCGGCGCTCCGCTCCTCCACGTCTGCAGCAGCCCCGCCGCCGCGCTCCGCCGGCCCGGCTGGAAAGCACCGGCTCGGCCCGGGCCGCGCACTTCACAGTTCACGGGGCGGGGGAGGGACAAAGCCCCCTCCCCTTCCCCAACCCCGACCCCGTCCGCCTTCCCGCCGGCCCGCCGGGGGCGCCAATTCACCCCCCGCGACCCCCCGCCCCCGCCGCACACGCGCGCAGAAAACTCGGGGATCCCCTTTCCCAGCCGACCCGGGAGACGCGCCCCAAGTGCGCTGGCGAACTTGGGAGGATCTGCGGGAGCCCGAGGCACATCCCCCGCCGCGCACAGAGACGTGGAGAAACGGGAAGCGGTGGAAAAGGCTGAAGGAGGCTGGGGTCTCAGAAGGGAGGCCGAGGCTTGGGAGGAGCAGGGGACAGACCACCTTACAGTCAATTCTCTGCTTTACTGTACTGGAAGAAGGGGAAATGCTGGGGATACCCAACTTCTGACCACTGGCTCTTTTCCATTCTGACTGCCGGACTTGAGAGTGAGAAACCCAGCTGGGCCTCCCATCCTAACCCCCTCTGCCCCAAGACCCCAGGGCTGCGCGGCCAGAGAGGATCCCGACGTGACTCTCCTTGTTTACTAAACGCAGAGACTTCCAGCCTCTACAACTCGCTTCTCCCAACCTTCCTTGGCGGGCTTGGACAGAATCCAACTCGGCCACACACCTCAACGCTTTTCCGGGTGCATGGGAGGCGTGACCCCCACTTCTCTGTGCACCCCCAGCTGATGTGGAAATAAAAGCAAACTCATTTTTAACCGCGTACCTGGGGAAAATGTGCCTAGAAAATGCCCTCAACCCACCTAGGGGCAGCAGAGCAAAAGAACCTGGAAAGGAACCCCCAGGAAATGCCCTTGCAGTTTCCCCGCGTCCTGTCTCCACTTTTGTCCCCAAAATCTTCCCAGGAGAGAATGTACACCCTTCCCAAGCAGCGCGCGCGCGCGCGCACAAACACACACACACACACGCACACGCACACGCCCCGGGGGGGTTAGGGGGTTCTTCCACTTGAGCGCCAGCGGAAGGGAAGGGAGGGGGTGCGCGCAGATCAACTTCTTACCTAGTTCGCAGAGTCGGCTAAGGTGATGGGGGTTGCAGCACACCAGCTCGGGGTTGATCTTCCCGTAAGATTCACAGCAACACAGCCTCTTGACTTCCGAGGAATGCCTGAGATCCGGCCACCTGAACACTTTGCACAGCAGGAGGGGGAGCGAGTAGGACGAGGGCGGCTGCGCGGGCTGCGAGCCGGTGGGCGCCCCCAGGCCCAGCCTGCAGTCCAGGCGGCCGGGCAGCAGGAGGCACGCGGTGCGCGTACCGCCGCGGGACTCCACGGCCTGGAGCAGCAGCTCCAACTGCCGTTCCTTCAGTTTCTTGAGCACCGAGTGCGTGAGCGCCTTCAGATCCGCCTCGGCGCCCCCGGCCGCGCCGGCGCCCGTGGCTGGGGGGTGGGGATGGTGGTGACCTTTGGCACCTCGGACCGCCTTGCCCAGGCAGCAGCCAGCCCTGCCCGCGCCGCCGCCACCGGCCCCATGTGCCCGGCCGTCCGTCGCCCCTTCTCCCCGCAGCTCGCCGCCTCCTCCGCCTCCCCCCGCGCCCTCCTCCTCGTCCTCGCCGCCGGGCGCACGGCTCCTCCAGAGACGCCGGACGAGCGTAGATCGTTTGGTCCTGAACATGCGGGGCGAGGAGGCGAGGAGAAAAGTCGTTTGCCGGCTAAGGAGCGAACATGACCTCCGCACACCATGAAGAAGTCGGGCGCCGAGTTGGGGCAGCAGGCGCAGGCGATAGCAGCAGCAGCAGGGGCCCGGGCAGGAGCGGCGGCGGCCCGAGGGGCGCTCCGTGGCATGCGCCAGTCTCCCGGAGACCGGGGCGCGCGCGGGGGCCCGGGGGCGCCCGCCGGGGCTCGGGGGCCTGCGCTCTGGCTGCCCCACCCCGCGCGGCCCGCGCCGTGCGCGGCTCTCGGGCCCCGGAGCACCCCGGAGGAACGCGGCCGCCGCTTCCCTGGGGGCGGCGAAGCCTACCCCAGTCGGCGCCTCCCGAAAAAGAGGCCCCCCCGCAGCGGCTCCCGAGAGTCGGGCTCGCCAGCCTCGGCTTCCTACATGGAAGATCCGCGGGGGCAAAAAACGAAAGGCGTTCGGCTGGGCTGCTGGAGGGAAGAAAAAGCCTCTTTCCCCCTTGCTAAGCAACTTAATTTGGGGGTGGGGAGAACAGGCAATTAAAAAAAAAAAAAAGCAGGCACGCGATTTATTTTTTTCCTCTATATCCTTAGTAACCGGATCTCCTCGAATTCCGTGCACACGAAGACTCGGGGGAGGGGGCCGAGTGGACTTCACCCCGCATGAGATGTCTGGCGAAATAGGAAGGCTCTCAAAAATCTAAGAACCAAATATGCAAAGCCCAAAATGAAAAACACCACCTCCTCGCACCCCCGGAGGTCTGGGGGCGTCCGGCTGGAGCTAAGGTTTAAAAAAAGAAAATGTTTACAAAGTAGAACAAGACGTTTGAGGGGTGGAAAAAAACGTATCCACGAGTTACATCCCCCTTTTTTCCTTACAGAGCCCCGCTGGTCTTCCTCTCCTTTTCTTCTGCCAAGAAAAAAAAAATCGTGTATTTTTTTAATCCACAGAAAGCTCTGGCTAGGCTGCTTCAATCCGCGGCATCTGGGTGTTTCAAGGGAGTCTGGTCTTTCCTCCCGCGCTCCCGGGGGCCCCGGTCCTCGGCGGGGACTTCCTCGGGGCTGGCGGGGGCGCAGGGGCAGAAGATGCTGCTGCGGCGGCGGCGGCGGCTGCGCCCGGCGGGGCTGACAGCGCGGGGGAGGGCGGCGCGGCGGCGGCGGCGGCGGGCCCCTGGCGGGTCGCGCGCTCTCGCCCTCCTGGGCGCAAGCTGTTCACTGACGCGGGGGCCGCCGGCGCCCCCTCCCCTAGCCGCGCCTGGCCGCCGGGACTCCCCGCAGGAGCTGCTCGCCCCGACCCGGCTGCGGCGGCAAGGAGGCCCGGGTGTCCTCACGCCGCCTCCTCCACCGAGACTCTCCTCGTCGCGCCCGGGAGCCTCCTTGTCCCCCGTCCGCCCTCTCCTGGCGCTCGGGTCCTTCTGCCGCCGCCGGGGGCTCGCCGCGCCCCACTCAGGGTCTCCGGGGCCGGACGCTCGGCAGCTCGGCGCCGGCGGGCTGGCTCTGTCTCGGGCAGCTCTCTCCCGCGCGGCGAGCGGACCGAGCACGGCGCCCGGCTGGCTCGGCTGGCGCGGCTTGGGGACAGGGTGCTCCGTGCGCTGAGCGAGTGAGCGAGTGTGCCCGCGGCTCGCCGCCTCCCGCAAGGCCTCCCGCCCCCGCCCCCTTCCCTCCCCCTTCCTCCCCCTTCGCTCCCCCGCCCCCAGCCGCCGCCACCGCCGCCGCCGCCTCCTCCCCGCCCCCCGCTCCCCCCCCCTCGGGCCCTCTGCTCTGCTGGTTCCACTGCGCAGTGGCGCGCCCGGCTCCGGCCTCGTCACGTGGCCGTCTAGACACCCTGTCGCTTTAAAAAAAAAAAAAAAAAAAGCGATTGTGTTTCGCAAACAACAGATCGGGTTTCTAAAAGCTATTTCTCCCCCCGCCCCCCCCGCCACCGCCACCCCCTCCCCAGCCTGCAGAAGGGGGACCACGGTGAGGAGGGTAAAGGTGGGGAGCCTTGCAGCTCCCAGAATCGATTAGCCCTGGCAGGATCAGAGGAGAAACGGGAAGACCCGACAGCACCGAGCAGGCTTCGCCGGCAGGTTTTGGAGCGGAACGAACCGGTCGGTGGCCCGATTTAGACCCAGCCCGGGAAGCTCAGCGGTGGCTGTCCCGCGCGCGCTCGCCCTAGCGCTTCATTCATTCGTTTTGTTTTAAAGGCCCTGGCGGCGGATCCCCTGGCCGCGCGGGAGGGAAGGGGGAGGAGAGCGCTGTCTCCGTTCAGAAGACATTTACACCGGACTGGACCCAGGCCCTGGGAAGGGTGCGCTGGAGGGAACAGCCGGGCCGCCGAGGGCGGGGAGGCGGCGCGAATGTGACCTCAGCGGCGGCCGCGCGCTCCCTCCCGCCCTCTCCCGCTCCGGGCTCGGGTTTCTAGGACTGCCTGGAGAAGTGTGTCTTGTGCACAGCTCTGGAATGCATTTGGCAGGCTGACGGGCTGCGAGGGGCAGCATCCAGGCGGGAGAAGGGGCGGGGGCGGGGGGGGGCGCTCTCCAGCCCGCCGCCCGCAGGTTTCCTCCGGAGCCCGGAAGACCTCCGGCACCCCGCCTCCCGGCGCGGGAAGGTTACCTTTCCTAGCCGACCTGCCTGGGGCATGCATATGCATGCGGGGCTTGTTTCTGAGCCCTTCTCGGCCCCGAAGCTTTCAAGGTGCTTAGGGTCATAGAGTTTATCGCCTGACCCCACGTTCGGGAGAAGCACAGACCCAGCTGGCAGGTTACTGCAAGGAAATGGGTAAGGCCTCCGAACGCACCGGACCAAGATGCGTTTATTTCGTGAAAGCTGATGGTACTGAGAAGCGAAATGATTTAAATATATACACATCACTGTTGACGAGGCCACTAGTTGGCATGGCGATCTAACCTCACAAATTATTCAGTGAAATAAAAAAATTTTAAAGTCATTTACAATTGTACTATCAGGACAATAATAAAACTCATGGGGATGAGATGAACGACGAATCTTTATAAAAGGTAAAACGTACTATTTTCATTATCCCAGCTAAATTATACGTTCTTAGAAGGAAAAGGGATAAATAGCTTTACAACCCCTTCCCGTCCAGCAACTTCAGAGGCCCATGATTTACCATACATCCTTAGTGAACATTTAGGAATCAATTCAGGACAACACAAAGGGGCATTTGGATCACTCCCCCCAAATCTAACAAAAGCACCTTTGGAGGTAAAAATGTGAGAGAAAATCAGTGACATCGATTACAGGGTCATCTCCAGGGAAGGGAGTCCTGAAGCTTATTCACGGCCGCAGAAATGTATGCAGGAGAGGGCAGAGCTGGCATTTTAAACATTTACTTTGAAAGGCCACATAGCTGCAGTTGCATAAGATCATTTTTATTGTAAATAAAAATGTTTCCTATTGAAAATGGCACTGAGACTGTGGGGGTGGGGGGTAACTTTGTAAAGAAGCACCTTGCAAAGACACCAGCCAACAAAGCCCAGAAGGACGTGGTCGGAGGGGAGGTGTGGCTCTGGGTGATCCTATCATCACACGTGGGAAAGACAAAAGAGACAGAAACCAGATTTCTGGGAAATGTATAATATAACTCATCTTAGAAGGGCTTCTTAAGAATCCCAGACTGGAAGTCAGAAAACGTGGTTCCAGGCTGGGGCTCTGCCCTCCTTGTGCAATAACTTGCACCAGTGGGGATCCTCACGTTCAACTTACACTTGGCAGGGATTAAAAAGCTTTCTGGCAAGTTTCCTGCCCTCTCAGGGTCCCATTCCTTCTCTCTGCTCTGGGCCTCGCTGGAAGATCTTTGCTTTTCAAGAGAGGCTAGGCAAGGCTGCAAAGCGACAAGAAGACATAAATAAAGAGAGAAATCAAATGTCATAATTCTAATGAACCATCTCCGCTAAGTGGAGAACGTGCAGAGTCTTTGAGAAATCTGGCCAGTGGTGCCAATACTCCGTGATGAGAGAGGCCAGAGCACACACACAGGGCAGGTAGGCTTAGTGGGTGTTTCAGGAGCTGAATCTGACGTCACAGCTTGTCTGAGTACAACATGCATATACTTGCAGAGCTATGTTCCCATATAGTGTAATTGTGGGTGTTTGAATTCAGGCGTCGCCTCTGCCTTACCCTCTGTGCATAGCTTTCGTCCATTTTACTACCCTAGGGAGATGAGGGGTGGGATGAAGGACAAGTTAGCTACAGTGAATGATTGGTCCTGCTTTATGGCTCCCGGGCAACCCCTGAATCAGTCGACATCCCCAAGCCTTCCTGAGAACCAGCCCCACCCCCCACAGCATTCTTGTTCCTTTCCAAGAAAGAAGCCTGGCCATGGAGGACCTCCTGGCCGGCTGGTGTGCCTAGAAAGGGAGTTCCTTTCCTTTCCACCGGAGTAAATGAGACCGACAAGCACCCTGTTTCAAACTATTCTGATCCTTGAGGAGGTGGGGGAGAAAGAAAAAAAGTTTAGGAGTTCACCAAACTATTGTGAATGAGTTTGATTCTAATCACTTGCTGGCAGGGAATATGGAATAAAATCTCTCATTTGCAGTTGTTTATTTCCTGTTGTGGCTTCTATTTTCATCTTTTAGTCACTTTGGTGATAGTAATCAAACCCTAATCACGGTGCAGCCACAAGTCACAGAGACCAAAATAACTTGCAGCAGAGTTCTGACAAACAAGGATGGAGTCAGCTGAAGACCTGGCTACTTCATCACTGGCCGCCGGCCCCCGGAGGACGGTGGGGGCTGCCACTTAACTGACCGCCCGGCTGAGCATCTAGGGGCGGGAGGAAACTGGAGGGAAGCTGGTCCAAGGCCCCTGGGCTCCCAGCAGTCGGGGGCCTGGGCGTGCACGAGGAAGACCTGCCGCCCAGCGGCGGACGCAGAGGAGAAGCAAGCGGACCCTCCACACTGTCAGGGGAGGGAAAGTGGGAATGAAAGAGACTCTGCCAACTCCACACCTACAGGCATCCGTCCACCGAAGCCAGCTTCTTCCTTTCCGTCCTTTCCTCATCGCCGGCGGTTCCGGGAAGAGAGGAGCCCAGAGGCCCCAGAGCACATGTGGGTGGGTGTGCGCTGGTAGGGCTGAGGACAGGGGTGAGGCAGGGAGGAGGATTTTCTTCTAGCAGAAGCCAAAAGAAGAAACCGTTGAAGAGGCCAAGAAAGTGTTGGAAAATATCGACATTTCTTGCACAACCGTCCCCTGAAAAAATGTGTGAGTGAGCTCTAAACCATCCTGAGCTGGCAGCAGGACAGATGGAAGCCATGGTTCATGCACAGAAGACCGCACGGGTGAGGCCGATGCGACAATCGGCGCTTCTTGGCTTCTCTTAGGAGAGCAAGAACGTAAGTGAATGAAAATGCATCTAATTCACAATCCAATAGAGATGTGATACGCCCCAACTCATCAAATATTCCTGCAGCACAGACACGCTGTCAGCTGATCCATACCATTTGCCAGAATGAGAAGAACATCGTTATGGAGGAATGAGAGAAACAGCCAGAAAAAGTAAAGATCGAGGACCACAGAGCCATCCAGATACATGGTCGTGTAGGGGATATGGTTTCCTCCAGGGAGGGGCACCAGCCGGCCAGCAGAGTGGGCTGGGAAACCGCCACAGAGAACTTTCTGTACCTTGATGAGTTTGGGCACCACGTGAATGTGTTACTTATTCAAAAAAATAGAGATTTCATTATTTATTATTATTTTTTTTTTAAGATTTTACTTATTTATTTAACAGACAGAGATCACAAGTAGGCAGAGAGGCAGGCAGAGAGAGAGGAGGAAGCAGGCTCCCTGCTGAGCAGAGAGCCCGATGCGGGGCTCGATTCCAGGACCCTGGGACCATGACCTGAGCCGAAGGCAGAGGCTTTAACCCACTGAGCCACCCAGGCGCCCCTTCACGATTTATTATTATTATTTTTTAGAAATCCCTGCCTGCTTTTCTCATTTCCTGAAATTTGCTGTTCTGATGTCCTTGTAGAAAAAGGGCTAGTTGGCAAGGTCCCATGTGGAAGTGAGGCCACAGACAGCTTCTCTCTCTGTGGGGCAGTTACTACAGGAAGGCCGATGACAACAGAGGCCAATGTGTCATCCCAGACGGCATGGGTGGAGGCTGCCTCGTCATGACCCTGGCAGGAGTCACTGAGGAAACACGCCAGTCCTAATCAAAAGTCATTCTAGATATCAGTCAGGTGCAAGTTCTAACCCAGGACAGAGGGCCTCGTAAAGACTGATGTGCGACGACCAGAAGTGCAGGAAGGAGCCTGCCCCATGTTCTGCCCCTGAGAACATGAGAGCTTTGCTTTTTAGAACAAAGTGTGTCCACATGCGTCTCCATCCAGTCAGCCAGCATTGATTCCAGACGAGACCACTAAGGGATCTGAGGGTGGTACCAAAGAGCCTATGCCCTCAAGAATGATCTAGAAGGGGGCTAGAAGTAGGGAAATAATCAGCCCTCACCAAACGTGACCAAAGCTTCCCCTGTCAGTAAATGCAGGTGCTTGCCCGGAGAATGGAAAACCAAGCCATTTATTCTGTCTGGGAGGGACAGGTGCAGAAAGCTTTCTCAAAGAAAGAAAGATTTTAGACTAACTAGATGGGCTGAGATGACTAACCGGGCAGAGGGGCTCAAGGTATGAACGGTCACATTCAAAAGGGAATCACGAAAGAAAGAGACAAACTGTAGTTTTCTGCCAACTTAGAGCTAACTCCTCAAAACCCACGCCGCGCTCGTCACTGCGCGTGTACTGCTCTGTCTAAAAACAGCCCTGAACCTCAGGAAGTCCGTGATGGAGGGGAGGCCCCTGCCGTCGGTGTTCTGGGGATCATCTCCCTCAGAATAAAGCTTTTTTCATAGAAAGGGATGGCAGGACCCACACTAGAACATCTGAGTTACAGGAAAGCTTCTCTTCAAATAACTGGAGAAATTTCCACGATCTCCCCTTCTCAGATCAACAGTTGGCCTCACCTGTGTGGGACTGGTTCGTGTCACAGAACGATGCCAGTTTCAACACAAGGGGAAGGGAACTTCCACAGTGAAGTAGGCCTCTGACAGCTCAGAAATGGGAGTTCTTAAGCTAATGCTCTCAAATGCCAATGGCAAAAAATTACTATTCACCACTGCAGCATACGCAGACATACGATTTGGATGATTTGCACAGGCACTAAAAAAATATTTTAAAGACAGCAAAGTAGGGGTGCCTGAGTGGCTCCATCCATTGGGTGTCTGCCTTTGGCTCAGGTCACCTCCCCAGGGTCCAAGGATCAAGTCTCACCATGGGTCTCCCTGCTCAGCGGGGAGTCTGCTTCTCCCCCTCCCTCTGTCTCTCCTCTGACATGTGCTCATTTGCCCTCTGTCTCTCTCAAATAAATAAATTAAAATCTTCAAGATATTCAAGATAAATAAATATATAGACAGCAAAGCAAGAAAATAAACCTTGAGCCTAACTTGGACGCCCCTTAACCAGCCCTGGAGTTATTCCCTGCTGTCCAGGCCTCAGGCAGCACAAAGTGGGGGGGGGGGGGGTGTCAAATGTGGGGGAGAGGGAGTGTCTTCATTTGGGCCTTCATTTTGACCTCAAACTTTCTAGCTCGTATCTCCTTTCCAGCTTGTTTGCTCTCCTCTCCGGAAAAAGACCCTGAGGGTCAAAGCATCCCGTGATGCTTCAAAACTACCCCCTCAAGCTATGAGGACTGCCGGGAGCCAGCAAGACCCCGCCCATGACTGACCCTGAGACCTTGATGGATTTTACCTTCACTGTCTACCTGCAGGCACCCACCTACCGTTGCCCCACCTGGTGCTTGCATAAACCTCAAGTATTTCCAGCCCTTCGGAGACAGTCTTTGAGATTCATCCACCATCTTCCCAGGATGGGCCTCCCTGAAATAAATTCTTATTTCACCACGCTTTTTTCCTCTGCCTCTGGATTTTTGACAGCAGGGAGTGGCTGGACGTGATCTGTATGGGACCCCTTCCGTCTCTTGCACCCCTGTGCTCTGGCTACAAAGCCACAGTGAAAACAGATGCTCCGTCCCACCAAAAAACAAAACAAAACAAAAACAGATTTCCTGCTCCTGGTAGAATTGGATTCCTGGGGCACCTGGGTGGCTCAGTGGGTTAAGCCCCTGCCTTCGGCCTCAGGTCATAGTCTCAGGGTCCTGGAATCGAGCCCCACATCGGGCTCTCTGCTCAGTGAGGACCCTGCTTCCCCCCGCCCCACCCCGCCTGCCTCTCTGCCTACTTAAGATCCATCTCTCTCTCTCTATCAAATAAATAAATAAATAAAATCTTTGAAAAATTGGATTAACAAATTAACCTGAGCTGTTTTTCTGATTCTCTCCCCCTCCCCAACCCCATTTTTATCTTTCCCATTCCAGCAGTCATTAGGAGATGCATTTGGTGCTCATTTCTGCCTAGAAAGTGCTGGGTAAGATCCAAGTAATGAGACATCTGGTCATGGTGAATCAGCTGGGGCTGTGTGCGGAAGGGGGAAAGGACGTCTGTAGTAGGAGCCCAAGTCATGCTGACCACACATGCTGGTCGTGGCCCGTTCTGGGACCCACCAAAGGAGCCCGGCCCCATGAGTGATGGTGAAGGAATTTCTACTGGTGAGTACCTAAGGGAGTAGAAGAGACCCTCAGCCCTGTCTTGGGATCAACTATACTTTTCTGCCATGACTAGTTTCGAGGCCCTAGGAGAACCCATTTCCATAGTCTGTCTGCTTGCTTCATCCAACAAACACCGCATTAACAACATCTTGTCTGTGCCAGACCTGGTGTGAGGTTCCCAGCACAAAGCCCTCACCCCAGGGTTGCTGGGTTCTGGCGTGGACACTGCTCCAGCACAAGCACTATGTAAACGAAGTCGTATACAGATGCTAATTATCATGATTATCATGGATTTTGAGGTGGGGGGCCCACCACTTAAGCTCATTTTGCCCAACCTTCCTGGTAGGAAATGAAGCTTTAACTGGAGATCAGTGCCCTAGGGGTAGGGTAAAGAAGGACGAAGTCACGTTTCTGGTGTCTGGGACTTTGTGTGGGTTTCCCTGGGACGAGCTGGGACAGTGGCAAGGAAGGCAGGCCAGCATCAGAGTTTAAAAGCAACGAACCCGATAAGCTTGGGAAGTCGTTTTCCTAGAATGAGAGAGCGTGAACACAATAAAAAGTGTTTCTCGTTCTTTTCTAGCATGACTATGAGTCAGATATATTTTCCTATGTCCTAGAAATAACTTTGTTGGGAATTACGGCCGGCAAGGAAGAAGTAAAGAAGAGGGCCACCTTCCTGGGGAAGGACGTGCCCAGCGGGTGGGGATGCCGTGTGTGGAGCTCAGCCCCCGTCTGCCACCAAACCCCCCAGGAACTTTGGCTGTGAAGACTTTCCAGGTTGGGGGGAAACACGATGTGATTTAGCATTGCTTGTCCGGTTGTCGGTGAGAGATCAGAAAGTGGCAGTCACGTGAGTGGGAGCTAGCAGCAGTTTTCAGGGTTACCTGGCCCAGATTCCAACATATGCATAGTGGGACACAATTTGGCGAGTCCAAAAGGACACGAAGAGGGAGAGTAAGGCTTCCTTCTTCAGGACCAGGCCGCACACACTCCTCCTGCAAGGCCACCTCCCCGGCCCCGACCCACTGGAGGCAGCCCTCGTTATAGCCAAAGAGGCAGAAACTGAGTCAGACGACCAGGCTCACCTGTGCTTTGAAGGGCAGCCCTACAGAGCCACCTGCCTATGTGACATCTCCCCTTGGATGTCTCAAAAGTGAGCTCAAGATTCTGTACCAAACAAGGGGTCATTTTTTTTTTTTTAAGACTTTGTTTATTTACTTATTTGACAGAGAGATAAAGAGAGAGAGAGACCACAAGTAGGCAGAGCGGCAGGTTGTCCACGGAGCAGGGAGCCCTATGTGGGGCTCGATCCCAGGACCTTGAGATCATGACCTGAGCCGAAGGCAGCTGCTTAACTGACTGAGCCACCCAGGCGCCCCCCAAACATGGGCTCTTCTTCCCAGAACCTGTTTCTCCTCCCGAGCTCCACTCTCAGAACCTTGCCTGCCTCTGTTCAGTAGCGGGAATCTGTCTTTCTCCCTCACTTCATACCCAAACCAGACTTCAGCACCTTGTCAGCTTTACCTTCAAGATGCCCCTCAACCCCTCTGTTTTTCCCCAGGTCCTCCCAGTGCAACCTGCACCAACGCAGGCCACCAGCACTCTCTGGTGAGTGGTGCACACAACGCTTTGTCCCTCGGCTCTTCCCTCAGACCCACTGCTGAGATGGGTCTCAGTGCTCGCCTGACTACACCACCACTCTCAACAGTCTTCCTACAACCCTTGGAACAAGGACAAAATTCCCTTCCTTGGCCTATGAGCCTTGGGTGACGTGATACTCATCTTTCCCCTCGCGGTCACCTCAGTGTCTTCCTTCCACCACAGGGCCTCTGCACATGCTTTCTCTCAGCCTGAAATGTTCGTCTCTCCTCTCCTAAGGCTCTTCTGGGCTCCCAGTCTTTGAGATCAGGTCACCCCACCCATATCTATGCCCCAGGCATCTGCCTTTGATAGTACTTACAACGCAAGAACTTCTAGATTTAATTCTAATTCCTTGGTTAATGCCCGTCTTCCAATCCCCAACTGTAAACTCTTGTGAGGGCAAGGGCCATATGTGACAGGACCTCAAGCACTGTGAGAGCATAGAATAGTGACAATTATTGTACCAGAGGAAAGCACAAAGCACCCTAGCACTGGAGCCAGGAGTGTTGTGTTCAAGGACCAAGTCTGTCAGCATTGGCTGTGAAATGGGGAAAATAATACCAACATGGAACAGTCTTGAGATGAAATGAGTTAACTTCTGTCCAAGGACACTGCAGAGATGGAGCTACAGAATCATGACATAAAAAGAAACTCCAATCAGGCATTTCCAAGCCTAACATTGAGTAGGGTCTGCTTCTACAGGCTGGTTGACTGGAAAGCACTCTATTTGTGGAATTACTGCTAGATGCGTTTGTATAGTAAATTTGTTTTGTTTGTTTGTTTTTCAAGATTTTATTTATCTGATAGACAGGGAGAGAGGGAGCACGGGCCAGGGGAGAGGGAGAAGGAGCTTCAGGCTTCCCGTTGAGCAGGATTCCAGGATCATGACCTGAGTCAAAGACAGATGCCTAACAACTGAGCCACCCAGGTACCCCTAAATTTGTTATTATTTCATGGCTATATATACAAATATACAGCTCAGGTCCCTTCCTCTTTTTCTCCTTGAACAAACAAGAGCATATTAAGTACAATCTCATGGTGAGGATGGTGAAGAAACTGACACCAAAACAATCTGAAATTTGTTTAAAATTGCACAAACACACAAACCTTACTTTTTGAAAAACGAAAGAAAAATTGCCAAAAGGGGCCTAGGAAAACAGATATAGGCTCGCTTGGAAAAGCCCAGAGCCCTAAATTGTTGACAGGGTTCTGGCCTTTCCAAAGGAGCCCCATGTCCTTTGCCTGTGCTTTTGCATCTAACAGATCCTGATGTAAAGAGAGGACAGTCTCAGGCAGTGGGTGGGGTTAGAGATCCCCAGCTCTTCTTCTAGCTCTCCTCAAGCTGAAGGGGAGGGCTTCCTCCTGGCACATCAGTCTTCTGCTGGTTCTCTGTCACACCAGAGACACTCAACAGGCACCTAGTCTATCTGTGTACTAAATCCCTGAGGATGTTAGAGTAGGGGGACACACCCATTCCATGTGCCCCCCACTTACCTCCACCCTGCCACGAATCACACTCACACTTCACCCCAGCCAGCTGTCTCCCAATGTACTCCCGTGGCTTGAGAAATGCAGAATTAGAGGATTCGATTAAATCCCAGCCCAGCTGGGAAAATTCAGGCCCCAGAAGACACTCAACAAATGTGTGTTCCCTTCCTCCTCCTCTCCAGGTAATGGATAGGGACTGCCAGGAGTTTCCTCTTCCAAGAGAATACAGTCCATTGCTCCAGAATTCCACTCTCTACCTCCACACAGCCTTCCAGCCCAACACTCAATCTCTCACGGAATATTCTTGACACTTGAAAGGATCTGGCCAGCACATAAGCCAATGTGGCTGCGTTCTTTAATTAATATTTATTGAGTGTCCTTATTCGTTGCCTGGCAAGCACAGTATAGAGCTAAAATATCTATTTCCTTTCCTCTCCAAGAAAATACATTCCTGGACAACCCTGGTACATGGACAAGCCAAGTAAAGGAACAGCACACTCCGACAACAGCAAAACTGAGTTGGGAGTCAGTGAGGGGACAGAAGCAGCACACAGGGGTCAGGAGATAGGAACTGGAATCCTCTGATCCCCGCCCAGCTACAGGACACCCAACAGGTAGTGTCTCTTCTCAGAATCTGTCTACACAGGTGTAATTGATAGTATCACCCTGTCTGCTTCCTAGGAATCTTGTAGAAACTAGGTGATATCATGTAAGTGATGCCTTTTGCAAAGCCTAATACACTCTACAAATTCCAGATGTTTCTCCCAAGTAAAATCTTCGGTGCCTGTCTTGGTAGACACAAAAACTGAATCAGGTTTAAAGAAAGGAAACCCAGGGAGGTGAAAATCTGACAAATGCCTGTTTGAGCATCACTTTAGATTCTGAAGCTCTAATCCAAACTACAGAAGAGCTCCTTTATTCTTGGAAAAATACTAAATATGTTTACCTTCAGTTATATGAGTTATACGTATGTACATGTATATCATATACCCGCCCCCCACACCCCGACATACACACATTTGGAAGAAGGGGAATCCTTTGGAAGTCCCTTTGCAAACACTGGGATCTGTGTATTTGCAAAAGTAGAAAACTCTAAGCGGATACAGTATGAATAAATTAGACCGTGAATGAATATAATACAGAGTTAGGTGTGCAAACTTCAGAGTTTTAATTTCATACAATCCTGGCAGATATGTAAATTGGTATGATCTTTCAGGATAGCAGTAGATAATTTCAGTCAAGAGTCCTAAAGGGGGTGCCTGGGTGGCTAAGTCGGTTAAGTGTCTGCCTTCAGCTCAGGATATGATCTCAGGGTCCTGGCATCGAGCCCTGAGTTGAGTCGGGCTCCCTGCTTAGCAGGGAATCTGTTTCTCCCTCTGCCCCTTCCCTACTCCAGCATGTGCACACACACACACTCTCTCTCTCTCCCTCAAATAAATAAATAAAATATTTTTAAAAGCCTTAAAAATGTTCCTATCAATAGGGGCATCTGGATGGCTCAGTCGGTTGGGCGTCTGACTCTTGGTCTTGCTCCGGTGATGATTTCAGAATGGTGGGCTCATCCCATGCCCAGTTCCAAACTCATCGGGAAGTCTGCTTGAGAGTCTCTTCCTCCCCTTCTGCCCCTCCCCCCACAAATAAATAAATAAATAAATAAAGTCTTTCAAAAATTAAAAAATGTTCCTATCAATAAACAAAATGTGGTCTAAGGGGCGTCTGGGTGGCTCAGTGGATTAAAGCCCCTGCCTTCGGCTCAGGTCATGATCCCAGAGTCCTGGGATAGAGCCCTGCATCGGGCTCTCTGATCGGCAGGGCGCCTGCTTTCTCCTCTCTGCCTACCTCTCTGCCTACTTGTGATCTCTCTCTGTCAAATAAATAAATAAAATCTTTTAAAAAACAACAACAAAAAAAATGTGATCTATACACACAATGGGATATTATTCAGCCATGAAAAGAGAGGAAATGTTCTGAACACATGTTGCAACATGGATGAATCTTGAACAGATTACGCTGTGTGAAACAAGCCAGTCACAAAAGTCCAAATATTCTGGGACTGCGCTGAATCTGAAGTACTTAGAGGAGTCAAACTCATAGAAACAGAAAGTTGAACGGAAGTACCAGGGGCTGGGGAGAGAAGCATACAGGGAGTTAGTTTAATGGGTTTAATGGGTTAGTTTCATGAGTACAGAGTTTCAGTTTTGCAAAATGAGAAAAGTTCTGGAGGTGGATTGTGGCACAACAGTGTGAATGTACTTTAATGCCACTGAGAAATGGTCAAGATGGTAAATTTCATGTTATGTGTATTTCACCACAATCCTTTTAAATTCTAAATATTTTGTTTATTTGTTTGACAGGGAGAGAGAGAGAGAGAGAGAGAAAGAAAGAGCAGGGGGCAGAGAGAGGGAGAAGCAGGCTCCCCGCTGAGCAGGGACCCTGACACGGGGCTCCATCTCTGCACCCCAGAATCATGACCTGTGCCGAAGGCAGATGCTTAACAAACTGAGCTATCCAGGCCCCCTATTTCACCACAATTTTTCAAAAAAATTTCCTAATTTATAACCCAGGAATCCATCTATGAACGTATCCAAAGGGTATAATCAGAAAAGACAGCCAAGATGTTTGTACAAGACGGCTGACTTAAGTCCTATTCTTGAAAGAGTAGAAACAACCTAAGAGCAAAATAGTAGTAGAATCAGTAAATAGATTACTGAATATCTGTTGGGAAACACGATGCAGCCATTAAAAAGCTTGCTTTATAAGAATACATAATGACATAGCAAGATAGTCAAAGAAAGAAGATTCAAAACCGTCTACCCAGGGTGATCTCAATTTTGGAATATGCATACTGCTGTATTTGCAAGGGGAAAAGATCATAAGAGAACAAACCAGGGGTTATCTCTGGGTGGTAGCCATTATAGAAGATTCTTTTTTTTTTTTTTTTTTTTTTAAAGATTTTCCTTATTCATTTGACAGAGAGAGAGATCACAAGTAGGCAGAGAGGCAGGCAGACAGGTGGAGGGGCGCAGGCTCCCCGATGAGCAGAGAGCCTAATGTGGGGCTCCATCCCAGGACCCTGAGATCATGACCTGAGCCAAAGGCAGAGGCTTAACCCACTGAGCCACCCAGGCGCCCCTATAGGAGCATTCTTATCTTCTTTACATGTTTCCTAATGTTCTGTGATGAGTATGCAATACTTTCATATAATTACTTTCATATGGGGAAAATGATAAAGATAACCAGTACTGGTTATCTACTTCATTCCATAAAACAGAGGAAATTTCAGATGGAGCAAAGATTTAAATAGAAAAACTAAAGCCATAACTGTATGGGGCTAGAACTCCTGACTGTGGCCACGTAACTGTGGCCCCATATATTTCGTGCTGCTTTGGGGCCTCTGCAGCAGTCTTGCTGAAACTTCAGGGATATTTATATCAGCAATTGCCTAAAGATTATTTGTCAGAAGTAGGAAAGAAACATAAGGTCGGATGTGTATTTCATGCTTGAAGAGGATGTGGTTGACAAGTATGATTCATATGGGTTTAGCTAAAATGTCCAAAACAGTCTTCGTTACATGTTAAATAGAGGTATTGGAAGTTGACCAACTGAAACTATAAAATGTATTTGAAGAAAAGCTTCCATTTTCAATGACACCCAAAAAGATAATATCCTTAGGGAAACCATTCCAAAAATATGCATGGTCTATATGAAGAAAATTTTCAAACACAAAAGAAGACTTGATTATATGAAAAGACATACCCTCTTCTTGGATAGGAAGATTCAGTGGTACGAAGTTGGGAATCTTTTTCAAATTAATGTATAATTTAACTTGATCCCAAAGGAAGTGCCAGAAGGATTTAAGCTAGGGATATGCAGGGGCATCGACCAGACTGATAGACTAAGCCTAGAATTTAAAAGAGACGCAGATGCCAGGTAAAATTTGAAAAAGCAGGGGCATCTGGGTGGCTCAGTCGGTTGGGTGTCTGACTCTTGGTTTCGGCTCAGGTCATGATCTCAGGGGTGTGAGATGGAGCCCACCCTGTCAGGCTCCGCACTTAATGGGGGAGTCTGCTTGAGTTTCTCTTCCCCTGCCCCTCCCCTTGCTCACGCATGTACACACACACACACACACACACACACACGCTCATGCACTCTCTCTCTCTCTGTCTCAAATAAATAAATCTTTTAAAAAGAAGCTGAAAAAGCAGTGTGTGGGACAGGGACGAGTCTGACCAAATGTTAAAAAACAATATAAAGCTGAGTAATATTCCATTGTATATACACACACCACATCTTCTTTACCCATTCATCTGTTGATGGACGTCTGGGCCCTTTCCATCTTTTGGCTCTTGTGGACATTGCTGCTATGAACATCGGGGTGCATATGCCCCTTCAGATCACTGCATTTGTATCTTCAGGGTACATACCCAGTAGTGCGATTACTGTCATTTGTAACCACGTGGATAGAGCTAGATGGTCTTACGCTAAGTGAATTGAGACAGAGAAAGACAAATACTATATGATTTCACTCATATGTGGAATTTAAGAAACAAGATGATGAATAGAAGGGAAGGGAAGGAAAAATAAAATAAGATGGAAACAGAGAGGGGAGCAGACCATAAGAGACTATAGGCAACAATGGAGGGTTGCTGGAAGGGAGGTGGGTGGAGGGATGGAATAAGTGGGGGAGGGGCATTAAGGAGGCCCGGGATCGCCTGGGTGGCTCAGCTGGTTAAGCAATTGCCTTCAGCTCAGGTTGTGATCCCAGAGTCCCAGGATCGAGTCTCGCATCGCACTCCCGGCTCCATGGGGAGTCTGCGTCTCTCCCTGACCTTCTCCCCTCTCATGCTCTCTCTCTCTCTCTAATAAATAAATAAAATATTAAAAAAAAAAAAAGGAGGGCACTGGATGTAATGAGCACTGGGTGTTATATGCAACTGATGAATCACTAAATCCTACCCTTGAAACTGATAATACGCTATATGTTAACAAAAAGGAATTTATTTATTTATTTATTTATTTTTAAAGATTTTATTTATTTATTTGACAGAGAGAGAAATCACAAGTAGGCGGAGAGTCAGGCAGAGAGAGAGAGAGAGAAGCAGACTCCCGCTGAGCAAAGAGCCCGATGCGGGGCTCGATCCCAGGACACTGAGATCATGACCTGAGCCGAAGGCAGCGGCCCAATCCACTGAGCCACCCAGGCGCCCCAACAAAAATGAATTTAAATTAAAAAAATTTTTAAGAAACTATAAAGCTTTAGTAATTAAAATAATGTTTTACTGACACTGGCATAAATACAGAGATCCATGTGACGGAACTGAGAGGCCAGAAATTGGTTTAAATATATGTACTTTCGGTCAATTATTTCTCAATAAAACTTTTGAAAAAAAATATATAGTTTTTTCAAAGAACCCATATGGCTTTGGTAATTTTCTATGTTATATGTCCACTTTCTACTTTGTTAATTTTCGCCCTTTTTTTAGTGTTTTCTTCCTTTTTCCTTTGTGCTTAATATGCTCTCTTTTTCCCCTTACTAATTGAAATCTGTTAATTTGATCACTGATTTTTCGCCTTCCTTCTTTTGTAATATCTGCATAAGACTTCATGTAGAACTTTAACTGCAGCTCTCAAGATTTGACACTTCATGTTTTCATTGTCAGTAAGTCAAAAATATTTTCTACTTTCCACTTGGTTGTAGGTTATTTTAATTAATCTAAAAAAATTTTTTTTAGGTTTATTTATTAGTTTAAGTACTCGCTACGCCCAACATGGGTCTGGAACTCCTGACTCTAAGATCAAGGGTCACAGGCTCTTGCGAATGAGCCAGCCAGGTGCCCCACCCCGCCCTCCCCCCTCAGGTTACTATGTTGCTTGGTTTCCAAACATTTGGGGGATTTTCTAGCTATCTCTTTGCACCTTAGTTTCACAGTGGTCAGAGAACATACTCTGTATGATTCCAAACATATATGGAATTTAATTTTGTATGGAAATGGTACCTCAAACCAGTGGAGAGAAAATTTATAAATAAAAAAATTATATTTATTTATATATTTTAGATATATTTTATACATAAATATATACATATATTATACATATATACACTATATATATTCTATAAAAAATTATATATCCAATAAATAGCATTGGACAACTCAATGAAGACATGGAGGAAAACAGTACTGGTTATCTACTTCATTCCATAAAACAGAGGAAATTTCAGATGGAGCAAAGATTTAAACAGAAAAACTAAAGCCATAACTGTATGAGAAGAACCTAAGAGGGAATTCTAAAATCTCAGAGTAAGAAAACTTTTTCTAAACTCAGAAGCCTTAAAAGATTGGCAAATTTAGCCTACATGAAATATTCAAATCTTTGCTGGCCTAAAGTACCCCAGACTCGCTCTTACAGGTTTAGGTGAGAGGGCAAATCTTGGGGAGGGTATGTGCAGAACTCTGCACTGTCAGAATTTAGGACTCAGGAATTCTCATGGCCATGAGCTGAAGTAGGGGAAGAATTTAAAATCCTGGTACGTGAGGAGAGCCAAGAATCTCGCCGTGTTAGAAAAGCATATGGAGGGGCGCCTGGGTGGCTCAGTGGGTTAAAGCCTCTACCTTGGGCTCAGGTCATGATCCCAGGGTCCTGGGATCAAGCTCCGCATTGGGCTCCCTGCTCACCAGGGAGCCTGCTTCCCCTTCCCTCTCTCTGCCTGCCTCCCTGCCTACTTGTGATCTCTGTCTGTCAAAAAAAAAAAGAAAGAAAGAAAGAAAGAAAGAAAGAAAGAAAGAAAGAAAGAAAGAAAGAAAGAAAGAAAGCAAAAAAAAAAAAAAAAAGCATATGGAGGGCGCCTGCGTGGCTCAGCTGGTTAAAAGACTGCCTTGGGCTCAGGTCATGACCCTGGAGTCCTAGGATCGAGTCCCGAATTGGGCTCCCTGCTCAGTAGGGAGTCTGCTTCTCCCTCTGACCCTCTCCCCTCTCATGCTCTCTCTATCTCTCTCTCTCTCAAGTAAATAAATAAAACCTTAAAAAAAAAAAAAAAAAGGGAAAAGAAAATCATATGGAGGGGCACCTGGATGGCTGAATTGGAAGAGCATTCGACTCTTGATCTCATGGTCATGAGTTGGAACCCCACATTGAGTGGAGAGATTACTTAAAAAAATAAAATCTTAAAGGAAGGAAGGAAGGAAGGAAGATAGGCATATAGGAATCGTCATAACTTTGTTCCCAACTTGCTGGGAGATCTGGAACGTGTGTTTCAGCTTCAGCACAGCCATGTCAATGAAAGCCATCAATTGTCCAGGCTCCTAATTGGATGTGTAGTCATAGTGGTGGAAGCCCTCCACATTGAGCATATTGTCCAGGAGACTGGGTTCCATCTCCGTCTAGGTGCTACCACTCAACCAGCCCCATGACCACAGACACATGCCTAAATCCCAATGGGGCCCAGAGGCAGGGGTGAGGAGCACCAACACTGGGGTCAGACCACCTACCTGGGTTCCAGTCTTGGCTCTGCCCCTTACTGGTGATGTGCCTTGTATTCACATCTGTAAACAGGGTTGACAAGACTAGCTCCTTCCCTGTGGGACTTTTCTGGAAATTAAAGAGATTAATAATTTTATTAATATATGTGAAGTCCTTAGAATGGTACCTGACACATAGCCTGCGGTCAGTGGGTGTTAGCGGTAAGGTAAGTCTCTCCTGGATCTTGTTATGATTATTTAAATGGAACTGAACTTGAAAGAGACCAACTCTTACTCTAAGAGGTAGATGACTTCATTTGTAGTCAAAGATGAAACTTTAGATCCTGACATAAGAGATGCTAGAAAGTCTTTCTCCTTGGGAGTTATGGACTCAGAATCGGGGAGAGCTTTAGAAATGATCAATAAGAGAGATCATCCGGCCTGTTGGAAGACTTTCAGGGACTGAGAATTCCCTGCTTTCAAGGAAAACTGTTTGTCCCTTGGTCAACTTTTTAGTTAAAAGGCTGACTCCAAAGTGAGCTGGAGTTTGCCCGCTGGTAACTTCCATCCGTTCATCTACCTCCTGCCTTCAGCAGCCATGCAGCAGTGTGCGACCACGTGCCAGGTCTTGAAGGCTCTCACTCTCTCCTCCCTTCTTCACTTATGCGCCAAACACATCCTGTCCTGTCAGGCGATTGTCACACACCCCTCACCAGCATGGTCACCCTGCTCTGGGGATCCTCAGTTGGTCAGCACTCCTGCTGGAAGTTGGAATGGCACCCAGATCACAGTGGTTTGGGTCTGGAATATCCTAGGCATGAGTGTTGAATGAATGAATGAATCAAGTAGTCCAAGTAGTAACATAACATACCAGAACTATCATCTCCCTTTTATCAACACAGCCTCTGATTTCATCATTTTCAAGAGAAGCTTCCAGAACTCATTGGCGGGGCAGGGTGGTGGTGGTTTGCAGGCATGCCTCCCCAGCCTTTCCCTCCCTGGGGAGGTAAGACTGTGGGACCCACTGATGGCTGCCCACCCCTCTGGGAGATGGCCAAAGGAGCAGCCTAACACCCAAAAAATAAAAGAAGATGAAATCAGAAAACAAGCATCCTAATCACACAAAGAAAGAAGCCTGCCAGTGACCAACTCAAAAAGGCTTTCTCTTCTGATGGACTCAGGGTTATTGGGGCATTGATTAGTGCTGCCCCACAAATATTTCCAATTCCGTTTACAGGCACAGATTGAAACGCATTTCCTTGCGCCCCTTAAGTAGGTGTAGCCACGTGACTTGAGAGTGCAAAGCCAGTGGCAGAGCCAGCCTCTGGTCCCCGTGTTCCCATTTTCCTGCCCTTGGCAATCATGCACACTCAGAGAGGAAACCTTCTCAGTGGGGGCCTTGCAGATCAGCTCCACACCCCACACCCCACCCCCCGCCACCCCCCCCCCCGCCCTGCCCCCACACCCCAGCCAGCCCACGAAGTACATCCAATACAGGTGAAAAATACATCTTTGTTGCTTTACCACTGGGGAAGAAGAAAACCCAAGAGGCTGGCTACTTCCACCTTTGAAACCAGCCTAATCCCAGGCATTTTGGAGAAAAGAAAATGAAACCTCATGTACATACAGGCCCAGAAGGAAAGGGTCTAGAGCCTGCCATTCCCAGCTGTAAGCCTGGGAAAGTCGCTTGCCTACCCCAGGTCTCAGTTTTCTTACCACTAAAAGAAGGGGATTTAGCTTGATGATCTTCCGCTAAGTTTCTTAAGTCCAGCAGATCGCACAGAAAGACATTTTTTTGAAGAGGTCACTTTTAAATAAACTCTACAGCCAGTGTGGGCCTCGAACTCACAAACCTGAGATCAAAAGTTGCACCCCTACTGACTGAGCCAGCCAGGTGCCTCAAAAAGACAATCTTAATGTGGGATGCTCTCATTGGGGAAAACTGAGTCAAGGGTCTACAGGATCTCTCCATTGGGTTTCTTACAACTGCAGATGAATCTATATTGCTTTAAAAAAAAAAAAAAGTTAAGGGGCACCTGGCTGGCTCATTTGGTAGAACACATTACTTCTACTCTTGATCTCAGAGTTGGGAGTTCAAGCCCCACTCTGAGGGTAGAGTTTACTTAAAATAAATAAATAAATAAATAAATAAATAAATAAACAAACAAACTTTTTAAAAAAAGATAACCCAACTTTAAACCTGAACTCAGTTCTCAAAAGGACGGATTTGTGAGTTTGATGGCATAATTCTGCAAGAGAGGAAACCCTCTAAAAGCCTCCATGGGATGTCCTGGGTGTAGGGCACGTTGGCCCTGTCCCCGGGTCCTCCACCCTGCCCATGACTCGACTCCACCCATCTCCAGACCTCCGGAGAAGTCTCTGGAGACCCATTCAACTCCCAACAATAGCAAACCAAGAATTCCCATTCTCCAGCTTAACTTAGCCACAAAAGCTAAATATTTTAAAAAATACAAAAAGGTAATGCCATAATATGTGTCCCTTCACAATGTGAAAACTTTCAGATAGCTGCTTTTTTTTTTTTAAGGTTTTATTTATTTATTTGACAGACAGAGATCCAAGTAGGCAGAGAGGCAGGCAAAGAGAGAGAGGAGGAAGCAGGCTCTCTGAGTAGGGAGCCCGACGCGGGACACGATCCCAGTCCCAGGACCCTGGGATCATGACCTGAGCTGAAGGCAGAGGCTTTAATCCACTGAGCCACCCAGGTGCCCCTCAGATAGCTGCATTTTTGATTGCTGGAATGACAAGTAAGTTCTGGTTGTTATACTTTTCACTTTTCTAGATTTTCTTCAATATAAGAAGTTATGGAAACAAAAAACCTTTCTTTAAGGAAACAATACAACTCCTGGTCCCAGTGGCAGCCCGGTGAGCCAGATTATTAGAGGACGCGATAGAAATAAGAACTTTAAGGGAGCATTAGCCTGGTGACCCCGGGAGAGTCGCTTTATCCCCGGGCGGCTCAGCGTCCCCTTCGCTGGACCTCATGTCAGTCCTCTGATGGCCCTTGGAGGTCAGAGCTTGAGACAGAGCCATGGGCAGACTGTGTCCTTCCAGCTTTAGCGTAGCCTTTGTTGATCTGTCAACAGAGTTCGAGTCATTAGCATTGCCCCCAGCCCCAGTTTTCCATGCATAAAACTTCCAAGGACCTGAGCACGCAATAGAATCTGAGGAATCTGAAAGACTAAGACTAGTCCAATTAACGATGACAGGGTGACATTTTTGGTGACCTACAGACACAGTACAGTAGTGGGAGATCCCCTTTAACAGTGGGCAAACTGAGGCACAGATGAATAAAAGTTTGGTGCTGGTGTTGCTGGTCCTCGAGGTTCCCTCCCCGAAGACGCTCCTGTGTCGAGATCCATGGGTTGGTTAAAGGATTCTTACTGCCCCAAAGAGCCGAGTCGAGTGGAAAACCCTCGTTAGCAGGATGGGCACAACTGTTAGACCACTCTGTTTGCCTCCTGTGGGGGGATGGGGGGGGTAGAAAGAGGCATGGTGGTCTTTCCGAGCTCTAAAGTTTGATGTTTGAAAATAAGTTGATTTTATCATTTGTAAATATTTTATGGATGTATAACTCACACCCAGAAAAGTGCATGGATCATAAGCATACGTGAATTGTCACAAACTGAATACATCCGTATCACCCGCTCCTAGGTCAAAACCCAGAACATCGCTAGTATACCAAAGCTCCCTCATTCGCTTCCTGCTTCCTACCCCCAGCGCCGATATCCACTCCTCTGACTCCTCACACCCGAGATTACTTTTGCCTGCTTTTGAATTTTATATAAATGGGATCACTACATTACTTTTCTTTTAGGATTTTAAGTAGTCCCTACACCCAATGTGGGGCTCGAACCCACAACCCCGAGATCAAGAGTCCCAAGCTTCACCGACTGAGCCAGCCAAGCGCCCGTAATGTACTTTCTTTTAAAGAAGCTAAAAATTTAAGTTTAGCTGAAGAGGAATTTCAAGACGGTGTTGTTCTTGGTTTGGGCAACACGCAGCAGGCTGCTTTAAAACCACTCTATACAGGCCATGAAATGATTTAAAAACCAAATTATTTCACTCTGCCTGATCAACTCACCAACTGAGTCTCAGCAGTCTCTCTCAGGGTCTCTGTGCTCCGTTGCTAGCCCATTCCTTTCTCCCGAGAACATGTAAGTCCTGTGATATTAAAACCCTAGCCAAAAAAAAAAAACAAAAACAAAACCCTAGCCAGACCAGTTTTTGTTTTGTTTTGTTTTTTACTTTTTCTTTTAGAACAGTTTCATTTACTTATTCTTTTTTAAAGAATATTTTTTGAAGAATATTTTTAAATTTTAAAGAATATTTTTAAAAGAATATTATCTGGGAGAGAGAGAATGAGAGAGTGTGAGCATGAGAGGGAGAGGGACAGGGAGAGAGACTCTCAAGTAGGCTCCATGCTGAGCGCTGAGCTAAATGTGGGGCTGGATCTCACCACCCTCCCTCATATCAGGACCTAAACGGAAACCAAGAGTTTAACGGTTAACCGGCAGAGCCACCCAGACGCCCAGGACCATTTCAGATTTACAGAAAAGTTGCAAAGAGAGTGCAGACAGTTCCCATATATCCTGTACTCACTTTCCCCTATTGTTAACATCATAACGTTGCTGTGGTGCCTTTCCTCACGAGAGCTCAGAAACTACATCGGTATATAGTATGTTATTATCAACTAAATTCCTATTCCACCAGTTTTCCCTGCCATCCATCCCTGGGTTCCACCCAGGATACCTCGTGTCTCCTTAGTCTCCTCTGGGCTGTGATAGCTTCTCAGATTTTCCTTGTTTTTGATGAGCGTGACAGTTTTGAGAAGTTCTGGCCAGGGATTTTGTAAGATGTCCCTCACTTGGGTCTGTCTGATGCTTTTCTCATGGCGACACTGGGATTTGGGGGAGAGGGGAAGTGTCGTTCTCATCACATCACAGATCAGGGATGCCTGCTAGTAATAGGACCTACCACCAGTGATGTTGACCTTGGTCACCTCGCTGGGGTAGAGTTTGCCTGGTACCTCCTCTGCAAAGGTACTCTCTCCGACCACCTTTCTACACAGCATCCTTTGGAAGCAAGTCACTAAGGGCTGTCACTCAGGGGAGGCGGGATTAAGCTCCACTTCCTGAGGGGACAATATCTACATGAGTTTGGTTTTTTTTTAAGATTTTATTTATTGGGGCGCCTGGGTGGCTCAGTGGGTTAAAGCCTCTGCCTTCGGCTCAGGTCATGATCCCAGGGTCCTGGGATCGAGCCCCGCATCGGGCTCTCTGCTCAGCAGGGAGCCTGCTTCCTCCCCTCTTTCTCTGCCTGCCTCTCTGCCTACTTGTAATCTCTGTCTGTCAAATAAAATAAATAAAATCTTTAAAAAAAAAAAAAAAGATTTTATTTATTTATTTGACAGAGAGAGTGAGAGAGCACAAGCAGGCAGAGCAGCAGAGGGAGAGGGAGAAGCAGGCTGCCCACTGAGCAGGGAGCCCAATGCAGGGTTCGATCCCAGGACCCGGGGATCATGACCTGCGCTGAGGGCAATTGTTTAACCAACTGAGCCACCCAGGTGCCCCAATATCTACATAAATTATTTGGAATTTTCTATATCGAAAATTTGACTTTTCTCCCCCATTTATTTATTTCTGCTTTGTATCAGTATGAGTTCCTTCATGGATGCTTATTTGATACTCTGGATTAAAATCCAGTGTGACATTATTTATTTATTTACTTATGCTCACACTGTTCCAGCCTTGGATGGCAGGAGCCCTTCAGGTTGGTGCCTTGGACACGTCCCCGCCCTTCTGATCTTGGAGCACTTCCTTACTTTCTGGTGCTACAAGCTGCTCTAGGCTCATCTTGAGGATTTCCTGCCCCAGGCCTAGAATCAAATCAACCAGTTGCTCCAAGAGTAGATTGGTGTTTTCTTTTTTTTTTTTTTTTTAAAGATTTTATTTTTTTATTCGACAGAGGGAGAGAGACAGTGAGAGAGGGAATAAGCAGGGGGAGTGGGAGAGGGAGAAGCAGGCTTCCTGCTGAGCAGGGAGCCTGATGCGGGACTCCATCCCAGGACCCTGGGATCATGACCTGAACTGAAGGCAGAGGCTTAACGACTGAGCCACCCAGGTGCCCCTAGATTGGTGTGTTTTTGTTTTGGTTTTTTATAAGATTTTATTTACTTATTTATCAGAGAGAGAGAAAGCACAAGCAGGGGGAGCTGCAGCAGAGCAAGTAGAGGGAGAAGCAGGCTTCCCTCCAAGCAAGGAGCCTGAGTAGGACTTGATTCCAGGACTCTGGAATCAGTCTGAGCCACCCAAGCATCCCAGATTGTCGGCTTTTTAACTCATCTTCTCCCCTCAAGATGCAAGCATTCTCCAGGGTGGGCAATAGCCTAGCCTTATTATCCAGTAAAAACCAGCCACTTGTAAGCAACTTTATTATTATTATTTTTTTACGATTTTATTTACTCATTTGAGAGAGAGAGTGCAAGTGAGCAGGAGCAGGGGGAGCGGCAGAGGAGGCGGAAGCAGCAGACTCCCCTCCAAGCTGGGAGACTAACACAAGGCTCCATCCCAGGACCGGGCGATCATTACCTGAGCTGAAGGTAGACGCTCAACCACCTGAGCCCCCCAGGCACCCCTGTAAACAACTTTAAATCTAGTTTGGTGTTCTGCAGGGGTTTCCCCCCTGTTTGGGTTCGTTGCTATGATTGAAGTAGCTCTGTGCTCACCTGTGTGCCTACCTACTGTCTCTTCTTCCCCATGGTTTTCAGTTTGCTTGAAGCCTCCTTCATCGTTCACTGTTCTTAGACTGTGGTGTAGACCCGCCCCAAGTGAGTCAGGCTGCGGAGCTGGGGAGAGTAAATTAGAGAGGTCCTCCTCTGGCAAGGCTTCTGGCCTGCCTGGCTGGAAAACTGCTATATAAAGATAGATAAGTAGCCAGCTACACACACACACACACACACACACACACACACACACACACCCAAAAGGGAGAAGGCACCAGAGGGAGGGCGACAGAGGCATTTGCTCTGAGAGCTAGTGTTCAAAGGGGAAAAACAGGGAGGCACTTGGGCAATGCGGCGCTGCAGGTCTGAGCTGGCCTGGGGTTTTAGCACAGGAGGAGTGAGTTCTTCAGAACAAGACCAATTAAAACCTTTTAAAGTAATTGTTCCCCTGCCTTCTTTCAAAGCTGAGCCCTAATCACCTTCTCTTCATTCTTCCCACCATTTCACCATTTGAAATTAAACCCTTTGCTTCTCTCCCACTGCCACATCGGGCCCCTCACAAAAATGCTACTTCGTGCGTTTGTTTGCTGGGGGCGGGTGGGGGTTCATGGGAGGGGACCCTGACACTTGCTTTGCTTCCCCGGAAATCACTATGTGCTCTGTCTCACCGGCATCCCCTCCAACCCCACACCCACAGAGCAGAGGGGAGGCGGCAAGGGGTCCCAACAGGCTTCCAGAACACCAACTAGGTGGTAAAGCTTTACGGCTGTTTCCCTCAGGTGTCCACATTACTCAGCCTCTCCAAGCCTCAGTGATAGGGTGGGCAGGGCCTCCCTGGGTCAGGGCCATAAACCTGTTATGGCTCCCTGAAACATGACACATCCAGTTGACATCACCTGTCCACCTTCATTCTTCTTTCTCTCTATCCAAAGTCCCTCCCCGTCAGTCCCTTGGTGCTCCTCCCCACAGGTCCTTTTGCAGGAGGGTACAAAGGTCTGAAGGTCCTGAAATGACGGGATGTTTCCCCATCCTGATAGAATAATATATAATTAAAGGACCTGCGTAGATCTGAAGGTCACCTTGACTTTGACTGAGGCATAAATATCACCAGAGCTGGGCACAGAGTACCTAACTAAGAAAAGCAAACTTTCACCTCTTTTATTCTTTCTCTCAGATCCACGTTGCCTCTCCATAGTATCAGAACACTTTAAGAAGGAAAACCCAGGCTCCTAATGGGTCAGACAGCTCTCTGGTCTCTCCTTTCCGGGTGGAGGGGGCGTCCACTCTCCTAAGACTGGCCGGGAGGGGCGGCGATGTGCCTCAGTCGCTCAGCCGGTTGGTGGCAGGGCTGTGACGGGAACCTAGGCCTCCAGACGCCTCTCGCGTCTAGGCGCTTCCCATAATGGAAGGCTTCGCTCCATTAAAAGTTATTTTAGGGATTCCACAAGCCCACCACCATCCCCCCCAAAGTGGAAAATTTATGTAAACGAGTCAAAATAAAGCAACAGTTTCTTAATAAGTATGTTTGGAGTTTCACTCCGGACTCAGGCGAGGGGATGGGAACTTAAAGGTTCCAGTGTTCTTCTCTATACAGCGAGACTATTTTTAACAATTTAAGGACGTATTCAGGTCCACAGTCAAGCCCAGCAGTGCACATCCCCCGGCCACCCCCCGCCCGCAAGGTTACGCAGGGCGCTGGTTCCGCCCCGCCCTCTCCGACGCATCCCCTCCGGGTGACCCCGGCCCGGCCACCCTCGCCGCCCCCACCATCCCGTCACAGGGTGCCAGGCGTGGCCGTGGCGTCATCCCGGACCCCTCCATAACTGCATCCTTCTCCCTCTCCCCCCCACCCCGCCCCGCCCGTCGCCCAGTCCCCCTGGGCGTCGGGGGAGGGGCCGAGGGATGGGGCCGAGGGACTGGGCCCTGCGGTCGCGCCCCAGCCTGGACCACGAGGAGGCGGGCTAAGAGCCGGGCAGAAGGAGAGGACCATTATTCCGCAGGGGTGCGGGGGAGGTGATGGGGCGGGGCTGGGGGAGGACGTTCCCAGGGGACTGCAGGAGGCGGGGTCGGGGGTGCTCCCTACTCCTCTGAAATAACCGCCGGGAACAGCCCGGCTCCCGCCCGCTTCCGGGCCGCGGGGGTTGGAGGTCCCGGTCGCCCTACTAGCCCGGCTGTGCGCGCGCCCCGGGCCCCGGCTCGGGGGCGCTCGGCGGGGGGCGGCGGGAGCGCGCGCGCGACGGCGCCGGGCGGAGATCGGGCCCGGCTGTGCGCCGTCTGCCCGGCGCCGCGCTCCCAGTGCCCGCGCCGCCTCCCGGGGCGCCGCGCGGGTGGCGCAGGTAGAAGCTCGACGGGGGCGGGGGCCACCCCAGGGCTCAGGTTCCAGCAGCTGTCCCGGCCCCGAAGTGGGCGCCGCCAGCGAGCCGGCCGGGGAGCCGAGGAGGCGGAGCTGAGGCGCGGGCGGGGCCCCGATTGACCACGCCCCCAGGCCCGGCCCCCGCCCCGCTGCTCCCGCCTCCCGCGGGCGCCGCAGCCGCGGGTGGGGGCGCCTCTGCGGGGCGCCGAGGCGTGGTGGCCTAGCCGGGCGCGGGGACCTGGGCGGGGCGCGGGCCGCACAGCCGCGGTGGCGGCGGCCGACCTGTAAACCTTAATGAGAGCGATCTCGCCCGTCTGCGCCGCTGACTCACGCGGTGACCCAGCCTCCAGTCACCCGGCGGCCTCCCTCCCGCCCTCTGGCCTCAGTTTCCCCGGCCGCCGAACAATGAGGCCACTGTGTCGTTATTCATTCCTCAGAGCCCATTCACCCGGGGAGCACCGCCGCCTCCCCAGGGAAGGCGTCGAGCTTTTAATTATCCCTGGTGGAGGCGGGTGCGGGGAAGGCGGCTCGGCTGGATAATGAACACAGGGACTATTCCCCAGTCGGCTTAAACTCTTCTAAACCGTCCTTCCCACTTCATCCTGTTTAAGTTTTACCCCCTTCCTCTCCACTCTGGTGGGGCTGCTTGCAAAGCAGTGAGATGACTCACCCCGTGATTCGGTGGTTTCTGCCTTTCACAAACATGGCGTGGTTAATCGATTTACTCACTACAAACTTGAGCACCTACTATGGGCCAGGCCCTGTGTGGTTCGCACTGAGGATCCGGCCGAGCCAGTGACCCGCGGGGGCTTAGGCCCAGCTGGTCCCAGGAGCCACGATGGAAGCCACCCACTCACTTGTTAGGTCCTTGTTTGGGAATAATAGGATCGAATTGCTGATACAAGCAACAGCGGATGAATGTCAGCCAGGCGCAAAAGAATACGTACTGTGTAGCTCCTTTGCAAAAACCCTAGAAAAGGCCAATCTACATGATCCACGGAAAGCCCATCATGGGTTGTCTGGGAGTAGCGCCAGGGGAGGGGACTGGGACAGGACAGGGAACTCTTTGGGATGATGGAAATGTCCCATAGCCATTGAAGTGGCTATGTGGGTGTATATAGTTGTCAAAGCTCACCATACCCTAAGATGCATGCGTTTTATTGTACGTTGATTAAACCGTAATAAACTGACCAAGGACGCTCCTCTTCTCTCCTGGAAGCTTTGTCAGGGTCACATGGCTAATCAGCGTCTGCATCATTCTTAACATTGAGAAAGCTTTCAGATAAATAGTTTAAAATATTATACTCATGTCACTTCCAGGAGGAAAGGGGATTCAGGAAGGAGAAATGAGAGCTTCAAAAAGAAGGCTTCACCTGGGATTATTTACCGAAATCTTTCAAGCCCTGAATATTACTGTTACTATTATTATCCCCACTTAACAGTGAAGGAAACAAACCCAGATAAAATGACTTGCCAGCCTCACTACACTTCTCCTGGCAGACGTTACTGAGAGACACTGTGTGTCTCAGCGGACTTCTCTGATTTTAGGGCTGTGTGTGAGACAGTGAGCTTTGGGGTTTGGAGTCAGGCCAGGGCTTGGAGGCAGAGGGGACCCTCTTAGAATGCTGCCGCTCCTTCTCCTCATGGTCCCAGCAGGGGCCAGCTGACCTCTCCCAGTCTCTGCGACAAAGAGGGAGGGCCTCCCGGGCCAGGGTGAGATGCTGAGAAGTGCTCAGTCCAATGCCTGTGAGTGGCCACTGCCCTGCTGACCTTGCGACGGAGGGCCTCAGTGTTCTCATCTGAATGATGGGAGGGTGGGCGCTCAATTCCACACCCTGACAGCCTGGAGTAGTTGGAGGGTGGGGGCTGGGGGGCGAGGAAGGCTGAAGTAGTTTGCGGGGATCAAGGGAAGGAAGGCTTCTCAGGAGGCCCCGTTCCCTTCACGGCACCTCCGACTGGGAGGGCTCTTAGGTGTTTCCCAGCGGGAGCTCTGCGGCACAAAGGAGGGGTGCTTCCCGCACTGTTGGGAGGGTGGGCCACAGCTCCTGGGGGAGACTTCCTAGGGGGGCTGGTGCACGTATGTGGACCCTCGGCCATTCCCCGCCGCACCACCTGCTGGGCCCCACCCTGTCCTTGGGTGGAAAGGTCTTCCATCCATTCTCAGTGTCCAGCCCCCCAGTCCTTTTCCCCGGAGATGCTGATCAGAGCTGTGAGGGCAGATGCATCCCCCCAGCACCTTCTCAGGCACCCGTGGGGCTCCTGCCGCCTGTCCTTGCTCACTGAGCACCAGCTCCCCTCTCCCTCCCGGCCTGCTGACCACCCTGAGCCAGGGGCCTAACGGAATGGAGTTCCCAAAGGGGAATCCCATATTCTCAGAGCAGCTTCACCAGGGAGGGGGAGCCCGCTGTCTGTCCTCTGCAGACCCCGTTCTGGTCTTAGCACAGCTCTTCTGGGGGGCGTCTTCTCCCCAGCAAGTGTCGGCTCGGGACTCCTGCTGCCTTTGGGCCTCTGGAGCCACAGACGCTCTCCAGGACCCCTCGAGCCCAGCTCAGCAGCATGGGAGGGTCGGCCACCTGGATGCCGCAGCCTCCCCGTCGCTGGGGCCCAGTCCTGGCATCCCCGCGAGAGAGGAGACTCAGGTCCCGCGGCTCCTCTCTGAGACCTCAGGCCGCACAGTCCGAGGGGGTGATGGGACTGCGGGGAGGAGGCCGACGGGGTCCGACTGACGGGGACGGGCGCATTCTGGCCGGGCAGCCCCAGTCTTCCCTTGCTGGCCCCGTGCAGCCCCTTCCTCGGAGAATCAGGCCTCTCCCAGGGCAGTCCCTCCTGCAGCCATGGCCACAAGCCCTCTGGGGTCTCCGCCTGAGCCACGGTCTTCTGAGACCAGGCCCCTCCACCCACTGTGGGACATTTTCCTTCCCAGAGTCCTCTGCTCAGCCTGTCCCCACCACTCCCCTCACTGAGTAGCCAACACGCCGAGGAAGGAAGGCCTTGCCTGAGCAGAGGGCCAGCGTGTGGCCTGCCCATCCGGCGACCATCAGCTTGTTCATGGCCTGTTGAGGGGCTCACATCAGCCCCGTCCCCACGGGACAGGATGAAAACCACTGTCACCTCCTCTGGGAGACACCCCGCTTCTAGTTCTGGGACCTGGGACCGTCCTGCCTCTGCTTCTCACCCCTCATTGCTCAGAGGCCAGCCAGCCGGGGGGCTGAGAAACCGCGGCACAAATGTGCATGTATCATTACACCACCGGGCACACACCCTACACGTGGGCACACACCCACACGCGCACACCCCCCCCACGCATACCCCCACATGTGTGCACACCCCACAAGCGTACACACACGCACACCCCCACTCATACCCCCGCCCCACACCTCCGGAAATCTCACACACAGCGCACAGGGTGTGTCCCATACCAGGGCCCGGCTGAACGCATCTGTGGCGGCTGACGGGTCCAGGCTAGGACCAGCAGCCCTGAGGGAGTAAGGGCATCTCCTTCTCATTTACACAAAGGCCCTGGCTTACTCTCTGTGGCTCTGGCCCCAACCACAGAAAAATCCACCCCCTACCAGCTTCTCGGGACTGTCAGAGCTCTGGACCCCAAGGCCACCTCCAGCCCTCCCCACTGGAAGTCCCTGTCCCATGTGGGGCCCCCCACTTTGTACTGGTCTGGGTAGCTTAGCTCTTCCCTCCCAAGCCCCTCTGTCACTTATCGCCTGGACCTCAACTGTCATGGTTCACGCACTGTCCCCTACACGCTTGCTTGTCACCTGCTTGGGCCAGGCCTGGGGCTTGGGGCTGGAAATGCAAGGGGGATGAGGTCAAGCTCATGATCTGTGGACACTGGCCACCTACATGCCCAGGGTCACACAGTGAGCAGGACCATGGTAGGAGCATCCCTGAGAGCTACTGGAGCCCAGATAGGGGAACTATAACCCCAATAGGGGGAGCAGTCAGGAGAAACTTCCTGGAGGACGTGGCATTATAGGAAAGTACACACTTGCACCTCCCATCCCTGTAACTCACTGCATGTTATCTGTGTCCCCATCGTCATAAAGGGAGGCCTTGGTATAGGCCAGAGACTGGGCCTGAATCTCCGGCCTTGGGAAAGGGTGTCTGACTCAGCCTCAGTGTCCTTGTCTATGAAATAAGAATGTCAGCTTTGTCCTTGTGAAAGAATAATTGAGGTAGCCTAAAGAGGTGGGCACCGGGGCCAGATAAACTGTTTTGGAATCCCAGCTTCATCACTATGAGCTCTTCAGCCTTGGGAAAGGGAGTCCATCCCTGATTCAGCGTCCTCATCGCGTGCTAGGCTGGAGCACAAACGTGTTTGCTGTGCTCCCCTGAGACTCACAGCCCGCGCCCTGGTTTGTGGAGCGGCACGGCAGTGACCAGGAAGTGCCGCAGTCACTAGGTGGGTGGCCACAGATGCGGACTCTGAACTTGTCTCCTCCAAGCTGGCACGGTGACTGGGAAGATGGCGGTGCCACTCGTGGTGGTCTGATCGCTTTCGTAACCTCGCCCTTCCCTGAACGCAGTGCTCATTTGGCTGCAAGCAGATTCCTGTTATCATTGGCAGCCTGTCATTCATTTTCTTCTTCTCGGAATAAATATATAAATACCACCCAGTCCAGCCGTTCCTCAGACAGCATTTCCCTAGGATGCAGCCATGCCATTCCTGCGTACATACCCAGCAGATGTGGAAATGTGTGTCCTTGTCTATGACGGGGTCATAATGGGAATGACTTAGCAGGGAGGTTCATGGCGGCACTATTCACAATCGAAACGACCCCAATGTCCATCAACAGACAAATAGGTCAACAGAAAATGGTTATTCACCCAGCGGAATATCATTGACCATCGAAAGGAACGACGTGCAGATATACGCGAGAACATCATGATGGGCCTTGAAAACATTATGCTAAGTGACAGAAGCCAGATGCGAAGGTTACATATTGTCCAATTCCATTTATTTCGAGTGTCCGGAACGGGGAAACCCATAGAGTCAGAAAGTCACGTTGGTGTGGAAGTGAGGAGTCTTGGTGGAGACAGGTGGTTGGGAAAGTGATAGCTAAATGATACGAAAACTTCTTCCCTTTTTGGTGGTGGTGGGGGGTGAGCAGAGATGAGAGAGAGAGAAGGGGCAGAGGGAGAGGAAGAGAGAGAATCTGAAGCAGGCTCCAAACCCAGCGCAGAGCCCAATGCGGGGCTCGATCTCACGACCCTGAGATCGTGACTTGAGCAGAAATCAAGAGTCATGGGGCACCTGGGTGGTTCAGTGGGTTAAAGCCTCTGCCTTCAGCTCTGGTCATGATCCCAGAGTCCTGCAATGGAGCCCTGCATCTGGCTCTCTTCCCTGCGGGAAGCCTGCTTCCTCCCTTCTCTCTGCCTACTTGTGATCTCTGTCTGTCAAATAAATAAATAAAATCTTTAAAAAAAAAAAAAAAAGAAAAAAAGAAATCAAGAGTCAGAAGCTCAAGCAACTGAACCACCCAGACTCCCCAGAGCTGCTGCTGCTGCTTCTTTTTTTTTCAAGCCCACGGACACCCCTCAGCCAGACCACCCCCTTGTCTTTCATCTTTGGCTTTGCGCGCCCCCCAGCTGCTCTGACCCTCCCGTTTTCCTCTCTCTGCATCCACTGCCTGGGAAACCCCTCCTCGTTCACTGTTGTGTGCCAAATCCACACACCACCCCGACCCGGCCAGGCTCGCCCCGAACTCAGTGACCTCTGCCATTGTCCCCAGGGGGTCTTGTTCCTAAGGAGTAAGACTGTCTTCTTCCCCAGAATGAGCAGAAACTGTCCCACTCCCAATCCTGGAACAAACTGGGTGCTGAGTAAGTGCTTGTCAAGTTCAGTAGAACAACAGGGACTTGAACTGAACCAGAAATCAAAAACTTCCACCTGAAATGCTCAACCTTGAGTTCAGATTTTTCTTTTACTAACTCACTGCTTAAATTAATTCTTTTTCCTAAAGATTTATTTATTTATTTTAGAGAGAGAGAAGGGGCAGGGAGAGAGAGAGAGAGAGCACACAGGGGCAAGTAGGGGAAGGGACTGGGAGCCAGAATCTGAAGCAGACTCCCTGCTGCGCTCAGAGCCCCCTGTTGGGCTCAGTCTCAGGACCCTGAGATCATGACCTGAGCCAAAACCACGAGTCAGTCACTCAACCAACTGAGCCCCCCAAACACCCTTAAATTCTTTTTTTTAATCTTGAAAAGTACCCAATGAACCAGTTTGAGTTGAAACCAAATTTATGCATTTTCTAAGTGCATTCAAGGTGAACCAGGATACAATTAGCACATAATGTTTTCCAAGCTGCAAATTTGCCAGGTTGAAGAAGGGCCTCCACGTCCTTTGATTCCGGGTGTCTCCCTTCCTCATCCTCTCTTGCAGGTCAGAACCCCTGCCTAGCCCTAAGGGCCCTAGAGCCTCAAGGTTCTCATTCCTCCTTGAAGCTAGGTGACATTGAAGCTAAGGCCAATTACCCCGTTTTACAGATGAGAGACAGAATGGGAGCGGGTAAGGCCTCTGTGAAGGCCACAACGACGGCACTGGAGGCCAGATCTTCCCCCACAGCTCTTTGCACCCACAGCAGGAAAACATCTGTCCAGTGAACTCCCTAAAGATGTCACTGTCAAAAGGTTCATGGTATTAGTCCTCCCTTGGGAATTTGCAGACAGTTCTTGGGGAGCAGCTGTTTGTTAAAAAGGCTCACTGTTTACAGGTCTAAATGATAAACTCCCCGTAGAAAAGCACCTGCAATCTTTGGCTTTGTGTCCCCGGCTTTGTGCTCTTGGTGGGGCAGGAGCACAGGCTGGAGGGGATTCTGATTCAGCAGGTCGAACGGGTGGGGAGGGGAGTTCTGCATATTGTAACCGTTGGGGTTCTGCCTCTCACTGTAGTTTGAGAACAACCCAGGGGTAGGAAGGAGCACTAGGTTTTCGGAAGCAACCAGATTTGCTTATGAAAGGAGGGAAGAGCAGAGAAAAAGGGAGGGACTGAGAGCCCATCAGACTATTTCATGTGATAATCCTTTTCCGGTTGGGGGAGTGTATACAGTAGGTGCTTAATAACTGTTGCATATACAAAAAACAAAAACAAAAACAAAAACAAAAAAACCCTCAACAAACAAAACACCTGTTGCAGGTGCAGTGAATGATTGCCTGTCTGGGACAACAGGGCAGCGAGCAGCTTCTCTGTGCAGCCTCAGAGGGCCCTGTAGAACCCTGCAACGGTCAAGTGCTGACCGGAAACGCTGCCACTAGCCACTTGTGGTTATTTAAATTAAACTAAGAGGTCAACTTCCTCAGGTGCACTTGCCACCTTTAGGGAGCTCAGTAGCTCCCCCAGGCGCCTAAGTGCTGATAGGTCGCTGGCCTGGGAGGCTCACGGATGCGGGCGCCAGGGACCAGTGGGCGCCAGGTACCAGTTCTCGTCTTGCCTCCAAGTCGGCTTCAGGGGAGCTCAAGAACTTGCTGGAATCAGAGCCTCCTGAAGTTAAACCTCTAGCCCCAAGCTCAGTGGAGAAGAAACCCAGTGCTGATACATGGGTATTTAGGCCATGAAACGATATAGCTATGTTCATTGTTTGGTTTTGAATATAAATCCACCTTAAATCTATCACATCCTGCCCCAAGCGGAACTGAATGCTTTCTTGGTGAGCTGTGGTCTGTCCTGCATGTGAATCTCACTTCCTTGGGCCATGGCTCCAGAGCACTGTGAAGGTGAGCCCCTCATCCTGTTCCAAACTGACCAGACCTCCAAGTCTGATCTTTATTCCCCCTTTGCACAGCACCTTTTCCTCTCCTTTCTTCATTTACTCAAACTTGGAGTTGGGTATCTGTTCCTGCGGGCAGTTACAATTGTACGTAAAGGATGAGCTCAAAGGTTTTGACTGGGGTCTCACCAACAAATAAAGAGCTTGTGTTCCAGAGCATGGGTGTTTGACATCTTTTCTGGCTACTGAGGAGTCTTTTCTAGTTCAATCCTGCTTCTAGGGGGGTATTTTATTTTATTGTTTATTTTTTTAAAAAGGATCACTTATTTACTTGAGAAAGAGCGAAGTGTGCAAGAGAGAACACGAGTAGTGGGGAGGGGCAGAGGGAGAGGGAGAAGCAGACTCCCTGCTGAGGAGGGAGCCCAATGGGGGGCTCCGTCCCAGGACCTTGAGATGATGACCTGAGCTGAAGGCAGACGCTTAACTGTCTGAGCTGCCAGACACCCCCTCCTATGGGAGTTTCAGAGCTTGGACTTTTAGTCCGCATGTTACCACTCGCGGTGAATACAGTTACTGTACTCAGATTAAGCTGCTCCTGCCCCCGGAGGTTGCTTTAAGCTGCCACGCCTACCCTGTGTCTGACAGTGGGGACAAGACCTAAGACTGCCTTGAAAGTTCTACTCCTCCTTTTCTTCTTTTCTTTTCCCTCCCAAATATGGGGCTTTGAGTTTTTCTATACCATGAGGCACCAGATCCGGGCTTTGAGGCCACAGGGAGAGCTTTGGGGAACAGTTGGCTCTGCCAGAAAAGGGAACAGCTAACCCACACCCCCTGAGGTCAGATCAGGATACTCCCATCCATCCGTTCCTCCTTTCGTCAGAGGCACACATTCTGGGAATCAGCCCTCTCAAGAGTATTTGCATTTTCAAGTAAGAACTTGGGGAGAACAGTGTTTAACTTAATAGGGTTACTCTCTGAGGTTGGAATGTCATGTCTGGGGAACATATCTTTAGGCCAAGTTTGTGGCCCCTGGCAGCCCCGCCGGGTCCTCAGACGTGGCAGTGGCTGAAAGAGGGGGACACAACTCCCCAGGCCCAGGCTACCCCAGATGGAGCCCAGGCCCAGAGCTCTCCTGCCTCCTGCTTTGCCGCTTCCTTGGAAGACAAGAACAGATCATTGTTTTCTTCCTGCATGCAACATGGAGGGAATGGGGCGTGGGGTGGGGGAAGGGCATGGATTCATCGCCCCCCACCAGATCCACCCTCGGGAGCCTACCAGGCACGCTGTCTAAGGGAGGATCTAGGAAAGTGGTCACATTCGGGCGGCCTATTTTTAGAATTAGTTAGGATTCTTCATATCCTGAGATGGCTGTCCAAATGTTTTGACCTGTAACCTCAAAAAAAGTTGGGGATTTTTGGTCTCCAGGCCCCTGTGGGGTTTAGCAGTGCTCTCCTGCTGTCATCCTATTTCTGTCTGGACCACCTTCCTACCTGCTTTAGCCGGGGTGGGGGCCAGGGGAGCAGGCTGGGAGCCCCTGGCTCCAGGGGTCCCAAACAGTACATTTGGCCACTCACCACCGACACAATCCAAAGGCAGAAGAACGAGTGGTGGAGAGACAAGAGAGGAATTTATTTCAGTGAGGCCAACACCAGGAAAACCCGGGACTAGCATCGCAGAGACTATCTCCAAGCGCTGGAAGCCCCTGACCCTTCCTTTCCTCCCGGTGCTTGGAAAAGCCCCCCACCACGCAATGTCGGATGCTGTACTTGCCCTGTTTGCCTGTTTTTCTTAAGATTTTATTTATTTATTTGTCAGGGAGAAAGAGAGCGCACAGGCAGGGGGAGCGGCAGGCAAAGGGAGCAGCAGACTGCCCCACTGAGTTGGGAACCCGATGCGGGGCTCCATCCCAGGACCCTGGGATCGTGACCTGAGCCTAAGGCAGACGCTTCACCGACTGAGCCACCCAGGCGTCCCTGCACTTTCCCGGTTTATAAAAGTCTGTTCCATTTTGACCAGTGAGGCTCAGTTCAGCCTTTCATTGCCAGTGGCCTGGAATATTTTTCCATCTTGAGTTTCCAGCGGCCACGGAGCTGGGCCTGTGGCACAGCCCTTCCCCTTCTGCCCCGCAGCAGAGCCCTGCAGGGCAGGAGGCACCCAGAGGCCCGACGACAGCCCCATGTGCGAGAACCAGACTCCCCTCCAGCAGAGAGGAGGATTTGTTTGAGGAGACACGAGGTGAGAGGGTGCAGCTCAGGGGAGGCCCAAACCCCGAATATGAGTTTACACAAACAAGACGGTCCAGCAGCTTCTGGCTCTGACTGGAAACAAACTGGCCTTTCTGCCGCCCCTTTTTCCCTCCCTTCAACCAAATATGCTCTCTTCTGTTTTCCCCCTCCACGCCGGAAACTCTACTTAGGATTTTTAAATGGTCCCAACCCGGGAGAGGAAGTGGAGTGGCCGAGGGGAGAATTCTACACACGGTCCGCATCCCGCTGGGCCGAGAGTCAATAGAACAGCCCTCCCGGCTCCCGGCGGCAGGAGACCGGACAAGCCACGAAGTATTTATTTTCTGTGGCTTTGCTCAGGCCTCTGCAGACAGAGTTTTTATTGAATCTGGCCCCAAAACGGCTGGGATTAGGCCTTGCTTGGCTACTCAGAGAGAAATAAGTGTTCTCCAGAAAAAAAAAAATGTGCCCTCTCCTGCCCTCTCCTGCCCTTCCCCTCTTTCCACTCTCCCCACGTGGTTTCTTTGTTTAAAAGTTTTCCAAGATGTGCTTGTACTGAGGAAGAGAGTCGTGTTTTTCTGAGAAGCCCAGCGTGGCTCCTCTCTCTCTGGACCCGAGCTTTGCAGGGGTTGCCGCAGCTCCTGCCCCCCCCCCCCACCCCTGGCCTCCACTTCCCCACAAGCCGAACTCCAAGAGAGGGGTCCCTGGGGAAGGGAGGCCTGGCCTCACTGCAGCCTTCCGGGGATTGAGGCCCTGCACGGAGGGCGGCGGGGTCATTGCCAGGCCTTGCCCTATGGCTCCGAGCTCGCAGCCCGCCCCAGGCCGCAGGGAGCCTCGGTCACAGCAACTGCAGCCTTGGGGAAGGGACAGCTAAGGGGGCGTGCTGAGGGTCCTGGCGCCGGCCGCCGACTCTTCCCGTGGTCGGAGGCCCTGTCCTGGTGGGGCCAAGATCGGAATCAGGCAGAGCCGAGCTCCCCCAGCCAAGATTCTGGGAGTCCCTGTTGGACCCTGGAAAGTAGGCTACCGAATGCTCTAGGAGGCGCACAGGTTGGTGCCAAAATCATGCCCTGTGGCTGTGCCCTGAAGGCGCTGGCCCGCTGTCCTGAGGGGCCTCTGGCGGCCCACGGGGGCCCTTGGGGCTACTAGAGGGTGCATTCTGTCTAGGAACCTCTGCCACCCCTCGAGCAGGAGAAGGTGCCAGGCCCCAAGGGAGGCACTGAGGTGCCAAGCCCGGGGGCACCCCAGCCCCTGCCCCCGGCCGTTTGCTCTGCTTTCACAAACTTGGCTGCGGTGTAATGGCTCTGAAGGTCCTCTCTGGCAACCGGGTAGCCTCATTTCTGTGACTCATTCATTCATTTATTTACCCAAGGAACAACTGCAAACACGTAAAATAGCTCCAAGAAGATGGTGTTTGGGGGCCTCACAGGGGAGTGGCCTGGCACTTGTGAACTGGAAACAGGAGAATCTTGGGGAAGGAATTAGATCACCCCCCAAAGCATGTCTCTGCCTCTGCCTGGGCCGGAAGACAGCCTGTAGGGGGCACAGAGAGCGTCCCCGGGAGAAGGGGCTGGAACTGGCTGGCGGGCCCAGGGTCCGCTGTGGGCTGGCAGGACGAGGGGCCACATCTCTGGAGGAAACACCAGGGTGGAATGGCCTCTGGAGGACAGAGACACACGGACACGGGGGTCCCGTGAAGGGAGCCCTCTTGGATGCAGGCTGTGGCATGAAGCCAAGAAATTGTCATGGATTGAGCCCAGCCAAGCTGGGTCTGGCGGTTGGTTCCTCTGGTTCCTTGTTCCCAACTTGAAGACTGTGTTGGGGGGAGGAGGTGGCCTATCGCTGGTGTTGATTGTGAGGTTATTGTTAATAATGCGCACACTCTGGCTCTAGGGATGGGGGAGATCGGCCTGCCAGCCCAGGCCTGGAGCCCCTTCCTCCCTCCCTGCCAGATTCCTCAGAGTCCAGTGGATAAGATGAAGGCTACTTCCCAAAGGCAGAGCCAGCCCTTGGGGGCTGGGACTCTAAGACCTGGGTCAGGGGCCAGGCCGGGGCAAGGGAGAAGCCCTCATTCAGAAGTGACTTGAGATGGGAATCCTCAGCGTCGCTGTGTATAGCCCTCTGCCCCCTTCCGCGCTTCCAGGCCCCCACTACTCTCCAGAGTCACAACCCTAAAGACAATTCTACGACAGGGTGAGTGCTGGGGGGGGGGGTCACACAGCAATGGGTAGGAAGGAGAAAGGGGCAGGGAAGCCAGGGCTGGACGCAACCCCAGAAGCCCTGGCTGCTCTGGGCCCTTGTTCCTGTCCCGAGTCCCTTCACCCCCATCCCGGGGGCTACCCTTGCTCAGGACTGGCCACCTCGTGCCCAGCCACCTCCTGTGCCTGGTACCCCAGGAACCCCTCATACGCCCTTGGCCTACTGGCTGCTCACCCAGACCCTGCCAGCCTTTCGCCACGTCTAGTCTGAGCAGAGACACCACTGAATTTGCGAAGGAAAACATGTTCTCCCACCCCACCTCCAAGCCCTGTGAGCTCAAGGAGGGCTGGAGAGCAAGCACCCTGGTGCCATGTTTGGCCTGCCTCAAGGCGTTTGGTTGTTTTTCTGTGTGGAAGAAGGGTCTCTGCCCCTCAGCTGCTGGCTCCTGGGCCGTGGACACACACACACACACACACACACCACAAGTCCCTCCCTTCAGTGAGCCTCAAAGAGGGGAGAAGGGCACGGACCTGATCCTGGCTACTCAAATGACCATGACATGCCTGGTGGGCATACCTCAAATTCCCCACTGGCAGCCCTCGGGAGGCCGGAACTCTAGAACTGGTTCTTCTGCTTGGTGCTGTGGGATCTTGGAAAAGGCACCTGACCTCTCTTAGGTATCCTACTCTGGGAGGAGATTAGATTAGCCTATCTGTAGAACCTGCTAGGAATGAGGCCAGGAAGAGGTCATAAGTCACCGCGGGGTCAAGTCATTCCCAAGTTCCTCCTGGGAGGGGTGTTAGGGCCACCCTACCTCGAGGCTACACAAGATGCTGATGTTGTCTGCAGTTTCTAGATTCCCAGCGGAGGAGTGTCTCTCCTGAACTCCCAGAAGCTTTCTTCCAGGAGGAAGGGCCACCACACTGACCTAGACCCAGTCCCCTTTTCTCCCCAACACCAACCTGCCAAGACTGCTGGCCTCCCACTTGGAGCAGAGCCTGACTCTGAACTCAGTGAGCCCAGGGGGCTGGCCCTCCACTGTGTCCTGATTTAAGCTTCAGATGGTCCCCCACGTCCCTGAGGCCACAGAGGGGCTCCAGGGGTGGTCTATGGGTCAGCCATAGGTGGGGACCTTCGGCAGCACAGGAGCCCAAATAGGCTGGTTTTCTTTTTTCTAAAGGTGTATTTATTTATTTTGAGAGAGAGAGAAGGGAGAGAGAATCTCAGGCCGACTCCCCACTAAGTATGGAGGCTGACGCAGCACTCAGTCTCACCACCCCAAGGTCATAACCCAAGCTGAAATCAAGGGTCTGACACTCAAATGACTGAGCCACCCCGGTGCCCCCAAACAGGGTGGTTTTCTAGAAATTCTAGGGTTGCCTGGAGGCCCACCCAATGGCAAAGGGAGGAAGGGGCCTGAATGGACGCCACGGGTCTGTCAGCCTCCGCTCGCCTATCCAGCCTTGGCTGAACAGTGTCCCCCACCCGCCACGATGCAGACCATCACCTCCCTGGCAAGAGGCGAGTGGCCTGTCATGGTGAGAGCTGCAGGCCGGGCCAGCCTGGGGTGTCCACATCTCCGGTGACCTGCCTCTCCGTGGTCCCCAGCTACACCTTGTCATATGCCCTTGCCGTTTCCCAGGCCCTCCCACTGGGGACTTCTCCAGGATGGTGATGCCATGGACCATCTTCTCCTCTGACTCCTGCCTTGGCTTTTAGAATGCCCCCAAGCTCCAAGTCTCTTCTTGGGGGATGCCTCAGTTTCCCCTGTATTGCTCCCAATACAGGGTCCCCTGGATCCTGTCATCGGCCCCATCCTCCCTTTAATGCTCCCAGGAGTGACTCGTTCTAAATCAAGCCTCCAAACGCTATCTGCACTCGGATCCTCTCCCAGTTGGAACTCTCTTCTGAACTGCGGACCCGCACATCCCGCTGCTGCCTGGACCTCCCCTGGTGTCCCGCAGACACATCCAGCCGCTCCATAACCCCGCTGCCCTCTGCCACTTTTCCCTGTCTCAAAGCCAGAGTCTGTCCAGTGCATTGCCTCTGCCTTGTCCTGGACAACTGCTCGCCTCACCCTCCAGCCAAGCCCCCACCTCAGCTCAGCACCTACCTGCATCCCTTCCATGGCTGTTTGCCCCCCTCCACCAGCCCAGTCCAGGCCACCAGCATTTCTCATGCAGACCCTGCAGAAGGCTCTCAACTGAGCTTCCTGCTTCCCTTCCGGTCCCCCTTCAAACCTTCCTCTACGTGACAACCACTGTGAAGTTTGAAACATGGGAGCCTGGATATGCCACTTCTCTATCCAACCGCTATCCAAGCCCTTATCCAAGCCCCACCGCTTGTAGGACAAGGTCCTCCTTAAGCAGCTTGGACCTTTCTTCCTCTCAGCTCCTGGCTGCCCTCCTCTCCTCCTCCCAACTCTTTTCTCCAACTCCTCCACCCACATTCCAGCCCTTCCGCCTCCTCGGAGTTCTCCAATACACTGTGCATGACATCTCTGATATATCATACCTGCTCTGGAACGCCCTTTCTCCCTTTGTCTAGCAAACTCCTATTCATACCTCAAAACCCCACTCAAGTGCCCCTTCCCCTCCTTCCCCTCAGAACCTTCCCAGGACCTGCTGGTCTGTGTGCAGGAGTCACTCCGACTGTGCTTTGGTGTTTCATGGTGGGAAGCACATCTAATTAGCTTTCAAGGTGGCAGCTCTTCCTATGGCCATGATCCATGGGGAATTCGGAGCCCTGAGAAGGAGCTATAGAGTGTTCAGACGGGAAAGAGGTCATCACACAGCCCTGCACTGGGTGGGGCTTATCGGTGGGGACTTATCCACTGATAAGTGTGATGCACCTGGCCAAGCCTGCAGGTTAGCCATGCCCACACTGTATCTCAGGTGAGAACTTTGTTGGGAGCCTTCTCAAGTAAGAAGCAGCGGCCCACCCTAAGGGAACTTTCTGGGGTGCGTGCACTGTATCTTGCTGGGGTTTGGCTAATGCGGTGTGTTCATTTGTCAAAACCCTGAAAATATACACTTAAGATTTTTGCATTTCGTTGTATGTGTATTTTACATCAAAAGAAAATACACTTTAAATAAATATTGGATTCTGGGGAATGACATGCATGCTGAAGTATGTCAGGGGAGGTGAACTGAGGTCTGCAATTTATTTGAAATGTGTCCTGCAAGTGTGAGGGATGGAAAGAGAGAGGTTGATGGAAGAGGGTAGAGCAAAGACCGTAGATGTTCGTGACAGAGTCTAGGTGGTGGGTGAACACGGATTCCCTGCAGAATTCTTTTAACTTGACTGTATACTTGCAATTCTAAAGCAAGTTTTATAATAACATGCTAGGTGGAGGAAGTGGGGGTCCAGGGGTGGAGAAGCACCCCTTCCCACTCCCTCCTGGGGGATGCAGCCCAGGCTTCCACTGGGTATCGTCCCAGCTCCTCTCGGAGAAGCCCGACTGGTGGGCACACAGTTTGTTTACACGAACTACGTGAACTGGAGATGCTTTATCAGATTCAGGGGAGGTTCTGCAGCCCCCTTGATTGTTCTTACAACCTCCCAGGGAGGAGGGCTGGGCGGACCCTCCTGTGATTGCAGTCAGAGTAAGTATGGCTGCCGTGTCCGTGCCCCCTCCCCGCCTGCAGCACAAGGCTCTGTTATCGTGACTTCTGTCTGCTCAGGGATGACCGCGACCCACGGAGGATTCTCCGTGTCCTCCAGTGGCCACCCCTGCAAGTGCACTCCCCGCGGCAGGGGCCAAGCTGAGTGTTCTCTGCACCCCCGGCAGTTGGCCCAGTGCCTGGCATGTGGTGGGGCTCAGAGCCGTTTGCTGAGTGAGGGAATGTTCTTGGCTATTTCTTGTCACCCACCAACTTGGCCAGCCTTGGCACCCTGCCTGTGCGTGAAGCTGAAGGTGACTCCAGCCCCCAAGAGTCGCCAGGAGAGACGCCCTGCAGTCACTTCCCTAGTGGGTGAGGGCGGTGGCTGGAGCTCAGAGGCCCTCTGTAACTCTGTCAGGATGGAGCTACCCAGTCTGGCGCACTGAGCGTTCCAGAACTTCCCTGCACCCAACCAGCTCCATCTGCCCCCGCCACCCAGCTCCGGTCTTGCCCCAACCTCCACCTGGCATCTTTCAGCCTCTGTGCCTTTGCTCACCCCGTGTCCCCTTCCTGGAATGCCTTCTCCAGCTCCCCCACCTATATGAACCAACGCCAGCCCCCACGGCCCCCTGCCTCCCAGGCCTTTCCTTTGACTTGTGCATCGCTTACCGGCCTTTCTGTCAGCTAGCACCAGACAGCATTAATTAATTATCCAGCGTTCCCAGGCACTTTTTTTGTGTGCCCAGCAGATCTCCCCCAAGCTCTACCTGCTATCCACACCCCTCCCCTTCCCCCGGGGCTTGGCATGGTGACCAAAAGGGACAGGCACCCCAGTGAGCTGGTTGACAGAGAGAACCAATCTTTGGAGCCAGGGTTTCGGTCCCCGGTCCAGCACGGGAGCCATTTTTATGAATGAAGCATCTGAAATTGAAACCCGCCCACATGAGGACAAGAAGCAAGGCCCAGTGTGGCTGCCGGCCCTCCAGCTGGAGAAGTGGGGATGGCGGGAGACGGGTCTTTGGTTTTCATTTCTCCAGCGCCTCACCTCCACCTCCCCCTGGACCCAGAAGGGGTCTCGCATTGGCTGGCTTCCCCACCTCCTCCTGAGCGGCCTTCTGTAAAGTGATCTTTCTATATTGACTTAAACTTCTATTTAAAGAGGAATTCCTCATAATTACTCAGCCGCAGAGAGCTGACGCTGTTTGGCTCTGTTTATTTCGTTTCTCCTAGTGACTGGCAAGATGTCCTCAGTGGCTTTAAAGAGCAGATATAGACGAATGACCTGTTGGTCATAAAATAAAGTATGATGCTCTTTTCTGTCCTCATGGGAGATGGCATGAGGAGGGGACGTGCCTCACCATCCTGTCCCGTCAGAATGCCAAACCCAGTCACTTCTGAGGCTGGATTAATACAGCAGTTTTACAATTTTTGGAAGGTACACGGATTCCCCGGATGGGAACGTGTGTCGTGTGCAGTGTGTGTTCTGCACACGTGCTATGAAACACTTCTTACGCACACACACAGACGTTCACACCCACACACGGTCTTACCAACAGTGCAGGGCAGACACGCCGCAGAGGGATGAAGTGGGGATTAATACGTCTATTTTTTTCTTCCAAAAAAAAAAAAAATTTAATTGATACTTGGCTTTCAGTCTAGTAGTGAAACTAAAATAGTTAAGTTATTTATGTAGACATGTTCCCAAGGCACTTTCCTCTCTTCTCCCTGCCCACCTCTGTCCGCTTCCACCCCCACCCTCCACACAATGACCTTACAGAACATTTGGGGGAAAATTCGACTCTGACAAACCCACAGAGATGTGCTGGGCTTGGAGGTGGTGGCAGTTTCGGGGGTTGGGGGTGGGGGAGGGGTACTGCACTGTGTGCTCGCCAGTTAATCCCAATGAATCTGGAAGCATGCAGGCGGTAGGGACAATTGTCACGCTTCCTCATATGTGACCCAACTCACCTCACCACCCCCTGCAGCACTCCTCCCCCCGCCACTGCCCCTGCTTCCTGTGAGCCCTGCTCAGTGCTCTGCAAACCCTACAACGCCTGCCTTTGGGGGGAACTTCCTGTCACTACAACCCCTTTTGCATCCCTTCCTGAGGTTTCCCACCGACTGGTCCTTGAGAGGACCCCTTTGTACTGGGGCAGCCCTCAGAAACCACCCCCCCACCGCCCCGCCGCCTTCTCAGTGCATCCTTTTCCAGCGGCTGCATGTGGCTGCCTGTGGCTGCCTTTGTCCCCTCTGAATGGACAGGGCCAGTGCCTTGAGCCCCTCCAGTTTCCCCACATCACCTGGCACACAGGGTGGGGACCAGCGGGGAGCAAGTGAGACAGGACAGGCTTGTTGCCTTAACACGGCCCAGCTCAGGAACCCAAAAGATGTCTGCTGTTGACCAAGTGCCCTTTCTGGAAACCTCCTCTCTGTGGGCACAAACGGACGTCAGCCATGCAGGCTCAGAGCCAGATTGTGGGTTGGACAAGGAGTGAATGGCACATCCCCCATCAGCTCCTCTGTTCCAAAAATCATGGACAGGGAGTCAGTCCCCTGAGTCCCAGGCTCGTCTCTAATGTGTGGTGATCTCGCTTCCCTTTCTGCTCTGTCAGTGCCCTTGCTTCCGCTAAAGCCAAGAGGACCACATCTATAAAAGAGGTTGGGTGGGTCAGGCCAGCAGGAGAAGGGAGGGCCCCCCACATCTGCTATAGGCCACGAGCTCTGCTCGAGTGTCCAGAAACAGAGCAGGTGGGGGGCTGCTCTCATGGGGTTACAGTCTAGCAGATCTGGGGTGCATCGGAATCTCCCGGGAGGCCGTGAAATACAGAATGTTGGGCCCCAGCTCCAGAGTTTAGTGGGTGTCTGGGGTGGGACCTGAGAATTTGCTTGTCTAGAAAGTTCACAGACAATGCTGACACTGGGACCACAGACGATGCTGGTCTAGGGACCACACTCTAAAAACCACTGATCTAGCAAATCCCCCCAAGGAACAGAGCCCGGGGCAGTGGTTTTAAAGGAGAAAAAAAACGTGTGGTCCTGAAAAACAAAATGGTGTCTGTGGAGCCAACAGCATGTGGCCTCCAGACCCTCTGCCCGTCAGAGCCTTGTGACCTCGTCGGAAAAGCCCCGGGAGTCACCGACCGGAGGATGGGAGAATCGGCCCGAGGAGGGAGGAGGGTTGGCATTTCAGGAAGGAGGCTGTGGGCAAGGGTGGGCAGGCCGCGGCAAAAGATTCTGGAAACCACGGAGGGTGGGCAAGGGATGAAGAGGAGGCCCTGAGCCTTCCTCTGCCTCCCCAGCTCGTCTGGGCCGCAGCTCTCCTCCCGGGCACCGCCCCCCGCCCCCCGCCCCCCTGGCCCCCAGACACTGCCGAGGTCTGGCCCGGGCCGGCGAGACCTGGGAGCCTTCGCCACTGCCCACGACACCTACTGTTTTAGAATCTGGAGAGCAGATGGCTCTCCTCGCTAAGCAACTCGTGAAACAAACAGTTTGCTTCAGGGCTTTCTTTTTTGAAGCTGACTTTGTTGTTGGGGTGGGGAGATGTGTGTACAGATAAGCTTCTCAAAGTGATGACATCACAAGAATAATAAAATTGCCACTTTGCACGCTGTGTCTTTCACCGCCGCGGCGCGTTCTTCAAATAACCCCAGGTCCGTCCCCCTTATCACCAGCTCCAGGGCCCGGGGTGAAAGCAGAGGGAGAGGGAGAAGGTGCCCCCTGACAAATGGGAGGCTTCATGGCCACTCTCTGAGAGGGTTGGGGCCTTGCCTCTGACAGCCTCGGTTTCCCTCTCTTAAGAGTGGGCTGAGCCAGGTGGCCTTTCGGGTCCCAACCTGTGGCTTTACCTGCACAGAACCAATCTTCACCAGGAAGGCTTTCTTCCTATGGAATTTTCGCTTTATTGTAGGTGAATTTGACTTGGATACATAGAAGTGTTTCGTTTTTGTTATTTATTTTTTTTTCTTTTGTGAGGGTATATGGTCAGAGGTGGCTCCAGGTTCTGGGGGGCCCTGAAGCTTCGACGGTTTGTGAGGGCATCTCCCTAAGAGCAGCCATACAGGATTACTACTGACAATTAGGTTCAGGGCTCTGGCAGCGGCACAGGCTAGGAGGTGCCCCAAGGCCCAAGCTTCTTAGCCCCGTGGAGTATCTTCTCCGGGTGCGGTGAAAGGCCCACTATTGTCCTGGCCAGATGTCAGGGTCCAGAGTACCCGGGGCCCTTGAGAACGTCACGGGCTTGAGCTGGCACTTTGCAAACCTGAGTGTCTCCTGCGTCCATCCTGTCCTGGCCCATGTTTTGGCCTTGACATTGCGGTTGCCCGGCAACCGTCTATCCTATAGGAATTCACACTCGTCCTTGCCGGCAGACGCACATTTAATTTCAGACCCAGAGCCCTCAGTGACGCGGGGTGTCACCAGCCCGCGCCCTCACAGAAATAACCCGAAGCACGGAGTCAAAAGTAGCTGGGGGAACTGATACCCGCATTTGATCTTATTCCCCTAAAATAGCCTGGTCCTGTTTATGGGGCCTCAGCGCAAGAGGGGACGCGGGAGCTTGGCTGTGCTTGCGGCTTCCTCCCTCCCCCTGGCCACTCGCCTCTAGGCTCCCATCGCCAGAGGCATGGCAGTGACTCAGGGCCCCGAGCGTGATGTAACACCCTTGGCTCCCGGGCGGGATGATGGGGAACGTGTGACAGCCTTGGAATCCCAGGCTGGACCCTTGGTGCCCGCCTGCCAGTTCTTGACCAAGGTCAGGTGCAACTAAGAGCTGGACTCTTGAGCCTCGTGGGGCCAGGGGAGGAGGGCCCACGGGAGACAGGCCCAGGCCTCGGCTCCACGGGAACACGCCTCTGTCCATTCTGCAGAGCAGCGGGTCTCCCTCTTGGGCCCACGCTAGAATCACCCAGAGAGCTTTAAATAATAGAGATCTGACCTATCGGGGAATAGATTCTCGCGTGTGACTCATATTAACTCCCCGGCCAGCAGCTGGGCTTTTCCCTCCTGGCAAGCTTGTCTGGGGCTGGGGCACCCCCGGGGCTCTGACATCCCAGGGCCCTCATCTGACTGGAGCAGGGCTGCCTGTCCTGCCCGGAGCCCAGCCTCCTTAGGTGTGCCGTGGGCCAGCTTGGGGCTAGGCTTCCCTGTGTGGGGGCACCTGGCCCTCGAGGGTGTCAGGCCTGGTCTGGGGTGCCGGGCGGTGGGACTTTCTCGGGTGGCAAGTCAGGAGAGCAGAGGGCAGAGCTGGCTTTGGAAAGAGCATCATGGCGGTGCGCGTGTTGGCAACAACGGAGCACCGGGCTCACAGATAAGCACGGACGCATGCACTGGACTAAGCATTTTTTTCCCTTGGTCAGTTTAGTTTTAAATTTTTAAGTGGTAAAAACACATCAAACCTGCTCTTTTAGCTCTTTGTAAGTGGACAGTCCAATAGCATTACCTATACTCACATTGCTGGGTCTCAGATCTGCAAAGTGTTTTCCTCTTGCTGGACTGAAACTCTGTGCTTTGGGAACACCACCGCCCTGTTCACCTTCCCTGCAAACATCTTTCTCCCGTCTGTGTCCCTGAGTTTGACTAGAGGTTGCATGGGAGTGGAATCCTACAGTATCTGTCTTTTTGTGACGAGCTTGCTTCATTCAGCATAATGTCCGCAAGGTTTATCCGAGTTGCTGGCCGGTGACATGATTTCCTTCTTTCTTTCTTTCTTTCTTTCTTTCTTTCTTTCTTTCTTTCTTTATTTATTTATTTATTTATTTGACACACACAGAGAGAGAGAGAGAGCGATCACAAGTAGGCAGAGAGGCAGGCAGAGAGAGAGGAGGAAGCAGGCTCCCTGCTGAGCAAAGAGCCCGATGCAGGGCTCAATCCCAGGACCCTGAGATATTGACCTGAGCTGAAGGCAGAGGCTTTAACCCACTGAGCCACCCAGGTGCCCCTGATTTCCTTCTTGTTTGAGGTCAAATAATATATAATCCACAGTGGGCTTTCCTTACTCACTTACCCGCCAGGAGACATTTGGGTTGCTTCCGCCTCTTGACGAAAGTGAACAAGGCTGCCACGATCATGTGTGCGCATGTATCTCAAGACTGCGCTTCTAGTTCTTTCGGATAAATGACCAACGTGGGATTGCTGCATCAGATGGTAATTCTGCTTTTTAGTTTTTTGAGGCATTTCCCTATGGTTTTGCAAAGTGGCCACACCGTTTTACATACTCACCGACGGGGCCACAAGGATGCCAATTTCCCCCACATCCTCACCCACACATTTTTTTTCCTTTCTGTATCTTTTTTTGAATTATGTCCATCTTAACAAGTGTGAGGCAATAGCTCATTGCGGTTTTGACATATGCCTTTAATGACTGAACATCCTTTCGTATGCTTGTTAGCCTTTCATAGATCTTCTTTGGAGAAATGTCTAGTTAGGTCCTTTCCTTATGTTTATTTTTATTTTAAGGTTCATTTATTTATTTTAGAGATAGTGAGCATGAGCAGAGGGGGTGTAGAGGGAGAGGGAGAGAGAAATCCCAGCTGACTCCGTGCTGAGCACAGAGCTGGATATCGGGGCTCCTTCTCATGACCCCGAGATCATGACCTGAGTTGAAACCAAGAGTCGGATGCTCAACTAGCTGCGCCAGCCAGGTACCCCCTTTCCTCATGTCTAAAATCGGGTTCCTTGGTGTTTTGTTGTAGGAGTTCTTTATATATTCAGGATATTAATCCTTTTTCTGATACATGATTTGCAATTATTTTCTCCCATTTTGTAGGTTGCCTTATCACTCTGTGGACTGTTCCCTTTAACGTGCAGACCATTAGTCAGTTTTGCTTTTTATGTAAGTTCTACACCCAGCGTGGGGCTTGAGCTCATAACCCCAAGATCAAAAATCACAGGCTCTACTGACTGAGCCAGGTGGTGTCCCCACGGTCAGTTTTGAAGAACAATATAGAGCTGGCCAAATAATTAGGAGCATTAATTTAAATACAAAAATCTCTTTGGTCTATTTCAAAATTACTCCCAGACAATATGATCCATGTTGGGTATGAAAGAGTCCACCATCCTGAGCCGCCTTCTCCCCTGTCCTGGGCTGGCAGCAAAGCACCCCTTTCCTGCATTTATGGGCATCATTGTATCCATATCCTGGTTGTGTGTATTTATTTTGTTGGTGTTTTTTTAATCTGTTCTGTGACTTTCTTTCCTAGCTTTTTTTTTTTTTTTTTTTTTGAGAGAGAGTGAGTGGTAGGGGAGGGTACAGGGAGCGGGGGAGAGAGAGAATCTTTTTTTTTTTTTTTTTTTAGATTATTTATTCAAGAGAGAGAGAGAGTGGTGGAGAGGGACAGAGGGAGAGGGAGAAGCAGACTCTCCACTGAGCAGGGAACCCATGTGGGACTCCATCCCAAGACTCTGGGATTGTGACCTGAGCTGAAGTCAGACGCTTAACCGACAGAGCGCCCCCAGGTGCCCTTTATTCCTATCTTAATATAGTATCTTGGAGGGCTTTCTGGGGTCAGTTCACAGGGGTCTCCTTGTGCTTTTCAATGGTGAGGTGTTATTCCAGAATTTGCAAGGACTACAACCGACTCTACCAGTCTTTGTTGGATGGAAAATATCCTGAAACGACAAAGCTTAGGAAACATAAGGGATCCGGGGACGGGGTGAAGGGAAGGGAGGGTGGATGTGGGGGGGAGAAGGGAGGTATTTGTTTTCTTCATGTAATTCGTTTCATCTAAGGGCTGTTGTCACAAATAATTAGATCTCCATGTCCTGAGTAGGCCCAGTGAATGGGGCTGGTTGCGGGGCGGTGGGGAGGGGGTGCGTTTAGCTGAGGCCCACCATGGCCTTCAGAGCTCCAGATCCCGGGTGGAGCCTGGAGTTCTTCTCCCTTGCAGATGCAGGTTTTGACCCCTGTAAGGAGCCCAGGGTCACCATGCCCTTTGGCATGACCCGAGGCTTTCGTCACACCTGAACACTCCACCCTTTGTAGGCAAAGCTTTCTCAAGACTTGGGCCCCAGGTTGGAGATGATCTGTGTGTTTTACCTGAATCTGAGCCTGCCCTAACTGGGACCTGGGGCAGGCCCCCCAACCCTGGCTTTTGGAGCAGGTGCTCCCTGGCGGGGTGGGGGTTTTGGAGCCAGGCCTGAGAGAGAGAGAGAGAGAGAGGCAGGGAAGGAGAAGGAGGGGCGGGGGTCATCAGGGAGCGTGTGAGGACATTGGGGGAAGGACCCACGTGCCCCTACCCAGTGCCCTCCTGGCTTCATCCTCCTCAAACTTAGCAAGTATGAAGCACGGGAAACTGTTGAATCATAGGGGATTAGTCATTAAGTTGCATTAGAGACTTGGGAATGCCGGGGCCCTGGCCTGCAGAATGGGGCTAACGAATGTTTGTCAAGAATGAGGATGATGAACTTCTGCAGAAATAGCCTGTTGTGACCAAAGAGCTCTCTGTGAGGAGGGGTGCCCTGAACCTGCCTCAAGGGAGGAGGAGGGCGGTTGCTTCCGCAGGGCCCTGCCAGGAGCCGGGTTCACAGCCTCACCTTGCTCGCTGGCTCTCTTACTGGCTTTCGGGACGTCAGCCCCTCCTCCTTGCCTCACCAGGCTCAGCACTCAGGCTCTCCCCTCCCGCTGCCCCCTCTCTCCCCCCCCCTCCTCCTCCTCTTCCCGCCCAGCTTCATCCTTCTCCTCTCTGGCCCTGTCAGGGCCTTTCCCAGCCTCCAGCTCCGGGAAGGAGCCCCCGGTGGTCTTCTCCATCCCAGCTGTGTGTGGAGGACTCCCACGTGCATACACCCGCCGCCGCCCCGCCGCCCCGCTTTCTCTCCTGACCTCGGGGCTCACACATCCGCCTCCCCAGACATCCAACGACCTTCTCAAATGCAGTAGGATGAGCCTCAACTCCTGACCTCCCCCGAGGCTGCTCCCAGGGAGGGATCCCCACAGCTTGGTCAGTGGCAAGTCCGTCCTTCTGGGACTCATCCTTGACCTCAATTCTCTCGTACCTCATGTCCAGTCAGCCAGGAAATCCCACTGCCTCTGCCTCCAAAGTATAGCCAGGATCCAACCACTTCTCACCGCCTCCACTCCCGTGGCAATCACATCCGAAACTTTCCATTACTCACTGGTGTCCCCATGCCCATCCTATACCCTCCCCCTCCCCGCAGTCCAATCTCAACAGAGCAGCCAGGAGAATCCTTTTAAAATGCAAAAGTCATCTCAGCCTCTGCTCCAAACCCGAAACCCTCCAATGGCTCCTCATCACACCCAGAGCAAAACCTGAAGACCCAACAGGCATCTGTTATGGCGATTCTCAAAGCAGGGTTCTCACATCAGCTGTACCCACACCTGGGAACTGCTAGAAATGCACGTACTCAGGCCCTGCCTGCCCCAGACCCACTGAGTCCCGGGCTCTGGGGGGTCGGGGAGCAGCAGCCTATTACTAAAGCTGTCCAGGTGACTCAGATGTCCACACAAGTTTGAGACCTACTGGTCTACCAGTGACCTACTTCTTCTGGCCTCCTTGACTTCATCATCTCCCCTACTGGATCAAGGACTCCCTTCTGGCCCAACAGGCCTCCTAGTTGACCCCCAACCCTTGCAGACACACCCCTGCCCTAGGGCCTTTGTCCGGGCTGTCTCCTCTGCTCACTGTCGCCCCTCTCCCCCCCTTAAGTCTAGGCTCAATGTCATCTTCTCAGCTGGGCCTTCCCTTCCCACCCTACTGATGACATCCACTCTCATCCTCATTAGAGCACGGGTTACCTCCTGATGCTTCAGACAGTTCACTTACTGACGAGGCTGCTTGCGGGTGGCTGACTTCTCCCTCTAGAACTTTTCCCAGCTCCACTGGAGAGAGACTCGCCTTGTGTGTTCACTGATCATCCTGAATAGGAGTCAAGGTGCTGGGCTCAGCCCGTGTTTGTTGAGTAACGCATGAATGAAAGCATGAATGAATGAAAGTCCACACGACCCCAAACAGCAAAAACCATCACTTATGGACGTTGTACTTTGTTCTGACCTCTTTTCAAACATTAGCTCTACTTCTCTCAAGCCCCCTGTAGGCAGGCAACGTGATGCCTACGTCAGAGAGGTGAAGTCTTTTGCAAAAAGTTGCCCAGCTCGAGGGGTTGGTGCTGGGTGTCTCTCTGATTCTGAAACTTCTGCTCTTTCCCTGATACCAGGCAGCTACTCCCAAATGCCCTCTGCCCATCCCCCTAAAGGTCACTGCAGCCCCCAGCCTCATGACTCTGCATACGGGGGAAAAAAATGACACAGCGCGCCCTCCATGTGATCTGTGCATCAGAGCCTGAAGGAAGGAGCATCTGGCCCTCCCAGGTCTGCCAGTGGTGAGGAGGGACCTGGAGAGTGGGGTGGGCTGGAGTGGCGGCCGGCAGCCTTCCTGCTTTCTCTAGATTCTCCTGCAGCCTTTCAGAGAATGTGCCCCTTCACCCAGTCGCTAAGCAACCGCCTTGTGCAGTGGGTGGGAACCGATCCATTCAGGATACGTTAGGAAACCCTTACTGAAAATAATTACACCCTCCTCTGAGCACGACGTGTCAAAACACGCTTGGAGGATCCTCAGTTCAGGCAGAGCCCAAAGGCCAGCCCGGTCCCTCAGCCCCCTCCCTCCCACTCGCTCTTTTCTGCCTGGCGCACAGACCTCCCTCCTCCGACTGTTGGCAGAGCTGGGCGGGGGCGGGGAATGGGAGGCTGGGGGGAGCACCAGAAAAATCCACATCCCATCTCTCTTTGATAAAGTTGATTTATGTATTTATTTAAGTTATCTCTACACCCAATGTGGGGGTAAAATTCACAACCCCAAGATCAAGAGTCACGTGCTCTACTGACTGAGCCAGCCGGGCCTCTCAGGGCCATATCACACCCCATTTCTTTTATAAACCACACTACTTAGCTGTCACTGGGCTCAGAGGATGGGCATCAAGTTTTCAGAAGGGCTGAAATCAGGGCTGCCCTGGGAAACCCAGGCAGATGTAGCTGTGGGACCTGATACACAGTCCTCTGTGGCAGGGTCAGGCAGACCCACGCTCCAATCCCGGCATGACCTTGAGCCAGTCATTTGACCTCTCTGTGTCTCCGTTCCCACCTCCATAAAATGGCCATAACAGCTCTGCAGGGTTTTGATCGTTCTCTGCCATTGAACCGACCGGTCTTACTCTGGTGTGACGGAACTGGGCACGTGGTAGGGGCTTCCTGGAGGTGCTTGACTCCCTCATGGGGCGAATGTGGCTTCACAGTGAACGATCACACGCAGAGCACGGCTTGGTAGCAAAGAAATTTGGAAGAGGAGACAGATTGGGATAATTGGGGACAGCCGGCTTATAGGATGAGGATGATTTGTAAAGTCAGAGGCCCAGGCAGGGAGCCAGCTAGGGTGCATCAGGCTGGAGGGTGAAACACTCAGCCACATCCAGGGGCATCTCTTTCACTTCCTCGGCCTCTCCATCATCACCATTCAGCCTCCCTGGGATGGCAGTCGTCTGTGTGGTTGTCTGTCCTCTCACTGCCCGCCTACAGCAGACACCCAGTAGTAGTTGTCTGAGCTGGGGCCAAGGGCAGAAGTACCCGGGCACATCTAGGATGAGTGGGGTTTGCTTGGCAGAGAGAGGGGACTGGCCGCTGTGCTGGGAAGGGGAACCCAGAGAGTGAGGCAGAGGCCTGCCCCAGCTGAGTGGGAAAGGTGGGGAAGGTGGGGTGGAGGGGCTCAGGGCTGAAGAGCCAGGACCCCACTCCTGGCTTTATCCTGCCGGCTCTGGGGTGGGAGGCAGGGGCCCTGTGGATTCTGCATTTCTGGAAGATAGAACCCAGCAGGGACTTGTGTCCCTGCGAGGACCACACCCCAGGACAACAGCTGTGCTGCTGCCCAGTGCGAGCGGCCATGAGTGGCTCAGAGGGAACAGAAAGATTGAGGCCCTGCCTCACCCCTGCCCATGAGCCATCACCTTACTTCGGCTTCCGGCTCTTTCTCCCAGACACCTACATAAGTACGTACAGCTGACAGCTTGGCTGGCTTTCTCAAGGTTGGATCTTTTTAATTTTAGTTTTTCTTTGTGAATTTTTAGAATATCAAATAATACATGTTTGCTGGAAAATACTGAAGCAACACAAAAGTATGTAAATAAGAGATGCAGGTCTACCCCGACCCCAGAGACCTGCTTCTTAAATTCCACTCCCCAGGAGCTAAGAGTTCTCTCTCCCCACATCCCCCCTTCCTGCCCCCCAACAATCACAGTGTTTTATTCTTTATTATTGTTCAGTTTCTCAGCTTTGATTTGTCTCATTTCCACACATTGGGACTCACCTTACACATGTTTCCATGACTTGCTTTTTCACTCAAAGCACAACATCGTGGAAATTGCTGAAAGCCAGGGCCATGCCTGACATTCGCAGCGTGTGGTGATCTGGTTAATTGCACTGATGGGCGTTTGGGTTGTCGCTCATGTCTTGCTAACTCAGACAAAGCTGCACGGACTTCTTTCCAAACCCTCCTGCCAAGCTTGTGCCAGTGCTTTGGGGCGCTGTCTTTCCAGAGGTGGAATCGCTGGGTTGAAAGTGGGGTGAGTTTAAGCTTTGGAGAGCTGTTGCTCAATTAACCTGGCAAAAGGCGGCAACTGTTTCCTTTTAAGCTGTGAATGTAGGCTGTCTTCTCCCATCCCGCACAGCCCTGGGTGGTGGTGGCCTTTTCTTCTCCCAAACCGATAAGGGAAAAATACCATCTCATTGGGGCCGTTTTGTGTTTCTTCTTTTCGTGCGTTCATGGACCATTTAATTTGGAAGGGGGAGGATTTCTTCTCCCCATCTTTTGCTTATATTTCTATTGGGTTCTCTTTTTTTCTCATCTATAGATTCAGGATGCAAATCCTTTCTATTTTAACTTATGGTGTCAATATAGATTTTCTTCTGCTGTGTCATTTGTCTTTGAACTTTGTTTATGATGTCCTTTACCCGTCTCTCAGTGTTTAATTATCCAAAGGATTCCTTTCTGCTCTCTGGGGGTCCCGCACCTCTCCAGTCGTACCCCGTGGGGTAAAAATGATGAGGACTCAGCCCTTGTTGGCCTAAGAGCCCGGCCTGAAGGAGCTTAATGTGACAGAGGCATTTTGTCAAGCAGGAGCAGGGGGACCCCAGGTCTCTGGCTGCCCCTGGAACAGTTCCCCCAACTGCAGGAGGCCCCTCCTTTCTCACCCCCACTGCCAGGCTGTGGATGGACTCCGGACTCCACGGCCCATCACGGCCCCATCACCATCCTGCTGGGAAAGGAGAGCAAGGCAGCAATGGCTCCAAGGCACCCAGATAAGGGAGGTATGTTCATGGATTTTTTCTGGAAGGGGTAGGGCTCTGGCTCCAGTGGACAGACCCATGGACCATAGCACAAGTCTGCTGGAGATGCCAGTGTTATCTCCCAGGCCTCTGGAGGGCATCTCCAGAAAATGGGTCAGCAGCCTTGGCCTCTGGAGCACAGCCTCCCCTTCTCAAGGCCAGTCCCACTCAGGAGGAATGACCACAGCCCTTTTTCTGTTAAATGTTTGGGGTTCTTTCTGTTAGAAACCCATTATACCTAAGCCATTACAGGTACTGTATACTAAAAATACTGTATGCTAAAAATCACAAGCATCACAGAAGTGAACCGCACGGAAAGTGCCAGCCGCCTGGCGTCTCCAGAGAGCTACACAGAGTTTCTGTCTCCTCTTGCGGGTCTGTCCTCAGCAGTTCTGAGCAAGCGTCCATACCAGCTTGATTTTCCAGCGTCGTGCTGTTGCGCTATGTACAATAGTTCCCAACAACCTGCGAGCCTCACGCTTCTCTGTGGTCGGGCTCCTGTTCCTGGGTCCTATTGTTCTGGGTTTCCCCCCACCTCTTTAAAAAAAAAAAAAACAACCCTTCCTTATCATGAAATAGGCAGAGATAAAAGTGTGTTAAAGACAAATGTGCCACTGAAGAGAGGATTATCAAGGAAATGCCCACAACCAGCTCACAGATCGTGGGGATGTTTCCACCACCCAGAGGCCCTCCCCCGCCCCCCCATCCCGGGCCCCTTCTAGTCCCAGCCTCCTCCTGGCCGCCCCCTCCAGAGGTGACTGCCATCCTGACTTCAAAAGTGATGGCTTCTTTGCTTTTCTTGGCATTTGTCCCACCATGGTTTGGTTTGGCCTGTTTGTCTCTTTCTTGGACTCCCCGGGTCAGGCTCGCTGGGCAAAGGCAAGGCCTCGTGTCTCCTACGCCTAAGCCTAAGCCTAACCCTAATCCTAACCCCTGTCCCACCCTCCCAAGCACTCTGCGGGCCCACCCTTCACCCCACGGAGAGAACTCCCTGGCCTCCAGGCCCATCACCCAGGGGAGCGAACTCCTTCTCTGCTCTTCCCCGAGCAGTACCGCCTTGGCGGCCGCATCTTCCCTATAAAGTGAGTTCTCAGGAGGACCGAAGGTGTTAGAGGCCGGCAACCGTTTGGTCCAGTTTCTGGCGTTTAGTAAGCAGGACACAAACGTGGGCTTTTATTCTCGAAACTTCCCACCTCCCTGACTCGGCTACTCCTACCCCGAGCCCTTGCGGGCCGTCTTCTTTCTTTCCCGGGGACGGGCGGGTATGAAGGCCTGGGCTTTTATGACTCCCTCTGTCTGGTGACGTTCTCCTACGAGGCTCTCTGCTCAGGCTCTCTTCTACTCTCTGAAAGGCAAACAGATCTCCACTATGTATCGGCCAACTACTCCATCCAGGCTCTTTGTATGCGTTGTCTGCCACTCTTAACGTCAAACAGAAGTAGGCTGCAGCTCTCTTTTACAGATGAGCAAACCGAGGCTCCCAGAGGTGAAGGGATTTTGGCCAAGGTCATGGAGTTGGGAGGGACAGAGCTGGGAGTCAGAGCAAAGAGGGAGGAATCCTCCAGCACTGCTGCAAGCCCACGCAGCAGCAAACCGCTGACCACAGCTCCTAAGGGCTCCAGAAGGCCCTTGTGCATCCTAGCCCTTCCAGGACATCAGGCACTAGACAGCATCCAGAGTGCACATCACCCTGGGTCCCCAGCCCTCTCTAGGCCCGGGCCTACCCCAAGGCAGGTGCACCCATCCGACCCAGGAGCTTGAGCAAAGGAGAGAGGGCAGGCAGGCAGCTAAACCTTGGATGAGCTCCTCGCGTGTGTGTTGGACCCTATGGGAGATATCTTGCAAACATTTGTTTTACTTGTTTTTCACAACTCTGAGATAGGTGATAGCTATCCCATCTTGCATAAAAGAGGCTCAGGGAGGCTAAGCAACACGCCTAAGGTTACACAGCACTGGGGTTCATTCCAAGTGCATTTGAGTCTGGGCTTTCCTTCGACAACTAACTTACCGCCCTAAGGTGGGCAGACTTCTGGGGTCAGCTGTGGGTGGTCCTGAGCGAATAACTAAGTTAAGACCCATACTCTTGTAAATAGAAGGCTCCATCCCTGACTCATGGAAATGGACATTTTTGTTGTTGTTGTTGTTTATTTATTTGACAGACAGAGACCACAAGTAGGCAGGGAGACAGGCGGGGGGATGGGAGGGAAGAAGGCTCCCTGCTGAGTAGAGAGCCCGATGTGGGGCTCGATCCCAGGACCCTGGGATCATGACCTGAGCAGAAGGCAGAGGCTTTAACCCACTGAGCTACCCAGGCACCCCAGAAATGGACATTATGGGGACTTAAGAGATGGGAATTGTGTTGATACCCTAGATCAATTTGGGGAGTACTGTAACCTTAACAATAGTAAGCCTTTTTCTGTTTTGTTTTGTTTTTAAAGATTTTTTATTTTTGAGTACGCCCTATGTGGGGCTCGAACTCACAACCCTGAGATCAAGAGTCACACACTCTGTCAACCAATCCAGCCAGCCCCCAAGCCTGTCAATCTAGGAGTATGGGATGTCTTTCCATTTATTCCAATCTTTAAACTTTCTTTCAACAATATTTTGTAGTTCTCAAATTACAAGGCCTACATTTGTTCCATCAAATTGACTCCTAAGTGTTTCACTCTTTTTGATGTTACTGTAAATGGAATTGCTTTCTTAATTTCATTTTGGATTGTTCGTTGCTAGTGCACAGAAATTAAGTGGATTTTTGCATATTGATTTTGTATCCTGCAAACTCGCTGAATTGTTTACCAGTTCAAATAGCTTTTTGATGGATTCTGTAGGATTTTCTATGTACAAGATCATGTCTTCTGCAGACAGAGGGAGTTGTATTTCTTCCTTCCATCTCTTTTCTTGCCTAATCACTCTGGCTGGAATGTCCAGCACAAGGTTGAACAGAAGGCATGGTGGCAGCGGTCCCTGTCTTGTTCCTGATCTTAGGGGGAAAGCCTTCAACATTTCACTGTGAAGCACCATGTCCATGGTGGGCTTCTCATAGAAATCTTTAATCAGGTTGAGGAAGTTCCCATCCATTCCTTGTTTGTTGAGTGTGTGTATGACAGGAAGTTTTAAGATACAGTATCATAGGGCCACCTGGGTAGCTCAGTGGGTTAAAGCCTCTGCCTTCCAGGATTCTGGGATTGAGCGCTGCGTCAGGCTCCCTGCTCCCTCCCCAACTGGCTGCCTGCCTCTCTGCCTACTTGTGATCTCTGTCAAATAAATAAACAAAATCTTAAAAAAAAAAAATACAGTATCATAAGAATGGCTCAGAAATGACAAGAGGACCAGCTCCCACGAGGGCTGACTTGCTCGCTACCTGGGAAACTCAGGGCCACCTGCCCCACCCTTTGCCTCCCCCGACCCCCACCCAGGAGGGAAGTTGTCTGGGTCCTCAGATTCTACTCAAGTCTCAGGATAGGAGGGCTCTGTCTGCATGAATGTACCCCCTGCCAAGACAGAAAACATCACAGCGCTGAGGCTCTCTGGGCTCAGACAGGGCTGAGCTTCCTGCCTTGTGATTGGACACCTAGCCGAAACCCTGTTCTCCCGCTTCCCTGGTCCCCAGGAGAGGCCCCATTCTTCTGGGGCAACTCATGCGCCCCACCCGCTCTGCTGTCACGCCTGGGCTCCCGGGGCCTAATGAAGATAATGAGACCAAGGAGGTATTTACGGCGCGTCTTCCTGGAGGAACCTCATGGCTTCCCAGCCATGACCTCAGTGCTCACGGGAACAGCCTCGGGGGCACCAGGCGGGTGCTGACTCGCAGGAGGAAGAAACTGAGGCCCAGGAGGGAGAGGGTTCACCCAAAGATGCTGCCCTGAGGGTTCTGGGGAAAGAGAAGCCTTCCTGCTTCATGGGAGTCAGAACGAAGATGTATTTAGGCCCATTTACTCCTAGTGTGAATCTGGGTGCATCTGGTTAGGGTTAGGGGAGGTGGGGCATGGTTTCCACCCCCCCTGCCCGCATGCCCCTCCCTGTCTTCAGGTACATTCATGGGACCTGCAGGCCAGCACCCGCCTGGCTGGGCATCATGGAGGAAGCCAAGGCCAAGGCTTTGCCCTCATCCCTCAGGGAGTCCGAGGGGCGGAGCGAACCAGCAAGGCCAGATTGGGGACAGAGGTGGAGGGTGGGGGGTTGTGCCCAGAGCTCGCTGGAGCAGCTGAATTGAAGCCCTAAGGGGCCTCGATCTGGGGCTTTGAAGGGCTGGTCCTGGTGCCCACTCAGCAGGTTGCGAATGGGCAAAGTGGTCTTTATCCAGGGCTGCTGCTCCCCAGCCCCCGCCAATGGCCCTGTTCAGGGTTAGGGGAGAGGCCTAGATAGTCCCCTCTTCATATCCAGGGCCACCCTCCACCAGCTCAGGGCGGCTTTGGCACTGGGGGCTGGTAGGCTCCGGGAGGGCCCCGTGTCTCTTTAGCAGTGCTCGGCCGGCCTCCGAGCAAGGGACTGAGCCCACCCTTCAAACCCTGCGCAGATCCACAGCTCAGGGGCCCCGGGTTCCTCCCAGCCGGGCCGGCTCTTGGGCATCGAGGCCTCTTGCTCCCTGGGGCCCTGACCTGGCTCACCCCCACTCTGCACCTGAGCTCAGGCTGCGGGGCTCCCGGCCCCGGAAGAAGGTTTCATCCACCGAGCCCTCCGCCCCCCGCCATGCTCTCCGAGCATCATCTCAGTCAACCCCACAGAAGTCTTCTGAGGTGGACGCCTTCATCAGAGCCTGTCACAGATGGGAAAGAGAGGTCTAGGGAGGGCACATGCCTGCCCAAGATCACAGACCTGGTAAGTGACAGAGCAGGAAGCTGCTCCCTCAGCACGTTTGCTGTGACTCGAGACCACCCTCCCCAGCACCCTCCCTCAGCCCCCCACTTCCTGGCCCAGCAGAGGGGGAGCTGGCATGGTTGCAGCTGGCCAGGAGCTTTGAGGCTGGGGTCCTCTGCTGCGGGAGCTGACATCCCTTTTGCGGCCCCACTGTCGAATTCTTCTCCTTACTCCTCAGGTCGTGGGGTGGGGCACAGCTCCAGCCGTGGTGGGGCAGAGCGGGTGCTCCGTGGGAGGGAAAGCCCACCTGCCCAGGAGCTGGTGCTCCACGTGCACGTTGGGGCCAGCCTCTGGGGTGGGGTCCTTGGGAAGGGACTGTGGCAGAGGAACCCCCTACCCCCACCTGCCACCAGGCCCCAGCCTGCAGAGGGCCCAGCCTGGCCTGGAGGGGAGCCGAGGCCCAGGGGACAGCAGGGGAAGTGAGCCAGGAGTCGGGTCCGGGGTGGGGGCTGCTGAGAGCACCTGCTGCTGAGCCCTTGAGCCCTCAAGGGCCCTGACAGGCCTTGGACCAGCCCTTCCCTCTCAGGGCTGCAGCCACAGCTGCAAATCACGACCTTCCCTTGAGTACGCCCAGCCCGGGTCCCCCCCACTCCGCCTCCTGGGACGTCCCTGACCTGAGCCTCCATCTTGGCTGCAGGTGTGCATGTGTGTGTGTGAGAGTGTGTGAGTGTGTGTGGTGTGTGTGAGAGTGTGTGCGTGTGTGCGTGTGCCGAGTATGTCTGGGAGCTTGGGAGTGAACACAGCTGTCTCCAAAAGCCTCGAAACCAAGCCCAGCCAGCTTCCCCCTTCCTGGAGTTGCTGAGGGTGAAAAACCGCCCCCGAGTCAGTGCCGGGAGTGCCGTGGACATGGGGGCGTGTCAGACAGGAGGGCGGGCAGAGCCCACCCGATGCTCCAGCTCTAAATCGTCACCCCCAGCCCCTCCAGCAGCGTCCCTAGGGGAAGGGGTCAGGGCCTGGAGAAGAGCACGGAGAGCTACCCCCTCCCCCCTGCTCATCCCAGCTCCAAATATAAGGTCTCTGGGGCGCCTTGCTGTGGTCTGGCCTGAAGTCCGAGGACCCGCAGGCCCTCAGGATGACTCCTCGCCCCCATCCTCTGGTCCTGGGCGGCTCTGCTCTCCAAACCCCCTGAATTTCTGAGGGCTCCGCTGGTCTGGAGTCATCCTTCCGGCTTCTGGGGAGATGGCTTCAGAAGCCCGAGTCCTGGCCTGTCCCTGTTCTAGTCGTTTTCCCACATGTGCGTGGATGCTTTATCCCCATCACAGAGTCCCAGGTGTGGAAGCAGCCTTCTGCTCTTCTCCGCTCCCCCGCAAACGCCTGCCTCCCTCACTGACAGCCGCTCCTCCTCTGGGCCGGCTCTGTGGGGCCGAGTCCCACCACTGTGGAAAGATGGGGCACAGCTCTGGAGTGGGGGTGCTGGACTGAGCCCTTGTGGCCCCCCTGGTGACCTTCTCATAGCCTTGGTTTCCCTTCTGGAAGCTGTGGCTGGCCTGTCTGGGTCAGGGTTGGGGGAAGACGCATGACTTTTCGGCAACAGTGAGCTGCTCTGTGCCAAGCAGCCTGGGGCTCAGCCTAGGCGCGTCCTGACACTTCCCTGCTCTCCATTCTCGGTGGGGCCTGGTGGCCTTCTGTGTCAGCGGCACCTGCCTTCACGAGGGCCCCTTCGAGCCTGGGGACAGTTCCATGGTAGGGCCGCACGCCCTCACCTGTGCCAAGCCACACCCCTGCTCAGAACCCTGGGGTAGATTTGTCACCTGTACCGGTCTAGCACCAGACTCTGACTTCCTTCCCCTCCTCCCGAGACTGTCCCCAAGACACCCCCACCCCCCAGGGGAAGACAGCCCTTGCTCTTCCCCCTCTCTGTCATGGTGCACCGAGTGCCCCTCCCTGCCCTCGCAGAGGCCCACCAGGCTCCTGGTTTCTCTTTCAAGTGGAGGGGACAGGAAGCTGGAGGGGACCTGAAGGCCAGAAGGAGAGGCAAGCCCCCTCCTGCCTGCTCCAGTGTCCAGGTCAAGGCGAGTAAGCTCCCGGAAACATGAACTCAGCTGCCACAGCACTGGGAGGGGCGGGGACTGTGGTGGACGCGACCCATGACCTCACCTCTTCTGGCTCCGGGGTGCAGCCCTGCCCACTCTGGAGAATTCCATGACTCAGGTAAGAGGGGTGGGGCCTTGCCAACGTTTCAGAGCCAAGGTCACACCGCCCTGCCCTCTATCGTCCCTGCTGCATCTATAGGAGGAACATAACAGGACCACTTGGCTGAGGGAGCAACCTTGTCAGGAGGACAAAGAAGGGAAGCCAGGAGGGGCCCAGAGGGGATTTTGGGCAGTTTGGGGCCCTGGGGAGTCGGACGGCACAAGCTCCTACCTGATTCAGCCTGCGGGATGGGGAGTCTAGGGAGTAGCTCAGGAAGGCAGGGGTTGGGGTGCAGGCCCTGGGCCTCAAGGGCTTCCTTAGCAGATGGGAGGCAAGGCTTAGGGCAGTCAAGTACATTTGCATGGGTTGTGCACTGCTTAACTCCAGGGGGCACCCCACACACAGACTTTGATGTGATGATGACTCCATTCTCTTTTCCACACGCACACTCATGCATGTGCATACACACATACACACACACACACCATTCACATGGCACCTGGAAAGTGACTTCCCATCAGTGTCCTTCTGTGCACACATTTCTTCTGCCCCGTTTAAAGATGGCAGCGGCGAAGTAAAGGTATGACCGTGGAATGGGCTCCATTAATGAGAGCAACAGGTTTAGAATGGAAGAATGAATTGCCTTCCCTCTGAAACCCCTTTTCCAGGCCTGCTCCACGTTCCCACAGTCAAAATTACTGTCACAGCCCTCACTAGGACCTACTGGGGCCAGCTTGGGGCCCCTGGCCTCCTTTGGCCCAGGCCTTGGCTGAGCAGAGCCGCTTTCCAACCCCAGGACTTGTCTCTTGCCTTTGCGCCAGCAGGGCCCTTCCTCATGGTGTCGCCGTCCAGACTTAGAGGCACAGCCGAAATGTGACCTCGCATGGGGCAGCTACCCTGCGCCTTGAAAGGTCTCATGCCAGCCATCCCCTCTACCCCACCTGAAACTACAGTCTCTCTCTTCCCCCAGCTCCTTCCCCTAAACTGAGGACACAGAGCCCCAGACCCCAGTACTGTCTCCCCTCCCCAGTACCAGCTCTGATTCTGTGTTTGTAGACCGCAGCTGGTAGCCGTTCTGCAGCGGAGGATGGAAATGTCCTCCAGCGTGTCCCCTGGGATCTGGTGCTGCCCCCACCGAGCACCCCACTGGACGGGTAGACCGTCCTGAGTCAACAAATTCACGAGAAAGATACACAAGGGAAGGAACAAGCGTGTCAGAGAACAAGGCAGCAGAGCAACTGGCGGGAGGGTCAAGTGGGAGGAGCTTCTTCAGGCAGGGTGGGCGGCGGTCAGAGGACCCGGACAGAGAGCGGCCGCCCCGGGGACTCGGAGAGGCCGCTGGGAGGCGTTCAGGCCAGCTCTGCGTCTGACGGTAGCTCCAGGGAAAGAGGGGTCCAGCTCCCCAGGTCGGAGCTGGAGGATGCTGGGGCTCTGTCCTGAGTGCTGAGTGCTGGTGAGTGTGAGCATGTGTGGATGTGTGTGTGGGAGCAGGGACACTGCCTGGGGCGCCCAGCAGGAGAAGGAAGCAAGTAAAGGGAGTTAAAGGTGAAGGGGTTGAAGTGGGACCACAGTGGGAACCATTTCCTTCATAGGTGAAGGTCCGAACCCCCAGTGCCATGGAACGGGACTGTATTGACCCTTGGGAAGTGCAGGGTCGGGGGCCCCGACCCCCATGAGCTGAAAATCTGATTGACTGATTGGTTTTAGAGAGAGCGAGAGCACGAGCAGGTGTGGGTGGACAGAGCGGAAGCCGACGCAGGGCTCGATCCCACGACCGGAGCTGAAACCGCGAGTTGCACGCCTGACTGTGCCAACCAAGCGCCCCGAAAACCTGTCTGTGGCTTTTTGACACCTCCCTACCTAGAGACCTAACTACTTCATAGTGTCCTATTGCTGGAAGCCTTACCGAGAACAGAAACAGTCCACGAGCACATGGTTTGTGTGTCTTTTCACCATGAAATAAGCTGGAGAAAAGAAGTGTTAAGAAAATTCTAAGGAAGAGAAAACACTTACAGTACCGCTCTGTAGAGAATCCTTGTTTAGGTAGACCCGGGAGGGTCAAATCTGTGTTGTTCAAACTGTATTTGGAGATAGGGTTTTTGAAGAAGTAATTAAGGTAAGATTAGGGAGGGCCCGAAGCCAGTATAAGGAGTCCTTAGAAGAAGGGATTAGGGCCCAGACCAGAGCACACACAGAGTGGAGGCCATGTGAGGGAGCACACGGGGAGAAGACCACCATCCGCAAGCCAAGGAAAGAGAGCTCTGGAGAAACCAGTCCTGTGGACACCTTGACCTTGGAATTCCAGCCCCCAGACTGTGAGAAAGTAGATGTCTGTGGCTGAAGCCCCCTAGTCTATAGTATTTATTACGGCAGCCGGAGCACACCAACACATCTGGGTTCAAAGTTGGGTCAGAAGAAGAGGCATGTAAGTGTTGGGGGGTGGGGTACATGGCCCTGATTTCCCATCTGGCTGCGCTTCCCACCCCCCATCCTAGGCGAGGCGGTCTCCTGCGCTGCCCCCATCAGGCTTGTGCTGAGGCTCAGCCCTCTTCCCCCACCAATTCCTGAAGGAAGGCTCAGCTCCTTTGCAACGCACCGTGAACTGGGGAGCGAGCCTGGTGGCTCTTTCAGAAACACCCCCCAGCCCACACTCGTCCCAGGATACTGAGGCAGCAATGGCCCCCACCCAAGATGCCCAGACATGTGTGTGCACGCGAATACACACACACACACACACACACACACATACACACACATGCACACGCGCCAATATGTCATCTATTAAAATTCCAGTTTTACGAACTTGTTTTAAAATTGCCCAAAGGACATGGAAAATAGCCGTGCTTTGAAGATGTGTGCATTTTGGAATGGCCGCCTCAGCTGACATCTGGTTTCCCGGTCCCTGGACCGGGAGGGGGAAGGGGAAGGGGGAAGGCTGGGTCTGGGCTTCCTGCTCTCTGGCGGGGGGGGTGGGGGCGGGCTGGTGGGAAGGTGTCTGCACCCACCCAGCTGCCCCTCGCTCTGCCAGCACCCGCTCCGGCCCGGGCTCATGCTGACGTGGGGCTCGGGAGGGCGCAGATGGCACCTGGACTTAGGCCTGGGAGGGCCTGGAGGGGCCAGGCCTGGTGCAGCCAGGGGCTGGAGGCCTCGTGTGGGACTCTCCTTCCAGGCTGTCCTCCACCCCTACGCGCTGGGGAGCACTGCTCGTTGGCTGGCCTTGGTGAAGAAACACCTTTCCCAGCCTCCAGCCCCCGACATCCCTTGCCCCCAGGCCCCCAGCAGCCACTCCCTCCCCAGCACGTGCCTTCTGAGGCCAGCTCTCCCCACACTCTGAGGCAGCAGAGGCGCAGCGAGCGGGCACAGACGCAGAGTCCGGAAAGAGAGCCGGCAGTCTGGCCCACCCGGGGGCCGGGAGGAAGATGCCTTTTGGCAGGGCACTGCCCCCCGCCCCCCCCAACTCCCTGGAGGACCTCCTGGGGTGGCAGGGCTGTGGTTGGGCCAAGGAAGCCCAGGAAGGGAGAACATGGGACTGGTCTGGTCTGGAATGGCTTCCCGGAGGAGGCTGGATTTAAACTGGGTCAACTGGGCGAGGCCTCATCAGAGGCAGCCAGGACCCATGCTCAGCCTTGGCCACGGGCCGAGCTCCTTCCACTCCCTCTACCCCCCACCCATGAGACAGACAGCCCCTGACAAGGTCCTGCCATGCCAGGCTCTGGGCAGAGCTTTCCGGGGCTTAGGGGCTCCCCTGCCCCTCCCCCATCTCTTCAACACTTTCTGGGAAAATTCCTTCCATGCCGCTGTCATCTATGTGAATTCAGGTCAGAACCAACATTGCCGGCAGCCTGCTGGGGGCACATGCCTCCACTAAGCCCCCTACCATCCATGAAGCCCCTATGCCCTGGGCACTTCTTGTCTTTCATCTCCAATGTCTCCCCAGCCCTGGTCCCCACAGGCTGATCCTCCCATTCCAGACCCCAGACCAAGGCCCAGGGCGACCTCGTGACAGGCCTGTGCTGCAGAGACGGAAGCTAGGTAACCAGACTCTCTTCAGGGCAGCCAGGGGACCACAGTGGTCTCTGCTGCGGCAGCAGCAGCCTTTGTGGGAGCTGCATGGGTGGGTATCAGCTTTTGCGGTGGGACCCCCAGGCCTCAGCCCCTGCCAGGCACACTTGGTCCCAGGTGCATGCCTCACTTCTCCTGCCCTGCTGTCCCTGAGGGCTTGCAGATGCTGGCATGGCCATAGATGGGCCCCTGGAGCTGCCTGGAAGAGCTTCTGTGTCTATTGAAGTAGGTGCCCAGACAGCGACTCTGGGGGCACCACTGTCATCTAAGCAGCAGGGGCTGGGCTGCCTGGCCGAAAATGACTTCTGAGCCTGGTCTGGAAGGGGGACAGGAACTGGGGGGGACACAAGGTGGGCAAAGCTAGTCCCGGCAGAGAGTGGGAGCAGAGACAACTGGAGGAGTAAGGGACAGTCTTGGGGACTGAAGCTAGAGCTGTCCCCAGGGATCTCCCTTTCCAGCCCTGGCCCCCAGTGTACATAAAATCAATGGTCACCCCGGGCTCCTGGGGGACCATCAGTTCTAAAGCCCCCATGGCCTGGGGTGGGACAGTGCTGAGGCCAATATGATTAAGGCTAGGAGTTCATGAGGCTCTGGGGGCCAGGCTGGGAGCTTGGAGACCCTCCCAGGCTGGAGGCTCCTTCATGTTATCCCCCAAAAGTTCTTGGGTTCCCCAGCCAGGCCGGGTGGGCCCCCTCGGGAGCCAGGCTGGGCTGGGCTGGAAATTGTGCTATGGTGAGGACAGATGTTTCCAGTTTGAGGGCTGGGGTTGTCATAAACTGTTTGTTCCCCCACCAAATCCTGTTTCCTATTAAGCGGACTCTGGGAGATGGGGAAGCCGCCATTCGTTCATGCAGCCTGTGTGTGGGATCCCGGACGAGGACGGGGCTGCGGATGTGTGAGGGACCCTCGCTCCACACCTCCTGTGCTTCCATAGGCCTTTGGCCTGGGAACTGTCCTTGGGCTTCTGACCCGTTTCACCCAACTGCTGGGTCTGAGAGCTGGGACTCAGGAGTCCTGGATGGGGGTTGCTGGGGACAGCCTGGCTCCGGCCTTTCCCTCTGCCCTGATCATAGCTGATCTGTTGGTTACCTGTCTACTCTGCTTCCCACTCCCTTCTTCCTGTAGGAGCCTGATGTATATTCTGGTATTCCTTCTCGTCCACACAGCTGATCCAGCCTGGCTCCAGATCCCGATTAGTTTGCTGTGATGGTGGATTCCTCTCCTGGCACTGATGGTTTAGGGATGAGGGTGGGAAGCAGGCTCAGGCATGAAAATGTGAGGGGACCTGTGGGAAAGGAGCCCCACTCCCAGGCTGTGCCCTCAATGAGATCATGCCTTGATGCAACACCAGGAACTGGGCAATCCCCTTGTGCCTGTGAGGGGAGCCAGACAGAAGGTGTCAAAAGCTACAGACAGGCAGAGTTGGTGTCCTCAGGACGGTGTTGGGTTGCTGGATTAGTTTTCTCCGGGACTTCCTATCATGCGAAATAATACTAGCTACTCCTTATTACTGCTTATCATGTTTTAGAAACTGTGCCAAATGCTGGTATCATTCAACAGATATTTCCTTTTTTTAATTAAAGATTTTATTTATTTATTTGAGAGAGAGGAAAGAGAATGATAATGGGGAGGGGCAGAGGGAGAGGGACAAAGAGACTCCCCACAGAGCAGGGAATCCCGTGTTGGGACTTAATCCCAGGACCCCGAGATCATGACCTGAGCCAAAGGCAGATGCTTAACTGACTGAGCCACCCAGGCGCCCCTCAAAAAATATCTCTTTTAAAATTTTATTTTAGTTGGGGAGAGAGAGAAAGCTAATGGTGTTGGCTGTGGGGAGGGACAGAGGGAGAGGGAGAGAATCTCAAGCAGACTCCTTGCCAAGCACAGAGCCCAATGTGGGGCTTGATCTCACAACCCTGACATCATGACCTGAACTGAGATCAAGAGTTGGACATTTAACCAACTGAGCCACCCAGGCACCCCTCTTCAACAAATATTTCTTGGGGCGCCTGGGTGGCTCAGTGGGTTAAGCTTCTGCCTTTGGCTCAGGTCATGGTCTCAGGGTCCTGGGATCGAGCCCCGCGTCAGGCTCTCTGCTCAGCAGGGAGCCTGCTTCCCTTCCTCTCTCTCTCTGCCTGCCTCTCTGCCTACTTGTGACCTCTGTCTGTCAAATAAATAAATAAAATCTTAAAAAAAAAACAAAAAACAAATATTTCTTGAGGTCAGGTACAGTGTTAGGTGTGGGATGCAGACATGCAGAAATCAGACATAAATCCCTGTCCTCGAATTTATATTGTCCGTGCTTTAAGTATTACCTCACTTAAGACTCAATAGCAAGGTGTAAAATGACAGCGGCCACAGTTGGGCTCATGTGACGCACTTCTGACACCAAGGGAAGCTAAAGGCTTCACTGTCTAGGTTTCCCTGCAGCCGGGGCTCTGCATGTGGCCAGCTTTCCCCAGGCAGAGCCAATCAATTGGCTGATACTTAGTGGGGAGTGAGCATCGGGGGTAGCAGGTGCACGGGCACTGGGGCAATGTGGTGGTCCTGGTGTCCTCTGCGGCAGCTGTGGGCAGTTAGTGACCGGCCTCTAGCTGCGTGGGTGGGTGCTGGTGCTGGGTGGGGCAGCAGCTAAGCTGTCTCAGTCGTGGGGAGTGGTTGGGTGTTTCTCCCGGCTGAGCAGTATCCAAAGTTAGTTTCCGGTCTACCTCAGAATTTGGTAGCTACCTAATGCCCAGAAATAAGTCCTTTTTTATCTAAATTAGCTCGAGTAAATTATGTGATTGCTGTAAATAGCATCATGTTAAATGTGCCGTTGACTTCAGAGGAGGTGGCCGGTGGATGGTGAGAACCCACCAACGGTGAGTGAAAAGCAGGAGGCCGTCATTGCCCACTGGGAGAGAGTATCAGGCCGGATGGGTTCCTCCTGTGCTTCGGAACAAGACCACGATCAGGTGTCAGGCTGAGTGCAGGAGTGGGATGGGGCTTTGGGATATCTTCTTTGAGGAGGGTGCACGGTGCTGCTCTTAGTGCAGGGCAAGACTGTGTGGATGAGGGATGGGCAAAGGAAGGAATTCGGTAGACTCGTCCTGCCTCCCAGACTCAGGAGCAATGTTAGCTTCTAACCCATGAATCTAACACCCTCCCCCTACTTAGGTTTTTCATTTCTGTCACTATTTTCTTTTTAGGTGGATCCCTGAGAGAGACCTAATGAATTTCTATGTATGTGTGTTTTAAATATTTGAGAAAGAGAGAGAGCAAGAGTGAGAGAGAGAGAGAGAGAGAGCGCGCACGCATGCAGGGAAGAGGGGGAGAGGGAGCAGGAGAATCTGGAGCCGACTCTCCGCTGAGAGCAGAGGGGAGCAGTGAGCCCCCCCACCCACGCCCCTGAGACCATGACCTGGGCTGAAAGCAAGAGTCAGATGCTTAACTGACTGAGCCACCCACGAGCCCCTGGATTTTTGTTTTTTAGTTTTTTTTTTTTTTCTAGTAGATTTTAAAAATTCTATTGTAGATGGTACATTTTTAACATTTCATTTTGTTTTTAAAAATATTTGGCTCAGTGGGTTAAGCCGCTGCCTTCGGCTCGGGTCATGATCTCAGGGTCCTGGGATCGAGTCCCACATCGGGCTCTCTGCTCGGCAGGGAGCCTGCTTCCTTCTCTCTCTCTCTCTGCCTGCCTCTCAGTGTACTTGTAATTTCTCTCTGTCAAATAAATAAATAAAATCTTTAAAAAAAAATTTTTTTTTGAGAGAGAGAGAGAAAGAAAGAACAAGTTGGGGGAGCATCAGAGAAAGATGGAGAAGTGGGCTCCCACCAAGCAGGGAGCCTGACGTGGGGCTCTATCCTAGGACCCCATGACTATGGCCTGAGCCAAGGGCAGATGCTTAACCAACTGAGCCACCCAGGTGCCCCTCATTTTCTGTTCATTGTTGGCGTATAGAGATGCTAGTAATTTTTGTTTATGATCTGGTATCTGGAAAACTTGCCAAGTCTACTGGTTTATTGGTAGATTCTTTTAGATTATCTACATAATCATGTCATCTGCAAATAATGACAGTTTATTTTCTTTCCATTCTTTCTAATCTTTTTTTTTTTTTTTTTTTTTAAACATATTGCACTGGGCTAAGACCTCAGGCACTATTTTCCCCTAACATGCAATGAGGTTGAAAGAATTTTTACAGTGGGCGCCTGTATGTACACAACCTAGACTTTACCCAGTCTACCGTAGATGTTATACCATACATCTATCCATCCTTCTATCCATCCATCAGTCCATCTTTTTTTCTCCTTTTTGTGATGCATTTCAAAGTAGTTGCAGGAATTGGTACTTCTCCCCTAAATGCTATAGAGTGCATATCATTACCTAGTTTTTTTTTTTTTTTAATTTTTTTTAGATTTATTTCTTTATTTTAGAGAAAGAGAGCACATGAGCTCGAGTGGATGGAAGGGTAGAGGGGGAGGGAGAGAGCGAATCTGAAGCAGACACCTTGCTGAGCATGGCACAGGGCTGGATCTCACGACCCTGAGATCATGACCTAAGCTGAAACCAAGAGTCAGATGCTCAACCGACTGAGCTATCCAGGTGCCCCTATCTAGTACTGTTTTGAATAGGTGTGTTCTTGGATATCTCTTTCTTGCTCCCAATCTTAGGAGGGAAGTTTTTGATATTTTAAGTACGATGGGCTCACTCTAGGTTTTTTGTGGCTATCTTTATCAGATGATACTTGTTTTTCTAGTTTGCTAAAAATTTGTATTATCCAATGACTTGAATTTTTTAAAAAGTTTTGTTCACATCTATTATCATTTACTTCTCCACCTTCATTCTGTTAAATGTGAAGGACTGTGAGTTTTGAATGATAATCCAATTTAATCATGATGTATTTTTACATATTGTTTTTTATACCTTGCTGGTTTGCTTTTTTTTTTTTTTTTTAAGATCTTTTACATCTATTATGATGAGAGAAACTGGCATGCGATTTTCATTTCTTGTCAGATTTTTTATATATAAGGATATACTGGTCTCTTAAAATGAATTTGGTGGTTTTCCATTATCTAGAAGTGTCTGGGTAAGATTGGCATTATTTTTCTCTAAGATGTTGGTTGAATTCACCAGCGATGTTATCTGGGCCGATGGATTGCTTTGTGAGATTTTATTCTATTTTTTATTTTATTTTTTTTATATATTAAAGACAGAGATCACAAGTAGACAGAGAGGCAGGCAGAGAGAGAGGGGGAAGCAGGCTCCCTGCTGAGCAGAGAGCCCGATGCGGGGCTCAACCCCAGGACCCTGGGATCATGACCCGAGCCGAAGGCAGAGGCTTTAACCCACTGAGCCACCCAGGCGCCCCTGTTTTGTGAGATTTTAAATCAGGAGTTCAATTTAGGCAATAAATGTAGGATAATCCCAATTTTCAAGATTTTCTAATGTCAGGTTTGAAAAACCACTTAAAAAAAAGAAATTTGTTCATTTTATCCAAAGTTTAAAAACGGCTTTATTGAGGCGAAACGGACATATGAAAACTGCACATAGGCAAGTGCACAATTTGATTAGCTCCGACATACATGTGCACCCCTGAAGCACCACTACAGCCAAGGCTGTTCTGTTTTCCTCGGGTTTTTCACCTTGCCCATTCTCTTAGTTGGGAATCAGCTCTTAAGTTCATCCACCGAATTATTAATTCTTGTTCTATATTTTTCCCATTCTAGAATTTCCATTTGGTTCTTTTTTATAGTTTCTAATTCCCTGAAATTCTTGGCCACACTTTTTTCTTTTCGTTTTTAAGCAAAGAAAGCATAGTTGTTTCAAAGTCTGTAACTGATACAACTGGCGACAGTGGGAGTTTCTTGATTCTTGTTATTTTTGTGATGGTTTTAATTCATATTATCTGATCTTCTCACATACCTGGATTTTTAAAAAGATTTTATTTATTTGAGAGAGTATGAGTGAGTGGGGGAGGGGCAGAGGGAGAAGGAGGAGTAGACTCCCCACGGAGCAGGGAGCCTGACCCAGGGCCCCATCCCAGTACCCCGGGATCATGACCTAAGCCGAAGGCAGATGCTTAACCGACTGAGTCTTCCGGCGCCCCGTAGATATTTCTGATTTTAATCCTAGAAGTTTCCTTCCTGGCTCATAGATGGTGGTCGTCTTGTTAGGTCTTCACATGGTGGAGAGGGAGAGAGGTCACTCTCATGTCTCTTTTTATAAGTGCACTAATCCCATCACGGTGGCTCCATCATCACAACCCCCTAAACCAAATGACCTCCCAAAGGCCCCTCCTCCTAATACCATCACATGGGGAGTCAGGGCTCGTTATGTTAATTTTGGGGGGATACATACAGTCCATAACCCTCCGGAGAGAATATACATTTGCTAGCATTAGTAACTTGGACGCATTAGTAACTTGGTTTCACCTCAATTCACATTCAGGGAATGTGATTTAGAAGCCGGGCCACAATTAGAAGCCGGGCCACAGCATCCACGGATAGTCTACTGATCAGAGTGGAGAGTCAGGTACTCCAAACCAACCCGCCAGCAAAGAACTCAGAAACATGGCCAAAACATTTTAAAATTTTGCTTGAAGTCCTGCCAGAGTCAACAGGATAGTGAGGTAGTACCCGGTCAGTTGTGAAAAACTGCTTTTTTTCTGGGGGTCTGTGCTATTCCCGTTGTCTGAGTAGCTGGCCCTTCAATGCCTTAAAGTCAGGAGAGTGGGTTAGTGGCTGCCGTGTATGACCTGACCGACGGGGAGGGGCGGGGCAAGGCGGGTAGTTCCTGATGAATCCCCCTTGCTTTGTGTGAACTCCAAATGGATATACCCTGAGATTAAATTTTATGCCTTAGTAAAGTTCTTAAAAAAATACAAATGTATTAGGTGCTGTGAATTGTGTGCTAGAATCCACTCCTTAGCTCTTCATGTTCATAGGAAGCTTGGCTCTTTGTCAGAGAATATAAACCCTGACCTCCTTGACTCTTGGAGGCAACATAGGACACCGGAATAACCCTGAATTTGGCGTCAGAAAGCCCAAGGATCAGTCCCGAATATCAGATGGCAGCTCCTGAAACTGCAGGCATAGTGCCTAGGAGGGAATTAAGAGACCCAAAGGGTTGACCTTGCAAACTCAAGCCTATAAAGTATCAACAAGTACCACAACTCTAATTTATGGCTCTGGAAAGGAGCGTAGAATGACTCAGTTATGCAGAAAGATTTAATGCCTGAGGCAAAACACTGGCTCCCCAGAACCTAAAGGACAGTGTGTTGCCTAAAGAATGTTAAGAGATCCTTGCCCTAGAAGCGTCCCCCCTCCACTGAACATTTCTCTTCACCTTAGCAAGCTTGAGGAAGTTGCTAAGGGTTTTGATCGGTGCTGGTTCTATGTTCTCCCCTCTTCCCACCTTACACGTTTCCGGCTCCTGTGACTTCCATCGGGAGCAGTGGACTTTCTGGACTTCACCACAGGGACCTTCTCCGTCTCTGTCCCTGAGCTCTGCCATAGCCCTGATTCTGCCTTCACTGCCGAACGAGGAGCACCTTGGGATACCAAGGCTGCTGCTCACAGATCCCACACCGGCCTCAGCGGGGGACTGCGGGCCCCAGAGTTACTGTTTTGCAGCTTTTTTGCACAGCGCCTTAAACTCCTGATAGGAAGGGTGATACCGAAAGGGGCCCATGCTTTCAAAAACAAATATCATGGCAGAACCATTTGCTGATGACACAGCACAGTAACAGTTTCGTATCTTGGGGAAGATCAGACGTTAACTTCCATCCAAACACAAGATGGGCCTGTACTGCCTCATTCTACACATTTTTACTTTGTGGAAGACACATTTCTAAGCAAATTAATGCGAGCGCAATTCAAGTTTGTCAGTTAAATTTATTGTCATGTAATAAATCTTTCACAAAAACCAGGAGGAGACTCCCGGTGGGTCTCCCGAGCTGAGGCAGTGACGCAGTGGAGTCTGGAAGCGCGTGCCCACATGCTGCCTGAGGCCGTGGCCGCAGCTGAGCTTTCAGGCCGGTGAGCACTTCTGCTGCTTGGTTCATTAAGAGCGGGCGGGGGAGAGGAGCCTGTTGGAGAATAGGGCTTTGGAGGCACCTCGGTGAGCCAGGTGGCCTGGGGAGGAAACGGTGAGATGCCCTCAGTCAAGGCCTCTGTGGTTGTTGGGCCTCTCTGGCTTTTGGGGGACCCTATTTCCTCCTGCCCCAAGAACTGACAGGCCTGCAGCCTAGTGATTATCCCATGGCGCTGCCCAGCCCTCAGCCTCCAAGGACAGGTCCAGGTCCTGACAGAGGTTCAGGTGCTGCACGCGACTCTTTAATATTGTGTGTTTTGGTTAAAAGGAAAGGAAGCAAATCAAAATGCACGGGAAACCAATTTAAGCTGTCTCTTGTCTCCCCATGAGGGGAACACAAAACACCGGCTACCTGAAATGATCACCATTCAGACTGGGAGGGCGGGCCCCACCTTCAGACGGCCTCGCCCCCGGGGCTCCGCTGAACAGGAGCTGTTGCCATGCCTCGTCTGTCCGTCCGTGGCCTTGTCCCTGAGATCTTACAGGAGCCACCCAGCCTCACGGTGACAGAAGAGGACTGCACAGAGCAAGACCCTAGGAAGCCGTGGACCACCTGCACTTGCCTCCTGCGTCCAGCCACCAGCGATGCCCCTTCGTCTGTCCGTCTGTCCGTCAGTCAGCCTCAGGGAGCTTCAGCTCCAGTGCCTGTCCTGATGACGAAGATGAAACCACCTGGTTGGCCCCCAAAAGCCCACCAAAGTGATGGAGCAGCCCAGGCTTTTCACAGGTAGAAGCCACACAGATGGGCATGAAATGCTGGTATGTTCTTCACCTTTCCAGAGCTTGCTGGGACTGAAGATAGTTCCTCCTAGGCCCTCTGAGATTGTGATGGACCAAAAGGACCCCCAGCGTCCAGCCCAGGGACACAGGGAGAGGAGAGAAGCTAGTTCCCGAAAGAGATCAGCCAACAGCCACCTGATGTGGGGTGCTCAGTCTCACTTGGGATTACATGCTTTGTATGCAGAAAAGCAAATACTTTTCGTGTCTTTGAGAAAGAGACGAGGCTCCTCATTCGGGCTGTGAGATGGTGGTCGTGGACTCAGACCCTGACTCCACAGGCCCACCCCACTCTGGCCTCAGTGCCCATGGCTCCGGCCGGCACGCTCTGCTCAGGGCAGCCCCGGCACGGCTGCCCTCAGAGAAGCTTCGTCCTCTAGTTCAGGGCCCAAAAAAAGTTTAAACAAAGTCAGAAATGAAGAGAAAAACATGTTTTTAATCTCATGTGGAATACCGTATTAATCAAATTGGTCTCCTTTTCTCCTAATAGCCTGGTTGAAGAAAAAAGATTGCTTTCAAAATGAAGCTTTTCTTTTCCCAATGATTAATACAGAGTAGATTAACTTAATTTGTGCTAGACTCCAATTTAATTCAGCTACAGCTCAGAGGCCAAAGCCACAGTAAAGCTAATCTGAGCTTTATAAGAAGGAGCCACTTCTTTCTTTGAAAGATGCAGAGGATCTGATCTAAAGGCTCACATCCCACGGCCCCGGCATAGTGTCTGTTAAATCATGGGCCCTCTAGAAGGCAACCCCGCATACATATGACTTCATTTCCTTACTAATTCCTGTCTCGTCATCTTTTCAGATATTTCTCTATGTTGAAAACACACACACACACACACACACACACACACACACACACACACACGTGTGCATGCGTGCACACACTGGACCAAAACAAAAATCTTGAACATGCAAAGAAAAAAACAGTATGTACTGGTGAAGTGTTACATGCCTAAGGCATCGGGTTCCTGGAAAAGCTCTAGATTTTTGGTTTAGAAATAAAATTGCATGTGGAATAGCAGGTTTTTACATTTATTATTGTCGCGTACCCCCCTCCCCCCTTTTTTGCACTACAATCTAAGCTGAGTGATCTCCTGCCAACCGGCACCAATTCTCCACATCCAAGTGTGTAAGGGAAGCACGCCTGTGTGATCCTCTCTGCTGGAAGGTACACTGGGCACTCTGTCTACTTCTGTTCCCCCAGGAAGAAAGTAACTAGAAGGGCTGCTCGGCTGGAGGGAGAGGGGAGGGTGGGAGACGGTGTCGGCCCTCAGTCGGAATCCATCGTGAAGAGCTGGATGTCCTGGGGGTTCCAGTAGAGGCCTACTGCTGAGTTGTAGACCAGAGACCACACATAAGGGATAAAAAACTCCTCGGGCTGCTCCTCTTCGACATATTTGAATTTCAATTCTGGAAATTTCTGCAACAAAAACAAGACGATTTTGTGATCTCACAGTTCTGTGCAAAAGCCCTGTTGAGGTGTGCGGGGAAGCCTGCCTTGCTCACTGGCCACAGGGCCTGAGAGCTCTGGGGCTTCCCTGGTCGTTCGCAAACGACTCCTGAGAAAACGCGCAGGACACGGAGGAAAGACGAATAAGCCGAATAAGCCCGTCAGTGCCTGTCTGCTGAGTGGGGAGCAGGGACCCGAAGAGGGGGAGGCAGGAGGACAGATGTCCGAGCGGAAACGGGCCCTGCATGGGTGACAGACGCCTGGCTCCTCCTGAGAGGCTTTGCCTTCAGGGCTGAGTCACCGTGAGGACGAGAGCTTTCCTTCACAGCTCCTCAGCCTTGACCGGCAGGACAGGCCCGCGCCCCTCGCAGACGGGTGCTGGGGCGGCCTGCCGTGCGCGGCTCTGCCGGGGGCCTCCTCCTCGGGGCCCCGGTGATGGCTGTGGCCTCGTGGAGGGAGGCTGGGTGATCCCTCGCCGCGGCTCAGTGAAAGCCTCAGTCTGGCTCTGTGAGCGCAGCCAGGCGCCCGGCACACGCTCTGCCGGCCGGCCGGTGAGCGAGCGCTGTGCCTGGAGCGCCTCCCCGGGATTTGGGTTTTTCAGTTTCTAAGTTTTCTCGCACCAGGGCGGAGGAAGGGATTCTCACTGCAGCGGCCTGAGGAGCCGCTGGTCTCCTCAAGGCCCCTCTGGGCACCTTCCCTTGCCAAGGTGACCTGGGCAGGACTTGGGACAGTCGGGGCCGGGAGACGGGCAGGCGACAGTGGCCTGAGAGGAGGGGAGTGGCGGAGGGCAGGCGGGGGCAGTGGAAGAGACGAAGGGGAAACATGTACGGGGAGCGCATGATGGGCACGTTTTTCTCCGCCCGGCTTGCTGCTGTTCCCCCAACACGGTGGTCAGGCACTTAGTGACCTGATGACGGTGTGACTGCGACAACCAACCACATCCTGAGGACCGAGCACGTGCCAGGCAATAGGAATGCTTCATGGATAGTGTCTCATTCCGTCTTTCATTCATTAGACTGGCCGGGTGTCTGCGGCTCTGCGCCGGCCCAGGGCTGCGGGGGGCGGCGGGGGGAGCGGGGGTGGGCAGTGGCCATGCGCTGTCCTCTCCTCAGAGGTGTGCTTTCCTGACGGGGAGACGCGGCAGCAATGACAAAACAATGAGAACAGGTTAGTCACACGTGGAAAGACAGGAGGCTCCAGAGGCCCAAGGGAGGCCGTGGGGCAGCCGGGCGAAGAGGGAAGGGTGTTCCTCCTGCAGGGCCAGACGGAGGCACGGCCTGTGTGAGGCAGGGGCACAGCGGGCTGGAGGGGGGAGGAAGAAGAAGTGGAGGCGGAGGAGGTGGTGGAGTTGGAGGACAGGGAGGAGGAAGCACCAGCAAGCAGAGTCCAGACCCAGGAAGGGGGTGGGGACAGGCCCGGCCCAGGGTAGAGGCAAACAGGCCTAAATTAAGATGAAGGAGCGGGGTGGGCAGGAAAGCCACCCACTCACCCACACAGAATCGTAGGAATTTAATTTTTATTTATTTTAAAGACTTATTTATTTTATAGAGAGACAGAGCATGTGTGAATGGGGGGGGAGGGCAGAGGGAGAGAGAGAATCTCAAGCAGACTCCCCACTGAGCGCAGAGCCCAACACGGGCTCAATCCCAGGACCCTGAGATCATGATCTGAGACAGAAGCAAGAGTTGACCGCTTAACTGACCACCGAGGCACCCTTTACAGGAATTTTAAGAGAGCATTTTATAATAACTGAGACTCGACCCCTATGTGCTGGGTCTTCAGAGTTCCAGAAAGATGAGAGAAGGGCAGAGTAAGGAGGAGATGCTTCTGGCAAGGTGAGTTTTGAGTTAAATCCTCACACTGTGTATAGGAATTCCTGAAAGGGGGTTACCCTGGTCATGGATGTTACTTCAACATACCACACAGAGCGCAGACCCGTCACAGCTTTAATGCAAACCAACTCTAACCCAGGGCTCCGAAGGCATTCGGTAAACACCAGTACACACAGCGGGGTTGCCAAGTGGCCTGCATTACCTGCTCCCACACCCTCCCTCGCACTCTCCGTACCCCATACGTCGGAGGCCTGTGCAGAAGGCCTCTGGGGTAATGAAAACCCCAGCCTTTTCAGTCCTTTGTTTTCATCAGTCGTGGGCTGAGAGGCCAGCGGCGGCAGGGACTGCCACTGAGGAGGGGACAGCTCCTCCCAGCGGGCTCTTCCCGGCCTTCTGGCTGACACCGTTTGGTCCGCTCAGGCAGACGATGGCTGCCGACACTTACAGATGTGACTGGGCTTCAGGGGGGCCCTCCCCACGCCCAGTGCTGCTTCCGGCCTGGCCCAGCATCCTCAGGGATGAGGGAACAGAGTTCTTGGAGGCGAAAATGGATCTCTGTCATGGAGTCAGTTGTGTTGCCTTATAGGTCGCAACAACGATACTCCTTCCCGTGAGAAGCCCATGTTTGCAGCAACAGGGCACGGCTGGTGGCAACCAGCAGCTGGGCGCACCCCAGCAACACGCTGTGGGCAGTCACCCCAAGGTGCTGCCGAGGCCGACACGGCCAACGCCGCTGATGGAAGGTGAAGCAGAGCCTGGAGAGGCCAAGCAGGTTCTAGGTCGCGCAGCACGTGGGGTGGAATTGGGATTAAAGTGTAGGTCTGACTGGATGGGAAAGTCAGCTTGAAAAGTGACAGAGAGCTGTGGCCATGCAGTGGCCAAGCTCTGTCCTTCAGTTCAACTCTCCTAGGCCGCCTGGGACCCCTCAGGGATAGCGCTGTGCTCCTCGGCATGGCACAGACCCCAGCTCACTGCTGGTCCTTAAAGAACAACCAAGCCACAGGGACGTCATCATCATCAAGAATGAGGAACTGTGTTTGAAGAAGAAATTTACCCTGTAATAACAAAGATGAACATGCTAGTTCTTAGAACGGCCCCAAACTTGAGAAAACCTCTTACACCGACCCAGAGAGAAGTAAGGGGCTGGGGGTGGGGTGGCGGGGGGACAGAGGTGGTGGCCTGAAAAGGTCAGAGTCCCCGTACTGCTCTTTAAACTAGACTAACAACACCCTACATTTCTAAGGGGTAATGCTGCCAACACGATGTACTTTTTGTTAGAGGTAGAAATGACTAAAAGATGTGCGGCCTTTTCTCCATCCAGTGACGTATCTGGAGGTTTTCCTCACAAGGCCTTAGGAAAGGGCGTCACACAATCTGCACCAGGCTGTTCCCTGCCTCTCTGAGGGTGGAATGGAAAAGGGAACCAGAAAACCAATGGCTTTTGTAAGAACTCCCTCCAACTTAATTAAAGACGCTTAGACTAGAGTCACTCAGTGGCTGGCACAAAGTTTTCTTGCCCTCATGATTTTGGGGAAATTCTGATGACTGTTCAGTGTGAGAGAGTGATGAGTCCGAGCCTGCCCTTTGATCATGCATGGGCAGATCGAGGAAAAGGCCACTAGGAAAAGCACCTGGCATCCCCACTACTATCCTTCCCACCACCTGAGCCAGCAGAGCTGAAAACGCCTTGTCCTCACTGTGGCTCAAGTTTATGTCATAACAGCAACCCCTCTCTCACTCTGGTAGTAAACGTAGTTCAGACTCTGAACAGAGGATGGCACCCAGGTTAGCAAGAACATCCGGTATTCGGTATGTGACAGCAGATGAAAGACAGCATATAAAACGGCATAAACTTTACGGCTCACATCTGTAGCTAACAGAACTGATTACCTATTATGCGGCGGGCAAGTTCAAACACTACATTTAGTCACTCATCGAATCCTTGAACTAGGAAAAGCACTTGAAAGGCAAGCAGATAATTTTGAGTTTTAGCCCCATCTTTTCCCACTAATTCATTCATTCAGCAAGTAGTTTCCAAGGCCTGTTGTGTCATGAGCTCAGGACGAAAAATGGAGCTGAGTGACACACACGCAATCCTAGCATTTAAGAGCTGGAAGTCCAGGCCTTGGGAGCGGGGTGACCTGGGACAAGGCTCAAACCGTCACTCAGGATCTTAAAACATAAAGTTTACTCTGAGATTTTGAATTTAACCATCCGTCGCCTTCACAGGGTTGTAACAAACTGAATGAGCTGGTGCCAGTCTGGGGGAGATGGTGAACATCGAAAGGTCCTGAGCAGTCCTGTGGGTTGATGAGAGATGGTTTTAAAGTCTAAGCCCCGCAATTGCTTAAAACTGAGACAAATATGAGCTTAGCTGCTCTGTGGCCCGAGAGCTTGTGGCTAACGGCGTGGCCATCCAGCCACGACCCTGCCCGTGCTGGCTTGTGACAAAGGGCCAACCCCTGCCGCACACTGGACGCCTGCGTCATGTCGCTGGAACGGGGACCACTGGACACAGTGGAAGCAAAAGAGCAAGTCCAGACAAAGTGGCATGAATGCACTTCTACTACTGCAAAACCTGGATACTGTGGCTCACACACACACACACACGCACATGCACACGCACACGCACATGCCCCTGAATTTGCAGGACCAGCTCCCCTCTCCTCAAAGGAACAAGTGAGCGCAGAGGTAGTATTTCTTGTGTTCTTTGCACAGATCTTTTCAGCAACACTTAAAAGGTTCAGAACAGAGCATAAACCATAAATACCAGGAAAAAGAAGAGCACGTTCTCGAAATCTGGCTACACACATTTTCAAAGCACAAGGTAAAGAGCTTCCTTTTTCCTGCAATGAGTTATTTTTAAGACAGTGTACTGGGAACATTTTAAAAGGGTGAAATAATAGAAATTAAGAGTGTTTTGGAAACACTCTTCAGTCAACCTGACTGAATGTCAATGTGGCCTCCGTAGGACAAGCCAGGCTCAAGCTGCAGTGAATTTGCGGCCCCCTCAAATTTACCTGTGTCGCTGGAGAGAGCCAACATGGTTAGAGATTTAAATAGACATTCTTAAAAATATGTGCTCCTCTAATATGTCTTAGAAGTCTTGAAAGCTAAGGAAAACAAAGACAAAAGGTTTTATTTAGCGCTAATGACACTGAGGACACATTTTGTCAGGATTCAGTCCAAGAAATATCATAGTCTGAAAGTCAGATCAACAACCTAGAAAAAGTCACTCTTCTCTTTATGTTCCTTTTCAAGCCAATGGAGAACAATAATGCCATCCTGTGATGGCTGAGGGAAGTCCAATTTCCTCACTTGAGCGTCTTCGTTCTGACTGGGCCGCCTGGGCCCTCCCAGGCCTTCCCACCTCCAACATCCGTCCACATGTTCTTAAGCACAACTCCTCTCTGGAGTTCCCAGACCCCCTTTGGGCTCTAGCCAGGGGCTGTCGGCGGATGGATGTGCTTGAGGACCACAAAAGCTCTGGGAAAGTACAGGAGGGCCCCTGGGGACACGGGGGCTTCGACTTGATAGTTATGGCAAGAACTCTCCGGAATGGGCTAGCAGAGGGCAGGGTGCTGGTCACCTTGGGCCCAGGCTTTTGTTCCTTTCTTTCTGAGACAGTTGTCCTGTGACTTAGCTCCATAAGGAGAGAAAACCCATCTCTCAAGCTCAGAGCTTGGTCTCAATCCAAAGCTACTTACAAACAATCCGGTTGTTTTGATTTTTGGAGCCAGAGGTAATGCTAGACTCTCAAGTTTGGCTGGAATGTTTTTATCAGCTCCAGTGAATCAACCCACCACAGTGGGACATCCGGACGCCCGGCCCAGAGACAAAGCAGAGGTCTGACTTGGTGATTGAGACTCGGGTATAACAAGCAGACCAAAAGCTTTGAAGACCAAGTCTTTCTGCTGTCAGTCATGTGATTGGGTGAAAACCCACAGGAAGTTCAGTGAGCAGATGTAGGGCTCCACTGCAATAATTTTTATGACCACGAGAGTTCAATAGCGCTTTCCCCGTTTTACCTAAAGATGACAGAGATAGCACCAGAAACTCTAGCAAGCTCCTGGCCTGGCTCCAGAAATGCAGTGCCGTGTAAAATCAAACCTCTACATAGCACGTTAGAAAGAATTCTTTAAAAGCCCGCATTTAGTCTCTGAAGGGAGTGGTGAGGGGCGATGGTTGGGGGCGAGGCGGAGGGCAGAGGGGAGTTCCTGTTGGTGGCGCATGCAGTGTTGGTGGTGCGCGGGTTCTGTGTCGACAGAAAGCCAACTGGTTTCAAGATTTGTTGTAAGACGGCAAGATGAAAGCATTTACTACATACAGTGGTTTTATCTGGGGGTGCGTTTGGGGAGGATTTCCAGCTCCCCTGCCCTTCTCTCCCTCATCCGTTATGACTGTGCGACACCGAGCCCCTCAGTGATGGGCCCTTAAAGTAAACCCCAGTTAAGTACCAGCTGCATCTGAGGCGCCGTGCTTGGGGCTCGGGAAGAGGGAAAGGACGAAGAACTGGTGTTTCTCTACCAGGCAGTATAATCTGGTAGGAATAAGAACCGACAGGAGCGTGGCACATGAAGGATGGACAGTGCCCCGGCAGGGCGCCCTCCCCGGTCCCTCTGGCTAATACCCCAGGATCAGAAGATGTGAGGTGGGCTTGGCCAACAAACTCCAGGAGAAACAAGGAACGGACAAATCAGGAAGCATCTACGTTCAGCTGCATTACCGTCCACACAAGGCTGGGCTGCAGTCTCTTCCACGTGTAAAGGAAGGAGTTACACATGGATCAAACGTCATTACTGAACTGACAGAAGACAGGCTCTGGTCTATGAATAACGGAGACGCGGAAGGGGGACTTCTAGTTTATGTCAATTTCAAAAGTAATGAAAAGCTAAATTCAAAATATAGAAAATTAGGGCTATTTTTAAAAGTTAGGAATTGGGAAATACGATGCTAAAATTACAAAGCCTGTGATGAGGGTGGCTCAGCAGAGAGTCACGAAACACTGCAAATCTGAGAGCACCGCAGCAGGCCAGGAGTGCAGGGGGCCATCTGGGAAGCAAGCTACCTCCTAAAAGGAGGGTTACAGGTGGGCAGGCACCCGTCCTGGAAGCTCGTGCCAGGTAACCGCCCACCTCTTGCTCAGGACAACAGCTGGTCACCTGTAGTATCTGCAAGTGACACTAACGGCTTCTGTGACCAGCGGTCAAAAAACTTTTAGGAAAAAATAGATGGAGAGACTAGAAGGATGAACCCACGCTTGTGACGAGCTCTCCCTAAATTTACCGTCATGCCATCAAGCAGAATCTGAAACCCAGCTGAGCGTGAAACCTGAGCAAATATCCCTGGCTAGACCCCTCCCTTACAGAACCCAGGTTAAGGGGATCACAGAAGGATGTCATCCGTTTTAAATTTCTCTCTCTTTTCTGAGGGCTGGTGGGATGGTGCGAAGGAGGAAGGACGGACAGGCAGACTCTCCGGCTGCAGCGGAAGTTGGAGAAAAACCCTGCCAGGTGGGTTCTAGCCTGTAGGGACAGGGCTGGGGACAGGAAGGGAGCGGACACTGGGTGTGCAGAGACCCTCAGGAGCCCCGAGCACACCTCGGGGCCGGGCAAGTAGTGTGGGGCTAGTGCCCAGGGAAGACGGAGGGTGGCGCCAGGGAGGTGGGTCTCCAGGGCTGGGATGGCAGGTCCAGTTCCTGTGGTGAGAGAACAGGCTGGGGACGGATATTTGCAATTTAAAAGTCATTAGCTCGAGTCCCGCGTCGGGCTCTCTGCTCGGCGGAGAGCCTGCTTCCCTCTCTCTCTCTCTGCCTGCCTCTCCATCTACTTGTGATTTCTCTCTGTCAAATAAATAAATAAAATCTTAAAAAAAAAAAAAAAAAGTCATTAGCTCCGACGCTACAGTCCAGTTGACTAAATGTGTAAACTCCTCAAGACTGACCTGCATTATTGAGTCACAGCTCTTGTTCTGGAAGCCAATCAATTCCGATTCAGGAGGCCGGGAGGAGGCGGGGGACGGAGGTTCCAGGGCGGGAGGATGAAAGGCCAAAGCAGAGTGTTGACTGGCAGGACCTTGTTGAAAGCAGGCCCACGGGAGGGCCGGTAGCAGGAAGTGCCTGTCCTTCTGTAGCAGCTCATCAGTTTGGATAGGACCCAGCTCTCTGACCCGGAGAGTGCGATCCCAGAAAATAAACCTACTATTAGATAAAATTCCCAGTAGAATATATGCTCCTGGAGGGCATGGATTTTAATTTTTCCACTGATGTGTTCCCCCCGACCCCCCCGTGCTTAGAATATTGCCAAGGGCTTCAGAACAGTTCGCTGTGTAAATGAATGATGGGGTAAATGAACAAATGTGTACAAACGGTTGTTTGTAGAAAAACCTAGAGCTGTTTGGGGGTGGGGCAGGGGGAGGAGTTTGGGAAATGGGAGTCCCGCACACTGAGTGAGTTAATGGAGTAACTGTCTAAATTTATTTGGAACAGAGTGAGCCAAATTAAGCCCATGTCACTTTGAGAAGCAAATGAGCTGACTTACTGGGATTTGGGGGGCAATACTTCAAATCTAATAGATTCATTTACTTCTCAAACTGCCATGCTCCTTGCCTACCACCATTCTGCCATGTTGGATTCCTGCTGGTAGAAAAATCTAGCCCATGGATAGTGGATAATATTGATATACATTAAATCAACATTAAAATTAAAATAAGTTCAATGTTCATTAAACATTAAATATGTTCAATGTTCATTAAACTATGTTCAAATATGGTCAATGCCATGTTTTATATTTCAAAATACATCTAATTATGGAAAATGATGAACTGTTTGGATGTAAATTACAGTCATGGACTAGACAGATGCATAATATGTTAACAGAGACAAGTTCCAGTCTTGATCAGCCTTTTACGGTTTACTCTTGTCAAGGTCACGATGTGGCCAGACCAGATGCCCTCAAATGAACACTTAAGTTCTAAGTGCTGTTTCAGTGATAATCTTTCTTTACACTATGCTTTTTTCAGAATAATATGTGAACTAGGGGAGTGAGAGAGAGACAGATTTGGAGAAAGATTCTAAATCATGTTTAGATAAATTCTAGCAAAACAAGGATCCTTGCTGAGTTTGAAATGTCCATGCATGAGGAGTTACATGAGAATGACATGTACAGGACATGGGGATGTGGGGACAAGGGCAGGCAGGAGGCTTCACTGGCCCAGCCCCAGCCCAGGCTGGGGTGAGTTCAGGTGATAAGAACACAGCCTTTGCCACAGTATGTCAAAGAGATATGTGGAAAGACGATTCCAACTGGGAAAAGCTGCCTCTAATTTCTTAGCGTTAACTTATTGAGTTAACTTCTTTGAACATTCTTATTAGGATTTAAGTTATAAGCAAATGTGATAGTTTTTCAAGACTACAAGGGGATCATCCATTCTTAGAAAAGCCACGCCTTCATTATTCCTTCCTTGGCAAGAAGTTAAAACTAGCCTCTGATAATCAACATTCCCAGGCACCAATTATAGATAGGAGGATTTTTTCCCCTCTGCTTATGGAA